>NW_026526677.1:44600273-45989648 GCF_024362965.1 Panthera pardus
AGTTGGAAGGGAAACAAATTACATCATTGCCCACTGAAAGTTAGCATTTCATTAAGGATCTCCCCAACCTCTGCCCTGTTACTTCTTCCCATTTGTTGGCTTAAATGTGCCATGTAGTCCTTTTATCATCACTGAAGACAAGAAACCATAGAGTATTATTAGCAGTACTTAAGATGTTTCACCAATAGAAACCAGACATTTTCTTATTGCTTTTACATTTGTTGCTGATATCTCAAAATATCATGTCCATTCATCACTACTTCAAAATTATGGTAGCTAATAGATTTGCTGCTATATCTTATAATTTAATGCATTAATAAAGAAGCACATAGTGGCGCCTGGGTAGCTCAGTTGGTTGGGCGCCTAACTCTTGATTTCGGCCCAGGTTATGATCTCAGGGTCATGGGATCGAGCCTTCGTTGGGCTCTGCACTAAGTGTGGACCCTGCTTAACTCTCTCCCTTCTGCTCCTCTCCCTGACTTGTGTACATACTCTCCCTCACCCTAAAATTAAAAAAAAAAAATTTTAAAGCACATATTTACAGTATCATATTTGCTTTTCAATATTCTGATAACTATTTCGATAGAATTGGTTTCCTTTGGATTCTTATGTATTCTATTTTTTAAACATCTTTATTGAGATATAATTCATATGCCATAAAGTTCACCCATTCAAAGTGAACAATTCAACGACTTTACTGTAGTCACAGAATTATGCAACCATCATTATAATCTAAGTTTAGAACATCCTCATCATCATGAAAAGAAACCCATACTCATTAGCAATCACTCTCCATTGTCCTCTCCTCCATCCCTCAGCCCAAGACAACCACTAATCTACTTTCCATCTTTATAAATCTGCCTATTCCAGACCTTTCATATAAATATGCAATGTGTGGTCTTTTGTGACTGGCTTCTTTCACTCAGTGTAATGTTTTAAAGGTTCATCCAAGTTGTATCATGCAATGTGTGGTGTTTTGTGACTGGCTTCTTTCAGTCAGTGTAATGTTTTAAAGGTTCATCCAAGTTGTACCTCGTATCAGGACTTCATTTCTTCTACTGTCAAGTAATATTCCATTGCAATGGATGTGCCATTTTGTTTATTCACATCGATGTAGATTTAGGTTATGCCAACTATTTAGCTTTTATGAATAATGTTGCTTTGAGCATCCCTGTACAAACGTGTGTGTGGATGGATATTTTCATTTATAATGGATTTATACCTAGAAGTGGAATTGCTGGATCCTATGATAATTCCATGTTTTACTTTCTGAAGAATTGCCAGACTGTTTTCCAAAGTGGTTGTACTATTTTATGCCACCAGCAGTGTTTTCCAGTTCTGACTTCTTAATATCCTCTCCATCTCTTGTTATTCTGTATCTTTTTGGTTATAGCATCCTAGTGGGTATGAAGTGGTATATCACTGTGGTTTTGATCTGAATTTCCCTAATGGCTAATGATGCTGAGTAATTTTTCATGTGGTTATGGCCCATTTGTATATCTTCTTTGAAGCAATATCTATTCAAATCCTTTGCCCATTCTTTAATTGGGTCATTTGCTCTTAATTATGAGCAGTAAGAGTTCTTTATATATTCTGGATACAAGTCCCCTATCATATATATAATTTGCAAATATTTTCTCCCATTCTACGGGTTGACTGACTTAATGGTATTATTTGCAGCACAGATGTTTTTAATTTTGAAGTAGTATAATTTACCTTTTTTCTTTGTTGCTTGTGCTTCTTATGTCATATCTAAGAAACCATTGCCTAGGCAATGATTGCACAACTCTGTGAATACACCAAAAACTATTGAATCGTACATTTAATTAATTAATTAATTAATTAATTAATTTAAATTTTAGAGAAGGACAGAAAGAGCACTAGTGCTAGAAAGGGGCAGAGGGGCAGAGAGAGAATCTCAAGCAGGCTCCACACTCAGCACAGAGCCCAATGTGGAGCTTGATCCCATGACTCTAGGATCACGACCTGAGCTGAAATCAAGAGTTGGTCGCTCAACCAACTGAGCCAGCCAGGTGCCCCTGAACTATACATTTTAAATGAGTGAATTATATAACATGTGATTTAATCTAATAGAAATACTTTAAAAAAATAGCAAAAGAAAAGAACAGGTAGGCTTAGAAAAATCCAGACTTTGGTGTCACTGTTTGGTCATGTCTGTATGTAAACCAAAAAATCCTCCTTATTGTTTAAAAATACATAAGTGGGCTGGGCACCTGGATGGTTCAGTTGGTTAAGCATCCGACTTCAGCTCAGGTCATGATCTCACAGTTCATGGGTTCAAGCCCTCATCAGGCTCTGTGCTGACAGCTCAGAGCCTGGAGCCTGCTTCAGATTCTGTGTCTCCCTCTCTCTCTGCTCCTCCCCTGCTCGTGCTCTGTCTCTCTCTGTCTCTCAAAAATAAACGTTTAAAATTTTTTTTCTTAAATAATAAATAAATAAATAAGTGGGGCTTCTGGCTGGCTCAGTGAGAAGAGCATGTGTCTCTTGATCTCTGGGGTTGTGAGTTCGAGCCCCATGGTGGGTATAGAGATTCCTAAAAAAAAAAAAAAAATTAAAACTCAATAAATCATGTCCTAAAATTAGACCATGATAATGGTTGCACAATTCTGTAAATATACTTAAAATGTATATACTTTAAATGGATGAATTTTATGGTATATAGATTATATTTCAATAAAGCTATTTTTTAATGTATGTTTGTTTGTTTATTTTTAGTTTATTTCTTTTGAGAGACAGAGAGCAAGTGAACGTGAGTGGGGAGGGACAGAGAGAGAGGGAGAGAAAGAATCTGAAGCAGGCTCTGCCTTGGCAGCACAGAGCCCAATGTGTGGTTCAATCTCGCAAACTGTGAAATTATGACCTGAGCTGAAACCAAGAGTCTGATGCTCAACCCACTGAGTCACCCAAGCACCCCAATTTTTATTTATTTTTGAGAGAGAGAGAGAGAGAGAGAGAGAGAGAGCAGGGGAGGGGCATAGCAGGGGAGGGACTGAGTGGGAGGGGGGAGGGGATGGGGGTGGAGACAGAGGATCCCAAGCAGCCCCATGCAATGAGGGGCTTGAACTCATGAACCATGAGATCATGACCTGAGCCAAAGTCAGATGCTTAACTGACTGAGCCACTCAGGTGCCCCACAATAAAGCTGTTTTAAGAAAGACAGAAGAGGGATGCCTAGGTGGCTCAGTAGGTTAAGCATTTGACTTCGGCTCAGGTTATGATTTCATGGTTTATGGGTTCAGGCCCCTGTGTTGGCTCTGTGCTGACAGCTCAGAACCTGAAGCCTGCTTTAGATTCTCTGTTTTCCTCTCTCTCTGCACCCCCCTACCCCCACTCATGCTCTATCTCTTTAAAAAATAAATAAACATTAAAGAAAACACACAGAAGAAACCATTGCTTAACCTACAGTCATACTCATGTTTACTAATGTTTTCATCTAAGAATTATATCATTTTAAGTTCTACATTTGGTTTTTGATCTACTTTGAATTAATATCTGTTTATGGTATAAGGAAAGAGTTTGACTTCTCATACTTTATTTCATACTTTCAAGAACATTATTTTGAGAGAGAGTCCATAGGCTTCACCAGATTGACAAGGTGATTCATGATACAGAAAAAATGAAGAATCTTCACTCTAGAAATTGGACAAGACTCTTACTCCTCTGGGCCTCACTTCCCTTCCCTGGAAAATTCATGGGTAGGATTGGGAAGCCCCTTCTAGTTCTATAGTACCTTTTATTGTGCAGACATTATGGGTGGAAATCAATGACTCTTTTTTTTTTTTTAACATTTATTTAATTTTGAGACAGAGAGAGACAGAGCATGAACAGGGGAGGGTCAGAGAGAGAGGGAGACACAGAATCTGAAACAAGCTCCAGGCTCTGAGCGGTCAGCACAGAACCCGACGCGGGGCTCGAACTCACGGACCGTGAGATCATGACCTGAGCCGAAGTCGGACGCTTAACCGACTGAGCCACCCAGGCGCCCCAATGACTCTTTTCTTAAGAAAATACCCATGTCTGTGACACCAGTTGCTTCTAAGTATATATATACTTATTATACATACATATATATATATATAAGTATTATATATGATATATATAATAAGTATGTATATATGATAATTACTTACATTATATATAAGTACTATATATTGCACTATATATTTATATATATGTATATATAAATATATATAATAAGTATATATATATATATATAATTTATTGTCAAGTTAGCTAACATACAGTGTATACAGTGTGCTCTTGATTTTGAGGGTAGATTCCTGTGATTCATTGCTTCCATACAACACCTAGTGCTCATCCCAACAAGTGCCATCCTCAATGCCCCTAAGTATTTTTCTCTATGTTTATTTATTTTTGAGAGAGACAGAGTATGAGTGGGGGAGGGGCAGAGAGAGAGGGAGACACAGAATCTGAAGCAGGCTCCAGGCTCTGAGCTGTCATCACAGAGTCCAAGGTGGGGTTCGAACTCAGGAGCAGTGAGATCATGACTGAGCCAAAGTCAGATGTTTAACCAGACACTTAACTGACTGAGCCACCCAGGCGCCCCTCTAGGTATTTTTTTAAAGGATGCCATTGTCTGGCAATCACAGAAGGGCTCAGCCAGAACTTTATTGAGTGTTTTAAGGAGTAGAGGTGACTCAACAGGGGAAGGAAATGTTTTCTGTTGAAAAGCAGTCAATTGCCTTCAACAAGTCGCCAACAAACTGGGGAAAGATTTTTTTTCCTCTGGTTTCAGCTGAATGCCAGCTTTTGGAAGGTAAATAGGGCAGGCCAGATGAAAGGGTAATAGACACCCCCAAATGAGGGAGGGCATTGTTTGTACAAAGTTAGCAGGAGGAGAGAGGCCAAGCATGCAACTGAGCCACTGGCACTAAAGTCATCAAAGGGGACGAAAAATCAGGAAAATACAATCAAATCTTTACTTTTACAATGATAAAGGTAATTTTACAATTGTTACTCCATATTATTTACTTTTTCTTAAATTTTAAACATGGTATAGATGGTGTTATGCATTGGTTGGGTCTCTTTCAAAATTATTCAAATGATTATAAAAAAATCATTTGCACTTTTAACTGTGTTAGCATTAAATTCTATAAGCTATTTGATCACTGTCTATATGCATCGTAATTTTTCCTGGAATCTATTCCTCTACAATGGAACTACTGATAATAATAACCACAAAAAAGAAGCAAGCCATTTGCAAAATGTTCCATTAAATATGGAGTTTAGAAAAAGACTATGGGATATTTGCAGAAGGGCTAGCATGTTCTTCTGAGGTTTGTAAGCTATCTACCCTGATGCATAGGTCATGGTAAATTCTCCAAGTATTTGTGAATTTTGCATGTCACATGTTGACACCCTTTTATTTTTTATTTTTATTTTTTAATGTTTTTATTTATTTTTGAAGGAGAGAGAGAGACAGAGCATGAGTAGGGGAGGAGCAGAGAGAGAGGGAGACACAGAATCAGAGGCAGGCTCCAGGCTCTGAGCTGTCAGCACAGAGCCCAACAAGGGGCTCAAACCACAAACTGTGAGATCATGACTTGAGCTGAAGCTGGACACTCAACCGACTGAGCCACCCAGGCGCCCCTGTTGACATCCTTTTATATTACAGAACCCCTTATCAAGGATGGGGAGAAAATCCTTAGAGGCTCAAAAATCCAGGACTTGCAGTTTTCCTCTCCCCAGCCCTTTCTCCTCTGGCTTTCTCCTCTTTCCAAGAAGTACTGAGAGTGAGGTGAAGAGGAAGAACGTGGGCAGAGCAGCAGCAGGGTCAGGGCTCAAGAGCACTGCCAGCTAGTCAAAGGTCAGCACGGAAGGGACTGTGTGTGAGAGGACAAGGAAGCTGAACTTCTCGTCCAGCTGAACTGGATGGCGGCCAATCTCTATCTCCTCCCTGGGCCTGCCTGGAACTCTCCACAGCTCTGTGTGGCCCTGCATCAGAACAAAAATATGCTACAGAAATAGGGTCTAGTTTCATCTTTTCAGGTGAACAGACTGAGCCAGATTTCAGCTGGGGGTCAAGGGACAGAGGACAGAGAGGACCAAACTGGTATTTGCTCTGTCAGAAACTTACAGGCCTATTTGGAAAGACAGAAACTAAATAAAGACTTCTTATTAGCACAGGACTAGCATTGTGAAATCTGGTCAAAGGCTTTCAGGCAAGGACGCCTATATATATATATATATATATATATATATATATATATACACACACACACATATGTGTGTATATATATATATATATATATATATATATATATATATATACTATACATACTCTCATGGTGATGGGGAAAGTGAAGAAAAATGCAATATTCTAATTAGGAAATAAAGCTATCGTTTTTCACAAATTCATAACATTTCTCATGCCAGCAATTTTCTTTTTATTCTAGAATGCAGGGATAGTGTTCCCAAGTTTTTGTCCCTCTCCTCAAAATGAAAGGGAAGTAAAATTCTCTTCACAGAAATAAAAAGCACTTTTATTTATTTATTTATTTATTTTTAACATTTATTTATTTCTGAGACAGAGAGAGACAGAGCATGAATGGGGGAGGGTCAGAGAGAGAGGGAGACACAGAATCTGAAACAGGCTCCAGGCTCTGAGCTGTCAGCACAGAGCCCAATGTGGGGCTTGAACTCAGGGACCGCGAGATCATGACCTGAGCCGAAGTCAGAAGCTCAACCAACTGAGCCACCCAGGCGCCCCTAAAAAGCACTTTTTAAAAAAAGGAGCATTAAACCCACAGTAGATGAATTATTATAAAAATAATCTTCCCCTCTAATTGGGCTTTTCTTCAGATTTTCTAAGAAAAATTGACATTGAACTCTATTTGTTAGTTCCTTTTTTGCTTTCATAAATTTTTTTTCTAACATTGACGTCCTAGAGGGAGTAGTATTTTATCGTTCTGTGAAAATCTGATTGCAATGCATCAGGTATCAATTGTTAGTAAGGTAGTATATGTAAAGCTGAAAAACAGACATTTACAACCAGAAATGATGGCCCTTTTTGCTCTGTATGGATTTAGGTGATCTCAGCCTATATTCTGGAAATGTGCATCGAATAATAAGTGATACCCTATCTCTCCTGAGGACATAATCTGTCCTACATGCCCATCTGGTTCACTGCTTTTTTCATGGAAAGGAGAATCCTGAGGAGTGGGTCCAACAGGGAGGAATGTTATGCAATGTGGCCTGAGACAACATAGTGGGATGGAGAGTCCCAATTTTCATCAACTTAGTTGCAAGGAGACAAGGTCATGGCACAGAAGACAACATCTGTGGGCCAGGCAAATGCAGAGAAGTAAGTGGTGAAGCTGAGATCAGGTGAGGGAAGATCTGAACAGAGTGAGCTGGGTGCAGAGGGTCAAGGGAAGTGTTTTAGTTCTGCTGCCATAAATGGGAAGCCACACCCAGTGCCCCTTTTACGTCTGTCTGCTGTGGAGAGAGATTCTATTGCTTGGCATAGACCCGCAGCACTCCAGGCTAAACACTGAAAAATCTATTTTTATTCGCTCTTTTAAATACTTTCTTTTCATCTCAGTGCTGTATAGTTTTTTATCCTGTCATGTTTCCTTCCATGGGTTCCTGTTTTTAAACTCCACTCTCTACTTGCCTGGGTGGCTCAGTCAGTTAAGCATCCAACTCTTGATTTTGGCTCAGGTCATGATCATGCAGTTTGTGGGTTTAAGCCTCACCTCAGGCTCCTCACTGACAGTGCAGTGAGATTCCCTTTCTCCCTCTCTCTCCCTCTCATGCTCACACCCTCTCACTCAAAATAAATAAACTTAAAAAAAAAAAAGAAGAAGATTTAAACTCCACTCACTAAGGCTCTAGGTTCCTTTGCATTTTTTGCTTTGGTTTTGTTTTCTTTAAGAGCTTTGTGAAAGCTAGCACTTTTGCCTTTTTTTCCCCCTTTGTTCATGTAGTCTGACCTGGAAACCAGGACTTTATGTTGGCCTAGATTTCTCAGGTCTCTAATCAACTCTGCAGAAAGTAAAACAGCTTGGCAACAGGCATAATAATAATAATTAAAAATAATAGGGAGCACAGAACTAAGAAATGAGATTCAAAAATAAGGAAAAAGATACAGAGTCATAGGCTTTCATGCAAAAATATCTATTCTGACCAACTTAGAAACACCCTTATAAATCAGTTAATAGCATCTGTCTATGTGGAGAAAAGCAAAGCCATGGGGATTTCTGCCTTGGAGTGTGAAGTCAGCTTTGTGTATTCCCTTCTGGTGAAATGCTCATATACACACAACGTTTGAAAACCCACGATGAAAACAATGGCTGCTACCAGTTAAGATTTCCAAGGGCACTTCTGAAACACAAAGTAGGTTTTTCTGGCACGACTTCTTCAGAGACGTTCTCACTTAAATCCATGCATGGTCATTTTATATCTCCCATTTATGCATTTCTTGTTTGCTGAACCTAAGTCTTGTCAGAGAGTTATTTAAAAAAAATACTTTTTAAAGTTACCCACACCCTAAACAGCAGAACTGCTGTGTGTATACACATGCTCTGGAAAGGCACAAGTCAGGTATTGGGTGTAGGCACAGGACAAACCGCATGGTCTGCCTTGGCAGCCCTGTCCTCACCTGCAAGCTGCCCACACACACTCCCTTCCAAACGGTGCTCTTCTGATGCCAATTGGCTAGCTGAGCTACCCGGGGAGGAAGCCTATGGGAGGGGCCGGGTGGAAGGTGATGTGGATAAATATTTTATAAACTAAACCTTAAGCTTAAAACTTGATTTACTCTTTCAACCCAATTCACACTGGAAGTCCAGTCTCTTAAAAAGCTTGGACATTGAAGAGTTAAAGGGGTATGGAAGCCCGTGTAGCCTGGGGCTGTCATCCAAGGCCAGCAGAAAAGGCAGCAGGAAGGGTCTGGTTCTGGCTAGGCTACAGACAGGCCATCTGGATGCAGGGAAAGCCTAGAATGCCAGAAACAGCTTTTCTTTTTGGTGTTAGGCTTCATTAAGTTCAGCCTGGGGAGTGTCTTTTTGCTTTAAGACCCAAACTGAGAGTCTTCTTTGAATAGGGATTTGATATTTTGAATTTTATGAAGCAAACACCTACTATATATATCCTTTTGGTAAGGAAGGTCACAAAAAGCAATGTATAGGATTAAGCATATTTTTTTAAAGGATGTAGACCAGAGTCACTAGATGTAAACATACACAGAAACTATGTATAGTCTTTAAATAATTTTGTTAGGAATAGGTAAACCTGAATAGGTTGTCTGAAAAAAAAAAAAAAAAGGTGTTGGTTTGCTGTTTGTTTGTTTGTTTGTTTTTTTAATATTGTACCAGTCTGTGACTCTGATAAAGAATCTTTTTATTGTTTTTCCTGTAGTTGACCTGAAAAAGCAGCTTTGCCACACTGGAATTGCTTTTAGGTCTTTAAAATTATTTTCTTTCTCCATTTTTGTTTTATAGTTAATTATATTACATTTGGCATAAAGTTGGCATGGGCCAGTTATAATTCCTTCCACAGGAAATTTTGTTTAGTAAAACTGAAAAAAGAAAAGAAATGCCGCAGGGAAATTATAGCCACTTCCTACTCTATATCACTGATGAACATACACTCCTTTTTGGAAACCACCCTCTTTCAAAGATATGATCTATTCTTCCCTAGCTATAGCAATCTGCATTGGATTTGTATGTGTTATTCTTAACAATTAAAGGAAAAGGTGAATGTAAATTCACTTGGACAAAACAAAACAGGAAAGAGAATATTATCCTTAAGAGAATTCTTACCTTATGGAAGAGAAAATGCACGTATCTTTTTGGGTGGGGAAGGGGGGGGCAGATTTTTTTCTCTCCAAAGCATTAATTGCCACCTAGCAGCAGAGAAGGGAATTGCACACTAACTTTGGACTTCAATTTTAGAAAACGTCGGTTTTAAAGGGCACGTTACCTTTTTTTTTTTAAGATTTATTTAAAAAAAAATTTTTTTATGTTTATTCACTTTTGAAAGACAGAGACAAATCACAAGCACGGGTGGGGCAGAGAGAGAGGGGGGACACAGAATCCGAAGCAGGCTCCAGGCTCCGAGCTGTCAGCACAGAGCCCGATGCAGGGCCTGAACTCAGGAACCGTGAAATCATGACCTGAGCCACCCAGGCGCCCCATAAGATTTATTTTTTTAAAGTAATCTCTACACCCAACACGGAGCTTGAACCCACAACCCTGAGATCAAGAGTCGCACACTCCATGGACTGAGTCAGCCAGGCGCCCCTAACGTCCACATTATTTTTTATCATGACCAATATTTAAAGAATTATTAGCCTACTGATAGGTTAGGGTTTGAATTTTTTCTCTCTTGTCATGAGGGAAGAAAAAGAAATACAACAAATGAAAATTTTTGGCTTATTTATAAGAATGCTCTTTCCAGCATAAACTGTCTCAGTTTTTTGTTTCTCAATTTACCCTTGCCACCTCAGCAATAGGCCAAAGGAAAGAAATGCTAAAGTCACCCTGACAGTAAAAAAATGCTGGCTTTGGCTTATTAAAGGAAGAAATGTGTGTTTTTAATACAGAAAGTGGTTTCCCAAATAATCTTGGGTTGGGTTTCTGTAAAAAATGAGATCAGAATAGATTTTATTTTGCTAAGACAATAAGAGGTCATTTATTTTGAAATTTAGAAGACATCTTCCTATACTGGACGAAATGATTTCCAGACCAAATGATTATTCAAATCTGCTGAAGAAGGACATCCTTATTTCAGTTTACCAGTCACATGTTTACTTTTATAGCACTCACCCATACTGAATGCCAAAACTTTACAGGAGAGTCTCTATTATTAAGTTTCATAGATCTTGGCAGCTAAATAAAAATAACTTCTTGGGGCTCCTGGGTGGCTCAGTCAGTTGGGCGTCTGACTCTTGATTTTAACTCAGGTCATGGGATCAAGCCACGTGACAGGCTCCGTACTGAGCATGGAGCCTACTTAAGATTCACTTTCTCTCTCCCTCTGCCCCTCTCCCCAGCTGGAGCTCTCTCTCACTAAAAACAAAACAAAACAAAACAAAACAAAACAAAAAATCTTCTTTCTCCAAAGACATCCAGATGGCCAACAGACACATGAAAAGATGCTCAACATCACTCACTATCAGGGAAATATAAATCAAAACTACAATAAGATATCACCTCACACCTGTCAGGATGGCTAAAATAAAAAACACAAGAAACAACAAGTGCTGGTGAGGATGTGAAGAAAAAGGAAGGCTTGTGCGTTATTGGTAGGAATGCAAACTGGTGCAGCCACTGTGGAAAACAGTATGGAGGTTCCTCAAAAAACTAACCAAACATGGGGCGCCTGGGTGGCTCAGTTGGTTAAGCCTCCGATTCAGCTCAGTTCATGATCTCAGGGTTGGTGGGTTCAAGCCCCGTGTCGGGCTCTGTGCTGACAGCTCAGAGCCTGGAGCCTGCTGCTGATTCTGTCTCCCTCTCTCTCTGCCCCCTACCTTCTCTCAAAAATAAGCGTTAAAGGAAAAAAACTTAAAAAAAAAACAACTAAACATAGAACTACCCTATAATACACTAGTATTTACCCCAAAATTACAAAAACACTAATTCAAAGGGTTACACACATCCCAATGTCTATTGTAGTATTATATACCATAGCCAAACTATGGAAATGCCAAGTGTCCATCGACTGATGAATGGATAAAGAAGATGCGGTATACATATGCAATGGAATATTATTCAGCCATCAAAAAAGAACGAACTCTTGCCATTTGCAACATTGACAGAGCTAGAGAATATAATGCTAAGTGAAATAAGTGAGTTAAAGAAATACAAATACCATATGATCTCACTCATATGTGGAATTAATAAAACAAAACAAATGACCAAAGGCGGGGAAAAAGATATACCAAGAAAGACTTTTTTTTTTTTTTTTTTAACCTAAGCTTCATGCCAAAATGGTGCTTGAATTCATGACCCTGAGATCAACAGTTACATGCTCTACTAACTGAGCCAGCCAGGTGCCCCCCCAAGAAACAAACTCTTTTTTTTTTATATAGGCTTCATGTGCAGTGCAGAGCCCAATATGTGACTTGAACTCATGACCCTGAGATCAAGACCTGAGCTGAGATCAAGAGTCAGACACTTAACTGAGTCAGACACCCAGGCGCCCTGAAACAGACTCTTAACTATAGAAAGCAAACTGATGGTCACTAGAGGGGAGGTGGGTGGGCAAGATGGGTAAAATAGGTGATGGGGATTAGAAGTGTACTTCTAATGATGAAAAATAAATAAAATAATTAAAAACTTTCAAAAGGGATTCAAACAAAATTAAATATTTAGGAGGACTTCAAAAGCTAACAAGTTGGAAAAAAGGCTCCTGGCTAAAAATGTAACTTATTTAAGATATTACATATGGAGGAGTGAGCGGCTCACTGGACACTTCCAGTTTGCCACTTTTTACCTAGCTAAATAATAAGTATTGCTACTGTACTGAGTCTATGAGTATATTATCACCAAGGCAACCAGCAACATTTTGGAAAACAAATTCTGGTTTAAAAATAATAATAACAGCTAATATTTTACTGAGTATTCACCATGTGCCAGGCAGTGTGTTAAGCACTTTAAATGAAAAATTCACTTAGTCATCACAATAATCATAAAAGATACTAGCCAAAGTATGTCATTTTACAGGTTTAAGCAAGAACAACAACAACAAAACAAAGGTTCAGAGAGGCGAAATTAGGCATTACAGATGTTAGAATTTGTAAGTAGCTAAGCTCAAATACAAACCCAGTTCTGTCTTAATACTGGAGTGCCCCACTATTCAATTCTTGGAACTCTTTTCTATCTACTCTTTAGTCTGTGGTTCTAAATAACTTCCTTATGATGATGACTCCCAATTTTATTTTATTATTCTTTTTAAGATTTTATTTTTAAGTAATCTCTATACCCCTCAAACTCACAACCCCAAGATCAAGAGTTGTATGCTCTACCAACTGAGCCAGCCAGGTGCCCTGATGACTCCCAATTTTAGATATCCAGCCTCCATCTTGCCACTGAACTCCAACTCATATGCCAACAAACTATGCCTTAACTCCACTAGGATGCCTAACAGACATCCCAAAGTTGAAATATTACAAAATCATATCATCATCTTTCCCCCCAAAATCCACTCCTTCTACCTCTCCTTGATTGCAGTTCACTGCAACTCCATTCTTCCATTTGTTCAGGACAATAATTGTAGCCATTTTGAAACCTCTCTTTTTCTTACATGCCACATTCAACCCATTAGCAAAATGTACTGTTGGGTCCACCTTCTAAATACATGCAGAATCCAACTAATTCCTACCATCTCAGCATTACAATCCTGGTCCAAGCCATTGTCATCTCTCACTTGGATTACTATAAGAGTCTGGATCTTGTTAGTCTGCTTGACCCCTATAATCTGATCTCAGCACATGGGTCAGGATAATCTTTTTAAAATGTCAGTCATGACATTCATCTGTTCAAAATCCTCTTGTAGCTTCCCATCTCTCTCAGAGTCTTTACTATGGCCTGAAAGCCCTATATTATCTGTAACCCCTGTCCCATTTCCTCTCTGATTTCATCTCATTATATTCTTCCTCTGGAATTTTGATCTGTTTGTTTATGAGGTATTCTCAGTATCTTAGTGATAATGCTTAGCATATAGTAACATCAACAAATACATATTGAATGAATGAAAAATATCTGACTCCAGAAATTTTCCTTTTCATCATTCCCTTCTATGGGCATATTGGTGGCTCCGGGAGTTGAAAGTGGTTGGCTGGACTCTTTACAGCAGGTCTTATATCAAAGCCTCATTTGTGGACCAAAAGAAGAGACATTTGGTCTCTTGGGGTATTAATGGTTTTCAGTTCCTTCAAGAATGATGTGGGGACTTTGCTCAGGGTACATCTTGACTGTTAACCAGTAGTTGCAAATTTGATCAATTAGGGTATTTAGTAGAAAGAATAGATGAAAAAAGCAGTACTATGCTCCAATTTAAAGGCCATTTTTTGTTGGTTCAGGATGTTTTAGAATTAAATTAAAATAAAGTGTAATAAGAGCCAAGTTGAAATTTTCCCATGGACATGTAACATTCATTGTTACTCAACTATCTAGATGATATTCTGTAATAATTGCTTCATTTCTGGAAAAAATATTTCTAAACAACTCAAGTATGCCAATGGCTTTTGTACAGGCCTCACTTTTGGTAATACCGAGGGAGGGAAATTATATTATGGAGTTTAGATAAAACTTTAAACTGTTAGTCTTCCAAATTATGTCCATTAGTTCCAATTGTTCTATTCTAAGCTTTGGTTATTACCAGAAGAGAACCTTAGCTTCTGAATAACCAGAAAAAATAAAAATTTAAAAAGGTAGTAAATATAGATAAGACTGCATTTAGAGTGAGCTATCTAAAGGCTATGAAATGTCAATTAAATAAATTATGATACATTTGTATGATGAAGGATCTTACTGTTATGCAGACATTTAAAATCATGTGACATGAGGGGTGCCTACGTAGCTCAGTCAGTTGTGCATCCAATTCTTGATTTCAGCTCAGGTCCTGATCCCAGGATCATGGGATCAAGCCCTACACTGGTCTCTGCGCTGGGCATAGAGCCTGCTTGAGAATCCCTCTCCCTCTGCCCCTCTCCCCTGCTTGTATTCTCTCTCTCTCTCTCTCTCTCTCTCTCAAAAATAATAAAGGAAAACTTAAAATTTTTTTTTAACGTTTATTTATTTTTGAGACAGAGAGAGACAGAGCATGAACAGGGGAGGGGCAGAGAGAGAGGGAGACACAGAATCTGAAACGGGCTCCAGGCTCTGAGCTGTCAGCACAGAGCCTGACGCGGGGCTCGAACTCACAGACCGTGAGATCATGACCTGAGCTGAAGTCGGACGCTTAACCGACTGAGCCACCCAGGCGCCCCAATAAAGGAAAACTTAAAAATTACAAAAGCACATGGCATGAAATGTTTATGGTATAATGTTTAAATAAAAAAGCAGGGTAAAAAAAGCATTTATAATTTGATATAAATTTTTGTGGCAGGTTATTTTGTTGAGATATTAATTCTATGTATCCCCCTGCCTCTCGCCCCCATTCAAGCAAGTATCCAGACCCTCATATTTTTGTAAGGCAAAAAGCAAAACATAGGCTCTTGTTGTCTTTTGAAATAAGGAGGAGAAACAAAGGACAGAAATGCCTTTGAAGGTGAGGTGGAAGACAGATTCCTTAAGACTTAGAAGTCTGAAGCTCAAATGTTGAGTAAGCAGCTAAGTCTTCTGTCTTGCTCTGTGACAGAACCCAGGATGGTGGCAAAACCTCAAAGGGGAAGGCTGCACCTGGGTGCTTGGGCTGCCAGATTCACTCATTTGATTCCAAGGGTGGTAAAGGAGTATCAGAGTCATGAGACCTGAAGGGAAGATGGCATAAAAGGGAATCTTAGCAGTAAATCAATGTGGACAGACAACTAAATAATTTCCAGGTATTTCCATGATAATTAAGGCCCTAGAAACTTTGTACAATCCTAGATGGAGAGGAAATGCTCAGTAACCGAGACGGACTTACCCACCAGCATGGCAGGATGGGAGCTCAGGTTTAGATTCAAGTTGATCTGAAGAAATGCAATTATTTACTTCTGTGGAATAGGAGAGCCATACCTACAATATGCATATGCAAATACAATGTATTACAAACTATAAATATTAAAAAATACATTCTCAGGATAATTTTCCTCCTTTAGATATATATTATCGTAGGGAAAAAATCACTAAAATTTTAATAGGGATTTTTCTCTACATAGGGGATTATTTTTCCACACTGTTTGCATTTGAAACAGTTTAAATAAATGTGTATTCCTTTTATTTTTGAAAAAAAAATATAAAACCAACTATAAGCTTTTATCCTATATATTTGAACAGGTAAAAAACAGAGAAGGGTATATATCATAATCTTAGGTTCTATTTCAGCTGTTTCAGATCTACTAGTATTAATATTCTTAGAGGTATAATACAAACTCAACTTCAGGAAAAGAAAACGGGTTTTTCTCACATTAAAAACAAAAAGTATCATATACCTCCTGCACCCTGTAAAATTTTTAAATATTATTGAATCAGTCAGGGTCCCAGCAGGAAACAGCACACTCCAAAGGCACAACTGAAGACAGTGTAATCAGAATGTGGGCAATGAAACAGCAAGAGATGATATAGTACCACTGCTGACTTGTGGCCAACATGGAGGGAAGGTGGGAGGTTAATAAATACCCTGATCTCTTTCTCCGACTGCCTTCTGATCTGCTAGTGCCCTCCATCAGCTGAGCTCAACCAGAAGCCACTGGAGAAGGGACGGTGAGATCTATAGCGGCAATGGAGACTATCTAACACAGTAACATCAAGGGGCAAGCAATCCTACAATTTTGTTATAAATATTTCCAAATTTATGGATTAATACTTATAAAATTCCAGTTATAAAATAAATTAAGTCACACAGATGAAAAGTACATCATAGGGTATATAGTCAGTAATATTGTAATTAACTTTGTACAGTGACAGGTGGTGACTACATTTACCATGGTGAGCATTATGTAATATATAAAATTGTCAAATCACTATGTTGTGTACCTGAAACTAATATAATACTATATGTCAGTTATACTTCAATTAAAAAAATATTTTAGGGGCGCCTGAGTGGCTCAGTCGGTTAAGGATCTGACCTCAGCTCAGGTCATAATCTCACAGTTTGTGCTTTCAAGCCCCACATCGGGCTCTGCACTGACAGCTCAGAGCCTGAAGCCTGCTTTGGATTCTATGCCCCACTCTCTCTCTCTCTTCCCTTCCCTGCTTGTGCTCTGTCTCTCTCTGTTTCTCAAAAATAAATAAACATTTAAAAAAATTTAAAAATGGGGTGCCTGGGTGGCTCAGTCGGTTAAGTCTCTGACTTTAGCTCAGGTCATGATCTCATAGCTCATGAGTTCAATCCCTGCATCAGGCTCTGTGCTGACAGCTCAGAGCCTGGAGCCTGCTTCAGATTTTGTGTCTCCTTCTCTCTCTGCTCCTCCACTACACGTGCTCTGTTTCTCTCTCTCTCTCTCTCTCTCTCTCAAAAATAAACAAAAAAAATTTTTTTAATTAAAAAATATTTTTAATAGAAAAAAATAATTCCAAATTTAAAAATTTATCCTAGAAGGGTACTGGAAAGACAGTGTTGGACACTAATCTTTGGTACTGTGCAATACACTGGAATTATTACTTGTACTGCTAAGGTACTTTTATTCATCCCTGATTTTTTAAACTATGTTAGGTGCTAGTTAGTGTGACACTTTATGTGTGTGTGTGTGTGTGTGTGTGTATGCGTGTCGCTGTTCTCCAAGAGCTTGTGATTTAATAGATGGAGACAATATGTAAACAAATAAGTGCAATTGTTACATGTGTGTAGCAGGATGTTAAAGTGAGACTCTTTCTATCTCATTTTTGTGTGTGGTTCTAAGAAAGTAAATTATTCCCACATGCCACAGTAAAGTGGAAGGCCACCAAAAGTAGAAATTGCAAAAAAGGGGGGGGGGTTGCTTTTGCAATTTACCTGTGTATCCACTTCTAAGTCAGAAAAAAAGCTGAAGTTTAGAAGATTTTGAGAGGGTTTTTAATGTGCAGTGTGTTGACATTGGTTTTTCCTCACCTCATGCCCAGGGAGAGAGGCTTTAATGGAACTTTGATATATGTCCCTTAGAGCTGGGGGTTATGGGGGTCACAGTGGATTCGCGTCAGGATTATATTTGAGGCATTCATTCATTCAATACTTCAGTAGCACTTATTTTTTTTTAATTTTTTTTTAACATTTATTCATTTTTGAGAGTGAGAGAGACAGAGCCTGAGTGGGGGAGGGGCAGAGAGAGAGGGAGACACAGAATCCAAAGCAGGCTCCAGGCTCTGAGCTGTCAGCACAGAGCCCGACACAGGGCTCGAACTCACGGACCGCGAGATCATAACCTGAGCTGAAGTCAGACGCTCAACCGACTGAGCCACCCAGGCGCCCCTCAGTAGCACTTATTAAGCAGGTACTATACCAGACACAGGTGACTACAGCAGTGAATGAAATAGATGAAAAGCCCCTGCCTCCGTGAAGCCAACATTCTAGTGGAATCTGGACAAGCAAAGATGGCTGGCTAACTGCAAAGATGAGTTTTGAGTGGTCAAAATCTATACTCAGAGGTGTGAGGCAAAGCCATTCTGTGGATATCTGGATCAGATATGGGTTGCTGAAGAAAGTCACATGGAAGAGTAAAGAGACCCCCACAGAAAGAAGCTGGAGGCATATAGCACAGATGCAAGCAACTGACATTGGGCTGATTGCCAGATGACATATATTTACCCAAGTGCAAGCAAGAGATTGCCAGTATTTGCTCATTGGGGTAAGGTGACGAAAGAGGTGTTTCCAAAGAATGCATACAGTTACAAGTGTTGAGTGAAATTGAAGAAGTACTGCTACATTTGCTGACCCACTCTTCCTACAAAATATCTTTACTGATCAATTTTTCAACTCTTGGTTAAAGACCAAGATGCATCCTAAGCCAAATCCCCAAAACATGAAGAGCTGAAAGTCATATAAAAACTTTAGTAAGTGCTTAGGACCTTCAGTTTTGACCAAAAGGCTAACCAAATGCCCGCTCTGATGGCTTATGAGAGGAGCTTTGTTATGAGCCTCTGAAGAGTCTAGCCAATCACTGTGAATGAAGGATATATCACAAAGCCCTAAATATTTATTTAGGAGATAACAATCAAAAGGACAAGTTTGAGAGTGAGAGATTCATCATTCTTTCATTTTTTCATTTAACAAATATTTAATGAGTACCTACTATTATGCTAGGCTTTGTTCTAGGCACTAGGAGTAGCGTAGTAAATAAAAAAAATTTCTGGTGTGCCTGGGTAGCTCAGTGGATTAAGCGTCCAACCGTTGATTTCAGTTCAGGTCATGATCTCTCCATTGTGAGATCAAGCCCACACGGGGCTCTGCATTGAGTGTGGAGCCTGCTTGGGATTCTCTCTCTCTCTCTCTCTCTCTCTCTCTCTCTCTCTCTCTCTCTCCCTCTCTCTCTCAAAATAAATAAGTAGACATTTTTTAAAAAAATCCCTATGTTGAGTGTTACGTGATTCCCTGTTACATACTTACAGCATCCCCCATGCTGTCCCTCCCCTTAACTTTTACTTGAACTAGCTTCATTGGGTTTCTTTTCTTTGTATTCAATACATTCCTTCTACAAAAGTAACACGGTAGCAATAGGTTAACTACCTAAGGGTAGGGGCTCCTGGAAATCAATGAGAAAATGACTAGTAATAATAAACTGAAGAAGGGAATTAAGTGGCAATTCACTAAAGTAAGGTAAACAGACAAGAAATACATGAAAAGATTTTTTTTTTTTGGCTAGGAAGCAAAAAATACAAGTAAAATTAAAGAGATTTTTTTCCTCTTTTTTTTTTTGCCTATCAACTTGATAAAGGTAAAAAGTACTTACCCTATCCAGTGCTGGTGAAAGTATAAAGAAAGTGGACTCTCAGGCACTGTAGAATATAAATTGATATAAGTTTTTGCTTTTTTGTAATTTAGCTATATTTATCATAATTGTAAATGCAAGTTCCCTTTGACCTGGCAATTCCATTACTATGAATTCATCATAAGGAGGTAATCAGGAAAGAACAAAAATGTGTGTATGTATAAAAATATTCATTATAGTATTTTTATAATAATGAAGACTTGGAAATAAGCTAATGGTTCACCCATAGTTTAGTTAATTATTGTATTTCTACACAATGGAATACTATGCCACTATTGAAAATAATATATATCATTACTTATGAACACGAAAACATGGCCATAACTTTTAAAGTGTAGTATAAAACAGTTTAGTATGATCTTATTTGTAAAAACAATAATATATTTATTACACATATTTTTGAAGCATGTGAATATACGCATATGCAGAAAAGAATTGCCAAAATGTTTATGTACTATGTAACAATTATTAAATGAGTAGTTACTTTACACTGAACATTCATTAAATAATATTTATTAAGCATTTAGTATATGCTAGGCATTGTGCTGGGTACTAGAGAAACAGAAGAGAACAATCTGCTAATTTAATCCACTAAATTAACAGTGATTTTTAAAATGACAACAATTTGGGGTGCCTGGTGGCTCATTTGGTTAAGCATCCAACTTTGGCTCAGGTCATGATCTCATTCATGTTCATTCATGAGTTTGAGCCGGGCTCTCTGGTGTTAGCATACAGCCTGCTTCGAATCCTCTGTCCCACTCTCTCTCTGCCACTCCCCCGCTCGCTTGCATGCTCTCTCTCAAAAATAAATAAACATTAAAAAAGATATAATATAATAATATATATAATAATTTATAAATAATATATATTAATATATATATAATATAATAAATAGATATAATATATATTCTTTTTTAAATGACAACAACCAGTATTGGTGAATTTAAAGAGGAGGAGGGCACCCTCAAATACTATTGTGGTTGGCACCGAATCCTAACCACTAGACCACCAGGGAGGTTTCATATACTATTGTGGAGAGTATAAACTGATAAAACATTTCTGGAGGGCAGCTTAGCACTTTTTATTAAAAGCTTTGGAAAAATCCATTTCACTCGACTCTGCAATTCCATTTTTAGGAATTTATTCTAAAGAAGGAAGTATTGGTGTATGCAAGCAAAACTATGTACCAAGCAGTTCATAAATGAGTTGGTGAGTAGGGGGGAACCTAAATATTAAACAACAGGGATTTGGTTAAATAAAACATCGTATGTTCATAATGCAGAATACTAGGGAGTCATATTTAACCTGAAAAATATTTGACAGAGAAAAAAAGACCAAAATATCAAAGTGAAAGGTTTAAACAGGCTGTGATACTAAATTGCTCCGAACTCGAGCAAATCACAGAAGTGACCTGAGTCTGTTACTTCATCTGCAAAAGCTTAGATCATTAAGGACCAAACTTTCAATGTGGACCTTGCCTGAGTCTAGGTACTTAACTTTCCTACTTTATAAAGAAAATATGTCAACGTTGGTACAGGGTAGGTGTTAAATTGGCAGATGTTTGCAGAGCTGTGCTAAAAACTCTCTGTGGATTTGCCAAAAGTTCTCAACAGAGAAAATACGTGTTTCAGAAGAAAATGTCCAGTTTTTCTCAGTGGTCTGATCTACCCGATTAAAACATTATAACAAAATAAAGAAAAAACAAGCATCGTGCTTGATTTTGACACCAGAGAAAGGCATTAGTGCCCTCATGGAGTTCAAAGTCTTGTAGGGGAAACCAGTAATGATAATAAAGAGGGACCAATGGCAACAGAGCCTTGAAAAATGATTTCTCCAGGGAATGGAGAAAAGGATTTCCGAAGTAGAAAGAAATGCGTGTACACAAAGTACTTGACGAAGAGTGTGGTTGACACAAACAAACGAACCATTATTTTGTGTCCTTTCTCACAGCCTCGCTCTTCTTCCAGTCACACAATACCCCAAATCTCTGTGGACCCTGAATGAGAGATTTGGAGCGGCACACTGCATCACCTGTAGTCGCAGGCGTCGTCTCGAACGATTTCAGGTGTATCAGCCGAGCGGCGAGAAACTGGAGGGAATCGGCAATACACAGGTAATAATCACTGAGGATCCGAGAAGGGCGATTTTGTAGTGGCCGCCCCGAAGCTCTCAGCCGCCGCGGGCACTCCCCGCCCAAGATTTCCCGCCAATCTCAACCCCGCCTCCTTACGAGGCCCCGCCTACTGGGGGGGGTGATCTGGGAGTTTGAGGGTGGGGTAGCGCTGGGAGCCTATCGATATCTCTGGGATAGATTGCCTTGCCCTGCGCCGCCGCCGTCAAAATCCGAAGACTTGTTTGTAGATCGTCGAGCGGTAGTTTCGGCCGCGCTCCTGGGTCCGCACCTCTGCTGGAGGCCGCAGCCAGACCCGCGCCGGAACCATGGTGCGTTGGATTCCGAGCTCAGGCAGGGTTGGGGCAAAGATCCGCCGACTGGGGGATGGTGAGCCGCCCCTTCGGTCATCCTCAGAGCGGCCTGGGGCCACGGGGTATGGGGACCTCGGCCGACGGGAGGGTTCCAGCAGTGATTCAGCATCTCCGGCCTGGCGGGGAGAGGGGCGATGGGTAGTAAGTGCGGCCTTTCTCCTGGGCTTGTTGCGCTTTCTGCCGGGCCTGGGACACTACTTCCTCGGTCAACTAGATGAGCTCGCCCCTCAAGTTCCTACAGCCGGAGTAGTTCCGAGCGTTCAGAATGGCTCCTCGTGCTCTGTGTAGGAGAGGAGGAAATAGGGACTTGACTTGGCGGCTTCCCTGTACTGCCACTGCGGGCTTGATCCCAGGGTTTGGGTTTCAGGACAGCGTCCATTTTCCTTGTGGGCCCGTCTCATTTTTCTCTCCCCTACAACTCGATCAGAAAGGGTTCTTTTCATTCACTTTGTCCAAGTGAATAAACCGAGGCTGAGAGAAGTGGTGTTACCACGGACACAGCCTAGGGCTCGGGGCTTCCAGTCTCATGTCTGCCATTCCAGCACTCAGCTTTCTCACCCCCCGGGTTATTTCCCCAATATTGTGCTGGTAGACTTGTTTCAGTACCCTTATTAAAGCAGTAATGGTTCTGGCTCTGTAGCTATTTGTGTTAACATCTAACTTCCCGAGAACATTCTTGTGTTTTTTCTTCAATATGAATGTTTATACGTACAAGGCACCGTTTTAAGTGCAGTAAGGGTTCAAAGATAAATCTGACATGTCCCTAATCATAAAGCAGAAAGGGAGTGTAGATAAAGAACTGATGGGAGTGTGTGTTGGAATTTTGGGAGAAAAATAGAGAAGACCTAGAGAGATAGACATTTGAGCGAGGTTAAAGAAAAAGCGCTTTTGATCATTTATTAGGACCCAGTATAAGAGAAGAGCCTAAGCAAAGATGGGAAGGAAAGGCGACACTATGAACTTTGGGAACGGAACCCAAAGGGAAGGCTATAGATAGTGGTAGAATTGGAAGTTGGGAAGATGGGTCCTATCTAGATCTGCTCCTCCCTTGTAGCTCATGGTAAATTTAGAATTTGCTTACAACTGAGTATAGCAGTAATCTTCCAATGAGTTTGTATTAATAGCAGGTGTAATGTTGAATGGAAACAGATGGGAGAACAGTTTTTAATGATAGAGCTTGTTAAAAACTGGAATTTGTAGTGTTAACAGGTCTTTTTTTCTTTTATTTTCAGTTTCGCAACCAGTATGACAATGATGTCACTGTATGGAGCCCTCAGGTAAGAATGTTGTGGTTTTCTTTATTTTAATTTTTTTTTTTTTTATGTTTATTTTGGAGAGGGAGAGAGACAAAGTGTGAGCGGGGGAGGAGCAGAGAGAGAGAGGGAGACACAGAGTCCCAAGCAGGCTCCAGGCTCTGAGTTGTCAGGACAACACCCGACGGGGCTTGAACCCATAGACTGTGACATATGACCTGAGCCAAAGTTGGGCACTTAATCAACTGAGTGAGTCACCCATGTGTCCCAGTAAAAATGTTTTATACTATATCTGTGAAGTGACTTTAGAAACTCATGAAAGTGTAAGCTGTGGCAAAATGGAATATAATCATTTTAGACATCCTGGAACCTAAATTTATCATTAAAGTAAGTTTCCTAGTTTAAAAGAAAAATCGTTTGAGATTTAACCATACTCCCCTGAGATTTGGGACCACTAAATCAATTTTAAATATATAAAAGGATCTTACAAGATGTGTAAGACTCTAAGATGTGTTGTTTTCTCTTTAGGGCAGGATTCATCAAATTGAATATGCAATGGAAGCTGTTAAACAAGGTTCAGCCACAGTTGGTCTGAAGTCAAAAACCCATGCAGTGCTGGTTGCATTGAAGGTAAGTACAGCAGTAAATAAATCTTCCTCGTGTGGAAAATGGAACTGTCAGATAGAAGTTTCACTGCGTCGGTAATAAAATCGTAAATGTATTTTTATGTTCTGTAATGTCTCTGTTTAGAGAGCACAGTCAGAGCTTGCAGCTCATCAGAAAAAAATTCTCCATGTTGACAACCATATTGGTATCTCGATTGCGGGACTTACTGCTGATGCTAGACTGTTATGGTGAGTATGATCTTGAAAAGCAAAAGAAACATCCATTTGGATTCATCAAGATACGATGTTTTAGGAGGTTGTCTGGCAGAGTTTAGAAGTTCAGATTGTGAATACCTTACTGGATTTGGGCTCAGTTACTAAGTATTCCATTTCTTGATACCTGTAGTAGTAACTAGTACAATTAGCCATGTTAAGATTAAAGCTTTTGAGAAGTCACCTCATAATGCGATACTTGTTAACTCAGTGTTTATTGTTTGAGACAATGTTGTGTCTAAGAAGAGCTTGACACTTTTGTCTGGTTTCTAAGGATTGGCAGAACTACCCTTACTTTAATATGCCAGTATTTGTAAGACATTTATTTTTTGCGAAGCTCATTACTGGATATTCATTCTGTACGTATGAGTCAGATATACATCTTGTCTTCTAGGAACTTAAAATCTAGTAGTATATCTTTAATACAAGGTAGAAAGTGGAGAGGAACAGGTAGATTTCTGTGAGAGTCCAGAGGAGATAGAGATGAGAGACATATAAGTGAAGAGCTGGGCCTTTGAAACCACTTAGGATTTGAGGTGAGGCTAGTTACTTACACCATTGATGCTTTTAGTATGTTCTGTTTCAGAGTTATTGTTGATTAGCCTAACATGTAGAGCACTTAACACAGTGCCTTTCAGGTAATTTATGAATGTGTGTGTTGGGAGGTCGAAGGTAGTTAGCCAAAACTAATCTCTTAAGCCTGTGATTTAGTGTTTATTAATTTTGAGACAGAGACAGAGCATGAACAGGAGAGGGGCAGAGAGAGAGGGAGACACAGAATCTGAAACAGGCTCCAGGCTCTGAACTGTCAGCACAGAGCCCGACATGGGGCTCAAACCCACGAGCTGTGAGATCATGACCTGTGCCGAAGTCAGACGCTTAACTGACTGACCCACCCAGGTGCCCCGAGCCTGTGATTTAATTAGGGAAGAAAGAATATACGCACGAAATGCAAATAGTAATGCCACTGTTGAAGATTTTAGAGTTATCCAGTGAGTTGCCTGCTCTCTTAGGTTGGCAAGATAGTGACGGCATTATTGGTTTCTGAGAGCTCTTGAAAGTGTAAAATATGTTGCATGGTCAAACGTTTTATTTACCCCATCTATCTAAAATACTGCCATGTAAATGTGTAATCAATGTAAAAACTTCATTAATGAGATATTTTGCATTGTTTTATGTACTGAGTCTTTGAAATTTCAGGTGTATTTTACACTTCCATTACATCTCTGTTCAGGCTAGCCACCTTTTAAGTGCTTAATAGTCACATGTAATCAGTACCTGCTATATTGGGCAATGCAGTTTAGATAGCCTTGGGAAATGAGCTTAAATAAAAGTAGTGAACAAATAGCATGGTTCCCACAGTCAACATTTGATTATCAGATGTGACATACACATAAACTAGACAAAGCAACATGGAAAGAAAGGTGCATATCCATTTCCCTGTTGTTTATCCTGTTGTCTTTAATCGTTAGGCATGAATTCTGTTTTCCCCAATGTTACATCTGCTTGAATCTTGGTACGTTTAACAGTGAGACTCAACAGTCTAGTGTTCTGTGTCTCCTTTAGAGTGCTGCTTATGGAGAGGAGCAACATTGGCAGAACATGTAGCAATGTCCTTGTATGGATTCTGTTCCTTGCATTTGCTCTTTCGGGGAAATTTCAGTCAGCTTTCAAGAAAAAAAGCAAATAGTTACTCTTTTTGCTGGTTTAAGACCTAGAATTAAGACAATCTTGTTGACAGTGGGAAAGGGTAAGAAAAGAGAGCTTGCTTTTTTTCTCTTGCTCAGCCTTCTCTAAACTACTCAGAGACCAAGTTTATCTAGAGCTAAGGAATATTTCGTCTTTTTAAAAACCTCATCATGCCCCAGAGTTCAGTGTAAAAATGCATCCTTGTGGCGTGTCTTTCTTAATCCATGTGAGGAAAAGCAAAAAGAAATCAAACTACTTTATTTAGATTGAAATAACTCTGATATGAAATAACTAATTTTTCTTGTTTCTTTTTTAGTAATTTTATGCGCCAGGAGTGTTTGGATTCCAGATTTGTATTTGACAGACCTCTTCCTGTGTCTCGTCTTGTATCTCTAATTGGAAGCAGTATCCTTTTTATGTTAGGATTTATGGATGTGAAATTCAAAGAATTTTGATACTTAATCCTTATGTTAATTATTATATAAAATATAACATAATGCTTATGTTAATTATTGGGAATATAATACATAGGATAGGTAAGATTCTGAAAGCTTTAAGGTTAGTTACTTTTCAATAACAATGTTTAAAATTTAGAATTGTGGGAAGTTTTGCCATGGAAAAATGTTCTAAGTAAAGCATTAGATTGCTCTTTAATCAGCCCTATTCCAGACATAGAGAAGCCCAATTCAGGAAAACTATTTAAGTATCATTTTTAGAGGAGATTTAAAGTTTTTATTGGTGGTTCTAGATGTCCCCCCAAATTCTTAACCTCTCACCCAAAATAGATGAGGTACTCTACATAAGAGGAGATCATTTTGCTGGCACTCATTCTTAGGTTTTGTGGATAGTCTTAACATTTAAAAAAAAAAAAAATTTTTTTTAATGTTTATTTATTTTTGAGAGACCATTCGAGTAGGAGAGGGGCGGGGGGTAGGGGGTAGGGGGTGGGGCGGGACACAGAATCTGAAACAGGCTCCAGGCTCGAGGCTGTCAGCACAGAACCTGATCCAGGGCTCAAACTCCCAGACCCTGAGATCATGACTTGAGCCAAAGTCGGATGCTCAACCGACTGAGCCACCCAGGCACCCCCTCCCAACATTTTTTAATATGGGGCCAAAGAAATATGGTTCTTTTATTTTCTCTTTGCTGTGATGGATTATGCAGCAATTAAAAAACCAAAGCTCTTTGTTAATAATGTTTAACTTGAAAAAAAAGATAGTACTTTATTCCTTGTTAGAACGGTTTCTTTAACTAGTTTAAGAGACCCAGATACCAACGCAACGATATGGCCGGAGACCATATGGTGTTGGACTGCTTATTGCTGGTTATGATGTAAGTTCATAGAATATTTGTTGTATTTTGATGATTTTTCAAAACTGACTAGAAATTTTGTAATCTTTAGCTCAAAGTCAAAAATTGTGTGTGTGTGTGTGTACATGTATGTATATATATATGTATGTGTATTTTTTTTTTCTGTTTGTAGGATATGGGCCCTCACATTTTCCAGACCTGTCCCTCTGCTAACTATTTTGACTGCAGAGCTATGTCCATTGGAGCACGTTCTCAATCTGCTCGTACTTACTTGGAGAGACATATGTCTGGGTTTATGGAGTGTAAGTAATTTTTTTTTTTGTCCCCTCCAGAGATGAGCCAGAGATGAGAACCACTGTATTGGTTACCAATTATAAGTTCTGTTGACAACTTTTAGTTTTCTATGATTCATTGTTATTTTTAGCCACACAGACATTTCTGTATAAGTAGTGCATAGACAAGAAATTAGGGTAGCTATGAAAAAGAAAGGTAAAATGATGATGGAAGATGTGATCATGGGGCAGGTTTTCAAGTGCTTTGCTTAAACAGTGGTCTTGGACTTTAACACATGTTTTTTGGAGATCTCTTTAGGTGCCTGTGTGGTTGTTTATCCTTCATTCTATTGTGGTATATTGCATTATTGGGCTTTTGAATATTAAACCAGCGTTGGATTCCTAAGACAAATCCCTCTTGATCATGATTTATAATAGTAACTATATATAGAAATGTTTACATAAACATAATTGTTGCTGGATTCATTTTGCTGATATTTTGTTGAGATTTTTTTGTGTCTGTATTCATAAGGATAATTGATCTGTAGTTTTTTCTTGTGATATCTTTGTCTAGTTTTGGTATCAGGTTAATACTGGCCACATAGAAATATTGGAGACTTTGTTTATAAAGAGCAAATAAATTCCATAGAATACATTTTACAAAAGTTTGAGCTGTAGCATTTGTGAGTGAGGATTCTCATTTAATTTAGCATAAAGGTGAAATTTAGTAACAAAAATCATGTATTCTCCTCTTTAAGTAAAATAATAGCAATGTTATTTATTATTAGAAGATTATATGGCTAAACATTAAAATTTTGGCTTTTTATTGTGATATATTTATTATGTGACTAACACCATAATAACAGACTGTAGACCTGATAAAAGCAGCCTCATGTGAAGATGAAATTAAGAAATAATTGTTAATTTGTTACATAGGCAATTTGAATGAACTGGTTAAACATGGCCTGCGTGCCTTACGAGAGACACTTCCTGCAGAACAGGACCTAACTACAAAGGTAGATAATCATGTTTTTCAACTTGAAATTTTAACATTACAGGTCAATCACTTATTTCATAAGTATAAGTAATAGAGGAGTGTACACAGTTCTTCAATTTGGGAGATTTGCCTTGGTTCATTCTTTCTCTTTAAGCTATTCACTAAGTGATCTGATTTTGCAATGATTTTTAAACATTTCTTTTTGGTGTAAAGCAAGAAAGCCAGTAAGTTTTATGTAGAATGTCCTACATTTCTTTAGCAGGTCAGAATACCTTTGTATTATTATTATTTTTTTAATGTTTATTTATTTTTGACAGAGAAAGAGACAGAGCATGAGCAGGGGAGGGGCAGAGAGAGAGAGAGACACAAAATCTGAAGCAGGCTCCAGGCTCTGAGCTGTCAGCACAGAGCCTGATGCAGGGCTCGAACTCACAGACTGTGAGATCATGACCTGAGCCGAAGTCGGACACTCAACTGACTGAGCCACCCAGGTGCCCAATACCTTTTTGTATCATTAACTCAGTTAACAAATGTATGTATTGAGCACCTACCACATGCAGACAGTAGGCATTGAGAATATAAGCACAGCAAGCATCTTGGCCTTCATGGAACATACTATCCAAGTTGGGGTGAGAAAATTTACCCATAAGTAAATTATATAATATATTAGAAGGTGATAAATGCCACAGAAAAAATAAAACAGGTTAAAATGAGAAAGACCGTCTGGGTATAGGAAGGAGGTGTGCTGAGGAAAATTTAAAATAGGGTGGTCAAGGATGGCCTTGGATGGTCAAGAAAGTGAAATTTGAGGAAAATATCTAAAGGGAGTGAGTGAGTGAGCCATTCAGATGTCTAGTGCAAGATTAATCCAGGGAATACAAGTATAAGGGCCTTGAGTCCAGAACATTCCTTGTAGTTGAGGCAGGGAGGCTAGTAGTGTTGGAGTCAGTGATCAAGAGAAAGAGAAGGAATAAAGTCAGATAAATGGAGGCCAGATCATGTATAAACCATTGTAGGTATTTTGGATTTTATTCTGAGTGGGCTGTCAAGAGTTTGAGCAGAAGAATACCATGATTTGATTTAGGTTTTAAAGAGTCATTCTGGTTGCCATTTTGAGAACAGGTTATAGTGGGCAACATGGGTGAAAATAGTTTTAAAACTGTTAAGGTAATGCAGATGAGAGAATGTGGTGAATTAGAGCAGAGCTGTGGAGTTGGAGAGGGGGGTAAGTGGTTCAGTTTGGGGTATGTTTTGAAATTAGAGCTAAAAATGTTTGCTAACGAATTGGTTGTGAGGGTGTGAGAACAACAACAAAACAAGTTGTTTTCAAAATTTGGGGCCTGATAGATTAAGGAGAGGTTTACATTTACTGAGATGGATAGGACAGTAGAAGGGACAGGTTTGGGGGTGGGAGTTGTGGAAGATCAGGCAGTTAGCTTGGGACTTATTAAACCTGAAATGCCTATTGTCCATTGGTGATATAAAATAAGCAGTTATTGGGGCACCTGGCTGGCTCAGTCAGTGGAGCATGCGACTCTTGACCTCAGGGTTGTGAATTCAAGCCCCATGTTGGGTGTAAAGCTTACTTAAAAAAAAAAAAAAAGAAGCAGCATTTATCAGATGTGTCTCCCCTAAAGTTTGGTGGAGAATGGTCTAGCCTAGACTTACAAATTTTGGAGTCTTTATGTAGAAATGGCATTTTGAGACTGGATTGGATGACACTGCTAAAGGAATCATAGTTTTGTAAGAGGTTTAAGGCCTGGGCCAGGGGCACTCTAACCTTCAGAGATTGGAAGGTAAGTATCAGCAAAAAGGACTAAGAAAGATGACCAGGGAGATAGGAGGAAAACTTAGAAAGTGAGACATTCTTGAAATCAAATAAAGAAACTATTTCAAGGAGGAGGGAACAAAAAATTGGTAATACATCAAGGAAGATGTGGAGTGAGAATTACATGTAATAGGGGACTCGACTAGACGGTTTCATTGGAATGGTGAGCCAAAAGCCTGAAAGGGATGAATCAGTAGAGAATGGGCAAGGACGGACTGGAGGCAGCTCTGTGGAGATTTTCTCTTGCAGGGTCAGAGAAATGGGTGGTGACTGGAAGAGAATGAAGGGAAGTTTTTTGTTTTGTTTTTTTTTTTTAATTAAGATGGGAGAAATTACAGCATGTTTGGTGCATGGTTATAAGAATAATCCCTGTAAAGGGAAATGTTTATGTAGGAGGAATATGAGAAAAACTGCTAGACCAGTGTCCTTAAATAGTACACAGGTGGAAGAAAGGTAGACAGACCTTAGAGAGGAAATTGGACTATTCATTAACACAGCAAGGGAGAGGATCTAGGGATATGATACCATGGGAGCTTGTGAACATTCTCTTCTAATTGCTTCTGTTTTCTCAGTAAAATGAGAATGGAAAATGTTAGAAGATGTCCAGGACAAGAGATTGAATGATCTAGGGACCCATATAGTACAATGCAGGAATGATCATTAACCAGAGTGGTATCAGTCAGCATTTTATAAATCCATTTTGTTACAGTGATTAGATAATTATTATGTAATATATATGTGAAGAATTTGTAGCCTGATAATCTTTTGAAAATAATTTTTCCTATCATAAAAGTAATTTTTTTTCAAAGAAATCAGGAATGTACATTAAATTATTTTTATTTGTTTAAAGTACCCATAATGCTATCACTGAAGATGACTATCTTTTAAAATTTGGGTTTATAGTTAACTGTTGACATGTACACTTTGGAAAAGTTTGCTCAGGTATCTGGGTTTCTGATTTCATGTTTTTACTGAATCATAGATAATGATTCAATGAAATCATTGAGAGAAGGCCTATATATCCTTATGCCTCAAATTTTCACTAAAATTTTAATTTTACACTGGATAGCATTCACTGAGCATTTTAAGAATTGGTCTTTAATTTTAATATGTAGAACATAGTTCTAGGAGCCCACCAACTTCAGCACTTTATATAACCCACTACTTTCTTTCCTTGTTAAGAACCATCATCTCTTAAACAAGAAACAAACCTGATTGTTTCTTAGGAGTTAGGCTTACTGCTTAGCTAAGTGACTTGCTCCATTACACTGGTCTGCAGCACGTTCTCATGATTCAACTTGCGAATTTCTTGGTGGCATAGACCTTTGAAGTTACTCGTGATTATCAAAATATGAAATTTGCAAGTTATAAAAGTCTACAGTTTTCTTCCTTTTTTCTCTACACTTGAGTGTTTTTCAAGTCTTATTTAAGTGCTATATAAACTTTTATTCTGCTTTGTTTCACCCATTTAATCATAAACACTTTTCCAACCTAAATTCTCTTGATTTTTAATTTTTACCTTTTTTTCCCCCTCAGAATGTTTCCATTGGAATTGTTGGTAAAGACTTGGAGTTTACGATTTATGATGATGATGATGTATCTCCATTCCTGGAAGGTCTTGAAGAAAGACCACAGAGAAAGGCACAGGTATATAACTAATCATTACACCAGAGACTTTAGTTCTGTCATAAGCTGCTGTTCCTACCACAAGTGTGTAAACCTACCATTTTTGTTTTTAATTATTGAGGTAGGCTCATAATTCAAATGACAGTAGGAGAACTTAGAACTGAGTAATGTGAAATACTGAGGGAGCAGTTATCTACATAAGTGAAAAAGGGTTGATAATCTAGTTATCTGTTGCTATTTTTCACAATTCTATGGGTTGATTGGCTAAATAATTCTTTTGCTAGTCTTACTTAGGGCCTCTTGTGTTGAAGTCAGTTGAAGCAGGGGGGCTGGAACATCCAAGATGGCTCTGCTTATGCATTTTTGTTTTTTTTTTCTTTTAATTTTTAATGTTAATTTTGAGAGAGATGGAGTGCAAGGCAGGGGAGGGGTAGAGAGAGAGAGAGGGAGACACAGAATCCAAAGTAGGCTCCAAGCTCCAATCTGTCACCACAGAGACTGATGTGGGGCTGGAACCCACCAACCACAAGATCATGACCTGAGCTGAGGTCGGATACTTAACCAACTGAGCCACCGAGGCACCCCCTTTTTTTTTTTTTTTTTTGTTAATGTTTTGTTTTATTTTATTTTATTTGTTTATTTTGAGAGCAAGCACAAGCAGGGAAGGAGCAGAGAGACACTCCCAAGTAGGCTCCACACTGTCAGAGCAGAGCCCGACCCAGGGCTCAATCTCATGAACCATGAGACCATGACCTGAGCCGAAATCAAGAGTTGGACACTTAACTGAGGGAGCTACCCAAACTTCCCCTCACATGTCTTCTTTATTCAGACTTTCTTGGTATATCTTAGAGGGACAGTTAGAAGGCTGAGACTGCTGCTAGGATGGCTGTGTCCTCTCAGAACCTTTCTTCAGCAGGGTAGTGTCTCAGAGCTTGTAAAAGTTCAAAAGCTCCAAAGTGGAAGCTGCCAGACATTCTAAAAGGCTGAGGCTCGGGAGTGGCACAGCATCAGTTTTGCACATTTTATTGGTTAAAACAAGTCACAGGGCCGGCCAAGAGTCTATAGGAGTGAGGACTGAGGGAAAGTTCATTGGGAACCCTCTGGAAACTAAGTTGGCTCTTCACAAATACTGAGAAAAGGGTCGGGAAATACTGGTCTTTTTGGTTGAATATTTAGAATACACATTGGCGGGGCGCCTGGGTGGCTCAGTCGGTTGAGCGTCTGACTTCCACTCAGGTCATGATCTTATAGTTCATGAGTTCAAGCTCCACGTTGGGCTCTGTGCTGACAGCTCAGAGCCTGGAGCCTGCTTCGGATTCTGTGTCCCCCTTTCTCTTTGCCTCTCCCCTGCCCGTGCTCTGTCTCTGTCTCTCAAAAGTGAATAAACATTAAAAAATAAATAAAATTTCTTTAAAAAAAAAAAAGAATACACATTGGCTATTTACAGGTACTTATTTGATAGTTGTATAATTGAAAATAAAGTGTTCTGGAGAGACACTTTTTTCTACAGTGTGAATTTTTTTTTTCACCTTGGAGAGGATATTGTTGGTACTATTTAGAGAAGCAAGATTTGCATTGTATTTAAACCTGTTGGTAAGAACCAGCACTGTTGGGAGAATGCTGTGAGTTCCACACAGCTGGTTGGTTTGACCATGTTTTCACTCTGTTTATTAGTGCTAAAGAGGAAGAGAATGCCTAAAATCTACTGATTATATTCTAAGGCTAGTAGTGATGATAAAAGGAAGGACTTTATTCCTAACCAAGACAATATGGTAAAATGCTGGAATTGTTCAATGATGCTTTGGTTTTCAGCCCTATAAAATTACGTCTGTTTAAAAACAAAAACAAAAACAAAAAACTTTGTTCAGAAATTTTAACAGGACAGTCAACTAAAATTGAATATCCAAAATCTTTCCTAACCCCTTTTCTCATAAATTCTTTCAGACTGTAATAAGTGTGATAAGAAGTATATATTAGTCAAGTGATTTTTTTTTTGACCTATTTTGTTTTTTTCTTCCCCTTACAGCCTGCTCAACCTGCTGATGAACCTGCAGAAAAGGCTGATGAACCAATGGAACATTAAGTCATAAACCAGTCTATCTGTATATTATCAAATATGTAAGAATTCAGGAGCACGTACTGATGACAATAATCTATACTTTGAACCAAAAGATGCAGGGTGGTCTTATGGTATGTTTTAGGAATCAGCCCAGACGTGTTTTTCCCAAGCTACTTCTCTGAAACCATATGATGGTATGCATTTTTTTTTTTTTTGAGAGGGTCTATATAATCATTTTCTAGAAAATATAGTTATCTGTACTAATGTTTTTATATGAAGAACATAGTGTCTTTGTGGTTTTAAAGACAACTGTGAAATAAAATTGTTTTACCTGCTGGTGTATTGGGTTTTTGTTTTTTAAGTAGCTTCAACTGTACGAGATTACAACTGGTCGGTCATCTGCCATGTTTGCCAAATTAAATTGCCTTATGTTTAGTGACGGGGAAAATAATACCTTTTATCTATCACAACCTTACACCAGTTCCCTGTGTGTGGACTTGCTACATGAGAATCTATGGAGATTTATTTCAGAATACAACTTGCAAAGTTCAACCCTGGAGATTTCTTAATAAACCTAAGAAACCTCCCCTTTGCAACCACCATAGTAGCGAGACTATTAACATATGAATGGTTTTTCTTTCCAACCAGCAGATGGCAGTAGTGCTAGCTCTGGTCTCCGTGTAGGGAACTTCCTGCAAAGATAACAAAGGGAAATTTTAATCCCAAACCATCATTTCCTCTCAGCCTGCCCAGCCCCACTCCCTCGTAATCTTTAGGCTGACTTCCATTATTTTTGTGAGTGGTGTATGCAGAAATTGCAGAACAATTTTTATCTTAGGCCATGCAAAATGAAATCTGAGGAAATCTGATTTACAAAACAATCCAACATTTCTCTGCTAAGAAGCCTAGAGGAGTTTTTTATTTCCTGAGATTCCTATCTAGAAAGGAGCAGTTCATTTGTAGATAGGGGATTTGGATTTTAGACCTAATTCTACTAATTAGTTACCATTGTCTTCGGGCAAGTTACTTAGCTCTATTTTAAGGAACTACTTTGGAGAATTAGTGTGAAGGTTAAATGGGAGAATTTATGTGAAAACTTGGACACTTTAAAATTCATAAATTGTTACTTTACTTTTTTTTCCAGATCACCTAAAACTTTGAAAGCTTGAGTAGATTTAAATCTCTAGCTTCTTGAAGGGAAAGTGCTAGGTGCTTTCTGGCAAACTTGTTGAGAGAAAGACCTGACTAAATATAGGAATGTGTATGAGGTGTTGGGTCTGTGTTCTGAAAGTAGCCTCAGGAGTCTTCCATTTGAGCTTGGGATGAGACCACAAGTACCATGTGGCCATTTGACCTACAATAGATTTGCATTAAGCACATGCAACTTTCATAAATGCAAAGTGAAGAGGGAGTTCTCCCACAGGCCTTCAGACTCAATAGCTAGTATAGTCTGGAGGAGGGAACATAAGTGGGAAATTTCATAATCTGATCTTTAAAGCCTCAGGCGGGTCTCTTCTGTGCCTATCATTGTGCCAGCCTCTGTCTTGTTGAGTGATTGTGTTGTTTAAAGATAACATGTATAATGTATATCGTTTTGTACCTGTTCCTAAATGTAAACCTAAATGTAAACTTGATTGGTGCTCAGGTGGGAAAAAAATGTGATCTGAATAGTACTTAAGAGGCGATTTTAAAGATTGTTTTTTAAATATTTTTTTGAGAGAGAGAAAGAGAGAGAGAGAGAGAGAGAGTGCAAGCGGGGAGGGGCAGAGAGAGAGGGAGACACAGAATCTGAAGCAAGCTCTAGGCTCCAGGCTCCGAGCTGTGAGCACAAAGCCTGACTCCAGGCTGGAACTCACAAATCACAAGATCATGACCTGAGCCGAAGTCGGATGCTCAACCGATTGAGCCACCCAGGCGTCCCCGGACGCGATTTTAGTAATCTTTTTAATATATGATGTTAGTCTTATACGTTGACCTTAGAATTTAAAATCGTTTCCACCCCAGTAAGATTCAGTCAACTCCACTGTTTGTACAGAGTTCATTGTAATGCCTTTTCATTGTCACTTTGTCTAGTGTGTTATATTCATTCTGTTTAGTCTGTGTTAATGATAAACAATAAAATTCCTAGTTGTATCCTCTCATAAAACCTATCACTGATACACAAACAATCAATTTACCTGGAATTTATTAGACATCTGTATGTACAGCTTTGAAGAACTCATGGTTAAAAAATAAGAGGCAGTAAAGTGGGTCACAGGATTCAGGTTGTGGGACCAGCTTTCTCAATGTTTGATGATTTTGTGATTTGAAAGCAAGTCCCTTTTCTTTAGGCCTTGATTTCCTAGATGCCTGTTTTTATGATTCTTGGTATATGACTCTCAAAAGGTCTTTGCTCTCAAAAAATTTAAATTTCATATGCATTCAAAATGATATAATTACATAGTAGAATAGAAAATAGAAGCCCCTTGGGGCGCCTGGGTGGCTCAGTCGGTTAAGCGTCCGACTTCGGCTCAGGTCACGATCTTGCGGTCCGTGAGTTCGAGCCCCGCGTCAGGCTCTGTGCTGACTGCTCAGAGCCTGGAGCCTGTTTCAGATTCTGCGTCTCCCTGTCTCTCTGACCCTCCCCCGTTCATGCTCTGTCTCTGTCTCAAAAATAAATAAACGTTAAAAAAAAAAAAATTTTTAAAGAAAATAGAAGTCCCAAAACAAGGTGCATGTTATGATAAACCAGGAAGAAATAGGCTTTTCAAGGTCATGATATCTGTTGAACAAGCTCTGTACTTAATATACATCAATACATATACACCACCAATGACATTTTAAGTGCAGACCCAAAATGAGATTTTCTAAAACATTGTATTTTCTTGCCCTCTTCACATTTAATAGTTTCCTTAATGACTCTGTCACGGTAAGTCTCAAATTTTCTTCTGTAACACAATGATCCTCCAGGGCAACTGAAGTGGGTGTGGTTGGTCCTACACCATAGTGGCTCTAAACTGAGCTTTCATATTGCTGTCTAGTTTTTATGCTTTTGGGGGCCTTAGTTCATGCCAACAGATTGTCACTTTTTGATATGTGGGCTTGGAAACCAGATACTGTACTTGCAAAATTTCACGTTAAACACATGGAAGTGAAAGAACCTGTTGTATATATATCTTGGGTTGATCTCAAGGGAATTATGTTGCATGAAAAAACAATCTCAGTGGTTACATTGTATAGTTCATATATATTACATCCTTGAAATGAAAAAATTACAGAGATATGGGAAATTACAGACTTTCCAGAGATGAAGGAAGTAAGTGGCTGTGACTGTAAAAGGATAGCAGGAGGGATCTTTAAAAGTCTTCTGTATCATTTCTGGTGGTAGTCACATGAATCTAAATATGGTAAAATTGCATAGAACTAAATACACAAGTGAATGCATGTAAAACTGGTGAATCAGAATGAGGTGAGGACTGAATTATATCAATGTCAATCTCTTGGATTTGGTATTGTACTATAATGATGCAAAATGTTACTACTGGAAGAAACTAGTGGGATAGTATATGGGATCTCTAGATCACAATTATTTCGATGAAAAAAATTTTTTTAATCAATGCACGGGTTTTGAAGAGCTTTCTTAGAAAGTGCTATAAATGGGTGACCTTCGTGATATATTCTGTGTGCTTGAAGAATTTACATTTTGCTTGATGGTTCTAAAAATCTCAAATAGCTAGATTCTGGATACATGAGGCAATATTTGTATTGTCTTCCTAACTGAAGTGAACCTATTAAGGGCAAGTTCTGTCAGATGTCTTTGTATTCACAGTATTTTGCTCAAGGGTTCAAAAAAAAATGTTTAATGATAATTGGGCAGAAAACCTTTGCTGGGAAGACGCTGTGTGGGGGCACATGGAACCTCAAATGGGCAAAACTAAAGGTGCCATGGCTGATTGTAGCTGTAACAATTAGGTTTGTGGAGACAGGTAAAAATCCTTTAAAATCGTTAATCTCCCTTTGTACGTTAAAAAAAAAAAAAAGTTAATTTCTTGGGTGCTCAAAAAGGATCGTGAAAGGGACCATTACGAGATAAAGAGTGGCCTTGATGTTCCAGTAAACCCAGCCTAACTGCAGAGGCAGAGATTCAGACTACTGGAGAGGAGACGTTAAGAACTGAAATGGATCTTCATAGAATCTAGTGTTACCTATTAGAAGAAATGAGGCGACTTTCCCAAATAGTAATTAGTTACTTTCCCTGTTTTGTTAGTGGGTGAACTAGAAAATGGCTTCCAGCTCCCAGTCTGGTGCTCTTTCCCCCTGGACCACACAACCCTATTTTCCTCTTTCCGGGCACCTCCTCCCCTGCCTGTTGCAGTTCCTGAAAGAAACAATTTCTAAGTACCGTTTAAATAACCACAGCGCTTAATTCGGCGCTTAGCTTGCGGGGAAGGCTTAATGCTTCTCCCCAACGTTGTCTAAAACAACCGTGGACTAGAGGAGGAAACTTGCAGCGTACTTGCAGAGCGCAAGCGCAGGACAGAGAAGGCATGTCCTCTCTGAGTTGCCGTAGGCGCTAGGTGGCTTGGCCTCGTAACCCCCACCCCCTTCCACGTCAGCCGAAGACTGTACGGAGCGGCGGCTGCTGCTGCGGGTTGGAGCCGGAGTCGACGGTCCCACCGTTGCCCTAGCTGCCGCCCCTTGGAGCCAGGTAGCGGGCTACAAGCCCCCAATCTCGGAGGCGTGTTGGGCTGGGCTGAGCCTGAGGAACTGGCTCTCCGGCGGGAAGATGCGGAAGGGGAGCGACTAGGCCGCTCGCGTCCGGGCCTGGCCAAGTGGAACGGGGGGCTGGGAAGCTTTGGGCCAGACGCCCCTTCCCGTCCTTGCGTACTGGCCAGGGGTCTGATCTCTTCCCGGGCTCCGGGACTCACCATTCCAGGGCGGGGGGCTGCCTTGCAGGAGGAAGAGGAGGGGTGGGGGTGCAGCGCACCCATTGACCCTCGGACACGCAGTCGCGTCCACCCATGAACGCGAAATGTTTGCAGGTTTTTAGCTGAGTACTCGTGCGCAGGTCTCTTGAGCAGTTCAGATTGTGTGTTATGTTCAAAAATCATTGTTCTGTTAAATGGTGGGGTGGGGCTGGAGGACTGTCACTGTATTGTGGGCCTTAGTGTTGCAGTACAGCATTCTCAAGCCCTGGGCGGGTTTGTGGGGTGGGAGATAATATACCTTAGACCGAGGCAGACCGTGTTTTTTATTGTTAGGCATTATTTTTATGGGACCACATATAAATTGATCCCACTCTTCTAATACTTTAAACTCACTAGCCAAACGGAATGAACTTTAGACAGTAAAGATTACAATAGTTACTGGTTGTGTTTTTGGTTTTTTACTTGTAACGATAGCCTTGTATTTCTTTTTCCAGATTTTCTGGCATCTATCATCCTTAAGTCTTGTATCGAGATTTGATTATATCCCGAAACCATGACGGCTGCTGAGAACGTGTGCTATACCTTAATTAACGTGCCCATGGATTCAGAACCACCATCTGAAATTAGCTTAAAAAATGATCTAGGTAAACTCTGATAATATTTTGAAAATTAAATGGAGAAAAAAATGAAAATAAAAAGCTCCTTTTCATTTCAAGTTTCTTTATAATTAGAAATACTTAATTTTGTCTAAATACTGTTTTCTAGGATCTCTTTAATAGACCTTTGGTCTTACTGAAAATGGAAACTTGTTACATTTAGGCTTGCAATATTGGTTTTTGGAAATAACATCTCAATTTGTCTTAGTAAAGCAAAAGAAATATAATAGTTTAGTTGTTAGATATAATGGCTTGTGTAGCTTAATATATTATGCTCAAGTATAGCTGACAGTTTTCTATAGATAACAGGTTGAGAATGTGTATTTGAATGTCTTAGTTTCTTTGTGCACTGAACTTCATATTCCTTAGCTTGTAAAATCAAAAGAACTTTGTTCTTTTGGGTTCGCCACCTATTGAACAAATGAAGTCAACCCTTTTTCAAGCTTTTGAGGTTTAAAAAAGTTTAAGCTTTTTTAAAGCATTTTATACAAAAAGAAAACAAGTGGATTTTAAAAGTGTATATTCTGTCTCCTTTTTGTGAGTGATTCTGTCAGAAACATTTTTTTAAAGCAACACACATTCCAAAGTAATAATTCTTGTTTCATTGAACTACTGAAAATAAGTTTAACCTACACAGGTGACTCTAATCCAAGAATAGAGTGAGAATTATGCTTCAAATCTTGGAAATATCTTTTAGAAGATAATTTGCAGTTTGAAAGGAGACAATATTTTACTTGCTTCATTCCACCTCTTAATCAGCAGCATTGAATACCTCCTGATTTTAGGCTACTTAACATTAGGTTTCTATTGAGATCTATTTTTAGAGAAAGAAAAAGAAACCCTCCTTTATGGCATTTAAACCCATACTCCTATATACAAAAGCTACATATAGTTCCTTTTTTTTCATGTTTATGTAAGATAGTAGAATGAAATGCAAATTAATAAATTTTCATTACTTTTTTTACATTCTTCTTTAAAAAAATTTTTTTTAATGTTTATTTTAGAGAGAGGAGAGACAGAGCATGAGTGGGGGAGGGGCAGATAGAAAGGGAGACCCAATCCCAAGCAGGCTCCAGGCTCTGAGCTGTCAGCACAGAGCCCCACTCAGGGCTCAAACTCATAAACTGTGAGATCATGACCAAGCCGAAGTTGGACACCCCCAACTGATTGAGCCACCCAGGTGTCCCATTTTACATTTTTCTTAAGGTTTATTTATTTTTAAGAGAGAGCGCGTGAGCGCTAACGGGAAGGGGCAGAGAGAGAGAGAATCCAAAGCAGGCCCCAGGCTCTGAGCTGTCAGTACAGAGTCTGATGCGGGGCTGGAACTCACAGACAGAGAGATCATGACCTGAGCCGAAGTCAGACACTGAATCGACTGAGCCACCTAAGCACCCCACTATTTTTTTTCTTAAAATTTAAAAGTTTTCGCTTTTAGACCCTAAAATACTGAGGTTATAGATGGGAAGATAAAGAACAGAATCTGTCCTTAATTGTAACAATATCTTTTTTTTAATTGCAGCTGCCTTAATTACCTTCACCTTACCAAGAAAGAAAGAAGTAGTCTTAAATCTCAAATTTTATGTGTATGTGCATATATATATTTAATGTTTATTTATTTATTTTGAGAGAGACAGAGAATCCCAAGCAGGCTCCTCAGTGTGGAGCCCAACATGGGGCTCAAACCCATAAACTGTGAAATCATGACCTGAGCAGAAACCAAGAGTTGGTCACTTAACCAACTGAGCCACCCAGCCGCCCCTGCTGTATATATTTTTTACTGTATCTCAAAAGATATCAATTGATATGAGAAAAAGTTTAGAAATAGTTTCCAGTTAGAGTAACAAATACTTTTTTGTTTGGTGATATATTGAGTTATTTTATGTATACTTTTATTAGTCAATCGATATGAGTTCTGATGACTTTACATTACCCGGAGTAGGAAGTACTTGGTTTATTTTGGTTTATTTGTTAGTAGTGCCATAAAGGACAAGAAGTTCTGAAAATTTTGAAGATATAGGAAAAAAAGTATCCTTTACCTCACTTTGAATTGTTGGAATAAGTGGAAATTGGGGTTAAGAGGGCTGGAAATATAAATGATTGTAGATTTTTTACAGGTTTTCTATTTAGTTACCAGTTAAAAGTTTCTGCTAAACTTTTAGAATTTGCTAATTTGGGAAAAGTAGTAAAAAAAAAAAACTGGAACAAAAGACATCAGCATTATAATGATACAGTTTTATGCCTTTTGGACTTTGTGTCCTTTATGTTATCAAACAGATTAGGGAAAAAAAACTTTTCTTTTTTTTTTTATATTCAGGAAGCTTCCGGACAGAGATAAGACCTGTTTAGGCTCACAAATCCAACTTTAGCTACTTAAAACTTTGCCCGGTCTGTCATCTTATCATAGTTTTTGCTCTCAGCTTCTGTCACCTCTCCTGATGCTTTGTTTTTGTCATCCTCACAGACTTAAAAACTGAAGATTTGCACAGATTGATACTTCATCATTTTTCGGTTTCTTGAGTTGATGTGGCACATACCAGGTTTTTCATATGTGGCAGGATAATACTCTGAAGCAGGGAGAGATGCATGAGAAATTGGTCTGTTTTAAAAAAAAATTTTTTTTTTAACGTTTATTTATTTTTGAGACAGAGAGAGACAGAGCATGAACGGGGGAGGGTCAGAGAGAGGGAGACACAGAATCTGAAACAGGCTCCAGGCTCTAAGCTGTCAGCACAGAGCCCGACACGGGGTTCAAACTCACGGACTGTGAGATCATGACCTGAGCCGAAGCCGGCTGCTCAACCGACTGAGCCACCCAGGCGCCCCTTTTTTATTTTATTAAAAAAAAATTTTTTTTAACGTTTATTTTTTTAAATTTTTTTTTAACGTTTATTTATTTGAAATTGGTCTGTTTTAAACAAAAATGTTTTTTTTGTTTTGTTTGTTTTTAACAAAAATGTTGACACTTGTGAGATGGATAAATTTGGCAAGAACCTTTACTGTGATTTAGTCCAAATATTTGAAGATATTCTCTATTTTGCAACATGTAAAAATATCATACCAAGCTAGTAATAGATAAATAGCCTTAGGGGGCTAGAGAGAAATTTTGATTTACCTGCTATGATTCTTCCAAAGCTTAAATTTTTTCTGTAACTCTACCAGCTGGTCATTCACAGTCTCTTGTCTCTTTGGCAACCACAAGAAACTCTTGATTTGATAGCCACTGAGCTCTAACTGCTGGAACTATATTTCTAGTTTTATTCTGTTCCTCATGATAACTCCTTGAAATTATTAAAAACTTCTGTCATCCCTCTTTGTTGTTCCATCTCCTAGGTAATTTATTTCTGTGATCTAAACAGTTGTATTGGTGTACTTGCCTCTTACATTCCTGCCTTCAAATTTGAGATACAAGAGATTTTTACCCTAAATTCTTCAATTTGCAGTGATAATGATATGAAATTATAGGTTGTTTTGCATAAAATAGTTTATAGTATAAATTGTTTTACGCTAAGTAAGGACAATAAACTTATTTCTTAAACGTGTCATCCTTAATTCTAAATAGTGGCTTTTCCTCTAGTACATTGTAATTTTCTTCCAGTTTCTAAGGTGATTTCTTAAGATCCTGAAGTTTTATAGTCTGTAGAAATATGATGGGATTTTTGAATTAATCTAGTGTATTAGTTCCCAGCCTTTTGAGTTTGAAGATCTAATGTTGAAAAAACTGCCACTGATCTTCCTCCTCCTTCCCCTCATGATAGTGGTTGTAACTTTGATTGAGGAAATACACACTAAAAGCCACTTTGAATTCAGAAGCACTTATCTTAACATCTATTTACACTTTGAAAAATAGCTACATATGTGTTTGAGAAATGCATTGTTTGGTATACCTGTAGATCCATGGCTTCTGCAGTAATTCCATGGGTTAGGGACCAGAGATCTAATCCAGTGCCTTCATGTTATATGTGAAGTATGAGGTTTGGAAATAAATGACTTGTGTAAAGTCATTCAGCTTATTTGTGGCAGAGATAGGTGGGGAGCCCTTGCCACTCTATTACATTACCTTTATTGCCATTACTGCTAATAAAGTGAGAAAACGTTTTCTTTTGTTAATTGTAAAATTATCTGAGGAATTTTCCTTTGAAATGTGTGGTTTTTTTCTCTTTAATCAGAAAAAGGAGATGTGAAGTCAAAGACTGAAGCTTTGAAGAAAGTGATCATTATGATTCTGAATGGTGAAAAGCTTCCTGGGCTTCTGATGACCATCATTCGTTTCGTACTACCTCTTCAGGATCATACCATCAAAAAATTACTTCTAGTATTTTGGGAAATTGTTCCTAAAACAACTCCAGATGGAAGACTTTTACATGAAATGATCCTTGTTTGTGATGCATACAGAAAGGTAAACCAAACCATGGTTATTTCTGATTATTGCTTTGATTTTTGATTGTAAAATTGGTGGAATGGGCTTAGTTTTAATTTTTAAAATTGGATCTTGGGTAAGATAGAAGTTACTGATATTTGGAACTGAAGTTGTAAGTTACTGTAAAAAGTTTTGTTAATTTCTTTGGACATTTTCCATACATTTTTATGTGTTCTTAATAAAAAATAGTGACACATAGAATATGAGACATTGCTATGATAAGTAAAAATTGATTTGACAGGGTCACCTGGGTGGCTCAGTGGGTTAAGTGTCCGACTCTTGATTTCGGCTGAGGTCATGATCTCACAGTTCATGTCAGCTATCAGAGCAGAGCCTCCTTGGGATCCACTCTCAACATTTCCCTTGCACATGTGTGTGTTCTCTCTCTCTCTCTCTCTCTCTCTCTCTCTCTCTCTTTCTCTCAAAAATAAATAAATAAACTTTAAAAGAGAAAAATTGATTAGACAGGAATCTAAAGGAAATGTGTAATCTAGATCTTTTTCCTCAAACCTACTTTCTTATTTTTTACATAGGAAAATTTTACACTTAAAAATTGTGTTTTGTAAAATGCTGGAACTCAATATTTCATATTTAAATTTTATCAGGATCTTCAGCATCCTAATGAATTTATTCGAGGATCTACTCTTCGTTTTCTTTGCAAATTGAAAGAAGCAGAATTGCTAGAACCTTTAATGCCAGCTATCCGTGCTTGTTTGGAGCATCGACACAGCTATGTTAGAAGAAATGCTGTTTTGGCCATCTATACTATCTATAGGTAAGTAAAGGTATACCTGCGGCTTAGTTTTGTGAGGATTGTTTAGTCTTTTAGCCTGGAGGTTCCAAAGCAGTTACTTGGAAGTCATATGTCTTTTACAGGTAATGTTTGGTTTGGCTTGAACAGTATTTTTTTCTTAATATCATTATATCGTCATCATTGAAAAGATCTGACAACACTGGGTCCTAGTTTCTGTCTGACAACAATATGCTGATATTGAATGACAGTAGCTCCCTTTAAATAAGTTGTACACTCTCTAGTTTACAGTGCCTGTCATTCTTAACTGTAGTAACTTCAGTGCGCTTAATTAATTTATTAACTGGTTTTGACCAGTTAACCTGTTAGGTCAAGTTGACCCTGTAGGTTTCGAGTTTTTTGACCCTGTTTTTGAATTCTCTTTATGTGGAATGTGGTTCTTGTCTTTTTACCCTTAGAGGCATAAGGAGGGAATTTTTTAATGAGAAAGGTTGCAGTTCTCAACTGACTCCTGTTCTTGGAAAGCTGAAGATTTTGGACTTTAAAAATGATTCAGAGAACCAGTTAGATAAGGCTAGAATGCTTGGTTTTTACAATCACTGGTGTCAATCCATTTAGAAGTAGGATGTGATTTTTATAAATGTCTTTGTACTTTAGGAGTTGATTGTTAGGTAATTTCACAGTTCTCTTATTATTACATGAGATTTTGTTATCTGTTAGGGAAGTGGTATTCTGGTTAATAATGTAGAGTTCTTTGTAAGTTACCATACAGACTACACAAATATCAGAATTTAAACCAGATTGCACACACAGAAATTAGTAAATTTATAAGACAGTTGGAAATTTGAACACTGTATATGATGATATTAAGGAATTTTCGGTTTAAGGTATGATAATGGTATTATGATTACTTTTTTTAAAAGAATCCTTAATTATAATATGCTGATATATTTACAGAAAAATGATAAGTGGTCTGAGATTTGCTTCAAAATAATATGGGAGGAGAAGTGGGCAGAGGTGTAAGTGAAACAAAAATGATTATAAATTAACAATTGTTAGGTGATTTTTTTTTTTTAATTTTTTAAAATTTATATCCAAATTAGTTAGCATATAGTGCAACAATGATTTCAGGAGTAGATTCCTTAGTGCCCCTTACCCATTTAGCCCATCCCCCCTCCCACAACCCCTCCAGTAACCCTCAATTTGTTCTCCATATTTATGAGTCTCTTCTGTTTTGTTCTTCTCCCTGTCTTTATATTATTTTTGTTTCCCTTCCCTTATGTTCATCTGTTTTGTCTCTTAAAGTCCTCATATGAGTGAAGTCATATAATTTTTGTCTTTCTCTAATTTCACTTGGCATAATACCCTCCAGTTCCATCCACGTAGTTGCAAATGGCAGGATTTCATTCTTTTTGATTGCCGAGTAATACTCCATTGTATATGTATACCACATCTTTTTTATCCATTCAAACATCGATGGATATTTGGGCTCTTTCCATACTTTAGTTGTTGTTGATAGTGCTCCTATAAACATGGGGGTGCATGTGTCCCTTCGAAACAGCACACCTGTATCCCGTGGATAAATGCCTAGTAGTGCAATTGCTGGGTCGTAGAGTAGTTCTGTTTTTATTTTTTTGAGGGATCTTCATACTGTTTTCCAGAGTGGCTGCGCCAGCTTGCATTCCCATAGGTGATGGTTTTTAAGCTAGTATTCATTATTCTATATACTGCAAGTACTTAATTTCCAGAATAGGAAGTTAGTAAGTAAATAAATATAGTGCATAATTAATAAAATTCAAGGTACTATTTTTTTTTTCTGATAATTTAAGTTTATTTATTTCTTTTGAGAGAGAGTGTGAGTGAGCAAGCAGGGGAGGGGCAGAGAGACAGCGAGAGAATCCTATTCAGGCTCCATACTGTCAACACAGAGTCTGACATGGGGCTCAAACTCACGAGATTGTGCCTTGAGCTGAAGTCAGGAGTTGGACGCTTAACCAACTGAGCCACCCAGACACCCCTCTGATAATTCTTTTTTTTTTTTTAATTTTTTTTAATGTTTATTTATTTTTGAGACCGAGAGAGACAGAGCATGAGCAGGGAAGGGGCAGAGAGAGAGGGAGACACAGAATCTGAAACAGGCTCCAGGCTCTGAGCGGTCAGCCCAGAGCCTGACGCGGGGCTTGAACCCACGAACTGTGAGATCGTGACCTGAGCCGAAGTCGGACGCTTAACCAACTGAGCCACCTGGGCGCCCCTGATAATTCTTAATGAAGAATCTTTTAGTACCTTGAGATGGTCATTATGAGCATTGATGTTATATTCCTGAAGTATATGAAAGACAACTATTAGAGATACTCAGGTGATAGATAGCATGTGGAATAAGTCACCTTTTTCTTTATTGAACTAGAAAACGTATAATTTGATAATTTAATAGATGAAAATGTAAGTTTGTGATTCCTACCCACGATTTTTTTTAAATTTTTTTTTTTTAATGTTTACTTTTGAGACAGAGACCGAACATGAACGGGGGAGGGGCAGAAAGAGAGGGAGACACAGAATCGGAAGCAGGCTCCAGGCTCTGAGCCATCAGCCCAGAGCCCAATGCAGGGCTTGAACTCACGGACAGCGAGATCATGAACTGAGTTGAAGTTGGACACTTAACCAGCTGAGCCACCCAGGTGCCCCTCCTACCCACAATTTTAATTGATTTAAAGTTCTAAAGGCAGGGCACCGGGGTGGCGTGGTTAAGTGTCTGACTCTTGATTTTGGCTCAGGTCATGATCTCATTTAATGAGATCGAGTTCCATGCTGACAGCATGGAGCCTACTTGGGATTCTCTCCCCCACTCTGTCTGCTCCTTCCCTGTTCATGCTTTCTCTCTCTCTCTATCAAAATAAATAAAAATAAACTTAAAAAAAAAACAAACCTTTAAAAAAAGTTTCAAAAGGTAAGACAATTGATAGTGTTATAAAGCTTGATAATGATTAATTTTGAGTTACTAAAATAACAGTAGTTTTTTATTAAATATGAATATTACCTGTTTTATTTCAAGGAATTTTGAACACCTTATACCTGATGCTCCTGAACTGATACATGATTTTCTGGTGAATGAGAAGGATGCAAGTTGTAAAAGGAATGCATTTATGATGCTAATTCATGCAGATCAGGTGAAGTACTTTTTAAAAAATACTTTTGTGTCTGTAATTCAATGAGAATTAAAAGTACTACATAGTCCTAATCAAATTTTTTAGTAATTTTGTTTATAGTAGAAGTGTTTGTATATTTTGGGGGTTTTTTTAGATTTTTGAACTTGATTTGTGTAAAATAGTTTTTCTTAACCCCTCTCCCGACTATTGCTTATACATATACTTTTTTTTAAGTAAACATTTGAGAGATATTTAATAATAGCCACTTGACAGTTTTTCCAGATTGAAATTATTATGGTCCTATTTTGTGGCACTCTATTTTGGGGCTTTGAACCTGTTTTTCCTTCTGTTGATGTAGCTCTAAAATGGCTTAACAGAGAAAAGTAGTAGCTTTGTATAGGGTTCGCCCTGAGCCTGAAAGAAGCGTGGCCTTCAGCATAGATGTGTATCTTTATTAGGCTCTTCAAATTTCATAAGTTGGTGTCAACTCTACATCTAGCTCTGCTGGTACTGAAAGTGAATGGGTCTGCTGGTGGCTTGGCAATGACTCTCCATACTTTGGTGGCATCTAATCTTGGAATATTTGCTATCCAGTATTATCAAAATGTGGAAAATAATATGCTTGAAGACTGAAGGATAGGGACTCTATCCATTTCTCTGGAACCTAGATGCTGTCATTTCATCTTTGTGAACAAGATTATAAGAAAGCTGCTTATTTAGGCCAGGATGTTTTGTCCTCTTGTAGTGTTGGTTTTATTAACCTGTATATTTGGTGTTTATGCACTTTACCTACATGGGGGCCGGTGGGGGGGACATAATCAGAAAAAGTTCGGTGAAATTTTCTGATACTTTTTGCTGTAGAGATACTGTTGAGGTCATAGTTTTCTATATCACACATTCAGTATATGAAAATCAATGAGATTTTTCTTTTAGGTCTTAGAAATAGGAATAACTATGCACCTAAATAGCTGGTTTGTTTTGATTGTATGGGTACCCTGAGTCATATAACACATAGTGGTTTTTCTTTTCCATTTAGGTGCTAGAAAATCCAGACCCCAGATTTGTGGCCCATTTCTAGAAAATGTATTTTTCTTAATATTTATGTTAACCTTTTTTCCCCCTTCTTTTAATTTTTCTTTGCCCTGTTTGCCTCATTTGTTTTATATTCAGTTGTGTATGTTTAAGGTTGCACCAATTAAGTCCTTTTATTGAATGAAGTGGAATTTGATAAATACATTTTTATTTTGTTAGGATCGAGCTTTGGATTACCTAAGTACTTGCATTGATCAAGTTCAGACATTTGGAGACATTCTTCAGTTGGTTATTGTTGAACTAATTTACAAGGTAAGACTGATCTATAAGGGGTAAAATAAACTTCAGGAGTTTAAGACAAGGTTAAATCATCTCTTTCTGGAATGGTGCTTATTTGCTGGGATAATGTTTTAGTAGTAGAAATATTTTATAGCATTGCCTGTGAAAGTTTTTTTTTTTCTTTTCCCTTTGGTTTATTTTGTTTTCCAAGCACTTCCTGTTTTTCTAAACTTCCGTAAAGAATTCTATTAAAAACTCATGGCTTGACCCAATACAGCTGCAGAGAAATCATTGTGCACTGTTCTGTAACTGAATAGATTGTGAATCAGGCTTTGGAATAAAATTCAGGTCTTTTCTTGAGTACACACCAGGCTACTTTGGACATCTAAAAACAAACCAGAAAAGCTTTAAATACTTACCGTGTTCCTTGTTTGTAAAAGAGAATAGAGAGACTTTAAATATGTCAATATGACATTGTAGGCCATTAAAACTAGGTAAGAGATTTGGATTTTAAAATGAAGTGCTTTATTGGAAACAGTTAAATTTGATATAGCCTTAGAAAGAATTGATTGCATCTTAATATCCTGATAAAAGATGTAATAGCATCCAGTTTTGCTATTGATACCATTCATTGGAGGACAACAAAAATATACATCAGGAATGACTTTGCTAAATAGGATGACACTAACAAAGTACCTAGAGCAGACACTGCTGGTTACAGCTGTCTTTGATTCTGAAAGAAAAGAGCCCCTTTCCATACGGGGTACCAGTCATTTGGAGCTGGCATTTAAGTTGAAACCAGAGCTGTAAATATATACAGTAAAACCTTGGTTTGTGAACATAATTCATTCCAGAAACATGCTTGTAATCCAAAGCACTTGTATATCAAAGTGAATTCCCCATAAAAAATAATGGAAACTCAGATGGTTCATTCCACAACCCAAAAATATTTATATAAAAATGATTATAGTACTGTAACATAATACAAAGTAATGAAGAAAATACAAAATATAAAGAAAAATCAATTAACGTGCATTACCTTTGAAAATCTCCATGGCTAGTGTCAGGGAGACAAGAAAGGAGGGTTATTGTGTAGGATGACTTTCACTATCACTAACAGAATCACTGCTACCTATTGGCTCAATCGAATCTTTTTCTTTTCATGCAACTTTAACTTTAACAAGGAACCTATCCAGTGACACTTGCTTTTGCCTCCTTTTGAGGATTTTGCGGAAATGTGACACTGCATTATCATTAAACAGATTCATCACTCACACTGCTATAGCCTTATTTGGGTGGGGCTTTTCTATAAAATTTTGCACTGTTTCCCACATTGTACACATCTCCCTAATCTCTTTTGAAGTGAGGTATTCCTCTGCCTTTTTCTCTTCCTCTTGTCAGAGGAGATGCAGATGTAGCCTTCTTATAAAATCTTGCAGGTTTGGCTACTTGTATACCTCATTCGTACTTCTCGATGATTTCCTTCTTAACTTCCACTGTAATCATCTCCTTACCGCCTTTCTTTTCAACCTTTTTCTGCATGGGGCCCATTGTATATGCTCGCAGGGATGTTGACTACAGTATAGTATTAATAAACTCTTGTCATATAGTGTATTTAATGTAACTTCCAATAAGGCAACAAAGGAAAGGGTCTGTATCTGCAGGCAGCCTGACCTAGAATGAAGCAAAGTATTCCTAAGCTTACTCTTGTATGGAAAAGCAAAGGTCTGTTCGTAGGTGCTTTGAAGTGACAAAAAATACACTAGTGCCAGTTGTGGGCACCTTCCAACATTCTGAAAAATCACTGATTTCTGCCAAACACTGTGGCCTGAGATGCATCCGAGCATGGAAGATGATCACTCACAATCCATCATCGAGAGAGAGAGAGAGAGAGAGAGAGAGAACCATTGGCTCAATTATGATCATGTGACATTTGGTGTCACGTACTAATATAGCAAGACTTCGCTCGTTTATCAAGTTAAAATTTATTAGAAATGTTTGCTCATCTTGCAGAACAAGTTACTTGCAATCCAAGGTTTTACTATAGTTCCTGATTAATTCATTTTATGGTTTAGAGATGCCACTTAGGTTCTCAAAAATAGCAGTTCTCTGCTATTCAGAGACTTCTTTGTCTAACAGAGTCCAGGTTATAGTAAAAGGGAATAGTTTCTGAGTCTTGCCTGAATGAGAGAGATTTGACTGTACATATGTTAGGAAAATCTGACAGAAATACCAACATCAAAAAAGAAAATATTTGCTTTATAGGTAAAGGTATTAAAATATATTTAGGACAATATAGAAAATTAGTTGTCTCCACAGTATGGAATATAGTTCCCAATAAGAAGTAGTAGTACTTAAAAAGGGGGTTATCTTTCTTGCTTTAAGAACAGATATTTTCCTTTTATTAGCTATTGAGATTGATATCCGTTATGTTTTCCTTTTTGGCATTACATCTGGAATAAAAATTTAGAGTCAAATTTAATATCACTTGGTTAATAATTTGTCCTTGACTTTATTACTCTACATCTTCTTTTTCTATTTCATTTGTGTATAGTACGCATATCTTTTATTATAAACCATTTGAAAACCTTTTGTGAGAGTATTTATGACTGAATGAATAAATGAATGAGTAGCTATAACAATTATCCAAACTAAAACCTATTTATTTCTGAAATTACCAGCCACAGTGTCTCATCTCATGTTGGCTGACATCTTCAGATGCCCTTATAAGACTATTCTTAGCTTTCAGATGATAAGAAGTAGCATCCCATAAGCTGACACCTATAAAAAATCTGTTTGAAAGCAAGTATCCCTGAAGTCCGTTGAAACCTAAATGTTTCCTTCTCCAGGTCTGTCATGCTAATCCATCAGAAAGGGCTCGTTTCATTCGCTGCATCTATAACTTACTACAGTCATCTAGCCCTGCTGTAAAATATGAAGCCGCTGGAACGTTAGTGACACTTTCTAGTGCGCCCACTGCAATCAAGGTACTGCTTATTTCTTTTGGTGCCAGTTTGATGATACGTATGCTGTCTTAGCACTATGATTTAGTGGCATTGCAGTTTACTATGTGATTACATGGCACAGAGACAACAATTTATAAATGTTGTGAACTTAATAGATTCCTTACATACCCCAATGTTGTTTTCTTCCTTCCTGCTTTCATATATATATGTGGGGAGAAAGAGTGACAGAGAATACTAATATTTCTGGTTTCTGGAGAATGATGAAGATTTTAAGATCACTCTCCATACTTTAATTACATTAAAACCTAGATCTGGGAAGTGAATTTTAGATTCTACATGATGGATCCTAAAAAGAGTGCATATTTTCAATAATGGAGTATTAAGTTTTCTCTTTAATTTACTGTATCAAGACTGCACGATGAACCTCTAATATATTCAGAGAATGAATTGTTCTATAAAGCCAGCTTGTATAAATAGGAGACTTGATTCCTTTAGCTGCCAATACTTAGAAGAAAAAATTTTCTGGGACACCTGGGTGGCTCAGTTGATTAAGCGTCTGACTTCGGCTCAGGTCATGATCTCATGGTTCGTGGATTCAAGCCCTGCATCGGGCTCTGTGTTGACAGCTCGGAGCCTGGAGCCTGCTTCTGATTCTGTCTCCCTCTCTCTCTCTCTCTCTGCCCCTCCCCTGCTTACACTGTCTCTGTCTCTCAAAAATAAATAAATGTAAACAAAAAAATTTAAAAAAAATTTTTTAACTCTATTTTGAAATAATTTTAGACTTACAGAACAACGAAACAACAAAAGGTGTAAAAGTAGGACAAAGTTCACCCTTCACCAGCTTCCCATAATGTCCGTGTCTTGGATAGCAATTGTATAATTGTCAAAATTAAGAAATTCCCATTGGAACAGTAATATTGTTAACTAAACTGTAGACATTATTTGAATTCCACCAGTTTTCCCCACAAAAATGTCCTTTTTTGGTACCAGGATTCAATCCAGGATCCCACATTACATATAGTTGTCATGTGTTAGTCTCCTCTAATCAGTGACACTTTCTCAAGCCTTTTCTTGTTTTTCATGACCTTGACACTTGAAGAGTAGTGGGTGGGTCACTTTGTAAAATGTCTGTCTCAATTTGAGTTTGATGTTTTCTTATAGTTAGATTGAGGTTATGCGTTTTGGGGAGGAATACTGTGGAAGTGATGCACTTTTCTCAGTGTATTAGATCAAGGAGTATGTAATATTAAGGTATTATTAGTGGTGTTAACCTTGATCAGTCAGTGAAGATGGTGTCTGCCAGATTTCTCCACTGTTGAGTTATGATTTCTTCTTTTGTAATCAGTAAATAACATGAGGGGCTGCTGGGTGGCTCAGTCAGTTGAGTGTCTGACTTCAGCTCAGGTCATGATCTCACAGCTTGTGAGTTTGAGCCCCATGTCAGGCTCTGTGCTGACAACTCAAAGCCTGGAGCCTACTTTGGATTCTCTCTCTCTCTCTCTCTCTCTCTCTCTCTCTCTCTGCCCCTCCCCCTCCCCCACTCACACTGTGTGTGTGTGTCTCTCTCAAATAATAAAACATTAAAAAAAAAACTGTAATCCATAAATAACATGGGAAGATACTTTGAAATATCCTATTTCTGCTCAGACTTAAACCAAATAATTTTAGCATTTCTGTACAGCAATTTTTTTTTTAATGTTTATTTATTTTGAGAGAGAGCGCATGGAGGAGGGTCAGAGAAAGAGGGACAGAATCCTAAGCAGGCTCTGCACTGCCAGCACAGAGTCTGATGTGGGACTTCAACCCACGAACCATGAGATCATGACCTGGGCCAAAATAAGTAGTTGGATGCTTAACCGACTGAGCCACCCAGGCTCCCCTGTACAGCAGTTGTTAATGTGATATTTTAATGGTGGTTTTCTATTTTCCTCATTCTACATTTAATGATTGGAGTTCTGCAAGGAGGAGCTGTACTTTTTCCTCCCTCCCCCTTTCTTTCTCTCTTCATATTTGTATGGCTATTTCATTCTGTATATTGTAGTCATTATTATTTAATTTTATTGGTCATGTTATTCCAGCTTTGGTCATTGGGAGCTCTTTCAGGTTGTTCCTTTGTCCTCTGCTTTTAATGAGTCAGGGTCATTTTTATGGTCTTAATTTTTCTGTACTGTAATGCAGGTATGTTAGACTTTGCACCTAAACTAAAAGATACTCAATAGCTATATTTTAGGGAATACTCTGTCTGCTTTTTTCTACCTTTTCCTTAGTTTCGACTCTTAATTTTTGACTGTTGGTATTTCTACCTATAGCAGCAGCCCCTTTTCATTATTTTAATTTGTGATGCTTCTTAACTTTTTTAAACTTGAAAATAATGAAATTTGTTAGAATTTAGGAAATAGAGGGACATATTCCTTTGGGGAAAATACATAAAGTTTTAGTACAGTAGTAGTGAATATATTGGCTTCCTAGGGGCTTTTTTTCCTTATCTTCAAATTCTGTGTTTAAGATGGGTGTGTGCTTAAAACATGTTTCTTTTTTTATATAGGCTGCTGCTCAGTGCTACATTGATTTAATTATTAAGGAAAGTGACAACAATGTAAAGCTCATAGTTCTGGATCGATTGATAGAGTTAAAAGAGCATCCTGCTCATGAACGAGTACTACAGGTAAACATTATCTGGAAGAGAAAAATCCTAGATAAAATCTTTTTCAAATTGAGATAATACTTAAGCCTTGCTGTCTTGGTTAACATAAATTCTTGAATCGCTCCTTGGCCTTTTGGCTAAGATCAAGTGTAGTAACATAAATTCTTGGAGACTGGGCAGTTTAAATTTTGGTCAACTAAGATGTAACTTTTGAATCACCATAGTCTTTTGGGGTATTGTCTTTGCCATAAAAAATTTTTTTCTAAAATGAATTAATGTTATCTTATATCCTATTTGTACTGCATTGGATATTCTTAGTAATAGAAATACGCGCATTTTAATTTGGATATAATTGACAGTTTGTGAAAAATAATTATTCCAATTGATTGAAAATAAAAGGTAATTGAATTGGGGGCACATGGGTGGCTCAGTTGGTTGAAGATCTGACTCTTGATTTTGGCTCAGGTCATGATCTCACAACTCGTGAGTTTGAGCCCTGCTTTGGGCTCTGCACTGAAACTGTGAAGCCTGCTTGGGATTCTCTCTCTGCCCTTCCCCTGTGTGTGTGCATGTGCTCTCTCTCTGTCAAAATAAATAAACTTAAAAAAAAAAAAGATAATTGAATTCTATGGAATTATCAACATACCTATTTAATCTGTGAGAATAATGATTGTTATAAAAGTAAAGCCCCATGACAGCTAACTCCAATGCTATCCCAGATCAGAGCAACAACAAAAAATTTACAGGACATTTTTGGGACAGTTGGAGAAATGTGCATTATAGACTGTGTATTAGTTAATATCATTGTTCCCAGTGTTAAGTTCTCTGAATTTGATCATTGTACTGTGGTTATGTAAGAGCTTGTCCTTCTTTGGAAGTGTACACTACAATGTTTAGGGGTAGAGTTTGATAAAGCATATGCAACAGAATTAACAACTGGTGAATGTAAGTGAAAGTTACACAGGAATAGAGTTTTAGAACTTTTTTATCAGTGAAATTTTTTTAAATAAAGTTTTAAAGAAGTAAAATCATGTGTAAATTAGTTTTGCTATATTTTAAACATGTTTTTAAGTTTATTTGTTTTGAGAGAGAGCGCACACATGAGCAAATAGGAAGGAGGGGCAGAGCCCCTGACAGCGTGGAGACCGATGCCAGGCTCAGTCTCCTGAATTGTGAGATCAAGATGTGAGCAGAAATCAAGAGTCAGATGCCTAAACCGACTGAGCCCCCCGGGTATCCCTAGTTTTGCTATATTTTAAAGTATATTCCTTTAAAACATAACATCTTCCTGCAGAGCAAAAATAATGTTATCACATTTAATGAAATTATTGATAGTTTCTTAATATTATCCAATGCCGACTCCAAAGTCAGATTTTCCCAGATGTCCCTGAAATGTACTTTTGTTTAGCTTGTCCAATTCTTGACCATATGGCTTACCTGATTATGTCCTTATGTCTCAGTTGGAGCACTATTTTTTTTTTTCATGACGTGGGCTTGTTGAAGAGACCAGACCAATTGTCCTGTAAGATGCTCTTCCTTGTGGGTTTATTTAATGACTTTCCAGTGGTGTCATTCAGTTTGTTTCTCTGATTCCTATATTTCCTGTTAACTATATGTTTGATCTAAAGCTTGATAAAGAGTAAATGTTTGTAGTTTGCATCCTATGTGATATTATATACTTCATATTGCATTACATCAGGATACCCCAGATATCTGGTTCTTCTACCACTAGTGATTGTATTATTGATTAAAGAATTAAGGTGGTGATAGATACCCTATTGTGTGGTTAAGATTTTTTTCTGTTAATATTTGTGTTAATTCTGGAGTTTTTGTTCTTTCTCAGGATCTAGTTATGGACATCCTGAGAGTATTGAGCACACCAGACTTAGAAGTACGCAAGAAAACTCTGCAATTAGCACTGGATCTTGTTTCTTCTAGGAATGTTGAAGAGGTAAAACAAAACTCTGAAAGAAAGCACTGTTGTAAGCTGTCAGGCCAAACATGGTATAATTCCCAGTTAACTTTTATTTGGTTCTCTAGCTGGTTATTGTTCTGAAGAAGGAAGTGATTAAAACAAATAATGTGTCTGAGCATGAAGATACTGACAAATACAGACAACTCCTTGTGAGAACATTGCATTCCTGTTCTGTCCGATTTCCAGATATGGCTGCAAATGTTATTCCTGTGGTATGTAATTCCAGTGACTTTAATTTTGAAATTCTCTAAAAGAATGAAAAGAGTTATGTAGCACTTAGACTCTGGAACTGTCTAGTAGATTCACTAAATCTTGTGGTCAGACGGGATCTTGATGTTCACTGTTAAGCTTGGAAGGTTAAGGACTCTGACTTCTTTCTCTTACATCTACATCAAAAACGTAAACAGGGCGCCTGGGTGGCTTAGTCGGTTAAGCGTCCGACTTTGGCTCAGGTCATGATCTCACAGTCTGTGGTTTCGAGCCCTGCGTTGGGCTCTGTGCTAATAGCTCAGGGCCTGGAGCCTGCTTCAGATTCTGCATCTTCTCTCTCTGCCCCTTCTCCACTCGCACTCTGTCTCTCTCTCTCTCTCAAAAGTAAATAAGCATTAAAAAAAAAATTTTTTTTTTTTTTTAATTAAAAAAAAAACCTAAACAACGGGGGTGCCTGGGTGGCTCAGTCGGTTAAGCGGCTGACTCTTGATTTCAGTTCAGGCCATGATCTCAACAATTCATGAGTTCAAGCCCCCTGTTGAGCTCTGCACTGACAGCGTGGAGCCTGCTTGGGATTCTCTCTCTCTTTCTCTCAAAAATAAATAAACAAACAAACAAACATTTTTTTGTTTTAAGTAAATACAGAAAAACACAGTGATGAGTACTTCCATGTATTATAATTGATGTTTGTTACAATTACCTGTGGCAAAATTATGCTGTGTATATGTGACTCAGTAGGGCAAATAAGTATTTATCTCAAATAGTTTTATCTGTTTACAAGTTGAAGGATTTAGGGGCACCTGGGTGGTTCAGTCAGTTAAGTGTCTGACTTCGGCTCAGGGCATGATCTCAGGGTTCTTGAGTTTGAGCCCCATGTCGGGCTCTGTGCTGACACTCAGAGCCTGGAGCCTGTTTCAAATTCTGTGTCTCCCTCTCTCTCAGCCCCTCCCCTGCTCACACTCCGCCTCTCTCTCTCTCAAAAATAAGTAAAACGTTAAAAAAAAATTTTTTTTTAAGTTGAAGGCTTTAGGGGAATCTGGGTGGCTCAGTCAGTTAAGTGGCCAGCTCTTCATTTCAGCTCAGGTCACGATCTCCTGGTTCGTGGGTTTTAGCCCCGCATTGAGCTCCGCACTGACAGTGTGAAATGTGCTTGGGATTCTCTCTCTCCCTCTCTGCCCCTCCCCTGCTCACTCTCTCAAACAAACAAACAAAAAAAAAGTTGAAGGATTTAGTTATAGGAAAAATATATATACCTAGAATCTTTGGCTTCTGTCACTGTCAGATAAATGAAGTATGTTATTATAATTTGAAATTTTATCTTTGAACTTCAGATTTCCTCTGAAATGATTTTGCTTTTAGTTACAACTGAGGTGTATCCAATTAATTTATTTTGAGTTGTGTATTTCCAGCTTTTGTTTTATAGTGAGTTTTTTTGTAGTAAACTTGGCTGCACAAAAACCAGAAAAGACATTGTGACTTTGTTTATATAACAGTACTTGTCTCTCAACATTTTGTTACATCTTTGAAAATCATTAATTATATTTCTTGTGAATTTGTTTACTTCTTAAAACTTAGATAATTTTCTTTCTGAAAATTGTATAACTTACCTATTTTTCTTTTTTTCCTTTCAGTTAATGGAATTTCTCAGTGACAATAATGAAGCAGCAGCCGCTGATGTCTTGGAGTTTGTCCGTGAAGCTATTCAGCGCTTTGATAACCTGAGAATGCTTATTGTTGAGAAGATGCTTGAAGTCTTTCATGCTATTAAATCTGTCAAGTAGGTTTAACATCTGTTTAAATGTAAGGTCAAGCAAGCATTTTACCGTTTCTATCTTTAAAGGGTCATTTGGTAGAAAATACAAGAGAGAAGAAATGAATCAAAACACTAAAACCAACATAAGTGTCATAGTAAACATCACCTTACCTTACTCTCTGTAAATCAGCAACCTATGGGCAGAATTTGTTTTTGTAGGTATGATTGACCTAGGTTTCTCTATCCGTATTTCCTCTAAAACATGGTGTATCCTAAAGTAGCGAAGGAACATATTTTTAAAGGGTATCACTTTTTGGGTATCAGTATTTATATCCCCCATTAGCATTTACTAAAATGAGGGATTGAAAATGCAGCCCAAATCTGACGTCATGCATTTCCCTTAAAATAGCTTTTGCTAATGAGAAAGGACTATTGCATCCAAACTTTGCTTCATTCAAAGCATCTGATAGGTGGAGTGTAATACACTTCCATTATATCTGCCTGGATAGAAAAGAAAGGACCATTGGAAAATTGTTTTTGTTTGTTTTGTTTTTTTGTTTTGCAAAATTGTTTTTATGATATGACAATGAATTGATATTTGTGGAAGTGAGAAAGATTTGCTTCCTTTGTGAGAAAACAAGTATACCTAAGTTATGCCTTCAGTGGCCATCATCTCTTAGAGCTTTAGTTTCTAAAATTTTTTTGAATAAATTTAATGAAAATCTTAGGGAAAAGGTGACTGAAGATTCTATTCAGTTTAACATTTTTAATTAGAGAATTGTTGCTTTCCTTCTGTTTTTGGGTTTTTTGTATTACCAATCCTTTGCACTCCTTCCTAATAGTTCTGTTCAGCATCTTGTCTATTCTTTTCAGTGGCTGTAATAAAAAGTGAATTACTTTTTACATCAAAGTAATACAGTTTTTATAGTAGTAAGTGATTAAAATAAAATTTACCTTAACTCTGTCCTAAATGGAGGATAACACCTTTCTGGGAAACATTTTGGTGTTTTATTTTTACTAATGAGTTTACCAGTTTTAGAATAGTTGTAATAATAATGGGTGAGAACACTTATTTTCTTTTTAATCCTTGTGATTTCTGGAGAGAATCAAAGAAACTTAGTGCCTTTATTACATTCTTTCTTAAAATTTCATCCATATACCCTTGGAACTGCAGAATCTTGTTGTTTTCCTTGAGCTTAAATTCACAGAGAACAATCTCTGCTTCAAGAACTGTGTTCTTCCGTTAGGATTTACAGAGGAGCATTATGGATCCTGGGAGAATACTGTAGTACCAAGGAAGACATTCAGAGTGTGATGACTGAAGTCCGCAGGTCCCTGGGGGAGGTATGTCTTACTTTAGAAAAAAACTACTTAAATGGTGGTATTTACTTCAGTAAATCTGACTTTTGTGTGGTGGTTTGCTTTCTTTCATGTTTTTAGTTAGTAGCGTCAGGGTTAAAGAACATTGAAAAATATGTCTTAATTACCTCTATAATTAAGGCTTAGAGGCTGTGGGAAATTAGGGGCATCCCTCTCCCTTGCATTGAGCTGCATACAGCATTGTCTGTATTATTTACTGTTTAGGGTAAGGTTTTATTTGAACAAGAGGTTCTATGTTTAAAAAAAAAGACTTGTAAAACTCTGTGCTAGCCTTTATGTTTTGAAAGGAGAATGTAAATATTATAAGAACTGGGCTGACATTAGAATATTTCTGTACTAAAACTGGCAGTGTTTCCTCATCCCACCATATGGTAGAATAGGAAGAACAGTGCTTGTCAGGAGACCTTGGTTACAGTTTCGCTTCTGCTGGTAATTAACTCAGACCTTGGATCTAAGTTTCTTAACATGACTGGACTTTAGGTTTTTCACTTATGAAGTCAGGGAATTGACAGTTAATGATTGAAGAGCTCTTAAGTTAGATGATTGGATTGGTATTGAGGAATAAATACATAGTAGCCATTTGGTTTTTTAAAAAAGGTAGTTGATGAAATTACTATGTACATATAAGTCAGGTTTATTTCATTTTAGCATAGGTGCTGTTAGGGCTAGGATTGCAGGGGAAGGGATAGAGAAGAGGAGTAAGGCTTAGTGAGTATCTACTCTGTCTTAGTCACTGTCCTAAGCATTTTCCTATAAAGTAACTTGTATGAATAGAACTAAGATTTCCATTTAAGAGAGAAACTGAGACTCAAAGTAGTTTAATTAACTTGCCCAGAACCATTCAACAAGTAAGTGGCATTCACTCCAAAGCCCTGTTCTCCTCACTACATTGCCCAGGGAAGGAAAGAAAATTGAATGCAGAGTTGCAAAAATCCCCTCGGGGGAATTGCCTCCTCCATAGAAATGATTGAATATTTAAATACCATTTGCTTGCGGTTGATATTATTACTAAATTGATATTCCAATTGATTTTTAGATCCCAATCGTAGAGTCAGAAATAAAGAAAGAAGCTGGTGAATTAAAACCTGAAGAGGAAATGACTGTGGGGCCAGTTCAGAAGTTGGTAACTGAGATGGGCACCTATGCAACTCAGAGCGCCCTTAGTAGTTCCCGACCCACCAAGAAAGAGGATGAAAGGTAATTCGCAGCACCTGTACCTTACCATCTGTACTGTTTAAGTTATCACTCCTGTGATAGGACAAATGGTTTTTCTCTGATTAGTTTGCTTTTTTTGACCAAAATGGAAATCTTAGCCATTTAAGATACTTGAAAGGAGGACATTTAATTTCTTTCTCCCAGGAATTGTGTTAATGGCTTGAATCTCTGCTTCTTAAAACTATTTTCATTGAAATAACTGTTCTGTTTAAAATTAATTTAGTCACATAGAAAATGCAAAGTAGAGGTAACTTTGTGAGTTTCATTGTCTGTATTAGTACTTGGGAAACATATTTTGAAGATTTTCCACTTCTAATTGATGGAATAACAATTTGATGTTTCTGCCTTATTTTGCACTCCCAATTTATAACGAAGATAAAAATGATGCCTAAAATTTTAACAGTTGTTTACTATATGCTAGGCACTGTGCTAAGTAGTTTGTCTATTAACAACAACTTGTTGAAATGCAGTATATGATTATCCCCGTTTTACAGAAGATAACCTCAAATTCCTCTTCTGTTAGAAAAGTTTGTAACTTACCCATAGGGACACAATAAATAGATAAGCTGGAATTTGAATGTAGCTCATTGGCTCCAGTACATACACTGGTAATCATTTTCTTTTTCCATATTCAGTGGCTCTAGCATCTTTTGAGGATAAGCTGTAAAACCATGTATATTTTCCTTTTTCCATTCTAAAAGCTAAGGAGGAAACTGAGAATCCTTTTCACTGAAGGGTGGCAATGAGATTGTTAAATAGGCTTATTGGAATCATTTCTGCAAAAACTGTATGCTGCTTAAGAAATGGTGGTTGGGGGGCGCCTGGGTGGCTCAGTCGGTTAAGCGTCCGACTTCAGCTCAGGTCACGATCTCGCGGTCCGTGAGTTCGAGCCCCGCGTCGGGCTCTGGGCTGATGGCTCAGAGCCTGGAGCCTGCTTCCGATTCTGTGTCTCCCTCTCTCTCTGCCCCTCCCCCGTTCATGCTCTGTCTCTCTCTGTCTCAAAAATAAATAAAACGTTAAAAAAAAAAAAAAAGAAATGGTGGTTGGGTTTCACTTTTTGTGGTTGCTTTGCAGACCTCCCCTAAGAGGATTCCTTCTGGATGGAGATTTCTTTGTTGCTGCCTCCCTTGCCACAACTCTGACCAAGATTGCCTTGCGCTATGTAGCTTTGGTTCAGGAGAAGAAAAAGCAAAATGTAAGTTTATTTATCCTGCATTTACCTAGCAAATATTGAGTGTCTACTATATGCACTGAACAGTGAAGGACCTAAAAGGAAATGCTGAAGTTGTTGTCATTAAAGGGCTTATGCGGACGCCTGGGTATCCCAATTGGTTAAGCATCTGACTCTTGATTTCAGCTCAGGTCATGATCTCATGGTGGTGAGATCAAGCCCTGTGTCGGGCTCCATGCTGACTGCAGAGAGCCTGCTTGGGATTTTCTCTCCCCCTCTCTCTCTGTCCGTCTCTCAGTTGTGTGTGTGTGCATGCACACTCTCTCAAAATAAATATTTAAAACTATTAAAGAGCTTATGGTAATGGGGAAACAGACATAGTTAACATAACGTTATTGTAAAATTGACAAAGTAATACGATAATGGTACCTTGTGGAAGAGATGTAAGGGTTTATGAAGCCAGTCGTTTGTTTGCTAGGATCAGTCAAGGCCCAGTGAAGGAAAGACCTCTCTCTCCAGTATTTTCATCTAGTCAGTCACTGTCTATTTTATCCCAGAAGTGTCTCTTAAATGGATTTTCATTTCTGGAAAACAGTACAGAAAGCCAGGGGGTACTGGTCTAGATTAGAAAGGACTAAAGAGAATAACAGCCAAGTAAGATTGATGAAGCTGATCCTGGATCAAAAAAACAATAAAAACATTTTGTGACATTAGGAAAATTTATTTGAATATAAGTGTATAGTATATATATTTTTAGATTGCTCTATTTCTCAGGTGAGATAACGATATTGTGGTTGTATAGGAAACTGCCTTGATTCTTAAGACGTGTATGCTGAAGTACTTATGGGGTGGAGTACCTTACTTTCATATGGTTAGTCAAAAAAGGAAGTGTACACATACAGGTAGAATAAGAAAACAAATGTGGCATAATGTCAGCAACTGGTAAAATGTATCATTCTTTTAACTTTTCTGTGGTTGGAAATTTAAAAAAAAGATAGCACTGGCATGTGAAGGGGTTAGGTAAGGGAAAACAGTTAAAAAGCCATTGCTATTTCAGTTGAAGGTTAATGAAGGTATTAGAGGGTGGCAGTTAAAAAGATAGGAAGGAAAAGAGTGTATCAAATATATGGCGATAAAATCTAAAGCATTTGAAATCTTATTTGAGTGAAGCGAAAATTAGGTTTATTCCTTGGAATATGAGTTATAATAAAGTGACATTATTGAATTGGAGAACCGTGACAATAATAATCCATTTCTCTTCTTTTCTAGTCTTTTGTTGCTGAGGCTATGTTGCTTATGGCCACTATCCTTCATTTGGGAAAATCGTCTCTTCCTAAGAAGCCAATTACAGATGATGATGTAGATCGAATTTCCCTGTGCCTCAAGGTCTTGTCTGAATGTTCACCTTTAATGAATGACATTTTCAATAAGGAATGCAGACAGTCCCTCTCTCACATGTTATCTGCTAAACTAGAAGAAGAGAAATTATCTCAGAAGGTAAGGTGTATATGATTAAGTCATAAAAGCACTTTGTGGTTTTTTATTTTGTTGATTTTTCTGTTCTCATATGTGAAGGCTGTCCCTGTAGGCCTACAGAAAGCTGTCTTCCTTTCTGTATTAAAGAGAGATGTGTGTACTGTTTCCTCAACACAGAAAGAATCTGAAAAGAGAAATGTGACAGTACAGCCTGATGACCCCATTTCCTTTATGCAACTAACTGCTAAGAATGAAATGAACTGCAAGGAAGATCAGTTTCAGCTGAGCTTGCTGGCAGCAATGGGCAACACACAGAGGAAAGAGGCAGCAGATCCCCTCGCATCTAAACTTAACAAGGTAACAAAATGTCAAATACATTGGTAAGTTATTTAAATTAGCCACTTAAGAAAGTAGTAATTGGGCACCTGTGTGGCTCAGTCAGTTAAGCGTCCACTTTGGCTCAGGTCGTGATCTCACAGTTTGTGAGTTCAAGCCCTGCGTCGGGCTCTGTGCTGACAGCTCAGAGCCTGGAGCCTGCTTCAGATTCTGTCTCCTTCTCTCTCTGCCCCTCCCCCACTTGTGCTCTGTCTCTCTGTCTCTCAAAAATAAATGTAAAAAAAAATTTTTTTTTTAATTAGTATGTAAAAAAAAAGAAAGTAGTAATTAGGAAGTGGCTGCTCCCATATTTTTTTAAACAGGAGTTTGTTTGTTTGTTGGGGGGTTGGGGAGGATGCAGAGGGAAGAGGGAAGAGAGAATCTTAAGCAGGCTCTGCACTGCCAGTGCAGAGCCCAATGCAGGGCTTGATCTCAAGACCATGAGATCATGCCCTGAGCATGATCAAGAGTCGGACACTTAAACGACTGAGCCATCCAGGTAGGTACCCCTAGTCTCACTGGTTTTTTTTTAAACATTTATTCACTTTTTTTTTTTTTTTTAATTTTTTTTTTTTTAACGTTTATTTATTTTTGAGACAGAGAGAGACAGAGCATGAACAGGGGAGGAGCAGAGAGAGAGGGTGACACAGAATCTGAAACAGGCTCCAGGCTCTGAGCTGTCAGCACAGAGCCCGACGCGGGGCTCGAACTCACGGACCGTGAGATCATGACCTGAGCCGAAGTCAGACGCTTAACCGACCAAGCCACCCAGGCGCCCCAACATTTATTCACTTTTTGAGAGACAGAGACAGAGAGTGAGCAGGGCAGGGGCAGAGAGAGAGAGACACAGAATCCGAAGCAGGCTCCAGGCTCCAAGCTGTCAGCACAGAGCCCGACGCGGAGCTCGAACTCACGAACTGTGAGATCATGACCTGAGACGAAGTCGGATGCCCAACTGACTTAGCCACCCAGGCGCCCCATGGTCTCGCTGTTTTTTAAAAGAAAAATAACTTGTTACGCAGCATCAGTTTTTGTCAAGTCACTGTGATCAATAGGTTCACGAAACATGAATTAAACTCAAGATACTGGGACGCCTGGGTGGCTCAGTCAATTAAGCATCCGACTTCAGCTCAGGTCATGATCTCACGGTTTGTGTGTTCAAGCCCCACAATGGGCTGTCTGCTGTCAGAACAGAGCCCACTTCAGCTCCTCTGTCTCCTCTTTCTGCCCATCCTCTGCTTGCGCGCATGCATGTGCACCCTCTCTCAAAAATAAACAAACTTTAAAAAAAATAAAATGCTTAAAACCTCAGATTCCAATAAAGTATTTTACTATACAGTAGTACTGTAAGTGCAATAGATGGTTTTATAACTTGTTCCAGTTGTTTGTGGAATCATAGACTAACACATAAGCTGGGAGATCCTAAAAGATTAAAACTTTTAAAGGACAGGGCTCTGGCCTCTACTCTGACACCCTGCCCTCAGTTTCTTCTGTCCCCTGTTACATTATATTTTTGTAATGCTTGTTTATTTTTGAGAGAGAGTGAGCACAAGCTGGGGAGGGACAGAGAGGGAGACAGAGGATCTGAAGCAGGTTCTGCACTGATAGCACAGAGCCCAATGTGGGGCTCGAACTCACAAACCGTGAGATCATGACCTGAGCCAAAGTCAGATGCTTAACCAACTGAGCCACCAGGCACCCTTTGTCCCCTGTTATTTTAAACAGTGTGACCCCACTTTTTTATATTCTTAGTATTTTGCGTACCATATAGGATTTTATTAGGACAACTATTCTTAATACATAAATTCACAAATCAATGATCTAGTTCACTCCTTTCATCTATTAGGTGAGAGTAAACAATCTCAAATTGATTGGTTCTAGATATGGTTAGTAGCAGAATTGGAACTACTGAAACACTTTCTCTCCCTTATAATTGGGAATTGACATCAACAATATTAGAGTTTTTAATTGTTTTTAATTAATTTTTTTAAATTGTGATATAATTTCCATAAAATCAAATTTATCCTCTTAAGTATTCTTTTTTTTTTTAAATATTTATTTTGAGAGAGAGAACGTATGTGCACAAACAGGGGAGAGGCAGAGAGTGAGGGAGAGAGAATCCCAAGCAGGCTCCTCCCTGTCAGCACAGAGCCCAGCACAGGGCTCACACCCACCTTGAGATCATGACTGAGCTGCAATCAAGAGTTGGACACTTAACTGATTGAGCCACCCAGGCACCCCAAGCCTCTTACAGTTCGGTGGCACTGAGTATATTCACATTATTGTGCAACTGTCACCAGCATCCATCCATCCCCAGAACTTTTTTCATCTTGCAAAGCTGAGACTCTGTGCCCATTGAACAATAACTTCCCATACCCGCCTCCCCTCAGTCTCTGACAACCACCAGTCTGCTTTTTATCACTATGAATGATTGTTCCAGGCACCTTATATTAGCAGAATCATACAGAATTTGCCCTTTTGTGACTCGCTTATTTCACTTAACCTCTTCAAGGTTCATTCATGGTGTAGTATGTGTCAGAATTCTTTTTAAAGGCTGAGTAATATTCCATTGTGAATAATTGTTTATCCATTTATCTGTTGATAGACACTTGGGTTACTTCCACCTTTTGACTGTTGGTGAATAATGCTTTTGGAACGTGGGTGCACAAATATCTCTTTGAGGCACTACTTTCATTTCTTTTGGATTATACTCAGAGGTGAAATTGCTGGATTATAAGTCCCTTACCAAGTGTATGATTGGCAAATATTTTCTCCCATTCTATAGGTTGTCTTTTCACTCTGTTAATAATGTCCTCTGATGCACAAAAGTTTTTCATTTTGACATAATCCAGTTTTATCTGTTTTTTTTCTTTTGGTGCATGTGTTTTTGGTGACAATATTATGTTTAAAATGCTATACTTGGGTGTTTTTAATGCTATACACCCAATGCTATACTTGGGTGTTATACTTGTTTGCATAAAATTTATCTTTGTGGAATTACAAGTATTTCTTGCTATATAATCTATTTAGTTCCTGAGCTTAGGTAGCAGGAACTACCACATGATCTGGATTTTATTTAGTTCCCAAGTTTTGGAGAGCAACTAGTAAGTTTAGATGCTGAGGGATTTAACTGAAAATGTATCCAAATCTATTCGGTTCCTAAATGGAGATCATGTTTAATGTATTTGCTCATCTTTCTCCTACCCAGCTGTAAAGTCTAGCACCTGTTATTTCTAATGTCTCCGTTTCAGTTACCCACATCTACATTATAAAATAGTTTTATTATATCTACTTCAAAATGATTTGTCTAAGTACACCTGTTAATTACCTAACAGAGTTGGTCATTTGGCTAGGGATATATTTGGTTAAATGGTCTTGGTAACTTGATTATCTCTTTATTTTTGTTTGATAGGTCACCCAGTTGACAGGTTTCTCAGATCCTGTATATGCAGAAGCTTATGTCCATGTCAACCAGTATGATATCGTCCTGGATGTACTTGTTGTGAACCAAACCAGTGATACTTTGCAGAACTGCACGTTAGAGTTAGCTACTCTGGGTAAGGACATTTACCATAAAGGAAAGATATTATTACGTAGCAAGTCTTTATGACAAATTAATAAGGGAAATGTACAAGTTTTAGTGTAAGAATTCTCTTGAGTCTTTGTGACATTTTGTATCAAGGCTTATTAGTTTTACATTTAATGTTTAGTCTCCTTCAGCTCCCAATATTTTGAACTTCTGTGACACTGCCTTTCTTAGGTTTATGCTCTTGGTACATCCAGATGGGTTTGTTCAGTAATCTAACAAATATCAGTTTTTCTAGATATTAAGAGCTATTAAAGTTATGGATTTACCACATGGTTCACTTAGTTAAATTTTTAATTGCCTTAGAACAGAACTAGGGATTTTCTGAGTCTGTAACTAATACCTACCAAAGTAATATATTATTGTTACAGTCAGCAGCTTGAGATGTCTTTTTCTTCTTAATAAAGACACATGAATCCTACTTTCTCTGACCACTTCTACAGCTGGCTTTGAAGTTGGAAAATACAAATTGTGTACAGGAATAGTGAGTACAGTGCCTTTTAGAAATTTTGTGTGACTGAAGCAAGAGTTAAAGGACTTTAAGATATCAAGGGAAAAGATACTTCTGCCCTGTCTTCCTCAATATAGCTTGATGCCTGTATTAAAAAAAAAAAAAAAAAAAAAACTCTTTCTAAGCATTTACAAGTCTTTCTGTGGATTATTTTATCTTTGTTTATAATGGAGTATATTATAATTTAAAACTTAAGATTTTTGAGAAGTTTGTATTCAGTCATTGAGATAAAATGGTATGCCCCAAATAGGCACACACACACACACACACATACACACACACGAATTAAATATGGAATTATTCTGAGAAGGCTGTTTTTAAAAATGCATATTGATGTGAATAAGATGTTAAATGGTTTTTTTCCTCAAAATATTTGAATCCTAACATTTCTCTTGTTCCTTATTTTGCTAGAAGCAATTAAGTTGCATACATTTTAAGATTTTATTTTTTGGGAGATGTGTGATTTATGATTTGAGAAATATATATGTGATTTAATAATTTTTTAACCATATCTCAATGTTTTCTCAGGGGATCTGAAACTTGTGGAAAAGCCATCTCCTTTGACTCTTGCTCCTCATGATTTTGCAAATATTAAAGCTAATGTCAAAGTAGCGTCAACAGAAAATGGAATAATTTTTGGTAACATAGGTAAGGAATTGTTTTATAGCCTGTGATGTTTGAATATTTTTATTAAAGAATTTCTGTAAAGAGTAGCTGTATGCCATTTCTTGAGGACAGCACCTGAATCTATTCCATTCATTCATTCATTCATTCACCCATTCGTCATTTATGGGGCATCTGCTGTTGTAAGCACTGTACTCTGTTCATGGATGTACGGAAATGAACCATAGAGGGTCATTGTCTTCAAGAAACTGCCAAGCAAAAGGAGGAGATAGATAAGTAAATATATAAGTACAGCACAATGTGATTGGTACTAGTTTATATACTATACGCTTTGAGATCATACAGGAAAAATGCTGACTGTACTGAAGGATTTACAGAGGAAGAGGATATGTTATCAAAGGATAACTTTTGAACTGAGTCTAAAACGTTGTATAGGCATTGGTTCCCAGACCACCTAGGGACTAACTTACACAGAGGTGTTTAGTCAGTAGCATTTTTTAAAGTAAGTCCTGTGTCAGGGATGGGGCCACCATGGTGAGGACAACAGATCTCTCCTCACGTAGTTTGTGGTAAGGGAGAACAGACAAGTAGAATAGAGAATACAGAGAAAACAGAGAATACGTGTAATACAGAATGGTAAGTGCTACGAGGAAGCTTGTGCTGGGGAAACTGGGAGTCTGTGCAGACATTTGGTCAGTTTTCTCAAAGTGGTGGGGGGAGTGGGCAGGGAAGGTTAGGTAAGTCATTGTGGAACAACTAAATGCTCCAGTGGCGTTTTGAAAGATTACTAAGTGTTCCACAGATAGGCAAGGATTCAGCTGGAATACATGCAAGTAGTTTGACATACTTGGAGTTCAAAGTGGCCTGGAGGGTACAGAGGTTAGGAAGGTTAGTAGGAGCTATATTTTGTCATGCTAAGGATTTCAGTTTGTCCTAATGTAAAGGGGAGCCACTAAGAACTTAAAAGTGAGTTATGTGATTAAACAGCACAATAGAAGACTGGTTGGAGGAGGCAGGAAGGTTAACTAGCAGACTATTTTAGTAGCACAGGTGAGAGATGACAGACTCTGAACCAGTGCAGCAGAGGTTGGGATGGAGGGAAGGGCTGAATATTATCAGTATTAAGAAGATAGAATGCCCAGGACACGGACTGATTGAGGAGGAAGGGGCTAGAATAACCCTCAGATTTTTTTATTGCCTTTCTTGTGTTGATATTTATGGCAGTCACCAAAACAAGGAAAACAGGAGGGAAGGACAAATTTGAGAGAAAAAATAAATATTAAGCAAGTTGAGTAATAAAGTTTCTAAAGATGTCAAAGCACAGTTTGATAGGAGTCTGAACAGGAGGTCTCAACTAGAGATAAATATTTGTTTGAAAGCCATAGAAATGGAAAAATCCACCCAGAGAGGGCATGAAGAGGGATTTGAAAACCAAATCTAAGAGAACAGGAATACTGAAAGCTGGGTCAGCCGAGGAGAATCCTACAAAGGTATCTGAAATGTGGTCAAGAAGAAGTTAAGGAAAACTCTTCATAAAGAATCTGAAACTTCAAAAGGTCAAGAAGCATGAAGTCTAAAAGCAGGGTCCTTTGGTTTTGGCGATCAGTGAAGTGAAGTAACACTTTTGGTATGTCTTGCACAGTGGTGGTGGGTTGAAGACTAGGAGATGGAGACCTAGACAATGAGCATAGACTCTTCTGAGTTGGAACCTTGGTTTTGTTAAGAATGAGAGAGGGTAGTAGACTAAAGAGAAGTCAGAGGGGGAGGGAGATCTGTGAGTATGTTTACAGACAAAGGGAAGAAAGTCCATAGAGAATACAAAGGTAAACACATGAGTGAGGGAGGTAATGATTGGTGGAATGAAGCCCTGGACCAAAGCAGGGATCACAGATGCCCTGATAACGTGGGGTAAGGAGGTGAGAATGGATTCAGAGAGAGAGAAACTTGTTTGTAGAAAGGGGGCTGGAAATTGAAGGAACTTATTCTTGGTAACCTCAGTTTTCTCTGAAAGTGTGATAGAAACATCAAGACGGTGGAGAAATGTCAAGAGAAGAGACTCCAATCAGATTTCGACTCTGCTGTGGAAAAAGCAGTCGTAGAAGCAAATAATTGTATCGTTAAGCACCATGGCTCCTCAGTATTCATTCAAAACTATTAGTTAAGCACCTACTTAGGGTAGTTGCCTCCATGAATACTACCTACTTACATATCCACCTGGGGTGCCTAACACACTGCAACTGCTGTGTATTTACCAATTGAGTTTGAGTCCTGGCCCTTCCACTTAATCAACTCTGTGACCTTGAGCAACTTACATGACTTCTCTTTGTTTTTGTTTTCTCATCCATAACATGGAAAATCATAATATTACAACATAGGATTGATGGGAGTATTAGTTAATATTTGTAAAACATTCAGATTTACCTTTAGATTGCCTCTGGTGATTCAGGACCTTTTTGTGTGTGTATATTGCAGTTTATGATGTCTCCGGAGCAGCAAGTGACAGAAATTGTGTAGTCCTCAGTGATATTCACATCGACATCATGGACTATATCCAGCCTGCAACTTGCACTGATGCTGAGTTCCGTCAGATGTGGGCTGAATTCGAATGGGAAAACAAAGTTAGTCCTTGGGAGATTTCCTCGAACTCCTTATCTTCCTATTTGGCTAGTGTTGAGGGATGGTCTGATAAAATTAGTCCCCCTAAAAAGTGTCAGATATGAGAAGCTGTCTCTCGATAATCTATTCTTGCAAATTAGTCTTCACCAGAAATTATGCAAGTAGGTCAGTAAGTTGCTGTTGTAAATTGGTGATTAAAGACATGTATAAATAATAATTGCATGTATAAATAATAATTTACCATTGAATCCAGTGTCCAAAAGAGGTTTTACAAAGTGGCCTTAATTTTTATTAGAAATATTTTATATGCAGCATGTTGATCTTTTATGAAGTTATCTACGTATGAAAGTTCTGATGCCAGCTTACAGTTTATTGGATTTTGTAGAGATGTCATTTACTTTTTTTGTTGCCCATCCTCCCCAATAAATACTGAGGAGGTTCTACATGACATCTGAGTGTTTTCTCAACCTGAAGATAAGAAATTCACAACTTTCTCATGGTTAGGATTCTGATCTCCTTGACTTTTTTCCTCCCTCTGTGCAGGTGACAGTTAACACAAATATAGTTGACTTAAATGACTATTTACAGCATATATTAAAGTCAACCAACATGAAATGCCTCACTCCAGAGAAGGTAAGATTTAACTGAGAACTTCTTAAATCTGATAAGAGAGTAGTATGGCAGATTCCTGGCTTTGTTGTATTTCCTTTAGTGTGTTTTTGTTTCTGTTGAAAACAGAGAGTGAGAAAAGCAGTGTCATTCTGGACTAGCTAAGAGATAAGTTATCCCACAGAATGCGTCAGTCCGCTTATCCCTTTCTACCAGAATGCATCAACCTGCTTGTTCCCCCAGTGCAGTGACCCAGTTGAGAGTCAAGTTAGTTTTCCTTGTCAGTCTTCTCCCTTTCAGCTAAAGGCTCCTTCCAGAATAGGTTGTGATACTGGATTTAAAAATGTCCATGCCCTCTTTTCTCTTGGCTCTGATTGTGGGTCAGAATATATCTGTTCGAATACAGAGTTTTCTACTAAGTTGTATATGTATGAAAAAAGACTAGAAAGAAAAATTAAACTGAGGCTCTATGGAAATTTTTTTCTTTGTAGAATTTCTGCTAATGTTATAATACTAATTTTACCAGTAAAATTCTGCCAAATAGGTTTTAATTCATATATTAGTTTATTTAATAAATAGTCTAGCAGATACACAAACAAATACTATATGCCCAGTACTCTGTGAGCTGCTGGATATATAGTAATGAACAAAACAAAAATGGTCTCTTCCTTCTTGGAACTTAAGGTCTGGTGTAATCAGGAAACTGTAAGTAAACAGGGAATGTAAAAATACAAACTGGAATAAGTGTTGTGTCTTTGATTGAAGTCATTTTTCCTAAGGCATAATACAGACACGGTAACCTTCACACTTTTAAAAAAAAAATTTTTTTTTAATGTTTATTTATTTTTTGAGAGAGAGCAAGGGAGGGGCAGAGACAGACAGAGACACAGAATCCGAAGCAGGCTCCAGGCTCTGTGCTGCCAGTAGAGAGCCTGATGTGGGGCTTGAACATATGAACTGTGAGATCATGACCTGGGCCGAAGTTGGACGCTCAACTGACTGAGCCACCCAGGCACCCCAGTAACCTTCACACTTTTTACATATATAGTTCTCTGAGTTTTGACACATTTATGTAGTCATGTAACCATCACCACATGGTAAGTTCTGTGTTGAAAAATGATAATTTACCTATGCTGATGGGTCCTGCTTATGTGTAGTTGTCTAGTGAAGTATTGAATTTATCGCAAATTTCTTTCAGGCTCTTTCTGGTTACTGTGGCTTTATGGCAGCCAACCTCTATGCTCGTTCCATATTTGGAGAAGATGCACTTGCAAATGTCAGCATTGAAAAGCCAATTCAACAGGGACCAGAGGCCCCTGTTACAGGCCACATAAGAATTCGTGCAAAGAGTCAGGTAACAATTGGGGTTTTTTTTGAGATCATCTCTAAACTGAATAAAAAGGAAGAATGCATTTCTTCATTATTTCTATATGTAGTATTCTCTATCATACTAGTGTTTTATGTATTAGATGTATGTATGTAATAATAGTATTCTCTGAATAGAAATAAAACTTCTGCTTCATTAAAATGGCCCACTTTTTGGGCCTGTCATTCTGGATTATTTGCCTAAAACAGATTGGTTCCCGTAGGGTGTTTGTGAAATGGGTTCTCTATAATTTTTGAAATCCAGGCTACAAATCTATTGACTATTTGTAAATCTAGCACTAAAAGTACTTAACAAAGTAAAGTTGAGTTGAGTCTGTTTTGTATATCCTTGCTTTCATTATTATTACTTTTTAATGTTTTATTTATTTTTGAGAGAGAGTACGAGCCGGGGAGGGGCAGAGAGAGAGAGACAGAAGATCCAAAGCAGGCTCCAGGCTCTAAGCTGTCAGCACAGAGCCCGATGTGGGGCTCGAATTCATGAACTGCAAGATCATGACCTGGGCTAAAGTTGGATGCTTAATGGACTGAGCCACCCAGGCGCCCCTCATTATTGATGTCTTATTGAATGGGGACTTGGTTAAGATAGAATAACCTACTGATTTTATGTAGTTTTAATAATTATAAACATTTTCATTCTTCTTTACAGGGAATGGCCTTAAGTCTTGGAGATAAAATCAACTTGTCTCAGAAGAAAACTAGTGTATAAGATTAAAAAAAAAAAAAAAAATCCTTGCAGTTTTACAGTTAATATTTAGGTATGGGCTTACTGGACTCCCAACATCTTTTGTACTCTTTCATGCTTTATGTTATATAGAACCTGAGTTCATGCTGAATGCATTCCAGCCAATAATTTAATAGCCTTCCCTTAAATCAAGATTGAGTTTAAAATTATAGTTTGTCTTTTGTCTTAACAGTTCTGAATGCTGTCCTTAAAGTATATAATATTTCTCACATGTACCAAGACCATTTTCACAGTATAATAAACAGATCTATTCCTAAATCTTTTGTTATTTTATAAATAAATCTATAATTACATAACTTTAGTTATGTAGCAATGGATTTCTTTTAGTTATAGTTTATTTTATACTTTTTAATATAGTTTATTTTAGAAATGTTTTATTTATTTTTGAGAGAGAGGGAGAGCGCATACGCATGAATGGGGGGAGCGGCAGAGAGAGAGGGAGGCAGAGGATCCGAAGCAGGCTCTGCACTGACAGCAGAGAGCTTGATGCAGGGCTTGAACTCATGGACTGTGAGATCATGACCTGAGCCAAAGTCGGACATTTAACTGACTGAGCCACCCAAGTGCCCCTTTTTTCAATTTTTTTTTTTTATTTTATATTTTTAAAATGGGTTTCTATTATAAATTTAAATGACCTTTTGAGTTGTGCATGTACAGACTTTATTAAGAGAATTTACAGGGGCACCTGGATGGCTCAGTTGGTTGGGATCCAGCTCTTGATTTTGACCCAGGTCATGATCTCACAGTCAGTTGTGAAATCAGCCCTATGTTGGGCTCTGCACTGGGCATGCAGCCTGCTTGAGATTCTCCTTCTCCCTCTGCTCCTCTGCCATGTGTGTGCACACACTCTGTCTCTCTCAAAAAGAGAATTTACAAATTCAGTGATAGGAGGAGGCGCCTGGGTGGCTCAGTCAGTGAGTGTCCAACTCTTGATTTCAGCTCAGGTCATGATCTCACAGTTCTTGGGTTCAAGCCCTGCATTGGGCTCTGTCCTGGCAGTGCGGAGCCTGTTTGGGATTCATTCTCTCTCTCTCTCTCTCTCTCTCTCTCTCTCTCTCTGCCCCTACCCCACTCGTGCTGTCTCTGCCTCTGTCAAAATAAATAAATAAACTTTAAAAAGAAAAGTTCAGTGACGTGAAATGAGACAGGCCTTGATTTACTTGATTGAGTTTTACTTATTTACTGTTTTGGCAACCAGTATCTCCAAAAATGCCTTGTGTTCTAAAGGCTTTTCTCTGGCGTTTAGCTCTAGGGGGAAATATCAAATAACTTGAGAAAATAGATCCATCTTCAGTGTAAAAAAGTATTATGAACCCCAACTTAAGTAAACATACTATTCTTTTTATTTTAGAGAGAGAGCACACAAGAAGGGGGAGGAGCAGACAGAGAATCTTAAGCAGGCTCCATGCTCAATGTGGAGCCTGATGTGGGGCTCGATCCCATGACCCTCTGCTCATGAGCTGAGCCAAAATCAAGAGTTGGATGCTCAACAGACTGAGTCACCAAGGCACCCTAGTGAACATACTATTCTCTTAAAAAATTTTTTTAAATTATTTATTTATTTTTTTATTTTTTGCTTTTATTTTAATTTTACTTATTTATTTTTAAATTTACATCCAAATTAGCATATAGTGCAACCGTGATTTCAGGAGTAGATTCCTTAGTGCTGCTTACCCATTTAGCCCATCCCCCCTCCCACAACCCCTCCAGTAACCCTCAGTTTGTTCTCCATATTTATGAATCTCTTCTGTTTTGTCCCCTTCCCTGTTTTTATATTATTTTTGTTTCCCTTCCCTTATGTTCATCTTTTTTGTCTTTTAAAGTCTTCATATGAGTAAAGTCATATCATATTTGTCTTTCTCTAATTTCACTTAGCATACCAGTTCCATCCACATAGTTGCAAATGGCAAGATTTCATTCTTTTTGATTGCCAAGTAATACTCCATTGTGTGTGTGTGTGTGTGTGTGTGTGTGTGTGTGTGTGTGTGTATACCACATCTTCTTTATCCATTCATCCATAGATGGACATTTGGGCTCTTTCCATACTTTGGCTGTTGTTCATAGTGCTGCTATAAACATTGGGGGGGGGGGGGTGTCCCTTCGAAATGGCATACCTGTATCCCTTGGATAAATACCTAGTAGTAAAATTGCTGGGTCATAGGGTAGTTCTATTTTTAATTTTTTGAAGAACCTCCATACTGTTTACCAGAGTGGCTGCACCAGTTTGCATTCCCACCAGCAGTGCAAAAAAGATTCTCTTTCTCCGCATCCTCACCAACATCTGTCATTGCCGGAGTTGTTAATGTTAGCCATTCTGACAAGTATGAGGTGGTATCTCATTGTGGTTTTGATTTGTATTTCCCTGATGATGAGTGATGTGGAGCATTTTTTCATGTGTCAGTTGGCCATCTGGATGTCTTCTTTGAAGAAGTGTCTGTCCATGTCTTTTGCCCATTTCTTCACTGGATTATTGTTTTTTGGGTGTTGAGTTCCTTATAGATTTTGGATATTAACCCTTTATCTGATATGTCGTTTGCAAATATCTTCTCCCATTCTTTTGGTTGCCTTTTAGTTTTGCTGATTGTTTCATTCGCTGTGCAGAAGCTTTTATTTTGATGAGGTCCCAATAGTTCATTTTTGCTTTTTGTTTCCCTTGCTTCCGGAGACGTGTTGAGTAAGAAGTTGCTGTGGCCAAGACCAAAGAGGTTTTTGCCTGCTTTCTCCTCGAGGATTTTGATGGCTTCCTATCTTACATTTAGGTCTTTAATCCATTTTGAGTTTATTTTTGTGTATGGTGTAAGAAAGTGGTCCAGGTTCATTCTTCTGCAATAAACATACTATTCTTATAAATGTTTTTTTATTTATTTTTGAGACAGAGACAGAGCATGAACGGGGAAGGGTCAGAGAGAGAGGGAGACACAGAATCCAAAGCAGGCTTCAGGCTCTGAGCTGTCGGCACAGAGCCCGACACGGGGCTCGAACTCACGGACCGCGAGATCATGACCTGAGCCGAAGTCGGACGCTCAACCGACTGAGCCACCCAGGCGCCCCTAAACATACTATTCTTAATTATTCTGAAAAACAATGAAAAGTGATCATCCAAAATAGATCTTTTTATCATTCACATTTAGCTTCAAGTCTTATTTTATGTTTGTTACGAATTCTGTTGGCGGCAGCCAGCTCCTGGGGCTGCACTGTGACGAAGTCAGCTCCAGGAGATTCAAAAAGCTGTGCTGTTCCCATGTCTCCTCCGAACCTTACACACTCCTCCTCTTTCCTTACTTTACACCCGGGCTTGGGCACCTTCACTTCTCAGTGTGACTCCAAATGGCTCTCTGTGCTGAGTTCCCTAGAGTCTGGCTGTGCTGCCCTGTTGGCCCTTGCATTCCTTGGGGATGATTGAGGTAGTCTGATCTTTTAGCCAAGTCTGAACACTGAACTGTCATACTTTGTCTTCCAGCTAGGCTACAGGCTACATTCAGGATGTGTCCATAGATAAGGTGTGTGAAAGAGAGCGGCATCTCCTGTTTCAGCACTTGAGAGAGAACAGAATGATTTGTTTGGAGTATAAAGGAGATTGATACCTTGTATGATGTCATAAACTTTGAAGCCACTTGCTTTTTTAATCAGAAAGAACCAGAGGATTACAAGGCATTTGAGATTCCAGAGCACTGAGATCCCAAAGCAAAGTAAGTGGCTACCAGTGGGGAAGATACTAGGAAAGCAGGAAAGGGGTCAGTTTCATGCATTGAGTCAAGTGCTGGAAATTTATGATGAGAGCAGAGGAACTGATGGAACTTTGGATTAGATCATTTCCCAAACTCTGTTCCATTGAACATTAGCTTCTTTGATGTCGTTAGATATTCTGGGAGAAAAAAGATTCCATAGTCAAGTAAGTTTGGGAAAAGCTTCATACCGTCCTGAACAGGAAATTCACCGTGTACATTAGCATACTAGAAATTCTGAGAGAGCTCCTTCAATAAAGAAGCACCTTAATTTGGTTTAACCCAGTATATCTTTTTTTTTTTAACATTTTATTTTATTTTTTGAGAGAGAGCATGAGCAGGGGAGGGGCAGAGAGAGAGGGAAACACAAAATCTGAAACAGGCTCCAGGGTCTGAGCCGAAGTTGGATGTTTAATCAAGCCACCCAGGCGCCCCCAACCCAGTATATCTTAATCTTACTTGGTCGGGGAATCCATATTCATTGAATACCTTTAGCGGATATTACAGGACAGGAAAAGTGACTTAGCATGTTAAAGGTTTTGGCTTTTTATTCACAATCAACTAGTATTGCATTTCAAGTGTCAAGGAATTATGCCTCTACGTCTAATCTCTCTTGGCAGTTTCAGAAAATTGCCTCCCTAACATGCTAAAGCTGATTTTTGGGATCAGATTGGCTCACATTGCTGTTTTCTTAAATTCATACATGAGAACAAAGAGAAAGAAGTTAATGCACTTGTCAGATATCTATACTACATTAAACTATTTACTTCATTAGCATTTTATTAGCTTTATGCAATTAATGTGAACTGAATGGGGTAGCAGCACTGCTTGGAGAAAGCTGTTCACACTGTGCTGTGTTAGGATATAATATACATTTAAAGGTTGTGGTTGCTCATATTAGAAGATATCATATAATTAGGACCATGATGTGTACCAAGAGAATAAACATGGCATCTGACACCAGGTGAGGGCCTAATAATATAAAAGGTATTGAATGAATAAACCTGTAAATCTTACAAGAGAATTTAATGGCCCTTATATTTTGCTGTCATGACACTAGAGGGAGCTCTCAGTGCTCCCTTAGAGCTCTTAGAAAGGAAGTTACTTTCATTTTGGGATTAGAGTGATTGGAGTTTAAAGGTTTGGGTTTTTTGCGTTTTTTTTTTTAGGTTTATTTATTTATTTTGAGAGAGAACATGTGTGCAAGTGGGGGAGGGGCAAAGAAAGAGGGAGAGAGAGAATTACAAGTGTAGAGCCTGATGCAGGGCTCAAACTCAATGGACCATGAGATCATGACCTGAGCAGAAAGCAAGAGTCAGATGCTTAACCAACCGAGCCACCCAGGCACCCCTTAAATTGTTCTTATAAAAAGGAAAAACAAGGTAATTTTTCTGTTAGCAAGGAGATTGTTATTAGTACTATTCTGCTTGGTGTGAGAAACTTGTCTACATGAATTATAAATAATATAGGTGACAGAACTCCTTTCAGGATATCTAAAAAGACAAGAGAACCACAAATTTTTAGAAACTCAGTAGTATCGGAGGTAAAATAACTGTGCTACATACTGGGTAAAGTAAGTAGTTTTACTGGTGATTTTTTTCCTTCCACACTGGTAAATGTTCTTAGCTAATAATTTATAGCCATTCCTGTAAGTCAAGATTTAGTTTAAAATTATACTTTGTTGTTTTAACAATTCTAAATACTGTCCTCAAAGTAGGGTCAGGCCTATCTGCTGCCTGCCTTAACTGCCCTCACCCACACTCCCAGCACACCATTAATGTTATCTGTCCCTGCCCCTGAGCTGCACTCTCCACCCCCGGGATCTCAGGAGCCTAAAGACACAACCAGGTATAGTGCAGAAGTCCAGTTTAGAATCAAAAATGTGGACTCCTGTATTCCAATTACTTGCTAGGTTCTTAGACAGTGATAGATAGCTGGTTTATGGAGCGCTGATATGTACCGGGCGCGACATTGAGTGCTTTTTCTGTGGCATACGTAATCCTCCCAATGACTGAGGAAATACTATTATATCCTCGTTTCCAGATGATGATTACAGTGTTAGGAGAGGATAAGTTACTACTAGTTAAGGCTTGATAGTAAGAGTTGAAACCGGATACAAAGCCAGGGTGTCAGACAGTCACACACAACTGGTGTGCAGCAAGTCACACACTGCCACCACTGCCTGCTCTGTGCCTCAGTTTCCTCATCTGTAAGGTGTTTATAATGGCTACTTAACAGAGTTGATGTGCGGATGAAGTTAAAGCCTGCATTTAATTGTGACTATTTGGCACGTCGCACATATTCTTCAGTAAATGTTCATTCCATTTCTTTCCCCATCTCCTTCCTTCCTTCACCTGCAGACAATTGGAAACCTGCTCTCGCTCACTCCATACCTCCCTCTGAATTTAGGTCCTAATTCTATACTCTACTTGAATGCTTTTGTTTTTTAGCACCAGTTACTTCAAAAGATTTCTTCATTTCTCAAGAACTCCTTAACTGAAGTGTCATTGGCCCTCAACTTTATAATGTCTTTTGTGTCAATTTTTTCTCTTCAAATTTTTATTTAAATTATAGTTTGTTAACAGTGTCAATTTAAAAAAAATTTTTTTTTGATGTTTATTTTTGAAGGAGAGAGAGACAGAGCATGAGGGGGGAGGGACAGAGAGAGAGGGAGACACAGAATCGGAAGCAGGCTCCAGGCTCTGGGCTGTCAGCACAGAGCCTGATGCGGGGCTCAAACCTGTAAGCCACGAGATCATGACCTGAGCTGAAGTTGGAGGCTCAACCAACTGAGCCACCCAGGCGCCCCTTTGTGTGTCAGTTTTTTAAAAGCTCTAAAGTTTATGTATTTTGAAAGAGAGGAAGCATGCATGGGAGAGGCAGGGAGAGAGGGAGAGAGAGGATCCCAAGCAGTCTCTGTGTTGTCAGTGTGGAGCCCAATGCGGGGCTCAAGCTCATGAACTGTAAGGTTATGACTTGAGCCGAAATCAAGAGTCAGACATTTAACCGACTGAGCCACCCAGGCACCCATATCATGTCAATTTTTTAATTAGCTTTTGACACTTCCGCTTATCAACTTATCACAGCTGATGTGACAGTCACGCCCATATACCTCATATAATAAATGGTCTGTGATGAACATGCTGGTTTTATTTGCTTTCAGAATGACAAATGAGCAGTTCTTTAAAAATTGAGCACAAAGATCTGTGCAGCCAGGTGATAGTAATAACGTGATATTTCGAGTCACTCATCAAGTCACTTCTAGCAGTCTGACCTTTTTCTCTTTATTTTCTCCACCTAGCGATGGCAGGATCTCTTTGGTTAAGAGGTTAGTTATGCAGTGACAAAAGAGTGCAAGTGGGATTTGTACCTTTCATCTGGGGTTCTGTGTATCATTGTGGGATTCTGAGAAAACAGCTCTGTATGTCTTTCTGAATAATTGTAAAACCAACAAGATTTACCAGTGGGATGCAGCATGGTGGGCTGAAACAGTCCTCGAATGAGTCTTCTTAAATCTAATCTCTGTTCTCTAAGTAACTTTCTGAAAGTAGATACATCTGTGTGGGCCTATCTCCTTATCTCTAAAATGAAATAATTCAGTTAGCTGACCTCCAGGGTTCCTAGCTGAAAAAATTCATGTAAAAAAATGAAAAGCCTTGTGTTTTTATAGCTACCTCTTTAACAAATTGTATCATCAGCTGGGATGTCTCCTGGATGTTACCCACAGGCCACTTAAAATTAACATTGTGAAATGAGCTTATCTTGCCCCTCAAACTTGTTCCTTTGCTGTGTTCTCTGTCTGGTCACTTGTGCTAGAAACCCAGTGGTCACCTTAACTCTTCCTTCCATATCTCATCAGACCCCAAGTCCCATGTCCTCCCTTCCTCAGTAGTTTTGTAATCTTTTCTTCTTGCCCCTACTACCATTGCCTTAGTTTAGATTCTTGTCATCTTTAGTCTGCAGTGGCCTAACCATACATTTCACATACAATCTACGATTAAAACCTACACTTTAATCTTGACCACGTACAACAGTAGCTATACAATTCCTTGACCTACTCAGACTCTTCCCTGGTAATATCACTTTGAGAGACTTACTGAAAAGAAGAGGTCTAAAGATTTTAATAATAGTATTTTTAATAATGAAAGTTGAAAACAACTGGGACACCCCACAATGAGTATTAATAAGCAAATGGTATAAATTATATGCTGTGTATATCAGAATACCCACTAGACTGTAGATGCCCGATAAATTCTTTCTGAGGGACCAAATGAAGGAGGCATGTAGCTATAAAGATAAGAGGGTGTGGATTAAATCACACCATTGACATGTGTCTATGAAATAATGTTAGGTGGGAAAAAAAGATACCACTCTCTAAGAATGTTTCCTGCATTAAGATGAATCCGGATATGTCACAGATCTGCCTGTCTCTCGAGTGAATAGAAAATAAAAATCTCACATCTGTCATATCACTAATACATCTTGAGAATAAATGCTGTCTACCCCCTGAGGACACTGGGTGTGGCTAAGATATTTCGTTGGCCAGAGTCCCTGAGTCCAGCACTTGTGATTTTTAGATCTGTGATCTTGATCTCTGGGGGTTAAGTGGCTGAAAGCACAGCTTCTTCTGGGCCCACCCAGAGAGCTGGCGTCCCCTTGTAAGGGAGCGCTGCATTCTCTTAGAAGAGGGTGGGGACTGAATCACCGTACAGGACTTCACAGCCAGGATGGGGAAAACGCCTATCTGGCTCCAGAAGTCTGGGGAAATTACTGAACTCTACTAAGCTATGTAAACCATTTCTTAAAGCCCACCAACATTAAAAAGTAAATGTAATTAATCATAATCAAAATTTTCTCTTTCTATGAAGTTAAGGTCACGCTTTTTTTTTTTTTTTTTTTAATGGCCCTGTGCTTTGATTAAAGGTATGACTCATGACTGTTCAGAGCATGGTTTTCAAACGATCTCTGCTAGTACACTAGGCTTCTACTGGCTAGACCAGTGTGTTCCCACAGCTGAAATCAAATAATGGTGCTCTTTTTCTTAGGTCCAAGAAAAGTTGATAGAATTTTGTCAGTGTTATGTTTTTTCTCCATCAGTGTTTTTACCATGTTAATACCTGCTACCAAATTTAAGAAGTAATAAAGAAGTATTATGGGAATATTTGGCTGAGTGTTCTTGTTCTAAATAGCTTGTCTTTGTGGCCACGTGTATCCCTTTTGTTTTATATTGCATACATATATTTTCTGCTAGTAAACTGTTCCTCATTCATCAAACTAAATAAAATATGTTACTATCATGGGGTCAGCAAAGAGTAACTTGATTTCTAGGTGCTTCACCCCTGGCCTATGTGTCTGTGAAATAGAACTTATAAAATCCAAATGTTCTTATGTAATTCACATGGATCATATACTCACAGGCACCACTTAAATGAAAATAAGCCTTGGTAATGGAAGTACAAATCCAAGTTCAGGTAGTCCCTGGCTTATGCCTTCCGTGTAAAGACCTCTGGAAAAGTCCTGGAAGACTGTGCCCCAGTTTTTGACACTCAACCTATAAGATTTTTCCCTTATTTCCTAACCTAAGGCACAAGACAGGGACTTTCTAGGGTCCTTGAGTTCTGACTAATAAGACCTGCTATATGTCTAGTGCTGTGTCCTGAACTTATTAAGGCTAAGATACACTTTGGTGAGTATTTTAATGACCACACATAAATACCTAATCAGAGCACTGTTTAATAAGTCTTACCAGCCAGGGGCGCCTGGGTGGCTCAGTAGGTTAAGCGTCCAACTTCAGCTCAGGTAATGATCTCATAGTCCGTGAGGTTGAGCCCCGCATCAGGTTCTGTGCTGACAGTTCAGAGCCTGAAGCCTGCTTTGGATTCTGTGCCTCCCTCTCTCTCTGCCCCTTCCCTGCTTATGCTCTCTCTCTCTGTCTCAAAAATAAAAACATTGAAAATTTAAATAAGTCTTACCAGCTGCTGAGAGAGCACAGAAAATGGGTAACAGAAGGCAGGTATGATTTCACAAAAGAGGTGACATTGGAACTCAGCCTTGAAAAGCAAAAATTTGCCTGCTGAATGCCAGATGAGGGTTGGAGAGAAGGGACGGCAGAGACATTCCAGCCACAGAATAGTTTGGGTACAGTCACAGAAGGACATGCACAAGAGAGATGGGTTTACTCAGCACAGGGCGTGTTGGGGCAATGGCAGAGGGTGAGGCTGGAGATGGCAGACAAGGGTCAGATCATGAAGGACTGGCTGAGATATTTGAACTTCATCTTGTAGGGAATGAAGAACTAGTAAGGATCTTAAGCAGATGAGTGAAACATTTGCATTTAGAGAAACCTCTGGCTAATGTTGGGAGAATAGATTTGGGGCATGGGAGACCAGTTAGGAATGTGTTGTAGAAGCAGAGTTATCTTGACAGAAGGTGGTGTAGAGGGTGGGACATGGTGGGGGCAGAGAGTGGAGGACAGGTAGAAGCCTCAAAAACAAAACAACTGTTAGGGGCTTCCCTAAGGGCAAACACTGCTCTGGTAAGTGGGCGGGGTTGCCAAATCTGCTTTTCCTCAATATACAAAATCCTTACCCTTCCTGTCTTAAAAGTGTACTGAAATGGCACTTTACATAATCTGTAAAGGTGTGTACAAATCTGCAGAGTGGCTATTAATAGTATTGTTATAATGATTTTTATCCACAGGACAAATAATTTTGGCGTCTTTTATGGCCAAAAAAAAAAAAAAATCAACTATCAGAAATTTCATATGATTCAACCTAATAGTTCGTGACTTTTCTCCTGTTACTTCCTGCCTCCTTTTTGGCCATATCATTGTCCCCCTGCCTTTTTTAAAGATGAGCAATACATTCCATCAAAGGGATTTCCAGGAATTCTGGGAAGGCAAGAGTATAAAGTGTACAGGCTTTGGAGTCAAACCTGGAATCAGATTTTTCTCTGTAATCGATTAATACTGATCTTGGACTAGTCGATCCGTTTTAGCCTTCCCCCTCCCCCCAATCTGGAAAATAGAAATAATGCCTGCCTCGCAGTGTTATTAAATGAGAAAAGTCATGACTTGTTAGTGTATGGCATGTAAAAGGTGTTGAATAAAAGTCTCAACTCCTCCTTCCCCAGCCCCTTCTCATTTTTCCTACTTGTTCACAGAAGGCTGGGCACAGAACCCTAGTTATCTGCTTTCTTGTGTCCCCCAAAAGCTGAGTGAATAGCTGCATACCAGGGATTTTGGTGTATAAGAAATGTTCACCTGTCATAACAACTTCAAGCCAAAACCTTTTAAACCAGTGACCGCTTAAGCCATCAAACACGATTCCATGGAATTGCTTTAGTGCACAATTTGTGTCAAATTTTTCCGGAATGCCACAAGCCTCATCACTTTCCACATCATTCAGGAAGTTACTCATTTAGCACTTCCAATAAACTCATACATACAGACTGTGTCATGTTCCCCTGGCAGTGGCCTCACCTTTTTTTTTTTTTCCCTTTTAATGTGATAACTGCCTTTTGCAGAAGAAAAAGAAAAACAGTTGTAGTAGTATTTATTTCCTTCTATTGGTGCCTCTGAATCCAACCCAAAAGGTGATGTCACAATTGCTGAACTTCCACGCTCCCGGGTCCCAATAGCACAACTGGATTTCTTCCTCAGTCTCCCTGCTTGACATTTTCCCTTACGAGGAGTTCCAATTTTGCATTAATTCAGTGGTTTTTTTTTTTTTTTCTTATTGAGCTCCTCCTTTGTGCAAGCACCGTTCTTGTCCCAGCATGTATACAGTGAACAAGACAGACAAAATCTTTGTGCTCTCGAGCTTACATTTTTGTGTCAACAATCAAATATTTTCGGAGTGGATGAGTTCTCTGCAGGAACTAAATAGGCTAATGGGACAGATACTGGCTGGTAGAGGGAGGGTAACGATAGAAAGGGTTGAGAGGGCAGTAAGGCAGTTACCAGGCCCTGAGGTGGAAATGAGTTTGGTACATTTGAGGAACAGAATGGCTGGGATTCTTGCTTCTTTTTTGCTCCAGAGCGATAAAGTGGTAGAAGATGCAGTAGGAGAGGAAGACAAGGAGCTGATAAAAATTATTCTCTGAGAGGCGCCTAGGTGGTTCGGTTGGTTAAGTGTCGGACTTGGGCTTGGGTCATAATCTCTCGGTTCATGAGTTCAAGCCCTGCATCAGACTCTTTGCTGTCAGTAGAGAGCCTGCTTTGGATCTTCTCTCTCCCTCTCTCTCTCTGCTCCTCCCCTGCTCATGCTCAAAAAAAAAAAATAAAATAAACAAATAATCCAGTGAAGAAATGGGCAAATGATATGAATAGACACTTCTTCAAAGAAGACATCCAGATGGCCAACCGACATGTGAAAAAATGCTCAACATCACTCATCATCAGGGAAATACACATCAAAACCACAATGAGATACCACCTCACACCTGTCAGAATGGCTAACATCAACACCTCAGGCAATGACAGATGTTGGCGAGGATGCAGAGAAAGAGGATCTCTTTTGCACTGTTGGTGGGAATGCAAACTGGTGCAGCCACTCTGGAAAACAGGATGGAGGTTCCTCAAAAAATTAAAAATAGGACTACCTACAACCCAGCAATTGCACTGCTAGGTATTTACCCAAAGGATACAAAAATGCTGATTCAAAGGGGCCCATGCACCCCAATGTTTATAGCAGCACTATCAACAATAGCCGAAGTATGGAAAGAGCCCAAATGTCCATCGATGGATGAATGGATAAAGAAGATGTGGTATATCTATCTACCTATCTATATATATCTCCATGTATGTGTATACACACACACACACACACACACACACACACACACACATGATGGAGTTATTACTCAGCAATTAAAAAGAATGAAACTTGCCATTTGCAACTACGTGGATGGAACTGGAGGGTATTATGCTAAGTGAAATTAGTCAGAGAAAGACACAAATCATATGACTTCACTCATAAGAGGACTTTAAGAGACGAAACAGATGAACATAAGGGAACAAAAATAACATAAAAACAGGGAGGGGGACAAAACAAGACACTCATAAATATGGAGAACAAACTGAGGGTTACTGGAGGGGTTGTGGGAGGGGGGGATGGGCTAAATGGGAAAGGGGCATTAAGGAATCTATTCCTGAAATCATTGTTACACTATATGCTAACTAACTTGGATGTAAATTTAAAAAATAAATTACACAAATTATTCTCTGAGCTTTGACCTTCAGCTTCCCTGGAGGATTGGACTCTGTACATAGCCACTGCCTCAGACCTCCTTTTTTTTTTTTAACTTTTTAAAAATGTTTATTTACTTTTGAGAGAGAGACAGAGTGCTAGCAAAGAAGGGGCAAAAAGAGAGAAAGAGACACAGAATCCGAAGCAGGCTCCAGGCTCTGAACTGTCAGCACAGAGCCCTATGTGGGGCTCAAACTCAGGAACTGTAAGATCATGACCTGAACCAAAGTTGGATGCTTAACTGACTGAGCCACCCAGGTGCCCCTCCAAGGCAAAGAATAGATAAGTGACTTGCCTAACAACACAAATAATGAGTAACAGTCCTGAGGCAGAAATGACATTTGCTCCACATGTACTGTGGGCTAGACACAGTGCTAGTCTCCACATGGAGATAACTTCTGGCACTTCCCTTAAAACTCACAGGTCACAGCACTGTGGCCCTTCGGTGACCATAGTGGGCGAAAGGCATCTGGATGTCCACACCCAGCAAGACTGTAGGTAACATGCACAGAAATCAGGATGCTATTAGGAAAGGGGATGTGGATGCTGGACAGCCCACGTTGACGATCTTTATTCTCGTCTTAGGCTACAATCCAGTCTCGAGTTCTGCTGCCCCTCCAAGATGGAGCCCCTCACCTCTTACCTTCTTTGAGGTTCATCTGGAAAATGGATATACCATAGTTTTCATTATTGTTGGCCATGAAATAGGAATAAAGCCCAGCTTTGGGTGGCCAAGTTTCCAGGAATGAGGTGGGTCCCCACCAATGCTCTTTGAAAAAGTGAGAAGGGAACTGTCAGAGTTTGGGAATCTAGGGGATTGAGGAAGAAGGGATCCAGATAGGATCAGGTTGTTCCTTACGGTTGTTGAAGGAAATAGTGAGAGGGAAAGGAGACGGGCCGGAGGAGGGGGCAGTCCTCCAGCAGCCTCATTCAGATGTAACACAATTATAGGCTGTGTGACAAGTAATGATTCCTTTAAAGCCCTGTTGGTTTCCTGCAAAAGCTGTTCCCAGGTTGACCCGCTGGGCTCGCTTTGGTTCCCCCAGAAGGCAGGCCAGTCAGACAATAACGGCCATCATCAGATGGTTGGGAAGAGGCTAGGAGGCAGAAACTGAAGCCCGATGCCTCATATCTAGGGTATCTGAGCTGTGCATTTGCACCCTGACAGTAAGTTGTTGACGGCAAATTGGAAAGAGACTAAGCAAGTGTTGTTCCCATGGCAGCCAGGCCCTTAACAGAAGCAAAGAGAATAAGCTTCTGTGTGAGACCAAAGAAGCTTCTTTTCCCTTTGTCCAAAGACCATTGGGGAGGTGACACATAATGACATGTCTGTGGCCCTGGGTCCTCTCTAAGTTGGGTCTCCACCACTGACTCGCCAGGGAGTGGAACATCTCTCCTCTTGTTGGGCTTAATCTTCAAGACCCAGCTCTCCTGCCACTTCCTTTGCCAAGCCTGCTCAGGTTCTCCCTAACTGTTCTTTTTTGTATGCTAGCACAGCATCCTCTATTCCACCCTTATAGCATGTAGCACAGCTTAGCACGTTACCATGTCTGTGTCCTCTGTGAGACTATGAACTCCAAAGTTAGGGACTTCGTCTGATTCATCTCACTATTGCCCTTGCCCAGCTCAGTGACTGACACAGGATTAGCACTCAGCAAGGTTTCTTGAATAAATGAACCTGTAAAATGGAGATAGCCTTTGCCTGCCTTCATCCCAGGGCTGTTCTGAATTGGGAGTCAAGAGTCCAAATGCTACCATTAACTCACCGTGCAATAATGATAATAACAATTCACGTGTGGACAACAGTTTCGAGTTTAGGAGGCAGTTTTGCATCTATTATCTCTTTGATCCTCACACGAGCCAGTTACGACTTTATCATTTCACAGATGGGAAAACTGAGCTCAGAGAGGTGAATTGGTTAAGGTTGCTCAGCATGTAAGTGATGGGGCCAGAAATGGAACTCTGACCTCTGACCCAGAGCACGTCTTTTCTCTATTACATGTTGTTAGTTTGACTGGTGGAACACCCTTGATCCATTGTGAAACAAGCAAAAAGACAAAACACTCTCCATTATAAACCTTAAGTTCATGGCAGATTACTCCCTTCACCTCCTGCTTAGTGGAAACTTGGCTGTCCCTCAAAGGCACACCTCCCCAAATTATCTTCCAACCTCTTGATTAGAGGCTGCCCACCCCTCACATATTCCACTGGGGCCTCCATTGGTGGTCTCACCATTCCCCATTGACACCAACCTGCCACTATGCCTTCTGTCACATGCAATGTGACTTTCCCTTTAAGGCTTATGCCATCCAGCTCAACCCATCAGACCCTCTGTCTCAGGGCCTTGACTCTTGAATGAGTGACCCAAGAATGGAAAGCATGACAAGAGGGCCCATCCTTCAGGCACACGCCACCTTCCAAACTATCTTTGCAGTGGTGGTCATTTGGCCACCTGGATCCCTAAAGTCCTCTCCACTTCAAGTCCTGCCATCACCAGGTGACCTCACCACGTGAAGCCATTTACCATCCTGGTCTCTTTATTCCTTAATGTTGGCAATAATGACCAGTGCCTCACATCCACGGTTATACCCTGGGCCTACTCAGGACCTGGAACCACTCCACTTGAGAGGTCTTGAGGTCTGGTGCACCACACCTCTGACATCACCCCTGGTTCTCCGCCCCCTCACTTTCTTGCTCCACCATGCCTGCTCCTGAACACCCCAGTTAGCACAAGGCCGTTGGCCTCACTGTATTCTTCCCAGTCCATCACCCATCTTAGTATTTCCCTTCCTTCCCTATCAGCCTAGACCTTACAGTGCAGTGTGAAAACCAGCATTATCCTCTTTCTGCCACACCCGTTCTGAAAAGCTTAAACTTTGTATCAGTCCAATCTCTGCCTTCTCAGTCCCTACTCTTGGGCGGCTGAACACAACCATGCTGACTGGCTCTAAAGTAGCTCTGTGGTCACCCCTGACTGGACTCTCATCGGTATTGCTATCTTGGTCATCTCTTCCCAATAGGTACAAATTCATTAACTAACAAAACGGATTAATCCCTTCATTCACTTGACAAATATTTATTTATTAGCTGTTACATGCCAGGCAATGTGCTACGTGTGGAACACATTACAGTGGACAAAAACAGTCCACAAACACAGTACCACCTTCCCAGAACTGTAGTCTGGCAGAGGAAGGAGGTTTTGCCCACTGTGTACAAACGTACTCACAGCCGTGAAGAGTGCTGCAAAGGGAAAAATTCCAAATACTGTAACGGCACCCGACAGGGAGACCCACCCTACTCTGATGGGCCCGACAAGGCCTCCCTGAGAGACTGACTCTTGGTTTCGGAACCAAAGGAATGGTTCGGATTAGCTAAGTGACAGGGGTGGGCACGGTGGAATGCAAGGGCTTTCCGGGTGAAGGGCGGAGCATCCGTGGAGGTCCTGGGGCAGGAAGAAGGAAGCAAATGAAAGGGGACCCTGCGACAGAGCATGGAGGGCACTGAGGGCAAGGCTGGAGAAGTCAGGTTGAGCCAGATCTTTGAGGCATTTTAAGGATTTTGAACTGCCATAGGCTTTTATGCAGAGGATGGCATCACCTGATTGGCCCTGTCTACTGCCACCCACTTATAGTACACCGGACAGGTTGAACGGAGATGAGTGAACCAGAGAGGAAGTTGTTAGTGTTGTCCACTCAGTGACTCAAGGCTTAGTGGAGATAGATTTGAGAACCTTCTCCAAACTCCGAAAGGTCCAGCATCTACTTCTGGTCCCTCCCACCACCACCACCACCACCATCACCATGTTTGTCAACGGACTTGCTTCCTACTTCTTAGGAAACTAAAAATATCAGGTGTGAACGTCCTCTGTTTCCTGCCTCTACACCCACACTTTTACCTAACTGCACTTCCTCTGGTTCCTTCCTGCCGATCTCAGAGAAGCAGGGTCAGGTCTCCTGTCTGAGGCCCATCGTTCCACCTCTCTAGGACCAATGCCATGCTCCATTGCTTATTCACTCCCTGTCCTGTAAACAGATTCAATTCTCTTCCAATTAGACAAACAAAAATCAAAATCCACTCACCTCCTGTCCCCGTAGCTACTACCTCATCTCTCTCCTTCCCTTTATAACAATTCGTATGTAGCCTACCCTCCCAAATGTCAGGGGCAGTGGTCCTCTCCAGATAGTCCATGAACTCCCCACATTTCCCAGCTCCTTTGAAGTTAGGCAGGCATAGGTGACTAGCATCTCACTTTGGACTCAAGTATAGAGTAGCTGGCATGCGACCTTCCCACAAGCGCTTGTCAATGGCTGAGGTCACTGTGAAGGGGGTTTTGTCCTCCAGAAGTTACGACCTCAAGATGACGGGACCCCATCACACTGAGCTCCCTGATGACTGTTTCCAGCAGTCCCCCTAACACACAGAGTGTAGGAAAGAAACAAATTTTTGCTGCGTCAAATCACTGAAGTCTGGGGGTGGTTTGTTACTACAACATAGCCTAGCCTGACGAACACATGTACTGTCTCTACTTCCCCACCTCTGTGCACTTTTTAAAAAAGAATCACATTATTTCTGACATACTTTTTAGTCCTCAGCCTCCTCTCTATTGACATTTTATTCAGGCAAATGCCACTACAATTCTTTTGTTACTAAATCACCTAATTGGATTTCTCTGTATCTTATGACCTATGCGATACTTTTTTCTCACTCCATCAAAGTGGAATCAAATGGCTGTTATCAAGTCAAATCCCCACTTAAAAGAATTCTGTGACTTCCAAAATCAAAGCTTATTAAACTGACACTTGAGATCCTCAACAATTTAGGCACGATTTAGCTCCTCCTACTCTCCTTTACACAGCTTACACACTACTCAATACAGAATTGATGAGCTCCTCCTCCTCTTTGACCTTCATCATGCTGTTCCCTGCACCTGTCACATGCTTCAGTCCTGCTTTCCTCTGTCAAGCAATTTAGACATGTGTGCAAAGATGCTTGTGCAAGGATGGCTTATAGTAGCAAAATATTGGAAATGACCTAAATGTCCAACTCTAGGTGACGACTTAAACAGATTATGGAAAGCTCACACAATATATACTGTGAAGACAATACTGATGATGTACAGTCATTGAAATTGTTCACAGTTTATTAAGTGTATAAAGCAGTGAGATATACATTGTTTCATATTTGTTAAAATGCATAGAAAATATCTGGAGGAGTATATATCAAAACGATAATGGTCACAAATGGAAAAAATTAAGGTGCTTCAAAGGTCACTGTCAAGAAAGTGAAGAGACAGCCCAGAGAATGTTAGAAAATTTGCAAGTCATATGTCTTTTTTAAAATTCTTTTATTTTTTTTATTTTTTTTAACGTTTATTTATTTTTGAGACAGAGAGAGACAAAGCATGAACGGGGGAGGGTCAGGGAGAGGGACACACAGAATCTGAAGCAGGCTCCAGGCTCTGAGCTGTCAGCACAGAGCCCAACGCGGGGCTCGAACCCACAGACCACGAGATCATGACCTGAGCCGAAGTCGGCCACTTAACCGACTGAGCCACCCAGGCGCCCCTAAAATTCTTTTTAACATTTATTTATTTTTGAGGGAGAGAGAGAGGGAGAGGGAGGGGGAGCTAGTGCATGAGTGAGGGAGAGGCAAACAGAGGGAGACAGAGGATCCGAAGCAGGTTCCGTGTTGTGAGCACAAAGCCTGACGCAGGGCTCAAACTCACAAACCATGAGACCATGACCTGAGCCGAAAACAAGAGTCACTCAACCAACTGAGCCACCCAGGTGCCCTTCAAATCATATCTCTGATAAGGTGCTTCTATCCAGAATATATAAAGAATGCTTACATCTCAATAATAAAAGGACAAATCAACCAGTTAAAAAAAATGGGCAAAGGATTTAAGTAGACATTTCCCCAAAAAAGATCCACAAGTGGCCCATCAGCACATGAAAAGATGTTCAACATCATAAGACATCAAGGAAATGCAAAACAAAACCACAGTGAGATACCACTTCACACCCACTACGGTTTCTATAATCAAAAAGACAGATAATAACAAGTGTTAAGGATGCGGAGAAACTGGAACCTCATGCACTGCTGGCGGGAATGTAGCAATAGAGCTGCCCCCTTAGAAAACAGTCTGGTGGTTCCTCAAAAGGTTAAACGTCAAGCCACCACGTGACCCAGTGATTCCACTCCTAAGCAGAAATCCAGAACACATGAAAACACATCCACACAAAAACTGGTACATGAATATTCACATTATTCATAATAGCCAACAGGTGGAAACAACCTCAATATCTATCAACACGGATAAACAAAATAGGGCATATCCATGCAATGGAATATGAAAATTCTGCCATGAAAAGAAATAAAGCCCTGATGCGTGGCACGACTTGGATGAACGTTGACAGCATTGGGCTAACTGAAAGAAGCCAGTCACAAAAAGACCACGTATTACATGATTCCACTCATATGGAAGATCTGGAATAGATGGATCTGTGGAAACAGAAAGATTTGTGGTTGCCTAGGCCAAGGGGGGAGGGGATTGAGAGGAAATAGGAACTGACTGCTAATGGGTACAAGACTTCTTTTGTTGTGATGAAAATGTTCTAAAATTGATTGTGATGATGGTTGCACAACTCTGAATGTACTGGACACCATTCAATGATATACTTTAAGTGAGTGAATAATATGGTATATGAATTGTATCTCAATAAACCTGTTTCAATTTAAAATTGTTAATGGTATTGTTTTTGCAAAGCTTGGAAAGGGGTAGTGGCACCAATAGGGAAAAGGGGAGATGGATTTGTAAGAAATTAATCTGCAACTTTGGCTTACGCAAAAAAGAAAAAAAAAGTGTGTAGGGAGGAATTCATTGGAAGGATACTTAGGTAGTTCATAAACTCCAATAAATTCTTGCATAAACAAAACTGGGTAGGGAAGGAATGAGGGCAGCCCCAGGGAGTTTGGTAGTAGGAGCTTATGGGTCCTCTCTCTGGAGTGCTGTTGTTAATATGACTCAGCTTTAGTGACTGCTAGCCTCAGGAGTCTCCATTCCAAGTTTCAAGTTCCCAAGAGAGAGTATTCATTGACTCTGCTTCGGTCAGGTGTCTACCCTTGCATCAATCAGCTCTGGGTGAGGGGAATAGTATCAAATAGCAAGGACCTGATTGCAGGACGCCTTTGCTTGGGTATCGGATTCACTTGTGCAGTAAAAGGACAATGGCTGTAAGTGAGGCAGATAAACAGACACAAGAAATAATTACTACAATTAAGTTAAAAAAAAAAAAAGTCAATGTCTAGAACAGTGTGTATAATAAGACTCATTTTCTTCTTAAAAATTTCTCTCTTGTACAAATGAAAACAGGGTCCAGGTAGGTGACCCATGAGTGTTGCAAGCAGGTAGAAGACCATAGAGCATGCTGGGGACTGGGGCAAACTAGGGAGTGGGTCCTACATTTAAGGCAATCAGATGCAACTCCATTTCAGCTGATTTTGTCCTTTAGGAGTGCCAAGTCCTCTGTTGCTAGATGTTTGGATTTCTCAACCAGAGCCAAACACTTGATTTTTATGTCAAATTTCCTGAGTTTAAAAACCCTCTGGGGACCAAATAAAAATCTCTACAGGCTGTATCTGTCTGCAGGCTTCTGGTTTGCAACTTCAGATGTACATATTTGTATATAAATAACGTTTAGACAGACCTGAGTTTGTACTGGCTGTGTGATCTTGGATATTTCCCCTGTAACATGTAAAATGGGGACAATAGTCCAAACCTTCAGAGTTGCATCCATGAATTAGCATAAAGTGTTCAAGAGCTTTCAGTTAACGATGGTGGGTTGAATGCACACATATAATTTTGCTCTCTCCTGAAAACCCATTAAAACTACACTAAAGGGATTTAGAGAAACGGGGATTCACAAGGATAGGAGATAAATGAGAGGAGACAGGAGCAATAAAATTTTGGAAGCAGGAAAGTGGATGGACAAGTGGTAACTGACTTGGCAGATCTAAGAAATGAAATCTTACACGTGAAGAGGGACAAGCAGGGAACCAACCTGGTCAATATTACAGAATCGTCAAAAAAACTCAAGAACTGAGGACAAAGGTGATAGAAACTAAATTTAAGAAAATTTAGTGAATGCTGTTCAAGAAACAGATTCTTAGCCTCCTCCATATTTTATTCCCCTGAGTGACTACCCCTTCTCTACTCCAGCAGAAGACTGAGGGTTATTCTCTAGAATTAAAAAAAGAGAGAGCTCCTTTATTAAGGGATGCATGGTCCATCTGTGGTCTAATAAATATATGTCTACTGAAGGCTGGACACCGAGACCTCCCAGCTCCCTTCCCCTTCTGGGATCCCAGAATGTAAGCAGCCAGGCATCTCTTCTCTGGGCATGATTTAAACACTTTATGGAGGAACTAATCAGCCAAACAGGAAACAAATAGAACATACTAACTTGGGGGGGAGGGAGTGTTCTCTGACAAATGACCCAAGATCATCCCACAGTGAAATTCCAAATCCACAAACTTTGCCCATGTGCTCAACGTGGGCAATCAGTGTTTAGTGTCCCTTCTTAAACAAGAGTGGACAAGGATTAACAAACATCTGAGTAAAACTTCTAACAGGAAGGATAAGACCAAACAAACAAACAGATAAAAATAATTTGGAGGAAAGAAAGATAATGCAGGAAAAGGGAAATTTCTAAATCACTATTGGTAATACACTTACAGAGACAAAAGATCTTTCCTTGCTATTTTTTTAAATGTTTATTTATTTTTGAGAGGCAGAGAGACAGAGTGTGAGTGGGGGAGGGGCAGAGAGAGACGGAGACACAGAATCTGAAGCAGGATCCAGGTTCTGAGCTGTCAGCACTGACCCCAACTCCGACCCAGGGCTCAAACTCACGAACCACGAGTTCATGACCTGAGCTGGTCGGGCACTTAACTGACTGAGCCACGCAGGCTCCCCCTTTCCTATTTTTGTTTTAATTTTTTTTAATGTTTATTTTTTTTGAGAGACAGACAGATCATGAGCGGGAGAGGGGCAGAGGAAGAGAGAAAGACACATAGAATCTGAAGCTGGCTCCAGGCTCTGGACTGTCAGCAGAGAACCCCACACGGGCTCAAACCCACGAACTGTGAGATCATGACCTGGGTCTTCCCATGACCTGGGAAGTGCTTAACTGACTGACCCACCCAGATGCCGCCCCACCTTTGCTATTTTTAAATAAGGGAAGATGCAGAGTCAAAACAGAGCCTCGAGATACGAAAACCATAGTAGAGAAATGAAAAATTCAATAGGAATATTGGAAGTTAAATTGAAGAAATCTCCCAGAAACTAAGGAGGAAATTCAAAAAGATGAAAGGTGTGATGTGTTCCTGCTTTCTTCTGTCTTCTTGAGCATCTGAAGTATATTTGTAGTCTTGGTTTTATTTCCTTGTCTTCTAATTCTTTATTATCTATGTTATTATGTGTCTGTTTCTATGGATTGATTTTTCTTCCCCTTACAGGTCTTTCTGCTTCTTTGCATGTCTGGTAAGTTTGATTTGATGCCAGACATTGTGAACTTTACATGGTTGAGCACTGGCCTTTTTTATTCCTTAATTATTTTGAGTTTTGTTCTAGGATTCAGTGAACTTGCTTGGAAAGAGTTTGATCCTTTAGAGGTTGCTTTGGGAGCAGAGTCTAGTTTAGGGGTACTTTGGCTCCATTGTGAGGCAGTATCTTTTTGGATATGGTATTCTTCGTATGTCTAACATATTATGAGGTTCCTACACTCTGATTGTTGGGAATGTAAACTATTTCCAACCTCGTGTGAGCTCCAAGAATTGTTCCACCTGATTCTTTCAAGTGCTGTTTCCCCGGCCTCAAGTAGTTTCTTCAAATGCATTCAATTATCAGTACTCGCTTGAAGACCTCAGGAGAAATTTCTGTGGATCTTCAGTGCAACTCTGTCTTGTCTGGTACCTCACCCTGTGAATTCTAGCCGTCTTGACCTCCCTGAACAACCAGCTAGCTCAGTCTCTTCAACACAGGGAGTCTGCCTGTTCTTCCTAGGTTTTCTCTCCATGCACCGCAGCCTGGAGGTACAGTATTTGGACTCATCTTATTTTTTCCTCCCACTTTTAGGGATCGGTGCCCTGCACTGCCTATTGTCCAAGGCCTGAAAACAGTGATTTCATATATTTTTTATGGTTTTAGAATTGGTTTAGGCAGGAGGTTGAATCCCAGTGTCTGCTACTCCATCTTGGCTGGAAGTGGAAGTCTCCTGTTCTAATAACCTCCCACACCTTCCTTAGGTATCCTCTCTCATTGTTCAAATTTAGTACACACTTATTGGATTGGGCCAGGAATATTTAGATGACAACTATAAAAAAGAGTGTAAAAATTTCCCATAATTCTCCTTACAGCAATAACTCTAGTTAGTGTTTTGTGTATTTCATCTTTCCTTCCGGTCTTCTGTCTTTTGGTCTTGCACGGTTTTTACATTCGCCTTCAACTTACTTCACCTTTTTCTAGCCTTCGACACTAATGGCCACTCCCTCGTTTTAAAAACTTTGTTTGCTGTCAGCTTCCGGGAAATCCCTCTTTCCTGCTGTCATTTCTTTTTTTTTTTTTAATTAAGTTCTTAATTTTAATTCCAGTATAGTTAATATGCAGTGTTATATTAGTTTCAGTACAGTATAGTGATTCAGCACTTCCATACATCACCCGGTGCTCATCACGACAAGTGCCCTCCTAAATCCCCATCACCTGTTTCACCCATCCCCCACCCACCTCCTTTCTGTAACCATCAGTGTGTTCTCTATAGTTAAGAATCTGTTTCTTGGTTTGTTTCTCTCTCTCTCTCTTTATTCCCTTTTGCTCATTTGTTCTGTTTCTTAAATACCATGAATGAATGAGATCATATGGTATTTGTCTTTCTCTGACTTATTTCACTCAACATTATACTCTGCCCCTCCCCTGCTCACGCTTTGTCTCACTCTGTTTCTCAAAAATAAATAAATGTAAAAAAAAAAAATTTACACACACACACACACACACACACACACACACACACACACACACACACACTATCCCGGTGTCTATTCCACCCCTCCAAACCCTATAAACCCTCTCTCAACCTCCTTCCTCTAATTCTTCTTCCTTCATGGACTCTTAAATGTTAACCACGTTCTTGCTTCTCACTCAGTATCTACATTCTCCCTGCATGATCTCATCTATTACCTGTGACTTGAGTTATCATTCACCTACTTACAACTCACAAATTTATACTTCCACATCTCTCTCCCCAGTACTCTGGACCCAATCGCCTAATGCATGTCTCTAGTTGGATGTCTCACAGCGTGTCCCAAACAGAACTCATTCTCTTCTCCAACAACATAATCTGTATCTTGGTTCCATCACAGTGAATGGCACTAGTATCCACATTTCTTCCCAAGCTGGAAATATGGAAGCCATGCTCAACTATTCCTTCTTTTTTTCTTCTTAATCCCTGTACGTTTAATGGAGGCCCCTAATTCTTGTCTAGTTCATCTCCTAAATATCTCTTTCTTCAAACCCATGCCCTGGTTTTCCCACATTCCTGTTGTTCACACCTTCATTATCTCTCACCCAAACTATTGCAACAGCCTCTTTATCTGGTCTGTGGATAAGTGCTGGGTGCGCTGTGGTCTTTACAAAACACCGAGATCATGCCACCCTCTTGTTTAAAAACTTCTAATGGTTCTCCACCACTTACAGGATAAAATCCAAAACCTTTAGCTTAGTCTGCACATGACTCTTCACAGCCTGCTCCCAGACTCCCTCTTCAGCCCTACCTCCTGCTTCTCCCAGATGTGTTCGCCCCCAGTGCAGCCTCCCTCTGCCTTTTTATGACCTCTTCTTTCTGCCCAGAAAGTCCTTCCTCGTTTTCTCTGTTTGACAAACACCTTCTCATGTTTCAAGTTACAGCTTCAGTGTCCACTTCTTCAGGGACTCTTTCCCTGGAGCTTCTCGAGAACTGCATTCCGTCATTCCTCCCATGCCCTAGCGGTTCCTTCACCCAACCACCACTGCACTAGCCACAGTGGCCTATGGTTACACGTGGACCTTTATTTCTCTTACCAGACTGTACACTCTTCACAGACAGCAGCCACCTTATTCCTCTAGGTACGTATCTCTCTAACAAAGGCTCAGTACAACAGAACTCGGTCAATGCTCAGTAACTTGGTATAATTTTTGATTTCCTGAGGTCCCTAATAGGCTTTGGAGGGCCCCCTGAGTTCTGTGGCATTGTTGTGGAAAATTGTGTGTTTTGAGGGTATTTTCCTGGAAAGAAGATTCATTCTAGTCACCAGATTTTCAGAGGGGGCCTGGATTCACAAAAGTGAGGGGGTAGCCAAGGGAGAAGGGGTACTTAGGGAGAAGGGGTAGCCAAGAAGCTGTTTTTAGAAACCTGAAACTCAGAGCCTACACTTTGCCCCGGGAATGGGGTGCTTGCTGTTGCCCCTGCTGTCACTTGGTCCTGTGATGAGGGCAGACATGGAGGGAGGGGTGTGCAGCATTTCTGGATTGCATGTGGGAACAGTCAGAAGGCTGGATTCTCAAAGCCTAGGACCCTCCTTTCCCTGCCTCTCGGTCCTTTCTCTTTTATGCTCATGATTTGCGTACCAGGATGAATGCAAACTTAAAATTCAAACACACACACACACACTCACACCGCTCTGCGTGCACAGAAATACCCGCACACACACACAAACACACAGCCAGGCACACACAAACACATTCATCCACACGCACACCGGCCACCTACAAATGTGTGCTCTGGGTCACATGCAGCCTTGCCCATGCAAGCTCCATTCGTAACCACACACATAGAGACAGCCATGCATGTGAGAATCACCCGACCTGGCTCCCGCCCTCCCTCCTGCAGAGAGCAAGCGCTGTCCCTGGCATCAGGCCCAGGGAGACAGCCGAGTGGAGCCATCTGTCAGGCTGAGGTTCCTGCGCCGCCCATCCTGCCTGAGCTCAGACGGTCGGCACGCCGGGCACGCAGCCTCGCTATTCTCTTTGGCTGAATCATGCTGAGTGAGCTGGCCCAGCCAGGGTTTATCAAATCGGAACAGAATTTTGGCAAAACAGATGACCTGTGAGCTTGGCATTTGTGGGCCTGGGAGGTGGAGACCTGTAGGAGGAGGAAGGAGGAGTGGAAGGAGGTGAGGAGAGAAGATTGCCTTCTGATACACTGAGAGACGATGGAGAGCTTTCAAGGGGCAGCATGGCACGGGGACTTGGGTGCTGGACACAAAGTCAAAATAACCAGATTCAAACTCCAGCTCTGGCATATAATAGTCATATGACTTTAAACATGTTAATTTACCTCTCTGAGCCTTGGTTTCTTCTATAAAACTGACCTAATACAATCATCGAATGCACAGGGTTGATAATAGAATTTTACAAGATAAGACATCAATTAGCACAGTGTCCTGCCACATAGAGGACTTAATAAAGGGTGGTTGTCATAGTTGGAGATCATGAGGGTTTAAAGAGAACATGTAGACCAGCCCTTTTCTTAAAAAAAAAAAATTTTTTTTTAACATTTATCCATTTTTGAGAGACAGAGATAGAGCACGAGCAGGGGAGGGGCAGAGAGAGAGGGAAACACAGACTCCGAAGCAGGCTCCAGGCCCTGAGCTGTCAGCACAGAGCCTGATGCGAGACTCGAACCCACGAACCATGAGATCGTGACCCGAGCAGAAGTTGGACGGACGCTTAACCGACTGAGCCACCCAGGTGCCCCATAGACCAGCCCTTTTAACTCACCATCCCGTCACCACTGGACAGCCACAGTGGGTACCTCGGCATGGTCTCCGGTCCTCATCTGCAAACCAAATGCCTCGATCCACCTTGCACTCCAGAGGCCTCTTGTGTGTCTTCCTACTGTTCCTCACAACCCCCCGGCTTGAGTCTGAGAATCAACATTGGCCCTCCAATACCAGCCTTCACCTCTGCACGCTCTGACTGCTCAGCCCGTACAGCTCCCACCACCCCCATTATCTGATTTGGGTAAGAGTAATCAAAAATAATGGTGGTACACAGGATTAGTTAAGCCCTCACTATGCTAGAAATTTGCAAGGCAAATCCAATTTAACCCTCACAACAACCTTAGAAAGCGAATACTATTATTATCCCCATTTTACAGCTGAAGAAACTGAAGTACCAAAAGATTAGGTAACCTGCCCCATTTAGACATTGATGGTAAGTCATGCTGTTATCTCATGGATTGCTAAGACACACTGGCGATTAAATCATGTTACAATGCTAAGATGCATTGATGCGGAGACACTTAAGATAAGGGGGTGAGGTGTAGGGAAAGTCCATTACAGAATCAACGAAATATAGTAGTCTTACCTCAGCTGGGATGTGACTGAAAGTCTGTCTGCCTCCCGGGCCTGAAGTACCGCCCTCAAGCTGACATTTTTTGAGCACTCCATGGAACAGACATTGCACTAAATTCTTTTTTAAGACTTATTATTGAAGTATAGGGGCACCTGGGTGGCTCAGTTGGTTAAGCATCCTACTTCAGCTCAGGTCATGGCTAGTGAGTTTGAGCCCCACATCGGGCTCTGTGCTGACAACTCAGAGCCTGGAGCTTGCTTCGGATTCTGTGTCTCCCTCTCTCTCTGCCCCTCCCCCACTCAAGCTCGCTTGCGCGCTCTCTCTCTCTCTCTCTCCCTCTCAAAAATAAATAAACATGAAAAATTTTAGAAAAAGACTTATTATTGAAGTATAGTTGATAAGTGTAGTCACTGTCTGTCACCATACAATGTCACTGCAATATTCTTGGCCATATTCCCTAGGCTGTACATTCCATCTCCATGATATATATTGTATCATGCACATAACAAGTATAAAGTTCTTCTTATGAGAAGTTATGTAATTTGTCAAGGTATCATCATAACTCATGAAACTGAGATTCAAAACCAGGCCTATCTGACTCCAGAGACCTTGCTCTTAACCATCATACAAGTCAGGTAGCCTGGATGGTTGTTTCCAGAGCTTTGTTCAAATGTCTCCTCAGGCTGGCTCTGGGGCTGAACCACAGCTCTTGTCCTGGTGATTCCCAACCCTAGAGTTGGTCTTGTTGTGGATGGGTGGTGAGTGGGTGGGGGCACTGTCCTGGACTAGATAGAGGGCTTCTTGTGCCATCTGTCTCTGGGTGGGACGACCTCTCAGCAGGCACTTCTTGCACTGGGCTTCAGTTACCCCACTGGTAACATGGAGAGAATAATCCTACTCCTGGTACCTGCCCGAATTAGTATACTCTTCCTTGCGATTATAAATGGAAGAAATCTGCATAGTTAGTGCACTAGTAGACTGTCTGTGGATCTAGCCCCCAACCAAAGTTCCAGCCTTAGTACCCAAAAGTTTCCACCAAACTAGAAAAATCTCCAAAGGATCCTTACCTCCCTGCCTTTGTTCACACCTTTCCTTGTATCTGAAAAGCCTTCTCATCTTCACCTATCATAGTCCTACTTTTCTATCAAGGCCCAGTTCATAGGCTTCCTTCTAGGAGATGTTCCTAGACAGTGATCCTTGAAGTGACCCATTTCTCTACCTAATTTTTGACTATAACCTTTTAAGACATGTATCATTCATAACTTTGCCATACAACTGTTGATTTATAGGACATTTCTTCTATGGTGGACTTGTGTTGGATTTTGCCTGCCCAATATCTTATCCCTTTTTTGGTAAAAGCAACTTGATTTTCCTCTGGGGAACCACCTTCTCTCCATTGTAGTCCATATGACTTGGATGAGGTTGACTGTACTTCCCAAATCCAGAGGTAGGATGTGCCTTAGGTCTTTTCTTTTTTTTTTTTTTTTTTTTCTTTTTTTAAACGTTTATTTATTTTTGAGACAGAGAGAGACAGAGCATGAACGGGGGAGGGTCAGAGAGAGGGAGACACAGAATCTGAAGCAGGCTCCAGGCTCTGAGCTGTCAGCACAGAGCCTGACGTGGGGCTCGAACTCACAAACCACGAGATCATGACCTGAACCGAAGTCGACCGCTTAACCGACTGAGCCACCCAGGCGCCCCGCCTTAGGTCTTTTCAATCAGAGTCACTGAATTGATTCAGAGCGGGACAGGTGATTCAACAAAAGCATTGAGAGTTACCCCTGGGGCTTTTCCTGGAACCACTGGAATAAGAAGCTCTATTTTTGCTCTGATCAGATGTAAATTTGGAGTTGTGAGGGGCTTTCACATGGCAAAAGAATTCCTGAGGGGCGCCTGGGTGGCTCAGTCGGTTAAGCATCTGACTTTGGCCTGGGTCATGATCTCACGGTTCTCGTGAGTTCGAGCCCCACATCGGGCTCTGTGCTGACAGCTCAGAGCCTGGAGCTTGCTTCATAGTCTATGTCTCCCTCTCCCTCTGCCCTCCTCTGCTCAGGCTCTGTCTCTTTGTCCCTCTCTCAAAAATAAATAAATATTTTAAAAAGTTAAAAAAAAAAAAAAAGAATTCCTGAGGATGAAGCCATCCAAGAGCAGATTACGTAGAAAGGCTTAATCTTCATGATGACATTTTTGCAAGCCCTTGGATCTAGATTTAGTTATTCCTAAAGCGAGAAGTAATCTGCCCAGGACAAATAAGTTCTGCCCCATGCACATTTTTCTCTTAAGTTAGTCTGACTTGGGTTTCTGTAATACATATTTAAAACACAGGGGCGCCTGGATGGCTCAAGTCATGATCTCACAGTTTGTGGATTCGAGCCCCACACTGGGCTGTGTGCTGGCAGTGCAGGGACTGCTTGGGATTCTCTCTCCCCTTCCCTCCTTCTCTCTCTGCCCCTCCCCCCACTTGCACAATCTCTGTCTCAAAATAAATAAATAAACTTAAAAAAAAACCTCACGCTAACATACCCCTGACTTGTTTATGTACTTCAAGAGGACAAGGCCTGATCTTTTTAGCTTGACATCTCTTTAGGGCCCAGCATACTCCCTACTAAGATACAGGGTCTTCAAGAAAGGGCGTTGATGATTGACGGATGGATGTTCAGTTCATTCAATCTTCTTGAGTATCTACAGTGAGCTAAGCACCAAGATCACAAAGATTAATGAGACACAGTCCTCCTTAAGGAGTTCAGAGCTTAGTAAGAAGAGCTATGAAAGCAAACACATATATATATATGTGTTTATATATATATAGCCCAGGCTAAAATAAAAATCTGAAAAAAATCTTTGTGGGATCCAAGAAGGTGGGAGGTTTGGGGAGATAGGATCTGGGAAGGCTTCTCAGGGGAAATGACATCAGAGACAAGGTCTTAAAGAACAAACAGAAGCTCCTAAACAGAGAAGTGGGAGTGGGAAAAAAGGTATTCTGGGGATAGGGTATTTCAGGCAGAGAAAAAAATACATATAATTACAAAATTTATCAGAGGATCCTCATCTTCTCTTCCTCTGACTTCTTCCCACACTATTCCCTCTATCTATTTCTCTGCCTCATACATTGATAGAAAAATTGCAGTGATTAAGAGCACAGTCCTTGAGCTCTGAAAGATTTTGGTTCTGCCACTTACCTACCCATTTGACCTTGGGCAAAGTCACTCACATTTTACAAATAAGGATAATAGTTTTAATTGCTTTGTAGGATTGTTGGGAACATTAAATGAAATGACAAATTTAAGGAGGGGGCCTGGCACAAGGTAGTGCTCAAGAGATGTTAGCTGCTATTATTTTTATTGTCCTAGTTAAGAACCTTTAAGCTCCAAGGAACAGAAAGCCTAACTCACCCTGGCGCAAACTGTGAGGAGATTCTTCATCTCCTATAATGGGAGTCTTGAAGTAGAGTAGGCTCTAGACATGGAATAATCAGGGCTCTGACTCCATTTCTCTGCAGTTCTCCCAGCTCAGCCCTCTTCTCTGTATTGGCTTTGTCTGCAGAATGGCTTTCCTCATTGTTTAGAGATGGCTGTCCCCATGTACTGAGCAGCTGTGACAACATGCTTCCTTGTTCACGTCCATCACGGCAGAGGAAAAAAAAAAAAGAAAGAAAGAAAGAACACCCTCATCCAGACGGAGATATAAATCCCTTCTTTAAATCTGTTCAGGCCAGCTTAGGTTATGTGTCTTCTCCTGGGCCAATGACAGGGACTGGGGGATTCACTGAGTTAACTGGCTTAAGCCTGCCTTCCTGAACCAGTCACCGGTAAGTGAGGTTGGCTTCCCAGGAATGCCTAGACTAATTAGGATCCATTTATGGAGTCAGAGGTAGAGTCCAACTTTCTCCTGGTCACATGGATGTATCACAGCAAGAGGGAAAGGGTCCTGTTAGAGACAGGGAGGAATATGTGGATGTTGGCTGGGCAACCAATAGCATCCTCCATGATGCTAGCTATTGAATTTTTTGTATGCTGGCTCACATCTGTCTCTTCTAGGCCTTGGCTCAAATGGCTCCTTACTGGGGATGTTGACCTTGACCATGAGACCAGTTACATAAAATAACACACATACTCCCCTCTCTCCTCCACTCCTCTCCTCCTCTCCTCTTCACTTCCTGCCTCCCTCACCCTGTGTTAGTTTTACCTAAAGCACTTACCACCCACCACCTGATATGTCATGTACTTTTGGCTTGATGTGTGTATTGTGTCTCCACCTTCTAAAAAACCAATTCTAGGGGCACCTGGGTGGCTCAGTTGGTTAAACGTCCAACTTTGGCTCAGGTCATGATCTCATGGTTCTCGAGTTTGAGTCCTGCGTTGGGCTCGTGCTGACGGCTCGGAGCCTGGAGGCTGCTTCAGATTCTGGGTCTCCCTCTCTCTCTGCCCCTCCCCTGCTCGTGCTCTGTCTCTGTCTCTCTCTGTCAAAAATAAATAGTAAAAACATTTTAAGAATTAAAAAAATAAAAATAATAAAAAACCAATTCTATGAGAGTTTGGTTTATTCAATGCTCTGCGCCTAGTACCTAGAAGAGTCCTGGCTCATAGTAGGCACACGATAACAGTTTGTTGAATGAATAAATGATTCTGGCCAGACCAGACTCTTCTTGTCTTCCTCAGAGGTGGCCACCTGTTATAGGGCCTGGGAATGGCCCCATAACCATCTGAGCTTCCTCAGATCCCCTCATCTTTTCCCCCTGCTCTCTCTCCATTGACTCCACCTGCATCTGTCTCCCTGTCCCTCTAACGTCCATCCGCAGAGCCGGCTGGTATTTGTCCATTTTGTTCTCTTTCTATATAGAATTGATTATCAATCTTTTTCTTTTCCCTCTTCATGCTACAGATTACCGCTTATTCTCTACATGCACAATACTAAGTATATCATATCCAAATAAAATTTTAAAATCTGAGTGGCTCTTCCATCTTGCTGTTTAAGACATAGCATCTCATTTTTTTGAGAACTCCATTTATGTTTTTAGACGTGTTTGAGAAATGCATGTGGAGTTCCTATAGGTTCTTCTGAGTCTACCATTCTGGGCTTCCTAAATTTTTACCCTCTTTGCTCTGTGCTGACAGTGGGGATTCTGTCAGCCTGGGATTCTCTCTCTCTCCCTCTCTCTTTGCCCCTCCTCTCTCATGCTGTCTCTCTCTCTCTTTCTCTTAAAATAAAAATAAACTTTAAATAAATAGATAAATACATTTTCACCCTTTTTGAAGTCTCCTTTGCATGAATATTTTTTTAAATTTTAAGGGAAGGGCACCTGGCTGGCTCAGTTAGTGGAGTGTGTGACTCTTGATCTCGTCATTGTGAGTTTGAGCCCCACATTGGGTGAAGAGATTACTTTTTTTTTTAATGCTTATTTTTGAGAGAGAGAGAGAGAGAGAGACAAAGCATGAGCAGAGGAGGAGCAGAGAGAGAGAGAGAGAGAGAGAGAGAGAGAGATACACACACAGAATTTGAAGTGGGCTCCAGGCTCTGAGCTGTCAGCACAGAGCCTAACACGGCTTGAACTCACAAAGAGAGAGATCATGACCTGAGCTGAAGTCAGACGCTTAACTGACTGAACCACCCAGGCACCCCGAGATTACTTTTTTAAAAATTAAAAACAATTTTTTTTTTCAGGGAAAAACTCTGTTTTCCCCCATACTTTCCCACCCTAAAACCCATCTGCCTCTAATGAGGGACATTTAATAAGGCATTCGTTTCTTGGGCGATATTTTCCAATTCTAGGACTGGACAAAAGACTGATAGTAAAAGTCACAACAGGTAACTACGCATTTGCTCAGAAATGTACAATGAGCCATACCAATTGCTCTTTTCTGAATTATAAAATTACCACGTGCTCATAAAATATTACTTGTTTCCAGCACAAAGTGAAAGTCTCTCCATCTTCTCTAATCTTACTCCTTGAGGTAACTACTGTTAAGGAATTAGTGTGTATTCTCCAGATTTGTTCCTTGGGATGCATGGCACGTATTCCAGAGTTTTAGCTCCTCCTCTGATACAAGCTGGTGTCAGGAAGCTACCCAGGCAGGGTTCCATTTTCTAGCCATCCTTGTGTCCAGGTGTGGCCACGTATATAGCTTTTGCCAGTGGCGTGTGAGCAGAAATGAGGTATTATTTCTGGGCTGAAGCTTTCAGGAAGGGAGTGTGTGTCTTCCACACCCTGTTCTCCTTCTGCCCATTTGAAGCCCTGGGAGGTGGCAGGCCCACTGAACGAAAGGGTCTTCGAATCACTGAGTTGGGGGGGGGGGGCCACTAGCCGAGCAACCTTGAACTTCATGTGAGTGGGAACTCGACCTCTGTTATGTTGGAGTCTTTTTTTTTTTTTTTTTTTTAATGTTTTATTTGTTCTTGAGGGGAGGGAGGAGGGGCAGAGAGACAGGGAGACACAGAACCTGAAGCAGATTCCAGGCTCTGAGCTGTCAGCACAGAGCCCGACGTGGGGCTAGAACTCACAAGCAATGAGAACGTGACCTGAGTCGAAGTCAGACGCTCAACCGACTGAGCCACCCAGGGACCCCTATGTTGGAGTCTTTATGCATCCGGCGTTTATTTGTTGCAGCAGCTAGCAGTACCATAATTAACACAGAGTGTGCAAACTCAAGCTATTTTATGTTACATTAAATTCGCCTACACAAGTTAAAAAAAAGGGGGGATCACATGGTACACCATGATGTTATTTGGCTTTCACAGCTGCAAGAGGTCAGCTAAGAGACATGGCCAAGAGGTGGAAAAGGCAGAACTGGAATCTGGGCCTCCAAGCCCCCAAGCCTGTGTTCGTTTCAGTACCCTCATGCCAGCTGGAAACTACCTCTTTGATGATCCTAACATGTAAGAAGGTGTTATTTGTGAGGCTTCTTTGATGACTCAGAACAGCTGCTTTCCCCTCTGAGGTGGGGGGCGGGTAACCCAGGTGAGCTCTGCCCACCCAGGAGTCTGTGGCTTCCTGCCTTCCTCAGTTCAAGGGTTTCTTAGAGAAAGAGCCTTCAAAATAATCATATTTCTCAGAAGACATAGTTTGATTTGACAAGCACAGGCTGAAAGCCCGCCCAGGGGGCCGGGGTATGAGGGTTTGGTGAACAGCCGTGGAGACCGCAAGAGCTAGAACCCAAAGCCTCCTTCTCCCGTGCAACGCGAACACCTTCCGGGCACTCAGAGCTTATGATCAGTTCGTTTATGTCCCCAGAGGGGGCTCCCTCCTCCAGGTCACAAACACCATCAGAAAGTAAGCTGCAGAAAGCCAGATGGCCTCAGCTCTCATAGGCTTCCAGGAAACTCGGCAGTTCTGAGAAGCCCCAATTTCCTGCCTCACATCCAGAGCCTGGGTGGGGAAAGTCAGGGAGGCCCTCACTCACTGCGCCCTTCACCCCAGCACCTCACCCTGGGGAATACCTCTGTGTGCACAGCTGCTGTGAAGCAGCATGAGCACCAAGATGGGGTGAGAGGAAGGCCTCTCGGCTTCTCAGACTCTGGGATCGCCCGCTTCTCTGGGACACCATCCACACCCATTTCTCCTCGGCTTAGCGGACGTCTATTACCTCCTGAGCTGAAGACGGGTCCAGAGGTGAAGCAAAACAACGGATAACTCAAAGGTATTTCATTGTGGCTATGAAATGTAATAAATCAGTGCTTCCCAGTATGGAAGCCAGATAGCTCTGGTGGGACACAAAATGATTTTAAGGTTTCCACATAAACACCAACATTAAATAATATTTAATTATTCCCCTTTTCACTCCTTTTCAACACTTCTGATTACATCAAACATGTCTTTTAGGTACAATCAGTCTTTAACGTGTCTCTACTTACCAGTAAGTCTGCAGAAAGAGAGAGAGACAGAGAGAGAGAGAGGAAACACAAATAATGTTAGAAATGAAAATGGGGTCATGACAATTGGTACAACAGATACCAAAAAGGCCAGTGATAAATATTTTCTGACATAATGTAATGGTTTTCAAAAAGATATCCTTTACAAAAGCAACACAATGCATCTAGAAACAAATCTAACAAAAGGTGTGTGCCTGGTCTTTATCAAGAAAATTGAAAAACTTTAACGAAAAGCATAAAATAAATCCTAAACAATTCTGTCTCCCTCTCTGCCCCTCCCCCACTCACATTCTTTCTCTCTCTCAAAAATAAACATTAAAAAAAAAATTTTAAGCCTAAACAAATGAAGAGATATAGCATAGACAGGAAGACAGCACAATATTATGAAGCTGTCACTTTTCCCAAATTATTCTAGAAATTAAAAAATCCCAATCAGTCTGCTGACAGGATTTGTGTGTATGTATGTGAAATTTTTCTGATTCTAAAATGTAGTTGGAAGAGTGAAAGTGGTGCCATTTTATGTAAGGTGCTCAGGAAAGGTCTCTCTGAGAGATAATTGTGAGGAGTGAAACTTTCTGGGCCAGTTGGGCCAAGACTGAGGCAGCAGGTGGCTTAGAACATTCGGAGAATATGAGGGGGGTCTATGTGGCTGGAGCTAACTGAGTGAAGAAACAAGGCCAGAGAAGTATCCAGAGGCTAACTGAAATTAACTGGGAGGTGGGAAGCCAGGAGTTTTTGAGGGAGGAGTGACCAAATCTGATTAAACATTTTTAAGACTTGGAAAGCGTTGGAAATAAATATTAAGTAAACGTGTTCTCAGATGCTATGGAAGTACCGTGAATGCTATGAAGGGGGTATATGAATGGAAGTTTGGAAATTCTGCTTTAGATATTCCTTAGGTCACAAATTTGGTCTTTCTAATTCTGCTTAATCTAAATGGAATGGGGGAAAAACAATCTAAGTTCTTGGAGCGAACACTGACGAATATGCAGGAGGACCAGGCCAGGCCCAAGTCTTCTTCCTGCTCCTTAGGCTTGCGGCTGATGTCTTAGGGTAAATCCCCTGTGGCTGGGCCTCCAATTACAGCCTCCCAGGGAGCGGGTCCAAAAAGCAGTAACTTTGTCCACTCTTGAAAAAAAAACATCACTGACTTCCAGGCTAATGAGGCTTAAAGAAGGCTAAAGGTGAAAGGGACTCCAGAGAGAGAAATAAAAATAATGAATTATAATACAAGTAGCGTGTCCCTGAGGGAACTCATCTTCTCTAAAAAACAGTTCCTTCTCTGGCATACCCTAGTCCAGTAAATGGCAACCCCATTATTCATTCAGTCAGTCAACAAATATTAATTAAGCATGTGTTGTCAGTACTGGATCCACTGCGATGAGCAAAATGGACATAGTCTCTGCTTTCATGGAGCTTATAGTCTAATGTGGAGAGAAAGACCATAAAAAATAAAGTAAGTTATTATATATTCGGTGCTGTGAAGGAAACAAATAGGGTGCTGTGAGAGAGCAAGGGTACTTACTACAGGCAGCAGGTGGGCCGCATGTGACCCACTGCCTTTCCTTTGTAAATAAAGTTTTGTTGAAACACTGCCATGGTCATTTGTTTCCATACTGGCTCTGCTTACTTTCCTGCTATGATGGCAGAGTTGAGCAGCTGCAACAGAGACCACATGGCTTTCAAAGCCTAAAATGTTTAGTATCTGGCCCTTTACAGAAAAAGTTTACCTACTCCTGTGATAGAGGATAATGGAGGAGCTTCTTTCCTACAAATGTCCAACAGAACTTTCTGCAGTGGTAGAGATGTGCTAGGTCTGTGCTGTCCAATATGGTAGCCACTAACCATGTGTGGTGATTGAGTGCTTGAAATGTGGCTAGTCACCAAGGAACTTAAATTTTACCTTATTCAATTTATCTATCTATCTATCTATCTATCTATCTATCTATCAAGTAGGCTCTACACTCAGTGTGGGGCTTGAATGCACAACCCGAACTAAGATCAAGAGTCGTATGCTCTACCCACTGAGCCAGCCAGGTGCCCACCCCCCACCACTTTCTTCCCTTATTCAATTTTAATTTTTAGAAATTTATTTTTTTAATTAATTAAAATATTTATTTATTTTTGAGAGAGACAGAGCACGGGTAGGGGAGGGGCAGAAAGAGAGAGGGAGGCAAAGAATCCGAAGCAGGCTCCAGACTCCAAGCTGTCAGCACAGAGCCCCATGCGGGGCTCAAACTCACGAACTGCGATATCATGACCTGAGCCACAGTCAATGCATAACCGACTGAACTACTCAGGTGCCCCTTAATTTATTGTTTTTTTAATTTTTATTTTTGAGAGAGAGAGAGCACAAGACAGAGAGGGGCAGAGAGAGAGACACACAGAATTCGAAGCAGGCTCCAGGCTCCAGCTGTCTGCACAGAGCCCCATGTGGGGCTCAAACTCATGAACCTCGAGATCATGACCTGAGCTGAAGTCAGATGTGTAAACAACTAAGCCACCCAGGCGCCCCCATCAATTTTAATTTTTGGAAATTTCAATTTAGACAGCCACATGTGATTAGTGGCTACTATGTTCAACAGCATAGTTCTATACAATAACTCAGTTCAGAAATATGGGGGCACCTGGGTGGCTCAGTCGGTTAAGCGTCCAACTCTGGGTTTCGGCTCAGGTCATGATCTTACGGTTTGTGAAATTGAACCCCGCATCAGGCTCTGCGCTGACAGCACAGAGCCTGCTTGAGATTCTCTCTCCCTCTCTCTGCCCCTCCCCTGCTCATGCTCACCCCCTCTCTCTCTTTCAAAATAAATAAATAAACTTAAAAAAAAAAGTAAATTTTTTCCCTGAATCCTGATTTCTTCCTGACACTTCTCCTACATATCTCTTAAAGTCCCAGTAAGGCAATAAAACCAAAATCAAAATGTATATTCACCATAACTGCAGTCATGTACTCATGTGTACAAGGATACACAGAAGTATGTATCTAATACGTGAAAGCTACTACTATTGTTATTACTTTCTTAATTGGGGAAGCATGGTGGGTGATTTTATTTTGCTCTTTCAACATTGTCATTAGTACTATTGAACCATTATATTTAGTTAAAATCTGAGATAAGTCTGTGCTTGGTTCCTTTGGTTGTCAGGAATGAAGAATCATTCAATTTATCTCAAGTAATGTGTCTAATGTGTGTGAGAGAGGGAAATGAAGAGGCAGACAAGCTTCTCATTGACTCTAAGGAGAGGACCCCTACTGTACTGTGGCTGGGCTGTAAAGTCTGGAAGGTGGCTCCAGATCTAAACAGGTTCAAGGGACCTTAACGACAGGGCTTCCTTAGACCACCACTGCACTGTTCTCTGAATGTGACTCAATTACTTGGCAGGTCTCTACGTCTGCTCCATTTTCTCAGTTTTGTCTCCACTTAGAGTTTCAGATTCCTCATAATCCTTGTTTCCTTAAAGCTTTTGTCTGCTCATCAGGCTTGCCCCTGGTTCTCTCTAAATCATAACCCTCAAACGTCTGCTCTTGTTCCTAAATGTCTCATTCTCGCGGCATTTCTCTGTTTAAGTTTCCAAATGAAGAAATATGCGTTTTCTCCGGCCCTTCTTTTTGTGTCATTCCACATCGTAGGTAATGGGCCAGCCCATGGATTTGTTTCACGTGGGTTCAAGCTCTCTGCTTCCACCTGCCCAGTCACCTGTAGCCAAAGGGAGGTAGGGTCACGTGGCCAAAGCTGGGCTACCCTGGGCTGCAGACTGTGAGTATAGTAGTTGAGTTAATTGACACGGTGAATCCCAGCCTATAGTGCCTGCACTGGGTGGGACCATCTCTGGGCACCTGAGTCTGTGATAGTATGATTCTTCTATGAGGCTTTGACCCCTGAAGGGCTGGGTCTGTGACCTGAATTGACTCTCTTCACAGCTAGAAGTTCCCAGATGGTTGCTTGGTTGGGGCAAACCCACAACCCTCCCCCCCCAACTCAGACTTCCCCTATCCCTTCCCCAATTTAGAAATGCTTCACCAAGGGAGGGAAGGCCAATGCTTCCCACATGTGGGTCTTAGAGCCACAGAGAAACACTGCTGTCCCTGGGGAGGAGCTCTGTTGCAGAGGCTGCTGGAGAATTTCTGATTTTCTGCTTTGGGCCTTAGTAATTCAGGGATGATGTGGTCAGAGCCTGAAGGGATAAGTTAGCAATTTCACCCCTAGCAGCATTGGCTGGGGCTCGGAAGTTTGGGCCACCTATGACTCAGAGCTGAGTTAAGGAATTAAAGCTGCTGCCTCCCAAATTTGGCAAGGACAGCAGTGGGCGGTGGCTGCACACGCCCTGGGAATCTCCTAGGCAGGCGGAGTGGGCTTCATTTGGCCATATGGGGGTGGGGGCAGGGGAATCTGGAAGTTTTCCATTCCCAGCACGCCTTCCCCAGCTGCTCTGAGTGCCTAAAATAAGCCAGCAGACGCTTCCCTTTACCTTTGGAAGCTTTGGTCCCAATTAAGATGCAACTCCCTATACTGTTCAAGACTGTCCTCAAACTTGACCTCAGTCCCATAGGCTTCAAAGACTGAGTTTCACTGACTATCCTCTGAGACTGACTATCAAAGACTGAGTTTCACTTCCTGTCCTGCTTATCTGGTTTGGAGAGGGAGATAGCCTGAGGGTGTCTCTGTGTGTGCTGGAGATAGATGTGCGAGGTGGAATTCAAAGAAGAAACCCATTCAGAATTGGGGTTGTGTGGGGTAAGGGAGCATCTGGGTGGTTCAGTTGGTTAAGCATCCCACTTTGGCTCAGGTCATGATCTCATGGTTTGTGAGTTTGAGCCCTTCATTGGGCTCTGTGCTGGCAGTGCAGAGCCTGCTTCGGATCCTCTGTCTCCCCCTCTCTGCCCTTTCCTACTCGCGCTTGCTCTCCCTTGCTTAAAATCAATAAACATTAAAAAAAGAAAGAAAGAAAGAAAAGAATTGGGGCTGGGGCTCCATTGAATGCAGATCATGACAGACCTGGACCTCTTTGGGAGGACCTGGGTCTAATCTGGCTATGCCACAAACTCTCTTTCTCTCTCTCTCTTTTTAAAGTTTATTTATTTATTTTGAGAGAAAGAGAGTGAGTGGAGGTGGGGAGGGGCAGAGAGAGGGAGAGAGAGAGAATCCCCAGAAGGTTCCATGCTGTCAGTGCAGAGCCTGATGTGGGACTCCAACCCACAAACCGTGAGATCATGACCTGAGCCAAAACCAAGAGTCAGATGCTTAACCAATTGAGCCACCCAGGTGCCCGGCTACATACTGTCTTAAGCAAGTTGCTTAATCTCTCTGGGCCTCAGTTTCCTCATCTGTAAAATGAAGAGGTTGAGTGAGGAAGTCTCTAGGGGACTTTCCAGTTCTGAATCACTGGATCTCAAACGAATGCCTTCTGGAGGAGAGCCAATGAGAGGAGGAAATTTCCACAGGACTCCCTCCTGTTAGGCTTGGAAATAGTAAGAGCAGCAACAGTGGCTTGCACGCAGAAAGCTGGAGAGCGGGGAAGGCCTTACAGCTAAGCTGAGGCTCCTCCAGCTTTCAACCCTGAATTCCAGCCTCTGGCACTTTCACCTCCAGCCTAATTGGAAAAATGTGCCCCTTCCTTAGGACCTGTCACTGCTGTCTTCCAGAACTTGCCAATAACCCTACAAATCTACAACGTCCATGCTGCGAAGGGCATGGGGTTGTGCAAAGCACATCTTGCACATTTCTTGAGTAGTGCCCTCCCATGCCACCACGTACTCTATGAGGCTCGGGAGGCACTGGGTTCCATAAAGACTGTACCATAGAGCAGAGGTTTGCAAACCGCTCGGCCTCACCTTAGGAGAGTGATTCTGATTCGGCGGGTCTGGTTGCACCCTGACAATTTACATGTATAACAAGTTGGTGATGCTGATGCTGCTTAAATGGGTACCACACCTTGAGAACCCCTACAATAGAGTATTAGAGAAGAAAGGAGTCTCAGAGGGCACCCTCCCCATCTTCCTTTCTTACAGACTAGGAAACCGGAGGAAAGTGAGTTGTCAACATGATAGAGTTGTGACCAGGTTTCTCTGCCAGTCCTCTTTCTTATTTATTTATTTATTTATTTATTTTTTTTTTAATTTTTTTTTTTAACGTTTATTTATTTTTGAGACAGAGAGAGACAGAGCATGAACGGGGGAGGGTCAGAGAGAGGGAGACACAGAATCTGAAGCAGGCTCCAGCCTGTTTATTTGTTTTATTTATTTATTTATTTGTCTGAGCTGTCAGCACAGAGCCCGACGTGGGGCTCGAACTCACGGACCGTGAGATCATGACCTGAGCCGAAGTCGGACGCTTAACCGACCGAGCCATCCAGGCGCCCCTGCCAGTCCTCTTTCTAATCCATCGCCTTGCTGTTCCCTGGATAGTGATATTGATGGAAAACCCAGCACCTTCCTCGGCCTTCCTGGAGGTGTTTGAAGAGAGGTGAGGCTGAGTCAGGGCTCACTGGAGGCAGGGGGAAGGACCCGTAAGCCTATGGCAGGCCCTGGGAAATTCTTTTTCACATTCAAGTTGCATTAGCAGGGGTGGAGCCTGGACTCACCAAGGGGCAGCAGCTCACTCCACACCCCACACCCCAGCGAGGGGAAGGCCTTAGCAACGACAACCAGTTCAGAAGCAACTGCGCGAGGCCGTGGTTTCCTGCTTCAGCTCTGCTGTCCCTTGAGGACTAAAAGTGCACTGTTTGGCATCCAGGTCCCAAACCTTGTGTTCCGTCCCTGAATTCCAAGTCCAGTTTCTCTATGAGGCACCAATCCTGCTTTGGCTTGAGTACCTTCAGTGAGCAGAAATTCAGGCCTTCCCAGGCATCCTCCTAACTTCAGATAAGTACCCAATCTGAATTAGAGAATTCCTCTTCGAAGGAATACACACATGATTGCCCAAGGTTTTCCCAAGTTTCCCTGTTAAATGAGTTTTCCCAAGTTTCCCTGTTAAATGAGTGCAGTGGGATGGGGGTAGGTGGGCAGAATCAAGCTGAGTGGAAGACTGGCTTTATCAGCAGCTGCTTATCAACGTAGACCATTCAGCCTCAACATGGTCTTGCACTATCTGGCCTCTGCCGACCTGTCCAATCTCGGCTAATACCACTTTCCCCATACTCATTACTTTTGAACTTTGTATTTATTTGTGTGGCTGTCAGAATAGTGTCTGTCTCTTCCACAACACTGGAAGGCCTATGATGGCAAGGACAGTGTCTGTTTTGTCACCAATGTCTCCTTAGCACTCAGCAATGTGCCTACTACATCATATGTGCTCAGTTAATATTGCGAAAGGAAGGGGGAAGGGGTTGTCTACTCTGTGGCAGGCCCTTGCTAAGCCCTCTCAAATCCTTATTTGAAAAGGCAGAATATATATAAATAAATAATTTGGCTTAGACACTGAGGATAATACTCCAGAACAGTGCCTACTTCCAGAAAAATAATGGGTGGATGTTAGAGTAAAGGCTAAGGTGCTATCCTAAAGGACCCAAAATATGATGATTCAAAGAAAATAGAAGTTTATCTTTCACAAAAGAGCCCCAAGTAAGCAAGCCAGGGAGGCAGAGCCCTTCTGATCCGCACAGTCATTAAGAGCCTCAGTTCCTTCCATCTTATTGGTTTGCCATCCTCAATGCCATTATCCTCACCTGCACGGTCAAAGGCAGGCCATGTGTGTCCTATACATGTTTCAGTTTGTGAGAAGGGGATAGAGTAGAAGTCCAGAGCAAATGATTTTTTTTTTTTTGTTTTGTTTTAACAAATGAGGCAAAGCTCCATCCTTCATTTCCACTCACGGTCCCTTGCTGATAACTTAGTCACAAGGCCACATCTCACTGCACACTAGCTAGAAAATGGGTGGCCATTTGCCTAGCTTACTGTGAAAGAAGGGGAGAGTGGATTTGGGAGGATACTTGGTAGTCTCTGTCACAAGGGGTCTTGTAATAGTAAATAACCATCCTTCGGGAGATACAGTCATAATCCCATTGTTAGGCCCAAACCACTAAGTCCCGCCAATGAATTGCCAGAAGAAGAAAAATTTCCTTATGGATTCACAGAGTTATTTATGAGAATGTGTCTTGGGGTTAATCCATGTGTATGCAAGAACGGGCCCTTCCTCAATCTGGCAATATATATAAAAATTACAGATGCTCATACCCTTTGAGCCAGCAAGTCCATTTCTAGGAATTTCTCCAATAGACATACTTTCCCACATGGGAAATGAAATATGCACACTGTTGGTGAAAGGAAAAGATTGAATAAAATATGTCCCCATATAATGGAATCACATCTAACTCTTTTTTAAAATGAGCAAGCTCTTGGGGCTCTTGGGTGGCTCTATCAGTTAAGTGCTGACTTCGGCTCAGGTCATGATCTCACGGTTCGTGAGTTCGAGCCCCGCGTCAGGCTCTGTGCTGACAGCCTGGAGCCTGCTTTGGATTCTGTCTTTGCTCTCTCCCCTCCCCTGCTCTCGCTCGCGCGCTCTCTCTCTCTCTCTCTCTAATATAAAATAAAACATAAAAAAAAGTGAGCAAGCTCTTTATGTACTGCTATGTAAGGATCTCCAAGGTGTACTGTTAGGTGAATAAATATGGCACAGGGGTGCCTGGGTGGCTCAGTCAATTAAGCATCCAACTCTTGTTTCAACTCAGGTCATGATCTCACAGTTTGTGGGTTTGAGCTCCACGTCAGGCTCTGTGCTGACAGTGTGGAGCCTGCTTGGGATTCTCTGGTCTCCCTCTTTCTTTGCCCCTCCCCTGCTTGCTCTCTATCTCTCTCAAAAAAATAAATAAATAAACTTTAAGAAAAATGGCACAGGGGCGACTGGGTGTCTCAGTCGGTTAAGCATCTGACTTTGGCTCAGGTCATGATCTCATGGCTCATGAGTTCAAGCCCTATGTCGGGGCTCTGTGCTGACAGCTCAGAGCATGGAGCCTGCTTCAGATTCTGTGCTCCTTCTCTCTCTCTGCCCCTCCCCTGCTCATGCTCTGTCTCTCTGTCTCTCAAAGATGATAAACACTAAAACATTGTTTTAATTAAAATGGCACAGAATAGTGAGTAGAGTACGCTACCATTCATATGGAATAGAGTAAAAAAAGAATACATGTATTATTTTATATTTTATATTTGCTTCTGTACTCATAGGATATTCCTGGAAGAATTCAAAAGAAATTAGTAACAACGGTGAGGAGGGGATGGGTTGACTGAATATCTGTGTTATATACTTTTTATGCTTTTCATTTAGGACCATGTGAATATATTGCCTATTAAAAAAGAAGAAAAGGAAGGAAGGAAGGAAGGAAGGAAGGAAGGAAAGAAGGAAGGAAGGAAGGGGAAGACTACCAGAAAAGAGAAGAGAACAAAAGAGAGGAGGGCAGGGCAGAGGAAGGAAAAAAGGCTGAAAGAAAGGGAAGAAGCAAGAAAAGGGAGAGAAGGAAGAAGCGAGGGAGAATTCTTCCTGTTCTGTTGCTCTGGCTTCTCTCCATGCAGCCACACTGCTATCTTTGCTCTAATGGTCCCCAAGATTGCTGCTCCCCGGGCTCAGCCATCCCCTGCTGGCAACTATTGTTGACAGTATTTGGGTTTCATGCAAGGCACTGCTCTCCTCTTGGTTCCTCTGGCCCAAGTGCGAGACAAGACCTTGCCTTCAGTGCTGCATAGGCTAGCAGGGACCAGCCCATAATACTAAAGAGAAGTGACTGATGATTCCAGAATAAAGAAAGAGAAGAATAACAAAAGATGATAGCTTCCTACAAGGCACAGACTCAGATCCGTCCTCAGGATCCCCTGTGGTCCACCACCATCCCGCTGTGTTCCAGGCCCAGCCTCATTGCGCAGGAGTCACTGTTCATCATCACCAGGAGCCCCCAGGAATATCCCCACTTCTGAGGCTGAGCCAAGCTGGGTTTCTCCGGGACCCCAGAGAAAGAGGGAAGTTTTTCCCTTACCCCGGTCTGTGGATTGGCTCACCAGAAATTATTTCCAGCCAAAGGACTGAATTCTTGTCAAGATGATTAACAGTGGTAATATCCATCCCCTTCTAGAAGTATCCCCTGCATGCCCACAAGGGTGTATTTTGGCTTTATGGTCCTCGAAAGACAATCACAAGAATCTGACTTGAATGCATTCCCAATGTCTTGTCAGTGGGCTTTAGAAATCCAATTAGGGTTTGTAAGCTGGGATCTCGATTGCTGACCCAGGGGAAATATGCCAAACGAAGTCCAGTTTCAGCTGGTGTCTCTTCAAAGAGCTCAGAAATCCTGGGGTCTAGTCTTTCCCAGAATCAATTTTTTCATAAAGAGCAACAACCACCAGCACCAGATCTCAGATACAATATGAGGACTAGGAGGAAGATAATGGCACCGAGAGCCTGAGATGAGATCATTATGGTTACTGAGCAGGCCATAGAGCTCTAAGCTTCACTGCTGCAAGAAAGAATGATTACGGACTGTGTAATTGTCCTTGTTTGACAACAGAGAATTTGTCCAGAGATACAAACTTGTAATTCAAGGAAAAAGTCATCGCAGATTCTTGTAAGTAAGGGATAGTCTGCAGGAACACAAACAGTGTCTTCCGGGGCGCCTGGGTGGCTCAATCAGTTAAGCGGCCGACTTCGGCTCAGGTCATGATTTCGCGGTCCGTGAGTTCGAGCCCCGCGTCGGGCTCTGTGCTGACAGCTCAGAGCCTGAAGCCTGCTTCAGATTCTGTGTCTCCCTCTCTCTCTGCCCCTCCCCTGTTCACTATCTGTCTCTCTCTGTCTCAAAAATAAATAAACGTTAAAAAAAAAAAAAAAGAAAAAGAAAAACAGTGTCTTCCGTGGCAGCGTAGCAAAAACATCAAGGGAAACACAAGCTGTGCCCGAGGGGCTGATTCCATAACTCAGTGGGGAGGTGGGTAACAAGAAAAATGTTTGGGGGAGGAGTCCACAACAGAAGGGGCGGTAGCGAAGGCAGCCTGACGTCAGAGATGGTTGTTTGGCCCAGGCTAGCATATTTGGATTGCCGTGTGCTATGTGGAGAGTTGGCCCCTGAGCGAACTCACAGTGGACACTTTGTTGCCTCCAGCTTCCATTTTAACAGAACCATGATTTTGTTCTTCTATCCTCTCCTCCCTCAGTTAGCCATGTACCTCAGGGAAAGTGGACTTTGCTCCCAGCTACAAGAGATAGGCCTGACTGGCTGCTCTAAAGGCAGTCTTATCCCCTTGCCCTCGATCAGTCTAAGAATATGCTTATGACCTAATTCGGGCCAAGGAGAGCTGAGAAGTCTGCTGGAGGATTCTGGGGAAAGTTTCTTTGTTTCCAAGAAAGAGAGGTAGATATTCTCTCTTCTTCCTTCCTGATACCCGGAACTCTTAGGTTATCTTGCAGCTTGAGGGATGAGGTCAACATCAAAGATGGCATGTGAGAGAACTGGAAAGAACCAGGATTCTTATGACATTGTTGAGTTGCTGAATGAACCTGGGAACCCATCCCGCCTCTAAGCTTAGTTTAAGGCAAATTTCAGTTGGGAGTTCAGTCACTTGCAACTGAAAGCATATATTCCACCAATATATTTTGGAGTCAAACTATTTATCAGGTGCAGGGCAAGACATCTCATCTCCACTTCCACAGAGCTCATCGTAGAGTGGAGGAGGGCCAGACATCAGACAGCTGATTTCACAATTAATTTTTTAATTGTGATAGTGTAAAATGGTACAAAGGAGAACGTGCAAAGGGAAGTTCTGATCTTGTCTGCACATTCATGCCTCAGTCTTTCTCTTAACTGGACTTTTTTTTCTTTTATTTTTACTTATATTGAGAGAGAGATGGAGAGCAAGCAGGGGAGGGGCAGAGAGAGAGGGAGACAGAAACCCAAGCAGGCTCCGTGCTGTCAGCGCAGAGCCTGATGTGGGGCTCGAACTCATGAACTGTGTGATCACGAGCACATGTATTTCCCCTGGGTCAGCCATTGAGATTCCAGCCTACGTGCCCTAATTTGACTTCTAAATCAAGAGTTGGATGCTTAACAGATGGAGCCACCCAGGCGCCCCTCTTAACTGGAGTTTTCATTTCAATTGTGCTTCCTGTAAGAAGGTAGTTTGCACTCAGTTCTAAGTTTTGCTTCTTGGTAAGGGCTTGTGGCATTCATTTGATGACTAAAGGGATTTCCATAGACTTTCAGTATAAGACCAAAGCTGACATGCTTCTGTGAAAATTGTGGAAGCTAAACTTTATTCTTGTTGGAATAGGCAATAGGCAACCTATGGTTTGCCTAGGATGAGCAAATCCCATTTCACTAACCAGCAATCCTGACAGATGGCCAAAGAAATCCTGAAAAATGAGATAACTGGGAGGGCCTGGGACAGTGCTTGTGGATCGCTCGCAGTGGTTCAAGTAGTGAGTAAATGACAAGTAAGTGGTATGTTAGTCATCAATTAGCGGACTTGTGGTTACAAGATAGCAAAATCAAGGTCTTTTTCTTCTTTACTCAGAAATCAGCCCACACAAACAATGAGGCCCATAAAAACAGAAAGTCCATCTTTGATGATACAATCTGAATGAGAGCAAGCAGCGGGGGAGATTGTCTCAAGGAAGTGGAGGAAGGTAAAACCTCTCCAGCAGGTCCCTGGGGTGCCTCACTCCCATCTCCTCAAGCCCACCTCTGATTTCGGCCACAGTTCAACCTTGCCTGTCCTGAGAGCATCGTACTTCAAGCATGCGACTTGCATCTTGTCCTTTTGCCCTGGAGACTCTCTGGTGTTATGAAGGCTACCTGCTCATGTACAAGTGAAAGTGTATTTTGGGGAGGGGGGAGTACTCAACCAAAAGGGGAGCAAACAGTAGATAAGAGCTCCGGCATCCAGTGCTTCAGACAGACAGTTCAAGGAGGCATGCTGTACCCTTCTCCAGCCCCTGTTGCCCACAGGGACCATCTCAATAATGCACTTGTATAGGGCTTTTTCTTCTTCTCTTGGCTTGTTTTTCTTTGCTTCCTGACTCCTGCTTCCTGGGGTTGTCTCCTAGATAGACTACCTGCACCCTAGCTTTGGTCTCGGGCTCTACTTTAGGGAGAAACCAAACTAAGGCACAACATGTTTGTAGAGGGGGACACTGACAAGAAGCAAATGAGTTTTCCCTGCAGTACCTCAGAAAGTACCCTGTGGAACTGGAGGGGCACTAGACGCTCTGGAAGGCAGGAATGAGGTCCACCAATGAATGGGCCAACCCTGCCCATGGAGAAGCTACAGGGAAGCCTTCTATCAACAATTCCTGCCCATTGACAGACTCAAATCGGCATTTAAATGCCACACTCTTCTCACAGAAGAACAGTAATTAAAAAAATTTTTTTAATGTTTATTTATTTTTGAGAGAGAGAGAGAGAGAGAGAGAGAGCGCAAGTGGGGGAAGGGCAGAGAGAGGGGAGACACAGAATCTGAAGCAGGCTCCAGGCTCTGAGCCGTCAGCACAGAGCCCGACACAGGGCTCAAACTCACGAACTGAGATCATGACCTGAGCTGAAGTTGGATGCTTAACTGACTAAGCCATTCAGGAACCCCGGAAGAATACTAGTTTTTAAAAGTAATCTCAAACCTACAGAAAAGTTGCCAGTATAATACCTACTGAGGTATTCTGAAAACTGGTGAATTTCAATATATGTGGAATAACTTCTCTCTCCCTGAACTATTTGAGAGTAGACCACCAACATGATGTCCCATCACTACTGGGTACTTTAGTGTGTATTTCCTAAAAATAAAGATAATCCAACTACTTAACCACATTATAGCCATCAAAATCAGGAACTCAACAGTGACACATGACAACCATCCGGTCTTCAGACCCCTTGTAAGTTTCACCAATTATCCCAATGACATCATTTACGGAAAAGCATGCCAGTTTAGAATCACATGTTGCCTTTAGTGGTTGGGTCTCTTTATCCTCCTTTAATCTGACACAGTTCTTTAGTCTTTCCTTGGCATTCATGATCTTGACACATTTGAAGATTACAGTCCAGTTATTTTGTAGATGGTCCTTCAATTCAGGTTTGCCTGAGATTCAGGTTATTGCATCTTTGGCAGATATATCAGAGGAATGATGTGTTCTCACTGCATTCTATCATTTATGTGGTTTTAATTTGTCCTCCCACTAATGGTGTTCACTTTGATCACTGGATTAAGGCGGTGTCGTCCAGGCTTCTTCACTGAAAAATTGCTCTTTCCTTTTGTAACTAGTATTTTGTGTGTGTGTGTGGTTAAGAACAAACAACAACAAAAAAAACGCTTAACATAAAATTTACTGTCTTAACCATTTTTAAGTGTACAATACAGTAATGTTAACTATATGTACATTGTGTGCAGTTGATCTCTAGAACTCTTTCATCTTGCAAAACTGAAACTATCCATTGAGCAACAACTCCCCTTTTTGTAGCTAATGGGTATTTTTGTGGGGACATGTTTTGAAACCACACAAATATTCTCTTCTTCTTTAAGCTTTCAGTTTACTCATTTATTTATGTCAGTATGCACTCATTGTTTCCTACTATATGTAGTGGATTGTACTCCATCATTATTTATTTTGATGTGCAAATTATTGTAGATTTGGCCAGTGGACTAGTGGGGGTCCTCTCAAGCTTGTTTCTATGTCCTTTTGATATGTCCCCATTGTTTTCTGACCATTTCCTTACTTTCTGGCACAAAAAGATGTTTCATGTTCATCTTGTACTTTCCCTGACTGAGTCCTGTAATCAACCATTTCTCCAGGCTCTGGTTCCATATGATGGAGAACGGTTTTTAGAAACCCAGAACTGAGGGCTAGATATGCTCATTGTGTTTGGGTTATTGCTGCTTCCAGACCCTAAGAATGGGCAGCTAGGGAATCTATCTATGTATATGCATGTGTGTGTGTGTGTGTGTGTGTGTGTGTGTGTGTGTGTGTGTGATGCTCACATACAGACATTTGTATGTATATTTATTTTACATTTATCCATATATATTGAAATTTGTCAATTTTTATCAATAGCACAATTTATTTTTTTAATGTTTATTTTTGAGAGGGGGGGTGCACACGAGTGGGGGAGGAACAGAGAGAGAGGGGGACAGAGGATCTGAAACAGGCTCTGTGCTGACAGCAGAGAGCCTGATGCGGGACTTGAACTCATGAGATCATAACCTGAGCAGAAGTTAGACATTTAAGGGACTGAGCCACCCAGGCTCCCCAATAGCACAATTTCTAATTCAGCATTGCATTCTGTTTTTCTCTCTTTCACTATTTTTAACTCTATACTCTGACAGTGAGAAAACTTTTGGATGTGTAGGATGTTCTGTTGAGTGCAAAAAGGAAGTTACAAAATAGTATGTACATTATGAGATCCCCCTTTTTAAAGTTAATCAAGTTAATCTGCATTGCAGAAAAGTCTGGAAGAATATGGATCAAACTACTAGCATTGTTTTTTTTTTCCTCAGAGAAGCAGGTTTATGGGAGCTTTATACTTGCTATATTACATCCATATTTATGGTATTATTATTATTATTATTATTATTATTATTATTATTATTTTGGGCCAAGAGCAGGAATTATTTTTTTCACAGGATACTGGTGGCTCTTTTCCTACTGCCCCACAGTCACACTAAAGCCATGGCCAAAAGAAAAAAACAAAACTAAATGCCTTACCTTCTAAAGAGAAGAGCCTACATTTGGGAGTGTACCCCCACATCCTTCAATCTTCTCCTGGGCGTACAAATAGGTACAGAATTTGTTCTGCTGTCACCTACCACCCCTCCACTACGATACCTCCATTTCCAAAGTATATTAAAATACAGGGTAGGGAAGACGGGAGATTTCTTGAGGGTAGTTGGCCCTGTGGAGTCAACAGCATTTATTCCTGGTGAGTGGATTTTTTCTTCTCTGAGGGCTAGTTGTGGGGCATGAATAGGGAGTTCCCAAGGAATCATTTGTGGAAATTAGAGTTGCAAAGAGAGGAGACCAGAATTCTGTTCCCCGGTTGGACATCTGCTTGGGCAGCAAACGAATGGACGACCTCCAGTGTCTAACTGAGAAGAAAGAAGAAAATTGGAGGAGGGTGCAGACCAGAGAGAGGAGAGGGGAAAGTGGAATAGCCTGCACACCCACTGCTCAGAGCTGATAGTTTTTGAGTTCCCTGAAGGTCAAATGAACATCACAGATGTCAGGGTGGTTTGAGCCCTCCTACTGTTGTTCTAAGACAGCTACTTGCCAGGCCGGTGAACCCACCATTAAGAAGCTGTAAAGTGTGCTCAGAGTTGCTGTTCAAAATAAGTATTTAAGGGGCGCCTGGGTGGCTTAGTCAGTTAAGCGTCCGACTTCAGCTCAGGTCATGATCTCGCGGTTCACGAGTTCGAGCCCTGCATCGGGCTCTGTGCTGACAGCTCAGAGCCTGGAGCCTGCTTCAGATTCTGTGTCTCCCTCTCTCTCTTTGCCCCTCCCCTGCTTGCGCTCTCTCTCGCCCTCTCAAAAGTAAATAACAATATTTAAATAAATAAGTATTTAATAGCTGGATGGCATGGATGCTGCTTCATCGGAATATACACCAGACGTAAACAATGTTGGCTGCAGTGCTGCTGGCTGTCACCCTGACAACATTCGCTGAGAGGATATGGAAGAGTAGAGCCCTGTTACCCACATCGGTGTGCTGGCTTTTACCCACTTGCCCCTCCAGCTGTGTTCTCCATCCTTTCTACCCTGCTCTGTGCAGGAGACTGACTTCTGTGGACCTTGTCATCACGCTCCCTTACCCTTTGGCTTCCAAGTGGGTCTGGGTGACAGGAGACACCTTCAAGAGATCAGAGGCTGGGAGGAAAGACAGACAGACACTACCCTCCATGCTGGGCCTCAGTTGCACAATAGCCTCACTTGTCTTCCTATGGCCACAGCCTTAGGTGGCCCCTCTCTCATGGTTAACAATTCCTTCCCCATCCCCTTCTGACCTGCCTTCTGGAAGCCTTTCCCACTGACCACCCTGGCTACTTCAGCAGTCCCAGTCGCTTCCCTTAACCTGTCCACTCTTTTGCCAACAGTCCCTTCACAGAGTGTCTCTAGTCACTTTTTTTCAACATGGCATCTGTTTCCTGCCTGGATTCTGACAGATCTGTCAGATTGCTCTGTAGTGGGGAGGTTTCTGCCATTCCCTTCCAGAAAATTCCCACACGTTCTCCATGAGAGACCTACATTTGGAAATCTGATTCACAGAGGTCATCTGCGGCTAGTCATTATCAGCCAGAGAAGCAACAGCAAGCAATAGAAGGAAAACTGTTACCAGAGACAGTCAGATTAAGACACTTGCCCCTTTTCTTCTTGCCCGCTTCCAAAAAACTAGAAGCTTAAAGCAGGAAAAGGGTTATTAGTCTCTGATGTGCCCAGTAAGAGTACCCCTCTCACTGCCTGGATTCTAAACAAATTGAGAAATCAGACAAAGAATAAGGTAGATGGTAGCCAAAATACCATCTCTGATGATTAAGGCCAAATTAGGGCCTTAGCTTTCAGTGAGAACCAAACAAGTCAACTAGCCCGACTCCAAAATTATGCACACTCGTTGTCCAGCGGCGGTAGTGCCAGACCCCAGCAGTCCTGCAGACATAGGGTCCTGCCCAGGCAAGACTTACAACAAGGAGGAACAGAAGAGAACTCTTGCTTTCAGCTGGCATGCTTTGACCCAAGAAAAATAAGGGGGAAAAAACCCAAATCCTTGAATCAAACATATCCAGACTATTTTTAAATTTATGAGTCAGGTAAGTCACTCTACTTTCTGTGCACAGATTAAATAAAGGGCGAATGTCACGCTAATAGAATAGAGCTCTCATTTTGAAAGAGGATATCAATAAGGGGGAGGCCTTCCCCTTATTAAGGAGAAGAGGTATCTGCATGCTATATTTCACCCCCCAGCTTCCACTCTAAACAATCAGGGTCCCAACCTAAGCCTGGGACAGAGGAGTGGAGAAGATATAATTTATACATAATTTAAGATTAAACCTTTTTAATCCAAATGGATGATAGATCCAAATGTAAGAGCTAACACTATAGAACCCCTAGGAGTAAGTCCTTGGGTAAGGTAAAGCCTTCTTAGCTACAACACCAAAAGCAAAAGAAACCAGGGGCGCCTAGGTGGCTCAGTCGGTTAAGCATCGATTCTTGATTTCATCTCAGGTCATGATCTCACAGTTCGTGGGTTGGAGCCCCATGTCAGGCTTTGCACTGACTGTGCAGAGTCTGCTTAAGATTCTCTCTCTCTCTCTCTCTGCCTCTCCCCCACTCATGTGCTCTCTCTCTCTGTCTCAAAATAAATAAAACTTAAAAAAATTTTTTAAAGCATGAGAAACCAAAGAAAAAATAAATAAATTGGGCTTCATCAAAATTAAAAATTTTTATGCTCCAAAGGACACCATCAAGAGTGTTTCTGAAAAGGCAACCCACAGAATAGGAGAATATATGTGCAAATTATACATCTTGTATTCAGATTATGTAAAGAACTCTTACAGTTCAGTAATTAAAAGACAAATAACCCAATTTAAAAACAGGCAATAGACTTGAGGTGCACCTGGGTGGCTCAGTCAGTTATGTGTCTGACTTTGGGTCAGGTCATGATCTCACAGTTCATGAGTTTGAGATCTGCGTCCGGCTCTGTGCTGACAGCTCCAAGCCTGGAGCCTGGTTTGGATTCTGTGTCTACCTCTCTCTCTGCCCTTCCCCTGCTCATGCTCTGTCTCTCTCAAAAATAAATAAACATTAAAAAAAATATTTTTTAAAAGGGCAATAAACTTGAATAAACATTTCACCAAAGAAAATATACAAATGGCCCTTAAGCACATGGAAAAATTCTCAACACCACTAATTGTTAGAAAAATACAGTTGACCTCTGAACAACGCAGGTTTGAACTGTGCAAATTCAGTTAGACGTGGATTTTTTGGGGATACATACAGTACAGAGCTGTACATGTATTTTCTCTTCCTTATGATTTTCTTAATAGCATTTTCTTTCCTCCAGCTTACTTTATTGTAAGAATACAATCATATAACATATAAAATATGTGTTAATTGTCTATGTTATCAGTAATGCTTTCAGTCAACAGTAGGCTATCAGTAGCTAAGTTTTTGGAGAGTCAAAAGTTATATGCAGATTTTTGACTGCATAGGGGTTGGTGCCCCTAGCCCCAGTGTTGCTCAAGGGTTAACGGTACAAATCAAAACCACAAGAAGATACCACTTCGTGTCCACTAGGATAGATATACTGAAAAAGAGAATAACAAGTATTACTGAGGCTTGGAGACACTGGAACCCTCATACACTGCTGGTGGGAATGTAACATGGTAGAGCTGCTTGGGAAAATAGCCTAGCAGTTCCTCGAAATGTTATACCTAGAGTTACCATATGACCTGGCAATTCCAAGAGAAGTGGAAATGTATATCTACACAAAAACTTGTACATGAATGTTCACAGCAGCCTTATTCATAATAGCCAAAAAGTGGAAACAAAACGAAATGTCTGTCAACTGACAAGTGGAGAAATAAAATGTATATTACTTGCAACTGAAAAGGAATGATGTACTGATACATCCTACAACATGCATAAATCTCAAAGGTATTAGGATATCTACCTATCTATCTAAAGAAGCCAACATAGGGGCGCCTGAGTGGCTCAGTCAGTTGAGTGTCTGACTTTGGCTGAGGTCACGATCTCACGGTTCATGGGTTTGAGCCCCGTGTCGGTTCTGGGCTGACACCTCAGAGCCTGGAGCCTGCTGATTCTGTGTCTCCCTCTCTCTCTGCCCCTCCCCCACTCATGTTTTGTCTCTCTCTACCTCTCAAAAATAAAGAAATGTAATAAAAAATTTTTTTTTTAAAAAAAGAAGCCAACATAACAGATGGAAAAGAAAATATCTGCAATACAGAGAGCAAAGTTCTGCATCAGATATAAGCTCTGATTATTCCAGAACAGGCTTGGGCTGCGGAAGCAGAGAAGATTTCATGGGGTTGATGATGTCTTGGGTGAGCTTTAAAGGATGAGTAGGCATTATCTAATTGATAAGGATGGAGAAAGAGCCTTCTTGGTAAAGCAAATAGCATGTGCTGACTGAAACATAAAAAAAGAAGTCAAAAAATATTTACTAAGTGCCTAGTATGCATTAGAGAGGCAGGCACTGGGATTCTGCTATGAAAAAGATTATGGGTAAAGGTCTTGGGCCCAGTGTCCACCCTGAACCAATGAGCCAATGATGGGGGTGAGAAATAGGATGATGTAGTAGTAACATGGCTTTTGGCCCCTAACCCCTAACCCCTAACCCTAACCCTAACCCTAACCCTAACCCTAACCCTAACCCTAACCCTAAACCCTAAACTCCTGACATGAAGCAAATAGTTTCTATAGAGAAGTCAATACCTCAAAATACGTCCCACTGTGGCTGTGAAGGTAACAGTTTTGTCCCAGGCTCTGATGGGATCTGTGCACCGTTGACAGCTTTTCCTGGGTCTTCTCCAGGTTACACACCCCTCACCCTCCCAAGGTGTGTCCCATGCCCTTTGCTGGTAGCTCAAGTTGGTAACCACCAAGGGACGGACAGCGAGTGATAGGCCAGGGCAAACACACTCAGCATCTGAAGGAAGCAGGGAGGCTGGGGGTGCAGCCTTCTGAGAATCTGGCCTGAGGACAGTTGGGCTGGCCCCAAAAGAGGCAGAGAGGATATAGAAGACAGATGCCTAGTGTAAAAGGCTCCCTGCTAGGCAGTTCAACTCTCCCTCAGAGTTATTTCCATGAAATTATCACCCCGAGGCACTAATAAGGTGATCTGAGAGGCAGCCAGTATTTTGCATAATTCCCAGTAGGCCGGTACTAAGGGAGGACCATGATCATTCCCTTGTATCTTCCAAGAACAATAAGGGCACGTGGATGAATGTCATTGAAGGAGCAGAAGCGGAGGGACACCTGGCAGCCCCCTGTCGCGGAGCCAACCCGAGGAACCCTCTGGAATGGTGCTGGGGGAGGAGACAACTGTAGCTGTTGGAGTTTTGCTCCAAAATTGTCCCATATCTGGGTCAGGCAAGTAACTGTAGCATCTCCCTGGCTCTAGGCTCCTCCCTTCAGCCTTCAAACATGCTCAAACCTCATTCCACATGTACAAAACCCTCCCGCACCCCCCTCAGTTGCCAAGTTATCTCTCTGCTCCCCTCCGAAGTCAGTCTTCTGGAAAGAGTTTGCCTCTGCTGCGTTTATGGTCTTACTGCAATAATTCCCAACAAATCGTGAAAGTGGACACCAATCACTCCTTTATCTTCCTTGCTTCTCTGTTGGCCCTAAAATTCTTGGGATCCTCTTCTCTTGGTTGGTTCTCTCTGTACCTCTCTGATTTCTCTGAATTCAGCTTTTTCACTGAATTCTTCTCTGTGGCCCATTCCTTAAATGCTGCTCACCCAGGGTCTGCCCTTGACACTATCTCCTTTTTGCTTTGGGTGATCTCACCCATTCCTCACCAGTCCATCACACACTGACAACTCCCAGCTCCCTATCTCTTTTCTGAGCTTCCAACCTCTTTATCGTCCCACTCCCTGGATAGACCAGGTCCCCCAACTCAATATTGACACAATTGAGCTAATCATCAGTTCCCTCAAATTTGCTTCTGTGATGTTCCTGAGCTCAGTTGGTGGCAAGACTCTTTTACTCAGATACAAAATAAGAAATCTAGGTAATATTCTATCCAGTCCATCTTCGCGTCTGATGTCATTGACAATTTAACATCTCCAACGCCTTTCATCTACCTTCCCAACTCCCATCCCAATTTCTAGCACCGCTGATTTAGTTCAGACTTCAGTGTTTCTTCTATGGACTTTGCAACAGTTTTGCTAACAGGTTTCTCTGCTTTTCCTCTTTCTCTCCCTGGATTCCACCCTCCATATTACTGTCTAAGTGATCTATTGAAACAGAAACCTATTGAAACAGAAATCTATACTCCATCAGTTGGTTGAAAGTCCTTTAATGGTTCTCTACTTCTCTCGGGATAAAATCCAAATCCTGGACCCTGAATCCATGATGAAGAGGACCTGATAGGAAGTGTGCAGGGGAAGGGTTGGGAGAGGTTCTCCTCACAACTAAAAGGGGATGCACAGGAACCAATGCTCCCCTTCTCTTTTGGAGATGAAATGTCTGCTTGTGACATCTGGAAATTCTTTGCTCATGTCTTAACCACAAGGACAGATATTGCAGACATGCTAAGGAAAGGCAAGCAGAAAGACTGAAAGCACTTGGATCTTGCTGATCTCCCTAAGCCACTGAATTAACCAGCCCTGGAATGGCATACTTCTAGATTTCCTGGAGCATGGGATAACAAATGTCCTAATTATTTAAACTACTTTAGTTAGGTTTCCTGTTCTTGCAGTCGAAAGCACCCTAACTAATACATTTATACTATGTTTCCCTTTTTTAAGATAGAGAAAACACCAAAAACTGTGTTAAAGTCTTCTGAAAGAAAAAAAAAGAAGTCTGCTGTGACCCTCTTAGGAAGTATTAGGTCTGTGTCTTCATTTTGTTTCCATGTAATAGGGTACCTTCCTCTTGTTGCAGCATTTACAACAGATTTTTTTTTTTTTTTTTTTTTTTAGATTTCTTTTAACGTATTACAGCGAAAGCAGTTACTGCTGCAGTGGACAGCCAAATGCATTCCCAAATTCAGTTTCTTACTTATACAAACAAAAACTTCCCCGCCCCTCAGAGCCATATCTAGCCTGCTTTAGCCCTTAGGTCAGTGTCAGTGTAAGGAATATAATAATAGCGAGTCAGCTACATTCTGTGGCGAGCTGGGTGTCACAGCTCATCTCTGCTGAAACATCTAGTTATGCTGGGCTGGTTGTCATGGAAACACAGCTGATGATGTGAGCATATGGCCTAGAGCCTCTGTCTCTTACATTCCCAGTGAGGGAGGGGAGCTGGTACTTGAGAACAACGCCACAATGTCCTATATTATCTGCTGTGCTTGTTGAATGAAGGGGAAGAATAGATTGCTGTGGAGAGAGCTGAACTGGGGGTGCCGGGAGGAGTTAGAACTCAGAGAGCTCTGGTTCCTCTGTGAACAGACACTGAGTAAGGCCGGTGTACATAAACCGCATGCCGATGGACCTGCGGAGGGGCGGGTGCTGGGGAACAAACGCAATGAATACTGTGTGCTGGATGCTGAATTACAAATAACAACAATAATTGAGATTTGGAGAACACACAGTGTGAGGTCCTTTACATCATTATTTCATTTAGCCCATGCAACAATCCATGTAGCCGATTCCGTTATTCTCCTGATTTTTCAGAAAAGGAAACTCAGTAAATGATTGCCCAAAGTCACATGGCTCGGAAGCGGGTAAGCCCAGGCTTGAACCCAGGGTCGTCTACCTCCAAAATACATGCATAAACATATGCGACACTGTATTTCTACCATGATAAATACCTTGGATATCTTATTTTAGTAAAAGAAATGGGTTGGTGTTACACTTCACGCCAAGCTTATAAAGATGTAGTACAAGGTGCTTGTCTGAAATATCATCACATAGCGCAAATGAGAATCTTTTGGACTGTGAGCTGTATTAAAGCATAGCTCTCCTGACAGTTGGGGAAGGTTGCTAACATCATTTCCATTTGACAAATGAGGAGCCTTATGCTCAGACAGATGAAGCAATGGTCACATGGCTGGTGGTAAAGAAGGAAGAGAAACCAGTGGGTGTCATTCAGAGCCTGTGCCCCATTCATTCCCTACTCTGCTGTAGGGCCGGGTAGGCTGCCTCTCCTTGTCCACTGTGGCTGCTGTTGCCATATTGGGTTAACTCCAATGCCCACTCATCTGTGGCCAAGAGGCTCAGGTATTTAACTGCTTTTTCAATTTCATAGTTGAATTTCGTCTGCCTAGACCGAAACAATCAAAACAACTACCATCACAACTAGAAAACCCAGTATGGCCATAGTTGAATTAAAGGTCTTTTCCCGTGAAAGCTGCTCTCCTCTCATACCCCAATCTTATATATATGTGTATATATATATATATGTGTATATATATACACATATATATATATGTGTATATATATATATATTTTTTTTTTTAACGTTTATTCATTTTTGAGACAGAGAGAGACAGAGCATGAACGGGGGAGGGGCAGAGAGAGAGGGAGACACAGAATCAGAAGCAGTCTCCAGGCTCTGAGCCATCAGCCCAGAGCCCGACGCGGGTCTCAAACTCAAGGACCGCGAGATCGTGACCTGAGCTGAAGTCGGACGCTTAACCGACTGAGCCACCCAGGTGCCCCCATACCCCAATCTTAGATGGCACCATCACGTACTCTGCTGCTCATTCCAGTAACACAGGGTCCTCCTTCACATTGCCCTCTCTTTTCTCTCTTTCATACTGAATCCATCGAGTCCTGACCGTTCTACTGAATTGGTCTAGTCTCCTCGCTACCCTAACCCATTCCATTTCCATCTTTCGTCTGATGACTGCAAGAATCTCTTCGCAGCCCTCTGTGCCTCTACTCTTGCATCCTTGTAGTCCTTCCAACCCACGTCTCCACTGCAGCAGACTCTTACCATGGCACTTGGGATTAAATGATTTCCTGTGACTCTTTGAAGAATGTCCAAAATCTTTCACATGGCTTCTGTCATGTTATACTCTGTTTTTTCTCAGAGTATCCTCTCCTTTTCCTCCACAGCACCTGTCACATGTATGATCATGATTTGTTCGATGTGTCTCTGCATTAGAGTCCAGATCCTGCATTCTAGACCCTACTCTGCCATTCACTGTGCTACCTTGACAAAGAAGCGAGATCATTGCTTTTATGCCAGTCTCTATTGTATATCTTTGGGTGTCTGTGTCCTCTACTGACCTCTGAGTTCCTTTGGGAGGAATATGACTAGAAACCAAGTCTGTCTGACCTCAGAATCTAAATTTCCTAAGTTTTGTGGAAGAACAAGAATGAGGAAAATAATTGTGCAGGTGAGGAAACTGAAGCCCAGGATGGCAAAGCGATTTGCCCCACATCACACAGAGCCCCCTGCCTCCTCATCCGGGGCTTTTTCCTGCAGTCCACCGTATCCCACACAGCAACACCTGACAGAGGCTAAGGGGAGCCAAAAAGGCAATTCTGACATCTCTCCTGAGTATTGGCATTGTGACTACTAGACTTTCTAAGGTCTCTGTACCCCTCTTCCCATCCTGAATCAGCATTAGAGCTTAGCTCTGGATGAGCTCTGAAGGTTGTTCTCGCTGGGCCAAGGAAGCACTGCTCATCTGCTTTGCAGGGGTCCTGGGAAGCATCGGGGTGAAGAGGACATATCCCTGTCTGGCCCTGAGGGACCTTCCTGGGTTTCGGGTTACCACATTTCAGTCCTTGATAAAACTTCCCTTGGGAGCCACATGGGACTCTGCTAGGTCAAGAGCAGTTTAGGGGATATTATAAGTAGGCATCATGCCAGGTGGACCAATTGGGAAAGGATGCTGCTTTGGGAGCCCATTTTACACAACCTCCCTTCCTTAGGCTGGCTCAGTGTCACTTGGTGGCCCTGGGCTGTCTCCTCTGCAAGGTGCCTTCCTTCAGGGCACAAATTGCCCCACCAGAAGTTGCAGCCTGTCAGAAGTTCTGATCCCTAGAAATTCTTCCCCTCCTCTGGCCATTTCTCGTGATCCTGTGATCTGTTCAAAGCCTTATTCACCACTTGTTTTTTTGTTTTGTTTTGTTTTGTGCATTTTTTTGTTTCTTCTTTCATGTTTATTTATTTTTGAGAGAGAGCCCACATGTGAGCGGGAGAAGGGCAGAGAGGAGACAGAGGATTAGAAGCAGGCTCCACGTTGACAGCAGAGAGCCCTATGTGGGGCTCAAACTCACAGAACCATGAGATCATGACCTGAGCCAAAGTCAGACACTTAACCGTTTAACCAACTGAGCCACCCAGGTGCCCCACCACTCCCCTATTAAGATGAGGTCTAGAGAACTCCACATCCACACCTACTGTCCCTCACCGACCTCCTGAATCATGGCTCTTCCTCTCCTGGAGTTCATAATCTAGGGAAAGAGACCAGGAAAGAATCCAAGGTTGTTCTGAGGAGTCGCCCAAATTGCATCCATTTACCTCCTCTCAGAATCAGATATGGGCACATTAGTGGGACCTCGTGAGGATCCTGACTGAGGGGCCTACTAGGATGGTGGGGGAAGGGACAAAGGGAGAGGCAGTGGGCAAGGTGGAGCCAAGGGCACTGGAATGGAGGTCAGGAAGCCTCAGCCCATCCCTCCACGGATGTGTGATCTTGGGCAGGTGGTCTCTTTGCTGGTGCTCACTTTCCTCAGTGTTGTCCAGGGAGTTGGCTGTACTGACAACTAGGATCTCCGTTAGGGTGGACATGCCATCACCCCTGTAAAGGACCCATCAAACCACCAGAGCAGGGGCTCCCCATGTGTGCTAGACACAGCTCACACACATCATGTTCACATACATACACATCAGGTTAGGTGATCTTAGGAGGATAGAAGATAAGCATTTTCTATTTTAATAGCTATGTATTTTTTCATGTTTATTTAGTATTTTGAGAGAGAGAGAGAGAGCAGGGGAGGGACAGAGAGGTGAACAGAGGACCCAAAGGGAGCTCTATGCTGACAGTAGTAAGCCCAACATGGGGCTCAGACTCACTGACTGTGAGATCATGACGTGCACAAAAGTCAGAGGTTCAACCCACTCAGCCACCCAGGTGCCCCAGTGGTTATGCATTTTTTAATAAAGGGAAAATATATAGCAAGCATTTAAAGAATGGGTATATTTTTTTCTTGGGAAATGATTTTTGTTAGACTTTTTTAAAGTATTCACTAACTAGAAACACATGTGACAAATAGACACAGCAGAACACCTGAGGGTGGTATATAAAAAGACCGATACCCAAGCAATGTGGATTTAGAGAACATTCCATTTCCCCCCAAAGACATTTGCCCTGCTTCATCTTTTCTTCTGTACTAATTTTCTTTCCCAACAATGAGAACACTATATTTGATCATGGTTCCTTTGACACCCTCTCTCTCTTTTTTTTATGTTTATTTATTTTTGAGAGAGACAGAGAGACAGAGTGAGCGCGGTGGAGGGACAGAGAAAAAGAGAAGGAGACAGTATCCGAAGCAGGCTCCAGGCTCTGAGCTGTCAGAGCGGACCCAGAATGGGGGCTTGAACCCACGAACCAAGAGATCATGACCTCAGCGGAAGTCTTAACAGGCTGGAGGCTTAACAGACTGAGCCCTGCCGGAAGGCGTCCCTGCATCTTCTGTTGGGAAACTCAGAACTAAATTCAAAACTCAATCTCAGATATTTTATCGATCTTTACATTGGCAAGGTACGTGTTTGCTTTGAATCTGCTCTCCTTCCTACCTCTCAATTATCATTTTTTTTCTGAGGAGTCTTCCATTGTGAATTGTGGAAAGTTAAAAGCGGTGAGGTGCCATTTGTACAAGTAATTTTCGAAATTAAAGAACTAAAAAGCATACATCTGATGAGCAGGGACTGACATCAGCTTCGGCTTCTATTCATAACGTAGGAACCAGCTTTCACAGATCCTTTCCTAGGTCATTTTTGTCCTCATTAATAAGACTCAGAGCTCCCTACTGGGGTAAATATTAGCATTGTCCCCACGCGTGTCACAGATGGGAAACCGGGGCATAAGGCAGCAAGAGGACCTGCTCATGGTCACGAGCGGAGAGCCAAATCTAAGTCCTCGGACTCCCATTTCCATACCTCGTCTGTCACCATAAATTCTTTGTCTTTTTAAAACAAGCCGGACAGCCCCCTGGGCGGACAGGCGGGGCGAACGCGAGCCGGGGAGGCGGCCAGGGCTGCGGAACGGAGGCACGTGACCCGCGCGCGCCGCGCTCCCGGCGCAGCCCTCCCTGCCCCTGCCTGGCCGCGGCTCCCGGGCAGCGGCGCGCGGGCTCCGGGCGCCCCAGGCGGACTTCCGCGGCCCCGGCCGGGCTGGGTCTCCCGCACCGCCGCTTCCGCCTAGGTGGCTTGGCTTTTCCCTGGCTTGAAGCCCCATCCCTCTGACGGCACAGCCGGTTGGCGCCCCTCGTCAGCAGTGCCCGCGGCCCCCGCTGGTCCCAGAGTCACGCCCCCAAGCGCGTCCCCGGTGGCCTGCGCGGAGGAGGGAACGAGAGCCCGGTGACTCCGGGCTGGCTGTCGCCGGGTCTGCCCGCCAGCGTGCGCGCCTTCACATCAGCGCTCGAGTCCGCTCTCCTGGCGGTTACCTGCGCGCTTTGCGCTGAGAGCGAGTCTGCTTTTGTTAGGACTCCGGGTTTCTCCAAGCTCGAGGGGCTGTGGGAGGTGGTGGCAAGTGTAGCGGTGGTTCCCTAGGCACATCGGCGGGCAGCAGGTTTTTCTTAAAAGGTAGGGGGGGGGGGGGGAAGGGGGCGGGGATCCCTCCGTTTCTCCCCCTCCGTAATTGCATAAATAAGATACTCAAGGTGGAAAAACACGAGAGAAGTGGAATATCATAAAGGAAAAATACAAACATTTCTATTCATTCGCTTCCTCTCAGCCCAAGGACGACCACTGTCGCTACTTGGTAGTGTCTGTCCTTCCATGTCAATATTTTTACTGCCCCTGAAAAATACATTGTTTCTCCCACACCCCGCCAAAATAAATAAAAGGCACCAAAATGGTTACCATTTTGTAGGGTTTTTTATTTGTTCGTTTGGTTTTACTTCTTAGGAGCAAACCGTGAACCTTTTCTGTAACAACCAATGTTCATCTACAATATGATTTTTAATGGTTGTACAGGATCCCATTATGTGGATATATCATAATTTATTTAATCAATACTCTGTTGTTTGGCATTTAAGTGGTTTCCATTTTCCCCCCACTACAACAATACTGTGATGAGTGCCCGAGAATGTACATTTTCATGCATTATTTCTGATTATATTTTTCAATTCTTGGAAGCAGTATTGCAGGGTCAAACAGTATGCACATATTTAAGGCTTTACTCTGGCAGTTCGACAGTGGTTTTAAAACATAATTTTATTTAATGTAAAAACAACATTAGAGCAACAATAATGAATTCCTCAAAAGAGCCACAAACTTCTTTCTCTGACAAATCAATTGTTTTTATTTGCTTATGTTCCTGGCTATATGCAAAGAGTTTTTATTTTATTTTATTTTATTTTATTTTATTTTATTTTATTTTATTTTATTATTTTTGCATTACCAAAACTCCTAACATTTATTTATGCTCTAGTGCCGGGTGTGTGTGCTTTGTCTATTGATTAATTTTAAAAGGTAAAAGTGAATGCACAGCATTTATATTGTTGAGTTAGTAAATATGGGTCTCTGCTGAACCAGATAGCATACTAGCTTTGTATTTTCTTCAGAACAGGTCTTTGGGGCTTTATAGGGGGTAATATTTTTAGCATCAGGGCCAAGAGGATTCTCTTTTCTTATACATTATCCATTGCTTATAATCATACCCCTATTATTTTCATCATGTTTGGGCAAGACTTTCTTGTCTTGATTTTTGTTTTCCCTGGAATTTCAAATGGCTGTTGCGTTTTTCTTACAGACAAAAGAATAATGTGCTTTTACGATTTCCTACAGTTTTTTCATCCCTCAGTCATGCTGTCGATTAAATTTGGCTGCCTCTTCAAGCAGTGCATGGTTTGGTTTCTTGACTGACATCTGAGACTTCCCTTTCACTGCACTCTTGGGTTGGAGCCTCTGTTTCCTGAACTCCATGTTTACTCTTTCTTGGTTTTGTTTCTTTTTAAAAAAATTTTTAGAGTACGTAATTTATTTAGTTAAGTTCAAGTTAGTTAACATACAGTGTAGTATCAGTTTCAGGAGTAGAACCCACTGATTCATCACTTACGTACAACACCCAGGGCTCATCCCAGCAAGTGCCCTCCTTAATGCCCATCACCTATTTAGCCCACCCCCCCACCCACCTCCCCTCTAGCAACCCTCAATTTGTTCTCTGTATTTAAGAGTCTCTTATGGGTTGCCTCCCTCTCTGTTTTTATCTTCTTTTTCCTTCCCTTCCCCTATGTTCATCTGTGTTTCTTAAATTCCATGTATGAGTGAAATAATAAGATATTTGTTTTTCTCTCCCTGACTTATTTCACTTAGCATAATACACTTTAGTTCCATCCACATTGTTGCAAATGGCAAGATTTCACTCTTTTTGACTGCAGAGTAATACTCCATTGTATATATATACCGCATCTTATTTATCCATTCATCAGTTGATGGACATTTGGGCTCTTCCTATAATTTGCTATTGTTGATAACACTGCTATACATGTTGGGGTTCCATTTGAAACAACACTCCTGTATCCTTTGGATAAAAATACCTAGTAGTGCAATGGCTGGGTCATAGGGTAGTTCTATTTTTAATTTTTTGAGGAACCTCCATACTGTTTTCCAGAGTGGCTGCACCAGTTTGCATTCCCACAACAGTGCACAAGGGTTCCCCTTTCTCCACATCCTCACCAACAGATGTTTCCTGAGTTGTTAATTTTAGCCCTTCTGGCAGGTGTAAGGTGGTATCTCACTGTGGTTTTGATTTGTACTTCTCTGATGATGAGTGATGTTGAGCATTTTTTCATGTGTCTGTTAGCCATCTGGATGTGTTCCTTGGAAAAATGTCTATTCATGTCTTCTGCCCATTTCTTCAATGGATTATATGTTTTTTGGGTATTGAGTTTGATAAGTTCTTTACACATTTTGGATACTAACCCTTTATTAGCTATATCACTTGCAAATATCTTCTTCCATTCTGTCAATTGCCTTTTAGTTTTGTTGATTGTTTCCTTGGCTGGGCAGAAGCTTTTTATCTTGATGAAGTCCCGATGTTCATTTTTGCTTTTATTTCCCTTGCCTTCAGGAACACGTCTAGTAAGAATTTGCTCCAGCCGAGGTCAAAGAGGTTGCTGCTTGTTTTCCCCTCTAGGATTTTGATGATTTTCTGTCTCACATTTAGGTCTTTAATTCATTTTGAATTTATTTTTATGTGTGGTGTAAGAATGTGGTCCAGTTTCATTCTTCTGCATGTTACTGTCCAGTTCTCCCAGCACCATTTGCTGAAGAGACTGTTTTTCATTGGATATTCTTTCCTGCTTTGTCAAAGGTTAGTTGGTCATACATTTTTGGGTCCATTTCTGGGTTCTGTATTCTGTTCCACTGATCTAAGTGTCTGTTTTTGTGTCAGTACCATACTGTCTTGATGATTATAGCTTTGTAATACAGCTTGAAGTCTGGAATTGTGATGCCTCCAGCTTTGGTTTTCTTTTTGAGGATTGCTTTGGTTATTCGGGATCTTTTCTGGCTCCATACAAATTTTAGGATTGTTTGTTCTAGCTCTGTGAAGAATGTTAGTGTTATTTTGATAGGAATTGCATTGAACGTATAGATTGCTTTGGGTAATATCGACATTTTAACAATGTTCTTTCCAATCCATGAGCATGGAATGTTTTTCCATTTCTTTGTTTGTGCCTTCTTCAATTTCTTTCATAAACTTTCTATGGTTTTCAGCATACAGATCTTTTACCTCTCTGGTTACATTTATCCCTAGGTATCTTGGTTTTTTGGTGCAATTGTAAACAGGATCGATTCATTGATTTCTCTTTCTGTTCCTTCATTATTGGTGTATAGAAATGCAACTGATTTCTGTACATTGATTTTATATCCTGTGACTAACATAATTTTATTCAATGTAAAAACAACATTAGAGCAACAATACTGAATTCCTCAAATCAATTGTTTTTTTTCCTGGCTATACGCAAAGAATTTTGCTACATGCAAAAGTTTTATTTTAATTTATTTTATTATTTGAGAGAGAGAGTGCACAGGTGTGTGCACCCACATGTGCAAGTGGGGGAGGGGTAGAGAGAGGGAGAGAGAGAGAAATCTTTCTTTTTTAATATTTATTTTTGAGAGAGAGAGAGGTTGTGCAAGCAGGGCAAACAAGGGCAGAGAAAGAGGGGGACAGATCTGAAGGGGGCTCTGTGCTGACAGCGGAGAGCCCAATGTGGGGCTCAAACTCATAAACTGTGAGACCATGACCTGAGCCAAAGTCGGACACTTAACTGACTGAGCCACCCAGGTGCTCTCTGAGGGAGAGAAAATCTTAAACAGGCTCCACACCCAGCACAGAGCCTGGCAGAGAATCCCCAACAGGCTTCATGCTGTCAAAGGGGAGCCAAGCATGGGGTCAATCCCATGACCCTGGGATCATGATCTGAGCTGAAAGAAAACCTGATGTTAAATCCCATCCCCACCACTGACAAAATTAGTGGTTTAGGGCAGGTCACTAAATCTCTTTGCTCCTCTCTTTGGTATTTTAAAATGAAAATAACAGTCACACCTACTTATAGGGTGAGATGAGGGTGTGATCATTTACTGGAACGTGTAAGAGTCAGTCCTTTATAGTTAAAGAAGTAGTAGACAGACGGTGAGTTTTTATTTTATTTTATTTTATTTTATTTTTAGATAGATGGTGAGTTTCAAATTATTTTAAAAGTCAATGTGAATGATAGCATACATGAAAATTAAAATGGCACAGAGTTACTAGTTTTGTTTTATCAGTAGTAGTATTTTTCACCTAGACAATGGGAAAGATCAAAGATTTAACAACACTGTGGAGTGGAAAGTCAGGGGAAACAGATATTTTCATTCATTGCTGATTGAGCCCAGCCCAGCTCCTAGGATTTTCCAAGGTACTCAGGGACCCAATGCCTCAAGAATTTCATCTCTTTGCCTGAGGGACTTCTCTGAACTGCGGAGGTCCATTCTTGCCACCAGCAGGCCAGCTCAAGGAATTAGCACATACCCCCCTAGTCCCATCTCACACCCCCTTGCTTCTAGGGCAGCCTTCCACCAATGACTCTTGGGAGATGCGGCTCCTTCATCTTTGTTTAGGAGACTCTGGACCAGGTCTCGTAATTTCTCAGTGGCATTAAGTTCCAGTCACCCACTGGAGTAGTTGGCCTCATGACACATCCCTTATTATGGCTGCCTTCTCTTCCCTGGAGTGATGGAGTGAAAGATCCAGCAATTGGGCAGCAGAAAGTGCAGTGTGAAGTAACACAGGAAGTCCAAACAGGTAAAACACACCACCCCAAGTTATAATGGGGAGACAAGACAATAAAACCATAATATTTAGGTGAGTGTAGACAACCAGACTATAAGTAAGCTCTCTGTGCCAAATGAAGCCAGAGCTACAGGACATGGAAGGTGGCTGTGATGGGAAGATGACACCTGGATAAGCAGAGATAAAGAGGAAAGCATTTTAGGGAAGATAATTTCTAGTGGAGATGTAGGGCAAGGCCAATATCTTGATGCACGGTGAAGAACTGTAAGATTTGGAATTAGATGGGACCAGGGTTCAAACCCAGATCTACTCTATATTGGCACAATCACTTACCCCCTTGGATAAGGATAATAATGGGGCTTCAGAGGCAAGCTGAGATATTTGGATTATGTAGCCCCCACTGGTGTCCATTTTAGATGGTTGGTCTTCACGATCTTCCTTTGAAAGCTTGCCTGAAGGCAGATCAAAGAGGAGAACAGAGAGAAGGAAGACTACAGATAGGAGAGAGGAAAGATATTTTCCTCTATGCCCTGAGATCCTCAGACCTGGAGCCAGCTGGAGAATGATGAGGCAACTGGGTTCCCCAAATGAAATGCAAGGCCTCCCCAGGTGCATGGATAGGCTAAAGCTGGGTGGGCAGTGTGGCAGAGGGAGATCCTCCATTGCGGCCCCTTGATATCATCTCAGCCTCTGCCGTCACTCCCACAACCTCTGTGGTCACCAGTCAAAGCTCCAGGCCTGAGACATCCAAAGCCCTCTCCTGCACTGGATCCTGGTTTCCCTCCCTTGGCCTCTTGACCTTTGATTCCTCACTTCCCTTTGTTTCTGTTTCACTCTCTGTTCCAGCTTTTCTGTCTCTGAATCAGTGCTTCCCTGTCTCTTTGTTTCTGTCTCAATTGCCTAAAGTTCTCTCTCCATTGTACTCACACTTCTCTCAATAACAAGCCCCCGCTCCCTGGACAATTTGTGTGTGCATTAGTAAAACCCCAAACAAAGCAACACAGGAATACAGAGGCCTGGCTTGTTCACAAAGCCTATCAATCTAAAAGCCAATGTAATCACTTAGATTCACACATAATACTAAAAAAAAAAAAATCTCAGATTAAAGAATTACATATATAAAAGCCAAATCACAGAAAAAAATTGGCAGGAAATTGAATTCACTACTTATCAGATCTTTGAAGGAATAGTAACTTTTATGTATTGAAGCAAAAGAAGAAATCACAAAGGAAAAGATGAACAGATTTTACTACATAAAAATGTGAAGCTTCTATACAAAGAAAAGTAACAAGAGGAAGATAAAAATAGGCCAAGAAAATGTTTGCAGTAAGTGTTCAAAGAATGAATATCTAAATTATGTGAAGTTCATATCATAAAAAGAAAAATTAAAGCTTGAACAAACCATCTTCCATAAATAGAACTATAACCATAAGTCAACATACAGAAAAGTATTTAGATTCATATTCTCAAATAAATGCAAATCAAAATATTAATAGGAACCATTTCCCTGCCATCATACTAGAGAAAATTAAGACAATGATAATACCCAGTGTTTGTGATTAAATAAATTTTCACAATATTTTTGGAACACTCTTTGGCAATAATTATCAAGAAACTTTAAACTATTTGTACCTTTGTCCCTTAATTCCAGTCCAAAAGATTTATCCTAAGGCAGCAGATTTTGAACTATGCCCCTTGGAACCTTAGAAGTTCTACAGAACTGTCTATGGGTATTTATTGGCTAGGATTTGGGGCTATAAGCAAAAGAAGTTAACGCTACCTATCTTAAACCAAAAGTCAGTACACTGAGACAAACTCAGAGGCTTGTGGAATCTATGGGAAGCTATACAACCAGGTTCCGAAAACAGGCAGGAAATGAGAATTCCAGAGGGCTAGGCAGCTGGAACCACACCACAGGTCACAGAGCAAGGACAGTCAGGTGCATGCGGCATTGCTGCTGAAAGGAAAATGACCTCCATTCACCACTACCCGTCACCCCCCGCTGTCACATGCTCTTGCGATTTAAAGACCAGGGTGCCTATGTGGCTCAGTCAGTTATTCCTCTGGCTTTGGCTCTGGGTCATGATCTCATGGTTCATGTGTTTGAGCCCCCCACTGAGCTCTATGCTGACGGTGTGGGTGTGAAACCTGCTTGGGATTTTCTCTCTCTCCCTCTCTCTCTGAACCACCCACCCTTGCACACTCTCTCTCAAAATAAAATAAACTTAAAAAACAAAAAAACCAGGAAAGAATGTGTGACTGACAACCTAAATCACCTGGCTCAGGTTTTGCAAGGAAGTTGGAGGTGGGGGTGCGGAATCTGGGTCTTCGGCCTCCTAAGGGAAGATGGGAACTACCTCCCAAGCTTACACGCATGTGGTTGTCTCCCAGATGGAAGACTTGAGAACTAATTGCAAGATGATATGGGTGTTTGACAGCTAGAAAGCAGGAAATACCTCTTACTGAGTGAGGGAGTGCTGGCCACACAAAGCTTTAAGCCCTCATTCTCCTCTAGCCAAAGTCACCCCACCTTCATCAGCTTTTCAAAATATGCTTCCATGAAAGATTTTATTTGAAGGAAGGTTTTCACAGCTTCAACACTGTTGAGAAGCCCCTGTGACAACACCAGAAAGCCTACTTTAGTGCACATCACCAACTCTTTTCTTCCATGCTGCTTCCAAAGAAAGAAGTTGGAAGGATACTTGCTTTTGTAGCCTCCTATACCAGAAAGGGTGACCATATAACACAATTCTAGCCAAAGAGATGTAAATCTACTCAGGGGGCGGGGGTAATCAGGAATGGGATGTGTCATGAGGCCAGCTACTCCAGTGGGTGACTGGAACTTAATGCCACTGAGAAATTACGAGACCTGGTCCAGAGTCTCCTAAACAAAGATGAAGGAGCCGCATCTCCCAAGAGTCATTGGTGGAAGGCTGCCCTAGAAGCAAGGGGGTGTGAGATGGGACTAGGGGGGTATGTGCTAATTCCTTGAGCTGGCCTGCTGGTGGCAAGAATGGACCTCCGCAGTTCAGAGAAGTCCCTCAGGCAAAGAGATGAAATTCTTGAGGCATTGGGTCCCTGAGTACCTTGGAAAATCCTAGGAGCTGGGCTGGGCTCAATCAGCAATGAATGAAAATATCTGTTTCCCCTGACTTTCCACTCCACAGTGTTGTTAAATCTTTGATCTTTCCCATTGTCTAGGTGAAAAATACTACTACTGATAAAACAAAACTAGTAACTCTGTGCCATTTTAATTTTCATGTATGCTATCATTCACATTGACTTTTAAAATAATTTGAAACTCACCATCTATCTAAAAATAAAATAAAATAAAATAAAATAAAATAAAATAAAATAAAATAAAATAAAAACTCACCGTCTGTCTACTACTTCTTTAACTATAAAGGACTGACTCTTACATGTTCCAGTAAATGATCGCACCCTCATCTCACCCTATAAGTAGGTGTGACTGTTATTTTCATTTTAAAATACCAAAGAGAGGAGCAAAGAGATTTAGTGACCTGCCCTAAACCACTAATTTTGTCAGTGGTGGGGATGGGATTTAACATCAGGTTTTCTAACGTTAAAACCCATGCTCTTTTTATTGTGCCTATGTGTCCTTCGGACTTTTATCTTTTAAATGGGATAAAACAGACCAGCCACTTAACTCATGGGGGTGTTTTGATGTATAAAACAAAGAGTAGTGAACACCTGTTGTTTGCGTCTCTCCAGCGTCCTCTCTTTATTCTTCAGATAGAATCAAAATGATCAACTGGGAATTTGTTAGAATTGCCAATTCTTGGGCTTTCCCCACATATACTTAATCAGAAACTCTTGGGTTGGGCCCCAGCATCTGTGTTTTATCAATTCCTCCAGGTGATTCTGATTCATGCTGAAGATTGAGAAACACTGGCTTGGGGGAAAAAACGTAAATGGAGCCATCTTGCCAACACCAGGGGAAACCCTCCTTGACACAAGAGCTGTGTAGGACAAGCACAGCTGAGAGGTACAGAGAGTGAAGGAGTCCTAAAGACACCATTTGACTGAGTCTGGTCCAGCTTGAAGTTAGCTCAACAGCTGTATCATTTAGTTACAGAAACCAATAAATTCTTTTTATTTCGGTTTGAGTTGGGTTTCTGTCAATGGCAACCAAACAAATCCTGACTGTTAAAGGGAACATTTAGGGGCGCCTGGGTGGCTCAGTCGGTTGGGCGTCTGACCTCGGCTCAGGTCATGATCTCCCGGTCCGTGAGTTCGAGCCCCGCGTTGGACTCTGTGCTGACAGCTCGGAGCCTGGAGCCTGTTTTGGATTCTGTGTCTCCCTCTCTCTATGCCTCTCCCCCGTTCATGCTCTGTCTCTCTCTGTCTCAAAAATAAAATAAACGTTAAAAAAAAAAATTAAAGCAAAAAAGGGAACATTTATTCCTCCTTAAATTCCAAGGGGAGAGATTCTTTTCAAGCTTTGGTTCTCAAAGTGTGGTACCAAGTTAGGCAGTATCAGCATCACCAGGGAACTTGTTAAAAAACACAGTTGATCAGGGGTGCCTGGGTGGCTCAGTTGTTTGAGCATCTGACTTCAGTTAAGGTCATGATCTCGTGGTTCTAGAGTTTGAGCCCCTGGTCGGGCTCCTTGCTATCAGGGAGAGCCTGCTTCGGATCCTCTGTCCCCCTCTTTCTTTGCCCGCCCCCCACCATTCATGCTCTCTCTCAAAAATGAATAAAAAAAAAAAAAAAAGATTTACCCCAGCACTCTTTAAAAAACCAAAAACAACAAAACCACACGGTTTATCAGACCCTACCCCATACCTACTGAATCAGGGTCCTGGGGGGTGGAGTCTGACATTCTGTGCTGGAATAAGTCTTCTTGGTGACTCTGATGCCCACTAACATTTGAAAATCACTAAAGTGAGATTCCTAGCCTTTCTCCCCACGCTTTGTTCATCCTTCTCCATGAAGAAGGTATGCATTATCTAATTAATGAGTTCAGCAGAATACTCTGGGCATGCTCAGTTTAGCTTTTCCCTTTGTTTTCTCTGGCAGCCTATCTGACGAAATGGGGCAGTTACTCCGTGCTCCTGAATGTCACAGAGGCAGATCCCCATAAGATGAGGACTGCGTTTTTTTCCCGCCCTGCCTGCAACTTGGTGGTGAGTTTATTCTGGGAACAGTGGAAGCAAGCCTATTTGGCCTCACATCTAAGCCAGGTCTGTCCAGTGTAGCTCTTCTCAGTAATAAAGCTGACATTTTAATCTCCATCTGTTGGTTTTCTGTGCCTTATTTCTCACTTGGTTCAAAACTTGGGTGGGGAAGAGGGCTGTTATGTATTGTGTCCCCTAATGCCTACCACTGACTAATATGGGGGAGGGCGGTAGAGTAGAAGATCTCTCAGGTGCCTTCCCTTCTTACATTTAGGGCACTTTGTCTCACACTCTCTCCCCAGGGGTCCAGAGTGCCCCATGAAGAAAACGTTATTTGTTCTCACCAGACCACTGGTGTTGCACCTGCGGGAGACAGGAGTATCCTGGCACAGGAGGGAAGATTACAATCACAAAGCATTTCCTTTCAGTTCTCCCCTGAAACGGTATAATTCTGGGGGCAGGGATGGGGCCTAGAAAACAGTGCATTTAAAAAAGCCTCCTAGGAGCTGTCTACCTTGCTTTCCTGTCAGGTTCTACCAGTTGTCTAACCTAAAACTATATGGCTGCATTTGAATTGTGTCCTTCTGTTTTGGAGGCTAGAGATGTCTTAGCTGATCATTTTGAAGCAAGGACTTCCATTTTCTCTCTTTCATGCTCTTGGTCTTTCACGAGTTCTTTACAAATCTTTAAAATAGTCATAGTCATGGTCCTGGTAAGGGATGTGGGTTAAAGAGAGGCCTGTTTGGAGCTCTATAAATCAGACCTGGGTGCTACAGAAAGCTCAATTTTCGGGGTTTAGTCCCTCTACAGCAGCAGGCACGACTGTCTTTGGAAAGTTGCTGCAGGAAAGGAAGGGATGAAGCAGCTATCACAGGTCAACCTGAGTGACACAGGACAAGGTAAGCATTTTCCACATATTGACCTGATTCTCATTCTTCCTGGAATGGTTAATTCTTCCAGATTATCTAACTCACACTGAAGTTTACATAGTTAGATTATGTATGTACAACCTTGTCTCCTGCTTTGCCCGTATCATGAAAAAGTGTTCATAAACATGACTTCATGTTTTTTCTGACTAAAAAAAGAAGAGACTGGATTCCACTAAAGTAAAAAACTTGTGCATCAAAGAACACTATCAAGGAGTGAAAACCACAGAATGGGAGGCTATATTTGCAAATCACAATATCTGATAAGGGTTTGATGTTCGGAAAATACAAAGAAGTCGTCCACCTCAATAACAGAGAGATAAGCAACCCGATTAAAAAACACGCAAAGGACTTGCATAGACATTTATCCAAAGAAGACACACAAATGGCAAATAAACATATGAAAGTATGTTCAACATCGTTAGTCATTAGGAAAATGCAAATCAAAACTACAGTGAGATGCCACTTCATACCTAGAGGGATGGCAAGAAAAACAACAACAAAAAAAGGAAAATAACAAGTGCTGATGAAGATGTAGAAAAGTTAGAACCTTCTCACAGTGTTGGTAGGAATTAAAATGGTGTAGCTGTGGGGCAACTGGGTGGCTCAGTCGGTTGAGACTCCAACTTCGGCTCAGGTCATGATCTCACCGTTCGTGGGTTTGAGCCCCACCCCCACCCCGCTAGGCTCTGTACTGACAGTTCAGAGCCTGGAGCCTGCTTTGGATTCTGTATCTCCCTCTCTCTCTGCCCCTCCCCACTCATGCTCTGTCTCTCTACCCTTCTCAAAAATGAATTTTTTAAATAAAAAAATGGAGTAGATGCTGTGCAAAACAGTTTGGTAGTTCCTCAAAAAGTTAAACATAAAACTACCATTTGACCCAGCAATTTCACTCCTCCGCATATACCTCAAAAGATTTGAAAACAAGAACTCAGATATTTGTATATAAATGTTCATAGCAGCAATATATCCATACAATGGGGTACTATTTAGCCCTTAAAAGGGAGGAGGTGTGAATACATGTTTACAGCATGGAGGAACCTTGAAACATTATGCTAAACAAAATAAACCAGATACTAAAGGACAACTGTTGTGTAATTCCACTTATATGAAATGTTTAGAATAGGAAAAGTCATTGAGACAGAAGGTAGATTAGAAGTTACCAGGGCTGGGAGTAGTGGGAGTAGGAGAGAATGGGGAATTGCAAAAAAAAAAAAAAAAAAAAGGAAATAAAACTGTCCTGTGATCTCACCACCCAGGATAACTGAATAACCCTGGTAGCCTTTCTTTCTTTTCATCTGTTCATAACATGTAACTACAAAAACTTTGAACCACTCATAGTTTCAACTATGCACTCTGCCATTTATTAGCTATCTAACATTTCAGGGCTTCAAGTTTTTGGTACAATGCAAATAATAATAGAACTCACTTCAGATGGTTGATTTGTAGATTAAATTGGATAATAGACTTTAAGTGATTAGCACAGTGTCAGGCTCATGGTAAGTGCTAGGTAAATGGTAACTGTTATGTATATATTTTATATTTTATAACACTGTCTTTACTGGTTTGTATCCTATTCTCATTTTCCTATATAAATAAACATTATTTTTAAAGTTTATTTACTTATTTTGAGAAATAGAGAGAGAGAGAGAGAGAGAGGGAGAGAGAGAGAGAGAATCCCAAGCAGACTCTGCACTGGTAGTGTGATGTGGGGCTCAAACTCATGAACCGTGAGATCATGAGTCTGAAATCAAAAGTCAGATGCTTAACCGACTGAGCCACCCAGGTGCCCCTAAAAATTATTTTTAATGGCCAAATAATATTCATACTATGGCTATAGCATCATTTATTTAACTGAACTCTGTTGTTGATTTTTTTTTTTTTTTTTTAACATTTATTCATCCTTGAGACAGAGAGAGACAGAGCATGAACAGGGGAGGGTCAGAGAGAGGGAGACACAGAATCCGAAACAGGCTCCAGGCTCTGAGCTGTCAGCACAGAGCCCGACGCGGGGCTTGAACTCACGGACTGCGAGATCATGACCTGAGCCGAAGTCGGCCGCCCAACCGACTGAGCCACCCAGGCGCCCCCGTTGTTGAATATTTAAGTAGTTTTGATTTTTCATTATTTGGAAAGGATGCAGCAGGGGACACTCTTGCTTGATTCTTCCTGGCAGCTCTTCCAGAAAGGGGCAGTGTGACTTTGACCCTGCTCAGTCTCTATGCTCTGGGGCTCCCAGGACAGTGCTCTCCATTGAGTCAGACCCCAATCTGGGGGACAGAATGTGAGTTCCAGTCATGCTTGTGCTCTATCTCTAGGCAGCGCTAGGGACTGCTCTTTTCTGTCTGAACCTTTGCTTCCTCACCATTAAAATGAGAGCTTTAGAGGGAATGATCTCAGGGTGCTTCTTCTGCTCTAAGGCTCTATGATTCTCAGATGATCCTCCGCTAAGCTATGGATTCCTCCAGCTCTGTTGTGGCCTTCTTCAGGGCTGTGTGTGCACACGCTTCAGTGTGTGTTTCAGTTTCTATTCTTAGCAGTGTGATCTTTAAACAAGGAATAGATTTGTGCATCTGTCTCGTATCAGATACATGCAGCTCCTGCTGGGCTGTTTCATTCTCCACCAGCCATTCATTCACATTGTAAGTGGTGGCCCATTAAGGAAATAAGTGGATGGGGCTCTTCCATCAACTGAATGCTCTCTGATTTGGGGTTTGGCCCTCTTTGGTTATCAGGCCTGGGCTCTATCTGACTCAGCTATAGATGAGGTCAGGGGGACCTTCGTTTCAGCCTTACCTCCTTCCTCACTCCACCCCTAGATCCTTTCTCTGGGATGGGCCAGGGATGGTATTTGGGCAATGGTAGTTTTTAGAGATGATGAGTCACCAACATTCCAGATGAGAAGGTCATTGTTTGTTCTGAAATAAGAGTGGACTCGGATGAGTCTACTCTCCTCCAAAAATTCTCAATTATGGAAGTGTCTCAGTTACTTTGGATATTTAAATATATAAATGCTGAGTCTTGCTCTGAAATCTTACTTATCAAGATGCGGGGTGGGGGAGCCCAGGTTCTTCGTTTTATGACAATATAGGCCATTGAGATGTGCATCCTAGTTGGGGAGCATTGGCATATAGTGGTAGGATTTGCAAACGCAGGTAACATCAAATGGATGGGGTGCAATATAAGAGTACAGGTGACTGAAGAACAGGAGGATCCATACCTTTTCTCGAAGGCAGCATGTACTTACCTGTATGCACCCAGTTGTCATATGGTAACGGCCTGGTATTGCTAGATGTTCCGCTTAATTTTATTGGGAAGAGTTAGAAATTCAGATTTGTTTGTGAAATATGTTTAAAAATTTTGTTTAATGTTCGTTTATTATTTTTGAGAGAGAGAGATAGAGCACAAGCAGGGGAGGGGCAAGAGAGAGAGGGAGACACAGAATTGGAAGCAGGCTCCAGGCTCTGAGCACAGAGCCCGGCATGGGGCTCAAACTCACAAACTGTGAGATCATGACCGAAGTCCAACACTTAAATGACTGAGTCACCCAGGTGCCCCAAACTATCTTTTTTGAAAAAATATTGGTAACTCAATTAAATATTGGTAATTCAATTAAAAAATTGAATTGTGCACCAAAACATATCTGCTGGCCAAAACAGGCCTTGAATCTGCCTGTTGAAATTTCTTGACAACCCCTTAGCCGGACAGTCATCTACTTAAGGCAAAATGATGCATTCAACAGTTCTCTTGATTGGTAGCATTACACTGACTCCATGCTGTGAGGCTCTGTGGGGCTCTGGATAACACTCAGCTTGGCATTAGGTAAAGTGCTTTAAGCAGGGGAGTCAGAAGACCTATGTCCTGCTAACTTGCTAGGTGACATTGGGAAAGAAATTCTTTCCCTAGTCACAATATTTCTTTGGGTAACTTAAGGGGGGTGATCTCTACCATTCTTTCCGAGTTTGTAAGTCATTCTTCTTGTGAAGATTTGTACTCTTCCTTATTTAAAATTTTTTTAATGTTTATTTTCGAGAAAGAGAGAGAGAAACAGAGTGTGAGCAAGGGAGGGGCAGAGGGAGAGGGAGACACAGAATCCGAAGCAGGATCCAGGCTCTGAGATGTCAGCATGGAGCCTGATGCGGGGCTCAAACCCATGAACCATGAGATCATGACTTTAGCTGAAGTTGGATGCTTAACCAACTGAGCCACCCAGGTGCGCCTATACTCTATTCTATTCTAGCTACTTGAGAAGGACATTTTTCAGATTAAGATGAAAATTCATCTTTAATTGGCTTGAATGACAACTAGTTCTTTCTTTCCCATATTCTCCTATGTTTTTGTAAAGATTTATTTTTGTGTAGGCTTTTGGGATATTTTCTAAGGCCAAGAAAACATTTTGGAATAGAAGTCTAGGTGGAGTTGAGCATATAAGCTTCCTGCGTGCTGAACACTCAACTTTGAATCAAATCAAATCAATCAATCAATCAATCAATAAAGGAATAGAGCTGATATGGGGAACATCTTGAAGTAAAAAGACATTTCCTTCATAGCTCAAATAAAATCCTGCAGTTCAATCTTTTCTCCCCACAGTTTTATTAAGATTTAATTCCTATACCATAACATTCACTCTAAAAAGTGTATAATTCAATGGTTTTTAGTATATTTAGAATTGTACAACCATCATAACTATCTAATCTCGGAATATTTTCCTATCTCCAGAAAGAATCCTCATATCCGTTACCACTCACATTTTCCCCTCCATCCTGGCAACCATTAATCTACTTTCTGTCTTCATAGATTTTCTTAGGTTGAACCTTTCATATAAATGGAATTATACAATATGTGCTCTTTTCTAACTGGCTTCTTTTAGTTAGTGTAGCATTTTTAAGGTTCACCCAGGTTGCAGCATGTATCAGTACTTCATGTCTTTATTGCCAAATAAAATTCTATTGTATGATTATACCACATTTTGTTCGTCCACTCATCAGTTGATGGACAGTTAGGTTATTTGTACTTTTTGGCTATTATGAATAATGTTGCTATGAACTTGCATGCACAGGTTTTTGTATGGATACATGTTTTAATTTATCTTGGATATACACTGGGGGGAATTTCTGGGTTATATGGTGACTCTGTGTTTAACGTTTTTAAAAACATTTTTTAAGTAGTCTTTTTTTTTTTTTTTAAGTTTTATTCATTTATTGAGAGAGAGAGAGAGAGAAAGAGAATTCCCAAGTAGGTTCTGCGCTCTGCGGGGCTTGATCCCACGAACCTCGAGATCATGGTCTCAGCTGAAATCAAGAGTTGGACACTTAACTGACTGAGCCATGCAGGCACCCCTCTATGTTTAACCTTTTGAGGAAACGCTAGACTGTTTTCCAAAGCAGAAAATTCATCCTAGTGGGTATGAAATGGCATCACACTGTAGTTTTGATTCCACAGTTGAATCTGTTCCTGATGGCCCTGACCTAGACTATATCTCCCCTCCCACTAACTACTGTGGCCAGTGCAGATTGATAATCTTAAGTGAATTAGAGTGAACGGCTGAAGCTGCAGGTAGGTGGGTGTCCTTCACAAACTAGAGGGAAAATTTGGAGATAACTATTTGAAAGGAAGGAGGAATGGCTGGCTGGAAGGCAACCAGTACATGTTTCCTATAGGATGGGTTTGCTTGCTTGGTGTCAGGAATTGTCCTGTACCTGGGGATCTTAGTGGTGCAGAGCAGGAAGGAAAGAACATCTTGGTCAGGACACAGGCATAGAAGAAGCTCACAAATAGGTGAATGAAATAGATTCTACTGAAAATAGACTGGTACTTTAGAAGGCAAAGAGCATAAGGACTCTGGTCATCTTCTTGGTCCTGAAGGATTATGGGAAATTTTAGGGCTAGGCAGATATTAGGAGACATTTGTGAGAAGTATAACTGGTCCTTTCTCAGCACTTCCTTGATGTGGGTTCCTCTTTCTTTTCTCTCCTTTTTCTCCTTTTCACACTGATAATAATATCTGTCACTGAGGCCCTTCTGGCTATTACTGCTGGGTAACAAACATTTTGCCCCTCCTCCCCAATACTTAAAACAACCATTTTGTACCACATGAAAAAAAGATAAATAGAGTTTGGTGGCTAAATGCAGTGTTTGACCCTGGACTGGATCCTGTGTTGGGGGGAAAATGCTCTAAAGCACATTATTGAGTCAACTGACAAAATTGGAATATGAATGGTAGATTAAGTATTCATATCAATATTAAATTTACTAAAGATGATAACTGTACTGTCCCTATTCTTAGGAAATACACACTGAAGTACTTAGGGGCAAATGGCCATAATGTCTGTAACTTATCCTTAAATGGTTAAAAAACTCATCTTTTTTTTTAAAAAAAAAAAATTTTTTTAACGTTTATTTATTTTTGAGACAGAAAGAGACAGAGCATGAATGGGGGAGGGCCAGAGAGAGGGAGACACAGAATCTGAAACAGGCTCCAGGCTCTGAGCTGTCAGCACAGAGCCCGACGCGGGGCTCGAACTCACAGACTGCGAGATCATGACCCGAGCCGAAGTCGGACGCTTAACCGACTGAGCCACCCAGGCACCCCAAAAAACTCATCTTTATATATGGATTATATATATATAATATATATGAATCATACATTTATATATGCACATACACATTTATTTGTATATAGGAATAATCATAAAATTATATGTGTATATATATACACACAATCACATATGTACACATGTATATATGTACATATATATGTGAATATTATAAATTTTCATATGTATATGTATACATATATATGGCAGAGAGAAATGGAGAGGGGAGAAAGATAAAGGAAGTGGGGTAAAATGCTCACAATAGTGGAATTTGGGTAAAAATGTATGGGTGTACTTTATATTTTACACATGGAAATTATTTCTAAATAAAAAGTTGAAAAAAGCACAACCAGTTTACTACTTTATTTTGCTCATGATTCTGTGGATCAGGAAGGGCTGGCCTGGGCAGCTCTTCCTTGTGGTCTCTCATGCAGCTGCAGTCAGATGCCAGTGGGGATTGCCCTCATCTGAAGGCTCAACAGAGTTGGGTGCCCAAGATATCTCCCATGGCCGGCAGTTGATGCTGGCGGTCTGCTAGGAGCTCAGCTGTATCTTTGCCTTGCATTATGCTTTGCTAGCACGGCAGCTTTGGAGTAGCCAAACTTCTTACTTTGTTTCTCCCGGAGTGAGAATCCCAAGAGAAGAGGTGGAAGCTGCATGGCCTCTGCTGACCCAGCCTTGGAAGTTATACAGCATCTCTTCTGCTGCATTCTATTGGTTCCAAGCAAGTCACTAAATACTGTCCAAGAACTTGCAGTCATGTTCCCAAACTGCCATAAATGCTTATTGCATGCCAGGCACTGTTTTATGTGCTTTATAATGTATTTGCTCATTTGATTCTTACCAAAACAAAATAAAACGCCCTGATGGTAGGTAAGTCTTACTGTCCTTAGAGAGGAAAAAACTTGGTGCACAGAGGTTCACTTCCCAACATCACACCATTAGTAGAAGAGCTAGGGTTTGAATCCAGACAGTCTGGCCCCAGAGCCCATGGCCTTATCTACTACCCTACACTATTTCTTCCCAGAGCTGTGATTCCTGTTACATTTGGTTAAACTACCATACGCATCGATAATCACTTCTCATACACAATCACTGGCACGAGAACTTCCCCAGTACATTCAAAATCATGTGACAGTTCTTATCTTCTCAGCTCTGACTTTTTTACATGCAGTTTCGTTTCCCTGGATTACTTTTCTTCTAATGATTTGCCTGTTTCTATTATTGATTCTTCACGTCTTTAGGAAGCCTTCCTTGACCACCCAGCTCTGGGGTGAATGCTTCTGCCATGGGCACAGATGCTAAATAGCTATAGCCCTTATCATTATGCCTTATAATTTGCCTATTGTCCTGGCTGTCTCCCTCACTGGCCTCTTAAGTTCCCTGAGGGCAGGGACACTGTTTGGTTTAGGAAAGGATCTCTAGCACTGAGCACAGTGCCTGGTATGTAGTGTGAACTTAATTACAAACTAACCTCTCACGTATATTCCTCTGTACAATTATGACATATTTCATACACACAAATATAGCCACCAGGACAGTCTCCTGACACATACAAAACCTGCCCATTCACTCTCGTCCATGCACCCTCCATCACCGTGATTTATTCCCCATGCCCAGTCTAGTCTCTGTCACACAACCTCATCACTGGAACCCATCCCATACACAGTTACTGTGACATAGCTCTGATCCTCAATCACTGTCACACACTGGTTTTCACACAATCACGATCACCATCTGTACTCGTAAAACAGGATATTTACTCTCCTGCAAAAATTGGGTTAAGATGACAACAGCTCTATTTTTCACACACGCCTTCACATACTGTATTTTTTCATCCACATAATCCCTGACAATCCCTGACATTACACAGTTATGGTCACACACTGTCTGCTGTCTTCTTCTCACTCCCACTTGACACCTACTCAGACACACATACGCGCATACTCACTCAAGCACGCACTCACTCACGCACACGCGCTCACAGTCCCGGGATCCGAGGGGCGGGTCCGCGGGGGTCTGAGCCGCCGGGGGTCAGCGCCGGAATCCCAGCCCAGGCCAGTGCGGCCCCGCCCCGCCCCGCCCCCTCATGCATATGCAGCACCTCAGCCTAGCAGCCCGGCCCCCAGACGGCCATTTGTAGCGGCGCTGGAGGCAGCGTTCGGCAGGCGCTGCGGCGACGTGAGGAGGAGCGCGCCCCCCGGCCGCTGCCGCCCCTGGCCCCTGCGGTCCTCCCGCTCCTCCGCGCCTCGGGCGGGACCCGGCCAGCCCGGGCGCCGCGCTGCCGCCCGGAGCGGCCCTCCCGGCAGCTCCCGGCGCCCGGGACCCCCGCCCGCCGCTCGCCCGCAGCCCGCCGGCCGCACACGTCCCCGGAGCCGGGCCTAGGGCGGGCGGCGGCTCGGCGTGGCCGGGCGGGCTCGGCGGCGTCCCCATGGCCGCGGCCGGCTGGCGGGACGGCTCCGGCCAGGAGAAGTACCGGCTCGTGGTGGTCGGCGGAGGCGGCGTGGGCAAGTCGGCGCTCACCATCCAGTTCATCCAGGTACCTGGAGCGGGCCTGCCGGGGGCGCCGGGGTGGCGGCGGGCGGGGGCTCGCGCTACCTGTGGCGGGGCTGCTGACGCGACCCCGCCCCGGAGGCGCCGCGCGGGCCGGGGGCGGGCGGGGGGTGAGGGCCCGGCTCTGCCCTCCTGCCCTGCGGCCGTGGCGCCGCGCTCCTGCCTGCCCGGCGCCCTGCTCGGCGTCCCGGGAGTCGGGCTTCTCAGGAATGTGTCCGGGAGGGCGGAGCTGGCAGGGTGGGAAGCGTCGATCCACCTTATCGCTCCGGCCGGGGCCGAGCCCTCCGGGGAGGCTGCGCCGCCGCGCCCGTCTTCCTGCCCCGAGGCCCGGGCTCCGGGCGTCGGGCGTAGGGCTTGCAGCCCCTCGAGCTGGGCTTCCAGCCGCCCCGGGCCGCCTCCTGCACCGTCGGTTGCGATCGCGGTGGCAAGTTGGCCGCGGCTCCGCGTGGTCTGCGGGTTTCTCTGCGCACGCTGAGCCGGAGCTGCCCGATCGAGCTGTGTGTTTCTCTTTGTGTGTATTTGTGCTTTTCTTTTAAGTAATCTCTTAGGTAATGTGTCCGGGTGGGAGGTGTGTGAGAATGCCCGAGGGAAATGGTGGCTTCGAGGAAGTTGAGAATGTTCTCCGATAGGATAGGGGTGAGACCATTTCCTAGGAATTCCTGGTGCCTTCCTGCTTCTCCCTTTGCCAAGGTGAAGTTTGGGATGGGCCATGCTCGGAGATGACCGACCGGGGCGTGCCTGCTGTATCTGTTCCAACTACCCACTCCCCCCACCCCGAGACCTCTTTGGATGCTGGAGGCGAAAGTCAGGGCTTGTGGTAAAGACAATTGCGATGGAATTCTTCATTCTTAGGATTTGCTCTGGTTAAGAAGGTTGAGCGATCTTTTTCGGGATTTTAAAAATGAGAAACCCAGATGTCTCTCCGCTTTTGTCAACCTAAAAGGTGTGGCATACGCTGCGAGAGAAGGAAGGGACCCCGTTATAACAGGTAACAAAAGATATTCTTAGTACACAAGAGTACTGCTAAGATGCTTTGGTGAAGAATTAATTTCTGGTTTCCGTTTCATTCGTTATCAACTGGGATACTTGAATGGCGTATTTCATTTCACTTCACGTTTGTAGTGACATTAAAATACAGAGTACTGTTAAATGTGATTGTTACCTTTCACGTTGCCTAAATGAGCAATAATTTGCTGTTGTAATATTTCAAGGGGTTAAAAACTGCTGCTAAAACCTTTGTATCCAGGAAGAGAAGATGTTTGTGTAATGAATATTTACAGTATGCTCATTAGTGGGTTAAAAAAAAAAATCACACTTTGTAAGAGGTGAGATTGGTTTAAGTTTAGCAGGCTGCAGAATCAGGGATGTTATGTTATATCCCTAGGGCCCAGAGAGAGACTTTAACTGATGGCAGAGCAAAACAATTTATAGCTAAACCTTTCTTTGGGGACTGTTGTTGGGCTGGTGGTGGTGGTGATGAGTGAGAGGATAATTCTGGGTTCCAGTATTAGTAAAGTGTCACCTGACAGGTTTAAACCACACATACTTAGTTTTTTTTTTTTGGGTGGGGAGGGATCATCTGAATGTATTTGAATCTTAAGTTACTTAATTAAGGTACTGGAACCTTTTGTTTTTGGGAAATGGTTTTAGAAATTGTTAAGATAACAGTAATTGCTATTTTTAAAATGATTTTCTAGAATTCATTTGTTAAAGAAACACCTTCATGAATAGCACTGTACTAGATGGTATAAAAGAAGGGAAGGTGTGTATGCATGTGAAAGACATACATATATATACATAGAGAAAAAGTGAGCTTTGAGTCAACTGAAGTGTCTGTCTTATTCTGTCATATATTGGTTGTGAGAACAGTGCCAGAATATTCAGCATCTCTGAGCCTCAATTTAATTATCGGTAAAACGGGTGGGCTGACACATTGTTTATAATCCTATAAATTATGGGAATATTGTTAGCACCGTATCTGTCACGTAATACGTGCTCACTTAATGATTGCTGCTAGTATAAGTGTCTGTGTACAGTTCTGTAACACATTTAAATGCAAAGAGAATTCAGAATTGGGTAAAAGTCAGTTTGCAAAGACTTGATAAAAGTGCTGTGTAGGCTTGGCGGTAGGGAGAGAGGACATACCTTCTGTGAGCATGGGGGAGTTATATGCTAGTTTGGAGAGAGAAGGCAGGCAAGGAGGGGAGTGGGAGAGGCAGATGAATTGGAGCCAGTGAAAGGGAGTAATATAGGTTCTGACATCGGAGGAGACTTTCTGGAGAGGTAGGAGCCAGACCACTTCCATGGAGTCTCAGCTCTGCCACTTGCTGCATGTATAATCTTAGATAAATTACTTAACCTCTTGGTATCTCAATTTTCCCCATCTGTAATCCGGAGAGATAGAAAGTACCAGATAGTGTTGTTGTGAAAATTAGACTTAACATATGTCAAGGGCTTAAAACAATGCCTAGTGCATAATAAATCTACAGATGTTATTGCTGTTATATTAATTTTATATTATGGAGCTAAAGTGACTATTTATCATCTACACTTAATAGAGCCACTATTTATTGTATGACTCTTGGGAAATTAAAATTCATTCTGCTGTGATTGTCTAGCAGTAGTAATTGGGAGAGGAGATGGCAGAAGGATAATAATCTTAACAAGCGGAAGTGAGTTCTCTTTGTGGATCAGGATGACACAAATTGGTTTTATTTATTTTTTAAGTCTTCTGAAACATCCTTTTTACAGTGTTCCGTATATATTTTTCTATGATATAATCTTGAGCAGAAAAAATATAATAAATTGGGGAATGGAGAATGTAAAAACACTTTGTATTTAGCCTTGACTTTCTGTAACCTTAGGTATACTTGTGATTTAGCATATGAAGAGCTGCAAAATAGGAGATTAAGGCAATAATTAGTGCATTTTCTCCTTAAAAATGACTTTAGCAGATCATAAAATGTCTGTATAAAGACGTAAAATATGTTTTTGTTGTTCATAGTTTTTTGAAAAATGTTTTAAATTCTGTTGGTAAATGGAATACCTAAATGATGAGTAAATACCTAAATGATGAGTAGTTAGGAAGTGATCTTAGCATTGTACAAAGAAATGGAGAGAATTTTGCATATCTGAATTCTAGGTTTCCTTACTCAGGTGATGCTAGGGAATTTCTTAATCTCTCCTAATCTTTTCAAGGCTTTAGTTTTTTTTTTCTCCATAAAACACTGAGTTTGGGTGAACAAACCTGCACCTTTGAAATTCTAGGTTCTCATTTAACCAGCTGCTGTGTGCCTTAGTCAAGTTTCTTGGGTTCCCCAAGCCTCAGTTTCCCTATATGAAAAGGGAAATTAAGTAGTACCTTTAGGTTTTTTGGAATAATTACAATAATGCACGCAAATTGTTCAGCACAGTGCCATCTGCAGAGTATGTTAATAATTGTTACCTGGTTTTAATTGCTTCTATTACTTCTGTATCTTGTTCTTCCGAAACAAAATTTGTAATGTATTTATTTTTCCTTGACACGTAATCTGGTCTTTTAAGTCTTCAGTACCCCTTGCCTCCCACCCCAACCTCAAACTCCCCTCTTCACTTTGTGTGGTATTGAGGTGATGAATATTGATCCTGTTTTGAGTCGGGGAAACTTCTTTTTATCAGTTGCAAGTTGATTTTAGGAAAAGATGGAGTAATCGTTGGGTTTGAGGTTAATGCTTTACCTGCTAACTCTGAGAAGAGACCACACATGTTTTATAAAATTAAAGAGAGGAATTTCCCATCTTCTATTCTTTGTTTAGTATCCTGACTTTCTGTTGAGCAGTTTGTCACATTTTGAACTATGTAGGGGGTAGTTGATTCCTTACTCACTGGGTTTTAGTCTTACAACCTGTTAGCTGGACCTGACTCAGACATTGCTTTTAACCCAGAGTTTGTCTTTTGCTGGATGCTTTTTCATTGCCTTTTCCTTGGGGTGGAGAGCCTAGAAGAGATTTCAAGACACATGTATTTATGTTATAGTTAATTGATCCATGTGTGAAGGTTGTGAGTTTAGATTCCAGAATTGCTGTTCTGTTGCGATGTCTGGAAGACACTCTCTGCAATTAAAATAACTTGTGTCTGTGAGTTTGAAACTATACTGTAGACTTGTTTTTTTGTGTGCAGATTATATTTTCAGAGGAATTTACGAATGAATTCTTAGCATTGAAAAATAAGGCACCTCAGCTGATGGTGGTACATACTAGAGATTGCCTCATTTTGGTAACACCTGAAATGGATGTGCTGGCGGTTCCTGCATAGAAATAGTAAGCACTCAAGGGAAAGGATGATCACTTTTAACAGAGGATAAGCAGAAGGAAATTCTAACCTAGGTTTTCTTAAAACTCATTCTTACATGTGTGTCTCCTCATTGGGATGGGGAAGTTGCAGGAGTTAGTGGAGACGCTTCTGTTGAGTGTCAAGAATCCTCTTTTCCCTTGGTCGAGTACCATTAGAAGGCAAAGTGATGGTGACAGGCAGCTGCCTACTGGGATGGGATTTTTAATTCACCTGTGTTGCTGAAGTGTGGGTCTTTACCAAGCTTTGAAATGGAAGTAGTCCTTAAGGGGCGCCTGGGTGGCCCAGTCAGTTGGGCATTGGACTCGATTTTGGCTTGTGTCATGATCCTACATTTCATGAGTTCAAGACCTGCATCAGGCTTTGCACTGACAATGTGGAGCCTGCTTGGAATACTGTCTCTCGAAAGAAAGAAAGAGAGAGAGAGAGAGAGAGAAAGAAAGAAAAGAAAAGAAAAGAAAAGAAAAAAGAAAAGAAAGAAAGTCAGTCTTTGGTTCGGTTAGGCAAATAAATTGGTAACTTTAAAAGGGGGGAAGGAGTGGGGAAAGAGACTTTCTTGAAGCAGTATTGTTTTTATTTTAAGTTTCCTTTTTAAAAAAGTTTATTTTGAGAGAGAGAGAGAGAGAGAGAGAGAGAGAGAGAGAGAGCACGAGTAGGGGAGGAGTAGAGAGAGAATCCCAAGCAGGCCCCCCTGACATTGTGGAGCCTGACTCGGGCTCCATCCCATGAACTGTGAGATCATGATCTGAGCTGAAATCAACAGTCTGAAGCTCAACTGACTGAGCCACCCAGGCACTCCTTAAGTTTCCTTTTTCAAATTAAAACTGATCTCATAAAATTGAGATTTTGTGATGCAATGTGAACATTTCTTTCTTTCTTTTCTTTCTTTCTTTCTTTCTTTCTTTCTTTCTTTCTTTCTTTCTTTCTTTCTTTCTTTCTGTTAGGAAAAATAGAAGCGTGTTTAGAGTATTAGTTCTTTTGTGCCCTTCTTACTGAAAAGTGATAATGAGTAAAAGACTTTCATTCTGCTGGTAGACAATGTTAGTTAATAGTGAATCTACTGGTAAGGCCTTGATCTTGAATTACTTTGGATAGATAGAGCTGCTGAGTCTGTGTTTGGGATTGAAACTTAAAGTAATGTCCTTGGTAGGCCTTTGATTTATTTCTACTTTGCAAAGAGAAATGTCTCTCAGGCTTTTGTGAAAAAGACAAATATTTATATATTCACGTATTTTCTGTGTGGTTCTGAAAGAAACAAAGAAATGTAAGTTGTCTAAAATTGTGTTACTGGAGACATAATTAGACTGAGTTCCTTGTCACCCTATAAATTATATTTTATTTTTAGTGTTGTATAAAAGCGCTATGATTGTTTATTGGTTACATGCATTAAATCATAGTTTAATTAGAAATATTATAGTCACAGAACTTGTTGTTTGTATACATTAGGAGTTTAATATTGCCAGCCAACTTATCTTGCCGCCTCGTATGGTGATGTTTTTTCTAGGAGAAAGAGCTTTGTATACAAGTAAGTACATGTTCAGTACTAGAAGTACGAATATAAATGTCAAAGTAATATTCAGTGTTGCTTTTTAAAAAAACTTTACCCAGATTTTCCAAATGCTAACATTTTACCATATTTGTTTTATCCTTTTCCCCATATATGCTTTTTAAAAATCATTTAAGTGTAAGTTGAAGACAGTGACCACTTATTTTTAAGTATCTCCATGTATATTTCCTAAAAATGAGCATTTGCTTATATAAACAAGATATATAACCAAAATCAGAAATTAACATTGATGTATTAGTAATCTAACATGTAGAGCTTTTTCAGATTTTGCCAATTGTCCCAATAATGCCCTTTATAGCAAAAGAATATCTCAGATTAAGCATTGCATTCAGTTTCCATATCTTCTTTAATTTGGAACTGTTTTTTAGTCTTTGTATTTTAGGACATTGATATTTTTGAAGCGTGTATCTTATTTGTAGAGTTCCTTGATTAGGGTTTGTTTTTTTCTTTTTTCTTTTTTTTTCCCAGCAACACATTTTTCTACAATTGAAAATGTCCATATAATCCAATTATTTCCTTTTAAGTAACATTTAACATAGCTAGCTAGGGTTTGTTTCTTCATTGTTAAATTCAGGTTCTGCATTTGCAGGGGAGGAACAACACAGAAATAATGAATTCTTCTTAGTGCATTATATCAGGAGACGTAAAATAGATGTAGATTTGATTCTATCTGTGCTTAACCAGATCTAGAAATTTACCCTTAAAATACACACACATGAGGTCACAGCATTGTTTGTAATTGAAGAAATTGGAAACACTTACAGAATAGGAGAGGGATTGAATAAAATATGGTACATGTGGAGCATTATGTAGCTGTAAAAAAAAAAAAGATTTCTATGAACTGATGTGAAGGGCCTTCCAGGATAAATTGTTCAGTGAAAAAAACAGTGCAAAATACCTATTGCATAATGTAAAGTATACTGCATTTTGTGTAAGAAAGAAGGGGAAATAAGAAAATACATATGTTTTTGGTTATTGGGACAAAAACACAGAATGGATAAATCAGAGATTAATGAGATTATTGGTTAGCCAGAGAGGGTGGGTAGGAATGAGGGGGAAGGGGTAGAAAGAATGGGGTTGGTAACCTTTCTGAGGATACTTTCTGACTTTTGGAACCATGTTTAATGTTTCACATACTTAGTCCATAAACAGCAAACACGAGTACAATCAAGTGGTGAAGAAAAAACCACCCTCAGGTGGAGTACAAACAAATAAATGAACTAGGGTCGCCTGGGTGGCTTGGTGGGTTAAGAAGCTAACTCTTGATTTCAGCTTAGGTCATGACCTCATGGTTCATCAGTTCAAGCCCCACATCCAGCTCTGTGCTCACAGCATGGAGCCTGTTTGGGATTCTCTCTCCCCCTCTCTTTGCACCTCCCTCGCTTGCTCTCTCTCTTTCAAAATAATAAACTTAAAAAAAAATAAAGGAAATAAATGAACCGAACCTTATTTCAAATGAGTAAGATAACTACACTGAAGGGGGGAAAGAAAAAAACTAACTTTTGAACTGGGTGTTTGGACTATGTCCTCAGGATAAAGACAAAAAGAACTTGAAGCAAACATTGAACTCTAGTTAGTAGGCTGTGTGTGTGTGTGTGTGTGTGTGAGAGAGAGAGAGAGAGAGAGAGGGGGGGGGGGGGACATGGCTTTTCAATTCTGAAACAATTTTTTTTTTCAACGTTTTTTATTTATTTTTGGGACAGAGAGAGACAGAGCATGAACGGGGGAGGGGCAGAGAGAGAGGGAGACACAGAATCGGAAACAGGCTCCAGGCTCTGAGCCATCGGCCCAGAGCCTGACGCGGGGCTCGAACTCACAGACCGCGAGATCGTGACCTGGCTGAAGTCGGACGCTTAACCGACTGCGCCCCAACAATTTTCTATACTAGGATTAAGCAAATAAGTAAATATGTTGTGGAAAATGGGAGCCAACTTTCTCATTGTTGGTGAAGGGAGTTTTAAATGTGGAAAGGGGGAAGGCTAGCCTCAACTCAGATGCTTGCCTGGAATTGAAGATGTTGTCACAGATTCATGGTTTAAAAATTATAGATGCAGAAAAAGATGCATGTGGATACACATGCACATATCTGTGCCTTTTTTTTTTTTTTTTCAGCTCTGTATGCTGAGAGTACATAGAAATCGCGACTTATTAGCAGTGAGAATACCTAGAGCCAGATCTTGGTTTCTAAATACCCTCCTTTACTAGAAGGAAACTTGGAGAAGTGACTAATCCCAGGCCTAGAGCAGAGAATAGAAGATGAGCTAGGAACATCTTGTAGTGCCAGAAAGTAAGATAGTGCTCAAAAGACAAAACAATGGTGACATGTCAAAGAGACACAGCCAACCCAAAGAACTCCCATTGGCTAACTCTGGGACAATATAGTCCATCGAATAATGATACTAATTGATTATTGTCCATAAAGTAAGAATCTGTGAATCCATAGGGATAAATGAAGGAGGAAGGAAAGTTCTTACGGTAGAATTCTAATAAACTTAGGGGAGGTGGTGGAATTAGAAAATCACTATTTGGCAGTATAACAGTTGATTCAAGTCAGAATCATAAATAGATGTTAAAACTGGTGGGTTTGAGAGTAGCTGGATATTAACATGGTCTCAAAGTATCTGCCCATAAGGTATTAATTATTGAGGGAAAATAATAACCACAGTGAGGAAACCTGGCTGACGTCACCTTGGCCAAGTGATCAAAACTAAGACCTCTGATGTTGCTTTATTTAGGTAATGATAATAAGCACAGTTTGTTCTATTCAGTTATGTTAACAAAATCTGGTCTTCATAATCAGTCTAGCTCGGCATGGAGTGAAATTAAGCGTAAAGAAACCAAGTTGAGGCAAAAGGGGATTGACTTGTTCTGTTTAAGGAGAAAATTTCTGTCTAATTTTGTAGGCAGGTATCTTGAGGGAAAGGTTGAAAAATTTCTATTAGGTCAGTACAGATTTTGGTCATGATCTTTAGCATAACGACCTCCCTTTGTACTAATCTTGTATTTTGCTATATATTTTCTATCTTTTTTTACTCAGATTTACCTTAAAATTATTCATAAACATTTTTAATTAGAAAATTAGAATAATACTGTTTTATTCCCAGTTATGGGAAGTGAGGAAGTTAGAAGTTTTGTTTGCTGTTTCCACCCATATCTTTCATAAATTTAGTGTCCTTATTTAAAGCAACCAAGTGTGTGTTGCAGTGTTTTTAAAAGATTGTTTTTTGTCTTTTACATCCTGTTTTGCTATTATAATAGTAAATAGTAATGGTATTAATCTTATTCCTATGAAGGGTCATTGCTTTTATTTGCCATTTGTGTCATTCTCACTGGTGTCAGTGCTTACAGGTAGTCTTTATCAACAGCTAGTCTTTATTTTGAAATGTGATTTGGAGAATACTTTCAAGTATTTTTACTGTAAAGATAGCCAAGGTTATATTTACTTTTGCATGGTAAGTGATGATTTGGCTGGACATAAAATTGTTGGGCCCCCCAGCGTTTTTGTACTATGACAGTGGGGGTATATCTTTGTTTTCTGATTCTTGACCTTTATTTGGCTGGTGGGCCTCCCATTTCTGTCCTGCAGGATTCTGCTTGCATGCTTGTAGCCTTTGCTTATCACTGGAAATGGAAACATTTATCAGGATATGGGTAGAACTTTTTCTCTGTTCACTAGGTTTCCCTGGGAAATGATGAAACCCTCTCATCTCAGGTCTGGGAAAGTTTTCTTCATTTTTGAATTCATTTTCTCAATCATCTCATGAAATACTTATTATTTATGCATCGATTCTCTGCAATCATTATACCATACTGTGTTAAGTTAATCAGCAAAAAAGAAGATAGTCTTTATTCTAGGAAAATTTGCCAAATTGCCTTCTGTATCATTGATGTAGTTTTCTGGATGTGAAATCTAATTACTGTCTCAAACTGATTTAATGCCCTTGATATCTCAGTCTGATATTAACCAGTGGTAATGTTCTTTTTTTTTTTTTTTTTTTTCTTAAGGCCACAAAACTGCTATTTTCTAAAGTTTGGTGCTATTTAAGGAAATAACTCCTTCCAGGGGGAGACGTTTTTCCCTGTGTAGTAGAGTATGTTTTTAAAAATGTATCATCCCATGAAGAGTTGCTTTTAGCCATTCCTGGTGTTGGAGGTAAAGAACTGGCCATCCTTCAGAATTACTGTGGGGCCCTTGGATTCTCAATCTTTTTGATGCTGAAGGGCAGGTTGATACCAGGGGGCTTTAATTTTTGGAGTATCAGCAGGATTTCAACAAATGTGAAATTCTGTTAATTCAGTCATATTTGGGGTTTTGGCTCCAAAATTCTCATTTTGGAGAATTAGAGGTGGTTAAAAGGGATAGTTTTCAGGTTTATTTACCCTTCAAGATTAAGCTTTCTGCACTGAGGCACATGGAAGAATCTGGGGAGACAGTGAGTGTGAGATGCTGTAAGATGAAGATCAAGGCAAAGTTTTTTCTTGCTGTAGGTATAGAAATTGGAATGGCTTAGAAGCAAAAGAAGTCCTTTCTTTAGCATGTGTGTGTATGTATGTGATCCGAAGTGTGCTTATTTGATATTGTATAGATGTCTTTTCATGATTTCATAAACTTTTTTGTTCTTTTTCATTTTTTTTTTTTTAAATGAGATTGCCATCTACTTTTTACAGTAGTACTTTAGGTAATTTACATGGCATTTTAAAGAAATTGTAGTGAGAGGTTTTCTAGGATGTTTGTAGTGCCCTTAATGACTTGTGGAAAGGCACTGTAAGACTGATTTTGCATTGCTTCCTTTGATATGAAATCTTGTACTTTGTATTCTTAGATAAATTTCATTTGTTTGGATGTCTCCTTAATTTTTAAGATGCACATTTGGGGAAGGGTTGAGTGGATCCTTCTGTGGATTTCTAGCTTTGTTAGGCTGTGGTCAAAGAATGTGACCTATAAATTCTCTGTGTTTTGGAACATTAAGAATTTTTAGTGGCCAAATACTATTAATATTGGTAAATATTTTAAGAACACAAGAGAAGAATGAGTATTCATTTGTAGCTTCTAAGGTGCAAAGTTTTGTTCAAATCTATTATAATGGAATTTGCTGATTATATTCAGATCTTTTATAGCTTCTGTTTTTTGTTACCTATTTAATCTGTGAAACTCTGAAATACATTCATTAAATATCCCATGAAGACTGTGTTTTAAGTTTCCTTGAGTGTCTTATTTTGCTTTATTTTGATGTTATAATTTTATATATAAAATGTTATGCTTGAATCTTTGTATTAAAATTCAGTAGTATTAGTCTCGTGTGGAGTTTAACCTTGATTTTCATCCTGTGATATTACATTGCCGTTCTGCTTTCTGTTTGTATGCATTTACTTCATTGATATTTTACATTTCTTTTTTGGTTATTTTGTGGTAAGCTTTTGTGAACAGTATTTAATGTGATCTTTAAAAGTCAAATCTGAGGGTCTTTGTCTTTTGGTAGGGAATTCAGCCCATTCACATTTATTGTGTAATTTGATTATGTATTTGTGAAGTAATCTAGATAAATACATTTTTATCCTTTTTATTTTTATATTTTCTTTGTTTTTAATTTTTATTTATGCAGGCTTAATTGAGTTTATTGCTTTATTTACCATGCATTGAGAGTATAAATGTAGAAATTATTTTAAAAGTAGAGTTTGTTTCTGTGACACTTATTCCTTGTGGTTGCTTTTGTCATAGTCATATGTAGTCTGTGACATTAACCACAACAGCTGCCATGTTTTTGTTTTTTTAAAAAGATTTCCTAGACCTGAAAAAATTCATGCTGCTTATCTGAGAAAAGACAGTTTGAGGTAGTGCAAAGAATCCTTTTTGTGAGTCAAGACATTTATGTAGATCTTGGTTTAGCCTATATATGACTGTGGCTTTGGACAAGATAACCATTCTGTGTTTGATTCACTTTGGCACTGTTATTTTAAGCCCTGTAAACACGAGAATGTTTACAAGTAAAACAAGTATTTCAGTAAAGGATTTTATAGATTTGGAATATTTTGCCCGAATGTCTGCCCCTTAGTTGTATTTGTTTGTACATTTTATACTTTAGATTTTGAGAGTCATAGACCAAGGATACTTCTGTTACATAGAAGTAATCATGTAGCAAAATATGTTAATATTTATTAATTGTTAGTATTAGGTCTTGAACAGGAAATAGTAAATCGTTGGGAAAAGAAAGTGGTCTTAAGAAAGATGAGTTGTGTCTATTCTGGTTCCATAGCTGCTGGTTACTAAAGAAGACAAAGAACCGAACTGTTTTTCACTTTGGATTTCAGAGTTTCTTTGTAATTAAAAGATTACCTATACGTAGTAACGTAGTAACGTGTACATTTGAATGAATCTTGTGTTAGAAGTTTTAGTAGTTGATCCATAGCATTCAGTTTTTTTTTGAAAATAGTCTTTAGAGAAGATAGTCCTATTGTAATTTCTTTCTGGAAATTCTGACTCAGGAAATGTAAAACAGCCTGAGAGTAAGGTCTTAAAAGATTTATTACTTTTGTCTTGTTTCCTGGTGGGTTTTCTTTTAATGCCTTGTTTTTGGTTAAATGATGACATGTGGTTGAGATTACAACAGTCAGCAATTTGTTAGCTGAGAGGAAAAGAATAGTAAGCACATAGTTGAGTCAAACTGCAAAGGAAGTTTTGTGATAGGTATAACATTTAAGTTTTAGAAATCTTGTGGAAAAGTTGCGTGACTATGAAATTTGTAATTTTTGTCCCTTTTGTCTTTGAAATTAAGGTATGTCAGTAAGGTGGGGAAATTCGCCTTAAGCGTGTGTATGCATGTGTGCAAGCATACACAGATGTGGATCTTGTTCGAACTGAGAGTGAATTTAAGTTTAGAGAAGGGTTCATGGGTTTTGGGAATAAAAAAATGCAGATAAAGTATAAAACAGTGGACTTGGTCTGTGATAATTTAACTTGCAGATGTTTAAATGAATGGTTACAATAGCTTGAGTACTACCCGAATTATTTTCACATATTGGCATGGAATTTCCATGCCAAACCTTGGTTTGAATTAGCTACTTCTCAATTATCAAGTTACTTAATGTTAACAGCTTTGTATCACTGCAGTGTTATATGGTCAGACACTTTACATTTAGCTGAGCATTAAGAATGGAGTAGGAATTGGTGAGATTATGTATCAGCAATTCAGACTTCATCAAATGTTGGGTTTTGGGATTATTTTCTTACCATTAGAAAGTCTGATAGGTGATCATAATTTTAGCAGGTGTTAAAATAGTATGGAAAGTTTTGGTATAATGTTAGATTGTGATTCTTGGGTTTTAATTTTATGTTTAAAGACAGACTGATTTTGTTTATTGTTTCTCCTTTCTTAATTGCAAATTACGTATTTACTTAGATTTCTTTGTAGCAGACAGTTTCAGGAAGGAGCCATTGGCAGAGCTGATTAGTCAAATGAAGTTGTCTGACATGGGTTACTTTAGTTTGTGGTTTTAGATGAACAGTACATGGTGCACAGCTGTTGCTCCAACAGCTTTGTTCCAGCTGTCTTACTGGCCTGTCACAAAATACCCCACATTCCTTTTTTTTTTTTTTTTAAGTGGAACCCCGTGTAATATTCTATACTCTATTGCCTAAAATGGGTCCTACTAATTACTTTAATGACTTTTCTTCACTTTTATTCCTCTCCATAGCTACTTATTTAGAATGGCACTAAAATGGATTATGAGTGATTTATAAGCCTTGTCATATTTATAATTTTTTGTTGTTAATTAAAGTTGCAGTTGTGAAATGTTTGTACAGGTTAAGTAGTTAACATTGAAAAGGGCACCCAACGTAATGTCCCCAAATAAATAGTTGGTATTTGGATATGAAACTGGCATCTTCTAATTTCCTATTTGAACCTTGAGTTTGTATTAATAAGTTTCAACAGAATTATAAGATGGAAAGCCATAATATGGTTTATAAAGCTTGTGTAGTACTTTTATAGGTAGACTTTACTTTGTGTTTTTGGTACAGTGGTTGGACTTCATTTTACTATCTTATGTCGTAACTGAATTACAATACTAATGATTTCAAGTGTTTTTCTTAAAGATCTTATTTTTTTTTAATGTTTGTTTATTTTTGACACACACAGAGACAGAGCATGAGTGGGGGAGGGGCAGAGAGAGAGGGAGACACAGAATCAGAAGCAGGCTCCAGGCTCTGAGCTGTCAGCACAGAGCCCGATGTGGGGCTCAAACTCGCGGACTGTGAGATCATAACCTGTGCAGAAGTAGGACGCTTAACCAATTGAGCCACCCAGGCGCCCCAAAGATCTTATTTTTTAAGTAATCTCTACACCCAAAGTGGGGCTTGAACTCACAATTGTAAGATCAAGGGTTGTATGCTCCACTGACTGAGCCAACCAGGCACCTGTTTGTTTTGCTATTTAATAAGGAATAAGGACCTATGAAGAATATTTTGAATCAATGATGACTAATATATGTTGAACATATTCTGTGTATTAGACGTCATGCTAAAAACTTTATCAATATTGCCTCATTTAATCTTTATGATTTATTATGTCTTTTTTTACAGCTATAGAGACTGAGGCTCAGTGGTTAAATGCTCAGGATCCCACAATAATGGCTCAGATGGGACTTGAACCTTTATTTTCTGATTACAAAGCACCTTACAGGTGCTAAGGGCTACACTATACTACCTTGCCCCCCAAAACCACTTTTTATTTAATGAGTTACCTTAATAATGAAGTTTTTGTCTCAGTTGTGTTTCTTTTCTTCTTTTTTTCTTCTTTTAAAGTTAAGTTCATGAAACATTTTCCATTTAGTTGAAATTAGGAGAGCTGAGATTGCATAGTGAGTGAGGTTTTGTTTAAAGTATTGCCTTGCTTCCCTCTCTGTTCCCCTGCTTCCTTGTGATCTATGTCCCATTACTCCTGCACACGCTGCCCTGGCTTCTGCTCTCCCCAGACCTGGCAACCTCCAGACGCCTGCCCATCCTGTTTGAAATTCCTGCTCTCACACAGCCTATTGCTCCTGGAGAAGCACAGTCTGATCATGCTTAGTCACAATCTGTGTGAAATGCACATCCATGACTCTTCTGAAGCTCTGTCCTTTACCAAGTATGCCGTTTTATCTGACTAATTCTTAGTCATCTTTCTAGATGTGACTCAGGGTTCATCTCCAGCAAGCCTTTCCCCAGAGAATATCCAGATTGGAGTAGGTGCCCCTCCCATGTGCCTCCATTGAATCCTGTACATATTTTTGATGAACTTTCTGAGAGTAAGTTGTGGAAGTAATGTCCCTTTACTGTTCTGAAGAACAAAAAAGAGAGTCTTTAATATGATCTTAGTACAGTTACCAAAGTCAGGAAGTTGTAATACTTTTAACTTAGATTATTGAAACTTAGTTGTTCCAATAATGTCTTCTATAGCATAGCAAAAGAAAATCTTTTTGGTCTAGGATCCAATCCAGGATTGACATTGTACTTATTTTCAATGTCTTTTTAGTCTTAAAGTTATTTGTAAAACATTCCACAATTTGGGTTGTCTGATGTTTTCTAATCATTAGAAGCAAATTAGGTAGTTTCGGCAGAACTATCACAAAAGAAGAGTCTTCCTCCAGTACATACCTTATATTAGGGAGGCACATGTCTATTTTTCCCAATACTGGTGTAGAATTGGACCACTCTGTTAACCACTGAAAAGTGATGACTGTTCCCTTTGTAATAAGTATCTTGTGGGTAGAGATACTGAGGCCAGGTTAATAACTACTTTCGAGCTTTTAGGGTTGTGTCTCTTTCTCATTGCTCAACTTCTTGTCCTTTCTTCTTTCCCTCCTTTCCTAGTTTCCTTCTTTCTTATACTCGCTGTCTCTAATTTGCATTTTGTGACAAGTTTTTGTTTTGTTTTGTTTTTATCCTCAAAGAATGCTTGCATTGTACTCATAGGTTTTTAAGGGCAGAGCCCCAGTTATACCACATTTTATTTGGTGAAAGGATCTATATTTTGTTGGCCTTGGTTTCTTCATCTGTAAAATGAAGGTTCTGAAATAGATCATATTCTAAGGTCCTTTTAGATTTTACAGTCCTATGGCACATAAGTTTAGGAGTTTGTGTGTGTGTGTGTGTGTGTATGTGTGTGTGTGTGGTTTTCTTTCCAGTTAGGTTGTTTTATCTTGTTTGGCATTTTTTCCCTAAGATTTTTAAAAAGTTGTCTTCATACTTCCTGTGCAGTATATAAATGTCTCACTGCTTTGGCTTATAATAGAACTGATCTTTGACTGGGGCCATGATATTCTTCACACTTGGATTGGTAATTCCTCTTTCCAACCTGGAAGACAAAGTGTGGTTTTCTTTTTTCATGGAGTGGAGAACTCATTCCTGCACAATCAATAAATCCTGTCATTCCGTGGAGTTTTCTAAATTGCTTAAAAAGGAAGAGAAGAAAAAAACCCTATTCAGTCTAGTTGTGTTTATTACCTTTAAAAACATGGTTTATGCATAACTTTTTTGCAGGGTTTCATAGAATTTCTAATCATTATATCATAGTTTTTAAAGAAGTGAGAATCTTGGGGCACTTGGGTGGCTCAGTCGGTTAAGCAGCCACTCTTGATTGCGGCTTAGGTTATGATCTCATGAATCGTGAGTTCAAGCCCCATGTCGGAGTTGGCTTGGGATTCTCTCTCTTTCTCTCTCTCTGTCCCTCCCCAGCTCATGCTCTCTCGTCCTCTCAAAAAAAGAATAAAAAGAATCTTGATTCATTGTAGAGTTTAGAGCAAATTATTTAGTTGTAGCAGTCAATTTCATTTTAAACAGACTGGAAGAGTCCTGTTATTTTAGCGTTGTTAATACTTTAAAATTCTGCAGTAAAAGCATTAGGTTATTTAATGAATTACAAAAATTGCTTGGCCACATCTTAACTTTTTAAAAATAATTCTTAAGAATTTTTATACTGGGGAGCCTGGATGGCTTAGTCGGTTGAGCATCCGACTTCGGCTCAGGTCATGATCTCACAGTTCGTGAGTTGGAGCCCCACATCGGGCTCTGTGCTGACAGCTCAGAGCCTGGAGCCTGCTTCCAATTCTGTGTCTCCCTCTCTCTCTGCCCCTCCCCTGCTCATGGTCTGTCTCTCTCTCTCTGTCTCAAAAATAAATAAAAAACATTAAAAAAATTAAAAAAAAAGAATTTTTATACTAACTAGAACTTACCTTTTATGATGTTTTGCACTTGAGCATTCAGGGAACTTTTGTGTATATGGTTTCCTTTTAATACCAGCAATAACCCTTTATGATTGCAAGGTGGTGATCATGGTCATTGTTATTTCCATCTTGTAGAAGAGGAGATGGGGGCTTGGGAAGCAGCTGTTTGCCCACGGTCCTATACCAAGTAAGCAGGGAAGCTGAGATTGGGTTTCCCAACTCCTAAAATACAATAATCGTCTTACTACAGCCTATGAATGTTATATTGGAATACAACCCCCAACACTGGGGCACCTGGGTGGCTAAGTTGGTTGAGCATCTGACTTCAGCTTGGGTCATGATCTCACAATTCGTGAGTTGGAGCCCTGCATAGGGCTTGCTGCTGTTGGGGGGCACAGAGCCCACTTTGGATCCTCTGTCCCCCTTTCTCCCTCCCTCCCCCACTTGTGCTCGCTCTCTCTCTCTCTCGCTCGCTCTCTCTCTCGCTTTCTTTCTCAAAAATAAATAAACATTTAAAAAAAATGCCAACACTTACTAGAGGGGAACTGAAAGGAGTGATATAATCTCATTTAATGGATGAAATTCTGCTACCTGTTACCAGTATGGATCTGGAGGGAGCACTGAATAGGGGTGGGATCAGTGAATGAGATTTCCTCAGAAGCACACTTGATGACTTGATGGGTTTCTACTAGAGCTGTTGATGAAGAGGGCACTGTTGGAAGCTAGTGGAGGGACTAAGGTTTGTAATGGCATCCTCTCTAAAATGCAGCTTAAGAAAGCTGAGGTATTCACTGTATGGATAGATCATGCACGAGAATGACAAACAACAGATTTAAGTACGGATCGATCACCTCTTGGGGTGGGGATGAGGAAGATGGGAGAATATGACTTTTGAGAGACATATAAGGGTCGAGAATTGTTGCTAATTTTTTATTTCCTAAGTTGGGAGGTAGGTATACATACATATTTTTAATATTTTTTTCTTCATAAAACATTTTCCGAGTTATTTTATGGTTAATGAAGAACAACAATGTAGTCAAATGGAAACTCTTAGCTTTTCATATGATGTTCAAGGTATCACGACTTGGTTGACAAGACACAAGTGTGTTCTTTAGGGGTTTTCCTTCAGGGTGGGAAACTTTTTATTTTTTTTCCCTGACTGTTCAAACAGCAAATAAAAATTGAGTACAATTTTTATTACAACAAAAAGTTCATATTTGAACTTGTGAGCAAAATTGTTTTGTGTGGATGTGTGTGTATACGTGTGTTTTGATTTGCTTCTAAAATTACTATATACTGTTATTGTAGCTTTCTCCAAAGCACTGCCTCTGATTTCATCTTGGTTACAGGAACTGATGATTAATTTTGCCGTAAATTTCCTGTATGAAGAAGTGATACCTTTAACTTTTCCCATCACAAATTTCTTAATACTATTTGTAGATGCACAAAATGAATGCTCGCATAATGTGGTTTTAGGTAGGTGTGACCAAGGATTAAAAGAACATCTAGAGTACCATATACTAGGCCAGTGTTTTGCACTATACTCTCGACATTTTTGCTCATTTCTAAAGTGGATAACTTTTGGGCTGAGGGCATGTTTCATCAAGAGTTGATAATTTTTTTAGGGGGACTATTTATTAGGATTATTTATTTATTTTAAAATGTGTTACCCTTTTGGTGACTTTGTGAATGAAAGGAATCTTATTTCCAAGTTTGGATGATCATGGGATTAGAAAAATTGCACTTGGTGGTTATTCATCTAAAAAGTTTTGCCTTTATTTGGATACTTTTGCTTTTTGGAGAGGTAAGATGGGAGAGAGAAGAGGAACTCTGTGTTCTTCGTGAAAGTATGTATACTGGAATGTTGCTAATTCTCAACAAAGAGATTGATTGAAAACGTGATTTAAGGGCACCTTTAGATTTATATAGATTATAGTGTGAGTTTAAGAGGAAGTGGGTGGGCTGGGGTGGGTAAAAGGTGGAAGGATGGGGAAGGTGGAATTAATGACCTTGTTCCTGAGTTTAGAGGTTTGAATTATCTCCTTTTTTTGGAGATTACCACATATGAATTCATGGTGTATGCTGGGGGTTTCTTGGTGATTTTTTTGGATAGATTCTGAATGTCATCTAAGGACTAGACTTTTATGGTATCGATTTTTTGAGAACTTGAAAAAGTGTTTTGCTTTTGACATAGTTTGACTTTAAAGGTTTTCTTTCCTTGGCATCTCCTCAAACAGAGCCGTTCTGCCCATTCCAGTTGTAAGTGGAAGCTGTGGTCCATTAAGATTTTTGAAATAAAATTTGGGAAATGTTCTACACGCAGGGGTTCCTCACCCTTTTTTGTGCAAAGAACTCTTTTGGCAGTCTGGTGAAACGTATGAACTCCTCAGAATACAGTTGTTTTTTTTTTTTTTTTAATTTTTTTAATGTTTATTTATTTTTGAGACAGAGAGAGACAGAGCATGAACGGGGGAGGGTCAGAGAGAGGGGGAGACACAGAATTGGAAGCAGGCTTCAGGCTCTGAGCCATCAGCCCAGAGCCCGACGCGGGGCTCGAACTCACGGACCGCGAGATCGTGACCTGAGCTGAAGTCGGACACTTAACCGACTGAGCCACCCAGGTGCCCCCAGAATACAGTTTTTTGAGTGTATAAAATAAAGTATCTAGGTTTATAAAGGAAACCAATTACATTTAAGTCTAGTTATTGAAATACCAAAAACAAAAGTTTTCCCTTTTAACTGGTGTTGAGTATAAATGCTAACCTGATTTGCCTGCAATAACTGTTACATGAAATATCTGTGATTTTTTTTTTTTGGTGACCGTCACAGGTACTGCTACAGTGGTTTATTGAAGGAAATTAAATGCTAAATTTCAGTTAGAGGTTAATGGACCCTCTCTACCGCCCCCACCACCCACATTTTTGAATGAAGATTTAATTCGAAGAACCCTTTTTTAATGTAGTGAAAAAGAAGTCTGGATTTGGAGCCAGGTAACTATGGGATTGAGTCTCATCTGCTACTTAACAACTGTCTGTGTATTTTCTCAACTTGGAGCTTTAATTTCCTCATCAATATAATGGAGATGGAAAATAGTACCTGTGGGATTTTAGCCTATTATACCTAGAACACCCACAAAAAAGCTAAAATCCCTCAAGTGCTGTTACCATCTCCATCTACTATTGTAGTCAACTGGTATTGTCATTTTACCAGTTTTATTTTTTTAATGTTTATTTATTTTGAGAGAAAGAGAGATTGTGAGTGGGAGAGGGGGAGGAGAGGTAAAGACAGAGAGAGAAGAGAAGAGAAGAGAAGAGAAGAGAAGAGAAGAGAAGAGAAGAGAGAATCCCAATGCAATGCAGAGCCCGATGACGCCCTCAATGCAGAGCCTGATGACGTGGGGCTCGATCTCCAGAACCCTGAGATCATGACCCAAGGCAAAACCAAGACCTGGGTGCTCAACTGACTAAACCACCCAGTCCACCCCTTCATTTTGCCAGTTTGAGTGAAGTATAAAAACCTACTTCCCTTTATGTCTCTTTACTCCCTCTCTCCTGCTTATAATTATTTTCAGGCTTTCCTCTACATACATATTGAAACACATCAAACAGTATTATAATTTTTCTTCAACTTACAAGCGTATTATAGAAAACTGAAGAGAAGGCAAGTCTGTCCTACTTATCCATATTTTTGCCATGTCCATCCATTCATCCATCCTTCCTTCCTTCCCGAGATTCCTTCTTTGTTTCCCTCCTGTTTAGAGAACCTCTTCCGCCATTCTTTTAGAGTTAAGTCTGCTGGTGATATAGTCACTTTTATTTGCTTTATTTTCATTCCTGGGGGCAACTTTTTTTTCTGGATATAGGATTCTGGGTTGATAGTCCTTTTTGGTTAGCATCTAAAAAATTGTGTCACTTCTGGTCTCCATGGTTTCTGATGAGCCATCTGTAGACATTCTAATTGTTTTTCTCCCTGTAGGTAAGGTGTTTTCTCTGCCTTTTTAAGACTTTTTCTTTAGTTTTTAGAGGTTTAATTATTATGTGTCTTGGTATGGATTTCTTTGTGTTTTTTCCTTTATAGCATTTGCTCAGCTGCTTCACTGTAGGTTTTTGTCTTGCCACATTGAGAAGTTTTTAGCTATTATTTCTTCAAGTATTTTCTCAGCCCCTCTCTGTCCTCTCTTTTCCGGGATTCCAATAATGTGAATATTAGATCTTTTGTTATAGTCCCTTGGGGCTGTGAGGCTCAACCCCCCCATTTTTTCCCCCCAATCTCTCAGTTTTTCAGATTGGGTAGTTTCTGTTTTTCTATCTTTCAGTCCATTGAATATTTCTTCTTCCATTCTGCTGTTTAGACCTTTCTCTGAACTTTTTTTCTGGTTATTGTTTTTTTTCCAGTTTAAGTTCCCATTTGGTTCTTTAAAGCATATTTGTTGAGACTTGATTTCTGAGACTTTTCCCCCATTTATTCCAAACATTCTTCAATATTTTATCAAGACCGTCTGCCTTAATGTCTTCATCAGATGATTCTAACATCTCTGTCATCTTGATGTTGGTTCTTTTGGTTATTTTTGTCATTGTGTTTGAGATCTTCCTGGATTTTGATTTTTTTCCCCAAATTTTTATTTAAATTCTAGTTAATACATAATGCAGTATTGGTTTCAGGAGTAGAATTCAGTGATTCATCACTTCCGTACAACACCCAGTGCTCATCATGACAGTTTTTGCATGTTCTAATTGAAATCTTATACATTTTTATACTTTGTTCTGAGTCTTTGGATCTTACTCAAACCATTTATTTTAGCTGACTTTTTTTTATACTACTCTGGCAGGAAAAGGAAGGTGGAGGTGCTGCCTCATTACTGCCAGGTAGAGATTGAGCCTCCATGGAAACCTTGGGTGGGTGGGTGGGGGGACATTACATATTACTCCTAGGTGGAAGTCCAGGCTTCCCCACATAATCTCCATCGGAACTGTTCAGGGAGAGAAGTTCATTACTGACTGGCAGGGACGAAAGCCCTGGCTCCCTGCTTGACATACTCTAACATCATCCTAATGGGGCCTTTATAGCCTTGAGAGGGGAATGCTAGGCTCCCTACTGGGACTTTGCTGGTGGGGGTGTGAATGGGATGGGTGACTTTAGGTTATTAGCTTAAAAATGGATTACTATTTTTATGCCTCTTGATTAACATTGCTAGTAATTATGCCAGTCAACTTGATTTTATAAGGAGTTCAGCTCTGTACCTGTTCTTGAGGTGTTTCAGGGGCAGCTCTGTGTTATCCCTATTTATAACTTGAAAAGTAGCATAGGAAAGTGATCTGGGAGAAGAGGTAGATTGGGGAATTTAAAATAATACGTGATTGTTGAGGGTAGCTTGTGTAGGTGAGGCTTACCCATGTGGAGGAGGTCAACATGGCTCAAGATGGAATTCTGGAAGGCTGCCGTTTAAAAGAGGATAGGCAGAAGAAAAGGAACAAAATGACCCAAGAGAACCCACCGGAGAGCTAGAGACAAAAACCGTGTTAGGTATTGCAGAAACCAGTAGAAGAGAACTTCAGGAAATGTTGAGTATTGAGCAGAGTCACATATGTTAGATTGGTTAAGTAATCGAAGGGTGAAAATCCTAATATTGGCAATGAGTAAGTCACAGAAGGCAGTGTTAGTGGGATGATAGCAATAAAAGTCAGATTACACTGAATGGGGAGGTTAAGAAAAATATCGATGGAGGAGAAAGAAGGAAGGTAAAAACTGAGGTGCATGTGTTTTATTAATTTTGTTACAAATTAAAAAAAAATGTTTCTTTTTGAGAGAGTGTGAGCTGGAGAGGGGCAGAGAGAGAGGGGAACAGAGGATCCAAGGGATCTCTGCAATGATAGCTGTGAGCCCAATACAGGGCTTGAACTCACGAACTGAACTGTGAAATCATGAACTGACTGAGCCACCCAGGTGCCCCGGGGGTACATGTGTTTTAAAATTAAAAATTCTTACTTACATGCTGAAGAAGAGCTAGTATGATAGGAAATACACCAGAGAAGGAAGGTACTGTTGATGGCAAGGACCTTTGATAAAGTGGAAGATTGAATCTAGAGCACAAACGAAGCATCAAAAGTTGAGGACAGTGATATGTATATATATTTTTTTCCTCCTGAAAGGGTGGAAAGGACAGAAACAAGACAAAGCTTGATGGGAGTCTCAGAAATAGGGAAAATAATCTAGACGTACATAAATGTTTTTCAAGAAATTTTTACCCAAATTAGTAATTTAATAGTTTACATTAGAGGCATGCCAGAATTGAATATATTTTAAAAAAATATGCTGATGATACAACAGTTCTTATATGCTAAAAGAAAAAAAATGGCAATATGATGAGCAATTAAGAACCAAAATATAGTAAATGTTTTAAATTATCTCTGAGTAGCAAAAAAAGGGGGGTGCTAAATAAGCCATTTTTAAATTACCCATTGACAAAGATCAATGAAAGGTTACCTATTGTAGGTAAAGATATGGGGATAAGGATACTCTCTTACACTGCTCCTGGAATCTTAAAAGTAAAAGCTGAATTAAGCCTTAAATTTCATATACTATGATCCAGTGTGGCTATATTTCAAGGAGATTTTCCTGATATAGTAATTTACTAGTAGAAGTAATTTACTAGTAGAATGGTAGAAGATTTAGATACATTTTGTAACAATGTTACTTTCAACATTTTGGAAATGGTTTATGTGGTCAGTGATAAAGATGGATTGAGTAATGGCTAGTGTTATTAAAATTAATTTTGAGACACCTTGGCAAGGAGGAGATGCTCATTAAGTAGGGGAGGAAAGTAGATTATAAAACCATATACAGTACAATACAAGTTTAATTACATATGCACAGGGAAACAAGGACTTAAGAGTAAACATTTCTGGATGATTTTTATTTTTGGTTTCTTTTTTTTTCTGTGTCTGGATTTTCTTCACTGCACTTACAATATATCCTATAATAGGGAAAAAGAATTTTAAAAACTTCAGTGCTGCTGAGTGCACTCTTAAGGGAATACAGTTGGTGACCAGTAGCTTTCTAGAGTACAGCTTGTACTTTATCGATAGTCTAGCCTTATCCTTTGACTTGAGAAGTATACCTCCAGGGATTTTTACTAAGGAAATGAATAAGAACCATAAAGATTGTTTTACAAAGATTTATTGTGATATGATTTATAATGGTGACATGCTCTAATTGTCCTAAATAGGCCAATGGTTAAAATCTAGTTCATTCTTCCAGTGGACATAAGGCAGATCAATGCAGTCTGTGAAAAATGGTTTTGGGAGTGTACATGATGAAACAGGAAGTTTTCATGCTATCATTTACACAGAGAAAAAATATAAAATGGTATAAGTTTTGTCCTGATTTTCTTCCTTAAAATAAAAGAAAAAATAACAGGAAGAAAGAGATCCAAATCCGGAGTTGTTTTCTTTATACTGTTAGACGTTTTCTACAGTGGTCATTATTTTATAATTATAAAGTTGTAAATAAATTTGCTAATTGATACAAAAAGCCTCTGTATATCTTTTACTTCAGTTAGTTTCTCCATTATGTGGTAAACACAGAATAGACTAAACTCAAGATTTATTTTATTACTTAAACCTTAGGAAAACATCTTTCTTAAAATCTGACTTGCATGTCTTTATTTTTCTGTGACCAAATTTTCTTCTGTCTTTTATAAGAGATTTATGTCTTGGTTTCTCTTTTGCTCCAATGATAATGTATGTGTGATTTTTTAAAAACTGAAAAACTAAGTGAGGGGCACCTGGGTGGCTCAGTCGGTTAAGTGTCCAACCCTTGATTTCAGCTCGGATCATGATCTCACGGTTCGTGAGATCGAGCCCCCAGTTGGGCTCTGTGCTGGGCTTGGAGCCTGCTTGTGATTCTCTCTCTTCCCCTCTTCCTCTGCTCCTCCCCTGCTCATTTACTCTCAAAACAAACGAACGAACAAACAAAAAAACCCTAAGTGAAACATTAGTGAAGATTTCATTAAAAATAAGATTTTTTTTTACCATATCATATGCAAAGATGAAAGCAATACACGGCATGTAAAATAAAAGTTCCCTGCTATGCCTGCTTATCCATTCCATTACTTCCCACATTTTCATTCTCTAGTCGTAACCACATGATAAAATGCAACCATATTCAGTGTACTAGTTGAGTTTCGACAAATTTTTGTGTCAAAACTATGTAGCCATGATCACAAGCAAGATAAAGAATACTCCATCACCCCAAGAAAGTCCCTTGTGTCTATTTCCAATTAGTAACCTCCAAAGGTAACCACTATATTGACTTTAATTAGTATAATTTAATTTTGCCTGATTTGGACTTTATATCCTGTAATTATAAAGAACATACTCTTTTTTTGTCTGGTATGTTTTTGCTTTGCATATTTTTGGGATTCATCCATGATCTTGCTTATTTTGGTAGTTTGTTCCTATTTGTTGCTTGGTAGTGTTCCATACTATGGATATACCATAATTTATTTACTCTTTGATGGAGCATTTGGGTTGTTACCAGTTCTTAGGAACTATGAATGAAGCTGCACTGAACATTCATATACTATATGTTACTATATGGATTTATATTTTCATTTCTCTTGGATTAAAACCAAGTTGTGGAGGGGTACCTGGGTGGCTCAGTCAGTTAAGCCTCTGACTCTTGATTTCAGCTCAGGTCATGATCTCATGGGTTCATGAGTTTGAGCCCCATATCGGGCTCAGCACTGACAGTGTGGAGCCTGCTTGGGATTCTCTCTCCCTCTCTGCCCTTCATTTGCTGTCCCCACCCCCTCATATAAATAAAACTTAAAAAAAACAAAACAAAACCCAAGTTGTAGATGATTAGGTCATATGGTAAGGTCATAAAGTCATTAACTTTGGAATGTCGTTTCACAGTTTCTTGTGAAAAGGTTGTACCAGTTTCTATTCCCACCAAAGATGTATGGAAATTCCAGTCATTCTGGGTTCTTACCAGCATATTTTAGCCAGTCTGCTGGATATGTAGTGGCATCTCACTGTGGTGTTAATTTGCTTTTCTCTGGTGACGCTGAACATCTTTTTATGTACATCCCATTTGTCTTTTAAAATTCTTTGTCTTTTTAAAAAATTGGGTTGTTGGTGTAACTGAGCTGCAAGGCTTCTTCCATTTGAAATTAAGTCCTTGTTTAAAAAAAAAGGGGGGGGGCGCCTGGGTGGCTAAGTCGGTTGAGCGGCCGACTTCGGCTCAGGCCATGATCTCTCGGTTCATGAGTTCGAGCCCCATGTCGGGCTCTGTGCTGACAGCTCAGAGCCTGGAGACTGCTTCAGATTCTGTGTTTCCCTCTCTCTGCCCCTTCCCCGCTCATGCTCTGTCTCTCAAAGATGAATAAACGTTTAAAAAAAAATAAATTTGAAATACAAGTCCTTTGTCAGCTATATGTATTGTAAATATTTTCTCCTTGCCTTGTTGTTTGTTTCTATTATATATAATGTGATATATATTATATACTATATTATTATTACATAATGTTATTTGTTGACATATAATGGAGATATACTAGTTTCAAATGTACAGCATAACAATTCAATGTTTACATATACTGGGAAATGATCACCATAAGTTCATAACATCTGTCTCTATACATATTTCTTCCCTTTTAATATTTACATCCTATATCTATAGTTTTACTCCATTGGCCAGAACTTTTAAACTTTAAAAATAACAAAATAGTTAAAATCAAAATAAACGTGGTAGTAGATGTCCTTGTTTTGCTTCTGATTTTATTTCTCTACATCATATAAAAAATTTTACAGATTTTTTGGATTAAGTATCCTATGAGGGTTTTTATTAATGTTACTATTAGCAGTGTAATTTTATCAGATGCTCTTTGGCATTTGTTATTGTTAGACCATTATTAGTCGTATCCCTTGATGTTGAATTGGTAAGAAATATCTAGGATATACATCACTTGATTAGGGTATATTAGTACACTGAAGAATTTTATATACTATCATTTTACCTGGTCAGTTTCTGGTTTACTTTAATTGTATCGTATGGGTGTTTATTTCCCTTTTCTGGGTATATAAAGGCTGTGATCAAGATCATATTTGTCTTGTAGGATGAATGGGATGACATATTCATCTTCACATGCATCAAGAGTTTTAAATTGTGCATTTTAAAAATCTGGGCTTATCACTATGGTCATTATTCCAGATACTCATTTTGTTCCTAGTTCTTAGAGAATTTTGTCTGTTTTATCTTCTGTTAATTCACTTCTCTCCTTTTTGAGATAACAGCTTTGTGTGTAATTTTTTTTTCTTTTTTAAATTTTGTGAAAATATTACCATAATGAAGCTTTTTAATTCTATTATAGGTCTGTGTAGAAGAGTATCTTTATCTTATTTTTGTTACAGCCTCTTTCCCTTGAATATATGTATTTTCTGGATATGTTTTTTTGAGTGCTACCAAATGCTAACATACTGCCTCTTTTTCACGGAATCCAAGATGACTAAGCTATTCCTGCCCAGTGGTACTCATTTAGATTTTCTAGAATGGTCTCCACCCCCATCCCAAAGTATTAGTTCTTGAATTGTCAGTGCTATCAATTGATAGATCTTTGTTTTTATTTTTTATTATGTTCTGTTTTCCTTTGGTTTTAATCATTTTTTTTAAAGTTTTATATTTTATTGCTTTGTTTTTTTCTTTTGATAAACATTCAAAATTATGATTTCACCTGTGAAAATTGCATTAGTCATTTGGTATTTGTAGAAATCTCATTTTAATTTTTTTCTCATTCAAATTATTTTATATTTGAAATTTAAATTTTGGTTGATTTCTGCTCTGTTATTCTATTTTTAGCATTCTGGAATTTTTGGACATTAGAGAAGATATCTTTCAAATGTTGAGGGGCCCAAAGCCTGTGTAGTTTTGGCGTTCCCCCTTTAAGAAAGAGGCTACAGAATTATATACACGGATGGATATTTATTTAGAATGAGAAAAGAAGTCATTCGTGTAAATGAAGGGCATGAGTGAATGAAGGGCCCAATCTTCGTTCATTTTGTGGCAAATCTGCCTCTGCTTCAAAGGATAAAATTTGGTTGATGTACATTGAATCTTCATGAATCTTCTCTGCTTTGTGTCCTATATTTTTGACTATGTGCCATAATATTTTTTTCAACTTCCAGTGGTTCTAATAGTTTTTGCACCGATTCATACTTTTTGTTGCCTAAATAATATCATTCCATTATTTCATGATGGCATTTAAGAATCTGGCTGTAGCTGTTGCCAAATAAATTTTACCATGTTCAATATTGATGTTTTCATACTTGATTTCTTCTGTGGACTCAGTTTGATGCATTTTTTTGCCCACCCTTTTGTTGTTAGCCTTCTGAGCACCACATTGTTAGATTTTATTTAAAAAGAAATCCTGGGACCCTACGACCCAGCAATTGCACTACTAGGTATTTATCCAAGAGATACAGGTATGCTGTTTCGAAGGGACACATGCACCCCCATGTTTATAGCAGCACTGTCAACCATAGCCAAAGTATGGAAAGAGAGCAAATGTCCATCGATGGATGAATGGATAAAGAAGATGTGGTATACATATACAATGGAGTATTACTCGGCAATCAAAAAGAATGAAATCCTGCCATTTGCAACTACGTGGATGGAACTGGAGGGTATTATGCTAAGTGAAATTAGAGAAAGACAAAAATCAGATGACTTCACTCATCTGAGGACTTTAAGAGACAAAACAGATGAACCTAAGGGAAGGAAAACAAAAATAATATAAAAACAGGGAGGGGGGCAAAACAGAAGAGACTCATGAATATGGAGAACAAACTGAGGGTTACTGGAGGGGTTGTGGGAGAGGGGGTGGGCTAAATGGGTAAGTGGCACTAAGGAATCTACTCCTGAAATCATTGTTTCACTATATGCTAACTAATATGGATGTAAATTTTAAAAAATAAAAAATAAAAGTAAAAAATAAAAAGAAAAATCATTCTCAGGAAAGAAACCAAAAAAAAATATTTATGTATATATATTAAAATATTGCTTAGTAAAAAAAAAAAAAAAAAATCCTGGGGTGCCTGGGTGGCTCAGTCAGTTAAGTGTAGGACTTAATACCGGCTCTGGTCATCTCTTAGTTTGTGGGGTCAAGCCCTGTGTTGGGCTCTGCACTGACAATGTGGAGCCTGCTCAGAATTCTCTCTCTCTCCGCCCCTCTCCCACTCCCTCCTCCCCAAATAAATGAACCTTAAAAAAAATAAAAAGAAATCCTGTTGAGCTTCTTTTTTTCTACTAAAGCTACTTGATCACGATTACTGGTTTGGCCTCTTTGTATTTTTCCCTCCATACTTTCTCATGTTTGACCTGTGTTTTATAGTGTCTTTATTTTGCAGTGACTTTTAAGGAGCAGCATTTATCTTCATTACCTGTAGTGTGGGTGGGGAGTAAGTCACCTTTTCATCCATGAGTGTTTTTTCTCCTCATGAGTTGTGGCTGTGGGCAAGAATGTGTGCAAATCTATGAAGAGCTGGTTGGGAGGTGAAGTAGGTAGTGCACATTTTCTCTTTCCCTAAAGCATTTAGAGATTGGTTAAGTAGGGGAGAATTTATATTGTTTGGGTTTTACTGCATGAATTCATGTTGTCATAATTCTAGTAGCAGTGGTAACTGATGACTTTCAAATGAAATCAAGTGAAAGTTGATAGGATAATTGGTTATTCTCTTGGAGTAAGCCTTCTGTGCTTCTTTTAGGGAGACAGAGAGAGAGTGAGAGAGAGAGAGTGAGAGAGAGAGAGAGTGAGTGTGTGTGTGTGTACATGCAAACTATTGCAGACTGTTTTTGCAGTTTCTGCAAATTAAAAGTCAGTTTTGCTAGTACTGATAAAAATGTTTCTGACACTAACACAATACTGCTTGCCTTTTTTCGTGTTAGTAACGACAAAGTATTTGTTCTTTTAACACACAGGAAGAGCATGAAACTGATTTTCCTCCGTGGGACTCCCTTCCCCAGTGGAATAAAGTTAGATAGAATGAGAATTTCTTTCCCTCTTAAACTCTGAAAAAGACCACTTCCTCTATTTTGCATTTTTGGGTGGTGGTTATAGCACTTGTTTTGAGGTTTGACCACCCTTTGTTCAGCTATTTTTATTTTTACATATCATTTTGAGTACACTTAGTGGTATTTTAACTATAACATCTTGTATAATGAAACTCATGCATGCATAGTATGTCTTAAAACACCACTGTTGTTTTGACTTAATTTGTATTAATTGGTTTGTGCTATTTCTGCTTTATCTGAGTTGTTTTTTTTCTTTAACAAATGAATGCCTAGTTTGCCACAGCTGAGCTAAAAAGCCAAATCATACTTTTAATAGATTTGCAATGTTTGCTTTCTCTGCTTAACATTTAAATTATGTAAGATATGACATGAATTTCAACTGCTTGGTTGCTCTATGTCCCCACCCTCCCACCCCCAGTAGGGGACAGACTTTTTTTTTTTAAATGAATTTTATGTTTGCAGTTTGCCTTCACTGCTAAAGGCTAAACATAAATCTGGGTAGTGCATGTTACAGTATTCTTTCAAATGCCTGGGATCCCATAATAGTGTAGTACTTAGTTTCTAAGTACTTAGTACTTAGATAGGACTGGATGTCAGGCAGTAGTATCCACTGAGCACTTTAGTGCCAAGGACTGTGAAGAGAAGGAACAAAATACTGAGGGAGAGGGGCGCCTGGGTGGCTCAATCGGTTAAGCGTCCGACTTCGGCTCAGGTCATGATCTAGCGGTCTGTGAGTTCAAGCCCCGCATCGGGCTCTGTGCTGACAGCTCAGTTTCAGATTCTGTGTCTCCCTCTTTCTCTGACCCTCCTCTGTTCATGCTCTCTGTCTCAAAAATAAATAAATGTTAAAAAAAATATTTTTTTTTTAAATAAAAAAAATACTGAGGGAGAGAGGCCCCCTTCTCCTCCCCCCAATACAAGAGAAATAATGACGCATGCTTTCTGTGGAACAACATAACAATTAGAAGTTCAAAGTAATATACTAACAAAGCAAGGGCTTGAGTGCTCAGAGGGTATGGAACTGAAATTCAGGGCTCAAGTTGTAATCTGAAGTTCAGATGAGGGTAGCTGTGGTAAACTACAAATGAGGTACAGAAGGGGCAGTTCTGGGGGGCAGCCAGTGTGTGCTAAACATAGGAAGTTCACACATTTTACTCTTACTGGAAACTATGTCTTAAATTGAATTGGAACTCCTGATTTTGTTATGTGAATGGGAGTAAAGATATAGAACTTTTACCCCTTATTATTTTTTTTAATCATTGCTTAGCTTTCAAAAGTCTTACTAAACAAATTTCAGAATCAGTGAAACTTGATAATTTAAATAAAATTTAAGCATCTGTAAAATAGTTAACAATGGCACACTTCCTGGCACAGAAAGTTCAGTATACAAAATGCTAAAAATTATATAATAGCAGCATTTTAGAAGCTATATAACATATGGTTGTAGTGTTAAGCTGTCACTGTTTCTCATCTGGTGAAAAATAAAGCATTAGGTATATGCCCTGAGATCTTCAGATTTGTACATATTCTTCTGAAGCCTTTACTATACTATCTTTGGGTTCCATGCCATGGGATAATCAGGTCATGTTTAGTGCTGTTCGAGGAAGGAAAACCAAATTATGTTGTAGAGGTTCTAATGTGTTAATGTTTTGCTGTATGCTTTTCTGTAATATTCCCAGACAGAAAGTCTTAAATTTGTGTAAGTACATGGAGAAAAGTCTACTGAGATACTAAACTCCATCCTCCCTCAAAATGGGATCAGTTGCTGCTGCTGCTCCAATCACTACTCCGTTCTGTATGGCACAGTAGTATTCCGTGTAAAAAATTGCCATTTTACAAACCAAATAGAAGATAGAATGGAAGAAGAGGCCCCTTGTACGACAGCAAAAAGTTCTTTTACACACCAAAAAAATGTGTAACATTTTTATCAAGAAACCTAAAAATGCTACTGTGGTTCACAAAGAAGACCTAAAGAAATAGAAAAACACACTATATTCTTGGATTTGAAAATGCAAGTTCTTAACTATCAATTCTGAAAGCTAGTAACTAACTGTAAACTCTGAAATCTGTAAACTGGCATTCTAAAATAAAAAACCTAAAAGGATTAAAAAAAACAAAACAAAAACCAAACTCCACCAGTCTGTTGTCAGGTATTTGTGTAAGCTCATTTTGTAGATGAGTGAAATGAAGCTCATCAAATAACCTCTCCAGGGTTACAAAGCTAGGAGGTGGTTAAAGCAAGGCTTCCCAGTAAGGTGAGTTTGAGGGCTCAGACGTGATAATAGCTAATATATAGTAAGCACTTACATCATTAACCGTTACTGTTCCAGGTAAAGCACTATATATTTTTTCAGATAGAATAACATCTAAATATATGTAGAAAATAGGAATTTGTGAGACTTTTCTAGAGGGGTTCTAAGGATAATGCATGCTTCGTTTATAGATTTATGGGTCCTTTAGAATTCCTGCCTCCCCGTCCCACTCTTCCCCATCCCTACGCAGTGTTCCAGCACCTTCTCCTATGATCTGCTCTTCTGCTTCTTTATATGTCAGATAATCTTATATAGTATGGATTTTTTGGGGCCGTCTATTATGTTCTGTTAGTCTTTTTGCCTATTCCTATGCCCATGTCATTCTTTCTTTCTTTTTTTTTTTTTTTTTTTTTTTTTTTTTTTTTTTTTTACAGAAAAGTTTTATTCTTTCTTATGAGAACTCCTGGCAACATTAAATATATACCATAACTATGGTGTTAGCTATAGTCATTATGTTGTATGTTACATCCCCAGTATTATTATTTTTTTAATTTAATTTTTATTTTTTTTAAATTTACATCCAAATTAGTTAGCGTATAGTGCAACAATGATTTCAGGAGTAGATTCCTTAATGCCACTTACCCATTTAGCCCACCCCCTCTCCCACAACCCCTCCAGTAACCCTCAGTTTGTTCTCCATATTCATGAGTCTCTTCTGTTTTGCCCCCCTCCCTGTTTTTATATTATTTTTGTTTTCCTTCCCTTAGGTTCATCTGTTTTGTCTCTTAAAGTCCTCAGATGAGTGAAGTCATCTGATTTTTGTCTTTCTCTAATTTCACTTAGCATAATACCCTCTAGTTCCATCCACGTAGTTGCAAATGGCAAGATTTCATTCTTTTTGATTGCTGAGTAATACTCCATTGTGTGTGTATGTGTATGTATATATACATACATATACATACCTGTACATATACAAACATGTATATATATGTATACACACACACACATACATACATACATACCACATCTTCTTTATCCATTCATCCATCGATGGACATTTGCTCTCTTTCCAGACTTTGGCTATGGTTGATAGTGCTGCTATAAACATGGGGGTGCATGTGTCCCTTTGAAACAGCATACCTGTATCGCGTGGATAAATGCCTAGTAGTTCAATTGCTGGGTCGTAGAGTAGTTATATTTTTAGTTTTTTTGAGGAACCTCCATACTGTTTTCCAGAGTGGCTGCACCATCTTGCATTCCCATGTGTCATTCTTTCTTAATTTTATAAATGGTTAGGACAAGCCTTGCTGATGTGTTCATTCAATAAAAATTTCATTGAACGAATATTTGTGGCCAGTACTATGTGCTAGGAACTGTATAAGTGCTGGCAAAACCTCACTGACCAAAGCAAAAAATTCTCATGGAGCTGACTCTTGTAAAGAATTTCTTGGGGGGCGCCTGGGTGGCTCGGTCGGTTAAGCATCTGACTTCGGCTCAGGTCATGATCTCGCGGTCTATGAGTTCGAGCCCCGCGTTGGGCTCTGTGCTGACAGCTCAGAGCCTGGAGCCTGTTTCGGATTCTTTGTCTCCCTCTCTCTCTGCCCCTCCCCTGTTCATGCTCTGTCTCTCTCTGTCTCAAAAATAAATAAGCGTTAAAAAAATTTAGAAAAAAAAAAAAAAAGAATTTCTCGGGTATTTTTCCTGTTTATAAATTTTATAACCATCTTGTGGTTCTGTCAAGTTCAGTGGTAAACTCAATAGGTTTATTTATTTTAGATTGTATCATATAAAGGAAAATTGACAATTTGACAATTATGTCCATGAACATAGAATGCTTTTCACTTCAGATATATCTCCCCCTGCCTTTGGCCAGCTGACCAGTTGCTTGCCTGCCTGACTTCCTTCCTTCCTTCCTTCCTTCCTTCCTTCCTTCCTTCCTTCCTTCCTTCCTTCGTTTTTACATTTTTATTTAGAGAGAGAATGAGAGAGAGGGTGTGTGTGTGTGTGCGCACGTGTGTTGTGTTTGTGTGTGTGTGTGTGTGTGTGTGTGTGTGTGTGGGCGGTGAGGGGGCAGAGAGAGAATCCAAAGCAGGCTGCACTGCACGCTCAACACAGAGCCAGACATGGGGGCTTGATTTCACAATTGTGAGATCATGACCTGAACCAAAATCAAGAGTTGGATGCTTAACTGATGGAGCCACCCAGGTGCTCTGGCCTTTATTTAAAGCTTTATAATTTTCTATAAAGGTCTAGAATATATTTTATTAGATTTACTCCCAGTTACTGTATATTTACTGTTGCTATTATAAATGGCATCGTCTGTTTGGCTTAAGTTTTGTAATGGCTTGTGTACAGAAATGGCTTTTTTTGGGAGGGGGTTCTGAGGATCATTATATAGATTTTTGTATCCAAACACCTTGTAGAATTCTGTTGGCAATAATCTGTATCTTCTGTGGGGTTTTCTGTATTAATAAACATATCAAATAATTTTTTTTTCAATTCTGTTTTTTTATATTGCTTTGGTTAGGACTTTAAAATATAGTATTGAATAAATGTAATGAAATGAATAATAAATAATAAATATAAATAAATAGTGGACATTATTTCTTGTTCTTGATTTTTAAAGTTTCACTGTTAAAAAAATATATTCTGCAGGGACTAATTTCCTCTAGTCCCACTTGCTATGTATTTTTAAGATCAGGTGTGACATTTTCTCATGCTTTTCCTGTATCTGTTATGATCATGTTATTTTTCCTTTAATCTGTTCATGTGGTGAATTATATTTGTAACTTTTCAAAAAAAAAGCCAATGTATCTTTCTGTTCTGGATTCATGGAATACGTTCATAATGTGCATTCTTGTTTACATATTGTTTACATACTGTTGGATTCTGTTTCCTAATATTTTATTTATGGGCTTTTGGTTTTTTTTTTTTTATGGTTTAGTGAAGTTGACCTGTAATTTTCATTTTACCTAATGTCCTTGTCTGATTTGGTATCTAGATTTTACAGGCCTCATGAATTGAGGAATATTTCCTCCTTTCGTTTTCTCTGAATCTGTGTACTACTGGAATTACCTGCTCCCTGAAAGTTTGGCGGAACTGGCTTTTACCACTTCTGGACCTGATTTTTGTATACGTGTAGCAAGGTTCTTTTCTTTCTTAATTTTTCCTTCTTACGGTCCTAGGACTCTTCAGGATTCCCCTCCCTCCCTTCCTTCCGAGTGTTGAGCGTGGGGGGGGGGGGTTGGAGAGAGAGAGAGAGAGAGAGAGAGAGAGAGAGAACGAACCCCAAGCAGGCTCCATGCTCAGCACAGAGCCCAATGTGGGGCTGAACCCCACCACCCTGGGATCATGACCTGGGCTGAAATTAGTATGCGCGATGCCCAACTGCCTGAGCCTGGTGCCCCAATTCAGGCATTCTAATTATTCTGTCCCAAGACAGGGGTTAGCTCAAATGAGAGTAGGGAGGTCTTACTGATAAGAAAACATAGGAAAGGAAGAACTTCAGGAATGAGTCGGAATTTGAATTAGAGACTAGACTTTGGGCCAGAAACAAGTTGGGGGTGGGTGGGAGGGAAAGGATCTATTTCTGAGATTTTGTTCAGTAACAAGGATCTCCTCCCACCAGGCTGAAGTAGGAATAGGTGGGCTAAAGTGGTCTTAGCAAGTTGACCACTCCCTGCTCCCTACTCCTGCTCCCTACTCCCACTCACTCCGGAGTGATGAAACAAAGGTGCACCAGCAGATCACAGGATATGGCAGAAGTAGCAAACACATTCAGGTTTAACCCCTACCTTCCGCCGGGACTTTAGATATTTTGGTACTTTTTGATCATTCTTCAGAGAGTAAGTATAAAGAATAAGGGACTTCAGTGCCATCCTTACGGAGTTCCCTGCTCCATTCCACCACCTTTCCACTAAGAGAAATGTATTGAGAAAATGTAAAATTTGCTCCCGATTAGCTAGCTCTTCTGTGCTAGTAGAAGGGGAGACGGTATTATGGACAGTCCCCAAAGGTTTAAAAGTATTGACCTGTTTTTAGTTCTTTACAGTTTATCTTTTATCATTATGTTGCTTAAGTTACTAAGAAGATTAACTCGTATTTTCAAGGTTTTCCCATATCTTATATCCTGTTTCTTTTCATAATTGCTTTTAGGATCTTGAAAAATAAATCTTGAAATAAATTTAAATTATTTAGTATTTTTATTTTTGTCAATCCATGCAGTTTTATACAAACACAGTATATTTAGTGCTTTTCAGAAAAATTCCTTTCCTCTGCTTTTTACATAAGTTTTCCTGAAAGCACTAAAAAATTGATTAAGGCAAATCTCTGGGCCAACCTGGTTTCACTTTGAAGACTAAGTATGAATGAGTTTCTACAGGAAAAATTTTCCATAGCTTTTGTTTATAGATTGAAATTAGGGAAATGAACAAGTAAATGAGTGTTGCTTAATGAAGCTCTTTTAAAATTTTTGACTTAAAAATTTTTTTTGACTTAATCTCCCAGTTTCAGTGTCAGTTGACTTGACTTTAGGTAGAGAGCATGTGACTTTAGACAAGCATGCAATCATTCAAGGTATGCTGCTGCTTAAGAAAAAGACTTTAAAAAATGTGTTAGAACATGGGGAAAAAAAAAGATCTTGCTCTCTTGTGGTTTCACAGGGTGCCAGAGGTCTGGTTGCTTGTATGTTTCACTCAATTGCTTTCTGTTCAATGAGTAGGATCACTACCGTGCCTCATAACTTTGCAGACTCACTGCAGAGGAAATAGCAAGAGGTAAAAATGACCTCAAATGAATGTGGCTTTTTTGTGGGATGGAGTGAGTAGACAGTGTGCTACAACTAAATAAATCAATTATGCAGGAAGACCTTTACTTAACTCATCTTTATATTCTTTTCACACTGTGACTACCCCTGCCCCTAGCACTTCTTGTTGTTTAAACATTTGTAAAGTGATTAGTTTGTTGTATGTATGTAAATGATTACAGTTGAGTTGTCTAGAATTTTATAATCTTATTATCATTTCTCTAGTAAGCTCTTTCTTTTCCTCTTTTGGGCTGACAGCTTGCTTACTGTGAGTGCCTTAAGGTAAGAGATCTTAGACTCAGTATGGGTTGAATGGAACTAACTTCCTTTATCTCATCATGTTGGATTCTCTTGCATCTGTTTTTGCTAGTTTATCCTGCAAGCTTCTATTGTTTTGGTTGCGTAACCATTTTGCACTTGGAAAAATAAAACTTATTTGTATTTTTCTACCATAAGTCTTGGGTAGCATCATGACCTTTTGTCGGTTTAGTATTGGGTATGAGATATTTTGATAACACTTTAAAGGGGAAGGAGAAATCATTATGTATGGTGAACTTGTAGTTATCGTGCTCTCAGAAGGTGGAAGGGAGTCTGGATAGTTTTATATCTGTGTTTATTGCAATGCCGGTGATACATACCTAGGAAACACTCCTTTATCTGCTGGCCAGCTTATTACCAGTGTCAAGGTTGACTGAGATGTGTGGGGAAGATTTGAGGTCTGGACACTTTTCTCCATAAATACAGACAAAATAGAAGCAATACATTTATTTTGTTTTCCGAAGGTAGCTCTCAGTGTAATGTAGTGGTTTTGGGCACATAATCGAGCCAGACTGCTTGGAATCAGTCTCTACCACTTACTGCCTGTGGCTTTGAGCAAGTTACTGAACCTCTTACGTCTCCTTTTCCTCACCTGTAAGATGGAGACAAATAATAAGTACTTACTACCTCATGGACTTCTTGTGAGGTTTCAGTGAACTAATGTAAGCAAAATACTTAGTGCCTGGCACATGATAAACTCTGTAGAGGTATTGTTGCCAAATCAGTACATGTGACTCAATGTGTATCTGATGTATGTGTCCCTGAAGGAGTTTGAAATGTAAAACTTAATTTTTCTGCAAGTCTGATCTACAGTGACTTTTGAATAGCCTCAAAAGTGGGGACTGAAAGAATCAATAAAATATCTGTATTTCGGTTGTCTTTACTGTACACTGACTGCCTTCCTCAGGAAATATTTCTTTTGCCTTAGCTGTTCCATGGCCTGGCTGAGTCTGGCTCTTTTGTGATGACCACAGCAGGGAAGCTTGTCCTGGGAGACTGGGTGAGAGTCCCATTGGTTAGGCACAGGAATACTGCCGTGGAACAAGGGGTTTGCTTCTAAGGGCACCTACCTGAACAGATGCCATTTCATCCCTGGGCACTGTAGTGTTAAAAGAGTGAACGTCCAAAAATAGGATTTATTACGATAGTGATTCATTCATTCAACAAATATTTCTCTAGGGTTTATGTGCATGGCCTTAAGGAGTTTGCAGAGACAGGGTTTTCCTGTTCTAAAGTAGAGTGTTAGTCCTAACTGAAGGGGAAAAACATGAAAATGATTTTGCTCTTCCTGCTGTCTCTAAAAATGGACTGATTCTCCTTTATGTATTTATTTGTTTACTTTTGAGAGAGAGAGGGCGCAAGTGAGGGGGGGAGAGAAGCGGGGCTCGTGGTCTCCCTACACGGGGCTCGAACTCACGAACTGTGAGCTCATGACCTGAGTCAAACTCAGATAGATGCTTAACGACTGAGCCTCCCAGGCGCTCTGGCCTGATTCTCTTTTAGAAGTGTAGTTGATGATTGCTCTCTTCATACATTTGAAAGCTTGGGTATGATTTGTTTTGTGGAGGAAGGTCAAAAGGAAAAACTGGTAAGTTCTCTCACCTCTGAGTTTCTTGTTGATAAAATAACTACGTTTCTTAGAACTAAAGAAATGTCCTGCGCATTTTGTTTCCCAAATAATTTAGTGAAATGTCAATATGAATTTATTCATGTTGGCTCTAAAATATTTCATTAATAAAGATATTCTGCATCTTTACAGGTCTGTCTTGCATTTTGTAAATAAATTTGTTCCTGGCAAGATGTATGAATAATTTTTGAATTGTATTTCCCCACTGACGTAGAGGATTACAAGCTGTGGCACTGCTCAAGTGACACCTGCACCCCAGAACTGTGAAGGTAGCAGTGTCAGTTGGTAGTGTATCCACATCTCTGCTTCCACGGTACTTTTTGCTAAACTCACCATAGCATTTATCATTCAGAAACTGTAATATCTTATCCATTCCGAGACATTAATAAACTTTTTAAAATGTTTCTTTATTTTTGAGAGAGAGCCAGAGCGAGTGAGCACAAGTGTGTGAGTGGGGGAGGGACAGAGAGGAAGGGAGAGAGAATCCCAAGCAGGCTCAGCACTATTAGCACAGAGCCCGACGTGGGGTTCGATCTATCAACCGTGAGATCATGATCTGAGCCGAGATCTAGAGTCGGACGTGTAACTGACTCACCCATCCGGGCACCCCGAGACATTAAAAAATTCGTATTTTAATGTCTTTGTAGATAGGATGCATCTTCCAATTGATGGCATCCTAGAGTCAACAAAAGATGGGATTTGTTTTCTTGCCTCTGGTTTGACCATGAGTATATACCCGGAGGGCAAGAACTGTTAACTCAATTTATTTTTGTTATCTCCAATGTCTGACTTGCATTTAGAAGCCCACTTTTGCTGAATTGCAGTGTAGCAGTTTTTAGGGTCATCTCACTTAAGTGTTGATTGAAATGAGAGTTTCTTCAGAAGACTTCTGCAGGAGAAGGCAAATATTTAAGAGGAGGGCCTGGTAAATGTTAAGTAGTTCACGATGACTTCTACTTTCCCCTCCTGCATCCATTCTGTCTTTCTCCTGTGGTTGATTGTCTTGCTTCATACTGACGCCTACCTCAGTGACAAAGTATTAGTACACTTTACCTGAATTTGTTGCTTTTAGCAGATTCCAGTGAAGTGAAAGACTAAGAATGTTATGTTTTTATTTATGATATAGTATTATCTTGTGAGTATCCTTTGAATATTGCACTGTGCCAAAGTCACTTCTCATTATGTAAATGAGGAAATGGGGAGTCCTTGTGTTTAGGGACATAATGTTTATTTTAGTCCATGGTGAAGAACGACCAAACTTCTGCACGTAAGTTTCTGCTTTAGAAGAATCTTCTTCTGAACTACTATTTTTTGTTACTTTTATTGGTTTGAGATTATCGTATTTATAAGTAGCTCTGTGATTATGAGACTTAGGGCTTTCACACCCTTATCACTGTAAATCATCGGATTTGCTTGAAAGGTAGTGTAGGTCTAGCCTCCCTTTATCTTGCCCCTGAGTACCTTAATTATCAGTCTTGCAAAATCTAGATGTAATCTTAGTGCTAGAAGAAACTGCTTAGTGGCCCTAGTTGTTTTCCATAGCTTTTATATGTAGGTGATTAGAAAACTGAGACCTTAATTACTATTTTTCTGGAAATGATTTTCATGTAAATTTTTTAAAAATAGACTTTATTTGAGAAAAGTTTTAGGGGTGCATGGATTAAACGCCTGTCTCTTGATTTTGGCTCAGGTCATAATCTCAGGGTTTGTGAGTTTGAGCCCAACTTGGAGCTCTGCACTGACAATGTGGAGCCTGCCTGGGATTCTCTCTCTCTCTCTCTCTCTCTCTCTCTCTGCGCCTCTCTCTCCCCCTCTCTCTCTGCGCCTCCCCTGCTCGCTCTCTCTCTCAAAAAAATAAAAAATTTTAAAAAAAGTTTTGGTTTACAGAAAAATTGAGAAGGTAAAACAAAGTTTCCATATACCCAGCACCCGGTTTCTCTATTATTAACCTCTTAAGTTATATGGTATGTTTTTTAATAACTAATGAACCAATATTGATACTTTATTATTAACCAAAGTTAATACTTTATTCAGGTTTCCATAGTTCTTACCTAATAATCTTTTCTGTTCTGTGGTCCCATCAGGATACCGCATTACATTTCATTGTCATGTTTCCTTAGATTCCTCTTGGCTGACTTCCTTTCTTTTTGGTGACCTTGACCATTTTGAAGAGAACTTAGCAAGTATTTTTGTAGAATGCCCCTCTATTGGAATTTGTCTGATGTTTTTCTTATGACCAGACTGGGGTTTTGGGTTTTGGGGAGGAAGACACAGGTGGAAAGTGCCATGCTTATCACATCACATCACATCACATCACATCACATCACATCACATCACATCACATCACATCAAGTGTGTGCACTGTCAACACGATTCTTGACTCTTGATGTTGACCATAGTCGTCTGGCTGAGGATAGTGTGTGTGTGGTTTCTCTGCTCTAAAGCTACTAGTCTCCTTCCCCCTGTGTTCCATGTTCTTCGGAAGGAAGTCATTGTGTGTAGCCCACACTGAAGGAGTGGGGAGGCTGTGTAATTTTGAACAAACATATTTAGATTGTAGAACAGATTGAAAATGTACCTGGAGTTAGTGAAATTTTTGTTTTCAACAAAACCATTGCTGTTTAACCTGCATTCAGAGATTTGGTTTGGCAACAGTTTTCTTTCTTAGTGTTTCAACCTGCACAATTGCGTGGCAGCTACTAGCTGTTTCTCTTTACCCACCTTTTGTGCCATCTATCTATCTGATAATTATTCTTGAGAAAATAAAATGAAAGTGAAATGTGGGAGATCATTAGTCAAACTCTTGAATAAAACTTGTTAATATTTTGATCTTCATCGGCTGCTTTTCACCACTTAAAAATATTATTTCTAAAATCAAGTGCTTGGTTGATATGTAAATTATGATTAGAGACCAGAACAGTTTAGGACCCAAAATGATCAAGGGAAAGCACCTTGTCGGAAACCCCCATGGCAATAGCCTCTCCTTGTAGTTCCCATTTGTGTGTTTCAATTATAAGGCTTATGTTAAAATTAGATCAGAATTTCCATTGTAGACCCTCAATTTCATAGTTGTGTAACTGCCATATTAACTTGATTGTAAACAAAGGCCTGTAATGATGGGCCTTACTTGAGCAATTAAGGGGAGAAATTGTGAGGACAGGATTTGATTCTGAAGGTGAGTTTAACATTTTTTCTTAACGATTTTCCAAATTTCGCAATGAATGAGGCTGTATTGTTTTATAATTAAAAAACAACTAAAAATAATACAATTAGTTATGAATTCTTGACTTTATCATATTTTTTTGACTACTTTCCCCAAAGTTAGAACCATTTAAATCCATTTACTTTCTTTCACTTTTTGTGTTTTTGTTGACCAACTGAATCTTTCTAGTCCAGAGAACGAAAACTTACTTCATGTGTCTATGTATATCTTTTTGCAATAGATTGTAGCGCTGCTACTATGAAGGCAGCTCAGTTTTTCAGTTCTACTAGCTTGTGAATAGAAAAGCTATTCTGTTTTTTCACTCACTTTTCTTGGGCTTGTAAAATGCACACAAAAAATTATTAGGGAGAAGGAAGGAGTTCATATTTTATAGATGAGTGTATTAGTTTCCTAGGTCTGCTATAACAAATTAGCACAAGTTTGGTAGCTTTAGACAATAGAAATGTATTCGCTCACGGTTTGGGGGCCCAAAACCTTGAAGTCAAGTTGTCGGCAGAGTTAGTTTTCCTCTGGAGGCTCTGAGTGATAATCCCGCTCCATGCCTCTCTCCCAGCTTGCAGTGATTCTTGGCAGCCCTGGTTGTACTTGGCTTGTGTGGACACATTACTCCAGTCTCTGTCTCTGCCTTCACGTGGCCTTCCGTTCTGGGTCTTGTCTGTTTGTGTCTCAGATCTTCTACTCTTTTCTCTTATAAAGATGCAGGGATTTGATTTAAATCCAGGATGATCGCATCTGTACATCCTTAACTTAATTGTATCTGCAAAGACCCTGTTTCTAAATAGGGTCCCATTCATAGGTACTGGGGTGTTAGGAGTTAGGAGAGTCTTTTTTTGAGTGCCACAGTTCAGCCCACTACAGTGAGTAAACCTTTTCTTGAATCTGCAAGTAAGCGCTGTAAAAGTACTTTTACTAAACAGAGTAATAGTTTTAGTAGCTGACTTAAGTACATACAAATGTGATTCAGAATTTAGTTGCATATTTATTTTCTCTTCGTGTGGTTTGCGATTGATGTGGCATTCTTGTACTGTGAAATTAGGCTGTGCACATATAGACAAGCTATAATTTGGGACGTTTAAATGGTGTGAGTAAAGTCTTAAATTCTGTGGACACATGCCATTTAGCTCTTGACTTTTTAAATCTACATATTTGGGTATTTTTGTAAGACGAATGTTTATATGGTTCCTTTTGATAGGAACCATGTTTGTCTCCACTTAAAAGAGTTTAAATTTATCCAGTGATCTAGTCTGATTTAAATTTGTGTGCTGCAAGGAGGGATTTCATAGAAGCCAAGAATTGCTGGGTGGACAAATGAGGTTAAATAATCAGAAGTAAGAAGGGTAGTCCTTGGTGTGAATAGACAGAACCACTTTCTGAGAAGTGCTGGCCCAGCCTCCTGGGTTGTGGTTTGGAGGAAACCTCTGGTGAGAACATTCTCTCCTTCTCTCCCACTTTGAAATGGAAGCCATGAGAAATTTAGTTCTTATTGTTATTAGGAGAAGAGGTTCAATAAGGCCTTTTTTTTTTTTTTAAAGTTCACCTGTGCTATAGACCCATGGCTATAGTATTTGGTAATGTCATTTTTATTTATTTTTTTTAAATTTTTTTTTAACGTTTATTTATTTTTGAGACAGAGACAGAGCATGAACGGGGGAGGGGCAGAGAGAGAGGGACACACAGAATCGGAAACAGGCTCCAGGCTCTGAGCCATCAGCCCAGAGCCTGACGCGGGGCTCGAACTCACGGACCGCGAGATCGTGACCTGAGCTGAAGTCGGACGCTTAACCGACTGAGCCACCCAGGCGCCCCGGTAATGTCATTTTTAAAAACAAGCCCCATCCCCCATCCATTCTCGATCCGCATAGGTCTGTTCTGTTTTGTAGCACTTGTTTCAAAAATTGTCATCTTTATTCTGCTTGCTTATATGTATTGTCACCCTTACTAAGATGTGAGCTCCACAAGCACCAGGACCATATCAGTTTCATTCTCTCTCAGGACTGTACCCCAGCTCCTGAGTAGTAAGTACTTATTCAAATATTTGTTGAATGAATGATCTTGATATACCGTGGATACTTTTGAAATCCATACATAGAGACTTATCTCATTCTTTCAGTGGCACTTTACTATTCTATAATGGATCTACCATAATTCATTTAACATTTCCTGTTAACGGACTTTTAGGTTGTTAATAGTTTTTCACAATAACAAAGCTCATTGAACATTTTGCCTGGGTGTACATACATCTTTGGTAGTTCACAATGTTAATATCCTTCATTTGTACCTATGTTTCTATAAAATAAGCACATTTAAAAATGTATTATTTAAGGGCATCTGGGTGGCTCTGTCGATTAAGTGTCCGACTATTGATTTCCGCTCAGGTCATGATCTCCTGGTTCGTGAGATTGAGCGCCGTGTCAGGCTCTGGGCTGACAGCATGAAGTCTGCTTGAGATTCTCTCTCTCCTCTCTCTCTGCCCCTCCCTGCCCCCGCGTGTGTGCGCTCTCTTTCACTCTCTCAAAATAAATAAACTTGAAAATTACTTCAGTAATACATTTTTTAAGTATAATTGACCTAAATATGATCTAAATATGTATAAAGTGCTTTCCCCCCCCTCTTTGAATCAATAGAAATCTTTTGTCACAACATCTTAAAGGGCATCATAAGCACCATGTACCTACACCCTGCTTTGATTACGTCTGTGGGATGGTTCTTGGCTAATCCCTATGGGAGGAAGTATCAGAAGACTTCTGTCTGTTGCATAGCAAGAGTGGGAAAGGAAGGCAACAGCCAGTATAGAGTAAGATTAGAGCATCAAACTCAGCAGTGGTTTTCATTTTATTTAGAATAAAACCCAAAGTCGTTACCATGGCCTACAGGCTCTGACTGCCTCCATTCATGTACTGTTTTCCCTGTCGATTCTGTCATAGCCACGCTGCCCTCCTTGCTGCTGCTCAGCCATGTCACCCATACTCTCACGTCACTACCTTTAACGTGATGTTCTCTCTGCCTGCAGTGATCTTCCTCCACGTAGCAGCGTGGCTGATTCTCTCCACTGACCTTGGATTTTGTCCTCAAATGTCACATTGCCGGCAAAGCCCTCCCTGGCCCTCAATATCACATTCTCCTTGCTAGCTTCTGCTGCTGTCAGCCCCTTTATTTTCCTTTAGAGGTCATATGACCTTTGCTATATTATACATATTTATATGTTGACGGTCAGCCTTCCACAGAACTGCCACAGCCCCATGAGACCTGGATTCCGTCCTCAGCTCCTTAGACATTGTAGGTGCTCTGTTAGCATTTGTTAAAAGTTGAGTAGAACGTGGGCTGTGAAAATCACCAGCCACCTTTACCTCTAGTTGTGCTCCTACAGATCATTCATTCTCTGTTCTAGAAGAGATGAGAAATTAAGATGGGTTTTAGGATATTTGTATGTGGCAGTGGATTGAAGGGAAAGGAAATGAAAAGGGAAGTAACAGGCCAGGCTCTGGGCAGCAAAAGGAGTTGGTTAGTTACCTGCTTTATGGGGCAGTCTTTCCTTTCTAAGTTTGGAAAGGAAGAGAACCATTTTTTAAGTGCTTGCTTTGAGCTAAGCAGTGTACAGGGTATTTGACCATGCCATTTAATCTCCACAGTAGCCCTTTCAAGTGAGAATCATTATGGTCATCTGATAGGTCAGGAAATTGAGATTTAAGATTTATTAAAGAGATTTAAATAACCTTCCCAAGATCTCATACCAGTCAAATGGGATATCCAGGCCTGACAGACTCCAAAATCCACATTCATTCCTACACTTAGTTTATAATACCTGAACAGGGATTCTGTGTATATTAATAATTTACATTTCACATAGTGGCGTAAAAATATTAGTAAATTTTTATGCATCTTATTTGACTCCTTGTAACAAACTTTTGAAAGTAGCTATAACTTCAACTTCCCAGGTAATAGTATTTTGTGTTAGTGATGTGCTTTGCTGCAAATTCTACAGCTAGAAAGTAGTGGGAGCTACGGCTGTAAGCAAACCTTCCTGGCTTAAAATCTGATATTCTTTCTATTTTATCATACACATAAAAACAAAGGAATTCTTCATATCATATACAAATTATATTTGACACAGTGTAGGAGCTAAATATGCCATAATAAAATTAGCTGGAGTCTTTTAAAAGATCATACAAAACAAACTCCTCATTCACACTGAAAGTCAAGACAGAGGTTGACTCCTCCAGGAACACTTCTCTAAGTTGTAGAGCTGGGACTATAATCAGGTGTCTTCACACTCTCATGCTCTGCTTTTATTGTTAAAGAGTTTGTGTTTAATATGTCTAGGTCTTTCCCCTTGTTTCCCTCTTTCATTCACATGTTTTGGATTTCAAAGCCTACAGTAAATTTTCCCTCCCATCCGGTGTCTCCCAGTAACCAGGTTGGGTTCTTCCCACAGGTAATGGTATTTGTGTATCTTTCTTGTGTATCTTTCCAGAGATATTTTATGCACCATAAAGCAAATAGGTAAACTATTTAACAACATATCTTGGAGATTACTCCACATTATTAGTACATGAAGTCATTCTTTTTTTAATGGCTACATTCATATTGAGTGAGTGTTTTATAATTTAAGCAGTCATTTACTGAAGGACATTTAAGTTGCTTCTCTTTTAGATTAAAAAAAAATTCAATAATGAATAATCTTGTACATGTTGTTTCCTATGAACAGATGTATTGGTAAGATACATTTCCAGAAGTGAAATTGCTAGATCAGAAAGTGTATATGTGTGTGTGTGTGTGTGTGTGTGTGTGTGTGTGTGTATAATGTTTTATGTTGCCATTCTTAGACCTTTATTCTTAATGTAGAAATGGAGTGTTTTCATTTTGAATGAAACTTTTAATTTTTTTTCTATTTGGCAATAGCAGTTTATAATTTTAAAGGTAAGTTATTTTAAGAGTAACAAGATTTCTTTTTTAAACTGGTGCATGTTGCATGCTTTGATGTTAATGTGGCAGATTAAAGAAAGTGTAATGGAAGTGGTGTTGCTTTGGAGTCAGACCTGAATTTGGATCTCAGTTCTACCAACCTACTGACTTTGTGACCTCTGATAGGTCATTTAGCTGCTGAGCCTCAATGATCTCATTGGGAACAATACCAGCCTTACAGAGTTGTTGTGGAGAACTACTGTATTTCATTGATTCTAAGAGACATTTCCCCCTGCATTCTGGTGTCTCTGACATTGAGAGGCTTCATAATCAAAGACATGCCATAGTTGATGTTTTTTTTATTCTTTCTTGGCACATAAATTAATGTTGGTCTTAAATTTGGTGGCGTATTAGAATTGATGAAGTAGGGTAGTAATTCACAAACTGGCACAAGTGAACTGTGCTAGGGTATGGTATAGGCAGAGTAAGTTCAGTGTGATGGGGAAAGTTCAGGGTTGAGGTGGACTGGATGGGTGTTAGGGGAGAAGGAATGTATAGCAATGGAAGTTTTGTTCTAGGTAGCAGTTACCACAGCAGATGCACCACATAGTAGAAGGATAGTGCAGTTGGTTGATGGAGCACAAGGGCAGATATAACCCACAAATCTGGGTATATGGAAGTTGGAATTATGGCAGATTATTGGTGGGTAACAGGACTTTGGCCCGGGATTGAGATTTAGGAACTGTGCACTAATTTAAGGTAGGAAGACTTTAAAATAACGGGGCTATAGGAAAAAATTTTGCAAACGATAGATCTTGTGAGGGATTTGTATCCAGAATATATAAGGAACTCTTACAGCGAACAGTAAAAAGACAACCCAGTTTAAAAGTGGGCAAAGATTTGAGCAGACATTTGTCCAAAGAAGGTACACAAATGGACAATAAGCATGTGAAAAGATACTCAATATCCTGTTAGGGGAAATGCCAATGAAAACTGTAAGGAGGGGCACCTGGCTGACTCAGTCATTAGAGCACGTGACTCTTGATCTTGCAGTTGTAAGTTTGAGCCTCATGTTGGGTGTAGAGATTACTTAAAAGAAAAAATTTAAAAAAAACTGTAAGGAGATATTACTGTACATCCACTAGGATGGCTAGAATTAAAAAGACACGTACATGTTCAGCAATAAGTATTGGTGAGGATACTGAGAAATTAGAACCCTCAAACACGGTTGATGGGAATGTAAAATGGCATAGCTACTTGGAAAACAAATGGCAGTTCTTCAAAAAGTTGAACATAGTTACAGTATGACCCAGCAATACCACCATTAGATACGTACCCAAGAAAAGTGAAAGCATATGTTCACCCAAAAGACTATACATGAATGTTCATGGCAACATCATTCATAATAGCCAAAATATAAAAACAACTCAAATGTCCATTACCTGATAAATGGATAAATATAGTATGATATATCCATGTGATGGCATATCACTCAGAAAGGAATGAGAAACAAAGTACTGATACGTGCTGCAACATGGATGAACGTTAAAAACGTATGCTAATAAGTAAAAGAAGCCAGACCCAAAAGACCACATGTTGTATGACTGCATTTACATGAAATGTCCCGATGGGTGGTTTAGTGGTCCTAGGAGTGGGAGGGGATGGGACAAGGGGAAAAGACTGCTGAGGGGTATAGGATTCCTTTTGGGGGTAGTGAAATGTTCTGGAATTAGACAGTGATGATGGTTGCATAGCCTTGTGAATTACTAAAAACTATTGAACAACATACTTTAAATGGGTGAATTTTATGGTATGTGAATTATATTCCAATAAAGCTCTTAAAAAGAGGCCCTAGTTCTAGGAATGGCCTGGATTACTTAGCAGATTATCAGTAGAAGAAAAGAGTTAAGTGTAGCAGCAGCCAAATAACAGTTGGAACCCTGTGTTGATTGGGAAAGTCTGAGAAGAGGGTGGAGAGATGGTGATGTCGGGGTTGGGAATGAAACAGAAGCAGTTATCAGCATTGTTACTGTCCTGCTAAGGTCAGGCAAGTAAGAGCCAATAGTGCTGAGACTCTGAATGTGGATCTTGTAATGGTTGAAAATGCTTCCTGCCTAAAGTCAGTATTGGCTCTGAGGTCTGTGTGAGGTTCCCCACCCTCCCCTGCCACGGGAGGACTCTGATATGGACAGGAAGGATACAGAGATGGGACCCAGGTGAGGCCTGAACAGTTGCATGCCCCAGAGTTCAGGGGCTGTCTTGTTCATCTAAAATGTCCCATAGAGGCCAGTTGTTTAGGCAGCTCCAGTCCACATGAGGGTAGAGGTAAGGAAGACCAACCTAACTAAGGTAATAGCTATCAAAATAGGAAGGATGGGGTGGATAGGGACATTTCCTAGGAGATGAGATTCATTAAAGCAAGAACTGAAAGACACCATAAAGACTTGGTGTGCAAAAGGGAACATCATGGGATTTACTCAAACTTCCCATGGGGATAATATGAGCTATTTATTAATGTCCACATATCATACATAGTTAGGCTTATGGCCCTCTGTTTATCACTTCTATCTGTGCCAGTTGTCATTGTACTTTAAAAAAATTGTTAACTCTTATCCTTAGAACTTCATTTAGGCTTTATATGTTATCTTTTGAAATGAGACTGTGATTATTGCAGGATGAGAGCAAATGAATAACTATTAAGTTCAAACAAGGGAAATAGACTCTATCATGCTGTAGATAGAGGCCACTGGCTTTCAGTTGCTCATTGGTTTCTAAATATTATGGCAGCTCTGAAGGATGGATATGTAGTTATGTAGGCAGTACCTGAGTTAAGCTTGTCTTACCTACTAGTAATCTGTATATATGAATACTGGTTATAGCCTTGGCAGCCTCCCCACCCCCTTATCAAAATCACTCCCCTGGTACTGTGAACCAAAAATTTTTAGTTCACACGCAGTTCCTTAGTTTTACAAGTTGATAGGGTTTGTGGAGGGAAGGGAAAGAAGGAAAGAGGAAATCCTTTCTCTTTCCTTTTAAAGCCTGTGGGTTCAGGAGGATTAAAAGAATTGAGGAGTAAGGTAACGCTCCCTTTGGTGAGCTGACATCATGAAATGGTGGTTTACACCGTGAATAATTTTCCTTTCACAGAGTCTGAAGCTTTTCTTTCTCTTTTTGACCTGTGCCGAAAATGTTACTAAAGATTCATTTTGGTTTAGAATTTTGCTTTTTAAATGTTTTTTTTTAATGTTTATTCATTTTTGAGACAGAGAGAGACCAAGAGCATGAATAGGGGAAGGTCAGAGAGAGAGGGAGACACAGAATCTGAAACAGGCTCCAGGCTTTGAGCTGTCAGCACAGAGCCTGATGCGGGGCTTGAACTCACAGACCGCGAGATCATGACCTGGGCCGAAGTCGGACACCCAACCGACTGAGCCACCCAGGTGCCCCAGAATTTTGCTTTTTAAAAGAGCAAGCATCACTTGAAGGGGTGAGCTAGGGGTGAACTCCTACCGCAGCGTGCTCTAATTTGGACTGATGATTTTCCACCTAGTGCTTCTGGGTGAGATCTAGCTTTCCTGAGGGATTGTTAGTTTTGATTTGAGAGCAGAGAATGGAAGGAACGGTGGGGAGAGTAGTAAGTGGTTTTCTACTTAGAACATTTTCAGAGGGAAGCTGAAGCCAGGGTAAGAGTGGAGTAATGGGAAGTTGGGGCAGGATGATGCGGCTGGGTTGTCCAAGGGGTGCCCCAAAGATAAACTTTTCCTCATTGGTGCAGCTTCTACCTGGCTGTCTGTCCTGGGAAAGGAAAGGAAGGGAAATTCCCTTTCCATCTCTTCTTGGGCCAAATGCCTCTGCTTCAGAGGTTAGAATAGAATTCAGGGTTAATACTGGCTTGGGACCATATTTCAATGGTAGCTCTTGTGGTCTGGCCTTATGGACCTAAACACAGATGAGAACGATTTTTCCCTGGGGAAATGAGCACCAACTGACTTAGAAACAAACATTTGAAATAGAACCAGTTTGTAAGTTGACTTTTGTACTGTACTTTTTCTCATTCCATACCAGGCCCATCGGTTTGCAACCGAATACTTCACTTGAGGTGTGAGTATCATCCTTGAGATGGCACAGGAGTCACATGAAAGGCACAGGGTGGCTATAGACAGTCTGACACAATTAGCAACATTGACTGAAGGCCTGAGTTTTGTTAAGAAGAAACTAAAAGGATTACTGGACTTAGGGTATTCTTTATTCTGCATTAGAGTCCTGGAAGATCCATTATGGGGATCTCCGTAATTATACATGTGAGGTTAAATGAAATACTAATTGCAGTCAGGAAAAAATATGTCCTTGAGTAAAGGAATATCAACTATATTGGAAACATTTGACATAACAATAAGAGAGGGTGTTGCAGGGAACAAAGGTTCTCTGTGACTTGACAGCTGCTGTTAAAAAGTGACACCAGGAAGAGCCTGACTCTGGCCCCAGCTGCCTGAAGTTGTTGCAGCCTTCTCTAGTGTTACCAGAGGGATTTACACTGCTCTTGTCTTAGCAAACAGAGGCACCGATAGATAGCTAACCAGGTCCTTGTGCTCTGGGAAATAAATTTCTGACTTCTCATTATAATCTTCGTACCTAGAGTGTTTTTTAAGTATTCCAGTATTTTGAGGTTCTGACTATGTGCAGTGTACCTTGCTTATTAACTCCAAGAAAGTTCTAAGAAGCATGAGGTAGGCCTTGGACATCAAATCTAGTTGGAAATCTATAACAGGGCTTTAACTGGAATTCTACCATATTTGAGTTTCTCTTGAAGCTTGAGAGGCTGAGAATAAAGCAGTAGTTACCAGGTTACCTTCATATTTCAAGAACTTGCCTAAGGTGGCCTTAGAAGGTGGCCTTAAATTGGTTTTGCACATTTAGCCCATTCTTTATCCCCAGTAGATAAAGTGTGGAGAGTTAAGGGTTCTAAGACCAGGATGTTTTTAGAGAGAGTTGTTAGTTTGTGGTGTGTTCTGTGTCTTTTCCTACCTCCACACACAGCTTCTAGAGAGCAGGATGCTTCTCTTAAACCCCTTTCATTGAAGCCAAATGATAAGGGAATGTCTACTAGAATCATTCTGAAAACTCGACATGTATCCCTGGTATTTGGTAGAGTATAATGAATAGTATGAGAATCTGTGGATCCATAGGAGAGCAGAGAGAAAGGAAGAGGGCTGTATAGTTAGTAAGTAATCTGTATTTCAGAGATAGTAGTGTTTCCTTGAGCCTCTGGATAGAACCAGGTTAAACCCTTCTAAAGAGGGATGCTGTGCATGGCCACCTAGAAGATGATATGAACCAGGATGGAAATGGAAATTCCAGGATTTGAGGGTTAGAAGTGTAAATAGCTTCTTCTCACTAAAGTCATGGGAATTGCACATGGAGGGTCTCATGTAAGATTCTTCCAGGAAACCCACAGAAAGTTAGCATGGACACCAGATTTCATTGGTGCGGACTTTCAACTCCCCTTACCTCTCCCCAGTCCTTCAGTTCCAAAACTAAAGGAGCCAGAGGTAGCCTTGTTAGAGGTAGAAGAGATGGAAAATGGGAAAAGAAAGAATATTTGACTGGTGCCCCCTGCTACACCCCCACTCCACTGCAGACTTCTTGAAAGCTCTATCTCAGAAGGGGAGAAAGAAGCTTTTTAATTTAGATGAGTATTGACTAATTGTCAATACTAGACATCTTAACTATTGAAATCATGATGTTTTGGGGCTGATAGTGATTGAACAATTATGTATAATCAAAGAGTGATTGGAAAAAATTAGGAGACGTGTTAGATTTCATTCAGGAGCAAGGAAGAGCTTGCACACGGAAGAGCTTTGAAGGAAAGTTTATGCTTCTACTCTGTTGAGTTTAGCTCAGTGCGTCATTTATACATTCACATGTACACATATATGAAAAGATAAGCAATTGGAAAAGGAAAATGTAAGTATCAGTTCCAAGGTATATATAAAGTTTGGTGTATATATTTTCCAAATCACAGTCTACAGTATTTGAAGTTGGGGAAATCCAGACCTGTCACCTTAAGGATAAGAGAAATTAGGGCATATCGAGATTGTTTTCTGGTTGGGGTGTTGAAGGCCTTGCAAAGGAAGTAAGGTATGGATTGGATTGGCCTTCATTAGCTAAGACTTACAAGGGCCTACTGTGTGTCATAGGCTGTACTTTGTATTCCACATACAGTAGTTTTACTTTTCACAACAATCCTGCAAGCTCAGTATTATTTCCATCTTAACAGACATGGAAACTGAGGTTCAGACAGGTTAAATGTGGTGCTTTAATTTCCCATAGGTAGTAAAAGTAGCTGAACTGTATTCTGGTCTGTATAACTCAGGCTCCTTCCACTCCACCCTGCTGCTTCCCTGGTGGCCCCACACACTAGGATACTGTGGTGGGATGAGGCAGTGGAACCTAGGCAGACAGACAGTCCTAGCCAGGAAGAGAATGGGGCATACACTGCTCTCTCTGGCCAGGCTCTTCCGCGGCTGCCTCGGGGCAGCCGTGCTCCGCCCCTTGGGTCGGAGGTTTCTCTTTTCCCATGATCCTTCAGTGCTGCATCTGAAGCAGGCACTGGGACATGCCCTCCTTAAATTATCCCTCTTCATACCCTTTTCTGTTAAGAAAATGGGCTTTAGAGATGTTAATCAGTTTACCCAAGGACTCTAGTAGTGGAACGGTATCTGGGTTTGAATTTTAGGTTTTTCAGACCCTGGAGCCCATAAGTTTTCTTTTCATCATGCTGTTACCAACAAAGACTTTATAAGTGCTTGTATTACTAGAAAATGGGCCCTTAGGAAACCTGTTTTGGTTTATTCTATCATAATTGAAAAAAAAACATAATACAGATTTTGTGGATAGAATTAAGAATAGGAAAGTACTGACTTGGAGTGGAGGGGAGCAGAGAACCACAGAATTCTGTACCTGGAATGTTTCATGATGTGGATTCTGTGTGTAGTGTGGGGGAAAAGGGTGAGCTGACTAGGATGTCAAGAAAAAAAAGTCTCCCTTTCCCCTCCTTCTGTACCCCATGTTTTTAGAGGACTCCTGAGACTTTCCTGAAAATGGCACTGTGCTCAGAAATGTCCTGTCGTTTGTTTAAAACTCCCCAGTGGCACTTTAGATCTAGCCTCCTGTCTTTACATATGCAAGGGTAGTGAATTTAACCAGTGTGCTAGATTTACGGAGTTCCACACAATTTCCAGTACATTACCCGTCCCAGTATATAGACCAGACACCGCTCTGTGGCAGTGCTTGGGAACTGCACTTTTACCAGTAGCTGGGGGTCAGGAGAAAGTGGGCTCTCACTCGCCCACTGAATGCAGAAGTGGCCTCAGCCTATTCTCTTTCCTCCCCTTCCCCCTTCCGTTTCTTCCTTAAGGCTGCTGTGAATGGGAAGATGTGGAGCTGGCAATTCTCTGAAGGCAAGCAGAATTCCTGTTGTGCAATCTAGTGGCATATAATCAGGACTACTATTCCTGCCATCACAGCATAATGCCCTTGTGTTACTAAGGGCTTCTGACGACCTTACCAAGCCAGGTTGTCAGATTTTATCAGGGGGAAATAGACTCCCTGTGTGAATGGGATAGCTTCCCTAATTCTAAACTTTTCTCTGTATATCTTAACCTTAAAGAGACTTAGCTCCATTTGCCCCTCTTACTACCTGGAAGGCATCCTGCCCTTTGAAAGCAGGCGTTCTCTTTCTTTCCGGGATCCTTCTGCATGCATTCTTTCTTGTGATACCAAGAAAGCACATTACTTTCTCTTTGCTGTCCCCCTTCCCTCTTCTGTACTGTTCTCTATGGTCTTCTGCTATGCAAAGACTGTACTTATTTTTTTCTCACGATCTGCTATAGAATATCCTTTCTGGACTGTGGTTGGTAACTTCTAGCAGCCTCAGGAGAGAGACTGTATTCTTTTTTGGCAAATTGCTGGACTATGTTTATAAGTGAGTGTACACACAGTTCCTACAGGAGTAGGGTATTAACCACTTATGTTTTGTTGCCTTCTGAACTAGCATGGTATTGGCATTTTATGCTGTTTCAGTTCTTTGGCCAGTACATTTAACATTCTCTATTCCTCTCACCCACAGCCACAGCGCAGTTACTGGGTGTTGTCTAAAAAGCAGTGGGCTCTGTGAAAATAGGGCCTTGTCCCTGTGATGCTCTCTATAAATAACTGTCAAACGAATGAAACCAGGATAGCAAGAGCAATTGGCTGAGGATTTTAGGTAGTGAAAAATAAGGCTTCGAATGGTGAGCAGCACAGATCAAACTAGAAGGATCTGCATGTTGTGTAAAGTACTGAATCCTGTAAACAGTAGGGGACCATTAAATTTATGTGTTTTATATAGAGGTGTAATTTGTATATGTACAAAAAAGTGCACACAGCTTGTGTACAGCTTGATGAATTTTTACCTATGTGTATATCTGTGTAATTACTGCTCAGGTTCCAGACAATATCTCCAAAACTCCAGATGGGGAGATTATCTTGACTCACAACATTTTGGATACCAAGTCCCAAGGTTGGTTTGTGGTATAAGCAGGATTGGAATTATTACAGCTGTTCCTGGGATTAACGAGTCTTTATACTTGAATAAAAACACTAACTCATATCATCTAATTGTGTGACAGAAATAATAATACAGTGTGGTTAACATTTATCAATCATCAGCATGTCTTGGCACTTTATAAATATTTCTTCAGTTTATCTGCTCCAGGAGGGTTTGTTACTGTCCTATTTTACAGATGCTAAAGGTCAGAGAAGTAACATGTCTCTGTTTCCACAGCTAGAAAGTGGCACAGTTAGTATCAAATTCAGCACTGTCCATCACCAGAGACTGATTTCTTGTTGGTGATATGCTACCTTAAATATCTGGTGCCTGGGTTTAAGTAACAGAAACATTATGTCTTCGTAGTGGGAGAGGATGATTATATACGTTACCTGCTACCTGCGCATGAAGAATGCTCTTTTTAGGCACATTGTGACTTGTGGCTTATAGGAATTTCGAGAGAGAAGAGGGTTTTGGATTCTGTGTCAGTCAGGGCCTGGAGCGGTGTTCCTTAGGATGAATTTTTTTTTTTTTTTTTTTTTTTTTTAATATTTATTCAGTTTTGAAAGGCAGAGGGAGACAGAGCGTGAACGGGGGAGGGGCAGAGAAAGAGGGACACACAGAATCTGAAGCAGGCTCCAGGCTCTGAGCTGTCAGCACAGAGCCCGATGCGAGGCTCCAACTCACGGACCACGACATCATGACTTGAGGCGAAGTCGGCCGCCCAACCAACTGAGCCACCTAGGCGCCCCTTAGGATGAATTTTTATGAAGGAAAAAGATGCTTACAAAGAGGATGGCTCCTTAAAATCGATATATAGCAACAAGGCGATGGTCCCTACAGGTGCAGTTTGAAAACAGGACACAATGAAGATGAAATGTAGACCTAAATATCTAGAAATTCCAGCAATTAGTTTGCCTTAAAAATTAATATCAGTGAAATAAGTGCATGCCGGTGTTAGTTAGCTAAGTGGCAAAATTTTTATTACGTTTCAGGAGCTAAGATGGCCAAAGAAAATGTGAAACTTAAATAGCCACTAAAAGGAAAACAAAATTTGCTTTAATGGCCCTCAAAGTTACTTAAACCCAATATTCTTCTACATACGTTAATGTCTTAATTCTGTCTCAACAGTGCAAAAAAACAAACAAAAAAACAAACAAAAAAAAACAACGCTGTCACATCGAAAGAATTTTAGTTATTCATGATTAAAATATATTTAATATTTGTCCATTTTTTCAAAGTGGGAGGGACAGTGCAGCACATTTTAGCACATTTAGGTATAAACTGGAAGTAGTCAATAAAATTCAGGTTTTACAAGATGAAAAGCATGGCAGGAAGTATCCGATTCTTGCTGAGAAACCTGTTTCAGGAAACTAATCTTAAAAAGATGTAAGCAGCATGCTTTTATCCAACTTGCTTGGGGAAAGACTGCAGTTTTAAGTTGTTTAGAATAAGTGGGCATAAAGGTACTATTTGTTGCCATTTGTATCACTTTTTGAAGAGGTGCCGAGGCCAAAAAGTGTAATCTCTGTTTTGATATCTGTTTATTTTTAAATGGGAATAGGGTGGTGATGGAGATGGATTTCTACTCAGAGCTGCTCTTGCTGGTAAATGTTTCTTTTACTGACTTTGTTGTAAAAACAAAACAAAACAAAAAACCCCCTGCATTTAAGCAATTAAAGTTAATCCTAAAATATAAATAAAGTATGGAAAGTGTCCTTCAAAAATACAATATATGAGGTCATAGTAGTAGCAAGCACATCTGTGTCTCCCTCCCACCCCCAACTCCCCAACCAGGAGTTTCTTTAGAAGTCTTGTTCAGAGTGCCTACTTCTGAGTAGCTTCTTGGTGTTTGCATACTACACATGCCGGGGGTTGTCACTTAAGAATGCTGTGTCCCTGGAGCCAGCAGGTCTAGCTGCCAGGAACCCTTCCTTGCCTGAAGAATGGCTGAACCCCTTTGGCTCTGGCTCCCAGCATTAAGCTGCCTTCCTCCAAGTCATTCCCTCAGATTTGGTAATGAGCCAGGGGGAAAGTAGGCTTTGAGGAAGTCAGTCAAGAGGGGAGAGCAAAGGAGATGCTCAGAACAAAAGAAGGATGATGTCAGTGTCCTAGTTAGTGCCCTTTTAAGAAGTGGGAAATAAGTCTCTCTGAGTCTTATTGTCACTGTTGTTTTCTTTTTAAAACCTTTAAAAAACGGTGAAGTGTAATACACAAACATTTTTAACTGGCTCACTGAGATTCTTCCCTTCCTACTCTGCTACCTTAACTGTCCTTTCTTCTGGTGATTGCAGAAGATAAGTTGGGAGGCTTTGCTAACAGAGAAAGACAGAAATAGATGTTAGAGATGAAAAAAACCCAAAAATATCAGTGAACGAGTAAGTTTGAGATCCCAGCCAAAAGAAAAAAAAAATTCCGAAATCATGTTTCCTTATGATAATACACAAGGCAAATGAATGGGAAAAAACCAAGTATGAGGAAAGAAGGGGAGAAATGAAGGTGGGGTGTGGGATCTTCCAGGCTGTTTGTCTTCCTTTGTTTCAGACTCCTTTGTTCTTAGAACTGATGCTTACCCCTGGGTTGCAGATAGACTTGAATTATAACTGTGTTTTTCTATTTTTATAAGACTGTGAGCAGTGTGTGTGTGTGTGTGTGTGTGTGTGTGTGTATACACCCATCTTAGGTATATATAATTGAAAAAATTATATATAATTATGAAAAAACTGCATTAGGTCTTTTGCAGTCTTCTTGCATATATCAGATAGGAGGATTCAGAGATATCAGTACGTTTTCTCCACTTGGAAGCTACTCTGAATACGTTTTATTCAGCTGGAAACCAACTGTAGTAGGATACTACTATTTTTGTAAACCAAATAAGGTAGTAAACGTTTATTAAGGTTTAGTAGGAGAAACCTTAATACAATGAAACTATTGCTATTCATTCTGGATCAGTGAGATTTGATAAAGTTAATTGGTACTTGGGTGGGCAAGTAAACATAAATTTAAAAATGAGGTTATTTTTCTTACAGTCCTATTTTGTGACGGATTATGACCCAACCATCGAGGATTCCTACACAAAGCAGTGTGTGATAGATGACAGAGCAGCCCGGCTAGATAGTAAGTAATCTTCCTTTATTTGATAGTTTACATATCATATTTTTGAAAAGTAAGCTTGGGTGTTTTGCTAGGTTGCATACTACAATTGAAATGTGGTCTTGAGCCCATGTCTTTCATCAGCTTTGATTGATGAATCTGCATATTAGGATATTTGAATATTTAAATATTTATCCTACATATTAAGGTATTTAAATATTCCTCAGCAAATGTAATATAAAACAGTAATTGTGTTGATCTTGTGCTGGTGAAACTAATCATGTCATGGTAACTAGTTGGAGTTGAATTTTTAGGGACATTTGGAAAGAAACATGAAGTTTCAGCCCTATCTACTTTCTTGCAAAGGTTAAAATGGGTGTAGTAAATATAGAAAAAGAGTCAATATTTGTCAACTTGCTTAGAATTTATAGCACGGAGGAGGCTTTAGCAAATAGGGTTTTGGGCTTGGCTACACATTACACATCTCCACAAAAGATAGCCCTGTTCTTTTAAGTTCGAGGATTCTTTCATTCAGAGAGATCAGTAAATAACGTTAGTGCCTGCTCTTTAAGGTGTTTGGGGGGAGTAGACCAAGGGATCTTTCTTGAATGGGTATCTTTTTCAGTCCTTTCTGTGGAGGAGATAAAACATCCAAGTGACTTTAGAAGTTGTCTGACTCCATCTGCCTAGATATATTTGATATTTTTAACCTTGTAATTGGTATGCTAATATATTCTAGCTTACAAAAATGAACTCGTACTGATGAAGATGACTCTGAAACTGTCTGCTGGATGATATATTTGTCTCTAGTGTTGAGAATAAAGCACTAGGAAGAGAAGTCTTTTTGTTTATTACACTGAGTCTAAAATATATACTCTAAAGGACCCACATTAATTGGGCCCTGCCCTTATGGGAAAGTCATTCATAAAATGAAAACACGAACACGGTTACATGTGTTGTTTTCTCTTTAGTTCTGGATACAGCAGGACAAGAAGAGTTTGGAGCTATGAGAGAACAGTATATGAGAACCGGCGAGGGTTTCCTGTTGGTCTTTTCAGTCACAGATCGAGGCAGGTTTGTACTAGTATTAACATGTAGATCTCCTGTTCATGTGTAGATCACTATTTTATTGAATTTGGATTTTCTTGTTTTTATAGAAAAAGGAAAAGTAATAAGGTACTAAATGGGCTGTGGAACTTGCCAAATTCTGAGATTTGAGCAAATTAATTTGTTTTTGTTTTAGTTTTGAAGAAATCTATAAGTTTCAAAGACAGATTCTCAGAGTGAAGGATCGTGATGAGTTTCCAATGATTTTAATTGGTAATAAAGCAGATCTGGATCATCAAAGACAGGTAAGAAGGAACTTGGCTGTTGGGAATCCCATTATTGATGATCATGTCAGTGAATGGATGTGTTTCTTGAAACCATTGAAAGTGCCATGATCAGGGAAACTGCTGAGCTTGGCAGTCTGGGTTTGGGGAAGTCAAATTCTCACATATTTTTACACCACACTTCAGTTGACTCTATAAGCCCATATTTGTACCACCTCCATTCACATGTTCTTATTTCGTGAGTAATCACCACAACTCTAATTCAGTTAGCTCATCTTAAAGTTACCCTTACTTAAGGCCAAACTCATTCAGTGTTTTAAAAAAATTTTTTATACATTTATTTATTTTTGATAGAGAGCACAAGTGGGGGAGGGGCAGAGAGAGAAGGAGACACAGAATCTGAAACAGGCTCCGAGCTGTCAGCACAGAGCCCGACACGGGGCTCGAACTCACAAACTGCGAGATCACGACCTGAGCCGAAGTCGGAGACACCCAGGTGCCCCATAAACTCATTCAGTGAATGCTAATTTACCTTCATCTAGAGAGTGGTTTTAACGTAAATTACAGTATTTGGATTTTCCCTAAGTCCCATTAATGATGGAATTTTCTGTTCCTTCTTTATACTGGCTGGCTCTAACACCAGTAACCTGTAAGAAAAGAATATTTTTGGTATTTAGTTGTAGGCTGGATTATACTCACTTGTTTCTTTACCCTCTTATTTCACATTTAATTTTTAAAGTATTGGGCACCTTGTCTGCTCACGTTTTTGTGAAGGAGCAGAACAAGGTCAGATGTGAATAAATGCAGGCTCTACGTTGTCTTTTTGTGTCTATTTCTTTTAGGGCTTTAGCCTGTACCCCATATCTGGAATATAAGTTTTTAAGTTGTTTCTTAATTTTTTTTTGGCATTTAAGTTCTCTTTCGTTTTTATATAACTTTGTGTTGATGTTTTTAACGTTTTGTTTGAAAAGTATAAACCTCAGGAAAAATGGGTTGATAATAGCATCGAGGACAGCCTTCTATTTTGTAGTTAACTATTTAAAACATAATCTTTGATTTGTGTGCTCTATTTGTAAAATTTTGTTGAAGGTATATCAAGTTTAAAACATGGGCTTAAGGGAATGATATTATTCTAATGCTAAGATTTAGAAATGTTTACTCGTGATACTTAATGTAGAATAAGTTTTACTGCTAGGTCCTTTTCACATCTGAATTATTACAAAGTTATGGTGAAAAAATTTGATCTTCACTTCAAACAAGTATAAGTGGTTTGAAATAACTTAGAATACAGCACTGCTCACATCTTAAGCCTAGAGTATAGAGTCCATTTATTTTTTAATTCCTTTTTGGGGGGGGGGGGTCATTTCCTTCAGGGTTTCTGAACCTAGTTATATTTATTAAATGTTGCCAGTAGAACCTGTCTGCTGCTCTTGTCAGTCCTTTCTAATACTAGAAACGCTTTTCTATGTTACCAAATCTGGGAAATCCTAACAGAGGAGCTCTGTGGCAAGCAAGCGGCTCTCCCCCAATCTTAACACTGACCTCTACCCCACCCCTGAGTGCTTTCTGCCATGATTATGGAAAAGGTTTTTGTCAAACCCTTTTCATGGCCATATACAACTCTAGTAACAGACTAACTAGGTAGGAGGCCTGGGGTGCGTGGGAGGTCTCCTGTAGGGTAGATGGTGGCTGGGAAAAGTAGGGCAGGGAAAGTAGGGGAATGTATGCCCCCCCCCCCCCCATAGGCCCCTGCTGTGATAGGCTTGGGGCAGAGGGTCTGTATGTGTTACTCTTAATCCTCTATGTACCGAAGATTGCCAGTGTTTGGTGTATGGTTTCCATCTGTCTGCAGATATTCAGCATTGGCTTTGTTTCATGCCATAGGCTTACAAAATTTTTCATCTAGGTTTTTTTTTCCTTTTTATAAGAGTAAAGATTCTCCGAGTAAAATGAGAAACAAGGTGATGAGAGGAACATTGCAGGGGATGATAAGTTTCATATTTCCATCACCCAAAACATACGCACTTAGGCTGGAGTAAGATCTTCTATATTCATTTCTCTGCTTTAAACCGTACACAGGATAAATTACCTGTAGCTGAAAGCTCAGCTGTGTATATCCCCAGGGGAGAAGAGCAAGTGGCTCATATCTGCTTAATTTTTGCTCATTCCCGTAGATTCTACTCTGAAGGATGGGCGCCAAGAAAAACTTTTTCCTGTTTATGCTTCCTCTTCTCTTTTCTGGGTTCCCGCACACTCGCACTCAGGCATGATGGCTGCACTTACAGGAGCCTTGAATACTGGCTGGCAGGAAATCTACCACCTTTCCCTGTCCATTCATTTCCCACTTGTTTTCATGCTTATTACTCACTTTCTCATTCTTAAACTTACAACGCTTTATTCCCCTTCCTCACTTGTGGCTAATGATGAATCATATTTTCCTATTTCACTGAGATATTTCTGCATGTTTCCACCTCCACATAATACTAACCTAAGTGCACATGTACCCCATCAATTCTGCCTTTCCTCACTTCTGTGGATAAACTGTTTACCTATCTATGCCCATCCTCTCTAGTAGGCCCTGGGTCCCGCTCCTTCTCACTAGCTCATAGATGTCACCCCAGCAATGGTTCTGTTCTGGTTGTTCCATTTCTCTGCTGCATAATCATTCCCACAAGCATGTCATGCTACAGTGGCTCTCATCTTTAAAACAAAAAGTAACTACAGCAAAAGCGTGTTCTTAATCTCACATTCTTCTCTGTGTACGTTTCTGTTTCTTGTATCAAGCAAAACTCCTTAAAAGCGTTATCTACACTTGCTCTCCTCTCTTTCCTGCCATTCTTGCTTGCTCTGACCTCAGGCATGCAGCACCCTAGTCAAGGTCACCATTTACGTAGATGTCAGTAACGTTTGACACAGATGCTCATACTCTCATTTTTGAAACACTTTGTTTACTTAGCTCTGGGATACCTTAACCTATGCCTCCACTCTTTCTTTGCCAGTATTTCCTTCTCTCTCACAGGTATCTTAGGCCTCAGGTGCACCTTCTTCTAAGGCTCTAGTTGTACAAAGACCACTTTACCTCCCAGCCTTGAGAGCCATACACCGTGCATTTGAAGTTGAGGTGCTGTGCTAAAGGATTTTACCTTTTTAAAGTCTCTTTAGAATTAAGGGTGTTGTGTATAATGTCTTGGTACCTTTACCTGCTTTACTAACAGCCTGGACAGGCCACAGGATCCATAAAAATTTCTTCCCCTGTTTAGAAATGTTGACTTTTTGGTCATCATCCTTAAAGGGTTCTTACTCAGTAACCAGTCTTACTTGCTCTTAGTTATTGACCCAGTTCATTCTCTTCTGCCTTTGTGTTAGACACAATCCTTTGGACTTTTTCTAGTTTCTTGCCAGTTTTCTGTTACATAGCAAATGCAAGTTCTCCATGTTCTTTGAATTTGTGGGTCAGCCCTGGACATTCCTATTATTGGTTCCCGAGATTCTGAACCCATCTGGGAAGAGGTCAAGCAGAAGAGCTTTTGCTTATTAATAACTTCCTTTTGGCTTCTGTATCTCTGGATTTGCTCACTCCTTCCTTCCTTCCTTCCTTCCTTCCTTCCTTCCTTCCTTCCTTCCTCCCTCCCTCCTTCCCTCCCTCCCTCCCTCCCTCCTTCCCTCCCCTCCCCTCCCCTCCCCTCCCCTCCCCTCCCCTCCCCTCCCCTCCCCTCCCCTCCCCTCCTCTCCATCCCTCCATCCATCCAATATTTATTGAACCTTTTTCTAGACACTTATGACACGCAATAGAAAGAACAAAGTCACTGAAATTGTCATTAAATAAGAAGAATTTGAATGGTTAGAGTTACCACACACCGAGCCCCTTAGAGATAAATAACGTTGATCATCTTGTTTATTCTAAGGTGGAGGAAGAGAACACAGGTAGTTGACTTGCTTGTGCTTGCTAAAATGTATAAGTAGGTACATATAATAGCATACTGATTTCTGAAATTTAATACAGCAGTATGTGTGCTTGGATTGTGGACTTTGCTGTATCTCTGATATCAAGTTCCTTGTCCTTGACTCAGCCCTGTCTAGAAATGGACTGTTCTGTTCTTTTTGTGTTTACCCTTTCTTCCTCTGGCTTACTTTAGCCCCCCCCTCTCCTTTCCTCCTTGTTAGGTGCTAGTGGCCACTGTTAATTTGAGAAAGGAACCCATTACACTTAGGATAATACCCAAGTGTACTAACCCCCACTGTCTCTGTTTAGTACCTTGACCACAGTATGCCCCTGTAGCCTCCCAGGAAAAGACCTCACCCCTACCCCCAACAGTAGAGTTAGGGTCCTCTTCTTGCCTTACCTGTTTTTGCCTTATCTGTATCTAAAGATCTGTAAACCATTGAATGTAAGTAGCATGAGGGCTTCTCAGTTTCGATCAGTTTTGTTCATGCTTTGTCCTTAGTACGTAGAACAAAGACACACACTCAATAAATATTTGCTGAATTGAATGATTCAAGGCATCAGTGAATCAAGATGTGGTATTAATTTGATGATTCTTTCTATACAATAGGCATTTAAAAAAAACCCACAAAAACAAGTTTTGGTTCTGTTGGTCTCTTCCTATTAAACTCAGTTTGTTGGATAAAACTGCTCTCATCATTCATATTTGCTCCTCTCCATTTGGAAATACGTAGTACTAGATATACTCATTATTGTGGATATCTGCTAATATTCATTTGTGCCTTGGAAGTGAGGGTCACTGGAGGTTCCCAGATGTAGGTCTGTGAATTTGTTATATCAGATTCACCTTTGTTGCTTAAAACAGAACATTTCTGGGTAGTGCTAACCCACCAAATTAAAATATCCAAGAGATGAGGTTTAGTATTTGGTATCTTTATAGAATTCTCTGGGTTGGGGAACATCTAGGAAATCCTTATTTGTGTAGCTTTCAATCTTCTGTTGATTCTGGCTTCATAAAGCTTTGGCTTTGTTCCATGTAATATTCTTTTGGCTCATTTTTGTGTTTGCTTGCTCTGGTGGTAACAATGCTATTTCTACTTCTTAGTTAAAATAATGCTACTCCAGTGAGCTCAAAAGCAGCTTTATATGTGGTTAGAGATTTCTTGACCAGAAATGTATGCACAAACTTTGCTGACCTTGATTGCTGGAAGACAGTGATGTGAGACAGTACTTTAAAAATAAATAAATGAGGCACAAAATGAGCACTGGGAGTATTTTATCATGTAGGCCATTAATTCATTAATTTTTCTGTATAAAGATACCTCATTTGCCATTTCTCTCTAGCTGAATTACATTATGCAGGAGGGGTGGGACAAAGTACCTTTTTGAAGAATAATTGTGCTGAAAGACATGGCAAAATTTTTGAGGACATATATCCCTCCCCCAAAGTTATATTAATAATTATTGAGATTGACTAGTCTCAAATACTAATTTTTATTTTTCTTCCTGTGTCTTTTATTTCAAGTTTTACTTATTTGGTCATACTCTGTTTACTTAACATGTTTTATTTCATTATATACTCTTCTAGGCTCTGGATGTACAAAGACAAATATGCCTTCCTCCCTAGCTACAAGGGGTATGATGGTGGGAGAGCGAGAAAAAGCAACATCAAAAATTGGAGTATAGTGTGTTTAGTTTTGTTCACTGTAGGGCATGATGGGAGCTCTGGGGTGCTGTTCCAAAACTGCATCAGCACTGAGGGGGAAGTTATTGATTGCTTGAGTCTTGAAGTATTACTAAGGAACAAATTAAGAGTATAGGGTTGGGAGAGAAGGGATGGCATCCCAGGAAGAAGGAACAGAATTTGTGACAACATGGGGGTATTTTTTTGTAGGAAGGAATTTCCCATGTCAAGTTAAAATAGGAATTGTCTTTTTAAAATTGGCTTCTGTGAAACTTTCTTTTCTTACTTGGCTTCCTCACTAGTTGTTAATTGCTTGCTTGATTTGATTGATTTATATTTCAAAACCATAGGCCTTATGGTGCATAAGCTATTTTGAAGAGAGGCAGGGAAGTTTAAAAATTACAAAAACTTGGGTATACTAGTGCTGTGTAGAACCTGCCTGCTACCCTTTTGGAACACAACAATATCAACTCCTAGGTGGTAGTGTAATTAATTATTAGAGGTTTGCATTAATGGAATAACCTGATGATACTGTACTGAGTTGCTGAATTTTAGAAATGGAATATTAAATTGGGAGAGCAAACTACCTTAAAAGATTAGAGGGAACAATACCTTGAGCTCAAATAGGGCCAAGAATAATTCCTGCTCTAGGTTAGCCAGAGTGAAAAACATCATTAATTCTTGGGGTATTGGGTAGTGTACTCAGAAGGTTTTGTTCCAGTCGTAGGGCAAAATTAGCTCTAGAGTAATGCTGTTCTGGCACTATGGAACAAAAAGGACCACACTTTCCAAATAACTGCATCCCAGAAGAAAGCTCAAGAATATATATAGGAATACAAACTATCCAGAACCCAGTAGGTCAAAGTCTAGTACCCAGGCATCCATTCAAATTACCAAGCAAGAAGCAGGAAAATATGACTCATAATAAGGAGAAAAAACAAGGAGTAGAAACACACCCAGAAATGACACACGGTAGAGTTAGTGAACAGATACCTTAAGCAGTTCTATGACTATATTCCATATGTTCAAGAAGCTAGAGAAAAGACTGAGTATGTTAGGGAGAAACATGGAAGATGGAGAAAGATCAAAATCAAACTTGTAGAAATTGAAACTACAATGTTTGAGATGAAAAAATACCCTGGATGGGATTAATAGCCAGAAGCAACAGCTGGAAAATGTCTAAATTTGATGAAAACTGTAAAATGCATACATTTAAGAAGCTCAACAAACCCTGAACATAAGAAATATGAAGAAAATTAGAATGAGACAAATTAAAATGGAATTGTCTAAAACCAGCGAAAAAGAGGAAACGTGACAGATAACCAGAGGAAAAGAAAACTACGCCCAGAGGAACAAAGATAAGGATGGCAGTGGTCATCACTGTTTCTCATGGGCAGCGAGCGACTCAAGGCAGGAGATAGTGACACAACATCTTTCAAGTACCAAGAGAAGAAAACTCGTCTAGAATTAAATACCCACTAAATATTTGTTTCAAAAAATGAAGGTGAAATATTCCACAGATATGCAAAAGGTGGGAAGAGAAGATTTATTACCAGCAGACCTGTGTTATAAGAAATGTAAAAAGAAGGAAAATTATACCAAACGGCAGTTTGGATCTATACAAAAAACAAAAACCCACCAGAAATGGCAATTATGTGAGTAAATATAAATTACTTTTATTGTTATTTGTCTCTTTAAAATATAATCTGGATGTTTAAAGCAAAAAAAGGTAACACTCTGTTGTGAGGTAAAAGATAACAAAATGTAGGAGGGAGAAATGTGTTACTGTAGTAAGACTCTTACACTATATGTGAATGGGCACAATGCATTTGAACTTTGATGAGTGAAAATGTGTATTATAAACTCTAAGGCAGTCATTAAAATAACATGGTACGTACTTCATTAGCCAACAAAGGAGATAAAATGGAATCATAAAAGCAATATAGTTAACCCAGAAGAAGATAGAAAAAGAATAAGCAGATTAAAGAACAAATAGGATGGATAGGAAACATATCAAGATGATTCAGTGATGACGTTAATCACATTGGTGGTAGATTGTGTGAACACCTCAATTAAAAGGCAAACATTGTCAGGGCACCTGGGTGGCTCAGTCGGTTGAGCGTCTGACTTCGGCTCAGGTCATGATCTCACGACTCGGGAGTTCGAGCCCCGCGTTGGGCTCTGTGCTGACAGCTTGGAGCCTGCTTCGGATTCTGTGTCTCCCTCTCTCTCTGCCCCTAACCCACTCTGTCTCTGTCTCTCTCAAAAATAAATAAACATTTTAAAAAAATTAAAAAAAAAAAAAAAAAGGCGAACATTGTCAAATTGGATTAAAAAAAAAACAAGACCCTACAAGAAATCTGCTTTCAGTGTAAAAGACAAATAGGTTAAAAGTGAAAGGATGGGGTAAGATATACCATGCTGATACTAATGGAAAGCCTCTTGAAGTGGCAATATAAATATCAGACTAAGTCGATTTCAGAGCAAAAAACCTACCAGGAATAAAGAGGATTGTTTTATAATGAAAAAGAGATTAATTCATTAAGAACGTAACAATCCTAAACATTCATATATTGAATAACAACTTCAAAATTCTTTTTAATGTTTGTTTGTTTGTTTTTGATAGAGAATCAGAGCTTGAGTGGGGGAGGGGCAGAGAGAGAGAGAGAGGAGAGAGGGAGGGAGGGAGGGAGGGAGAATCCAAAGCAGGCTCCAAGGTGTGAACTGTCAGCACAGAGCCTGAACCGGGGCTCGAACTCAAGAACCGTGAGATCATGACCTGAGCCAAACCAAGAGTCAGATACTTAACTAACTGAGCCCCCCAGGCACACCACAACTTCAAAATTCTTAAAGCAAAATTGAAAGAACTGCAAAGAGTAATTGACATGTTCACACTTAACAGAATTTTCAACATCCCTTTTCAATAATTGAATAGAAGAAAACCAATAGGATATGGGTGGTTTGAACAGCAATGTTGAACAAATTATTCTGAACATTTAGTGAATGCCCCACCCAACAATAGCAGAATACACATTATTTTGAAATGAGAACAAGTCTCAATAAATTTAAAAGGATTCTGGTGAGACCAGGTATGTTCTTTGACCATGGTGGAGAATTAATTTGGAAACCAGTAACAGAACATAGCTAGGAAACCTCTAAATATGAGGAAACCAACAAGCTTCTAATTTATCCTTCTTATAAAGAAATGATCAAATGGGAAATTGCAAAGTATTGTGAACTGAATGATATTTAGAACACATATCAAAATTTGGGATGCTACCAAAGAGGAAAATAAAGAGAAATTCATAGCATTAGTTATCTTAGAAAAAAGGAAAGGTCTCAATTCAATGACTGGCTTCTACTTTAAGAAACTAGAAGAAAAAGAGCAAATTAAAGACATAGTAATTGGAAGAAGGTAAATAATAAAGGGTGGAAATTAACAAAATTGAAAATAGAAAAACCATAGAAAGATAAACCCAGTTCTTAGAAGATCAGAGTGACAAATCTACCCAGAATGACCAGGTTAAAAAGAGCAAAGGGCACAGAGTACCAATATCAGTAATAGGAGAGGTGCCATCACTTCAGATGTTAAAGATATTGAAAAGATAATAAATGCTGTAACAAGAAATACCATACTATAAAGAAACTTTATACCAATAAATTCAACAAGTTAGATGAAATGGACATTTCTTAAAAGGTGCACAAAATATCAAAACTCATGAAAAAAATAGATAACATGAATAGTACTGTATCTATAAAATAAATTCAACTGGTTATAAAAACCTTCCCTTGGAGAAAACCTCAGGTCCAGATGGATTCATCGGTAAATTATACCAAACTGATTTTGCTGAAAGTATTCCAGAATATTGAAGATGAGAGAATTCTTTCCAACTCCTTATATGAAGCCAGCATTACTCTGGCTTACCAAAGCCAGACAAAGATTTACGAATACTACAGTCCAATAATTCTTGCAAACATGTATGTAAAAATTCTTAAAATTTTAGTAAATAGAATTTAACAATATATGAAAAGGACAGTGCATCATCACTCAGGTGGGGTCTATTCCAGAAATGCAGTGTTGATTTAACAGTCAAAGATGAATCAACACAGTTCACCAGATTAACAGACTAATGTGGAAAGATTATGATCTCAGTAGATGCAGAACAAAAAAAGATTTGAGAAAATTCAATATATTGTTAAAAACTCTTTACAAATGGAATAGCAGAAACTTTGTTAACATGCTAAAAGGCATCTTCAGTGAAACCCTACAACTAATAGTGTGCTTAATGGTGAAGGACTGAATGCTGCTGTCACTGCACTGAATGGTCTACGCAGTGAGGTGAGGCCAGAAAAAGAACTGAAAGGCATCCATATCAGAAAGCAACCAAGTTGTCTTTATTAGTAAATGACATGATTGTTCATCTAGCAAAGCCTATGGAATTTACAAAAGAACATCCAGATAAGTGAGCTTAACAATTTCCAGGGTATAACACAAATATACAAAAATCATGTTCCCATTTTTGTAGAGAAGAATGTCCATCGTTGAAAAGAGACCAGAAGAGATAGTTTCCTTAATCTATCCCTTTCCCCAGTTGACATTTTCTAACTTTCTGCAAGTGTTTACTTTTGTGGCAAAGACAGCAATAGAAGTCATTCTTTTAGAAAGATCTTTTTCATTCACACTATGTAAATGTAATTTAGTTTAACAGTTTTAGTAAATACCACTACTTCAACCTTTTATACTGAAAATGTGTAGGATAATATATATTCATTTTATGTTTCTGACGGGCCTACCATTTTAGGTCATCAGCTCTGCCACACTTCTTGTCTCAATATAACAAAGGCATTGTGATCACAATCATTATTCATTTTTTCTCACATTTATTGAGTGTCTCCTATGTACCAGGTATTAGGGAGTTTTGAGATGAGGAAGACCCACAGTCTCTTGAGGCTTTCGTCTTCTTCGTCCTCAGCTCTTCGTGATAGTTTTCTCTCTTGCCTTGTTGTGTTTAAGCTTTTCTAGACTTCTTTTAGTTCTTGGAACTTGGGACACCGCCCGTCCATGGCCCTCACACAGGCCTTTTCTTTTGTCAGGGATACTCTCTTATCCCACCCTTAACCAACTCCGTGCTCTTTATTTGGTTCTTAGTTTAAATGTCATTCCTTGGGGAAGCTTTCCCTGATCTGCCCAGCAGGGTTATAGACTCTACTAGCACCTTGTACTTTTTCTTACCAGAATTATCACCATTGTATTTAATACTTTGAGTAATCACCAGACTGGAATCTTGTTGCATGGTAATATTTCGTCACAAGTATGTTCTTCTGGGTTGTTCTTCAGAGCTGGGCTTCAATATGTGTTGAGCTTTTAAGTCTGTTGGTTTATCTTAAGACAAATCAGCTTGGCCTCTGGCTAGATTAGGAGAGCAGTCTGTGGCCATAGGGTTAGATGGAGCAGATCTGATTTTTAATTCTGTACCTCAGATACAACTCTTGGAATTTCAGGTAACACAGGAAGAAGGACAACAGTTAGCACGACAGCTTAAGGTAACATACATGGAGGCATCAGCAAAGATTAGGATGAATGTAGATCAAGCTTTCCATGAACTTGTCCGGGTTATAAGGTAAGTGAAACACATCTACGATGTGTTTGTTTGTTTTAATTTATAGAATTTGACAGGTAACCACACTGCTTTTTAAAACCACCAAGTAAGAAAGAAATTACCATTAAATGTTTTTAGCAAGGAACAGGAAATTATATGTATAAATGCTTCTGTGTACATGATAGGTTAAAAATTTTAATTAAGTACATATTGTATACTAGGAACTTCCTACATATAAAGCCAGACTTAATTATATTGAAGTAGAGAGTACACACAGGGATTTAAAAAAAAATTGCACACACAACCTACGCCACTTCCAGTGGTATCAGTGGTACGAAGGTAGGGATGACAACAGCTAACATTTGAGTGGAGATCTCTGCCAGATACTGTGTCTGATGCTTTACATGTGTTACCACATTTAAATTTCACCACGACCCAGTAAGTGAAATACTTTCGTTTATCCCCACTTTTGGATGGGAGAGCAGGTATAGAGAGGTTAGCTAACGTGTTCAGAGTTTCAGCTTTAAATGGCAGGGCTGGGACTTGAATCTGTGTCTCTGATTCCAGAGCCTGTGTTCTTAGGCTTTGCTTTTTCCCCACCTCCTCCCAGGCTGCGGGAGCCAGGGAGCCAGGTAGTGGAGATGCGGTGCTCCAGGTGCTCCCATTCGTGGTGTGAAGTATGATATCCCTCATAACAAAGGGTTTTTCTGTTCTGCTGGCCTAGAAGGCCCCTGCGCTTCAGAAAGTGTTAATGGTTCCAGGAAGCTTGAGGTGAAGGGCAGGTGGCCTGGAGTTAGTTTCTGTGTGAGAAAGATTGAGTTTCCGTATAGTGGGAGGGGTTTGATTATTTTTAGTCTTGGTGGCTTGGCGCCTCCTTCCCCGTGGGCTCTCTCTAGATCTGCAGATCTGCGGGTCTCTCTGCTTGACAGAAACGTGGAGTGAGCTGGTGTTAATGGTGTCTTTAAGGTGAATCAACATCGGGCTATGGGCTTCCTGTACTTTTTTTAACCCCTTGCCTGGGCATTCTCTTTGTGGGGAAAGAAAAGTAAAGGTTATAGTTTTTAATTTTTTTAGTGGTTTGTTAAAAGTGCAAGTTCCATTATTTTTGAACGAAAACAGAGTTTCAGTTTTGCAAGATGTAAATAGTTATGGAGGTGGATGGTGGTAGTAGTAACACTGTGAATATATTTAACACCACTGGACTGTATGCTTAAGAATGGTTAAGATGTCAAGTTCTGTTATGTATTTTAACACGTGTGCATGCGCACACAAACTGTTACCTTCTTAAAATAACGTTTACTGCCTTTTGAATGCTTTGTCCTTGGTTTTGATCCTCAGAATCTATATCCAAATCTATCGTTTAATCTGGAGAAGTGGGTAGAGGCGGCAATTAACAAAATTACTTTAATTTTACTTTTATTTTAGGTAGGCTTCACAGCCAACAGGGGCTTGAACTCATGACCCTGAGATCAAGAGTTACATGCTTTCCTCACTGAGCTAGCCAGTGCCCCTAGGGAAGGCTTTTTTATGCCAGCCACTGATAGGCCTTTAAACGTAACAAGATCACGTTTAAACCTCTAGCAACTGTGAAAGGTAGAGTTTTATTATTCTCTTCGAAAAAACCGAGGTTCACAGAGGTCAGCTAACTTGTCCAATGCTGACTTATAGCTAGTGAGTGGCAAAACAGGAATAGAAACTGTGTACCTTGTATGGGTATGTACTTTATATTTTACTCTAGCAATGGTTGCTTTTTTTTAGTGTTTATTTTGGGAGAGAGAGCGCTAGCAGGGGAGAGGGGCAGGACGAAGCAGAATGAATCCTAAGCAGACTTGATGTAGGGCTCCATCTCAGACTGGGAGATCATGATCTGAGGCTAAACCAAGAGTAAGATGCTTAACTCACTGAACCACCCAAGCGCCCCTGGATGTCTGTTCTTAAGTATACCTTACTGTTAATGGAGTTACAAAGTGGGAAGGGAACTTAGAGGTCATTGAGTTCAGTATCTCATCTGATTCCAGACTCACCTATGAGTGGAGCTCAGATAGCTCTGCTTTATGCTGGTGTTGAACACTTGTGCCTCTCCCCCCGAGATTTGCTTCGATTCCCTAGGTGAAATTCAACATTGAGAAACATATGCACATAAACTAGACTTGTCCAGAAAGAATATATTTGTAATAATATGTTACCAGCAGGGTAGATTTTTATATAGATTTTTCTGTCTTACAGGAAATTTCAAGAGCAGGAATGTCCTCCTTCACCAGAACCAACACGGAAAGAAAAAGACAAGAAAGGCTGCCATTGTGTCATTTTCTAAGAATCCCTTGAATTTTAGCTACCAACTGCCAGGAAAAGCCCTCATCGTCTCCTCCTCTCCTTATGGTTTACATCACATCGTGTTGGTACCTTTCTAGCCTTAGACACAAATGATCACCGTGGTAGCCTTAGACCAAGAAGCTGGCTAATCCTTTCCGTGAAGCTAATCCTATGGTCATTTCAAGACACACTTAAAGGAAACACTAAGGCTGCTTCAAAGATTATCTGATTTCTTAAAAATAATGATCTATATACATAGACATATTCTTTTTTAAGGGCTTACATTTTAATAGGGGTGAATCAGTTTTGGAACCTAAGCTGTTTGCCAAGCTGAAGTCATAGGTTGTGAAATTAACTTTTAACTTCTGGAATCATATTGCCTATTGTTACTCTAAATAGAAACCTGAGTTGTTTTTAAATGTGAATTTCTGCCTATCTCTAAAAATTTTGATGTCAACTTTAGTTAACCTTAAGTACACTGAATTGAATCCACAGAAGTGAGACATCTCAGACCTTTGCTGATGCTACAGCCTTTGTTTTCCAGTGGCCAAAATACCAAAATGCCTGTTATGTTTATAGATTAAAAACTGCATATAAAGCCTTTATTACAGCTCCACTCCTAAAGATGATAATAATGTTCTTTGTGGCCAAATATTTGGACTTATTCTGCATTTAGGCATTTCAATGTTCTTGGCTTTTTAAGTTAACTCTTTTCACAGCCATGTTGAGAGTAAAAATAAATAATTTCTGTCTGTCTTCCTTTTCAAGTATTTCTGGATAAGGGATTCAAAAAAAACCTAAAACTGTTTTTGTTTGTAATATAAAATATGGAATTGATCTTTCCGGGGTCAGAGATGATTAATGTTTTTGCTATATACTTTTATACATTATTTTCTTATCAAACTAGTTAACAAGTATTTTTATATGTTTGTAAGCAAATATGCTTTCACAGCATACCTTGTGTATATGTAAAGATAAGTATTTAATTCTCACTGTTCACTTTTAACTGACAAAGAAAAAAACAGTGAAAACTACAGAAACTGTGGTAGAGCTGTCCTTGCCATCCCGGTCCTGGTCCTGGTGGCTCCCGCCTTTGGCCAGTCACACACCTGCTTGAGAAACCTCCTCCGTAGACGACAACAGGGTGAGAATCTGAAGTCACTTGTGATGTCCCATACTAGGTATTGACTGTTCTATCAAGTAGTAAGTGTAAAACTTCTCTTTGACGATTAGTATAACTGTGGATGGCTTCTGATTTTTGTTTTTAATTTTGTGGATTGTGTTTCAACAATTCAGAAGTATGTTCCTGATGGTGAGATACTAAGTGGTATTGCACGGTTGTCACTTTATTGAATGTGTACAACAGCCCCGTGAAGTTGATAAAGCGTACCCTTGTATAGCTTCAGGTGCTAGAATTAAAACTGATCTGTTATCACAAGAGAAGGTTTGATGACTTGTTATTTGGGTGGTTTCTCAAAGGAATGAGTGTTGGAAGAAACTTACTTTAGTAGCTAGCCCTGTGCCTTTTCCCAACAGTGCCCTAGGGTTTGAATCTAAAAATCGATATTGGTTATCTGGCAGGTGAACTTGAAGTGAAATGGCTTGGTGTTCTTAGGGGTTTCCTGACTATTAAGTCAGCATTTCTTAAACTTTTTCTATGAAGTGCTCCTGTCAGAAACCCTTATATCTAAAGGAGATACCGCTGAAGACAAAGCCTAAAGCAGCTGAGGCAAAGCGCATACATTTATTTGAATACTAATTAAAATTACTGCCCAGGAAGGTACCATATTTATCCTGTGGGTTTTGGTATTATAGCACCATCGCATGTCTTTGTTAGGACTTTCAGTTGGGATTTTTTACAATGTTTATTTCTTTTTATTTTGAGAGAGAGAGAGAGAGAGAGAGAGAGAGAGAGAGAGTGTGTGTGTGTGTGATAGAGAGAGAGAGAGAGAGCTGGGGGAGGGGCAGAGAGAATCCCTAGCAGGCTCCATGATGTCGGCACAGAGGCCCATGAGGGGCTCAGTCTCACAACTGTGAGATCATGATCTGAGCTGAAATCAAGAGTTGGGCACTTAACTGACTGAACCACCCAGGCGCCTTGGGAAAAATGTAAAGTTATCATAGGTAACCTCAGATAACAAGAGATTATCTACATAATAGGCAGATTTAATGGAGAACATTTTATTTTGAATAGATGATTTGTAGCAACACAGTTTGAAGGTTAAATTTATATCAGTTGACTTTTTTTCCCTTCTCTGTGCTTCACTTTGATTACTTTTTATTGCTACACCTTCAAGTTCCCTAATGTTTTCTTCCCCAGTTATTTAATCTGCTATTAATCACATTGAATGAATTTTTTATTTTAGACCTTGTGTTTTCTTTTCTCTTTCCTGTAGAGGTTCTATTTGGTTCTTTTTTACATCATCCATTTCTCTCATTATGCTCATGTATTTCTCTTATCCAGCCCCTCTCAACTGAGTTTCCAGAGAATTGAGCCTAATGCCTGTCTGTGGTGTGCAATGAATTAATTTCTCTTCAGTGCATCTAGAGTGGTTCTAGCTGTGTACCATCCTTGGGAGAATTGAGAAAGGCTGCTTTGAATATTTGAACATGGTTTTTATGGCTCTTTTAAAGTCCTTGTCTGTGGAACTCATTTATCTGTATAATTTTTGGATCTGTTTCTATTGACTGACAAAATTTTCTCTAGTTATGGGTCACATTCTTCTGCCTTTTTATTTATTTATTTTTTTGCACATCTAGTAAGTTTTGATTGGATGCTAGACATTGTGTATTTTATGTTGTTGGGTGCCTAGATCTTGTCTTCATTTAAAGATTTTTTTCCCCCTGGTAATTAATTTACTTGTAGTTCAGTTTAATCCTTTCAGGTCTTTTACATTTTATATAGTCTCAAGTATCTTTTTTTTCCCCCAGGATGGTTTAGCTCTACTACTAAGGTGTGGCCCTTTTGGTGTCTCTACTGAATGCCCTGCATAATCAGTGATGACTCTCTGATTCCGGTAATGGAAACTGAAAAGTTCCCAGCCTGTGTGGGCTCTGGGGAACCATACTGTCTATAGCTCCTGGGTCATTCTTTGCACAGCTCCTGGAGTTTCATCCTGTACATGCATATCTTAGTATCAAGCAGAGACTTGGTGACCCCGGGCATATTTTTGGAGTTCTTTTTTCTGTGTAGCTGCCTCCCCTCCAGAACTTTGTCCTGCAACTTTCACCTGCCTCAAGCTCCTGGTGTCTGGGACAGATCGATCTCCAGTGTCTTTTCAGCTTAGGAAAACAATTATGTCCTGCTTAGAATCCCCCATCCCCTCTACAATCTGGAATGTGCCTCTAGGCAGAAAGTCAGGGCAATCTTAAGGCTTACCTTTTTGATTCTCCACCATCAGAGATGGTAGTCCTGTGCTGCCTGGTGTAGAATGGCTGAAAACAGGTGTTTCACATATTAACTCCAGTTTTCTGATTGTCTACGGTAGGAGGGTAAATCTGGCTACTGCTGCTTCTCTATCAGAAGCCAGAGTCTCGCCCATTTAATATCCATCATACAGTCAGAGGTGGCTTGTAGGTCTTGAAATCTGATTTCAAATCTTTTTTTCACAAAGAATGGCCAGTCTCATGGCATGAAGAAGTCTTTGCCTGTGGGACCATTTTTTTATTCTATAGCTGGAGGATTGGCAGACTTGTTTTGTAACAGGCCATACAGTTAATATAAATATCATCTTAGGTTTTGTGGGCCATATGGTCTCTGTCCCAGCTACTCATGTCTGCCATTGTAGCACCAAGGCAGCCATAAACAATCTATGAACAAATGAATGTGGCTGTGTTCCAATAAAACTTTATGTGGGGACACTGAAATTTATATTTCATATCATTTTCATGTCATGAAATATTAATCGTCTTTTGAATTAAAAAAATTCATTTAAAATTGTAAAAACCATTCTGTACAAAAACAGATGGCAGATTGGATTTGATCTGTGGGCCACGTTTTGCCAGTCTTGCTCTATAGCACATTTGTCATTTGAGGTTACATTCCCAACTTTAGAACCTCTTCTCTCTATATATGTGAAAATTCTTTCAAACAGGATTTCCTGAATTGATAATCATGAATTTAATTTTGTCTCTACATTTGTTTAGGGATTTACAGTATTTTAGGATTGGACATTATGCCCTGTTGGCATACATCTTACATTGATGATTCCTCTAAATTTGGGGCCTCAAAGTTTTGTAATATAAATTGGTTCCTTTAGCATTTGACTTAAAAAAAAAAATGTTTATTTTCAGAGAGACAGTGAGAGGGAGGGAGGAGAGAGAAGGAGAGAAAGAATCCCAAGCAGGTTCCATGCTTTGTGCAGAGCCTGACAGTGGTGCTCGATCTTAGGACTGTGAGATCATGGCCTGAACTGAAATTAAGAGCTGGACGCTCAACTGACTGAGGAGCCCTGGGGCCCCTATCATTTGACTTAAAAATTTTGCTATAATGAGGTTGTATATACTTAAGGTCTAGCTTGTTCCTCTTCTGACTTTTCATCACCACTAATCTTAATTTTATTTCTTTTCCCATTCCCGTACATAAAGATCCCATTAAACAGATAACTGGAAGATAATAGGAGGAGATGATAAAGTGGTTACTTTCAATACCACTTGACCACTTAAGAGTATTTAACCAGTAACTGCATGGAAAGCTTCAAGGAGCTTTTTAGAAACAAGGTATTTTAATTTGAACAAATGTCTTTGTGCAAGGCTTCATTAGCTGTTCTGGGGGAAATGGATACATGTGGAGCTTTTCCTTCCTACAAACTATTTGGTGTCTAGTGGAGAAAGATTATGAGGGAGAAAACAAATGCCAGGGCTGCAGTGTAGGCAGAATAAGTGTGCACAAAGCTGTCCGGTCCAGCAGATGGTATATGTTCTTTCTGGAAAATCTGAGGGAGCCTCTTAGTTAGAAGTGGTGCTTTAGCCAGAGCTTGATGGATTGGTGGGATTTGAGATGGGGAGGAGAGGAGAGGAGTGAGGTGGTGGAAAGGCTGGGGAAAAGCCTGGGCAAAGACACATTTTGGCAGAATGCAGGGAGTATTCTGGGATTGGAACCTTAATCTAAAAGGATTTGAAGTGCAGTGGGGAAAAATAATGATAAAGTAGACTGGGCTCGGGTTGTGGAGAGCTTTAAATAGGATGGCCCTTCTGTAGGTAATGGGGAACTGCCAAGGATTCTGAACAGGGAGTGGCTGGATCGGGTGGGAGTATGAATGATGGAGAAGTGCAGGTTTAGGGAAGAGTGGTCAGGTAAGAGGTAATTGGAGTCATGAAATCTGTCTCTTTCCAATTTGTTCTGCCATCCATGTTATTGCAATGGCCTTTGAAGTAGTCTTTTTATTTGCATTTTGCCCCCACAAAGCTGTTGTGTAAATACAGGCCATAAATTAAATGTTCCACTGCTGCTTAAAATCTGTCATCACCTCAATGCACTTGGACCAGTATCCAAATTCCTTACCATAGTGCACAGAGACAGCCCCTTGCAGGATCTGTCATCTCCTTGCTTCTCACATTCAGGCTGATTTGCTTTTTTACACTCTATAGGATGCTAGTATTTCCCAGACCGTTGATTCACTTGACTGTTCCAATTAGCTGTTTCATTCTTTTGCTTTTAATTTAGATGCCACCTGCTCAGAGAGCTCTCTTTGACCACATTGCCCTGTATTTACTTAGTGACACGGAGGCATCTGTGAGTATTTTGTCTGTCTTGTCTCATCTGCACTTGGGTGTCACAGGCTCCGAGAGGGCAGAACCATGTGTGCCACGTACACAGCTCTACCCCCCTTGCCTGGCATTTGCAGAAAAACCATTTGATCAATGAAGAGGACACACGGGCAACCCTCTGGTGACAGAAACGTATGGTGATTGTGGCGGTTATGTACAGGGGTTAGTCCCGGAGGCATTTGGGAATGGGGATTGGAGCTGCAGAAAGAGGCTAGGACTGCAAGTGCAGATTTGGAATTTATCTGTTTTGAGCTGATGTTTGAACAGGCGGGAGTGGATGCAAGTAGAGTTTGAGAGAAGATCCAAGGGTAAAACTTCCAGGGGGAAAACGAACACTTGGGGATAAAAGCTTAAAAGGCAGCGAAAACCCAAGAGAAGCAGTCAGAAACTGGAGAGAACCAGGAGATTATTGTCAAAGAAGCCAAAGGGGTGGCCAGAGCGGAGGGCTGTAAAAGACTGGGGTGGTGGCGGAGGGGGGGAGGTGCAGAAGGGTAAGAGGCAGTGTGGTTGCGTAGATGCTTGCTGGTAACTTGGAAGGTTTTGTGTCTGTCACCTGGCAGGAACCAGATTATAGTGTTCGTGGTGTGATTGGAGCGCAAGGAAGTGGAAGATGTGTGGGCTACCATTCTGGGAAGTTCTGTAGCAAAATCAGAGGGTGATGGGGCTGTTCTCTTCCTTGATAGGATGTTAGAGGAGCAGGAAGAGCCAGGGCCTGGTACCTAATCATAGGTAGGTAGGTGTACAAGTCTGTAAGTACGTGTTGCCATGTGGACACTTAGGCTCTGGAGAGATCTAGAGGCTGACACTTTGCGGGCCAGTATCCCTTTCTGATGGGGCAGTGAGCATGGCGTGGTTCTGTGCTTCCTTCTCCGACCGGCTGAGGTGAATGGCCAGTTTGAAGAATTAACTCCTCTCCGCTGCTGTGGAATGATAGCCTTGCTAAATGTAACTTAAATCAGCTACTTAGAAAAGTAATCATCCTCTTGGCTATACTGGCAATCACTGGAAACGTTTCTGAACATCTGCTTTCAATTTTTGTATCATTGTAGGACGGTAACAGGTGGTGGAAGCTCTCAGCCTGTGCTAGCACAGTGCGTAAGGGAGCGGATCCAGGTGTTTTCAGACTTCCCAGATGGGCCAGGGGTTCCAGGGAAAGATCACGCAGTAGGGTTGCTTGCCTCTAAAATACAGACCCTCCTTTTTTTACAGAAGAAAATACAGACCCTACTTTGATAAAACCCCAAGTGTTGTAAAGGAGTCGGTAGTCTTGAATAAGCTGTTTGTCCTTTTCCCTTCTGCTAATACTTAAAATTATTTGGAGTAAAGGAAAACCGTTCAAACACGTAAGGTAAAATACGAGAAAGGTTAACTTAAATATGAGAACTGCTAAAATATGAGAACTTTACCAGCCAGTTCTAAAGCCAGGAAGTGGTTAAGAACACATTCTGAATTTCATGAAGCACTTAGAGCAATATGAGAAAATGTTAATGAATGCTATCTTATGTTCAACATTGTAAATGTTACGAGAAAAATCTGAAATTGCATTTTGGTCTGAGGAGAGCTGGGTTAAAAGTATTGCATGTGTATTTTATTTGTCAGGACATTTTCAGTTATAAATGACAGAAACGCAGCTCAGGCCAGCTTCCGCACAACGTGGGCCTTTGCTGGTTTACGAAGATATGAGGGAAACGTGGGGGGAGGCTGGCATCCAGCGACTCCTCCGTTGGATGTCATCAGACTCGCTCCCAAGGTGAGAATTGGCTGAACCGGGGAGGTGGGGCAGAGGAGTCCTTTCTCGGAAGCCTGCTGCTATCAAAGCCTGAGCCAGAAAAGGTGACATTCCTGGCCCCAGCTCTCTCAGCAACTCAGGACCACACCAGTGTTTTAAACACAGCTTCCCAGTGCTGGCCCACAGAGTGCCTAAAACCTCTTGAACCAAAGGGGTCTACAGCAGGGACGCCATTATTTAAATTTGACATTTTAGTACAGATCTTTTACTCACAGATTTCAAAGGATTCAAATGGAAGAATTATCTTCATGCTCATTAGCATCCAGCCGCTATTTATAGTTTGTCACAGCATTTCACTCATTTTCGAAAGGGACTAATTTATTTCACTCATCCTCCCTACTTTTGGGCAACATGAAGAACAAAACGAATCATTCCATGTGGTAATTGGGGATTGAACATTTATGTTTACTCTTATTTGGACAATAGTGTCCTTTTCTTTAGGATATACATATTTAACTCTGGGGAAGAAGAGACTAAGCGTACAGTCCTGGGACACTATAATATTTAGCCCCTTGAAACTGTTGCCTGAAATATGTGGGCTGTTAGGTCACAGCATTAGATATTTGTTGTGTATGGACCTTTTAGTCATGGACTTGACCTGGACTCAGTTTCTGGAGAATTGTAGTTCTGTGAGAATGTGTCATGTACTCTCACTTCCCAGAAGAAGTATACAGACTTTGGAGTGAGCCTAAAACATGTTTAATACACAAAGTTTAAATTACACACATAGTACAAAATCTTTAATTTTTTTCAGTTCTGGGTCTGAAAAAGTGTAGGCTTTTTCTCTTTAATTACGACAGACTTTCTTCAATTAATGCATCGGCAAGGAAGGTTTCAGGTGAGTGACCCATGGTCTGGTTGGGGAATAGATCTCTGAATTTATTGTCATCTTAAAATGTGGATGTAAATATATACAACAATTATAGCTCCTCTTTATATGGCGGTTTTTACTGGGTGTCTCATCTGTTTATTATCCCAAGTGGAACTTGAAACAATTTCATTTTTATAGTAAAGTCTTTATTTCCAAAATGACTGGTTAGCCAGAAAAACTATAAACTACCTAACCCAAGACTTTGGTAAGAAAGAGATTTGATGCTTCTTATAAATTCCCCCTTGCAACCAAAAGAAATAACACATAACAAGATGCATGTTACCCATTCTCAGCCCTTATCCAGTTACTTGGTTTTAAGTCTCCAAAATTAATATTAAAAATGTATCCAATAGAGACCTGATAAGAACATGGGACACTAGGGTGGCTTGTCCTTACTTACTTAGGAATCACTGACTTGACCTTTGATTTTCATGGGGTGGATATCTGCCTCCAGGTGGCTGAGAGGAATGCACAAGGAGGCGGGTTCTGTATCAAGACTTTTTGTCCGAATGAAACCTTATTTCCTTATATTACACTCCTTCGTGAGGTGAGAAAGTCCATTTAAGGATCACAAAAATAATATTGGAAACAACTGAAAGTTCCAGAAGACTCAGGGCTGTGTTGGTTGGTAATAATGGCCCCTCTTGAATGAGGGACCAGAAACCCTGTCTTTTGCTGCATATGATTCAGGCAGATAACTGCAAGAAGTCCCAACCTCCTGAACCACTTAGTTTAAAAACACAGCAGCCAGACCCAAATGAGTTTTTTTTTATTGAATGGTCTTTGATGTTAAAGAAAATACAGATTCAGGGCTATATCATATGTATGTTGTGTTTGGAGACATCCTGATGGGCTTAATGCAAATTCTTAAAGTAGTGTATTCAAAACCACGTATGCATCTCATCCGGGATACATATTTGGATTAAGCATAATGAAAACCTGCAACAGAAATGAAACAGTTTTAACAATAAATGAATAAGTAAAAACTGCTGCTAGACTCAGCTCAGTAAAATGTCCTTTTACACGAATTCCTGGTAGTCAGAATCCCTGAATTTGGTGCGTATGAGTGCTTGGAAGGGGATGGAAAACCGTGGCCTTTCCTATGCAGGTGATGGAGGGCCCAGAGCCCCACTGTGGAAAGCTGAGGTGAATTTGGCTTCCCACCAGATATTCTTACCCAGCCTGATTCTGTAATAATACCTTTCTCCCTAGCTTTCTTTCTTGGTCTCTGAAACACTTTTTCTTTCTACATATAAAACTTTAGGACTAAAAAAACAAAAAAAACACCTTTTAATATACAAAGATAGTATTTTTTGTTGAAGCAATGGCCTGGTGGGATGCAGGCAGCTGATGTATAACTAAAAGATGTTTTGGTAGAACTGGTTTGAAAACTTAAAATCTAGATGCGTGTCAGAAGATTTTAAAAGCGTAGGTTTGGGACTCCTCTAGAGAGGCCGGTGTTGCTGCCTGGGTCCTAGTAAGGATGTAATGTCAGAAGGTTTATAAGTTTATAAGGCTGGCGTCCTTAGGAGAATTGTGCCCCCCCCCCCCCCAAAAAAAAAGAAGCTAGGGAAAGGTACTTTCTAGACTTAGTACCTTTTACCTCAGGTGTAAGAAGTGGCAACCTTAAATTCCAATAAAGCAGCCAAAGTTTCTTTTCTCTGGGGTATCAGGAACCAATATTAGGAGGGGAGATACATTTCTGAAAGAAAAGCCACTCTACATCAATGCACTTCACATCTACCAGCTCTTTGTTTCCCAATAACTGTTGATGACGGAGGAGACTCAACAAGGGACCCTAAATTCCACTAAATGAAAAGAGATGGGCAAACGAGGTTCCTACAAGAGCAAGCAGGCCAAAGACAAGAGTGAGGGGACTCTGCGCTCTCCGTGTGAGCAGGACTGTTTCCTCCCCACTGCACCCTGGGACCGAGGCACGGAATCCCTTCCACACCTGGCTGCTGCTCCCTGTGGAAGGGGCCAGGCTTGTATCGGCTGCCCAGGTGGGTGCTCCAGAGGGACACATGTCCATCCAGTACAGGTAGCTGACACTACTCACTTCTGTGCTGGAGGAGGGCCATCTGGGGATGAGGGAGCCCCACGCAGCCTCTGCATACCAAGAAGCAGACAGAAAGGAAGTCCCTGGCATCAACAAGACTGGTGGGCGAACCACACTGCAGAAATGAAAACTAATGTATACAATTTAAATTGCCTTAAACAACAAGCAAACACACTCCAGCCATCGATGACTGTGCAAGCCAGGGTGCAGCCCCGGAAAACTTACACCCTTGTTAACAAGGGTGAACATTGCACGCTCTGATCTCCTTCTTGTCCTTGCAGCTGGTAAACTGGGAGCTTTTGAACCTCTTCTTGACCGTCATGTAGCGTTCCTGGATCCCACCACCACACAGTTTGGTGCATTCCGACCAGGCTGTCCACGGGCGCATCCTGCAGCCTGGAAGCAGGAGGTCAGGTTAGGCCAGCAGAAATGGGGGGACCAATAAGAATGCTGAACTCCAGGCCACAGCTATGAAACTGAGTTGTCTGGGCTTCCCTGCTTTTGTATGGAATGATGGGTTGAGTTTAATAATGGTTAGGGCCCTTATTAGAGACTGTCAACTCCGTGTCCATAAATGCTGTTGCAGCATTTCCCATCAAGGGGCAGAGTCCACATTGCCACCTCTGGAATCTGGGCTTGGCTGTTTGACTTGCTTTGGCCAGTGGGACATGAGCAAACAGGCTCAAAGGCTGGTAGGAACCCCCCACCCCCCCCCCCCCCATGTCAGCAAGCCTGGCTAGACTGCTGGAGAGAACGTGTGGTGAGAGACTCCAGTCAGTCTTTCTGAGGCCCCAGAAGTGCTGGTGAGGCCGGTCTAGACCTTCTAGCCCCAGCCGAGCCTCCAGTTGTCAGGAGCTACAGGAGTCTCAGCAAGACCTCAGAAGACCAGCCTAGCTGAGCCAGCTCCTGCCACGGACCTGCAGAATCCTAGTAGTTTCGGGGTGGCTTGGTGATGGCAGTTAGCACTCGAGCAATTAAACCACTTTATCCTAATGCTTTGCTCCCCAGGTACGTGGTCTCCTGAATACATTCAAGTGTGATTAATTTCCCTACACAGATAAACATGCTTGCCTTAAAACTTAACCTGACTCAGAGGTTAGAGGAGATCTTTTCAAAAAATGTTTTCAAGATCCTCTACATTACTCTTGTACAACCAGGCACGTTTACTATGCTAAGTTTTATGGAGGAGAAGGCCATGGCACAGTGTCTGCCTGGCACATAGTTGGGCTTAATCACCATTTCTTGAATGGCTGACTACCCTGTCCCAACAGATAGCACTTTGATATGCACACCTCTCCTTAACGGACAGTGAACGATCAGGTGGCTCTTCAGATCTGTATTTCTCTGTCCTGTCGGGGTGAGAGGCCTTAGGGAAGAGAATGTGGGGTAAATTGAGCTGTGCCTTTTAAAATAGCAACACAGTGTACCTATTAACCTTCAAATATGACACCTTCCTCACCCACTCCAGAGAATCCAAACACCATCAGTCTATACCAAGGGCTGACCCATGAATCTGTCACTGGCAAAAGTATGAAATAAATAATGAAATTGTAGTCTTTGCTTGTGGACCAGCTTATTCAACAGTGAAGCTCCAGGTTTTTGTTGTTTTTTTAGTGCCAGAGTAGGGGACACACACTTTTTCCTGGGCTACAAACAGAAGTGGCCTCTGGGCCTCTGTTTTTGCCACCTCAACACAGGTGTGTTAAGTCCCTCTTGCTTAGAACTTCTCACAGGATCAAGTCTCAAAACCTCAGCAGGCTTATGGTCTGGTCCCCACGTCTCCAGGCTGGTTTCCTGCCTCTCCCCTTATACTCTGCTCCCTCTGCCCCCTATTTACTGACCATCTCATGCTCTGTGGCATTTCTGTGCCATTGCGAGCCCTGTACCTGCTGCTGGGGATGCCTTCAACTCGCAAACCCCTATCAATTTTCAAGACCCACTTCCCCTGCTTTGACATGTCCCCGAACTCCAGCTTCAGGCTTGGGAGCAGTACCTGGGAACTGCTCGCCTCCGGACTCTTCCCTCAGCTGCTCATTCCGCCGGCTCTCTCGGGCCTCTCTCCAGCGCAGCTTTTGGATGGATGGATTTCTCAGGCATTTCCGGATACGGCATTTTTTTCGTTGCACGGTCTCTGGGCAGGGTGCACCTCCAAACTGTGGCTCCATTTGGATCATCCGGGTTCGAATCATGTGGCCTTTCCCACAGGACTTGTTACATTCCGACCACTGAGACCACTCGGTGAGCTCACAGTCAATGGCTGGCAAGACACAGATGGGCAGGAGTGGATCTCATGTCTGAAACAGCATATGGCCACTTGCGTTTTCCTCTGAACATCTCCACACAAGTCAGAGATGCAGAGAAGGTGCTGTTTTCCCATTTTACAGAAGAAACTGGGAGGTTCCTACATGCAGATTGACTTCAGCCCACAGGGTTGGTGCCCAGGTCATAACCCACCTTCTGTGCCCAAATGACTCGAGGAATTTAGAAGATATGTTCAGAGTCTCTCACCTTTCCCTGTGAGCAGCTAGAGTATTGTCAAATCAGCCCTAAGTGGCATAGAGCCATCTTCCACAGTCCCAAGGACTGGGTATTTTTCAGAGCTGACCCCTGTGGACCAATACCCAAGGCCATTGTGACTTTTGCAGTAAGGCTCTGGTGGCTTCTCGTTCAACATCTCCCCGGGTCCTACAGATGGCAGTTTGTGCAAAAATCGCAGGAGCCAGAAACAGAAAATTCATTAGAGAAGAGGGGTGGGGACAAGTGGGGGTCTTAATGGTCTATCAGGGTATAGGATCCAGCATATTCTTATTAAGCCAACACCTCACAAAGTAGAGGGAAAATAACGCAACGGTCTGATTCTGAGAATGTGACCTAAGGAGGCAAAGGATTCTGGACTCCTCACTGGGTCTGCAAAATGTAGATCTAGGAAGAACTCATTTGGGTCAGTAATTTTTGGCCTTCCTCCCTGTGAGCTCAGGCAGCTTATGTGTAAAATGAGGATAATGGTATTTTTCTCATTAGTTGTGAAGACTAAATGAAATCTTCCCAGCTCAGTTCCTGGCGCACAGGAAGCGTTCTCCATTCAGTGAACCCTGTGAATATACGTTTCAGTGGGTAAGTGTCTCAGTCAGAGGTTCTGGAGCGCCCACTCTTGGTGAGATGGGTTGAACACAGGGTCAAAGCCTCAGCCTCAGTTTGATGGTCTGGGTCATCTCCACACATGACCACATGTAGCTAAAACAGCTCGGGAACTGTAATATGTAACACTGAGTGTAACACACCTGCCAGGTCTAGTGTTTGGCACTTGGACCAGTTATGTGGTTTAATCCTCAGAGGAACCTAGGAAATGTTTCTTGCTATTTTACAGTTGAGCAGGGGGGCGGTCATCTGCATAAGGGACAAAGCTGGGACCTTCCTCTCAGAGGAAGCCAAAAAAACCCATCCTAGCAAGCCTGACTTTCTACTTCCTAAAAGAGAAGCTCTCTTGGAAGATTAGCCAGAAAAATGGGCTCCCTTCCTCTCCTTGGAGATCAGTACCCGAGAAATGCAGGTGATCAAAGAGGTTTTGGAAGAGGCGGGGGTGGGCATTGAGCTTTTCGTTGCTGGTCTTAGCAAGGCTGCAAAAGTACAGAAGTTACTGACTTCACGTCCACCCTCTAGTTGTGGGCAAATGGTCACAGGGAAAAGGAATAGAAGTAAAAAGGTTGGAAAGCCCATGGATCAGAGAGTTGTGGAGGCGGGGAGGGCAAGAGCCACATAATGAGGCTCCTTGACAAGAGCCTGTGCTATGTGTTTCCCATCTCCGTCTCCTCTTTAGACTTCATAGCAACGTGCGGTTTGGGTGTCGTGTAGCTGGTAGCAGGACCCCCTCTTGCTAGTGAGGAGACTGAAGGTTAAAGATCTGTGCTAACATGGAGACCCAAAGCCTGTGCTCTTCGTCCCCAGCAGGCGGCTGGGCTGCAGGACTTACGGCATTCGGGCAGCATGCACTTCTCCACCTGCTCCAGCTCCTCGTTACAGTCTCCGAGTTCCGCCAGAGACTTGAGCATCCGCTGGCGGGTCCGCATGCCCTTCCCGCAGGTCACGCTGCAGTCACTCCACTCGGACCACGGGGACAGCAAGCAGGGGATGGTGTCTAGGCCAAGAGCCAGGTTTGCCACTGAGAACAGGCTCCCTTTACTTTCTTTGATTTCCCTGTGTCCCCTACCCTCTGTTCCCCACTCTGGCCCCTGGAGTCGAGTGCCATGGACTGACCGCCTTCAGGTGACCCAAGTGACCCCGTGGAGCAAGAAGTGGCTCAGCAGACGACTGCCCTTCCTGTCACTCTCCTGCATCTCCCCTGCTGATGTAGCTCAGCAATAGGAATACACAAGTCCCCGCCTGCAACACCCCACACTCCCCCAAGACCATGCAGTACATTTTTGGACACTTTGTTGCTAAAATCCCTAGGGTGACCGCTACTTGTGTGCATGTGTGTGCATGTGTACTGATGTGTGGGTCTGTGTGCATTTGTGGGTAGGGCTGGGGTTGTAATGCTTTATGGGGCCAGGCTTGTCCAGTGCAGAACAAGAGTGGGGGCCTATGACCTGAGGGGTGGATGTCCTGCCCGAATGTATTACAATATCACCCGCCTCCCACCAGGATACTCTGGGGTCCTATAAAACACAGCTGCTGACGAGTGCTTTCCAGAGGTCGCCAGTTTGCCATCCCAGCCTCGCTCAGAATGTCCCTCAAGGGAGGCCCCGCTTGATGGCTCTTGCAAGGACAGTGGGGCGTATGTTCTCCCAGCACGCGCCCAGCCTCCGGCCTTGCTGGTGGTAGCGGCAGGGGTTCTGTGGTCTGGCCCACCGCCCCCATCCCCTGCCCCACGGCCACTCACGACACTCGGGCATCATGCACTTCTCCGCCTGGGAGGTCTCGGCCTTGCACGCGGAGCCGTCCGCCGGGCTCATCTTGACCATGCGATGCCGCTTCTTCATGCCCATCCCGCAGGTGGCGCTGCAGTCATCCCACTCGCCCCACTCGGTCATCAGGCAGCTGCTGGGAGCTGGGAGGCCAGCCCTGTTGGGGTCACGGCTGCCGCCTTGGGAGCACCCCCTCTCCTCCCCTAGCCCCTGCTGGCTGGGCACCCCTACTCACAGCACTCCTCATTGACCGTGCACTTCTCCGTCTCCTCAGTGGGCAGCGTGCACACAGAGCCGTCCTCAGGGAACTGCTTCACATACCTCTCCCGGGACCGCATGCCCATGCCACAGGAGATGCTGCAGGGCGACCAGGTGATCCACTCGGACATGGTGCAGGTGGAGCCGTCTGCAACACACGAGCAGGCGCCGCTGCAGCCCACGTGCCCAGCTCTCCAGGGCAGGAATCGAGAAGGAACTGGCTGTCTTTTCCCCATTGTGTATTCTTGCCTCTTTTGTCAAAGATTAACTGACCATATAATCACGAGTTTGTTTCTGGGCTTTCTGTCCTGTTCCGCTGATCTACAAGGTCTGTTTTTGTGCCAGTGCACGGTTTTGAATGGGGAAAAAGATGGTCTCTTCAACAAATGGTGATGGGAACACTGGAGAGATACATGCAAAAGAATGAAACTGGACCACTTTCTTGCACCGTACATAAAAATAAAATGGCTTAAGACCTAAATGTGAGACCTGAAACCATAAAAATCCTGGAAGAGAGCACAGGCAGTAATTCCTCTGACATGGGCCGTAGCAACATTTTTCTAGTTAAGTCCCACGAGGCAAGAGAAATAAGAGCAAAAATAAACTATTGGGACTACATCAAACTAAAAGCTTCTGCACAGCAAAGGAAACAATCAAAGCTAAAAGGCAACCTACGGAATGGGAGAGGATATTTGCAAATGACCTCTCTGATAAAGGGCTGGTATCTAAAATATATAAAGAACTTATAAAACCCAACACCCAAAAACCAAATAATCCAATTTAAAAATGGGCAGGAGACGAACAGACATTTCCCCAAAGATGACACACAGAGGGACAACAGACATATGAAAAGATGCCCAACATCACTCATCAGGGAAATGTAAACCAAAACTACAATGAGCTATTACCTCACACCCATCAGAATGGCTAAAATAAAAGCAACAACAGGTGTTGGGGAGGATGTGGAAAAAAAGGAACCCTCGTGCACTGTTGGTGGGAATGCAAACTAGAGTAGCCACTGTGGAAAGACACTGGAAGTTCCTCAAAAAGTTAAAAATTGAACTGTCCTCTGATCCAATGCTACACTATTGGGTATTTATCCCCAAATACAAAAATACTAACTTGAAAGGATATATGCACTCCTGTGTTTATTGCAGCATTGTTTACAATAGCCAAATTATGCAAGCAACGCAAGTGTCTATCGCTTGTTGATAAAGGAAATGGTATATGTATACAATGGAATATTATTCAGCCATAACACAGAATGAAATCTTGCCATTTGCAACATGGATGGAGCTAGAGAGCATAATGCTAAGCAAAATAAGTCAGAGAAAGACAAATCCTGTAGGATTTTACTTGTGGAATTTCAGAAATAAAGCAAGGGGCATTAAAAGTCTTTTTTGGTTTGTCTCAACTACACAGAAACTGTTCCGGGCGTGGGGGATGGGTGAACTAGGTAACGGGGATTAAGAGTACACTTCAGATGAGTTCGGAGTAATGTATGGAATTGTTGTACACCTGATACTAACATAACACTGTATGTTAAATATCCTGGAATTAGAACTGGGTGGCATTCAAGGGGAGTCAGGCAGTTGGGGATGGAGGGGAACTTAAAAGGTATAAATCTTGAAACCAGGAATTGTTCTCTAAAAGGACATGCCCGTTTTCCAGGTGCATGGATTACTCCTTATTTCAGGACAACACAGTTGAAAGCTGCTTGGGTGGGTACAAGAATGTTTTATTTTATATAATAATTTATCTTAGATTTTATATCTGCATGGTCTAGGGTGTATCCTATATCTAAGACCATTAAATAAAATTAAAAATTCACTTCCCTCTGTCACTTAACTACATTTGAATGTACAAATGTAGTTTGTAATCATACACGTATGATTAGTTGCTGCCATTTTGGATAATACAGATACAGAACTTTCCCATCACAAACTTCTACTGGACAGTGCTGGAAAGGTATTATATATATTCTGAGATACAATGTAAGCTCTGTTACTCAGAGGAACCTGGGATTTTATAGTTCTTCTCTAAAGCTGCCAGTTCCCTGTCTAGAAAAACTGATGAGAATTTTGTTCTGGAGGGTAAAGATTGCGACTGGCTTTCGGATATAGGGACCTGAAGACAAACACAGGGTGGATTTGTACCCAAACAGATTACACTAACTGACCACCGACCTCTCATTGCCTCTGTTGAGGCTGGCAACCAAGAGAATACCCCAGCTGCTAACGGAGAACAAATGGTAGTGTGGGGAAGGAATGTCTGTGTGCCAGGGGACAGAGGAAGAGTGAGGAAGGCAGTAGAACCATTCTTTTGTGTGGACGTCTTGGGCTATATATGGCTTTGCTTCTATCCCTAGGGGTTAGCAAAGGCCATGAACATGTAGGTGACACTGGAGGTGGGGAGCGGGGGGAGGATAAAGCCCGCAGCATGGCTTGGTAGTCCCGTTTCCAAATAGGGGTGGGAACTACCCTTGGTGGAAACATAGGAGTGTGTGTGTGCACGCACACGCGTGTGTCTTAGTTCTTTAAAAGAAAAAGGAAATGATGTCATACGTTTATCCATATCAATGAAGACGTACTGAATGCTTTGAATGCCTAGTGGTATGCTCTGAGGTTAAAAAGATAACGTAAGATATGGATCTTGTTCTCTTCTAAGAGCTGGGCACAATAATTCCAGGTACTGAAAATATGACAGCAAAGGTAACAGAGGGGAAAAACCCACTCCTTGGAGTTTAGGGGAAGATTTCACACAAGAGGGCACACCTGAGTATACTTTTGTTGGGTAAAGGAGATTTGCTTTTAAAGGTGAATGGATAGCTTATGCCAACACCCCAGTACGGAGTGTTTATGTACATGGTATTGGGAGATGAAGTTAGAAGAACTGTGAGTCCAGCCTGCACATGAATGCGGCTGTCGCTTGCCAGGTGTGATGCCTACCCATGGTGATTTAATCTCTGGACAGTGCCGGGGGGACACTGTAGGTTTCTCTCCCGGGACCCACACGTTAGGCCCAGGGACAAGGCTAACCAAAGGAAGCCCGTACAAAGAACACGATGTTCCAGTGTAATAATGGTTAGGCTGGTACAGAAATAGTTAGGGGTACCAGGCTTGACAAGTCCCACCTCAGGCTTTCCAGGACCTGGCAAGACATTACGCCAGGAAGGCAGAATTTGGCCACCACCCACTGTGTACCTGACAGGTAGAGCTTGGACTTGAGGCTCAACTCTTCCAGTGACCCCCAAATGGCTGTCCCCAAGTGCCTTTACTGACCGTGTGTCTTTAGTGTTGCAGTGTAACTCATGTGGTGTGGATTTGTGTCACAGTGCTCATTTTGCCCTGGCCTTGCACCCGGGGTCGCTGCAGGACTATTTGCCCTGTAAATTAAGCTGAGGAGTTTGCACATGGGCCATAAGGAGCCACAGATCTTTTAGCTGGGGAGTGAAATGATCAGATCTTTGTAGAAGATCCCTCTAGTGGGGCCCTGGAAGATGGGTGGGAGTGGGGAGATAAGGCGTGGACTAAAGGGCTGGCCCAGAGGATTAGGAAGAAATGAAGATGCACCCGCTACAATAAGATGTATATTCATGCAGTCTAATTCCTTTGGAACATCCAAAGGGGTCTCTGCTTCCTTCCTGTTCTAACCACACCCTGAATAATCAAGTGCGGAAGGCAACCGGATGTGAGCACAAGAGAACTTAATCTGGCGTTGAGAGGGGTAGCTTCTGGGCTGCATGTACACACGTCAGGCACAAAAAGCAGGCACAATTGCAGAAATAGTAAAATCTAGCCTACACTCCATAGGGAATCTTAAGGACCCCCGAATAATCAAAACAACCTTGAAAAAGAACAAAGTTGGAAGATTCACACTTCCTGATTTTAAAATTTAACTACAAAGTTACAGGAATCAAAGCTGTGTGGTGCTGGCATACAGCCAGACCTACAGATCAATGGACTGGAATAGAGAGCCTAGAAATAAAGTCTCACGCAAATGGGCAAATAATCTGAAAAGGGTTCCAAGACCACTCAATAGAGAGAGGACAGGCTTTTCAATAGGTGGTGCTGGGAAAGGTGGATACCCCCATTTAAAAGAATGGAGACTTTTACCTAATATCGTATATAAAAATTAACTTGAAATGGATCAATGACCTATAAACTTAAGAGAAAACCTAGGGCAAAACCTTCAGGACACTTAATTTAGCAATGATTTCTTGGATAGGATACCAAAGGCACGGGCAACCAAAGGGAAAAAACAAACCCAGATTTCACGAAACTTTAGAATTTGGGCAAAAGGACACGGTCAACAGTGAACCGGTAACTTATGGAATGAGAGAAAATATTTGCAAATCCTATCTGATAAGGGATTAATATCTAGAATACATGGAAGTGGGGGGGGGTTCACTCCCCTCTGAAGTGCCTTATCAAAGGCACAAATGGCAATAAATCACCATGGGAGTGCAGCCAGGAGACGTATTACTGTCCCCAGCAAGAACCAGAGGGAGAATGACCCACAGTGGGATAAGCTTTCTTCAATTATACTCAGCTTGGAAGTGGTTTTCTTCCTGGCATAAACCAGCCCAATTTCTATATCTCTTCCTGTTGCCTCATCGCACCTGTGAGACAGTTAAGCTCATGGTATAGAGACTAGACCTGTCCAGGTGGAGAGTACAGCTGTACCCTGGAAAGTAGGCAGCTGACCTTTGCACAGCAATCAGCTCAGTGCCATTCTGAAGCCTGTGCCATCATGACAGAGGCCATGCAAGTTTACAGCTCAGGCCTGATTTTTGAGCAGTTGCAGAGAGCTAGACAGGATCCTTGCAATCAGCCCCGAGGTCCTGACACAGGAAGGAGGTGCTCTAACTCGGGTGTGAATAGAACACGAAGGCCCACGATGGTCATGTCCCACTAGGGCGATGGATTGAGATTCAGTGTTGGCCAACCTGCTCACCTGTTTCTTTTTTTCTGTAAATATTTTTAATGTTGGTTTGTGAGAGAGAGAGAGAGAGAGAGAGAGAGGGAGGGGCAGAGTGCGAGCAAGAGAGGGGCGGAGAGAGAGGGAGACACAGAATCCGAAGCAGGCTCCAGGCTCTGAGCTGTCAGCACAGAGTCCCATGCGGGGCTCTAACCTATAAGCCATGAGTTCATGACCTGAACCGAAGTCAGATGCTTAGATGACCGAGCCACCCAGGCGCCCCTCGCCACAACACAGAACAAGCCTCTGCCAGCTCCTCGCTCACCTGGGCTGTAGCCTCACCTTCGTCACTGCAGCCGGGGCCCATGCAGGGCTGGAAGTCCTGGGTGTCCGGGCAGGGGACGCTGAGGTCCAGCTGTGCCTTTAGCATGCGCTGCCGCATCCTCTTGCCTTTGTCACAGGTGGAGGAGCTGCAGGCGGACCACGGGGACCAGTTGGAGTAGATGCAGGTTTCGGGGGTGTCATCTGGAAAGAGCGTGGGACAGGTTTTCCTTGGGAGCCTGTGGACACTGGAGCCGGCCCTATCCCCACGAAAGCTCCTTTGGGGATAAGAAAATCTGCGTTGCCTGACCTGCCTCAGCAAACCTGGGCGCTCTTGGGGTGGAAGCAGCTATTCACTTGCCTTTAAAGGCGATATTTTAATCATTCCATGAGTATCTAAGCGACAGGGAAGAGTCCTACTAACCCTTCCCCTCAACACATGAGGGTCTCTCTTTTCTGGCCCCTCACTCGTGGCAGACACGGTTTCTGCGGGTGTACAGGCAGATCACAGGCAATTGGGGAAGCACAGCCTTCTGTGTGTGTGTGTGTATGTGTTGCTGTTTAATCTTCTCAACGACCCCATACACAGGTGTCACGATGAGGGCAGCCAATGTTCGCCCAGCACTTATTACACACCAGCATCATTGTAAGAACCTCACATGTTTTGTCCCATCTGGTTCTCACAGCAACACTCAGCGAGGCAGGTTCTGTTATTAATCCCCATTCTACAGGTGAGGACAGTGAGGTAGCATGGAAGTGTCCTGCCCAAGGCCACAGAAAAAAGCCCAAGTGGTGTGGCTCCAGATCCCATGAGAGAAGGGGCTGAAGGCATGGGCCTGCTGCTCCCTCCTGACCCTAGGATCTAGGCCTCCCTTTCCTTGCTGGGGAAGTGGACGTGTCCACGCTGCCTCACAGGCCAGAGTGACCATCAAAGTGGGGAGTGCCGGGGGTCCCAGGACGCCCATGCAAAGGCCCGATACTGGTGAACACGTCTTCTTTGAGTCCTGGCCTCATTTTGGCTTATCTTCCAGGAAGAAGTCCTCAGAGAAGGGACTGCCAAGTCAAAGGACATACTATTTTTGCAGCTCTGAAAACCTGTTCGCAAACTGATTTCTCAGAAGGTATTGCCAGGTTATATTGCTACCTGCAACCAAGAAAACTTACATACCTTCATCTTTCTCTTCTGGAGCCAGATCTGCGACAATATCATCGACGTTATCAGGTACAATATTGCATTGTTCCCCCTGCAAAAGGAATTTTTCTTGGAGGGCTCCCATCAAACAGTGGCACGTGTTGGGGTCAGACGAGGGAGGAGGTAAAATCGGATGCCCACCCTGCGTGCAAATCCCAGGCCACGGTGGAGTTCCGAGCCAACATTTACAATCACACTGAAAGAGAAATGGCAAGAAAGCCACAGCTTCCCAGTCCCTGACCCATGGCAGACGTCAGTAATCAGTTATGGAACTCACTAGGATAGCTATCTGTCTGGACCAAATCATTCAGTGGAGCACAGAACCCCACTGTAATGTTGATTTTGCTCATTTAGATCTTACGAATAATTTGCATGCTTAGAAACCTCAGGCGGTCCAGGAGTCCTGTGTTTTGGAATACGCCAGGGACCTCATGATTCCTGAGCAGATAGGGGTATAGTTGGCTCGCACTCCTGGTGGGAAGGGTCTGTGGCAGGGTGAGCTCTAGCCCCAGTACCTTCCGGGCGATTCTCTCGATGACAACTCTGGCTACTTGAGTGATAGACCCGCCCTCTGGATCGTAAAAAGGACTCTGAGGATGGTCCAGGCTGGTCAGGGGCCGGATTTTCTCCTGGGGAATTGTGGGCTTGTTGGGTGACTGTCAGCGGGGAAGAGAACACAGAGAGAGAGAGTGTGGGAAACAGAGTGTTTAAAAACCACAAAAGCAACTTGATTGTAATATGATCAGAACAAAAACCTAATTGTTAGGGATTTCACAACAGCTCTAACTGCCTCTGGTGTTAATGCAATTCTATTCACGCCATGTATCGTGCAAAAAAAATCGGTAGACCTCGATTTTCAGATTCTCCCAGGTACTCAGGATTACGTCCTGATGAAGACAAAGTTTCAGAGAGCTCATCCCAACTAGGAAACAGCTGAACCAGGCTGGCCTGAATCCAGAGCTCTTCCTGATGGACCAGGCGTTGGCAAACTAGTCTAGAGAGGGTCAGATGGTAAATATTTTAGGTTTTGTGGGTCCCACTGTGTCGGCTCCAACTACTCGACTCAGCTTTTGTAGGGAGAGAGCAGCTCCCTACAACATGTAATTGAATGCGGGCGGCGGGGTTTGAAAACCTTATTTACAAGTCAGGTGGTAGTCCCAGTTTGGCCCACAAACTGGGGTTTTCCGACATACTGCCCTGCCACTGGTTTTCCAATGGCTTCGGATTTCAATGCAATGAAAAATATTAAATCAGGAGACAATCCAAAGTCCTTAACCTAGGTGTCTGGAAACCTCCAGGATCTGGCCCAGCCTCACATACATCAGCTTCTGTTGTTCCCTATTCTCACCCCCGTCTCTTGCTTTTTGCTTCCATGCCCATTTCCTGCTGTTCCCTTGCTTACCTAGGAACTGCTTTTTAGCAGATTCCCTCTCCATGGCCTCCTGGCCAGCTGTGTGGGTCGTACTGTATATGGTATGTGAGGGTGAAACTACACCGGCCTCCCCTTCCAGACTGTGGATTCCTTTACCACATTTGTGTCTGGGACCCCCAGCACAAGGCTGGGGGAAGAGAAAGCACCCAGAAAGCTTTGTCCCTCACCACCACAGGCACATACCCACCTCATAGGTCACCCCACTGTCGGTGCCGGCGTCCCAGGGGATCAGGTCTTGTACCACCTTCTGGACCCAGCCGCACTCCTTGGTACACAGATCCTCTGCAGACAGGCCCACGTTCCAGTCGGGGCTGGGGCCCATCATGGTCAGGAAGGACATCAAGTGGCGTGTCCTGTCCACTGAAAATTCAGCCGAGGGTGCCGCTCTCCTGGAAACCAGATACGTTACGTTAGGGGGTCTGGGGGGTACACACTCTGAGGGACATCAGGCCAGACCAGAGCTGAAGGAGGAGAGGACAGAAGGACCAAGGATTCTTGGTCTTCCACTGATCTCTGCCTGTGGCCACTCCTGTTTTACACCCTTTGCTATCCTGAGCCCTTCCACTGGCCACACGTGGAGAGAATCATATGCTACCATCATATGCACTTTTAATCTGTTCAAGGCACTTAAACTGTTTTTGTAGATGTTTCTTATTGTTCAGCTGTTGATTGACTGTCAACTCTCACTGGAGGGTGAGCCCCAGGAAAGCAGGGCTTTTGTCTGTCTTATTTATGGCTTGATTTCCAGTGCCTACAACAGTGCCTGGCACAGAGTAGATGCTCACTGTTTCTGAGTAAACGAACAAATACTTTGTGTTATTGTAACTGAACCCAAGTTTGTCTGCCTGATGCCCAGCAAAGATGATCACCGAGTCGCCAAGGATGCAGCAAGGAAAGAGTTGATTTGAGAGGCAGCCAAAGGCAGAGACGTGAGGGCAAGCCTCAAATCTGCTCCTGAGGAGGAGAGTTGGGGAAATTGGAAGGCAAATGAAAAAGTTCTGGGTAAAGAGTCACAGCTGCACTTACTAGTCTGCAGCTGCGATCAGCCACATTATCTCTCTGGTTACCGGTTTCAATCCCTACCCTCTTTTGATCATTCCTCATTCTTGAGGGAATTGGGACGATGACCATTCTAGTTACTTCCTGCTGAGATGGGGCACAGATCAGAGTTGGGGAATGGAAACTTCCTGCACTCACTTAGAGATACTCTTCAGTCCCAGGCTGAAACCCAACATTCTGCATTACTAAGAGTTATTTTTGAGAGCGCGCGAGGGAAACAGAATCTGAAGCAGGCTCCAGGCTCTGAGCTGTCAGCACACAGCCCGATGCGGGGCTCTAACCCACAAGCCTGAGCTGAAGTTCGACAAGTCACCCAGGTGCCCCTGCATTACCAAGATTTTGTAGTTTGGTTATTAGTGTTTGTACTACATTGTATCTAGGACCTTTGGGGAGAGGTGTTTTAACCAAGCTTGTTGCATGTATTGAGGTCTTCAGGCCAGCTCTCCTGAATAGGAGGGGTCTGCCAGAGGCTCACTGCTCCAAGCAGTGCTTTTTTTTGAGGTCCTCCTTGCTGGCAGGCTGTAGGGAACCTGCGGATTCTCGTATGTTGAATGTGAGGAATCCACGGCTTGACTCCCCTCAGTGTCCCTGAAGAGTGAGCCTCACTGAAGTTGAAGCTGGCCCTCTGGGTGCTCACTCTTCAGGTCTTTAGTGATACCAAGTCTCCAGGATACAGTCGGTGCAAGGGCACGTCTGTGGGGCACGTCAACCTGCTGGAAGTGAACTTACCTAACCTGCTGGACCTCCCTGAAAGTATCCAATTCTCTGATGTGAGGAACTCCTAAGTTATGAAAAGGGTGTAACAACAGTCTTCCATATACCATTTCATAAGGGCTTATTAACTCAAGCCCATGTCTAGGGGCCACTCATACCTAAAGCAGAACAACCAGCAAGGCTTCTTCCCCAAGTTAAGTTAGTTTCTTGGCAGATCTTTGCCAAAGGTTTTTTTTTTTTCTTTCTTGGTTTTTCTAGCTGGTTGGGGTCTCCAGGAAGTGTGTAATTTCCACTGGACACCCAAGGCATTGGGCACGGTTTGTCTGGCTTGTGCTGCAAACACTGCTCCATTGTCACTCTGAATGGTTAGTGGCAATCCAAACCTAGGGATGTTTTTGCTTAAAAGTGTTTTTTTGTTTTTTTTTTTTAAGTATACTTTATTGTCAAATTGGCTTCCATACAACACCCAGTGCTCATCCCAACAAGTGCCCTCAATGCACATCACCTACTTTCCCCTACTTAGAAGTGTTTGGACAACTTCTGAGGACTTCACTGAATGGCAGGGGAAAGAGCTTCAACCCGGCTTGTCAAGGGATCTATAAATACCAGCAAATATTGAAAATTACCTGTTGTTTTTGGCTCCTGGTAAAGTCTACCTGCCGGTCTTCTCCAGGCTTGGTGCTTAAAACTTCATCAGGCATTACAAAAAGTTCTAAGGTTTTTTTTAAGTTTCTTCCCCTTTTTTGACAAATTTTGCAATGGAGATAACAGGAACTTATGTGACTTTCAATAAACACAAGCAGAATAAAAGTTTTATATTATAGTGCTTTTAATTCTAAGCACGTGTCCATTTTAATTAAACCAGCAACCTTAAATTAGTTTTACTACTCAGTATTTTCCAAGATCATGTGAAAATCATTTGGGTTAGTTTCAGTCTTTGAGTTTTAGAATGTCCAATTCGAACAAGCGTTTGCTTTTTAACTAACCAGAACTCTTTTACAAATTAACTTTAGCAACACCATGCAGATGGAGAGCAAATACCTCACACACATGGACACATACAAATACACAAACAAGATGCAGAAAAAATCTTAAAGGCCCAATTTCCAAGTCTCTACCCCTTTTTACAACACAAATCTAATTGCAAGGTGGTATAATTTACGGATTCATTAATTGGTCATTTTTCTCAAGAGTCGAAGGACTATTGTGGCCAGTGTTACAAAAGAAGATTGCCCTATATTGGAGAACAGAGCCGAAAGGGCTGCATGTGGGAATCAAGCAGGGACTTTCCATTTTCCAATTAGAACACGGCTGGTTTTATTCGAAGATATCACAAGCTGCAGCAAGCCTAATGAAGCCCAGAGTGCCTCCGTGGGCACTGGTTCCTCCGCAAAAGTTGAGGCTTCACCCATAGAACCAAATGGCTTCCTAGTTTCTAGTTCCTCCCTAAAATTCAGAGCTTCACTGACTGAACCAAACAACTGGCTAGTCTGCCCTCTCTTAAGAAAAGGAGGGGCGCCTGGGTGGCTCAGTCGGTTGGGCGACCGACTTCGGCTCAGGTCATGATCTCGCAGTCCGTGAGTTCGAGCCCCGCATCGGGCTCTGTGCTGACAGCTTGGAGCCTGGAGCCTGCTTCGGATTCTGTATCTCCCTCTCTCTCTGACCCTCCCCCGTTCATGCTCTGTCTCTCTCTGTCTCAAAAATAAATAAATGTAAAAAAAAAATTAAAAAAAAGAAGAAAAGGAGACAAAGAGAACCCAAATCCTGTGTTTGGAGGCAGCCGAGTGAGAGGAAGAAATCTAAGAAAGCCAAACCAGAGGGAGGAAGAAATAAGCAGCCTCCCATGCCATGGAGTATGCAGTACTCACCAAGAGACCTCTGTCTAAACCAAACCCAAAGCCATTTTCTTGCCTCAGGTTAATTTAGGTGCCGAAGGCCGATGGTGCCCAGTCGGAGTGGGGTCTTGAGGTCGGGCCCCTCGACAAAAAGCCTAGGCAACTGCTTGGACCAGTCACCAGAATCCTGTTAGCAGCTCGGGGCCGACAAACCATGGGCGCAGAGCTCCTGCCTGGCTCACCAAATCTGTAGCCAAACCCAAGTTCGCCTGCCCGATACTCAGCAAAGACCATCACTGAGAGACATAGAGTCCCCAGCAAGCTCCTCCACAGGCAGCAAAAGGAGGAGACAGGATAAAACTCAGCCCCACCTCCTCCCAGGAGCAGAATCAGGGCAGTTTAAAGGCAAATGGAAGACATTTGGCTGAAAAGTTGCAGCTGAGGGCAGTTCCATTAACCCTTTGCTTACCGGTTCCATTGTGTGCCTAGCTGTGTTGGGATGGACTTTACAAATCAGTGCTTACCAATGCCCCAAGCCTTTCTTTCTTTCTTTTTTTGGACATCCTCACTCAATCCTCAGAACAGACCTGAGGGAAGAATGACTGATTCCAATTTATGCATGAGGAAACTGAGGCTCACGGGCTTATGTTATGCAACTTGTCCAAAATCACCAAGTTAAAAATGGCAGACAAGACCACGACCCAAGGCAATATTAGTTCGAATCAGCGCTCTTCTCATCATCAATTTCAAATTCCTTCTCCCTGCCCCGTTTTCACTCTGCGATCAACATTGTGCCGTCACAGGTGGGAGAGCGTCTCCCCAGCTTGCTGCCTCTGTTGTCCTCACGGGGCTGCTGACAGCACGGCCCTACCCCGGTACCAGAACTCGCCCGTGGCCACATCCTCCGGTTGGTGAGCAAGGACCTGGCTATATAGCCGGGGAGATGGGTTGTCTGTCAACCCCCAAGCCACAAGAGGCTATTATTCTTCAACCTCTGTCTCCTCAAGTTGCTAAGAAGAGGTCTCAGCCGTGGCCAGGGCTGGGCGAGGACAATGGTGGTGGCCCCCTGGGGCGGGGGTTGGGGAGCTGGGGAAGGAAGAGTTAGATGCACTCAGCACACACCGGGTGGCAGACCCGGGTTATTTTATTTCCCCACCCCCGTGACAATCCCGTGGGGTTTGAGTTGTCCCATTTTGTAGAGAAGAAAGCAAGCGTGGAAAGGTATAAAAGTTAATGGACCTTTAAAGAGACACAGCTGGTAGGGGCTGAGGTTTAAAGGCAGCTCTGCCTGACTCTACACCCCCAGGCTGCTAATTGTGGGGAATCCTTGGCTGGGGACCAACGTGTCTGTTCAGTTCAGCTGGCAGCTGGTGCACCTCAGCTGCTGGGGAGTCCCCGTGTCCCTCTGTGGAGGCCAGCTGCTTCTGGCTCCCCTCACCTGTCCCCAAAAGTAATGACTCCAGACCTGGTTAGGCCTCGTGGAACTGGACCCGTTGGGCTCTGGCAGGCTAGATGGGGTCAAGCCACGCACAGAGAGGAACGGAAGCCTGGGTGTGTGTCTGGCGTCACCTCTTTGAGCTGCGGGTCCTGGGGGCAAATTACCAAAGCATTCTGTGCCTCAGCGTCCCCGTCTGTAAAATGGGGATCTCCATATGTCTACTCCAAAGGGTTACTGTGTTTAATGAGAGAACTTGCATACGGTGCTTAGTCCAGCGCCTGGCACTTGAGAGAAGCAGTGTAGGGTTGTAAAGAGATCAGAAAAGAGAGGGGGGAAGTGGAGGGAGGCCTTCCTGAGTGGACTACCCATTATAGCCTGATGCCAGTCTATGTTCTGTTACAGGAGTGGGGGAAGAGCCTGGTCTGAGCCCTGGCTTGGGTGTCAGCAGCCCAGCAAGGCCCGGTGTCGCCCTCCTCTCCAGCCTCCTGCCACCCACCCCATCTGCCGCCCTGTGCCCCGGCCAGACCAGCCTAGTTGCAGGTCCCATGTGCACTTCCATCTGCTGGGAAAGCTCTTCTGCAGTGGTTTGCACCGTGCGGTCCCCTGGTAACTTGTTAGAAATGTGGATTCTTGAGCCCCACCCCAGATTTACTTAATCAGAGACTCTGGGGGTAGGACCCAGCATTCTAGTTTAACGACCCCTCGAGGTGCTCTGGATGCACCTCGAGTTTAACGAGTGTTGGTCTACTCCTCTTTCAAGCTTCAGGTCATGAGTCACCTCATCCTGGAGTCTTTTGGATCTCCCTGACTGAGGCCAGTGCCTGTGGTGTCTCTCCATACTCTCTGAAGCTGTGCCCTATGATCAACATCACCCTGTCATCATTCGGTCTTCCCCCTCTAGATTGGGAGCTGCTTGAGGGCAGGGACCCTAAGCTTCATCCCAGGACCGCGGTGCCCAGCGGGCGGGCTGAACAAGGCAGTGTGTGAGGACTTGGGCTCTTCCACCCCCAGCTCTAGGTCTTGGCAGTAAGTCACTCACTGTCCTCCAGTCCCAGGTTCTTCATCTGACACCACCTACCTGCAGGGTTTCTGTGAGGCTCCCACGATGCTTTCCGAGGAAGCCTTTATAAACCACTAACGTCCCCCACACACCTAGTCCACTACGTAGGCACCAACTGGGGGATTTCATCTTCTTTTCCCAGGTGTGCGTTTACTGGCATGTAGGTGAGTGGCTTTAGCTTTTAGCAGCTTCTTTAAAGACGTGGCTTCTACAAGAACTGCAGCCTTGCTCACTAGGGACTCACAGTGTATGGTCTGGGGCCCGCCTTCCTGTCGGTGCAAACCACACAGCATGGACATCTGAGGGGACTGCTTTTGCCCCAGCCCTCCTTGGCTCTTGGCCCCTTGGGGGGTCCAGCAAGGCCTTGGGGGGCATACATCGTCTCCCATTGCCATAGAAACCAACCACTCCACCTGTTACCTTCCCATCTCCCTGAGCATGTGGCTTGCTTTGTCAGAATTGTCATTTGTATCCTGTAAGCTATGGGTGACACTATTCATAGTGACAACCTAAGGGGCAAAGACATCTCTGCTCAGGAGTCCGGTGCTGGGGAAACCGAATCAAGCCTGACCCAACAGGCCATCCCGATACTCTGCTCAGCTGATGGACTTAACCATCGGAGAACCTCACGTGTCTTGTAAGACACGATGCAAATTGTTTTCCACTGATGCACTTTGGCCAAATCTGTAACCTGAGTGACGTATCCTTCCAGACCTTGGTGAGTTTTAAGGAGTAGGAAATTTGGGGCAACCAATCCCTGCACAAAACGCCTGACCTTAGGTTGGGTAATATGGCAAACTTGAATCTGTACGGGCCTGGGGGCAATTTTAGCAATTTTCTAACATCTTCAGTTATGCTCTGCTCTTTTCTCTTACCCTTGACTGGGAAATTTGTCCCCTGATCCCCAGCTCCCATAATGCATTCTGCAGGAAGCATTTCCTGACCTCTCTTCAAATTGTTTAGGACCCCGGGTGCACTTTCCCAGAGCACGATGAGCTCACTCTTTCCTTGGGGTTCTGGTTGAATTTCCATCTTGCACATTAGGTTCCAGAAGAGTAGAGACCATTTTTGTCTTGCTTACAGCTCTATCTCAGAGCCCGGCTTAGAACTTGGCATGAAGTGGATTCTCCTCAAATATTTGTTTTAAATAAATTACTTAATCTAGGAAATGAATGGAGCTCTTATACTTCCTTTGACCTTCAAATTTAATTTAAAAATCACCTCAAAGTATTTATTACTTCCATAATAAAAATGCTATTTAAAATAATGAAATGGATAAGAATATATGGGAGTTTTCTTTGGGAAATGCTTGGTACGACTGGAGTTCTTTAATTTGTCCAAACCATAATAAAAATCCACATTCATGCTTTCTTATATGCCATATCTTTCCAGATATGATATTTTGTGAATTTGGTTTTATTTTTCTGTTCTGGGATTTAAGTTTTTCATCAGTTTTCTAGCAAAGAGAGTTGATCTGGCCATACCATGATAACAGTATATTATAAATCATGATAATTAAAATGGACGCCTATTCAGGACAAGAAAGAAATATAAATGAGTGGCATAGATTGGAGATCCCAGAAACTTTAGATATGGTATTATACAAAACAGACTTCTCAAATTAGGGGGAAAAGGAAAGATTGTGCCAACAGGGTGGGGCCAACTTAACTGCAGTTTTTCTTTTAAAAATGTGGAATTTGCACTTAATCTCACATACCTAAATAAATAATCCAGAGTTAAATAGACAGCAACCAGATTATAGGGGACATGTCGATTACTGATTTGCTAGAGAAATGTTAATTTCCTCTGCTTTGAAACAATAAAGCAATAACAAAAGTAACTAATTGAATTATGAACCAACTAAAGACATCTGTGTAATGAAACAACATGGTTGAATTAGCGAGAAAAAAAAATGGCATGTTGGAAAAAACATCTCCATGCAGTGTGACTGACAAATGTAACTGTCATACATACAGAGCTAATCCAAATCTGTAAGAAAAACACCACAATCGCGACAGATAAAGGAAAGTTATGAACAGAAAATTCACACCAGAAAAATGAATAAGGAAGACCAGATGAAGACATGGAGAAGTGCTTCACCTTTTTACATTCAGAGGGGCAGCATGGTGCGCAGGGAAGAACAAAGGATATTGGAAGAGGCAGCTGGATTTGCATCTGGGTTCAGCCGCTTGCTAGCTCTGTGCCAGGGGCTTTTTGCCCCCCCGCCCCTGGCTCTTTGCACCTACTATGGCAGCAAAATGGGAGCATCATCTTAGCCACCCAAGGGCTTTTCGTGAGGAAACTGCTTGTCATTGTGACCGGCACATCCTAGGACTTGGTAAATGTTGATTTCTTGCTCATTAAGCCTTTCCAAACAAAACTTCAAAGAACACCATAAAAGAAAAGAGGCAATAGGGATTTTTATGCTCCTCCTAAGAACTTATTATCTCCTTCTAAATTTCAGATCCAAACCAGTGTAACTCAGGTCACTGGTGAGACTCTAGTCACTGGCGATTCAGGTCACTCATATGCCGAGCTTTGTCTCTCATGTATTTCAAATAATCCCCCATAGTTTTCGAAGTTGCAGAAACTCAATATAACCACTAGAGGGCGCAAGAGCCACGCACTAGGCTGAAGTCCTGCGTGGTAGGTCTGAGGTTTCTGCCTCGGAAAAACTGCTTATAACCTGGAGGCATCTAGGGCTCCGGGTCCCTCTGGCCAATTAGATCTACCACCTGCTCCTCTAGTCCAACGCGTCTTTACAATCCTGAAGGTATCGGCAGACCTGGGCAAGTGCTACTGGAGACAGGAAGGGCCTTGAAACTTTCAGCCCTGATCTGAGAAAGAGAGAGATGCCTTTGTCCTCATGGGGAGAGCCATGGCTTGGGTGATTTGCGGGGCAGGATTGCTGGAGAGGGTGACCGTCTCTAGTCCACCCTCCCTTCATCTGTCTCAAAAACAAGGACAGTTGTCTAATCAAATGTGAATTAAACAGAGTGGCTGGAAATAATTACAGAGACTACAGTCCCTTATAAAATCCATTGTAAGAATAAAGATTATTTGCAGAAGTTCCAGTAATTCCTAGCATTCAGATTAACCTGGAGGAACTGGGTGGTAGGAATTTAGAACTGATTTGCAGGAAACCTGGTCGTTTTCTACTCAGGCGCCAGAGGAACTGGTGAAGGATGTGGGTTTTGTTCAGAATCTGTCTTTCCTGTCTCTACCTGCACTCTGGGCTGACAGAACCACAGCTTGATTTATTGAGCTAAACAAGTCAGCAGCTAATTTGTTTCGTTCATGGCTGTCCTTTGAGAAGTGGTCCTGGGGAAAAAGATGAAGATCATTGAAAAGCAAGTCAGTTTCACAGGGCAGGACCTCACAAAGTAGGTCACCCCGGCTTTCCACTGGCCCAAGGGTGGATAGAATCCCATTAACCTCAATCGGGCAGGCTCAGTGAGGAGGGGCAGGGCTGTTTCTGCAAAACAAAACTTGGCTGCGTGGAGGCTTCCTAATTTGACTTCCTAATGAGATGTGGAAGAGGGAAGGGGAGACTGGGGTATGGGAAAATCAAAGGAAAATTCCTTTCCCTTAACGAGCTGGTAGCACTGAGCAGAGAGGGTTTGGGTGTTTGGGAGGTCTGGGTGTTTGCCATCGATTAATTCTGTTCCACTGGGGTCTCATGAAGTCTGAGGGACGGGGAAAGCTGGGAAGGTGTCCCTAAATATAAATAAATATATATATATATATATATATATATATATATATATTTCAAATTTACAGAAAAGTCTTCCCCATCTTAAAAAAGAAGACAAAAAACATCATTGACTCTGTTACTCCTTGGAGCAGTAGCTGTTCCAGCCACTCTTCTTTCACAGCAAACTCAGAAGACTTGTCTGTATTCGCTGACTCTATAACCTCACTTTCTGTTCACATTTCACCCCCCTGGAGGCTGCCCGCCGTTGCTCAGTGGAAAGGATTCTCAATAAGGTCACTGATTTTCTTCATGTTGGTCAACCCAATAGGCATGATGCAGCCCTAATCTTACTTGATCTCTCAGGTGCACTGGACACAGCTGACCACTCTCTCCTGGAGCACTTTCTTCTCTTGGCTTCCCTGATGCCAAGCTTCCTTCCCCAGTCTGTTTGCTACTCCTTTTCTGTTTCCTTCCTTTGCAGGCATGTCCTCCAACGTGCATCTCCAACGTGTCACATCCAGAACTGAGCTCATGGTCTTTCCCACTGAGCTTCATTTACTATTCTGAACCTAGTAGGTGGCCCCACCAACCCATTCATCCAGGTGTCTCTGCTTCCCTCACTCTCCATATTGAACTTATCACTGCAGCCTGTGGGATTCTGCTCCTACACCTCTCTACGACCGCCATACCTCTCCATCTCTACCACCACCATCCTTGTCAAGGTCACTGTGAATTCTCCCCTCACTACTCTTAACCTTCTCGTATTGGAGCCAGAGTGTTGTTACTGGTTGTTTTTTTTTTTTTAAGTTTATTTACTTGTTTTGGAGAGAGAGTGAGCTCATGTGGGGGAAGGGCAGAGAGAGAGAGAGAGAGAGAGACAGAATTCCAAACAGCCTCTGAGCTGTCAATGCAGAGCCCGACATAGGGCTCGAACTCACAAACTATGATATCATGACCTGAGCGGAAATCAAAAGTTGGACAACATACTGAGCCACTCAGACACCCCTGTTTTGTTTTCTTTTGAATGAAGATTTGATCATGTTGTCATCCTGCTTAAAACCCTTCAAAGATTTCCCATTACTCTTAATGGAAAAATCTAAATCCCTAATGTGTGCCTTGGCCCCACACCAAGTTCGCCTGTGATTTCTGGACCTAGTTATACCACAACTGTTTAGCACCTTAAGTATGCTGAACCCTCCTCAGGGTCTTTACACATGATAGTCTCTCTAGACTTTCTAGAACGTTCTCCCCTTTCTTTGCCTCTTTACCTAGCCAGCTCCTATTGGTTCCTTAACTCTTAGCTCAATGGCCATCCCTTAAAGGAAGCTTTCTCTGACCTTCAGGTTGGGTCAGGGTCCCCGTCACGCTCTCTCATGGCACCTTATATCTTCACAGACATGTCACATTTGTCAGCATTTGGTTAATGTCTCTCCCTCACTAAACTGTGAGTTCATGAGAAACTCTGCTCTGCTCAGCACTGTATTCCTAAGTATCTTTGACAGTACTTCCCTTTAGAGACCGGCCATAAATGTTTGTTGAGGCAATGAAATGTTTCAGTCATCGTTAACGGAAGGACACAAGGTAAGTGAAAGTCACGGTTTTGTTTTGTTCTGGGGCAGGAGTCAGACAATTTGGTTGTGGTCACAGTGTGAATTTCATGCTGGTCCGAAGTCTGACTGGCAGATATATATATGTCTTGATTGGTGAAAAGACGGACACTGAATGACCTGTTACGTAGTTGGAGGGGCCTTGTAATAAGTAAGGGGCACAGGGAGTGGAGGCAGCTGGGGAGGGTTGGAATTCTAGTTCTTCCGCCAGTGGAGCTGGCTGCTGAGGTCTGAGCCTCTGTCTCATCTGCAAAGTGAGGCTCCAGACCCCTACCTCATGGGGTTAGTATGAGGATGGAGTGGGATGAGGAACATAAGTCCTGGCAGGGTACCTGGCACATAGTAGGCGCTAGACACAAGAGGACAGCTCTCTGCTCCCTGCTTTTTCTTCCTCCTTTCCGCTTTCCTTCCAGAAGCACCCTGCTTTGCCACTTACACCTTCCTAAACCCCGGGCTCCTTAAGGGAAAACTGGCATCAGGTTTCCCTAGTGGTATCAACACTGGCATCTGCAAACTCTGGCCCAGATGCCCCCAGCCCCTGCCTGGTTTTGAGCCCAAGGTGAGGACTCGTCCACATGCAGTTTTGGGAGCTGGGGGCAGCTGAGGAGAGCCTGAGCGCACAAGATTCAGGGTGGGTGTTTTTTTCTGACTGACTTAATGATGTGAAGGGGCCTCAGGGCCTCGGTGAATTCACATGGGTGTTTTTTGGTGGGACAGGCCTGAGACAGGCAAATGCCCCCCTACCAGGGGACAGCCGGGGGCAGTAGACCCTGCCTCTGCTGCTTCTCCTTGGAGGGGAAGGCATTTCCAGGGCTGGGCAGGTTTCCAACCACGCTGGCCCCAGCTTCCTCAGAGGAGATCACAGCAAGCCAGGAAAGGCCTCTACGCAGCCAGCTCAGCTGCCCTTGGTCCGCTGTCCAGGTGTGGGCCTGTCTCTCTTTCCTCAGGTCGCCACTTAGGGCCTCAGTTCTGCCCAGACCTGGGCCAATCCAGGGCAAGGAGCCTCCTTCCAGACTCAGCCCCGTATGATACCTTCTGAACAAGACCCTTCATGACCCCTCCTCAATCCTCGGCTGGGTTGTGCCCCTTCTCTAGGCTTCTAGAACCACTTATAACCTCATCATAACATTTATCCCCATGGAGTGTGCACGGCCACCATGGTGTATGGTGTCACCCGAAGGTGTGCAAAGGGCAGCTCTGGGGTGGGAGACCTCTCTTTATTGTCCATCCCCCCACCCCCAATGGCTGTGGGTTCCAAAGGCTGGGGACTGGGTGTACAGGGCTGGCATGTCGTGGGTGGGGGAGGAACGGTTAATTTGCTGAATGGTTAAACAGGTGGGCACCAGATGCCTGGCAGCAGCTTCCCTGCTCCCCGCTGGTTGTGTGGGAGCACTCCTCTCTCCGCTCCTGCTACCCCATCCTGTGCTTCTCTACCCATCATCTTGACTTTGCCTTTGCTCCCACCGAGCAGAATCTCACCCACTGCCTGTGTTGTTGCGCTCTCCATCACCACCATCATCGGTGGGTATAGACGCCTCCAGAGAATGGCCAAGCCATTCTTCATAAACCATTTTCATGCGGTTGGCAGGAACTTTGCTCCAAGTCTTGCATCCTTGAAGGAGGAGTGAAACCAAAGCTCGTTCAAGGAACTGCACAGGACTCGGCATGGCCAGAGAGAGGTGCAGAGTAGAGAGAGGCAAGACATGAGCCCTAAGGAAAAGGAAGCAGGAGCTGGGGCATGTTCGGCTCACTGGGGCCTCTCTAAGTGATCCCGGAGACCAAAGGAGGTCATGGAGGGATTCTAAGGAGAGGATAACACAATAGGATTTGGTTTGGTTTTGTTTTTTTGATATGATGATTTCAAGGTCCACGTACGCCATCTACAGAGAGGTGTCCAAGAAACTGATGGATGGATGATCTACTTACTCACCTACCTATCTTCCTACCTACCTACCTACCTACCTACATATCTGCCTGGCGGAGCAGTCCTTCAGGGAGCCATCGGCATACACTAGGTCATCAAAATACAAGGGAGGATGAAATCTTAAAGGGATAGAGTAGACAGGAAAGAGATAACCTGGGGCCAATCTAGTTTTCCACGAGTAAGACCTGCCTAGAGTGAGTGTACCTGTGTGCGAAGGTGGTTTCAGTCGGACGTGGCCGAGAACATGAGTGAACACGTAATGGCAACTGTTATGTCCGGTTCTGTGGTATTAGAGCCATCGGGGGAGACAAAGACCAGGCCCGTATTCCTGAGAAGATACAGGTAAGTGTGATAGGCCCACACGTGGGCAGTGTACCTCACCTGCTCATGCACCTGAGAGGTACTGCTGACTTTAATGACATAACTCATGTGGTGGCCAGCCGGTGGGTGGCTCCGAGTATGAGAAATGGCCAGGGTCTGTGTGCTACTTACACGTTGAGAGGCTGCCAGGCTGGCCACTGAGCTTTGGCCTTGATGACGGTGAGGACCTCATCACTCTGCAAAAAAAGGACCACAGTTGTTTAGTGAGGAGAGCCAGGCTCACGGCAGCAAGAGAGGTTTGACATGGTGACATTGTCCACCCTCACTCCCTTACCTGCTGCCCAGGTGTGGAGCCATCCCTCCCCAGGGTAGCGAAGCCCGGGAGCCTCGGCCATCCCGGGGGATGGGGCTCAGTGCCCGCTGCGTCTGTTGTGTGTTGCACACTGATGGGTTCACTGAGCCACACCCTGGTTTCCAGCTCCGGCCACCCCTCCCGCACTGCAGCCGGAGCTCTGACCCGGCCTCCGCCTTGGATGGCCATGCTTCTATATCATGCCCAGCCTGGAGGGCAGGTTGTGCACTCTGTGTCCAGGCACCGGCTGCATGAGGTGTTGCAGGGTAGCCAATACCTGCTCCGGAGGATTGTCACCACCCCCCCACCCCCCCGGCCCCAGACCTCTCCTGCTGTTGAGACCCACACACCTGATTGGACTCCCTTGGACAGGAGGCCAGAACAAAGTCTGAGGCCAACACCCCTTGTGCTGCTCATATCATTCTGCTCTATTTGCTTTGGACAGCGTGTAGCATGGACCCTTAAAATCGATTTTTGAGGAAGGATTTGCTAATTAACAATTTGACGGAAAGCATTAAGTCAACATCGAGGGGGGAAATGCAGAAGTTTGTGGATCTTGCTTAACTTTACTTGGCAGTCTGTTTGGGTTTTTATCTTCAGTGACAGGGCAGAGGAGTATCATAACCTTTTCAAGGCTTAAGGCTTCCACGGGCCCAAATTTGGCTTTGGCTAGGGACCTTCCCTGGAGAGGATTCAGCTGGTCCTGGATCTCCCCTTCCCCTGGCTGGGCCCAGCAGTGCTCAGACGCCACTGTCCACTGTACTTGGAAAAGCCTAGAATGTCACCAGCTGAGGAAGGAAGTACTCTGTTGCTGACTGAACAGGTCCCTGAGTTCCAAGAGGGCAGAGACTTGCTTGGCTGGCTTATATCTCTGCTCCAGTTTTTAGAGCCATGCCTGGCGTGAGTGTCTAGGACATATTTAGGATGAACTGACAAACTTCTTAATTGGTGGGTACCATGCCCAGAAAATCCCACCACCCTGCAGTCATCTCCTACATCCCATGGCTCGCAATGAGCCCTTCTTCCAACCCCAGAAGGCCACTCCTCCTCCAGCAGGTTAAAGGCACATCTACTGTGAACCTCCATTCCCCCATCTCCTGCCCCTCACAGCTGGCGGGCTCCTAGACCCACTGTGCCCACAGCCTTCAAGTCCCTTGAGCCTCCTCCCACCGTCTCCATACCTTCTTGCTTCCCCCCGATGCACCTTCCATGTTGCCACAAATCCGACCGTCTCCGTTCCCTGCCTCAGCCCTTCAGTAGCTCCTCACAACTCCCATGACCAGTTATTTTTCTTTTAATGTTTATTTATTTATTTTTGAGAGAGAGATAGATATAGAGTGAGCAGGGGAGGGGCAGAGAAAGAGGGAGACAGAATCCCAAGCAGGCTCCGTGCCGTCAGCACAGAGCCCGATGCGGGGCTTGAACCCATGAACCATGAGATCATGACCTGAGCTGAAACCAAGAGTTGGATGCTTAACCAACTGAGCCACCCAGGTGCCCCCCCATGACCAGTTCTTAATTCCTGAGTTTTCCTACATGGCCTTCATCATCTGGCTCTAGGATATGTTTTTCTTTGATTTTACATATACAGAATAATGCATAAACAGAATTGTACATGCATACTGTAGACAGATTTAGCACCACAGAAGCACACAATGCGAATAGTGACCATAGCCCATCCAGCATCTACCCTGCCTTCTGCTTCCTTCTCCAGAATGTTACAGTTTGGTGTATATCATTGCATATGCAACTACGTGCGTGTGCGTATGTGTGTGCACATTAGATAACGGCTCTCCCCACAAAAACCGCATCATACTTATTCTGCACCATGATTTCAAATTTTTTCCTTAATACCATCCCATGGAAACTTTCCAGGTCAGTAGATACTGCATCATAGCAGTCCTTTGGGTGCTGTTTAAAGTGTTGGAGATCTTTAAATTCTGGTAAACCAAGTCAAGATGCATCAAAGAGAAACCCAAGACATGAGACCCAAGAAATGAGATACCGTCTGATGACAATCCTTTTGCCCTTGAAGAAATACTTTACTAAGAAGTAAAATCAATGTGGGTGGAGTTAAGAGAGACACCATGTTAGCTGGCCCTGCAGATGCACCTTGCATTATAATGAAATCTTGGTTTTCAAGTCCCAGCTGACAATGTATTGATTTTGCTTTTGCAGTATATAATGACAAAAATTGTTTGGGCCCTCCATTAGTGTTTATGCATGGTGATGAAACTCTATCTGTAATTTTTAGAGATATGGAGGCTCCAAGGATGATGGAGCCACGTGTGCAGGCTTTAGAACAGCTTGTTGCTGTAAATTCTTTCATCTAGTGGTTGCATGCCATCTGCATGATCAATAGCTTAGTTTTGCTTGTTTGTGATCATTTGTGTTATTCCATCAGATAAGAATGCAGGAGCACTATGGAAAATTTATTTAAAAAGCTAAAAATCTTTGGAGCATCAAACTTGTCTGGTAGACCCTCAATTCTATAGGACTGGAGAGTGGCTTTTCCATGGCCATATCCAGCAAATTATTGAAAAAGCAAAGCCTTTGATGTGTATCTAGAATTCCATAGTGTGGAGGGTCTGTAATTTACTTAACTAGCATTATTGGTGGATATTTAATTGTTTCCATGCTGTCACGAAGACTTGTATACATATTTCTTTGTTTACAAACCCAAGGCTTCCTGTGTTATGGATTCCTAGGGGATGGTTAAAAGATGAAGCAGATTTACAGTTTTGGCAGGACCTACCAAATCGTGCTCCAAAAATCTGTACCAATTTACGCCCCCACAAGAATGTATTTATGCCCATCTTGCCACACCTTTGGACACACTGAACACCATTCATCTTTTGGGTATTTACTGTTCCAGCCGGCACGGGAGCGGTATGTTTGAGAGTACAGGCTCTAGAATCACACCGAGTTCAAATCCTGCCTACACCATTAGCTAGCTCTGTGTCCTTTGGCAAGTCTGTTGACCTCCCTTAGCCTTCTCATCTGTGAAATGGGATTTAGAAAGAGTTTCTACTACACGGGGTTGTTGGGGGACTAAGTGGCATCATTCATATAATGTGTTAATGCAGTGCCCAAATATGCATATATTAGTTACTATTCTTACTCTCATTTACATTCAGGCCAAGCTGGTATTAGAATCAATTTGCGCCGCTTGAGTACAGATTGTGAAGCACACAGTTGCATGTACAAATCCACAAAGCCTCGGGAGAATACTCCCTCCCTTAAAGCCAAGCTCTGAGTCTCAGGGAGCATATGATGGGAAGTTCATGTAGCTGGGTGAGCCTTGGATGGGGCTGCTCGGGGGGCGGGGCGTGTTCCATTCTGAAGAATGAAGGATTTAAAGTCAGAGTAAGCAATCCAAACTTCAGACTTAAATGAAAAGCTCTCTTAACACGTCTCTAAAGCACAGAAAGGATCTTTCAAGAATCCTTAGAGCCCTTATACATCTCCCATAGGACTCTTTTCAAACCAACTATTTCAGGGCATATTCACAGTTCATGCCTCTTTTGGATGACATTAGCACTTTTCCGGAGATGTGCCAATTAAAATAAAAAACCCCAAAGAAACCACAGGTCACTGGTGTCCATCTTCATGGGGATGAGCTCTTTCATTTTGCTTTTGGTAAATATGTTGTGAAGATGTCACAGCTGTACTCAGACTTCATAGCTACCGACAGCAAATGGGAATCACACAGCCCCAAACAGGCCGCCGGCTGAGATCAGCTCTGGAGGAAGCAGGGCCGTGTGGAGCGAACACAGGCCCGGGACAGGTTGGAGGCAGAAATCACATCAGTATTAGGAGATGCCGAGTCTGAGCAGAGCAGAGAGTAAGAGTGTGGGTCTGGGGAACGGGTGGGGGTTGGTGTCAGAGCCAACCTTGCCCAACACTGCCCTTCCCATGCCCTCCAGAGCCAGCCCCCAGTGCGGGAGAGCGCTGGGCATCTCAGCCTTGCCCGCAGTGAAAGGCCAGAGTCTGTCACCTTCTCCCTGCCTCGTGCCTCACCTCCTCTCTGTGCCTGTACCTGACTGAACCTTCATCTCCCAGTCCTGAACCGCAACCTCTTTCCTCATCCTAAGGCCCCTCTGCTCCAAGGGGCACAGAGAACGTCCTGCCCTCGACCTACGGTCTGGGACTCTGCCCGGACAACCGGCCTCCTGCCTGCAGGAAGAGAAAGGGGCTGCAATCCATACTCAGAGAGGGAAAGTAACAGAAACATCAATAATAATAACACAGCGATCTACTGCTTTTATGTGCTGGGCAGAGGCACTGTGCTCGTTACCTTTATATAGTATTTTATTTAATCCTTACAACATTTGCAAGGGACGTAGGTATACACTTTTAATCCTCAGAAACACATTTATCTGGCCAAATTAGTTAGCCAGTTAGGCAATGGCAGAGCTGGAGTTTAAACGTCAGCCTGACCCTGGAGACCACGCTCGTCACCCTGTGACCCCAGGCAGAGGGGAGCCGGGAGGGTAAGCTGTGGTGCAGGGAGAGCTGGGCACTCTTTACAGATCAGCCCCCCCATCCCCCGCCTGGGCCTCTGCAGGCCTTAGAACACTCTGAGTTCTGAATGTTAATGCTGCCCTGAGAACTGATTTTGATGAAGAGCAGGGGAGACGCAGGGTCCTTGCGTTGGAGAGGAACTGCTCCTGGAGAGGCAGACACCCAACGACCAATGATATTAAATGCACGTGCAGTGATACACGTGCATGCACAGAGAGACCCCCACCTCATCGCACATTTCCTTGTATTCATCAGCTTGTTTCTTAGGAAAATCCTTGGGAACAGCTATCATCTCATTTTGCAGACGAGGAAACTGAGGTTCAGAGAAGTCATGTGACTTCTTGCAGCCCACCCAGGAACCATGGTTCCCATACAGATGTGTCTGGCTCCAAAACTCTCGCTCTTTCCACTCGGCCTGACTACTCTTCCTCTCTATCTTGCTCTGGTCCCTCTCCTGTTTTGCTTGTCGCTTTCAGCAAGAGCGTGGCTACCGCTGGCTGACAGTTTTCCCCAAAGAGCTCTTGCTCTGAGGCATAGGGTCACCCAGATCCCTCTGTGAGGGCAGTGCCTGGCCTCTTAGGTAGACTCTCGTGAACGGTGTTTGGCTCCATTATTTGCTTCTATCCTATCCCAGAATTCCCACTTACCATAAAAAACAACCCTGATGGCTTCCATGTCTGAAGGGAGCTTTTTCATCCCTTGGTGGGTATCCTGGTGATGAGCAGCAGGAAATGAGCCGTTTTAGGAGGTAATAATGGAGCTATGGGCATCTTTTAAATCAATTGTGCCCCCACAACATAGTCTCTCATTGTTTCGACAAGCTCTGGGTTTACTGGGTCGTAAATAAAAACAGATGGTTCATATTTGGCAGTGGTCCATGGCTTGCCTGTGGTCTCCTGTGGTCTGTACTGCAGAAGTCTGAGGCAGGCAGGCAAATGGTTCCCATTTTTCAGATGAAGTAACTGAGATGCCTCCCTCCTCCGATACTGCTCTGGTCAGGATCACCAATGCTCTCACCACTGCCCACGGTTATTGCCCAGCTCTTAGCATCCATGACCCCTCGGCAGTGTTGGACCAGGAGAGCTGGTCACTCCTTCTGTCCTGAAACACTTTCTACATGGTTCTGGCACCTGCTGCCTATTTCTTCTCACCTCACTGGCTGTTCCTCCTCAGTCTTCTTTGCTGACCCCTCTCCATCCACCTGGGTTCAAGTCCTTGATCCTGTCCCATATTGCCTTATAATTAACTGCAGCTTGTCTCATGCCTTAAAATACTATACATATGTCAATGATGACTGAAGTTTAATTTTCTACCTTGTGTATCAACTGCTTAACATTTTCGTCTGGATGTCGAATTGGTGTCTCAAACTCAACAGTCTGAGACCAAATTCGTGACCGTCCTCTCCCCTAGCCCGGCCTGCCCTTTTCTCCCCAGCCAGCTCAGTGGCAATGCCCCTTTCCAGTTTCTCCTCCCTGATGCTTCTTTCTCTCCTACTCCACATCCAGTCTTTCTGTCCACCCTGTCAGCTCTGCTCCTAAAATGCATTTATCAGCCCACCACTTTCCGTCACCTGCCTTGCTGCCACTGTGGTCCAAGCCATCACCACTACTCACCTACATGATTGCAATTGCTCCTTGGCTGGTGTCTCTGCCTCCTCTTTGGCCCTCCTCTGGGCTCGTTGCACAGCAACCATCCCACGCCATTTCTCAGGTCAAAATCCTTCAATGGCTTCACACCCCATGGCAAATGGGGAGCTTCCGTGTCCCCCACAGCCCTCCGTGACCAGCCTCGCCCTGTGTTACTTCACTAACTCTATCCCTTAGGGCTCTGTCCCTCTCTCAATTGTTTTGGCCATTCCAGACATCTCATTTTCCCGCGAACGGACCGGGCACACTTAGCCCTTGCTGTTTCCTACGCCAGCAATGCTGTCCTCCGGAAAGACATCACGACACTCACGCCCTTGCCTCCTCCAGGTGTTTGCTCAAACGTCACCTTCTCTTCAGGTCTTTGTTGACCCCGTGACTAAAAAGAGCAATTCCTCGCCGGCTCCTCAACGCGGCACGCCCCCATCACCTTATCTGATTGTGTTTTCTTCATCGCCTTGGTCACTGTCCGATACCCTGTGGATTTTGCTTCTTTACTTTCGAGGGGTTCTCTCTCCCTGCTAGAATAGGGCCCCCCTACTTTGGGCAAGGGCTGTTGTCTCTCTTGCCCAGTGCTGTAGCCTCCATATTTGGGACCATGCTTGGGACATGCTCAAGCAATATTTGTTGCATGAATGAGAGGCTGTGATGAGGAAGGGGCTGGCGCCCTCTGAGCCTCAGCCCAACAGCACTCCATCATCCTAGCTGCGTGAAGTGATCCTCGGAGATCTGAGCGTGGAGCTGGCAGGCACTGGCAGAGCGGTAGGACAATGCCAGCCAGACAACTGTGCTGGAACAGCCTGAACTAGAAGGAGAAGGAAGGGACAGGACACAGGCCGCGTTAGGAGCTGTGGTCAGATTTCACAATTTCCGAGTCCGCTTCAGGGGGACACCCCGCGACCTGGGCTGCCTGTTGAAGTGCCCATAGCGTGCCTCACGCCCGGGAAGCAGCGGTCATCCCAAGCCACTGTCTGATCGGTGAGCTCAAAGGCAGAGAAGGTACCCAGAGCCCATTAACAGATCCACAAGAAGGTGATGTGGTTGCACAGAAGCGTTTCAAATTCAATGTCTTTTTAGTTCTTTTCAAATACAGCCTGTAATTCCGATGGGAAAATTGCGTAAGGCTCGCAGATAACAATTTCCCCGTGAGACGTTTTGGTGAAAGCAGCTTGGTATTTCTGAAGCGGGAGAGGGAGGGCCCATCAGAGCCCCCGGGGGCTGCCCCACCGCCCCTCTACCCGCAGCTGACTCTGGCAGGTGGAGCACTCTGAGGAGAGGCATCACCCCATGACCTGAGAGAGATGACCAGCCTTCTGTGTGCTTCTATGAACCAGCGGCAACAGTTTAGCTTGTCCTTTGGGGACCGAAGTATCAATCCGGGGTTTAACCTCATTTTCCGGACTTTTTCATTTTGTCCTTTGTAATGCACGTGAAAGTCTGCAGCCCCCGGGAACTGAGGGAGCTAGGGAGGTCGATGGGGCATGTCTGTCTCTCCATCCCACCAGCCTCTCTCCACCTGATCTTCCCAGGCCCTCCTCCCCACCTCTACCCTGTCTCCGGCAATTGGAAAAGACTAAGTGCCAGGGCCAGAGGCAGAGGAGTGAAAAAGGGGCCAGGCCAGGCGAGATTCTGACGTCACAGGGGAGAGAGAACACGAGAAGCAGAGGCTGTCTGCTTTCTTTTTAAAAAAATTTTTTTAATGTTTTATTTATTTTTGAGAGAGAGAGAGAGCATGAGCATGAGCAGGGGAGGGGCAGAGAGAGAGGGAGACACAGAATCCAAAGCAGGCTCCAGGCTCTGAGCTGTCAGCACAGAGCCTGGTGCAGGGCTTGAACTCACGAACCGTGGGATCATGACCTGAGCTCAACCTGGACTCTTAACCCACTGAGCCACCCAGGTGCCCCCTGTGTGCTTTCAAACAGGCAGGGGTTGCAAGGAAGCCCTGGCCAGGCCTGGCTGAAGGTGACTGTGATGCCACCTATGGGGCAGTGCCCCAATCCTACCCCATGGGAGCATCTCCAGTGGTCTTTTTATTTTTTTTTAAAGATCTTATTTGTATTTTTTTTTAAAGTTTACTTACTTATGGGGGGGTGGGTGGGCGAGAGAGAGAGGGAGAGAGAGAGTCCCAAGCAGACTCCACAGAGCCCCATGCAGGGCTCGAACTCATGAACCATGAGATCATGACCTGAGCTGAAATCAAGTCGGATGTTTTATTTTTGAAAGAGAGAGAGGCAGAGCACAAGCAGGGGAGGGGCAGAGAGAGAGGGAGGGAGACACAGAATCTGAAGGAGGCTCCAGGCTCTGAGCTATCAGACACAGAGCCTGATGCAGGGCTTGAACTTATGAGCTGTGAAATCATGACCTGAGCTGAAGTTGAATGCTTAAAGTTGGACATTTTAAGTGAGCTGCCCAGGTGTCCTTTCAGTGATGTTAAAAGCACAGCACTGAACACCCCTCATCCCTCTTCCCTGTCTCCCCCTTGTACCTTCCTCTGAGGACAGCTCCAGTCCAGGTCTAATCCCAGAAGCCAACGCAAGAATAGGGGTGGGGACTGTGTCCTTCCCTGCATCCCCAGCATCGGCTTGGGTTGGAGGAGGTGTGTCGGGTATGATTAAGGGATGAATAATGGGTGAGCTAATTAAATGATTAATTAATGACAAACTAGAGGAAGCCCCTGGCCTGTGTGGCCCTCCCAGGGGTCCGAGAGCACTTCTGGTGAATGCAGTGGGGTTAGCATGTGCTGAAGGGTCTGCCCCCAGGAGCAGGTGACCCGATTGATGTGTTCTGAGGGCCCTGCCCACTGCAGGGAGTGGACAGTGGTGGGGCATGGGGGCAGCAGGACAGGAGAGAGCACTGTAAGGTGAGGAGACCGTGGATGCAAGGCGTTATTTTGAAGGGAGATGCAGAACATCAAGGTGCTGATGGATGTGGGTTGTAAAACTAAGAGGGGTCAAGGATGACTCCAAGGAGAGGTGTCTTGTCAGCAGTTGGATATATGAGACTGGAATTCGAGGGACAAGTCCAGGCCAGAGATGTATATTCGAAAGGCATAAGCATATAGGTGGTAAAGTGACAGGACAAAGAACCTGGAGAGCGGGCAGAGACAGAGAAGGGAGTGGGGATGGCGAAGAGCCTAACTAGGGACAGCCAGAGAGGCTGACAACACTAGGGGAACTGCACCCCCCCCCCCCGGCCTCTTCAAAGCCCTTGTGCTCTCTCCCCACTGCCTATTAATGTTTCCACTGCTCCCTGCTGTCCCTGCTGTCCCCTCTGTCCCGACACCCCCCTGTCCCCCTGCTTCCCCCTACTGTCCCTACTTCCCCTGACACCCTGCTGTCCCACTGTCCCCTGCTGCCCTCCTGCCCCCTGACACCCCCACTGTCCCACTGTCTCCCTGCTTCCCCGCTGCCTCCTGCTGTCCCCACAGCCCCCTGATACCCCTGCTCTCCCACTCTTCCCCTGCTACATCCACTATCCCCCTTCTGCCCCCACTGTCCCCTTGCTGACCCCTGCTACCCCACTGTTCTCTTCATGTCCTCACTGTCCTCTGCTGTCCCCACTATCCCCCACTGACCCCTTGTCCCCTGCTGCACCCCCTCCCCTTTGCCCCGCTGCCGCAGGCCCTGCTACTTGCTCACTGCTGCCACCGCTGCCTCGCTGGTCACTGCTGGAAATGCAACTGAAGCAGGTTTAGGAAAGACCAGCCCGCGAGGCGGTGCCCCAGCAGGCCCAAACAGCTCTTTTGAGGAGTGCGCTGTGCAGGGTGTTGAGAAAACTGGCAGTAGCAGGAAGGACATGTGATTATTTCTTAAAAGAGTGACATCACGGCAGGTTTGTATGTGAAACGGTATAATCTAATACAGAAAGAGAAATCGCTGTCACGGGAGAGAGGGTGCACTGGGAGTGCACTTGAAAAGATAAGGGGTGAGATCCAGGCCCGAGGTGGAGGGCGGCCTTCCAACCAGAGCAAGAGGATGGACGAGGAAGGCACAGGGCTGTAGCTCCTAATGCTTGAGGTCACGGGCATTGCCGGGCGCCCAGCAGATACGGAGTGAGCCCACAGTCTCTGCCAGGCTCCACTGCGGGGGGCTGGAGACAGAGCCGGAACAAGAGAGACGCCAACCCCTGCCTCATGGAGCTTTCCTGAGTGGGGAGGCAGACCTAAACAAGGGGCAGTCACAGCGTGCCAGACTTTGATGGGCTCTCTGGGGCCAACACAGCAGGGGCTGGTGAGCCGAGGGCCAGGCTCGGAGAGTTCGGGATGTGGAGAAGGCTTCACTGACAAAGCCACTAAAGTATTCTGAGATACAGGTGCTAATGTGGGTGAAAAGGGCCAGGTCAGCCCTCTCTCAAGATGAAAATTACCTCACGTACTAAAATAAGGACTTTAAAATAAAAAAAAAACCCAAATAACATAACCATATTATATGATGTTCCGAAAAGAGAGGGCATGAGAGATATGTAAAAAGGAATATCCACATCTCACCATCCTTACCTAGCGGCTATTATCAATTCATTTCTATATTTGTATGTTTACACACACACACACACACACACACACACACACGTTGTCTTTACCCCTACCATTTCTTTGCACAATAGTAGCTAGATTATTATACAAATAGATGATTACACAAACTGTCTGCACCTTGCTTTCTCATTTAATACATTTCAGAGATGATCTCATGTGTGACATAGCTCTTTTAATGATGACCTCGAAGACCATATAGCAAAGTAAAAAAAGATACAAAAGCATATACGTGTGTTTTTCCATTGCTATATGGGTTCGTCATTAAAAGAGCTATATCACTAATGAGATCATCTCCGAAATACCCTAGACTGAATTAGAAAGCAAGGTGGAAGCTTCAGGTATTGTACTGTCAGCTTGTTTGTCTGGGTCCTTAAATATAAGAACATTTCACTTCATCAGCTCCCTTCATCCACTGATTTCCATAAAAAGCTTTCAAACTGTTAAGTAATGAAGCTCCAAATGACCTGGACAGTGGAGGAACAGGCCTGCCTTAAGGTGCTGGGTGGGGGGGGGGGGGGGGTGGGGAGGCGGGGAATGTTAGCATCAAATAAGGTTCCAGAAATGCTGCTTTCTTAAATAGCGCTATTTAAATGCAAAGGAACAGCTTTGATAAGCTGTAAAAGCTTAACCCTTCTCACTCCTGAGGACCAACCCCCCCTCCATGTCCTCCACAGAGGTTTGGGGAGAGATTGGGGAGGTAACAGAGAAGTTCTGTGTTGTGGCTGACACTAAAGGGATGTCCCTACCAGGAACTTAAGAGGCTGGCTGGCCTCTGTCAGGCTTCCCATGGTAAGAGAAGTTTCCCTGGCTACGAATACCAACTTCTAGTTATTAATTGTGGCATCACGGACCAACAGTTAAAGAGCAGTGTGGTGGAATAAGTCAGACCAAAGTTCAAATCCTGGCTCAACCACTTACAAGCTGTGTAAGTTTGGGGAAGTTACTCACCCTCTCTGAGGGGATTCCTCATATGTGAAACATGTATTCATTGAGCTCCTTTTATGGGTCAGAGACTGTGCTGGGCATGGGGCATAGGGCAGTGGACAAGGCACCACAGTCCCTGCTCTTGTGGCCATGTCCTCTCGTAGGGTAATAAGATATGTACAGATTGAATGAGATAGTGAAAGTGAAGGGCCAGGCGAGTGGTGACAAAAGGCTAGCCACGATTACTAAACTCACATGTCTCCATGCCCCCTCCTTCTGTGTAATTGTCCACTGTGTCCACTTATTCCTGTCCCTCAAGCAACTCCTCCTCTCAAAGGCCTAATTTTTTTTGAGTAGAAATTTATATATTTAAAAGGTGTATAATACAATGTTTTGATGATATACATGCACAGGCATACCTTGGAGATATTGTGGGTTTGGTTCCAGACCACTACAATAAGCCAATATCACAGCAAGGTGAGGCAAATGAATTTTTTGCTTTCCCAGTGTATATAAGAGTTACGTTTACACTATACTGAAGTCTGTTAAAGGTGCAATAGCATTAGGTCTAAAAAAAAAAAAAAAGAAAAAAACCAAAAAAACAATGTGCGTATCTTAATCAAAAAATACTTTGCTGCCAAAAAGTGCAACCCATCATCTGAGCTTTCAGTGAGCCACTGATCACCCTAACAAACATAACTATGATGAAAAAGTTGGAAGAGAATTGCCAAAGAGTTACCAAAACGAGAATTACCCAAGAGTTTGCAAAAATGACCAAGATGCGACAGAGACGCGAAGTGAGCAAATGCCATTGGAAAAGGAATTCTGAAAGATTTCCTCCATGCGGGATTGCTGCCAACCTTCAATTTGTTAAAAAAAAAAAAAAAAAAAAAAAAAAAAAGGCAGTATCTGCCAAGCACGATAAAGTGAAGTACAATAAAATGAGGTGCGCCTGCACGTAGTAAAATGGTCACTGTTGTCAGGCTAATTAACACATTCATCTCTTCACAGGGTTGCCTTTTTCTTTTTGGGGTGAGAGCACCAGAAATCTACTCTCTTAGCAAATTTCCAGTATACAATCCAGCATTATATTAGTATTCGTATATATTATATGATACTATATATAAATACATATGTTTGTATTTATTTATTTATGGGAGGGGAGAGAGAGAGAGAGAACGTGTGCACAGGAGCAGGGGAGGGGCAGAGAGAGAGGGAGAGAGGGAGAGTCCCAAGCAGGCTTCACACTCAGTGCAGAGCCCAAAGCGGGCTCGATGCCACAACCGCGAGATTGTGACCTGAGCCAAAACCAAGAGTCAGATGCTTACCCGACTGAGCCACCCAGGCGCCCCTACGGTCATTTAAACTATAGTCATTGTGCGGTATGTTAGGTCTCTAGACTTATTCGTCCTACATAACTGTAACTTTGTAGCTTTTGCCCAATAACCTCCATTTCCCCCACCTCCCTGCCCTGGGGATGCCTTCTTGATGCCCCTGGATCCTCAAATCGTCTTTTTTTCCATTACCTCAACCAAGTTGCTTCATTATCACTTGCACGATCATTTTTTCATTTACGTGTCTTTCCAACCAGAAGGCATCTAGCAAAACACGCATCTATCTCATAGTAGGTGCTTCATCAAATATACTGAATGTTCAGTAAGTGAAAGTTTTTATTCCCCCCTAATATTCTCTTTACTCAAAGATCCTATAACCTAGCATCACCAGACAATTTCAGCAGCCAGGATGTATGTGTGTTTATATCCCACAGCTGCTCTGTACAACCTTCCTGTGGACCGGTGATGCTCTGCCCAGATCACTCTTCAGCTGCTGGGAAAGATGCTAAAATGTGGTCCTCAGTTGTCAGTTCTTTTTGGGGGTTGCACCAGCTGGATGAAACCGCCTCACATGATGTCGGCAGAGGCCTTCTTTTGGTCTGCACCACAGTTCCGCCTCTCCCTTGGCCCGTCTCTGCCCGCCACCCCTCTCGCCACCCCAGGTGTGGTTCCCAGGAGCATTCCCTAATTTCGCACGTGCCAGTCTGGGCTCTGCCTGCTGCCCAGAGAACCCAGCTGCTACAGCTGGTGGGGAAAAAAACGAGAGGCAGAGTTAACACATCAAAGACATTCTCACCAGGGAAAGTCCAAATGATGCCTGTGCTGTCAGTGGCCCGGGAGAGGTGGATTAGGCTGAAGGACCTGGTGTCCAGGCCCAGCAAACTCTGAAGGACCATGTCGGGACAGCGGGCCTCACAACTGGGTCTCGCGAGTAGTCAATTTCAGCAAAACGGCATCACCCACCGCATTCGAGCAATGTTCCTAATTAGCATTTTAAAAGGTTTGTAGTTTGTGTTATTATTATCGTTAGTTTGCTTTTATGGTCATATGAGAGCTATAAGCATAAAGAGTTAATATCCAGTTATCTTTGCACACATTTAAACAATATGATAATGAAAAGAATTACAACTCAGCCCTGGGGGTTTGTGAGCTTACAAATGCCCTCTAAAAAAGGTCCCTACATTACTTGGGTTTGGGGATTATCTAATTTTGCAATAGCCTGGTAGGAAGAGCTTGGATTTGAGAGGCTCTGTGGCTTAACGGTACAACCTTGGACAGGCTACTTAATTCTCTGAGCCTGATTTTCTCATTCTGCAGAGTGGGATAACTACCTTACAGGCTTGCTGTGAGACATAAATGAGCTATACATGAATACAGAATGCTTGCCCGGTTCCTGACACAGAGTAAGTGCTCAATAAATGGCAGCAGGATGGGGCGCCTGGGTGGCACAGTTGGTTAAGTGTCCGACTTCAGCCAGGTCACAATCTCGCGGTCCATGGGTTTGAGCCCGCGTCAGGCTCTGGGCTGATGGCTCAGAGCCTGGAGCCTGTTTCCGATTCTGTGTCTCCCTCTCTCTCTGCCCCTCCCCCATTCATGCTCTGTCTCTCTCTGTCCCAAAAATAAATTAAAAAAAAAAAAAAACGTTGGAAAAAAAAATTAAACAAAAATAAATAAATGGCAGCAGGCAGGAGAGGCCTAACAGGAGAGAATGCATCTTTCTGCAGGCCTTTTCCAGACCTGACCTGGAGAAACCCTGCGGGCAGCAGCCATCCCTGGAAGACAGCAGGAGGCTGGAGTTTTAGGGGACGGGGAGTCAGACTCAAATTTGCTTCAGAGTACAAGCAAGCAGACAAACACGAAAGCCCCAAGGCACTCAAAAGCAAAAGGTTAAAAACAGAGAACTAAAAGGAGCTATGAGCTACATTTAAATTCAGAGGATTTTACATTTAAGGACCAGTCCAGTGAATACTCCCGCGGTAGGCTGAACAATGGCCCCCCCAAAGGTATCCATGTTCTAATCCCTGGAACCTACGAAAGTTACCTTAAGGCCAAAAGGACTTGGCAGATGTGATTAAGTTAAGGATCTTGAGATCAGGAGATTATCCTGGATTATGTGGGTGGCCTTAAATATAAGTGTCCTTGTAAGCAGGAGGCACGGGGAGGTCTGACTACAGAAGGTGAGAAGGCAATGCTACGATGGAAGCAGAAATTGGAGTGATGGGGCCACAAGCCACTGACATTCTGAAGAGGCCAGAACCTTTTGGAGTCTCCTGAAGGAACCAGCCTGGTTCACACCTCGATGTTAGCCCCGTAAGACTCATTTTGGATTTCCGGTCTCCAGAAGTATAAGAGAATAAATTCACATTGTTTTAAGATACTAAATCTGTAGTAACTTGTTTTAACAGCAATAGGAACTAATCCCGGGGCCCCTGGGTGGCTCAGTCAGTTGAGCGTCCGACTTCGGCTCAGGTCACGATCTCATGGTTCATGAGTTCGAGCCCCGCATCGGGCTCTGTGCTGACGGCTCAGAGCCTGGAGCCTGCTTCCGATTCTGTGTCTCCCTCTCTCTCTCTGCCCCTCCCCCTGCTCATGCTCTGTGTGTCTCTCTCTCAAAAATAAATAGACATTAAAAAAAAATAGGAACTAATACAATTCCTAGGGACCCAACTTGCCCTTTGAATTAGTGGGTCTAGTGAAAATGAGGTAACTAAGACCCGTCGTTAGAAGGGATGAGGGGAGGGAATAACACGGAGTCTTGAGAGCTGATCTGAGTCCTGTCTCTCTCCTTTCTAGCTGTGTGGCCTTAGGCCAGTCAGTCAGCTTCTCTGAGCCTCATGGGTCTCCATCTCTAAAATGAGACTCAAGTTAACTCATAGGCTTCTTGCGAGGATTACCTGTTAGAACACTTCATGTACCATAAAACTTTGTGACCTCTTCTCATTACTATTATAATTACCTTAAAAAATTCAAGTTGAAGATTGCCGTCAAGGTGCTACCTCTTAGAAGGCAGCCTACTGGTGCATAACGTGTCTATCTGAGGTGACTCCATGAACGTTTGAATTCAGGCATGGCCACTCAGTGTTTTGGAGCACAGAGCTGAAATTTTTCAGTTCTTAGACCTCTGTCTGTAGCTCCTACTGAATTTCACTAAACCTAACCCAGCGCCCACCTGCATGCAATTCCTTATTTTTACAACCCAGGCTGAGTGTGGAGGTATTATTGTCACTTGGACATCTCTCTGATGAGATGTTTGTTTGCTTTAAAAAGAGAATATCAATAATCCAATCACCTCTCACTACTGGGCAATTTTCCTGTACTTGAAGCTTCCTGAAGTAAAAATTGTGCAAAGAATTTGTGCGGGAAGCTATAAACACTAAAAACGACTATTATTTTTCAAACTCAAGACTGCTCACGTGTGTCTGGTCTATCTTCAATGGCACAGCACAAGGTCTCAAAGCAAAAGGAAGAAAACAAACACCGTCAAAGTTTGAAGTTGGGTCTTATCAACAATTTTTTTTTCCCCCATTTGTAATTCAATGGAGCATTTCCCTACTCAGGTGGTAAGGAAAGAATTGCTGTTTTGACTGAAACTGTGTGTAGTTCTGTTTTTTCAGAAATCATTTTTATAATGGATTTTTTCTTATTACAAAAACATGTTCATTGTAGAACATTCAGAAAATTGAGACAGGCAGAAAGAATACCATAAAGACAATTTGTAATCCCGTCACCCACAGCTAACCACTGTTACTGTTTCCATTTTGCACTGCAGAAGCGCACTTCAGTGCGTCTGGGTGTGATGTTCTGGGAATCACCAAAGCAGCTTAATTCCCATGATAACAGGAGCCCTGATTCTCTATTCCTTCATATAGTTAGGCCCCGCTGAGAGTGAGTGGAGCTGACCTACCAAAGTCTGAGAAATCCCAGGGAACACCTTTGGTCATTGGCTCCGAGGGGCTGCCCCACCAGGCTGCCCTCATCACTCCTTTATATGAGTGCTCAGGCCTCCTAATTCCCTCCCGCCTCCGGGGTTACTCTCCCTCCCACTCCAGCCCTTATGGGGAACTTTCTAGAGCATATGCTGGACTGGCTCACTCACTTCTATTTTGTTTTTGTTTTAAATTTTTTAATGTTTATTATTTTTGACAGACAGAGACAGAAACAGAGAGCAAGCAGGGGAGGGGCAGAGAGAGAGGGAGACACAGAATCAGAAGCAGGCTCCAGGCTTTGAGCTGCCAGCACAGAGCTGGACGCGGGGCTCGAACTCACGGACTGTGAGATCATGACCTGAGCCGAAGCTGGCTGCTCAACCGACTGAGCCACCCAGGCGCCACTCACTCCATTTCTTGAAGTTCTTCCTTTGGCTTTAGGGATAATATATAAATTTTTTAGCATGGGACACAAAGTTGTCTCTGGCCCTGCCCCCTCCTCCAGTCTCATATCTCCTCCCCTTCGTGCACCCTCAATCCCCATCAGTCCTAAAAGGTGGGGTTTATGGATGAGGAAACTGAGGTTCAAAGAATCCCAACGATTTACTCCCCTGCACGGGGCTAATCAGCGAAGGAGCCAGAATCTAAGCCCAGGGGTCCTCTGATGTCAAAGTATCCTCACCGAACTACTTGAAGTTTCTTGAACCAGACATGGTTTTTTTAAACTTCCATACCTTTGCATCAACCTCCATCTCCCCAAGGTGACTTTTAGCCCTTTCTCACCTACATAATGGCTCCTTGTCCTTTAGAATGCAGCTCAAGCCTTTGGATTATTGTAGCGGCCCCTCCTCTGTGCATCCGAGGTACCCAATGTTGACCTCAGTCTTGGGATCCACCTCACTGAATTGCAGTTACCCTTTTACAAGCACGTGTCCCCTCCCTCCCCAGCTGGGAGTGCCTCAAGGCGGGGGTGGGGGGGGGGAACTACATCCCATTCATCTCTCTCTCTCTATTTCCCACTTCTAGCATAGGATTTGGGAGACAATAAATGTTTGTTTGATAAATGAATGAATGGTGGGAATGCAAGCTCGTGCAGCACTCTGGAATACAGGATGGAGGTTCCTCAAAAAACTAAAAATAGAACTACCCTATGACCCAGCAATTGCACTACTAGGTATTTATCCAAGGGATACAGGTGTGCTGTTTCTAAGGGGCACATGCATCCCAATGTTTATAATAGCAGCACTATCAATAATGGCCAAAGTATGGAAAGAGCCCAAATGTCCATCGATGGATGAATGGATAAAGAAAATGTGGTATATATATACAATGGAGTATTACTTGGCAATCAAAAAGAATGAAATCTTGCCATTTGCAACTACGTGGATGGAACTGGAGGGTATTATGCTGAGTGAAATTAGAGAAAGACAAATTATATGACTTCACTCATCTGAGGACTTTAAGAGACAAAACAGATGAACATAAGGGAAGGAAAACAAAAATAATATAAAAACCGGGAGGGGGACAAAACAGAAGAGACTCATAAATATGGAGAACAAACTGAGGGTTACTGGAGGGGTTGTGGGAGGGGGGATGGGCTAAATGGGTAAGGGGAATTAAGGAATCTACTCCTGAAATCATTGTTGCACTATATGCTAACTAATTTGGATGTAAATTAAAAAAGATAAAAAAATAAAATTAAAAAAAAATGAATGAATGGGCAGAAGTTCCTACAGACCTCAAGTGGTCTTCGTCTGATCAAAACTTGATTTGCTTATAATGTTCCTGCCAGAAGTAGCTCAGAGAAATAACGGAAATGGAACCTAGAATTCTTTGCCACCACATCCCTCACCAGCCTGGAGCCAGATGAAAGAGCCAGTCATTTGTAACTAACTGCTGATCCCCAGCGGTGCAGGGGGAGCTGGAATCCCTGACCTTTCTTTGTTGTGTTTAACTCTTGTCATTTGGTTATTTTGTCAGCAGGATAAGGTCTGGTGGCAGGTGAAGGATAAGAGAATATGCCACCCTAAAATATGCCTCCTTGGCACAAGGATTATTTTGAGAAACTGCAGACACAGGAGAAGTGCTGAAAATCGAGTAAAAGTTACCCTTTTGCAAGGGAAAATTACATTTAGAGAGGGGACCTGTACCAGCAAGAGGGCAATTACTAGAGGCTTGTCTGCAATGCAGGGCAAATTTTGTTGATCATATATCTGGTCTCACCTTCCTGTGATTGCAAGCCCCAGACCTTTATCCCTTTCCTTAGTTCAGGATGGTATATAAGCCTCAATTACCTGGCTGTATATGTGTATACATATACATATGGATGCAATTACAATTTTTTTCTCCTTCTTTTATTACAGGGATGGGTGGGAATGTCTTAGCCAAGAACTTAAGTAGGTAGAGGGAAATTCTTCTCCCCCCTGCAACAGGGCGGCTTTGGACATTCTTGAAAGGTAAAGAACAGAGATAGAAGGAAGAAAACTATATCCAGGGCCTACCTTTTGGGAGTGGGGAGGTGGGGGGATGAGGGATTGGGGGTGAGGGTAGGAGGTGCGAGGGTGGACACAGGCCGGGGGCCTTCTGCCCAGTTCCATGCTCACAAAAGCTTCAGATCAGGATCTGGCACGGTTCCAGAGTCACAGAGCTACACCAAATAGAGCTGAAGAAGCTCACTGCAACTATTAACACGTCCTGCTCTGACCAACCCCACCTACGCTGAAGTATAAATGAGTATTTTTATAATTCTTGTAAATAATCATGAGATTAGCATAATTTTGTTGCCTTGTATTTTGTTGTTGTTGTTATTAAAGCATTACCCAAAGTTTGTCAATCCTGTTATAGCATTTCCCTCTATTTTTTCATATGGCGAGAACTTTGGAAAAATGGGGGTAACTTGACTTCTGAGAAGCACTGGCTGAGTTGTGGGATCTGAGTGAGACCTCTGCTCTTTTGAGCACAGGCTAGTTTGGGGTTTGGAGATAAATAAGGGGTGGGCAGTACAGTGGGTGGTGGAGCTGCCTTATCTGGCTCATGAGAGTTGATTGTATACACACCTCTTCCCAACACTGTGTTCAGTGACTTATGTTAGTAGCTTGCAGTTGGCCATGGTGGGAGTATTTACATGATAGAAATTGCCAAACACCAAAGACCAGGGTCCATCTTCCCTTCCCTTCCCTTCCCTTCCCTTCCCTTCCCTTCCCTTCCCTTCCCTTCCCTTCCCTTCCCTTTCCTTCCCTTCCCCTCCCCTCCCTTCCCCTTGTCTCTCCTTCCTTCCTTCCTTCCTTCCTTCCTTCCTTCCTTCCTTCCTTCCTTCCTTCCTTTCTTCCCTCTAGAGCTGATGGTTAAATATTTACTAGCCTATCACTGGTGGTGGGAGAGGGAATGGCAAATTGGAGGCTGATGGTATTTTTTCCTCACTTAATGATGGTGAACATGAGTGGGGGAGGACTCAAGACACTCGGTGTCAGGATGTAAGGAGCATCCAGATTCATGAGCAGGGGCTATCTGCCAGTGCTCCCCAAACTGTGCTTCAGAATCAGTGGAAGATTTTTTAATGTTTATTTATTTTTGAGAGAGAGAGAAAGAAAGAGAAAGAGAGGATGAGGGAGAGAAAGTATGTGAGCAAGGGACAGAGAGAGGGGGACAGAGGATCTGAAGCACACTCCAGTCTCCGGCACTAACAGCAGAGAGCCTGATGTGGGGCTTGAACTCATGAACTGTGAGATCATGACCTGAACCAAAATCGGACACTTAACCAACTGAATCATTCAGGTGCCCCTCAGCTGAAGACTTTTTAAGTCTACTTATGTTCAGGTCCCACTTTGGAACTACTGAATGAGAATCTCTGGCTGGGGCAGAGGAATCTGCAGTCTTAAAAATGTTCTGCAAATGGTTCAGGTCAGTGGAACAGCATATGGGAATCTTTGTTACATGTCTCATGGTATTAAGACACCTCAAAAAGAATATGGTAAGATGCAACCTATGAGGTCATAGATTTCCTAATCAGGTTCCCTGACTCTTCATGTATGGCCTCTATCACCTGTCACAGCTTGATGAGATCTGGGTTATGATGCAGGTGGTGGTGCCAGGCCTGAATAAGAAAGGGGTTGTAAAATGTTATATTGGGAAAAGGTATGGTTTGAAAAATTTTTTTGTATTTACATAAAGCTTTATCAGACATACTTCTTTGATTTAGACTTAGGCCATTGTATCACCTGCCATTGAATTCCTGACTTCACAGGGCAACAAATATCTTACATGCCCACATGACTTCAGCACCCATAACAATGGAAAGTCATCCTAGTCCCAGTAAAAACTGCTGATGTGGTTTGGAGAAGACAGTGGTCTCAGGGCCAAAATCTTCAGTGGTGGCTGGGAGTGACCAGAAGGCTGGCAGGTGGCAGAGACTAGGTGGACAGAGGCTGAGTGGTGGCGTGTGAGGAGCCTCAAAGGAGCGTGGTTCTTTCTATGAGATGAGATGTGAGGAGGTGATGGAGATGAGGTAGAACCTGACCCTTCCTCTTGTCTTGAGATATGTGGGACGTGGGAGAACAAATGCCCTTTTTTGGGAGAATGGAAGGGGGACACAGAGACTAGGTTTTTTCATAAAGAGGTGGAAAGAGCTCTGTCTGATGGAGCTTTGAGATAAAAACACTTCATCCTGCACTAGGAGTCATTACTTTATTTGAATAATATATGGATGTATAGGAGCTTTGCATGACACATTAGGACAACCTAGACATTTCCCACTGCCCAGAAGTGCAAGGAGTCCACCCGGGGTGGGGATCTGGCTATCACCACCATGGTTTTCCTGCTCATTTTATGGTGTGCCATTTGCATAATTTATCACAGTGCATTATAATATTTTAAAATATCTTTATATCCTAAGTCCAAATTCCAAGTGGAGTGAAAAGAGCTTAGACCTTGAAATAATACAGGGTTAAGTTTGAATTCAGATTCTTTCCCTTTCTATCTGTAAGGCCTTGGGCAAGTTATCTCACCAGTCTGACCCTCAGTTTTTTCAAGTATAAAATAGGTATAGTAACTCTACCTACCTTATGGGTTGTAGTGAAGAATAAATCAGATATTATTTGGAGGCTCCCACTATGTTGTTGGAAATGTGCTATGTTCTCCATAAGCCTTGACCCTCCCTCCTTGATTAAATCATCTTTGTTTCTTAATGGTCGGACACCATTCATGGTTTCATGAAGGTACACAAAATATGTTGGCTGAATGAATGAATGAACTGGTTCAAGGAATGAATGGGTAAGTGAATTAATGAATTGATTAATGAATGCTAATTTTCAGAAAGATATGGTTGAGGAAACTCATGGCACTCTGCCATGGCTGAAGGACTTCTCTTGCAGTTCTTTCGAACATTTAGCCCAGGTCAGGTCCTCCGTCCTATTTCAAGGTCAGGGCCATTCCTTTGTTCTGACCTTGGCATAATGAGCCATGAAAAGCTTTAAGCTTTTTTTCTATTTTAATCCTTCCGTCCGTTTAATGGGCTATATTTTCTCTGGAAACAGTGGGGTGAACATCACCAAGATAATGGGTAATAACATTAACATTATCACCACTGGCATGATCCAGATATTATTCAATTAAAGTAATAACTCCTAATGCAGGATGAATTGTTTTTATCTTAAGAATTCAATTCAGCCATCAGCTCACCATCATATTCAAATGACAGAAATTACCTTTAAGTCATAGATCTTTAATGTGAGGTTGAAATGATTTCTACTTATATTTTATGGTGCCATATTACAGACGGTTTTAAGATCAGAGTGCATATAACTTGTCATGTTTTCATTTTCTATCACCAGGCAATTTGAAATCCTTTTCAAATATATAATGAACAAAAATTAGAAATTTGGGGAGCAAAATCACTTCAGAGGAGTGCTTAGAGCAATCTAAAAATCTACCTTAGTAAAAATAAAAAAGAAGAGACTCTGGCTTATTATTTAATTTTAACATTGGCCCTCTGAAGACAGAAATGGGGAAAAAATAGCCCCTTCTCACAGTTGAATTCAAGAGCTTTGTCATATAGTCTTCTCCTTTTTCTGACCCAGGATCTGGACTTTGGTAGTGTGTGCAGAGGAGGTCACCCAAACTCTCAAGAAGTAGAAGATGCTCTCAATGGTGAGGAACTCAAAAGGGATGCAGACTTCACATAAACCCGTGAGTGCTGGGCCAGCCTCCATGAGTAGCAAAGTCTTTTTGAGAAGCCATAATCTTAACTGAATATTGCCTGGAAAGCACAGAGTTGAAGCAAAGGACGTGGAGCTGAATGGTTTTAATGGACAGAGTCACAGAGCTGTCTTAGTCAAATGCACTTACCTCCATCATAGGGACAGACCTGCCTTGTAGGTCGAAACATTGCACCTGCTGGTCATGGTACCTACTCTCTTGGCCTGCACGGAAGACGTTGGCCAACTCCTTCTCTTTGACTGCCCTCATTCTAGAGGCTGTGCAGACCATTCCCTTCTATCTATACCTGACTTCAGCCGGGCTACAGTATGACACTAGTAGGTGAGAGCTTTATAACAAACATTTGACTTTAGAGGACACAGCCTAGTTGTGATGGCTGGAATGTGGGTATCCCCCACTCATAACCAGATCTCAGGACCATTTATACAACATGGTTTAAATCAGACCTTCTGTACCTATTCTTTCGCCTTCAACTCTTAAGGGATGCCTGCTCTCCCCATAATGGGGCACCTCACCATAGCCCAATACCTACTGTCTCTACTCTTGCTTGGAGAAAGAAGGCTTAACTGGAATGGCCTTCCCCTCACAGTCTGAATTCAACTGTCAACGTTTTCTAGCGAAGGATGAATTCCCTGCTGCTTTTCAATAAAGCTGAATGTGACCGCAGCAGGTAGGAGCATTGCAGCGAGAACGAAATAGGAAGGTCCCATAAATTAATGTGTGGAGGAAGAAGTCTATATTTATTCTGGTTCTTCTAAGTGAGCTAGATGAATGGCTTCTGGCTTCGGTGGCAGTGGGTGGGGGGCAGGCTGGGGAGCAGGGTGGCTTTCTGCACCCACCCAGCATGAAAAGACCCGGAAGGCAGCAACAATCCAGGGAAAGCCCTAGAATAGGGCCAAATTCTTCCTCTGCTAAGGCCTTGCTCAGCTCCCATCTATCCCACTGAGTGCTTTGTTCCTTTCCCATAGCCCAGAGCAGGATTCAGTCCTCTGTTGTTCAGGATTCTTGAAACAGGAAAGTTATTCTACCCAAACTGTCAACAGACAGAGTTGATTTCAACCTCGCCTGCAACTGGGGAAACAATTACGACTGAGCAAAGAAAGGGATATTTGCAGTTTACTTTCCTAGGCTGTTCCTAATGTGGTTCTGATCTTCCCTGAGACTGTCACACAGCCTTCCTTGTGGTACTGAACCGAGCCAATGGATTGGGGGGGGGGGAGGGGGCGGCAGCGCTCAGGTAACATCTCACAGGTCCTTGGGCAAATCCCGCTGCCTACTTGTCACCAGGGCTGGAGATATATTGGCTGCGAGGGCACACCTGCCACCTGAATGCTCCTGGAACAAATGTCCGTCCCTCTGATGTTTAGGGCTGACATGTCATTCATTTGCCACCCATTTATTAGGGGTCTTCCATGTGTATACCAGGCACTGGGAACACCGAGATGAGGAAGACATGGTTTTTGCCCTCAAAGAGCTCATATTTTATCAAGGGGACAGACGGAACACACAATGACAAGTCAGGGAGATATGGGTCGGCCCCAAGTGCTAGGGCTAAGGAGGAGCTATTCACTCTCTCGGGAGTGGCTGAGTTCTTCGCGGGTGTTTTACAAACCGCCTGACACAGGACACAGACCCTCTGGGGGAGGAAAGAGAGGACCTGGGAGGGAGGGGGATGTGAGGTATTTGGCTTTCCTGAGTCTCCTACCTTCCATCTCCTTGCAAGGAATGGTTCTGAGAGCCACACATGGCACAGATGTGACTAAGTCAGTAAGACTCTGGGGCCATCATCAAACAAAATAGAAGAGGGCACATCTGCATTTGTTTCTGCACAAACTATTAGCTGTAGTGTAATATGGATGTGAACACCATATTCTCCACTGCTTCAACACCTAGGCTGGTGGGCTGCAAACATGAATATGCGTCCGAATCACCACGTGGGCTTAAAGCACAGTATTGGACCCGCCCACCCCCAGAGGTTCTGATTCAGTGGGTCTGGGGTGGGACCCACTGTATTTCTAACAAGTTCCCAAGGGACAGCCACTGACCTAGACAGTGCCTGCCACATACTAAGCGTTCAATAAATGATGGTATTAGTAGTATTAGGTTGGGGCGACTGGGTGGCTTGGTCGGTTAAGCGTCTGACTCTGGCTCAGGTTATGATCTCATGGTTTGTGAGTTTGAGCCCCCACATTGGGCTCTGTGCTGACAGCTCAGAGCCTGGAGCCTGCTTCGGATTCTGTGTCTCCCTCTCTCTCTCTGTCCTTCCCCTGCTCACACCCTGTCTCTCTCTGTCATTCAAAAATGAATAAACGTTAAAAAAAATTTAATAGTATTAGGCACTGTGCTTAGTGTTTTACATAAACTAGCTAACTTAACCCTCATAATAGCATGATATTGTGAGAATTATTATCATCGTCCTTATTTTATCCATGAGCAGGTGTAAACCTAGAGATCCTAGTACTTTGCCCAGGGTCACAGAGCCAATAAGTGGCAGAGATGATATTCCAATCAAGTCTTTTGAGTAGAAAAATCCATGTTTTGTTTTGTTTTTTTCTGTCACTCTATTCTGCCTCTTCAGGAAAGAAGTACTTTTTTCTTTCTGCTTTTACATACAGAAGCAAAAGAGATTCAACTACAAATAAGTGAAGTCAAGAATCATAATACTCTCATTCCATTTCAGATATTCCTCAAATATATTGAAATTATCCCTCAAGAGCCAGTGAGAAGACCATTTATTTCTTGAAAATAGTTGTGAAAATAGACGAGAGCATAAGCTACCTGTGCCCTGAACCCGAGGAGCCCTCCCAAGCCAATAGCCATCAATCCTTTTTTTTTTTTTTTTAAAGTAATGGAACACATTTTGTTAAGCAAAAGTATACTCAGAACCGCAATCGATAAAGCAGACAGGAACAGGGCTGCTTTTAGGCTTACACGACAAACGTTAGAGCCGAAATGAATGAATCGTGAGCACTCGCAGGCAGAGACTGAAGGCTATGACACGGGCAAGAGACCCAGCCGACCTGCTTTGGTGTGGTGTAGCTCAGTGAGTTTCTCAGAACCGGGAAGAAGGCCAAAGACATCCTGGAGAACACCTGTGCCTCATGCCACCTTCTCCTAAGAAGGGCTTCACCAATACCTGAGTGAGAGGAGGGCTGTATGGATGTTACACCTTCTTTATGGGAATGGGTTATTTTTTTTAAATTTTTTAAATGTTTATTTAAACAGAGAGAGAGAGAGAGAGAGAGAGACAGAATTGAAGCAGGCTCCAGGCTCTGAGCTGTCAGCAGAGTCAATGGGGGGCTTGAACCCACGAAATGTGAGATCATGACTTAAGCTGAAGTCAGACACTTAACCTACTGAGCCACCCAGGTGACCCTTTACGGGAATGGTTTTAACTCGAGTTAGATCTGCTGTATAATTATGGTTGATAAACCATTTAACGGACTATTTAGCAAATTCCTTGTCAACCAATTCTTTGGTGGTCTTGATGAAATTTGGAGGAAGATGCTGCATCGGATATTTCTAAGAAGAAGGACCCTATCAAGTGAACCCAACTGATAATTATTAGTATTCAGTGAGAGGTTTAAGCAAGTTATCTCTCCCAATAGGGGGTTATCTGCGCATAGTTTGCTGCCGTGTGGGTGAGTGGCCCCACACTTGGAGGTGTATTCAGAGTACCTGTGATTCACTCCCCAGCCCTGGATGTGAAGATTCTCTACACTTATAAGGCTGATTTATAAACCACCCCCAGATACCAAGTTTATTATTTAGAGTTCAATCTCATCCACCACCACCTGTTTCTTTTTCAGCTGCAGAGAGAGACCAAGAAGGAACTGTCACTCAGTCCCATTCTTCCCATTTTCCATTTGGTAATAACTTGCAATCCAGGTGTGGCTGTGGGACTAACATTTAGCCACTGTGATGCAAACAGAAGGGATATGTGTAACTTTCGGATCATCTTATTTAAGGAAGCTGTTGGCCTTCTGTTTTCATTACTCTTCCGGCTTCTTGGAAAGGAGTAGCTGACTTGGACCCAGGTGTGGGAGCCATGTGCAGAGCCTGGCAGAAACAGACCGCCAGCCTGCGTTGCTCCCTTCTGCACTGTCATGTGTGAGGGAAAGACACTTCAGTCTCATTTAGAAACCACAGTTTTGGTTGCTTTAGCACAACAGCTTAGTTTACAACCTATGTATGGGTCAAAGATGACCATAAATTCTGTCATTACTCCCATGAAGAGGTGGGGGTCTGTGTCCCCTCCCCTTGCACGTGGGAAGCTTTGTGACTGCTTTGGCCAATCTCTAGGCCCAGGCTTTGAGAAACGGGCAGCTTCCTCTTTCTGTCTTTCGGAACACTCTCTTTGGGAACTCTGAGCCATCACATAAGAATTCTAACTCCCTGAGACCACCGTGCTGAGGAAGCTATGTGTGGGCATGCCAGTCAGCAGTCCCAGCCTTCCAGACACCCCTCCACGGTTCTAGACACATGAATGATGCCATATCAGATCCCTTAGACCACGAGTAACCAGGTCAACAGCACTCCAAATGGAAGAAATCACCTCGGTTGTCATATGAGGAGGCAATGTACTGATCTTGTGTCCACAAATGGAGCCATGGCTGATACTTGAAACATGGCAGAGCAGGATGATGGAAGTGGCTTAGTTCCTGATGACATCCATGAGCCACTCTCTTAACCCTGGAACCAGCTATCTCCAAACTTCTCATTGAGTGAGATAGTATATGTCCATGTTGTTTCAGACACTCCTGGCTAAGTTTCCTGTCACTTGTGGCTGGCAGGATTCTAACAAACATATCCCCCCACCTTCCTCCCATCTTGTCTCTCAGGAAGGGTTTGTTACAGGGGCAAGATCGTTTAGCTGGGCTTGCAACCAGTTCCTACATCTTCAGTAAATTTACCAGATGGGAATGGCTGATTTCTCCTGAGGTTCTCCTGGGACTTGACACACAACCTTCAGTTATTCTAGCCCGCTGGATGACGTTGCAGGTGGACTTCTACTGCACCTCACCTCACCTGCCTTCCCTTCACCCCCTTTCACCTTCCCTAGGGTAGGGGAGCGGAGGAGGGCCTGGAATACTTCCATGACTCTTAGATGGTTAATGAAGGGATTTATTCCAACAGATAACTTGATACAAGGTTTTCCTGGTAAGGGCTGGAGGTTTTATGGCCAGAGGACTGAATTCAGAGAGTTTCTTTTGCAAGACGACACAGAGGAAGGGGCTAAAACTCCAGGAAAGGAGCAGAACCAACAACCATATAGAAAAGACTAGATGTAAGAAGCCAGACTTTGGAGGTTATCAAGCTGAGGAGGGCCAGAGGCCAACTGGAAGTGAGGATTTGGGGCTGGACAAATGCAGTGAGGGAGAGGAAAGCAAACACATGTGAACTGGGAATGTTTGTGTGCTTGTGTGCACACATGGGGCTGATGGAATAGCCCAGAACAGCCGCTTGTGTTGCTGACATCTGGGGCATAGCGGATGGGTGCATTGGCCGGCTCATCCAGAAGAATCTGAAGGAACATGCTTATTGGAAGCCTATTTATAGTCTAAGATGCAACATACATGCAACTTGCTCACGAAAGTCCTTATCATCCATTCCATTCATCTGTGCTCCTACAGGTGTGCCTTGCAACCCGATTACAGCCTTTGTTTCCATATCTCTTGTATTGTGGCCAGTCTACTTTTTAAAAATTTTGTTAATGTTTAGTTTTGAGAGAGAGAGAGCGAGAGAGAGAGACAGAGAGACAGAGAGTGAGAGGAGGGAAGGGCAGAGAGAGAGGGAGATACAGAATCTGAAGCAGGCTCTAGGCTCTGAGCTGTCAGTACAGAGCCCGACATCAAGCTCGAACTCACGGACCACGAGATCATGACCTGAGCCAAAGTCAGAGGCTCAACCGACTGAGCCACCCAGGCGCCCCTGTAGCCAGTCTATTATTTAGCCATTTTCCCAACTGGATTGAAGGACTTCTGAGGGTAGGGGCTATTTCTTAATTCTTCCCTCATAGTGTATACCACAGTGCTTTGTACATAGCAAGTGTTCAATGAATATCTTTTGATGAATTACCATTGTCAACCTTTTGGCTTATTTTCTCTGTTGACATTTATAAACAGATCAGGAATGTTTTTCACAGTGCATTTTTTTCTAAATGACAGAATAAACACAGAAATCCATCAACCAAGGAGGCCAAATAAATCTTAAGTAGAAGAGTTAAACATATTTCAAAAAAAAAAAAAAAATGGGGGGGGTGGTGGAATAGGGCAACAAGAGAAGGATTTGGAGGCTGAAATTTTCTGTCTTAGAGCAGCTCCAGGCAGATGAATGCCCTCTGAAAGCTTCATCAGCCTTTTCTACACAAAGTGCTTTCTGACCATGTCTCTACAGTGTCTCTCCTATTTGGACACAGAGTTTCATTTATTAATCAAACATAATTGGGCCCCATTTCAAAAGGATGAACAAAGCTTGTTTTGTTGTCCCATTCAAAAGCTGGGTTTAGTCTGGGTCATGGTGTTTGTCAGCGTCTGTGTCTAGGCCCTAAAGGGTTGGATGCTGGAACAGGACAATTGGGGGCCACTTGGTCAATTTCCCATTCCCTTGAGCCCTTGAAAGGGCCTCTCCCGAGCTCTGGAGCCTGTGTTCGCTGACTATGAATGTGAAGCCTACACCTCCACATCCCACTTGGCAAGAAGGGTCTACAGCTGGCCCCTTGTCAACTGTGTCATTTCTCACAGCACAGGCCCATCTTCTGATGGCCTGTCCACAAACCTAGCTCGGACACTCGATTACCAGAGCTGGTGTTCTTTCTCCAAAATCCTTCGGTGGCTCCCCATTGCTTATATGTTGCTTCTGAAAATATGATGAAAAATACTGAAAAGCCCATGGAAATATAATGAAGAACAAAAGAGAAATGAGGCCAACGGCATTAAAAAAGAGAAGCTTGTAATATCTTCTATTTATTGAGGACCGGCACGGTGCTAAGAACTTCATAGATGTTATCTGTAATACAGCAACCCTGGGATGTAAGTCACATGACCCCTATTTTTTAAAAATGTTTATTTATTTTTGAGAGAGAGAAAGAGACAGCAGGGGAGTAGAAGAGAGAGAGAGGAAGACAGAGAATCCCAAGCAGGCTTTACAGCTGTCAGTGCAGAGCCCAGTGTGGGGCTTGAACTCATGAACCGTGAGATCATGACCTGATCTGAAACCAAGAGTCAGACGCTTAACTGATGGAGCCACCCAGGTGCCCCAACATGACCCCCATTTACAGGGAAAATGATGTCCAAAGTCAAATTACTTGGTTAAAGTTGCATTGATAAACTAGTGGTGGAAGCTAGATGACAACTCGGGGCTCATTCCATATATGAAATATAAAAAGGGGATAAGCTTCCTACATGTGACAACTATACCTAATTACATGCTACTTGACTAAAAAGCCTCAACAAATGGGTAATATTTTGTAATAAAAATATAAAATACCCCAATGAAACAACGAAATAGGAAACCTTATTAAACTAGTTACAGAGAAAAATTTTTTTAGAATTTTCAGGAAACTCAAAAAAGCAAGGCACACAGACTTAATGGATTTCTTCAAACTCCCAAGGAACAGATAATTTCCAAGCTATGCCGTCTGTATCAAAACACAGGCTGGGCTGGACTCCATCTCATGTATTCTATGAGACAAGTTTGATCTTAATGAAGGTTACTCCAGGAATGTGGAAAACAAATCAATAAAAGAAAATCTATTAACATTAGATGATGCATACTGTTTCAATATATTTCAAAAGGGGAACAGATAAAACCTTTTATTTTGAGGAAAATAATTTGTACCTTAACTTGATAAACATACTATTTAATTTTTTTTAACGTTTATTTATTTTTGAGAGACAGAGAGACAGGGCACGAGCAGGGGAAGGGCAGAGAGGGAGGGAGGTGCAGAATCCGAAGCAGGCTCAGGCTCCGAGCTGTCAGCGCAGAGCCCGACATGGGGCTTGAACTCGCAGACCATGAGATCATAACCTGAGCTGAAGTTGGACGCTTAACCGACTGAGCCACCCAGGCGCCCCATGATAAACATACTATTTAAAACCATGAACCAATGACGGAGTAACACTAAAAGCTTTTCTTGCAAATATAGGCCCCAAAGCAGAAGGTCACCACCGTTATCACTTAATACTGCTTTAGGCAAATTGTAAAAGATACAAAGAACAACTGTTGGGAAAGAAGAGAGAAATATTTACAAAGACTTTGCTAAACACTTGGAACTACACCAGGGAGCTTAGAACAAAGGCAGATTTGGTATTCAAGTTAAGAAATCAGTGGCATTACCATCCACGATACATAATCGTATACCATATATATGACCATATGTAAGCAAAGCAGTAAAGGCCTAGAATCATATAAATACGATAATATAAGAATATAAGATGCCTAGAATACTTGCAGTGATTTAAGAAGTTAAGTAATAATGACTTGAGGCATTCTAAATCAAAATCACCACTTTTTCTTACAACCTGACAAAATGAGTCTAACATTTATTAGGCAAACAGTGTCAAGAACATGAAAAGGTATTTTAAAAAAAAATCTTCTGATAGGGTAAGACTAGGAGTATAAATTCTATACATATTACAAAGCAAGGATAATTAAACCAGCGCAGTACTGGTACAAACCCAGACATAAAGAACAGTGGAGGAGGATTAGAGTGCTGAAATAAACCTATTGGTGTACAATGAATTGATACGTAATGAAGTATGGTGAATAATGAGTAAAGGAGAAGTTATTTAATAGATACTGATTTAAATATCATTTATATCTAAACATGTACCCAATACGCTCAAATACATTAAAAAGTTAACATATATATTTTTAATTGTATTTATGTATTTTTTTAAGTTTATTTATTTATTTTAGAGAGAGAGAAAGTGAGAGTTGGGGGGGGGGGCAGACAGAGAGGGAGAGAGAATCCCAAGCAGGCTCCAGGGCGCCAGCACAGCGAGTGGGGTTGAATTCACAAACTGTGAGATCATAACCTGAGCCAAAATCAAAGTCGAACACTTAACTGACTGAGCCACCCAGGCGCACATATATATATACATATATACATATGTACATATATATATATATATATACCTATATATATGTGTGTGTGTGTGTATATATGTGTATACATATATATATATATATACACACATGTATATACATATATATATTAAATCTACAGAACAACTAAAAGAGTAGAGAACCAAGATTGCATCAGATCTTGGGGACTGTGAATAATGAACTATGAAGAACTTTCAAAGGCTCAAGGCAATAGAAGAAATAACAATGGAGATCAAGAGATTCAACTAGATAATACTTTACGTGTTTTAATCGCAAAAAAACCCATGAGAAATGGAAAGAAAAAGAACACTGAAACAATACTTGCATCAAAACGGTTCAATCAATAACATAGAAGGAACCTGTTAAAATCAACAAGAACACATTTATCTCTAGAAAATATGAGGATATTCAATACAGCATTATTTCTAAGAGCATAAAATAAAAATTGTTTTAACTGTAATGGAAGACCTGAATAAATTAGAGCCAACCACCATAAACGTTTGTCATGGAAAAAGGTAACCATGAAAGATGTGTCTCACATAATGGAACAATATTTGTGGTATGGTGTGAAGTGAAGGAAGAAAATATAAAATGATGGGTGCAACGTGATGACAACTATATATAAACAAGATTGATGGGGCGCCTGGGCGGCTCAATCGGGGTTAAGTGTCCGACTTCGGCCTAGGTCGTGATCTCACGGTTTGTGAGTTCCAGCCCCGCGCTGGGCTCTGTGCCGACAGCTCAGAGCCTGGAGCCTGCTTCGGATTCTGTGTCTCCCTCTCTCTCTGCCCCCGCCCTGCCCGCCCCCCCCCCCCCCCCCCCCCGCCCCTGCCGCTTGTGCTCTGTTTCTCTCTCAAAAAAATAAACATTAAAAAATAAATAAAAATAATAAAAATAAAAAAATAAAAATAAAAACAAGGATGTGTGCACTCCGGGCCCGGAAAGGAGTCATAGCAATGAAAAGTGCTCTTTGAGGGCTGGGTTTGTTGCAAACTCAAATGATATCTGGGATCAGGCAGGTGAGGATAGATAGAAAAAAAATAGTAAGTGGTGGGAACTATGGTGGACTGGAGAATCAGGCTCAGCCAAAGGCAACAAAAACAAACAAAGAAACCTGAAAACACAAAACATTTAAACATTGAGATTTTGTGAAACCTCTTTGATTGTAGCAAAGGGTATGGGGCCCAGAGCCATATCCCTCCCGGTCAGATCTCCATGGAGACCTGACCCGTAGAGGTCCTCAAGGAACCCCTGAAGCCCCGTGGAGGAATTCGAAAACCACAGGCAACGACAGGGAGCTGCACAGATTTTAAGTGAAGTGACTTCAGATGAGCAGGGTCAAACCATGCCAATTTAAGAGACTGCTATCATCCATGGGTTTTCAACGTGTGACTTCTGTTCAATGTTTCTTTTAATTTTGTAATAGTTATTTTTACAAAAGTGAAATTCAGATCCAAACAGAAGTAGTTAAAAGAAGTTATTTTATTTGTCAACACAGAGCTGCTTGAGTTGGTTATGAGACTGGCTCTGTGTCTTTGAATTCCTTCTGAATAAAGCTGTTTGGGAAAATGCCAACTTGCTAACTAGCGGTGAATTAAACAGCTCCGCATCCATCCATCCATCAAATATTTATTGAGTGCCTACCGCATGCCAAGCCCTGAAGGAAGACGGAGGAAGAAAGAAATAAGACGTGGACTCTGTCTTCTGTGAGCGTGCAGATGAGTCCAAGATTCAGACATATGTAATAATTCTATGTGCGTCAACACGTACGCAAATGCTGGGGGAATACGGCTAATTACTGGGAATGCATGAAGAGCAGCACTCAGAAGGCCAAATTTGAACCCAATCTTCAAGCAAGAATACAGATCCACCTGGCAGAGAAGAAGGAAGACATTCCAGGCAGAGGGAATGGAAGGGAGACTGGACTCTGCAAGAGAGAGAGGAAGGCCGCTAGACATATGCCCGCACTGTGGGGGTGCGCAGGGGGTGCTGTCTGAGATAGCCAGGAGGAAGAAGAGGCAGGACCTGTCCAGTCTTCACCCCATAGGGCGGTCCTTTTGGAACTTTGTTTCTCAGTCACAAAACCCTTTGCTGAAAATCCTGCTTGGAAGCCCAGCTTCTAGAACAGATAAAAGGAGAACTCAAACGAGTGGAGGCGTTGGGGCTGAAAACGCACCTCACCCCTCACCCCTTGGAAGCCTTACCCTGAGGCCCTGAGGAGCAGTATGAAAGCCACAGCTGAAGGCAAGAAGAGCCACATAAGGAGTTTAGACAGCGAATGTCTCAGTCAGATTTGCTGGGGTTGAACTATGTGAAATTAATTAATTAATTAATCTATCTATTTATAAACTTTATTTTTTATTTTATTTTTTCATATTTATTTTAGAGAGAGAGAGAGTGCAAGTGAGCCGAGAGAGGGGCAGAGGGAGAGAGAGAATCTTAAGCAGGCTCCGTTCTCAGTGCAGAGCCCAATTGGGGCTCGATCCCACCACCACGAGAACACAACCTGAGCCCAAACCAAGAGTCAGACGCTCAACCAACTGAGCCACCCAGGCGCTCCCAAACTATGTGAAATTTATTTATTTTTTAATGTTTATTTATTTCTGAGAGAGACAGACAAAGCATGAGCAGGGGAGAGGGCAGAGAGAAGGGGGGACACAGAATCCAAAGCGGGCTCCAGGCTCTGAGCTGTTGGCACAGAGCCTGACACGGGGCTCGAACCCACAGACCGCGAGATCATGACCTGAGCTGAAGTCGGACGCTCAACCGACTGAGCCACCCAGGCGCCCCACCCCCCACCTTTTTTTTAAAAAACTGTGTGAAATTTAAAAGATTGATATTAAATTGAAGATAGGCCCTTGGCAGTGATAGCAAAAACACCCTGGATTTCTGATTTCATTTTCTTTGTACCTGAGCTGCTAAGCCTTGTGGATTTTGGACTGCCTTGCCCCCACTGCTGGAATGATCGGTCCAGCGTTTGAAGAGTGGAGAGGAAAAGTCCTTCATGGTAATGTCTCCCCCGGTGCTGGGGGACCAACACTAATGTGTGGATTGATATCACATGCTCCATCCTTTCTTTTAATTCAGTGCATAAAAGTCTGTTGGGGGAGGTAGTGTATCTCATGTGTACTGATTCGTAGACTCCAGGCAATGGGGACCTGAATGCTGTCTTCTTCCCCAGCCCTCTCTCAGGTGTGAAGCTCCTTTTTAAGCCAGTGGGTACTACTCAGATCACTTGGCTCTGTGTCGGCCAGAAGCAGGCAGACGCTTAGGAGTTTACACGTTTGTTTTCTCTAAAAGCTCAAATTCTCCATCTGCGACCTCCATTCTTGGTGACTGTGTGCGACTGGGCGTCTGGCACAATGCTTTGTGGAAGGGACACGCTGATGTACGACAATCATCTCTTAAGGGCATTTACATTGCACGTTTCTCTTCCAGGGGGTAAAATATGGAGATGTCTTTCAATAAAGCAGGTGCCACTTCTTCTTGCCAAATCCTGCCTTGGGCATTAAAAGCAGCCCACCTTACAACACAACCCGGTAAGTGCCAGCAGCGATGTCTGTGTGGGGGGCTGACAGAAGCAAAGCAAGTATCTTGTTGGAGAGGTGACTGGGTGATATTAAATGTCAAGATCTCAACGAATTACTCTCCGAGGTTCCATAAAAGAGAAACATGGTCTTGTTTCCATCGCCGCCGTGTCAAACAACAACATTTTTTGCCTGCTCCTTTGCAGAGAAATGTAACTATTGGTTTTTGATTTGGGAATATATCCTAAGGAGGAATCAGGGGAGAGATCGACCTCCTAAATCAGGAGTTCTCGAGCCCTGGCAGGGCAGGTGAGGGGATTACCTGGGTCTCGAGGGCTGCCTTCAGTGTGTTCCTACAGTCTGGCCTTTATCTTTTGGTGTGGTGAAGGGTAGGTTGAGGTTGATTATAGACAGACACTATTAGCACGAACGCAGCAGAGATCAACAGCACCACAGGTTCCCTAAGAATCTGTAAAGAGCAGAGCCAACACATCTGTTTGACTCTCTGCTCTGTGTAATCAGTGATACATAGGAGCCCACAGTGCGATGGCCTTGAAACTTGAAGAGAAGATTACCCTCTGAGAGTTGCACGAGTCCAATAATCGATGACATTAGCCACCCGCAGAAATTGTGGTAAAAGAAGGGATGTTTCCTGAAGGGTTAGGCAGGAAGAACAGGATTTGGCATGATTGCAAGTGAAAGAATCCAAAGGCTACTCAGTGAGTTTGGCTCAAAAGGAAGAGGAGGTTAGCCAAGGTGGGTGAGGGTGGGTGTGGGGCTGGATAAATTTGGAAAACAGAGCCCCGGGGAACAGATTTCAGTGGAGTGCAACCCAATCTGGACGATCAAGCACCAGCTCGGGGGGCACGAGAATTCCTGCCATTAGAGGGTATCGTCCCGTTCCTGTCCCACCCTCCTTCCTTATTTTCATTTAACACACACATTCATGGAAGACTGCTCTGGACCACACACTGTCCTGGGCATGGGGGGCTGGTGTGTGGAAAAAGACAGAAGGGTCCTTGTGTGCATGGCAGCTGCATGCCCCCAAAACATAAACAGAGGTACGTGATCATTTCAGAAAGTGATAAGCGCTGTGCAGGAAATGTAGAGGATGTCTGGGGGAAGGGGAGAAGGGCTTTCTGCAGAAAGGACTTGAGGCAAATATCTTCCCAAGGCTCCCTCTTGTCAGGATGACTGAGCCCTGGAGAGCTCCTCCCTCCCTCTGCTGAGAGCCTCCCTCTGCTGAGAGCCTCGCTGAGGACAGAGGCTGCCAAGGCTGCCGTGCAGGTGCTCAGACTCTCAGAAAAGGATGCTCTGGGCCGGGCAGACGGGAGTGTTCTGCTCACTAGCCAGATGCTTCCCTCATTGTAAGTGGAAAGTCAGCCTCTGGCATAGGCATGGGGCTCCAGCGAGGTTGGAAAGCCTCACTTGGGCTGCCTGACACACAGCAAGCATTCAGTCCGTGTCTGCGATCATTACTCTTGTGGTTGACGCTGTGAGATCCCTCTGACACATTGATGGATGTCTCCTCAGAGACTGACATTTATAAAGGGGTGATGTCTTTGACTCCTGTTTCTCTCCTACAGTGGTCCATTAGAGCTCTCTATTTAGGGTATTAATCCATATTAGAATCTAATCTTGCTAGAAAATCATATTAAAGGGAAATTCATTCCACTTAAAGTAGGGTATCTTTTCAAACAAGTTAATACAATGAAGAATTTATCCATTTTGAAGGTGAAGGAATAATCTTGTAGCTTAATTGTAAGAAAATGAGCTAAACATATTAGAATAAAAATGGTTTCCCCATCACCTCATTATCTCTCCGTTCCCAGTGAATGTTCTCTTTCTCCTTTATTAGAATCTGCTACTTTATAGTCACCTACTAATGAAGCCATAACTTAGGACTGGATATAGATTTTGTCCATAATAATCATTTATTGAACAGCTATGTGTATTTACTCCATTGTATGTATTTTCTCATTTAAATTTCAAGCCAATGTTATGAAGTTATTAGTTTTATTATCCCCATCTTATACATGAGGAAACTGAGGCTTAGGGAGGGTCGGCAACGTGCCAAAGCCACACAGATGGTAAGTGGCCAAGAGGGATTCATTCAAACGGGGGCTTCACTTCAGAGCCCGCCCTCTCAGCCACCACCCTACAGAGGACCCTCTCCTGGAATCTGGGAGCACTACAGGTTTCTATGTATCCTTTGTATAACTTTAAAACAAATCACCAAAGGTGAGAATAATGAAATAAGCCAAAAGGTTTTTTACATAAAGACAAAAAAATGTATGACATCAACAAGAAAACCTTATAGAAATTAATTAAATGGATGTTAAAAATACTTTCTTTTCTATGGCTTTGATGGAAGGGGAATGATCACAGCTCTGATTTTCCGCCTCTTTGTCCCTCCTTTCCTTCCACAGATCTCAAATATTAGCAAATTCCTAGGATAAAAATCACTATGCAAGGCACTGAGGTCTTAAAAATTAATGATTCAAAGTCCCTAGTCTCAAAAAGCTTACACTCTAGTGCACAGGACAAGCTACTAATTAGAGATTAGCATGGAGCCATAAATGAGTCAGGGGTGGGGCGTATAGAGACTAGGGGTGTGGATATAGAGCATGGAAGATTTTCTAGAAGCTGTGGTTCTTCAGCTGTGTGTTGAAGGATTGGTAGTTGTTAACCTGGTGGATGAGGGTGGAAAGTGTTCAAGAACCGAGAACTCAAGGTCATACCCATAAAATTACATGTTCCTACTTCATAGGCGATTTCAGGGACTTAAGGACAATTGTGACTAGGTGTGATTTTTCACACTATGCACTGATTTTTTAGAGCCTGGCCTTCACTCCAGATGGGATGTTCCTACCGTCATTCTAGTGATGTGCACAGCAGCAATGAGAGTTAATTAAGCAATTGCTTAAACTCTATTTTTAAGAGGAATTGGAAAGCGAGGAGGCTGAGAATAGTCAACTGCTTCTAACAATGGACACTTAAACACAAAAACAAAATAAAATGCGATTAAAAGGAGCAGGGAAAGGAACATGGCTAGAGGCAGATGTACCAGGAGGCTAAGGAAGCTTAACTTTGAGGGCCCTCCCTGTAGAAGCTTCAGAGATCCTACACTTAATTTGCATTCATAATTCTGCATTCTCTTTTCTGAAAAAGGACCCTCTCCCAGACTGCATAAGCTTTAAGCCCTACGGATTTTTGGGTTGGCCCTGCGGCCAGCACTCACTGCTCTTGAGCCCTAAATTTAGCTCTGTGTTTTCAGACACGCAGGGCAAAATGGGACCCGTGACCACTTACTACAAGCACTGAAATGTGAGGAGGGAAATCAGAACGGCCAAAATACCAAACTGTGTAACTGCCGACCTCATTTATAGAGCCTGAAGTGGCAGCTGCAGAAAATTAGGCATCAGTGTTAGGAAATAATACTATGTCACTGCCTTATTAGTTCATATTAAATTTACTTACAGTTCGCCAGTAATTCAGTAAACAGACATTTATCAAGTTCCTACTTTGTGACCGGCCCTGAGCTAGATTCTCCAGGAAATAGAAAAGGATAAAGATCAGACCCTTTTCCCACTTTTTACGCATGAAAACAGGGAAACACGTAACAGAGGAAACGCAAAACTGTTGCTGAGATCAATTGCAGACATGCGCACTTCTGTCCCAACAGAGAACAGCGGAACAGCCACTGGTTGGAAATCAAGGATCAGGGATCTTTGACCTCCTTTCCTTCCATTCTTCCTTCTTTCCACAAATGTTTACTGAGCATCTTTTTTTTTTTTTTTTTTTTTTAATAGCAGCTTTACTGACATATATTTTACATACCATACAACTTACCTCTTGAAAGTGTGCCATTCAATGGTTTCTGGTATATTCACAGTGTTGTGCAACCATCACCATATCAATGTAGAACATTTTGATTGCTCACCCCTCCCCAAGACACTCATAGATATTAGCAGTCACTCCCCATCTCCCTTCCTCTCCCCAGTCCTAGGCAACCACTCATCTACTTTGTGTTTCCATAGATTAGCCTATCCTGGACATTGCTGAGCATCTGTCATACATCAGGCCTAAAGCCAGGAGCAGGTGGCTATAGACCCCAGTATCTCTCCCCTGCACCCCAAGCTCTACTATCAGCTTGGAGGACACATCACCTATGCTCCCTGGGCTTCCCTGTTTCTCCTCCTAAAAATGAAAGGGGACAGAATCCCTTGTACTTTAAAACACTCTACTTTAAAATTCAGTCCGAGAGAAAAAGGCATAAGGCAAGTGGGGACTAGGTGGGGAAATGGGAACTTCGAAGTGATCTCATTAGGGACAGATTGTACAATCATCCTCGAGGCCCGTTTGCTAATATTATTAAAAGCACCAGAAATGTATATATGCTTAGCTCCAGAAATTCCATGTTTAGGGTTATCCTTAGGCGTTCATCAAGGATGGTTGCAAAGATACACCGACAAGGATGATCATGCCAATGTTGACGGAACTATTGAAGACAGTGAAATAAGCGTCAGACAGCAGAGAAGGGTGTGACCTCTAAATCTCACACATGAAGCCCCAGTTAAGAATACTTCTAGATCCCATTTTCTAATGTGGTCCACTCTCACACCAGCCTTTCTGCAGCCTCTGTATGCCCCTGACTCCGACTGGCCTCACCACCCACTAAGACCCACAAGTTCTTTTCCTGCCTAGTACCGACCGTTCTCTGATCTTGTCATCATGCTGTTTGTTTCGGGCCCAAGTGTGGGGCCTGACATTTTACCCTCCACCATAAAGCAGTATGCTCATGGGATTTGATCTGACCTGTACTATGAAGAAATCCATGGTATCCTGGGGTTTCTGACTGTGGGATTTTGCTGTATTATCTTTAATGATTCTCGCTTTTGCCCTTTGACTCCGGGCTTTTCCTAGTGATTTTGTGTCTCCGCCATTAATATCCCACACTCTTTCAGTTCCTAAATAACTTTCATCTTCTCAGAGAGCGGGAAACCAGGCACTTATCACCAGGTATCTCCACCTCTCTGTGATCAAATGGGCATGACTTCATTAAGGGCTTTGCAAAACTGATTGATTGGAGACAGCCACTTTTTGAACTTTGCATGGTATCTAATAGAAGTGTGATTTAGAACCCGAATATGAATCTCTACGTTTTCATAATTTTAAAGAGGGCAGAGCATGCACTTTCGAAGAAGGCATTACTTCCGGCGTGGTGAGGCGGCTGTATCGAATGATCACATGTACAGCAGGTGCCACTAATTTCCATCTATGAAGACATTTCAGTGACTCATTGATCTGGGGCTGAAAAGGACGCTCATGTACACGGTCCACATCGCCTGCCCTCTCCAGTGTTCTCAAGGATTCAAACACGCTTTCTTCTCTCTCTCCCTCTCTCTCTCTCTTTTTTTTTTTTTTTTTTTTTGCCATTTATTAAGGGGAGAATAAGTATTTCCATTCCGCGCACCTTTAAATTTAGGATTTTCCTCTTGACATAAGAAATCCATTAGTAAAAGAAATCAACAAAATATCTCTCAGTCTAGAATAATCAGTCAAGCCAGTGTTTTATCCTAAATAATTTCCCTAAGAATGCCTTGATTTTCCCTTTGATAACGACTAATTTATTCTGCAGCTAATTTAATTACTTTGTAATTAGCTTACCAGAGCAGGAGAGAAGACAAAATAAATATCTTTGTGATTGGTCCTTTGCAACTAGCTGGCTGAGTAAGTAAACACTCATGTCTACCGTGCCAGCCAAGGCAGGCCCTGGTTTTGTGGGGTAGGCCTGGGTCCTTTCCAGTTCTTTCCCATCGCTTTTTAGCATTCTCTCTCCTGAGGTTTCACCGTTGCAATCTATCCTTAAGCTTTAAGCTGACCCTGTAAGCTGACATTTGCCATTCAAGTTAGAGTCACAGAGGAAGTTTAATTTGCATTTATTGCCCAGGAGCTGAAGGGTACTTAGGACTGTCAGATGACTCAATTACATGCCCACAGGGACATGCTTCTCTGTGACCCACATGAAGAGGAATCTAGAGCATACTCCAGAGATTAAATCTTACACATGAATGCGGAGGTTTAAGAGGCATGTTCTGTCTCACCCATGGGGGGCAGGGGGTAGGAAGACAAAAACCTGGGGGAGGTGAAGCTCATCTTTAACCCAAAGGGCTGGAACCCCTGCCTGTGCTGGCCCTGGATGAGAGGCCTCAGGGGTAGCTACCGGTGCAGGCTCATTTCCCATAGTCAGTCTCAGTGAGCATGAAGAAGTTTCTAGAGAGAGATGTTCCTTGGGTCCTTGGGCGAGCTGTGCTGCAACTAGGCTCACTAGGGCTCAGCAGGGGTTCTTTCGTAAACTGCCACCTTTTATTTTTATTTTTTTGAATATTTATTTTTGAGGGAGGGAGAGAGAGACAGAATGAGTGGGGGAAGGTCAGAGAGAGAGGGGACAGGGGCGCCTGTGTGGCTCAGGCGGTTGAGCGTCCGACTTCGGCTCAGGTCATGACCTCGCAGTACATGGGTTCGAGCCCCGCATCAGGCTCTGTGCTGACCGCTTGCTCGGAGCCTGGAGCCTGCTTCAGATTCTGCGTCTTCCTCTCTCTCTTCCCCTCCCCGCTCACGTTTTGTCTCACTCTGTTTCTCAAAAATAAATAAATGTCAAAAAAATAAAAATAAAAAAGAAAGAGAGAGAGGGAGGGCAGAGGATCTGAAGCGGGCTCTACGCTGACAGCAGAGAGTGCAATGTGGGGCTCGAACTTGTGAACTCTGAGATGATGACCTAAGGCAAAGTTGGATGCTCAACCAACTGAGCCACCCAGGTGCCTCTAAACTTCCCCCTTTTAGAAGCACTGCTGAGGGCCTTGAAGCCGCCAAGGAGCTATGCAGGCAAGCGGGTAACCCTGAGAGCCGCTAATGGTCACTCCTGTCAGAAGACTTTGTGGGGGTCTTCTGCATGCATCCTGTGGTGGGTGGGTCTCACAGCCGGGCTGTCCTGCTGCGGGAGTCCCTGGACATCAGAGGGGAGAGTACAGACTGACAGTATATTTTAGTTTCCCTTCCGGGGGAAGAGAGAGTAACAGTTTTCCATTAGGACACAGATGTGCTCGGAGACCCAGGTGGGGCCCAGGCTCAGGCTAGACCTTGAATTAGAACCCAGCCTATCGATTTCCACTTGATGGCCTTGTCTGAGAGGCAGTGAGATTCTGAACATGCATCCCTCCTACTCACCTCCTTCCCACAGACTGACCAAAACCCCTCGACCCCCCCACTTCTTAATACTTTCCTTTTCTAGGGTTTGAGGTAACACAAGGCTTATGAGAAAATTTGTCCTCTGAGAGCAGAGGAGTGGTATTAGCTGATGGCAGTCCCTAGCCAGCACACCCTTGGGGGATTCGAGGCAATACTTTTGCTTTGGAGACCACATCCTAGCTCCACTTGTCTGGGGAGAAAGCTCGTAGAGGAAGACAGAGACCCTCCTCCCCAACCATCTCATAGAGCAAACTTTTGAAGGTAGGACACATTGAATGCATGTTCACTTAAACCTTAAAGTCACTTAAAGTGAAATGAATCACCACTCCCTTTATCTCTGGGTCAAACAGGACTCATTATCCTCAAGAACCCTGGAGCAGGATGACATGTATGGATGTACGTATGCAGGTATAGATTTTTACCACAATGCCTTTTGGGTCTTGTGCATGTTCACAGGCTATCACTGATGAGGTTCAGAGTATGATGCCTTTGAGAATGGGGCGGTACGGGAATGGAGGTGAGGCTATGGCCTTCCAGGGAGGCCCTATCCCTGCAGAGCCATTGTGATCACCCCTTCGGCCTTTCCACCAACCCTTCTAGTTGGAATCTCAGGCTGACCCTGCTCTGATCTTGTTCTTGGGCTCACCTGTTTCCTGCACTGCTTTACCTCTGGGCTTGTGGCATTGGTACCATTCAAATACTTCTCCAGTGTCTGACCTCAACTGTATCCAATTTGTGGCTTCACTATTTATTTTTTTTGGAGCTAATACTCCAAAGACTCGCTCTGCAGGGCACCAATTTAGACTTTCTTTTTCATATTGTCATTTACCCTCCATCTTTTGTACAGTAGCTACACGTATTCTGCCCCATTTTCTTCAAATACACACAGCAAGTTGGTGGGAAACACCACTTTGGATGCCTTCGCTTTACTTTAAGAATTCCTCCAGACTTGTCCATCTGAATACTCCTCACTCACTACATCTCTGCTTTGCTTCTTTGCAGTGGCTGTGAATTTCCATTTTATTCCTTGGCTTGGGTTATTGGCTTTATTGTTTTTTTTATTGGGGTATAAGTGACACATAATATTAGCTTCAGGTGTACAACTTAATGATTCCATATTTGTATACATTGTGAAATGATCACCACAATAAGTCTAGTTAATAGTCTAGTCATTGGGGTGCCTGGGTGGCTCAGTTGGTTAGGCGTCGAACTCTTGATTTCGACTCAGGTCGTGATCTCACGGTTTGTGGGCTCGAGCCCTGCGTCAGGCTCTGCGCTGACGTCATGGAGCCTGCTTGGGATTCTGTCTCCCCCACCTCTCTGCCCCTCCCCTGCTCATGTACACGCACTCTCTCTCTCTCTCAAAATAAAAAAAACAAAAAACTTTAAACATAGTTTAGTCATCATACATAAATACAAAAAGATTTTTTTCTTATGCTGAGAACTTTTAAGATCTTTTCTCTTAGTAACTTTCAGATAGGCAATACAGCATTATTAACTATAGTCATCATACTGTGCATGACATCCCCATGACTTATTTATTTTATAACTCTAAGGTTGTACCTTTTTACCTCCTTCATCCATTCCTTCCCCATCCCACCTTCCCCAACTTCTGGCAATCATCAATCTGTTCTCTGTATCTATGAGCTTGTTTTGTTGTTGTTGTTGTTTTGTTTTGTTCTTAGATTTAGATCCCACGTAAAGGGAGATCAGACGGTATTTGTCTTTCTCTCCCTGACTTATTCCATTTAGCATATTTCCCTCATTATGCCCTTATAACGACCTTGATCTTGATGCTGGGTCTACTTCTGGGCACAACTTCCAGTTCTTCCTGCTCTCTAAACACTGCATTCTCTGATGTGAGACACCTTATTCCCAAACTCTGTCTTTCTCCTTGGAACACATGGCCTGGCCAGGTCTGTGGTTTGCTTGACCTCAGTCAGGTCTCTGTGTGTGATCTGGAGGAGGGGCATGGTGTGGAGAGTATCTGCACAACAGTCCAACAAAAGGCCTTCATTGTCACCCTTCGTGTACTCTTTGCCCCCATAAGATGCTTGTCCATCATAAGGCATAGCAATGGAGCAGGCTGGAATCCATTCTTTCCTGCTTCCCTTTCTATATTTAGGGACAGGAAAACACGCCTCTATTTTTACACACAATGAAATCCTTAAAACGCTGAGCCTACAACTGACTCCTGTTATTCATTTACTCAACAAATAGTATAATCCATCTATGATGTGCAAAGAAGCTGCTGGGACCTAACAGTGAATAAGACATACCCACTCCAACAGGGTCCCAGGTAAGAGAAATTTCCATTTTCAGCAAACAAAACGCAAAATATCCAACTCCTTAATGGCACCTTCTTTTTTACCTTCAATTTGCTACCAACATTTTGAACCCATGTTCTTTAATTTTGTTGTTTTCCTTCAGAACGGAACACATGGTTGACTGGCTTGAGTCCAATGACTCTCCGAGGCTAACGCTATTCTGTTTCCAACACACCTCATAATTTCTTTTATTTTCTCGCATATATTATGAGTTTATAAGACCTATGCTTCTTATGACTTTTATTTTTTCGATTTACCACTCCTTTTACTAAGCCAATAAGGGCAAAATATACTAAAGTCTTCAAATAATTATGCAAACTCTGCTGTACAAACTGCCTGGCTGGCTGGAATAAAAATTTTATTTTTAAAGTTTATTTATTTATTTTGAGAGAAAGGGAGAGAGAGAGAGAGAGAGAAAGAGAGGCAGAGAGAAGCAGAGAGAGAGAGAATCCAGAGAGAATCTGACACTGCAGAGCCTGATGCGGGGCTCGAAACCACGAACCGTGAGATTATGACCTGAGCCAATACCAAGAATGGGATGCTTAGCCGACTGAGTAACGCAGGCACCCCTCAAAGGCAGTTTAGAGGGTCAACGTTTGATGTACGATAGTGAAGATTATCTGAAGCTTGCATGTACAAAAATACCAGACCGCGTGGATTTTGAACGCCTCTTGTCTGACCATTAACGACTTTCGTAATCAGCATAATTTTGGCAAAAATGTATTTCCAGCTGTTTCAAGTCACAGATGTACTCAGAGTTTTCTAAGTTGTTCTAAAAATATGTACAGGCTGTTTTCTTAAGTTTTAAATCAGAGTTCTCTTGATGGATTTTTTGCTTTGATTTGGAATCTTTTGGCTCAGGACTGCTTGCGAGAGTGAACTGGATGCTAGCTTACCCTGGAAGAAAATTTCTGGAACCAGAGAGTCATACAGCCCATGCTCTTCCTTCCCTTCCTTTTATTATTTCACAACGTGTGCCCAGTCCTGAAAGATCATGGAGAACAAAATGTGCCCGATTGTTTTAAGTGTATGGGGAGGGAAGAAAGAAATCACCCTACTTGAGGAGGTGGGAGCGAGAAAATCTGTAGGAGAGGTGGGAAGCTGAGGCACAAGGTTACAAATTAAGGAGGAAATCAACACTGTCGAAGCACCATCTATAAACTTAACCTACAAGCTCTTCCGAGCGGAGACTGGTTATTTGTCCAAGTTCTGTGTCTTCAGGGGCCGCTTGGTACAGGATTCCCAATACAAGGATTCCCAGCACAAGGCTAGTGTGGACCATTTGAGGCAGACTGGGGATGAACAGAACCATCTATAGAAGAAAGCTAAGATGAGGAAGGTTGGTAGAGCATGTCGGGGATTGCTTTGTGAGAGGGTGGCCTGGAACGGTGGAATGAACACAAGCTTTGGAGACAGTGGACCTGCGTTCAAATCCTAGCTGTGCTGCTTGGACCCTGACTTTGGACAAGGGAGTTGCTTATCTGCTCCGAGCCTCAGGGGTTTCCATCTGTCAAGTGGAGATGAAAATAGCACCCACCTCATATCAGGGTTATCGGATTAAACACACCAATGCATGTGAAATGTCACACACAGTGCTGGCTACGTAGCCAACATTCAAAACCGTAGGACTAATAAGTACAGCATCATTCTATTTCTCCAAGGAATGTCTGGGGATATGGCTAGATGGATAGCTTCATTTACATAAATTTAAGGAAAAACTGGGAAGGACATACACCAATCTGTTAGGGATAGTTACCACCTCTGGGGTTTAGAAAGTGGGATAGGAAAGGAAAGATGTTCAGTATTTTCTTTATATACCAAGTAGTGGGATTGCACGTGCTTTTTTCTGTTTTGTTTTTCAGCATTATATAAATAATATCTACGGAAGGATGAAGGAAGGAAAAAGAAAGGAAAGGAGGAAGGAAATAAGGAGGAAGGAAGGAAGTTGGAAGGGAGGAACATGGGCCAGAATGGTCCAGCAGCATGAGCTACCTTCATATCTGTGGTACAGGATTCCTGGCATGCAGTCAGTGCTGAGTAAATACTGAGTTAAGATACTGATTGATTATTGTTCAACCAGTAAAACAACATTAAAAAAGATGATTGCTCTATTTACTTCTAAAACATGCCTATAACCTGGGAAGCAACTGTATGAGGCCTATACCCCAGGCTCCCGGGAGCAAGGGAAGAACAGGGCCCTGGACAGCGTGTTCTGTGCTCTGCTGAGAAGGTTCACAGAAGGTTCCATCACATGGTGGACTTGGGCCACTCAAGATCCAGATGCTGGAGCTGTCAGGAAAAGCCCAGTTGTGAATTGCCCTTAGAGTTCACAGAGCTGAAGCCAAATGCTACCCAGTGCCTGCCAAAGCTAAGAAATTGCAAAATGCACATAATTACACAAACTGAAGAGAAATCACATGCTCTTCTCCCTAGATGTTATTGAAAGAAGTTCCAGCTTACAAGATAAAGGTAGACCAAGTGCTTTTACTGAACTTTCTTTTTTACCAGTTAAATGCCCGTGTTTTTTTTTTTTTCTTTAATTTTTTAATGTTTATTTTTGAGAGAGAGAGCGAGTGGGAGAGAGGCAGAGAGAGAGGGAGACACAGAATCTCAAGCAGGCTCCAGGCTCCGAGCTGTCAGCACAGAGCTCTATGCAGGGCTTGAACTCACAAACTGTGAGATCATGACCTGAGCCAAAGTCAGATGCTTGGCTGACTGAGCCACCCAGGCTCCCCTAAATGCCCGTGTTTTTAACTTCATGGATGCCAGCTTTGAAATGATGTGGTTTAATAACATTTCAGTCCTATCTTGAGGGATTTCACAAAGTATTCAAGGCTTTAAGATTCAGAGTCTAAGTGTGAATGGGTGTCTGAGTAACCTTTAACATCTAAGTTAATCTTTTTTCCATTAAGTGTATTTGGATGAGCAAATGTTGGACACTCTAGAAGATATGTTCTCTAACTCAGAAAGTCACAACAAACTGTTAGCAATAATGGAAAAGAGGTTGCAAGTGGGCAGACAGCAGGGATGTGAGGTGGAGAAGGGGCAGGGCTGAGAAAGACGCAGTTACAAGGCAGCCTTGGGAGACAGAGAGAGGCTGAGCTAAGAGGACACCAGTCACTTTAGTCATGGAGAGAAGCTGTGTCTGCAGGAGAAAGAGCTAAGGTTTGATGCCAGAGGGGCTGAGGCAGCTGGGGAAGAAACCTGCATTGTGCGTGGAGGCTCTGGCACGAAGTCCCACCCTGCCTCAACCTTCCTCCCACCCTGGGGGAAGTGCCAGGATTGCAGAGCTCTGGCAGAAAAGGGGCTAGAATTGCTGGTCTGTGGGCCATGCGGGAGCCCTGCAGAGAAGAGGGGTTGGTTAACAAAGTGAAGAAAAGATTACATTTGATCCTTGATTGGTGGACCTTACCCAATCTAAGACGTTGTTATGAGCTCTGTATTTAATACTGATTTAAAGCAGTTTTAGAGCATCAGCATAATGCAGAAGCATCTGTTCCTGGACGCTCAGGTTGCTTCCAATTTTTCGCTGTAGCAAGCCGTTCATGCAGTGAAACTCTTTGTGCGTTATGCTCTTCCTGTATCGAGGACAATTTCCTAAGAATAGATTCCGAGAACTGGAACAACTGGGTCAAAGGATGTGAACATTTTTATGTGTCTTAATACACAGTGGAAAGCATTTGGAAAGCCAAATTGCTTTCCAAAGGGTTGGTTGAACCCAATCACTTTTATTTCAAACAAGATTTTATGGGTGATTATGCAGGGCTTTTAATGAGATGTTTGGCTAAGAAATGATAGTATAAAAACTGACGTTTATTCTGTGCTAATCATAGCCTTTCTATCCACTGTCCTGCTTAATCCTCGCAACAACCCTGTGAGGCAGACAGTAGTATCCCCATTTGACAGATGAGGACACAAGCTCAGAGAGATTAAATACTTTCCCAAGGCCATGTGGTTAGTTGAGCGGCTGAGCCACTCTGAACCCGTGCCTGCCTGGGCGCTGTCCAGAAGCTTAGCGCCCTTAGTTTCCCTCCAAATTGTGCTGCCTTCAGTGGTTCCAAAAACCACAACCCAAGACACAATAATATACCTGAGATGCATTCTGAGTCCCCAAGAGCTATGAAGCTAATAAGCCGATTTCTTTACAGATAACTGCACGCTGGCGGTGAAAATGGTTTATTTCAGGAGAAATGAATTTTATTTCATAGTGAAATAAGTGATTCTTTATTATCGTATTCCATTTCCACCACCATTACCTTAATTCAGACCCTTATCACCTCGCCTTGGACCACAAAATAGGCTATAAATTGTTGCCTCTTCCTGCAGCCTCTCCATATCTAGAATGGAACAGGCAGGGCAGTCCTGAACTGGGTCCCGGGATTCATCTTCTGAAAACATGGGTTTTGATCATATTATTTCCTGTGATTATAATCATCTTGAAACCTTCCCTGGTTCCCATCATCGTTAGGATCAAATAATGTTGGTGTTGAGAGTCTTCTAGGACCCTAAACCAACCATTCCATTGAGAATTCCTATCTGTGCCGTGTCGTTGGTACTCAGGGGTTTGCAGCAGGATGGCAGCATGAGGTAGAATCCAGGTTTCCAAAGATTGACTAGAGTAAGACATCCTATCCAAGGGTGACCAAAGAGGAACCAATGGAGTGGGTTTAGGCGATAACAGGGTACTATCAACCAGTGACTGGGAACCATGCCATGGGGTCAACAGTTTGGGGATCAAATCCAGACTCTACCACTTATTGGTAGATGTGACCTTGAACTTTAACATCTCAATCATCAATTTCCTCATCTGCTAAATGGCGGTAGGGGCAGTACTATCTCACAGGGTTATTCTGAGAATTAAAGGTGGTAGGACATTTAAAGTGTTTAGCACACAAAGGCCTAGGTAAGTGTTAGCTTTACTTCTATAGGTTTGAGTTGGAATTAAGAAGTAAATCTCGGGGCACCTGGGAGGCTCAGTCGGTTAAGCATCCGACTTCGGCTCAGGTCATGATCTCACGGTCCGTGAGTTCGAGCCCCGCGTCAGGCTCTGTGCTGGCAGCTCAGAGCCTGGAGCCTGCTTCAGATTCTGTGTCTCCCTCTCTCTCTGCCCCTCCCCCATTCATGCTCTGTCTCTCTCTGTCTCAAAAAAAATAAATAAACATTAAAAAAAAATTAAAAAAAAAAAGAAGTAAATCTCTATGGTAAAACACTAGAATTGAGTTTTCATGGCTTGAGCAAGGGTATAAATGGGAATGTAGGCAAGGTTAGGGGTCTAGCTAAGCTGGAACAGCAAAGGGTGGGTAGGTAGCAAGAAGGACAGGGTGTTGGGCAAGAGACATGGCTTGGACAGTGTGGAGCTTGTTTTTCTTTTGGTTAGAGCATGTGGCATAGGTGTATGGGCTTGTTTGGAGGTATAAAGTCACAGAAAACGCCATTCACAATTTCCCACTATCTGCACACTCCTCTCTGCCTACTGTCAAACCCCACGTCCTCCCGCAACTTTCCCCCCGAACACCCCCTTGCCTCTCTGTCCACCTGTCTCCACAGAACTTATCTTACCTGGAATGCATTCCCTCCATCAACCCTAATCCCATCCGTCCTGCAAGACCCAGAACAAACCTCCATTATTCTATCCAGTCTCTCTGGAGCCTCATTCCATCCCTCCCCCACCAGCTAGAGCTGAGCCTTCTCTTGTTCATATTCTTCTGGCAATTATTCTTCTCACAATTCACTTGGCAATTAATCACACACTGTCTTGTGATGCATTTACTGTTGTTGGCTTAAACAGATAAAAATATCTTCTATGCCTGTTTAACTTGTCACATGTGTCTGGCTTGCCTTTCTGAAGGGGAGTCCAAAGGACAAGCCAGCAATCACTAATAGGGGAGAGTGCCTTTCATAAAAAAGTAATAACAACAACAAGGCCCATATGCTTTTTAAACTCATTCTGTGTGTATTTCACTTGATACTCATACAACCTGGGGAGGTGCATATTATTATCCAGATTTACTCCCCAGCTCAATAATCTTTATTGACTCTAAGATCAGGTGCAAGATCTGGCATTGAAAGGTCCCCCAGTCATGTCAGATCGTTGAGACTGATAGAAGAAGAAGTCTTTGCAGTGTGAACACCGGCTCTGATGTAAGGAAGGGGTGAGTCTGATGAGCAGGTGGGTTGACCAGCCTGGATCCAGTTGTAGATCATCAGAAACTGCAGAACCACCACAGGTGGACTGAGGAGATCTAGGATGGCTCCACTCAGCTGGCCTAAGCCAAGGGCTTGCCCCATACCCTGTTTGGAGGGATACATATTTAATCCACCTTCACTCTGTGGTGCTGTTTGTAATCTGTGGTGGCTGCGTATGCATTTACATCTCTTTGGTAAACTGCATATAAGTCATTCTGCCACGGGTTCAGGTTTCACCTGCTGTTGCTGTCCTCTCTGTTGTAAGCAATCTCTCCGGCTGCTGATAAGGAGTGTCAACCCCTTCGCTGACTGGTCAGCATCCTGCTGTCTGTGATGTGCGGGCACAAAACACATTTTACCAATGAATCTGTACAGAGCGTTCTCCTGTTTATGGGGCCCACCTCGGGAACACACACACACACGTCCATACACGCTGTAATAGGAAGGCCGTGCTCAATGGCTTGCCTGACAAGACACGACCATCTCCAACGAGAAAACAAGCAAGGAAGGATCGATGGAATTTCTGAAAACCCAACGCTCCAAGTCTACAGAGAGTTAAGTTAAAAGCAGTGGGATGCTAGATTCACATCCAGAGCTAAACTCTGAATGAAGCCCGTGGTCTGTTCCCATGATTCTTTCAGGAACATGGTTACAGGATTCTGTGGATGAGTTACGAGTTGGCTGAGTTACGAGTTCAACCAAGTCTGACTGAGAAAGGCTCTTTAGGAAAATGGGGTGGGATGCACAGAACTTGAACAAGTCAGGGCTGGTGTTAAAGGGAGGGAAAATAACGCATACAGATCTTGGGTAGTAAAACATGGGGTATGTGTCATGGGCAAAACTGCCAACTAAACTCTGCAGCCAATAGCAAGGAGCAATGGCTATAATATTTAAGGGAAATCGATTGGCTTCGCTGATGGAGGGGGAATTAAGGACAGACCCTGTGATAAGGAAAATGTGTGCTACCATGTTTTCTGATGGGAGTAAGCCAGCAAAGTCATGTGCTTTGCGCTGGCATTACTCTTGTATCCAGATGGAAATGCCTCAGGGCTAAGGGAACTGCACGAGAAGCTTGAGGGACTCTTCAAGGATTCCCTTCCTCATACGTGAGAGCTGGTTGTGAAGGGGGGTGGACCAGAGCGGGCCCATGGAAGGGTCTGGGCTCTCCCTGGTGTCCCGCTGCTGACTTGAGTATTTGGAGCGCCTGTCTTGGGCTCTGGGCGCAGCAGGACGAGTGCCCTCTCAAAGATGGGGTGATGGGATCGCAGCTACTTGCTGCACCGACCAGAGCTTGCAGGGACCAGAGGCTGGCAGGACAGACGGTCCGCTTGTTTTCTTATTTTGCCGGACTGGCTCTTGGGAATTCCTGGGTGGAGAATGGTCTCGGGGTGAGGGGAGGGCCAGCAGTGCAGGGCTGGTATGCAGCGGTGAGAGAATCACAGCGGTTATGGGGAAGGGCAGGTCAGAGTCAGGGAGCACAAAGGGATGGCCACTGTGCTTTGTGCCGTGACGACCTCAACACATTTGTACAGCAGCCCCCCAGCCTCAGCCGTCTCAGCCACCAGCGGTCACCTGGGCTCCAGAAGCGGATGACCCTCCTTCCGATGTATCCTCAGAAGGCCAGTGGTAGCCTAACACTGTGTCACAGTGCCTGTGTCACTCGCCTCACTGCATCTCATCATGGAGGCATGTTATCATTGGACATCATCACGAGAAGAAGGGGGAGTACAGGACAGTAAGAGATCTTGAGAACGAGAGGCGGAGACCACACCCACATACCTTTTATCACCGTGTTTTGTTATAGTTGTTCTACTTTGTTATTAATTATCGTGGATTTCTTCGTGCGCCTATTTTATAAATTCAACTCCATCACAGGTATGTTTGTCGTACAGGGAAAAGCATAGTATATACGGGGTTTGGTATTACCGCATTCAGGCATCCAACGGGGGGTCTTGGAATGTATCCCCTGCAGATGAGGGGGCACTGCTGCACTCAGAGCGTGCGGTTCACTTTTTCTACCTGGCTGGTGACAGCTCCCATCTTTCGCGTGAGAGGAAGGAACATTCTTTTAGCCTCGCCCTCAACTCCCGTAACCATTTGACACTTCAAAGGTAATAGCAGTTAATGACGATTGTAACAGTTCTGAGCCATTAATCCATCAATTAATAAATTAATCTCTTGCCTCATTCCACAAGGGATCTGAGGCAGGAGTTATTAGGAACATTTATCATGGTAACCGGGAGAAAATGATGATAGCATTGCAAGGAGCCTGGACACACGGTAATTGCAATCATGACTGTAATAGCTGTAAGTTAGTAGATCGATGCCAAGTACAGTGACTATTTGGAGAAAGAATTTATGTTAATAGATCAATAAGGGAAAGAGACTTGGAAGACGGAATCTGTAAGCGAGCAGGGATCACGGAGGTGGAAGATTGCCAGGGACTAAGCCTGGCTGAAATAATTGTCAAATGAAATGATTTTGTCGAGTGTTTCAATTCTGGGCAATGTGCTGGGTACTTTATATAAAACACCATCTCATTCAATCCACACATCAGCCTGCACACTCCCTGTTTGCAGATGGGGAAACCGAGTCACCAACAGACTTGCAGATCCATTAAATCACCTTTGGAACAACTCAACTCCCTCTCATTTTCCCTTTGCATCTCTTCTTTTCCCTTTGAATCTCGTTTACCTTAAGCCCCAAGGACAATGTTTAACTTGTGCTCTCCCTGACCTTCTTGTGGCATTGGATGTGTGGTTTCAATCTTGCAGAAGGCAGGCCGATACCACCCAAGACCTCCTATGGCAACATCAGGAGATATTACCTATCACTTCTGTACAGCACTTCATCTGCAAGGGCCATTTACATTTATTACTGCATTTGATCCCTACAGTGGACTGTGAGGGCATGAGTATTACCATCATCCCTGTTTTATAGAGGAGGACCCTGATGATCAGAGTGTTAAAGTGACTTTCCAAGTTCCTAGAACCAGTAAGTGGCAAAGAGAGGCTGACAATTTAAATCCCAGCTCCGCAATTTGCCAGCTGTGTGACCGTGGGCACTTTACTTACCCTCTCTGAGCCAAAATTTTCCCATCTGTAAGTGGAGATAATAAGGCAAGCTCACAGGGCTGTTATAGGCATTAAGCATCTTCCCCGGAACCTAGCAGATGGTGCCTAATAAATGTTCATCTCTTCCCTCTACCCTTCTTCCAGTTCTAATGTTAGAGGCTGAGACGGAACAAACGCTAACTCTGATATTCAGAATAATAGGAGAGAAAACTTACAGGCTCTAATTAGATCTTAAAAACATTTCAACAATGGTGTCATATTAACCAGACGTTGTGTCTGCTAGCAATAAATGGTTCAAGTGGGATTTTGTGCAGTAAAGGGTCTATACCTCTAATTGCACAGAAAGTTGTGTTCCATGAACACTGCTAAGCAAAAGAGGGGGAAAAAATAGCTCTTCTTCAGTTCCTTTTGCAAAGGAACACTGAGACAATCTAATTAGCATGCCTGGTGTCTCCAAAATTGAATTCAACCTAAGAGTATGCTATTAAAGGCTCCCACATTAGACAGGAAAGTAATTTGAAATGACTGAGCTATCTGCACAAACACCTTAATGTTACTCTAATGGGCCCAGAAAAAGGATGACATCAAATACAGTTAAAAGGAATTTAAGTTTAATTGCTGCCTAATAAAATTATTAGTACATTTTCCTAACCATAAAGCCATTTCACAGTCATGGATAAGATTTTGCAGTTTGATAAATGATCAGGCATAGCTCACTGCCATAGGTCCCTGTTTATTTTGTTATATTCCCCCCTCGCAGAAACATTAGCTCGGATGCTAATTGCTGCTGGTCTCTCCACATCTGGGCTCATTTGGGGACGTGGCTCTTGCCAAGAGGAGCCAAAGGACACAAAGTTTGCCGCCCGCTTGGCATCTGGAATGACACCTTCGTGCTGGAAACTGGAGTCCCTTCTACTCTTCAGGAGACAGAATCCCTTCTAAGGGCGCTGGACTGTGTTGACCTGAAAGGATCACTACTATATGATGTCTATATGATGTCTTTGTGCAAAGTAGAAAAGGGAACCCCCTGGGGATGGTCAAATTAGAAGAAAAGAGTCCCTCAAGCCGGGGGCACTCAGCTTCAGAAACAGAAAGGAGACAGGATTTCAGCTTCTATCTGTGTTCTTTAGCTGGGTGCCTTTGTGCAGTGCACAAAGCATGCAACCATGTATCGTAGTTCAGAAAACGAGGTCCCTGTCATTGGAGGCATGACAGGAGGTAGGGTGACTACCTGCTAGGAATGTGATGGAGTGGTTTCTAGCACTGGATGAGAACTTGGTCTGAGTGATGGATATTTAGAGATTTTACCTACTGGCTGATAAACAGGAGTGTTGATCTTGTGTAAAAGATGAAGTGGTCAGGATTAGAACTTTGGCTTCTGAGTCTGGAAGCCTGTCCCATTTAGTCTTGCTGGGTTGTCTTCTATAGCTCCCTATGGGAAGATTTTCACTTGAAAGTGAGTAAGGTTTGGGGGCGCCTGAGCAGCTCAGTAGGTTGAGCATCTGACTCTTGATTTTGGCTCAGTTCACGATCCCAGGGTCGTGGGATCAAGCCCCGCATCGGGCTCCAGGCTGAGTGTGGAGCCTGCTTAGGATTTTCTCCCTGTCTCCCTCTGCCCCTCTCCCCCGCTCACGCACTCTCTCTCTAAATTTAAAAAAAGAGAAAGTGAGTAAGCTTCCCTCATGCATACCTATTCAAATGTGATTTTAAACGATTCCTGAACTTGGGAAGTGGATGAATAACTATCAGAAACAATAGTGTATGGAAATAAGGAGCCTAAGGGACAAACAGCAAGGTGTATAGAAGAGAGTTTAATGTGTTGAGACTCCTCTCCATTTCCAAGACTTAGAAATTCAAGTACGGGAGTCACAGCAGGGCACAGGTGTTCCTAGACCTTCCCAGAGACTCACAGACACCATTTTTAGAAAATAAACCACCATTTTTTTGGCCTTCATGGTCTGCTCTGGGATGGAACCACCACATTTCCTGGCACCCCTGGACAGTTCTAATTTTATCCTGTTGAGCATACTATTGTCTTTCTATTCGAAAGCAAGTAGGTTTTAAAAATGCATAAATCTAAATTGTATTTCATTTAAAATAATCTTTTGGGGGGTTACCATTATAAAGAAATCTACAAATGAAGGGGAAAATCCTTTGTCAGACAAGAAGTATCATTTTAGCAAATACAGCAGGAGTCAAGAGAGGGGAGAGAGCTAACACATACCGGACATACCCTGTAACCAAGCAGGTTTTGTAAATCTTCTCACTGTAGAGATTCGAAACTGAAGCCCAGTTAACTGGGGTCACACAGCTTCTACATGGAAGAGGTAGGTTTTGATCCCAGGGCTGTGTGACCACAAGGCCCTTAGACCTTTTTCCATTCCACACTTATTTCCAGAAACAATCACTCATTTTCCAATCTGCTCTCATTTTCTCCATCCTGCCAAACCCCTTGAGGTCTTAATTCCTGCTAGGTTTTCTACTCAACTTTCCATAAAACTTTTATAGGGGAGAAAGTTACAGTTTACTGGCTGGAAAGGTGGTGGGAGGAAATGGACAGACCTTGCCTGCTGCCTGACTTCCTGCCATCAGGCAGTGGAATCTGCATGGTCACAAAGGGCTCCCAGCTGTTTAATGCTGAGCTCCAAAAAGACCAAACCACTATGCAAGTGGAAATGACACATATTTCATCTCTTTGTAGTAGGAAAGCCATCTGGTATAGCTTTCTTCTCCATGTGCTAGTGGCCTTTCCACTCAACTGTGTAGGGAACCTAATTGAGAATTTTCTCCCATCTGAAATCAGTCTTTGGACAGAAACCATTTTTCTTCCGGAGCTTGTGTCTATAGGAGGGAGCAGAGGGGGCATATCCCCTGTAATTTTTAGCCAATAGCTACCTAGTGACAGCATGGGGCCATGCTTGGTTCTAACAACTGGTGCCTTGTGCAGGGCAGCGGACAAACTGAACCCATGAAAGTTCATCATCTGGCTTCTATCTAAAGAAAGATGCATCCATCCATTCATTCGTTCAAAATATTAATTGAGCCCTGCTGTGTACCAGGTACTAGAGGAGAAAACCAAGAAATCGAAGAAAATCAAGATATGTGTCCTTTCTGCTTTAGAGGAGTTCACGTGGTTGTGGGGGTGGGGAGGCAAGTGTGAACACCTCATTTGTTCATTCTCTCCACAGCCAGCAGTTACTTGTGTCAGCTCCTGGAGTTACAAAGATAGAGAAGACACAGTCCCTATCCTCAGGGACCTCTCAGTCTGTTTGGGGAGACAGACCATAATCACAGTAGAGTGTAGTAAATGTCAGGTCAGAGGCAAAACCAGGTGCTGTGGGAGCACAGCAGAGGAGCACCTATAGCAGGTGCTAAGGGAAGACTTCTTAGAAGAGGTGATGTGTTAGGATCCCAAGGACTTAGCTGGGTAAAACGAGTAGGGGGATGGGCATTGTATGTAGAAGGAACTGCAAAAGGCATGGATGAGGATGAGGCTGGGAAAGAGCATGAAACATCTGGAAGCCCAATATCACTGAAGCAAAGGGTGGTAGTGTTTGTGTAGCAAATAGGGAGGGGTGACGTAGATGAAGTCGAGAGGAAGGCAGGGCGAGATGACAGACGGTTTTGTTTTATGTATTACCTTGACTAATGTAAGTTTGTCTTGGAATTCCTAAGGAACCAGTGAGAGATTTGAAGGAGGGGATGTAGGGTGACCAGCTCATCCTGCTTTGCCCAGCACTGTCCTGATTTTAAAACCCAAAGTTCCACATCCTGGGAACCCCTTCAGTCCTGGGACAACTGGGATGGTTGACCACCCTATAGGGGAGGGACAGTAGAGATCACTATGGAAGCTTCATGGACTTGCAAAGGAGGGGGTAAGATGAGAGGCGTGTAGATCTAAAGAGACTATTGCGTTAATGAAGAAACCATGTGTGAATCAAGGCAGTTAGCAGTGAGGTCCAACAGGAGGGAATGGACTTGCAACAACAGGCTACTAAGTTTAATTACCTTTTACTTGGGTCGGGGTAGGAGGAAAGGACAGAGAAAATCTGAATCCCTGTTTTCTGACTTGCTGATCAATTAGCACCATAAAGGAGATTTTAAAATGCTACTGTTGGCGGTGTAGAAAAGGCAAGTAAAGTATAACCTATCACGCCCCTTCTATGACCAGGAGTTATCCTGAGTGCTTCATATAAAGTATCTCACTTAATATTTATAACAACTATGACTTAGGAGAATGTTCATTCTCCTCTAGTGTACATATGAGGAAACCGGGGCTCAGAGAGCTAAGTAACTTGCACAAGGTCACAGAGCACTGACAGTCCTGGTCAGATATATCTCATCTAAGGTCTTCTGCGCTTCCTGTTCCCACTCCTACGCCACCCCCAGGGCAGGGCAGAGGAAGTGGCGATTGAGCTGGGCTTTGCTGGAAGATGATATTTGTCCAAATGGAAAAAGGAGAGAGAAGGGAACAGCATGTGCCAGGACCCAAGGGCATGAATGAGTATGGAAAACCCCTAGAATGTCTCTAGCTCTGTCTCAGTGAAACGATAAATAAATACATACGCATGTCAGGGTTAATTATTCTTCAACCTTTTTATGCAGAACATCTGCAAGGATGGTCAGATGCTGTCTCATATCTCGACCCACTCAATGCATTTTAATTGCCCAAGCAAGATAAATAAAAATAAACTGAATGCTGCTTTCTTCGTGGCTTCCCGTCTGCTTGCAAATCCCAGTGACTTGCCACTATTTCCCAATACGGAGCTGGCTGAGTTGTGGTGCAATGAAAAAGGAGATCTGTGTCAGTGAGACCACTGCACCCTGGATTTTATTTTCCTTTCAGGAGGTCTTTTGTTTCAGGACAATGAGCAGGGGTGAAAGTGCTACTCTCTTGTAGATGTAATTAAAATGGAAGCGCTTCCCTCTTCCTCAGTGATTCAAGTCATTGAAATTAATCATCATTGGGCCAGTCTACAGGCTGCCGTGGTCTCTATAGGAAATGCATCTCGAGGTGTTTGCTGCAGCAGCTGCAATTAAAATCTATTGAGCAAGGGGATGAAATGAACCAGACACTTGCCACAATAGCACAGGCACCGGATAATTGAGGACATGTAATTAACAGATAACTTCAAATGGGGTCGGGGGGCATCATATAGATTGACACTCTCATGCTTTTTTACAGGAACCATCTGATGGCAAAAAATTACTTAGCCTAGCCATGATTTATTTAGGCACTTATTGTGTACGATTTCACGTGTATGAGGGTTCAGTCTCGGAAATACCTATTCTCATTTCCTTGTAGGGTATGTAACATTTGAACAAAGGAACAAAAGGAATTTTAAAAAGTGGGGTAATTTTATTTGTTTTCCCACCTGTGGGGTGGGGTTGGGAATTGGTCACAAGATGAGACCAAGTTTGTGTGGGGTTCTGTATTGTTTCTGACTTCTCAACCCTCATTTAATTGAAGAATTTTTTTTTTTTAACATTTATGTAGTTTTGAGAGACAGAGCATGACTGGGGGAAGGGCAGAGAGAGAAGGAGACAGAATCTGAAGCAGGCTGCGGGTTCTTAGCTGTCAGCACAGAGCCCCATGTGGGGCTCAAACCCACGAACTGTGAGATCGTGACCTGAGCTGAAGTCAGACACTTACCCGACTGAGCCACCCAGGTGCCCCTAATCGAAGAATTTTGTATAGAATAGTTATCAGTGAGAACAAATGCCTCTTCCTTAGTCACTTGAGACCAAAGTATCCATGTGTGTTTAGGACAGTGCAGTGAGGAGAAAGAAAGAGAATCTTTGATCTAAATATACCTCACAAGACAATTACCATGAAAGGGAATAAGAAACAAGTATCTCAATCTCTGAAATACTTTTGGAATTCTTACCTATGTTGGTTAGGAATAGATTTGACTGCATATAACTAACAAACTCAAATATGATAGCTTAAAACAAGAATAAAAGTTTATTTGTCTCTTATGTAAAAATTCTGTAGTTGGACAGTCCGGGGGACAACAATGGGCATGTGCACTCCTTTTATGTCCTCTTCTAGGCAATTATACACATTATTTTTCTTACATCTCATTGGTCAGAAACTTAGTATCACCGCCAAAGCTAACTCAAGGGAAGCTGGGGAAATGTAGTCTTTATTCTGGGCAGCCATGTATCCAGTTAACACTTGGTATTCTGAGATGAAAAGGACGGGGCCTTAGACACTGAGGTACACATTAGGTTACATCATAGTGGCAGCTTAGGCTTATGTGTGGGATTTCTCTGAGTTTCTTCCATTTCAGTGTAGCCAGTAAGTCTTTCCTGAGTGACAGTTATTTAGAGGAACAAATCTATTTCCAGAGCTAATGGTTAATGGTGGCTGAAGTTGGGTCTCTCTTGCCCTGTCCACTCACCCCCATGGGTGCCAGGTAAAATACAGACATTTTATAAGAGTTTTTCCAGAAACCATGATATTTAGTGACTAAACAGTGACCATTAGGTAATGCTCAGAGAAATCATCACTGCTATTGCATATGTCAGGTAGAATTCCCAGAAAATACTTTCCAGTCTGAAGTGCTTTAGAGTATAAGCCCCCCTGTAAACAAGGGGGTATCTGTCCTGGGATAAAGAGCCTTTATGGATGTGGAGGTAACAAGGACTGTTGCTAAATGGAGGTAGCGAATTGGGGAGCCCCTTTCTCAGGACTAAATATGGAGGACAACAACCCAAGGGTGCATTTGGTTCTCATCACAGCATGAGCAATGAAAAATCATAGCCCAGGAACTAGAATTCAAATATGTTGTAAGTTTCTGGAAACTTCGTCATTTTTCTGCATGTATTTTTCTCTTACTTTGTGTCTCCATAGTGATGACAGTAAAGTCCTTAAATCACAAAGAGCTCACAAAGATGTCTCCAGAATCAATGAGGAAAAAGAGAGCTTTGGATGCCGGAACCCTGCACTTTGCCAGGCTTAGGAGGGGGAGAATCAAGGATGAGAGAGAGGGAGGTTATCAACCCCTGAGGGGAAAGAAAATGGGCTGAGTTTATAGATGCTGACTGGAGCGAAAAAGGGAAAATGGCAGCATTGGGAGCTGGCCCCAGCCAGAGAAGCAGAAAGGACCCATCACCACCTCCCAAGTTCTGCAACAAGGGATGCAGGTTAGCGTGTGGTAAAGATGTGGGTTCTGGATTCTGATGGCCTCGATTTTAATTCTGCATTTGCCATTCCCACCTAAGCCTTGGGCAACTCATTTCACTCCTCTGAGTCTCAATTTCCTCAGGTATAAAATGAGGAGAATAATAGTACAGCTTAAGAGGGTTATGAAGATTCAGTGTGGTATTTATGCGAAGTGTTTAGCGGTCTGGCACTCGATAACACACAAACCATTCAGGGTTATTGTTATTAAATTTAGGCAATATTACAGATTGGTGATGGAGCTAATTTCAGTCATTCTGAAATCACGTCAGTGAACAAATATGAAGGGTAAGACGCATGGTGGCAAGGAAGGTAACTTCCAATCGACAAGAGTCAACCCAAGCCTGAGCAAAATGCACTGCACCCATTGCCAGCACTGTAGAAGCTTTCCTTTTTTTTTTTTCAATTTTTAAAAATTGTTTTAATGTTTATTTATTTTTGAGAGAGAGAGAGAGAGAGAGAGAGAGAGAGAGTCAGAGCACAAGCAGGGGAGGGGCAGAGAGAGAGAGAGAAGGAAACACAGAATCCGAAACAGGCTCTAGGCTCTGAGCTGTCAGCACAGAGCCAGACTCAGGGCTTGAACTCATGAACTGTGAGATCATGACCTGAGCCAAAGTCGGACGCTTATCCAACTGAGCCACCCAGGGGCCTCTGTAGAAGCTTTCTTGACTAACCACCACTTCACCTCCTTGCAGGACTCATCAGCGCCTGTCATTCGCTCCGCTGTAAATGCTGACGGAGTCCACTGCATGCTGAACGCTTCAGCTGTGTGTCACTCTTGGCCACAGACGCACTGCATGTTTACCAAGTGGTGTTACATCTCCAAATCTGCTGCCAGTTATTCTTATACTGTATTTACATAATTTAGTTGATTTTTTGAAATTGGTGAGAAATGAGTGAAAAAAGGAAGGCGTCCTTTTATGACTGCTTTGAAGGAACTCAAGAAAGGCAAGTTGCTCAAAATATTGGATGATTAGGTGAGAACAAGATAACTGTCAAAGACTGAGAGAAGTTGTAAGCATCAAGGGCTCTGGACTCAGACTGCTTTACAAGTATCTTTAAGTATTAGACCCACTTTTGAGAAGCCTACATGGGAAATCAGGAATGATGAGTTTTTTTGAGTGATTTATATTTGTGATGGAAAGTATACTTACATTAAGTTAAAATACTTGACATATTCTGGTATTAACTTTCGAATTCCCTGCTTTAGCACATTCTTGTTTAGATTACAGTAATCGACTACTGCTCCCAACCGAGCTAGACCAGAGGGCATCTACCAAAGTAGACATTCCTACGTGTGCACTGACTTGTGCTCAATATATAGCCAACATAGCTTATTTTGTATTTTCAGCAAAATCTGTATTACCTTAATATAATTCCTGTTCAAAGATACCAAGAAAATCTTTAATAATGCCTCATTCACAGCTAATTCTCAACATTGAGAAAAAGGGGCATTCATTTCATAACATCTTAGAAGAATCAGAGTCCTCCTAGTTGACTACTGTAAAATATCATTTATTTTAAATCCATAGAAGTCTTTTTAAAAATGTTTGTTTGTTTGTTTATTTAGAGTGCGGGTGGGGGAGGGGCAGAGAGAGAGGGAGACAGAGAATCCCAAGCAGGCTCCGAACTGTCAGTGCAGAGCCTGACACAGGGCTCGAACCCATCAAGTACCAGATCATGACCTGAACTGAAATCAAGAGTCAGACGCTTAACTGACTGAGCATCCAGTTCCCCCAAGCCCATAGATAAGTTTTAAAAAGTTTTTCTTAACAGTTTGACTATTTGGAAGAATCAATCCAATTTTCTTAGCACTTATGATGACATATTTATCAGGTCTGCCACTCGTATGCAATGGAAATCCATAAAACAGAAAGCAAAGCTCCGAGACAGGTAATTTGAGTTCAAACTCAAAGGAGCAGGTGGTTCCTTCCCGGTGGGGTTATGTGAGTGGAAGCCAGACACAGAAAAATAATGTTTTGACCAGCAGGAAAGAGACTTCAATGCAGAGGAAACCTTATGGATCAAAGTACTAAAACATTATAAGCCATTTCCCCAGTGCAGAATTTTGCCAAGTTACTCCCATTGAAAGAAGTCACGCCTGGTGTAATACTGTATCTTCCAATATCAATTAGGAATGAAAAAAAATAGCGAATGTAACTTACACAACAAATATAACTTAAGGGGGAGTTTTGAACAACTGTAGTTAGAAAGACATTGAGATCTCCACACTTAGCACATTAGTACTGATCCAAGAGAGTGGGACTGGGTTGAAGACAAAGGATCAGAACGATGTCAGAAACACAGCTATATGTTGGAGACAGAAAACCCACATACTTAGAGAAGAAATTCTAGTTTTACCTCAAGCAATGGTGAACTAACTTGTATTGGACCAACAACCTGCCAAGAACAACTAGAAAATATCGATGAAACAAAACAAAACAACTCGGTTTAAAGCACTGGAGAGCTCTCAATGCAGCCAGGAGTTGAGGGCCAAGATCCTAGAGAGATGGGAGATGCATAGAAGTGAGTCAGATATTCCAAGCTGCTTTTTCCCTTTAGACACTGGCTTTTCCATCAGCCATATGAAGCTAAGAGGCTGAGAAGCTGAGCATAGCTTTTGGCAAGACTGGGGAGAAAAAATTATTTGAGCCAAGATCCTGAAGAGAAAAGAAGGACAGAGAAATGAGCCCAACATTTGGCACTGCTTTTCCTTCTGAGGCAGTTGCTGATTTGTAAGAGCCACAGGAGAGAAAGTTTGCAAATCTGAGTAGAAATTAGTAGCTAAGAGACTGAACAGAGCTTTCAGCAGCCTCATGTTTTAAGAAGATTAAAATTGTAAGTCAGAAGCCATAAGGAAGAGGGACACTGGTAAGCACCCCGGACTTTCCATGAGAACCCCTGAAGAGATGCATCCTTGGAGTAAGGGTAAAAAACAGGTCTCACAAAGATTGAAATTCGGCCTCAAAACAGCCCAATCCACGATTTGATTAAAGTGATCTACCCTACACTAACTGCCTGCTAAACGTGGAAGTAAATCTTTGGTGAAGGAAGATAATGTCATCCAGAGCCTCTATAATTTTTCATAGACAATGTCTGGCATTCAATAAAAAATCATCAGATATATCAGGATACTGGAACCAAGAGAAAAAGATAATAGAAAGAGATCCATAGATGATCTAGATATTGTAGTTACCAACCCAGATTTAAACAAAAACTGTGATTAGCATGTTCAAAGAAACAGAAATCAAAATGGAACATTTCAGCAACAAATTGGAATTTGTAAAAAGGAATCAAATGGCAATTCTAGAACCGATAAATATGATAACTAGGATTAAGAACTCACAGGTTTGGGGCACCTGGGTGGCTCAGTCAGTTAAGTGTCCGACTTTGGCTCAGGTCATGATCTCACAGCTCGTGAGTTTGAACCCCGTGTAGGGCTCTGTGCTGACAGCTCAGAGCCTGCAGCCTGCTTCAGATTCTGTGTCTCCTTCTCTCTCTGCCCCTCCCCTACTCACATTCTGTCTTTATCTCTCTCTTTCTCTCTCTCTCAAAAATAAATAAACATTAAAAAAAATGTAAAAGAACTCACAGGTTTAACAATAGTTTGAGACCAGTAGAAGATAGGGTTAGGAAATATCCAGACTAAAATACGGAGGGGAAAAATGATGGAGAATAAAAAAAAAAAAACAAAAACCATTCAAAACATATGGGAAATGATAGCAAAATTTAACATATGTGTCACTGGAGTCCCAGAAGGAGAGGAGAGAGAAAATTGGAGTCAAACCAGTCTTTGAAGCAACAATGGGCAGAATTTTCCAAAACTGACAAAAGATATGAAGCCGCGGATTCAAGACGTGCTACAACCACTCCCTGTCCAAAGGATAAGTGAATACAAACAAAACCACACCTAAGCATAGAGTAAAATTTCTGAAAAGCAGAGACAAAGACAAAAGCTTAAAAGCAGCTGGAGAAAAAGAGCGGCTCTTCAAAAGAGCAACAGTCAGACTGACATGTGACTTCACAACAAAATGATGGAAGCCAAAGGCAGAAGAATCATGTCTTTAAAATACTGAAAGATAATACTTGCCAACTTACTTATTAAAAACTAACCTTCAAACATGAAGGCACAGTAAAGATATTTTGAGACAGACAGAAACAAGTTTTGCCTTCAGATTCTCACCAAAGACAATGCTGAAGGTGTTCTTCGGGTAGAAGGAAATAATCTTGGAAGGAAAATGGAAATGCAAAAAGGAAGGAAGGATCAATATAGGGGTAATGCCAAATGAATACTGACTGTAAAATCAATACGAATAATGCCTCGTAGGATTAAATATATATAAAATTTTATTATTTGGCATTATTAAGGTGGCAGTGGGGTGCAGGGAATTAAAATGTCCTAAGATCCTTGCATTGTCCCAGAAGAAGCAAAAGTATATTCCATTCCAAGTATATTAGACTCCAGTAACTCAACGATGCATGTTGTAAAAGAACACAAAACCTCTGTGGAGGTTGGAATAATAAAATAAAGCCCTAACCCAGGCCAAATATGTACCCTACAGCAAACACTGCCACTGTCTTAGGCTCCAATTGGGAGGGCTTTGGAGTTGATCTCTGACCCACTTCTTTGTGGTTAGGTTTGTACATTATTTGTATTTGATATATGTATTTGCTTAAGTTTAAGGTCACTAGTCTGCATGTAGATCATGCCAAGGGGTGAGTTTTCAATAATTAGCAGGTCCATTTGAGAAAGATAACCCTTTGGGTGTTGGTATAGAGGAAATCCTCATCTTGGAAGACCCAACCATATTTGCAGTCATGATCCCATATTATTAGGCAGGTAAGCACACTCTTTATGTTTGCATTGATTGATCTTCTTGAATATATTCTGCAGGGAATTCATTATACTAAGGAATAAATTAATTTTTCCCCAGGAAACACATATATGTATCTGTCAGTGCTTATTGGTTAACTGTATGCATCTATGAAATCCTATGACATATTTAGTCTCTACACCATATTACTGACAAGCCAATAGTCTCCCCTTCCCTACCCCCCCAAAAAAATCCCAATAAGAATCTGATATGTGTCTATACATTCAAAGGCTAAAAACATTCCAGTCCCCCCAATACTGTCCCAGAGAGCTGCTCTCAGGAGCTGTAGTTTCCAATGAGCAGGCTGCCCATAACATGCATGAATCAATGCCCTTTGGAACAGCATTGGCTTGCTAGTTAATAGACTTTTGATTTTCTTTACCCATTGATTAATGAAGCCATAATTTTGCTTTTGAATAGAAAGATAAATTAAGAATTACTGTAACTGGAGCCTACTGGGAAATAGGGTGTCATTTGGCGAACTGGTGGTAGCTATGGAGACAAAGGAGGTTGAATGACTGCCTTTGCTAAAGCAGGCTTCCTGTCAGGGATCTGAGGGGTAAAGTGTCCCACTTAATTCAACAGACACTTATCAGTGTGTTATCAGCCAGCCACATGTCAAGCCCTGCTGGGGAGAGGGAGGGGTGGGTCCAGGGCACAGCCCTTCTCAGATGGACTCCTACATTATGTTCTTTCTTCCAGAGGCAGACACAGACACCTATGATACAAGACAGAAAATGGGCCAAACTGGGACTCAAGATGCTCTGGAAGACCTGGGGAGGAGGATGCAACATGCATATGTAAGGACAAGGAAAGGCATCATGGCAGGGTGGGATGCGGGAAGTTGGGTGGAATTCTGATATAGATGAGAGTGAAAGCTCTTTTAAGGATGGAGAGGCAACATGAAGAAACCTAAAGAGCCCAGTGAGAAGGAAAGAGCTCAGAGTCCAGTGCTCCTGATTATTAGCTGTGCGACCTTGGGTTAGAAAAGTTACCGAACTTTCCTGGGCCTTGTTCTTCTCCTCTGGAAAATGAAGTGAATAATGGACCACCTTCCAGGCTTGCTGTGAAGACGCACTCAGATAGGTAAGTCTGTAAGGAATCTACCATTGTGCCTGCTATGGTGTACACACTATCAAAGGAATGCTAGAAGCCCCTTCCTTGAATGGGAAGACTTTGAGAGAATCATTGGCCTTCCTCCCTTTGGCCTTCCAGAAGCAAAGGCAGTGTACTGCTTTTTGGGTTTTCTGCCTGTCTGAACTCTGATTACTTGAGCTCTTTCGAGGTAAGATCTGTGTCTATGCACTTGTGATTGCCTTCCTGCTTACGTGAGAGCATGGCCCACAACAGGGGTACAGGAAACCTTTGGGGGATGAATAAGTGAATGAAATGTTCCATCGCCTACCGCTCTCCCATCACTTAGTTTCACAGAGATATTTCGCACCTCCATACGGCCTGGCGTGCCCTCCCCTTTTGCCTACCGGCAAACTCTTCATCCTTCAAAATTCAACTCATGGCTTTGTGAGGTCCTTAATTCAAGATGGAATTGATCAGAACCGATACTTTCTCCTTAGTGCCCCCACGTACCCTTCCACAAAACTCTACCATAACACGCAGTTCATCAGCTTGTGATTGCTTGCTTTACCCTTTGCTACCCCAGCCCTCCAAGCCACGTCTCGCAAGCCTCATTGGCTCCATGGTGTGAACGAGGCATGTTCTCATGTGAGGAGGGAACCTGAGGAGACAGCAGACCATCTCTCCATGAGGCGGGGCTCCTGTTTCCTCTTTGGTTTGTTTGCTTCTAGATTTCTATCCTAAGGAAAAATTGCTATGTTTATATAGTTACAGAACAACTGGGAGTCTGACTTATGGCTTTATAATTTCTGTAGCTAATTTTATATAGTAGGAAGTTTCTCAGACAATTTAATTTCTTTCCTTCCCTGAGACAAAGATTTTAAATGGTTGCATGGAGGTAAAGAGTGCATTATAACCCAGGGGGATGACGTGATATGACTCCCACACCAGGTCTTAACTTACTTCTGCGCTTTTAGGACCTAGCACGGGGTCTTGTTCAGTGCTCTGCACACAATAGACGCCAATAATTATGTTGAATGAATGAATGCCCTGGTCTCTGGTTATGTGCCTGCCCAGAAACCCTTAATGGCGCCCCATTCCTACTAGCCTACATGTAATCTCCACAGCCTGGTATTCAATTTTGTTCACAAGACGATTCCAACCTCTAATTTCAGAGAAAGCCTTTACAGACCTGTTTTCTACTGCCTTATGCCATGCATCCCTCACTGCAAGCAAGCTGGACTACCGGGTGGATGGCTCTTGGTTCTACAACTGGATGAACTTGTTTGTCTGGGAATGCCAGGCTTAGCTTCAGGAGAGCTCCAGTATGAGAGAGCCCAAGAGAACTGCATGGCCAGGAAGGACCTTCACAGATGCTCTGATCAGAGGTGGGAAATGAATAAGGCATTCTCCAGCAGACCTGAAGACCAGATGCAGTGGCGGTGAGGGCTATGGCCCTTGGGACAGCCACCTCATTCAGCCAAAGGACATGTACTGGCTACATTCCTAGCACACTCAGTTCATGAGCTCATCCTCACACAGAAAAGGTGACAATAAAAACTGCTATCCTGATGGTCCAGGAAGAGCAAGACAAGAAATGGACTCGTGCTTTTTTTTGAGCATCAAACTATTGAGTTTAATGCTATTCATGAAATTGCCATCTCCTGAAGCAGGGAAGGTCCTGCTCTGCGCTCCCAGTGTGTTCTGTACTTGACTTTCCCGGCCCACGTCACACTGTGTTGTAATCACCTGTTTCCATGTAGGTCTTTCTCAAGAGACCATGAGCCTCTTAAGGACATGGGATTTCCCAAATATGGTATTTGACACATGAATGAATGAATGAATGAATGAATGAATGAATGAAGTTGATGCAAGGTGCATACACCTTTTTTAAAATCACTAGATGGCAAATATTCATTGGAAAGTCTAAAGTGTCTCAGAAACAGAGTTCTGAATGAATACATACAATAGTATGAAATTTTCAGGGCTGTCCTTACCTCCTTTCTTTCAGCAGAGAGAGGAGAAAGCACCAGAATGGAAGTCAGGAGTCCTGGGATACAGATCTGTGCTGCCAGCAGTATTTGGGCATCATGTGTATTCTTCTTATCTCAGTTTTCTCATTTAAGAAAAAACCTATGGACTGCAGTGACTTCAGACCACCATCTGTAAGCATCTATGGTATCCCAGACCCTGACTCAGGTACTGGGGGTAAGAAAATGACTCAGATATGGTCCTTGCCTCTAGAAAATGCTTCTCAACTCTGTAGTGAAAGACCAGCTTGTTATTGTTTTTAAACGATGTAATCTGTTGCAGACAGTATTTTGGTAAAATTAAAATGTCATAGTAAAAAAAAAAGTAAAAGCGTACAAAATCCAAGTTCTGATTTTTTAATTACCCGATTCATTAGACATTGTTAAATTGCTATTTTTAAGTGCTTATTCTTAACTTCTGGACTTAGTGCATCATGGACTGGTAGCAAATTTTCCCCACCGCTCCACAGACCACACTTTGTGTAATGCTGACTTAGCTCGTGCTCTTATGAGACAGGCTTGCACAGGCCCCTGCAGGGCCCGTGAACGTGGGACAATCCACTGATAAGCAGTGGATTTAATACTCTTCTGCAGAGTATTAAACCTTTACAGCGCAGAGAACTACCGCCTGGTAGTTTTGAAGGTGAAGAGGGGGTGGCTGTGATCGCTTCTGGAGCCTTGAGAAAGTTCTGGCTGGTCCCGTCTGACCCTTTAAGATATCAGGCCATCCCAGGCAGTGTAGCTGCCAACATACCTGAATAGGCTTTGGGCACATTTCAGCTTTTTCCATGCCATCTGGGCTTCCGTGGGCTTCCCGTTGGCGGCCTCACTCCTCAGACCTAAGTCCAGGCACCGACTTTGACATTTCCTCCTTTGCTATGATTTATACCCTTTCTCTGAGTAAACTGCTCTGGATTATAAATCTGTACCTCTGACCAGTCCAGTCCCCGGGGAACCTAGTGGGGGTTTTCAGCGCACACTGGCACCACGTTGGCAAGTCTAGACAAGCTCTGTTGATCACCAGGACGGAACAATCCACCAAACCACACAATATGCTTCCTTATATGGTGTCTTTGAAAGGTTCCTAAGCTTGGGTGTTTGGCTTATTTCCTTTTTATTTCAACTATAAGAATAATCACTTTTTAAAATAGATATTGCAAAAATATGGTACAATATTCAAAAGCACCTTGAGAATACGATAGAAGGTCCCTCTCTTACTCCTATCCCACAATCTCAGCCCCTCCCCCCACCCGTAATACAACCTCTATTCATGTTCCTATCCACCCTTCAGGAGATGTAAGCATACGTCCCTAAAAGGATAACACACACACACACACACACACACACAGAGCACACTATAAATACCCTGCTGTACTTTCTTTTTTAACGAAACGATTTGTCTTGGCAGTGTTTAATTTCAAATTCTCATTTTTATTTAACTGGTCCCCTATTAATGGATATGTAAATTTTTTCACTTTTTCTGTTACAGTGTTCAGTAGATAGCACATTCCCATGTGCGAGTGTATCTGCATATGTAAACGTCTGGGTATGAACTCCGGAGTCAGAGAAATGTACTCTCTCTGCAAGGCTGTACCGATCGTTACTGCTACAATCAGCTAGGAAAGTGTATGTTTTCCTATACCTCTCTCCACAGGGGGTTCTCAAAAGTCTCATAGATCAAAAATTGCAGCTCTGTGGAATGAATTGGCATTTGCATAATTGTAAATGAGCCTGAGCATCTTCTAAAATATCTAAAAGCCATTGAATTTCCATGTGTTTTGATAATTTTTCCTATTGCTTTATTGATTTTTTAAAAAGCAACCCATAAGAACTCTGTATATATTAAAGAAATCAGCCCTCTGTTTATTATATGGGATACAAATCTTCCCCCCCACTCCACTTTGTCCTTTACCTTTAAAATTTTGAAGTCTCTTTGATAATTAAAAAGTTATTTTAGTTTACTTTATCAGTCTTTTCTTTTAGGCCATCTGTGTTTTGTGACATGCTTGGAGAGGACTTTGCTCTAGAGTCTAAAAAGGATTCCTCTCATATTTTCTTCTAATGCTTTTATGTCTGCATTTTTTATTTTACTTATTTATTTTATTCTACTTATTTTTAAAGTTTATTTATTTATTTTGAGAGAGAAAGACAGAGCAAGCGCACAGGTGGGGAGGGGCAATATTCAGAGAAGGAGAGACAGAATCTCAATCAGGCTCTGAGCCATCAGTGCCTCAGGAACTGTGAGATCATGACCTCAGCTGAGATCCAGAGTCAGATGCGAAACCAAATAAGCCACCCAGGTGCCCCTATTTAGATTTTATTTTTAAGTAATCTCTACACCCAATATGGGGCTTGAGCTCACAACCCCAAGATCAAGAGTTGTACTCTCTACTGACTGAGCCAGCCAGGCACCCTTATGTCTTCATTTTTAAATATTTAAATCTCTGCTATAACTGGAGTTTATTTTGTTTAAGGGAATGAATTACGGAGCAAACTGCTCCCCCCCCCCACCCCCCCCCCCCCCGACCGTGGCTTCCAGGTGTGCCATTACCATTTATTAAATAATCCATCTTTCCCCAACTGGTAGGAAATTGTACTTTTCTCATAAACTTATTTTCAAATGAATTTGGTTTTATTTCTGCACTTTCTATTAGATCCTATTGATCTGTTTATTCATGCTCTAGTTTCACACAGTTTTATGTAATGTGGTTTTATAATGTAGTTTTATTTTTATTTATTTATTTTTATTTGAGTATAGTTGACACACATTATATTGGTTTCAGGTGTACAACTTAGTGACTCAACATCACTATACATTATGCTGTGCTCACCACAAGCATAGCTACCGTCTGTCACCATACATTGTTACTACATTGACTATATTCCTTATGCTGTGCCTTTTATTCCTGTGACTTATTTATTCCATAACTGGAAGCCTGTATCTCCCACTCCCCTTCACCCATTTTCCTTATTCCCCCAACCCCTTGCTTTCTGGAAACTATCAGTTTGTTCTCTGTATTTATAGTTCTGATTCTGCCTTTTGTTTGTTTATTCATCTGTTTTGTTTTTATTCCACATAGAAGTGAAATCATATGGAATTTGTCTTTCTCTGTCTAACTTATTTCACTTAGCATAATACCCTCTAGTTCCATCCATGTTGTCACAAATGGCACAATCTCATCCTTTTTATGGCTGAGTAATACTCTTCTGTGTGTGTGTGTGTGTGTGTGTGTGTGTGTGTGTGTGTGTAACATCTTCCATATCCATTCATCTATCAGCGGACACTTGGGTTGCTCCCATATCTTGACTATTGCAAGTAATGTTGCAATAAACATAGTGGTACATATATCTTTTCAAATTAGTGTTTTCATTTTCTTTGGGTAAATAGCCAGTAGTGGAATTATTGGATCATATGGTATTTCTATTTTTGATTTTTTGAGGAGATTCCATATTGTTCTCCACAGTGACGATACCAATTTACATTCTCACCAACACTGTACAAGGGTTGCTTTTTCTCCACATCCTCACCAACATTTTCTATTTCTGTATTTTTGATACTAGCCATTCTGACAGGTATAAGGTGCTATCTCATTGTGGTTTTGATCTGCATTTCCCTGATGATTAGTGATGCTGAACATGTTTTCATGCGTCTGTGGCCATCTGTATTTCCTCTTTGGAAAAATGTCCATTCAGGTCCTCTGCCCATTTTTAAAACCAAATTATTTGTGGGGTTTTTTTTTTGGTGTTGAGTTGTATAAATTCTTTATATATTTTGTGTATTAACCCTTTACTGGATATAGCATTTGCAAATATATGATTTGGCTAGTCTTCTCTCCCCCTCTCTCTCCAATCATTATTATCTTTCTGATATTTTCCGGCTTTCTTGACTAGTTAATTTTTCATTTCCATAAAATCAGCCTGGATAATTTAAAAAAATATTCGAGTTTCTAGGGGAGCATATTAAATTTACAGGTTAAATTTAGGGTTTGGCCTTTCTGCAATATTCAGTTTCATATCAAGGTTTTGTTTGTTTACTTAAGTAACATTTGTTTAAAAAGGTAACATGTATATGTATAATGGTACAAAGGGGTATATGATTAAATGTGAATACAACTTCCAGTTCTGGTCCCTACTCTCCCGTTTTGCTTTAGAGACAGTGAGTTTCTGGTGTATGTTCATAGAGGTATTCTATGCACTGAAAATGCTATATGTGCATATAATAATTTGATTCTTACTTAGATGGCAGCAAGCTAGAGACACTGTCCTGCTTTTCCCCACCTAACAATATATACTGGGGAACATTCTATATCAGTACATATACACTTGCCTTATTCCCTTTAATAGATGCATGGTTTTGAACTATGGAAACACAGCCAGAATTTTTTTCTTTAACACAGCCAGAATTTTTAGTATGTCCCCTACTGATAAAAGATTGCTTCTTTCCACCTCTTATTTTTATAAACAATGCTGTAATGAGTATCCTTCCCCACACAGCTTTGTGTGAGAATATTTCTGAAAGCCTAACTCCTAGATATAGATTTACTATGTTGAGTCATAAAGAAAATATACACATAACAATGTGAATACACTCAACACTGCTGAACCGAACGCTTAAAAAATGATCAAGGTGGTAAATATTATGTGTGGTTTTTTTTGCCACAGTAAGAAAAAAGAAAAAGTACAATTTTGATAGATCCTTACCAAACTTCCCTTTAAATATCAAGGCAGCTTATTAATTATACCCCATTTAAATTTGCCTTCTGTTTGCCATATTTTGGCTCAGTGGTTGTAAAAATAGATTTTTTTCCTGAGTGAAATCATCTATAAGTTTTGAATAAAGTTGCCCCCCATTTCTCTCATACAGAAATTTTTGGAAAAATTCCAGGGATCAGCGATGCTCTGCTATAAAACTGTGCAGGCTGGGAATTACTGCTAGGAGGCAGCTTTGCTTCCTTCCAGCGAAGGCAGCCGCGCCACTTTTATTAAAGAACAGGCTTTGCTGAATCACTGTGGCTCCCTGTCCTACTGCGATTTGGGTTTGTTTGAAGACTCAACTGAAAGCAAACAAGAGGTTTCGTATGACTGAAATCACACCTTTCAAGTGATGTCCTAATTTCCGTATCAAGGGTCTGTGACTGAGAACGTTTATTTAACTCCTTTCCCCATCTCCACTCTCAGAATCACCTTATTGCTATCAACCGCGTGCCCACTTGGACACATTCCATGGGGTTAAGCCTTGAATGAGATGGGAAGGACAAAGGAGGTATGAGTACGGATATTAATGTAAACCAAATAAAACTGGGCACCCCTGGGGGCTCTGGGCAGATGGGTGACATACCTAAAAGAAGAATCTACCCAATCTGACTCCAAGAAGCGTGAAAAGCACCACAGGTCTTTACTGAATGTTTCCTGAGGACGCAGCAGAGGGTAAATTACCTCACACAGTGTTCTGCAAAGGGCTTACTCCCTTTTGATGGCTCTTCTTGTAGAAATTAAATTCATGAAAAATCTCCTCTGGATTTTTCCTTCTTTCCCTGATTTCCACTCCAAAATGGCAGCTGCTCAAATATGTCTCTTCTCACTCTTTAACGTTCTAATACTGTCTCAGCTTTCTGACCTTCCTTCTTCCCTCACTTCTTTACATGGTCTTCATCCTCTAGCACCTTCTCTGTAGCACGGTTTACCTCTTCCAATTGCATTCCCACCCAATAAAACCAAAGCATCTTAGAAGGTGGGAGGAAGGGAGGATGATAAATCCTTCAACTTAATTTTTTGTCCCAATGATAAAAGTAATAATGGGCTTATTCTTTGATGGGCACTGCATGTGTATTATTGCGTATACTGTTTCATAACCAACATATGCAGTTCCCGTTCTCACTAGCGCCATTTTGCAAATGAAGACTCTAAGGCTCAGTGAAGGTTAGGTGACCTACTCAAGGTCAAAGACCTTCGGAAGCCACATTAAAACTTACCTACTTGCCTTGTACTGTTTTCATGGTTTTTAAGTAACAATGCAAGGCAGTAGGTGGCAAGGGCAATTTGTGATCATGACAGTGTTTTCCATCCCCATATCCTTTCTCTAATCTCTCTTTTTCCAAATCGTCATGCGTGGGTCTAGTGATGCCCCCTGCTTCCACCTCAGTGGCTGAACCAATCTCTAGACCCAGCATCTTCTTACCCAATTGGCTTAGCTCTACATCCCAGGGTTCTGTTAATCTCTCTTCTCCTTCATGCTGTCTCTGTTCTCTCTAGTGCCCCCCCTTCTGCTCCTACAGGCCTGACATGCTGCCCTGAATTCTGGGCTTTTGGTTGAGGTTCTGCAATCTGTTCTAATTCTTGCCAATCCACTGCTGCCTTGAAATGTCCATCAATTTACCTTCTACTTTCCATTCCTTTTTTTTTTTTAGTATAAACTGCCCTACCCACAGCTCCTATGTGGAGTAACGAGCTGTGTGGTTCTTTACATGGAGGTAGCCACTGATTAGACTAAGGGTAGATATCTGATACAGGGGTGCCTGTGCACTGACTGTCCAGTGATCAATCTGTCTTCCTAGTGTTTCAGCTAAGAGTCACCAAAAAGGCTCAGTTGGCTATGGGAAGCCAAGGAAGAGAGTTATATAGCCACCCTTTGGAGCCATGTGCAACATTAACAAGCAGGGACAGTAGGTCTATTGAGGACGGAGGAGAGATTCACATAGAAGAACATAGAAAAGGGGAACCTGGGTGGCTCAGTTGGTTAAGCATCTGACTCTTGATTTTTGGCTCAGGTCATGATGTCATGGTTGTGAGAGCGAGCCCTGTGTTAGGCTCCATGCTGGGCATGGAGACTCTTTAAGATTCTTTTTCTCCCTCTGCCCCTCCTCAACTCATACGCATGCACATGTGTGCTCTCTCTCACTCTCAAAAAAAAAAAAAAATGTAGAAAAAACGATGTGACTTTGGGGGACTGTGGGGTTGTGGGAGAGAAAAGTGACAATTTGTCTCAGCTTGATGCCTTCCAGGCATAGCTCTCCTGAGGCTTTTTTCACTCAGTATTAACTTGTGTTCTCCTAAGTTCTATTTTGTCCCTACATAAAGTTTCCTTTGTTCTTCAGTTAGTTTGAGTAGGTTCCTGTTACATATAATCAAGAAGCTTCATTAGACCATCTCCTTCCTCAGGTTGGGAGCCTGTCTGCATGTGTGACCTCTGGCTGTGTCCTGATGCATCTAGAAGATCTCTTGGTTTTGATTGCCTCTAGACCTTGTTCTGGAGGTGGCATTGAACTAGCTCCTGCGGACATCCAGATAAGGTTGCTCAAAGGAAGGGGAAGAGTCTGAGGACAGGAATAGAGTTGGAATGGGTTTGGAGTTTTGTTGTTGCGGTTTCTTTTTGATGTGAGGGTGTGGTTATTGTCCTCAAATTGCCCCTCAGCTTTGGGACAGAGGGTTAGGGCATATGGGGAGATGGCATTGCCACGCAGGGGAGGAGAAGCAGGCAGAGGCAGAGCCTGGGGGGTGGCAAAGGAGTCGTGTCCTCATTCTGTGGGCATTCTCAGGCTGAGGAGTGACATGGTGAACTTGAACAATTTGAGCCACCAGCTTTTCTGGTTCCTGCAGAGGCTTTTCCATCTGAGGACAAACCCCTGATTTACTGATGAGGAAATGGAGACCCAACCATGAAAACATGGCAGAGATCAGTAGCATTTAGGGAGTGCTTTCTACAGGAAAGGCTCTGCTCCAAGCACTTCATGCATATCAGTACACTTAGCCCCCACAGTAACCCTCTGAAGTTGGCACTCTTACCATCCTCATCTCATGGAAGAGGGAACCAAGGCACAGAGGGGTTAAGCAGCTTGCCAAAGTCACACAGTAAGTGATGGAGCCAGGAATGAACGCAGGCAATGTTGATTCGGAGCCAATGCTTTCAGTTATTATACAGTACTACTTCTCCCGTGTACTGAAGATCAGTGGAGCTTTATTGTCACAAACAAAAGCTGGTAATGAGTGTGTGTGGGTGTGCGAGTGACTTTCTCAACCAGATGAGGCAGCATGTCACAATCCATGGAAAACATAAGAAAGAAGGCAATGGTGTTTTTTTTTTTTTACATTTTTTTTAACATTTATTTATTGAGACAGAGACAGACGGAGCATGAACGGGGGAGGGGCAGAGAGAGAGGGGGGACACAGAATCAGAAGCAGGCTCCAGGCTCCAAGCCATCAGCCCAGAGCCCGATGCAGGGCTCGAACTCACAGACCGTGAGATCGTGACCTAAGTCGAAGTTGGACGCTTAACCAACTGAGCCACCCGGGCACCCCAAGAAGGCAATGGTTTTAATTAGAGAAAAGTGATCAAAGTTTAGAAAATAAAAAATCAGGAAAAACAAATGTTTGGTAGACTATGATTTAAATGCTTTAAAAGGAGATGAGAAAAGAAAACTCTCAAGCCCTTTTGGCCAGTACCCAGAGTCTTATACACTATTTTAACTTTAAAGAAAAAGGACACCTGCTTGTTTATTGATTCTTGTGTCACAGGTGGGGTGACAATCCTGCTGGCTGGCTTAAGTAATCTTCCAAGGCAGGGGCCCCTGAAATGAAATATTCAATGCCTGTTTTAGGGCCCACCATTATCCGACCCCTTACGGTCAGGGAAGCCTTGAAGCTAGAGATATATATAAAAGCGGGAGTGGTTTTTTTCTAGGGCATTTTCCATGAGTGAGTGACCATTCAAAGCTCATGGTTTTCTGCAAGAAATATATGTGACTCACTTGTCAGTTAATTCAGATATTTGTTGAGCACCTACTATGTGTGAGATACTGTGTTAGGGACTGGAGATATTAAGTGGACATCAAACACAAAACACAAAACACAAAACACAGCTGACACAAGAGCTCAACTTTCTCCCTTCTGCTTCAAACACAAAAATGTTAGACAGGGTGGGGTACTTGGGTGGCTCAGTTGGTTGAGTGTCTGACTTCGGCTCAGGTAGTGATCTCACGGCTTGAGAGTTTGAGCCCCGTGTCAGGCTCTGTGCTGACAGCTCAGAGCCTGGAGCCTGCTTCAGATTCTGTCTCCATCTCTCTCTTTGCCCGTCCCCTGCTCATGCACTCTTTCTTTCTAATATAAATAAACATTAAAATTTTTTTTTTTTAATGTTAGATGGAGCACCTGGGTGGCTCAGTTGGTTGCGCATCCAACTTCAGCTCAGGTTATGATCTTGTGGTTTGTGAGTTCAAGCCCCACATCAGGCTGGTTGCTGCTGTCAGCATGGAGCCCGCTTCAGATCCTCTGTCTCCCTCTCTCTCTTCCCCTCCCCTGCTTGTGTATTCTCTCTCAAAAACAAATAAAACATTGGAAAAAAGTTGGACAAAATGTAATGGATAAATTTTTAAAAATACATAACTGAAAACTTAGAAAAATTTGGAAACATTTCCTGGATGCCAGAAATGGGGAGGAAAGTCTAACCTAGAAGAGTGAACAGGAGCTGGTATGTGATGGCCTACTGGGGTCATGGACTGGGATGTGGGCCCCAGGGGCAGAGGGGGAGGTTTTAAGGCCACGTGGGGAGAAAAGGGGAAGTATTGAGCAGGTTTTAGATGACAAGTGGGCAGATAACAAGCTGCATCATTTGTACATGAGGCTACTACGACCAAAAGCACAGATCTGAACTTTACATTTTAGTGAGGGAGAGACACGAAACAAGGACTTACAGTCAATGTGATGGGGGTGACGACAGGGGAGGTACAGGGTGCTGTGCAAGCACCTGGCAAGGTCACCCATTTTGTACAGAATTAGGGAAGGCTTCCAGGAAGAAACAAGGTGAGCCTGGAAGGATAATTAGGAGTTCACTGGGTGAAGGGGGGCTGGAAGATGTTCCAGGCTGAGGGAAGATTCAGATGCTAGAGGGGCATGGCTCTTTGGGGAGCGTAAAAGAGGCTCTGGATGGGCAAAGCTTAGAGCGGAAGCAAGAAATAAGATGGACAGGTGAGACAAGCCTGGATCAGGAAGGGTCCTCAAGCTATGATCAGGAGTTTGAACTTTATCTTAGGGTCAGTTAGGACATCTTAGTCGGAGGCAATGGCATAATCTGATTTGTGTTTTCTTGAAATGGCCCTAGAGCAGTGTGGATAAGAGGAAGAAGACTGGAGGCAGGGAGATCAGGAAGCTAGTGCAATAATTCAGGCAGGAGAGGAGGGCGGCTTAGTGGAGCAGTGGTGATGAGGGAGTGAACTGGATGAACTTAGGACAGAAGGCAAAAGTTGGGGCAGGGGAGAGAATCGAGGATGATGCTCAGGTTTCTAGCATGACTAACACGGTGAATGGGCATCGTTGGCAGAGAACCAGATGCCTTGGACACATGCCATAAGGGTGTGCTTGATAAAGTGGAAACGGACTCAGTGCAACGTTTTCCTAACAGTGAGCAAATATCCGCTCACTTTTAGTTCCTGGGTCCACCTACAAGTTGATCTAACATTCTCTACTGCCTCCACCTGCCTAGGGTTACCTCTTTGTGACTTGAAGGTCTAGCCTGAGCTCAGTATTTCTAATCCACATTCCCCACTGGTCATCAGGACACTCTGTCTGTCCGCTAAGAAGTGTGCATTGGGCGTTTCCTCGTCTCTTTCTGGCCATCAGTGGTATAGCCAATAACGTGATGGTGATTTTTCATTAGTTTTCTTGACGTTTTGCAGTTAGAGTAACAGTAAAATTTATACTCAACAATATTATTACAATTTTCCACTACTAATGGGGTTATTATTTTTGTTCATTTGTGTTTGAAAGCCATTAGCATAAGCTTTACCTCCAACAATATCTACTGTGATTTTTAATGCCCTTGAAACTTACAGGTGAGCGATAAGTCTATAATAAGAGAATGCTAGTAAGCATATAAATGTCTTTCTTGGGAAAAAAGGGCTTTTTTTTCCCCCCCATCCTGGTTGGACTCAGGTTCTTTGATAGAGTGATTGGTAGGATATAAGGCATTAAAGGCTGAGAACACTGTGTTAGTTTGTAGATGTGTTCAAACAAGTTCCCAGTTATTCAGAGGACACTTTTATATTCTGGAAGGATTCATATTCTTGCTCTTTTTTATGTTGTTTCTTACCTGACTTACAGAAAAATATAATAAATTATGTGTTTGCAGGGAACAATATTGAGAATTATGAATGGTTTGGAACTAAAGGGGCCTGGAAATCACTCTCTCTGGCTGACTTTCCAAGGGGCTCTGGGGCTTGATGCACTGCTAGTGGAGCTCTGGAAACAGGGATTATTTAAGAGGCTGGTGAGAGGGGTTTCTTTGTGGGGCAGCTGTACCGGGCAGGCAAGTGGACTGGCAGGGCCACCTTCAAGGGTGTGTGACCAGCAGACTCTCAGGGCCCCACGCTATGAAATTCACAGCATCGGGTGCCTGGGTGGCTCAGTCAGTTGAGTGTCCGACTCTCGATCTCGGCTCAGGTCATGATCTCATGGTTTGTGGGATTGAACCCCGCACTGTCAGTGCAGAGCCTGCTTGGGATTCTCTCTCCCTCTCTCTCTGCCTCTTCTCCACTCACATGTGCGTGTGCTCTCTCTCTTACATCTCTCTCTTACATCATCTCTTACAGCAGCACCATCTTAGAATTCTTAAGTCTTGAACAAGGGGCCCCACTTTGCACTAGGCCTTGCAAATTATATATTTGGTACAAGCTTTGGAGCAAGACAGATTTGGGTTTAACTTCCAGTATTCTCTGGCTGTTGACTGGGGCTCAGTCTCCTTATTGGTAAAACAGGGATAATACTACTGTCTTCTCAGACTAGACATGAGTGCTAAAAGTAGACACCCACACCAGGGGGCCTGAAAGACAGTGATAGACCCTGAGATAATGTTCAGTGGGATTTTAACTCCCAGGTGCAGTATTCATAATTAAACCTATTATGGTTTAATGTCAGGAATACTAGCCAGCTGGGATAGGCAGACTGTGGGATTAGATAGCTAATCCCATGTGTGCTGGTTAGGAACACACCAAGCAAAGAATGTTTTCCTAAGGGGGATGTTCTAAGGCTGGGGGCCCCATCCATCAGCTTCCAACCTTTTTGCTGCTATGACACATGATAAATAATGCTTGCTGGCACAACTGGTCCCAGTTTCTCATGATTCATACATGCTTCTCTTCTCTCCAGGAATCTCTTGAGAAGGACACTGAATGAGACTGGCATTATTAAGAAGATGCCCTTGACCTTGACCTAATTTATTTTCAAACTTCAGTGTTTCAACTATTATTTGTAATGTGTGTGTGTGTGTGTGTGTGTGTGTGTGTGTGTGTGTGTTGTTTTATCATACCACACAACGGAACTTGCCAAGCCAGTGTACCAGAATCCTGTGCTTGAGAACCAGGAACGTGGACCCTCAGGATCGCAAAGGATCCTTCCCCATGACAGGCTGGACAGATTAGGACCAAGACGATGCCTTCCAGGGTGCCTGGGTGGCTCAGTCGGTCACGCAGCTGGCTTCAGCTCAGGTCATGATCTCACGGATTGCGGGTTTGAGCCCTGCACTGGGCTCTGCACTGACAGTGTGGGGCCTGCTTGAGATTCTCTCTCTCTTTTTCTCTCTCTGCCCCTCCCCCACTTGCACTCCCAAAAATAAATAAAGTTAGAAAAAAAAAAGGTGGTGTCTTCCATGGCCTCACAGGTATATGTGCATGAGCAAGGCGAGTTACGAGCATGCCGGCCAGAGTCTGGGAAATACTAGCTAGTTGGTTAGATACACTTGTGATGAATAACATGCAATCTTGAAACATCTGGTTAGACATTTTTTCCCCAGAGTGTAGAAAAGGCTTTAAATCAAATTAATAAAAAACATAAGCTAATTCCTGGGAATTTTTGGATTCTGGTCCAAAAGGATTCTTCAGGAGATTATAGGAGGAGTCAGGGTGACCTGTGCTGCATTCAGTTTAAAGTTTGTGGGCAGCCTGGAGTCCCGACGGGAGACTTCACAGGGAGGCACCAGGGGCCTCAGCTTAGCTTGCCCTCCTGTGCTGCTCAGGCCTGTGGGCACACACACGTCCTGAGACAGGTCCCCAGGGCCTCCTGCAGTCTTAGGAGATGTGGGACAGCCTCGCAGTGACCTGTGCTCTGAAATGACCACATTCCAAGCACGCTTGCTCCTTTCTTACTCCCTCCTGAGCACTTGTGAGCAGTGAGCCGTATCTGCCCAGTGGGCCCTCTCAGGCCTGAAGGGCTTCTGTGAGTGCGTGGTACCAGCCGAAGCTGGCCCATCACCTCTCCACAGTACAGCCTGTGAATGGCCGTGGAAAAATGGCAGCTCTTCTTGCCAGATGCTTCTTCGGCCTCTTTCTAGTGCTTTTAATGAGGGACGATAGCACTGTCAGCCAAGCAAATCAAAAAGAACGATGGGCTATTTCTCCCTTAACTCTCAATGGGATGGGGGGGCGGGTGGCTAGATAATGGTACAGTTCCTGGCCCCGTGGCACACAGTACATGGTACATAAAAGATCCTCAGTCCCTAATTATTACAACTAATGACCAACTAACTTGTTAAACACCTCGAGGCATAGTCGCAAAAAGCATGGGCTGATATGCAGTGTATTTTTGGAATAGTGATTCTGGTGTGGACAACTTCGGTGTCACTTCTGCGACCCTCTCAAGGATCATAGCAAGAAAACCATAACCAACTGCATTGACTCTCAGGAGGGTGCATCCCAAAACGTGGCCACAGCAGCTGATTTTAGTACAAACTGAAGAAAATGCAAATACAGTCGGGGAAAATCTGAGACAACAGGATAGACATGTGTGTCTCTGTCCTCACATTGACATAAACCCCCAAACTCAGCAAATAGATTTTGCTTCCTATGGCACCGATTTTCCAGCACATTGTACTGTGAATTTCAAGCCCCCAGGAAAGAAATCTAAGGGATGTTTTGACTGCACTCCTGGTTTTGGGTCATTCTGTGATTGTTTTTCTTACCTGTTGCCGAATTTCTTCCTCCATTTTCACAGGTGAGCCCAATTCTGCAACTTGTTTGACACCTTCGCTCGCATATCCTCCGTACTCCCATAGCACATAATTCTTGGAGTGGGATCCACCAATGATTGCAGACCAGTGATTGGCCCGACCTGGGAAAGCCAATCAGAATGCAGGTATCAGTGTGGCTGTGGCTAATGCACGAGTCCCTTAAATGTTGCAAAGAAAGTGTAATTGGACAATTATTCAACCAGCACTGGCTAAGCCCCCACTCTGTGTTAGGCCCTGTGCTATTCAGGGATGAATAAAACCATTGCTGTAAACAAGGTGGTCTTGGGAATATGCAGACAGGACAACAATAGACAGAAATCATTCTGGGTTTCAGGGAAGGGTTTCAGCAAGACTTTTAAAGGCTGATCAGATTTGTAAGACGGAATAGAGAGGAGAGGCTATTTCTGGCAGACTCAGAACCATTAAATAACACTGTGTGTTTGGGGAGCCATAAGTAATTTAGCATTGCTGTGTCACCAACTGTCAGGGGAGAGGTAGGAAACGATGCCAGGGAGGTAGAAAGGAGCCTGCTCATGGATGGCTCTGCCTCACATGCCTCAGGAATTTGGATGCCATTTGAAAGGGTCTGAAACCGCTGAAGGGTCCTGAGCAGGGGAATGGCATACTCGCAGTTGAATTTTAGATAAGTCATCTAGGCAGCCGTGTGAAGCATGCATTAGAGGGAGCAAAAGGGGAGTGTGGGGCTGTGGGGGGAGAGCAAGGAGCAAAGGGTAGAGGGAATGAGTGTGGGCTTGGGAAGCTCTTGGAAATAAGCATGGTTGGCTTTGAGCTGGCTTTTCTGTGCCTTCCAGGATGAGGGGTAGTCAGACTAGCCACGGGAGAGGATGGGGAGAGGTGGTCTGGGTATGTGGAAGGGACTGGTCCACAGCGGTCTGGTGAGGATCACGGGGGAGGGTGCCTACAGGAGGGAAGGGTGACGTGGTGAGGAAGATGACATCAGGGTGACGTGGATGAACGAGGAGGGAGGTGCAGGAGGGAACCAGTGGGTGATGTGGGGGGAGAACAGAACAAGATCTGGACAGGACCAAGGCAAAACTGACTGAGGGGTCTTCCAAGTGCCAGGGGGAGGAGGGAGAGGAATGGAGAGTCAACATCAGCACTTCACTGGGTTTGTTTCTGCTGTGATGAGTATTGATGTATATATATGTGTATATGCTGGTTAATGAACATATAGTCCATCATAAGGCCAGGTCAGTTCTCAGCCATTCTTTGGTTGGTTAATAAAGTCCTGAGTTAAAGGACATTTTCAGGCATAGTGAGGAGGAAAACTCGAACTGGGTGGACACAAGTAACAATTGCAGCTCACTCCCCTGTGGCCCGGGGTGACAGAACTCTCTGCTTTACTCTACCACATAAGAAAACCATTCTGAACAGGGCCCGATCCGGTTTACATGAGCTCCCTGCTACCCCAGAGCCCTCTGCTCCAGGCGCCCATCAAGAACACGGGCACAAAGCCACCCTCCCAGCCTGCTGAGGGCTGCCATGCCCTGCCCCAGGCACATGATGTCACTGTGTAAGCCTGCCCAATCGCCTGCTCATTATTTCCTACACATCAGGGAAATGCAAACACTGTGTTCATCCATCATTTCCCTAGAGAAGACAGATGGATATGCTGCCAGCTTTTTGTGTAACTCACTTCCTGGGTGAGGAGACTCTCCTGGTTGTCATCTAAGTCAAGAGCACTACTTATGTAAGGCCAAGGGCTGGGAGCCACATGTGACCTTTGGTTCACGCTGTGAACACAGGGAGACCAGCTTCAGCGTCTCTTGCTTCTTCTGCCTTGTTCTACCAAAATGCCCCCTTTTCCCAGACCTACCCTGCCTGTAATTCTGCACCTCAGGGGCTTAGCTCATGCTGTTACCTCTATGCTCTCCTCCTGCTTGGCTTGGCCAACTCTCATCCCTCCTTCATAATTTACCCAGAATCCCCCAGGAGCCCCCAGGCTGACCTAAGTCTTGTCTCCCGTCTCCCCATAGCACAGATAACATTTATGATCACTGTTACATGTCTGTTTCCCCACCAGACTATAACCTCCCTGAGGAGACCTGTCCTCAGTGCTGTCCCTAGCGCCTAGCACTGTGTCTGATGCATTGAGAATGCTTAGCCCATGTTTTCAAAAGCATTTCACGCAAACAGTCAAAGGGGAAGGTGGCAGTATATGTGCTCGAAGCATTTGGGAGCAGGCTTGCACAGATTTGATTCAATATGATTAAATTCAAGTTTCAGCTCTGCAGAGTTCCTGACACCTATTGGGCTAACACACTCAGCTAACCTGCATACTGTTAAAAAACAAACACCAAGCAGCAACGAAAAAGAGAGACATTGGTCTTACAAGGACTCAAATGCTAGCATTGCCACTTTCTAGCTATGTAAACTTGGTCAAATTCCAATTACTTTATTTCCCTGAGTCTCGGCTCCTTCCTCTGTAATTCAAAGATGATAATGCCTATCTTACTGACCTATTATAAGAATTAAATTCAATTTTTAAAAGATGAGATAATATATGAAATCACTACTGGCACACAATAGACACTCAATAATTATAGTTTCCTCCTTTCCTGGTTGTTAGGGAGGCTACAAAATGAGTAAAACAAGAAACCTGCCTTTTATTCAGTATAGGCGATAAGAAATCTATATACTATGGAATAAGAGAATAGGAATGAGCACAATCATAGGGAGATGAGGGGATGGACCCAGATGGGTCTTTCTGATTTATTCATTCAACTTCCATTTACTATGTGCCAAGCACAGTGGCAGGTCCTGGACACTGACAGGAATTGGATAAGGTGCTTGCCCTGGAGGGACTCACAGCCTGGGGGTGGGGAAACAGATGGTTCAGCAGATTACTCACAATCCAGCATGGTCAGGGATATTATAGAAACAAGATCGCAGAGCAGAGAGGATGGAGCAGGCAACTCCAAAGTCCCCAAATCCAAGGAATCAAAGTCTAAAGGCATGAGTGCAGAGAGGCAGGTGTCGCAAGAGTGGGATCTGTCTTTGTGGTTCCTTACACTTGAATAAAATGTCATTGTACCAGTTCGACTTTCTGATCAATTTAGTTGTTAGTTTCCTACAATGGTCTTGCAACATATCACATTAAATCAAATTCTAATCCACTGAATGACATCAACCATATAACAGATATCTGCAAGGCACTAGGCCAGGGGCAGGGACCAGACTTCTCCCTGGGGAGACAAGGCAGGTACCCATGGAAAACAATCCACAACATTAGAAAGGGCGATGACTTCAGGTGAATGGCAGTCACTCAGGTGCAGAATGGTATAGGAAGAGAGGCACTGGTGACCAAGAGCCGGAAGAAGTGGGCTCCAGGCCTCTACGCATGACCATGTCATTCACTCTCTCAGAGCCTCAATTTACCTTTTAAAGATAGGGGTAATAATTACTAGCTGGACTATCTCCCAGAGTTGTGCAAATTAATTGGGCTGGTTTTGGAAAGAACTATGAAAACTTTAAAGAACCATACAAAGCAAAGGTCTCGGTACTATTATGGATGGAAAGCATTATGGGAATTCGCAAGAGGAATCTAAAAGAATTTGGAATATCAAGGAGACCGTCCAGTGGAAGGAGGCTCCCACGGGAAGATTGGCAGGACAGGAGGAGCAGGGATTCTGATAATGACACACATATGATGATTAAACACCTATGAGGTGTCAGGTGTAATGCTTTCGTAGGTGTAATCCTCACTACAACCTCATTCTCACTTTATAGATAAGAAAACTGAGACCTCGAGATGTTAAGGAACTTGCCAAAGCTCACAAAGCTAGTGAGGGTCAAAACTGGTGTTCAAACCCAGGTCTGCCTGACCTCAGAGCACATGTTCTTTTCCCTACATCCCACCGAGAGGTCAGGAAATAGAGGAGACTATTTGGTGGACTCGAGGTAGAGGAGGCAAAGAGATAAGATGAAGGAGAAAGTCAGGACTGGGTCAAGAAGGATACTGAGTGCCCACTGTGAAAGGAGGGAAACATGACGGAAGTTTCTTTCTGGGAAGAATCAAATGCCAATACTTAGCATGTACTGACCCTTCACTAAGTGCCAGGCACTGTGCTAAGGATTGACCTACATTATCACAGTAAACATGAAGAAGGAGAAGGAGAAGGAGAAGGAGAAGGAGAAGGAGAAGGAGAAGGAGAAGGAGAAAGAAGAAGAAGGAGAAAGAAGAAGAAGAAGAAGAAGAAGAAGAAGAAGAAGAAGAAGAAGAAGAAGAAGAAGAAGAAGAAGTAGTAGTAGTAGTTCCTTGATAAAGAGGCTATAAGAATTCCCATTTTTCACATGTGGAAACCCAGACTCAAAGAAGTTAAGTGAGCTAACCCAAGATCAAAGAGTAGATGAGTGAGGACACTGGGATTCAAGGTCAAATCTGTCTGGTGCCAGAGCTGCGCTCTCTACTCCACCACACCACGTCCAGGATGTGCCCAGTGTTGGGAAGGGAGAAGGCCCAGAGTGAGGAGACAACGCAACAATTCCTGCATGCGTTGTGTAGGGTTTGACTCTGGGAACAGCAGAGAGGAAACAGAAACACAGGATCAGAGGTATGAGCCAATAAGAGGGGAGACTGGACAGTCTTTGGGAGGCAGTTTGGTGAAGTAGTTAAAGCTCTGGTTTTTGAATCAGACCACTGTGTGTTCTAGGCTCAGTTCTGAAGCTCAGTTCTAGATAGGATATGTTAGTAATCACTCTCAACCTCATTTTCTTCCTCTGGATATTGATATGACCAGTCTCCTGGTGTGGTTCTGAGGCTGAAGTCCTCAAAGTCATGACTAGTGGCTGGAACATAAAATGGGCTTGATAAATATTAGCCAGTCAAATTAAATGTGAATAGGATGGGGCAAATCCAGACAGGTTTCTGGAAGGCATGGGAAGAAAAAAAGATCTGAGCAGGTGGTTGGAAGGCAGCTTGGTTTAGAATTGGTGGGTAGAGATGACAGAATGACAGATACAAGGTCCTGAAACTGAAAGAAAAACCAGGAGGGAATCATCTAAATGGGACTCAGTAGTCTGGGGCCTGAGAATGAGGTGGTCAGCACATCCACTTAGCTGGGACATAGAGAGGTTCAGCACTGGGCCCCAGCACCCTCCAGGAAATAAGGGAGGAAAGAGAAGGAGAAACCCCAGGTATCAGGAAGCCTGGCGATAGGGAGACAAAGTACATACTTGTGGCTTTATTAAAGGAATACTCAGGAAGGCTACAGCTGAGGTCCTTGGTGAAACTCTAGGGCTTTAGTCTTGAGGGAAGGGGCAGGGGCAGGGGCAGAGAAACGAAGACTATTGCTAACCTCTTTGGCTCTCAGATAAGGCTACACAGCTCTTTAGTTTTAGCATGCCTCTCTCTGGCTCCAGCAGTATTCTAGTAGCCTACACATACCTGGGTCCCGGTGGAAAGCTGGGAGGAGGAAATGATCAGACATGCGAGTGTGAGATACTGATAGCCAACCAGGTGCATTTGTGTGAAAAGCCCCTCCAAAGAGATATACTGAATATATGTGCAGTAACCTCACTTCTGACACTTTTTCTGTTGTCATTGCTGGTGCTAAATCACCAGTGATGCCTACATTCACAATGATGCCTAAAAGACCATTACTGATGAAAGAAGAACCATGTCTGGCTTTTTGTCTTATGCAGAAGGAGGCATGTTATATGTACACGGATTCTGTGAAGTGTTCTGTGCATGACAGGTATTCAGTAACAACCCAGATTTCCTAGCCTGCTTTGTCAGTGGCTGCGTTCCCTTGCCAATCTCAGTCCTGCAGAAAGTCATCCATATAATTCCTTGACATAACATTCATGGCGCTTCACTGGAGAATGTCCTACAACCTCAGTGTCTACATTGCTACAAACTCCCATTACCCAACCTCAGCCTCACCCAATGTATCCTTTTAGCCCTGGGTTTTAGCCCTGGATGGGTCCTTATGGATCTGCTGAACCAGAGCTTCTCCAATCCCTAAGTTCCAGACACTTCTCGTCCTTTCATCTCTAAATGGACAACCTTCTCACTTAACTCCTCTGAGAAGACCAAGGTTAACCCAACAACAGACTTATCTAGGCATCATGTAGCCAGTGACCAATTGAAAAATGCTGTGGACCTGCCAGCCCTATTCATAAAAGTTGTCTTGGATCTCACTTCCCTTTTGCCCTTGTTATTCTCTCCCTGGGCTCAGTTCCAGAATCTGCTTGGGGTTTCGATGCCTTGGATTCAGCTACAGAACTTGGCTCCTCTGGGTTTGCCCCTGGGTGCTGCCCAGAACGCAGCTTGTACTTGCCCTCTGGCTCTTCCTGTGCTTGGCTACTTCAGGAACTCACTCTGACCAAGCTATTCTGTTTTTCAGGATCCCATCCCAGTATGGCCTCCTGGAAAAAACCCTGCATGGGGAGATCTGTCAATTTGGCCAGAAATTCCTCAACTTTCTATCTTTCTGCCTTCTTAACTCAGCTAGTCTTTTTTCTTTCCTTAAGGTCTTAAGGAAAGTGTCACATTTCCATTCTAGGGAAAACCCTTGCACTGACACAATTTGTTGTATCCTTTTGCATTTCCTCTGAGGCTTCCAATAATAATATTCTATTCTATTAATTCATTCACTAAATAAATGTTTACTAGGAATACTATATGCTAGGTTAGAAACCAGCGAGCCACAGCCCACTGCCTTTTTTTTTTTTTCCAATGAAGTTTTATATTTCACAACTATTTATGTGTTGTTCATGGCTGCTTTCCTGCTATGGTGGCAGAGTTGAGTAGTTATAACAGAAACTGTCTGGCCTGCAAACTGTAAAATATTTACTATCTGGTCCTTCACAGAAAAAGATTGACAAAATCTGTGCTAGGCCGTGGAGTCTCTGAGCAGAATCAGACTTAGTCCTGCTCCTTAAGATGTTCAGTCTGGAGGATGGTGGGAAGGTATGGAAGACAGGTCACAACAGGCAATTACAATGAAGTGTACATAATATAGCTTGGATAAAGGCAAAGCAGAGTGACACAATAGCACACATGAGGGATATTTAACCCAGACTGTACTAGAGAGAGCTTTCTGGAGGAGATGACAGCTGAGCTACCTTCTAAAGGATAAGTGGGAATTGACAAGGCAATTAAAGGGAAAGGGGAGGGTATTTTTGTAGAAGGGCCAGTATGTGCAAAAGCATAGCATACCAGAAAGCCAGGAGTAGATGTAAAAGCACAAGGTAGGTCAAAGTGAAGAGAGAGAGAGAGAGAGAGAGAGAGAGAGAGAGAGAGAGTGTATTTGTAAAGAAGGGATGATCAGTGAGGAAGCCAGTTAGCCAGGCATATCAGAAGGGATATGAATGTCTTAATAAAAAGTTTTTATCTTGAAGGCAATGTGAAGTAGAGAAGACAATAGGATAGTTTTATCTATAGACAACCTCCAAATTTATACATGCTAACACAACTTCTGCTTCTGACTCTGAAGGAATAAATGGCACTGGGCTAGCCCTCTCAACATAAGTGACTATACAATAGGGTAAAATATATGAAGCACCAATTTTCAGGTGTTAGAAAATAGACAGCAAAAATACTGTGACCCTTGAGATAAGGGAAAGAGGTGAGCCTTATGTTTGTTCTGGGCATTTTCTGGTCTGTGGTATAGGAAGGTGGAAGACAGCAGAGCATGACAGTCTGGCTCAGCTGAGGAGGCAAAGGCAGGAACCTGGGGATGCTAAGGTCAATGGGTAAGAATTTACTAGTAAGAATGTCACAAAGGAGGAATTTCATAAATATGCATAGGAGTCCCTTTACGTCTTTGCCCAAACACTAAGCTGTATATGTGCAGGACAGAACTTCACAAGCCTGGGAAATATAGCTACTGAGGAGCTAAGAGCTGAATGGAGAGTGCAGAAGTCACACAATGCTGAAGACGTAGGACTTCCAACCATCCATATTTGAGGAACCTTGCTGGCCATTCTGGCCATTATATTTGTGGAAAAGCCACAACTTAGGAGAAAAATACTTTCACACTAGAGTAAGGGCTACTCGGGACTCACCCTAAGAAAGCTTAGAAAACAAGCCTCAAAAGTGAAACAAGTAGATATACCAGTAAATTAACCATCTGCTAGATCAAAACTCCTTTCTCTTTAGAAGAAGGTAACAAATTCAGTTACTCACCAATTTCCATCATACAATAAAAAATTACTAACAAGTACAGAAGCAGGAAAATATGATCTATAATCATGAGAAAAAACAGCCAAAAGAAAGAGTTCTTGAGATGATGGGGATGTCACGATTACCACACAAAGACCTTAAAACACCTACTCTCAAGTTGAAGGACTTAAAGGAAGAGATGGACATAATGGGTAAACAGATGAGGACTCTCAGCAGAGAAAGAAACTATTTTTAAAAACCCAGTGGAAGTTCTAGACCTGGAAAATATAATATCTGTATTCGGGTATGGCAAAGAAAAAGGTCTATAAACTTAAAGACAGGGTGATAGAAACAATTTAAAATGAAACAGAGACAAAAACCTAAAAAAAAAATGAACTAGAGTCTCAGTGATCTTTGGAACAACAGTGAGTTGTTTAATATAAGGGTTATTGGAATCCCAGAAGGAGAGGATAGGGAGATTAGGTATAAAATTATGTAAAGAAATAATGCCTGAAATTACCCCAAATTTGATGAAAAATATCAACCTATGGATCCAAGAAGCTCAATAAACTGCAAACATCATAAAAACAAAGAAAATCATATCTATCCACATCATAATAAATTAATGATAATTAGAGAAAATAAAAAAGTCTTAAAAGCAGCCAGAGCCAATAAGACACATTACAATCAGAAAAACAAAAATAAGAATGACTGCTGGCTTCAAAAACAAGACAAACCAGAAGACAATGAAATGACAACTTTAAAGTTCTTAAAGAAATAAAAAACGGTCAATCTTGAATTCTATATCCTGCAAAAATATCCTTCAAAAATGAGGGTGAAATGAAACACTTTTTTGATGAATGAAAGCTGAGTGAATACATTAATATATTACCAGCATGCCTGCAGTATATGAAATACTGAAGGACTTCTGGTTGAAATGAAATGAAAATAGATGTAAACTCAGATCTACATAAAGGAATAAAGAGTGCTAGAGATGGCAAATACATGGGTAAACTCCACCTTTAATCTCTTTTTCACTGAGGAGCTTCTCCCTTGAAGTAAAGACGTTCAAATTTTCTCATTCTGAGTGAAAAAAAATTTTTTTCTGTCCCTGTTCTCTTCCCACAAAGTCTATCTTTTGGCTTTCCCACACTTCCAGGCTTTTTGGGAAAGTTAAGCTGACTGTTTCCATTTCCTCTCCTTGAACTCTTTCCTCAGATCTTTGCAACCTGATGCTGAGCTCTCACCTTAGCTCATTTATTCCACCAAGCCTCTGAAACCTTGATTTTTGCTCCCTTCTATTCCCACAGTTGGGCAATTGCTGGGGCAATCAGAAGAAAATTACTGTTGGGGGCCTGGGTGGATCAGTCAGTTAAATGTCAGCTCTTGATTTCAGCTCAGGTCATGATCTCACAGTTTGTGAGTTTGAGACCCATACTGGGCTCTGTGCGGACAGCGAGGAGGCTGTGTGGAATTCTCTCTCTCTCCCTCTCTCTCTGCCTCTCCCCCACCCAGAAAGAAGAAAATTACTGTCTGCTTTATTTCTCTTTAGAAAATAAAGTATATTTTAGGGACACCCAGGTGGCTCAGTTAGTTAAGTGTCCGACTTTGGCTCAGGTCATGATCTCGCAGCTCGAGGGTTCGAGCCCCCCGCTGGGTTCTGTGATGACACTGAGACTGCTTTGAATTCTGTCTGTCTGTCTGTCTGTCTCTCTCTCTCTCTCTCTCTCTGCCCTTCCCCTGCTCATGCTCTCTCTTTCTGTCACCCAAAAATAAATAAACATTAAAAAAAAAGAAAAGAAAATATTTTTTAAATTCAATAAAAATTATCATTTTTAATGTATTGTTTAGCGAGTTTTGACAAAGGCATGCAATCATGTAACCAATCACAATACAAAATATTTCTACTACCTACAAAAATCACCACGTGTCCCTTTGTACTCAACTGCATTCCTCCATCCCCAGCCCTTGGCAACTTATGATCTGTTTCTGGTCTCTACAGTTTTGCATTTTTTAGAATATAGTATAAATGAACTCATATAGTATGTAGCCCTTTGAGTTTGGCTTCTTTAACTTAGCATAGTTTTGACATTCATCCATGCAGTTATATGGATCAGTTTATCCTTATTTCAAATATGAATATCCTACTGGTTCAAGGTCATCATTAGACTCCTGTTTCCACCATTTACTAGTGTGTGACCTTGAACAAGCTTCCAAATTTTTTAAGACTCAGTTTCCTTTTCTGTGGAAAAGTGGAAATAACAATAGTGCCTACATTCTAGGGTTGTTACAGGTATCATAGAAGGAAATCCATATAAAAATAGTACAGTTCTTGGTACATAACATTCCATAAATGGTTACTTATTCTTAAATTTTTTAATGTTTATTCATTTTATTTTTGAGAGACAGAGAGAAAGAGAGAGAGAGAGAGAGAGAGAGAGAGAGAGAGAATATGAGTGGGAGAGGGGCAGAGAGAGTCAGAGACAGAATTCGAAGGAGGCTCCAGGCTCTGATCTGTCAGCACAGAGTCTAACATGGAGTTCAAATTCATGAGCTGTGTGATCATGACCTGAGCTGAAGTTGGATGTTCAACCACTGAGCCACCCAGGCACCCCAAATAAATGGTTACTTTTAATATTGATATCCCATTTCTCCAGGGAAGATAGAGATTGGGAGCAACCTGGAGCATTCACAGGATCTGTCTATTAGGGTAAGGCAAGGTCTTACAGGATAGCTGAGTTTTGTAAGTAGTATGGTTAGCTTAGTTGTGGTTCCAGTGGCAGTCAGCACTGAGGGGGTGGGGGTGTAGAAGTCCATTGGGTGGGTGGAGCAAGTGGCAGGAAAATAGCAGCAGAATGAGTCAGGTGTACAGACAGAAGTTCCCAGAAACAAGCAGCAGAGCCCTGACACAAGCTTATCGTTAGGGTTCATGTTCTATTTTCTGGAGGCTGACAGAGAAGCAGTGGCAAGTGTGAGAACACAGTCATCCTGTCAGTGAGTGTCCACCTCCAGTGTACTGTGCTTCTTTCCATTTACTGCCTCAAGGCCTTCTCTGAAGCTCTGAAAAGACTTGGCCAGCAACCAAGTGCCTGGAGTGCAGGGAAGTTAGTGCTCCTGGAGACAATCCCCAGGCTGTGGAGGGGTGGGTGCTCATGGACAATGCTGGAAGGCATCCTGTACACTTTTCAGAGGTGTACTGATGCCAGTGACTTCGAAATACACTCTTTGGTTGATTCTTCCTTCTCCCTTCTCCCTTGTCATTCTACCCCAGTCCTTTCACTCCCGCTTCCTTCGCCTTCTATATGAACTACCTGCACCAAAGTCCTTTCCTCAGGCTCTGCTTTTGGGGGAAATTAGACATGACTCGTTCAACTAAGATCACGTGTCTGGGCACAGAGATCCATAAAATAACAGCCTGGAGGTTAGACAAGAACCAGCTGGGGCTACTCTTCCTGTTTCTAGAAGCAAAGTAATAGTTTTATAGAATAAAAATGATGCTTCAACACCCCACCACCCAAAGTTATGGGTGTTGATTCTGTTGTTGTCATCATAATTGTTGCCATTGTTATCACTATAGATATCATTATTACAACCACTACCATTTACTGAGCACATTCCCTGCAACAGGCACTTCGTAGGCGTTAGCTGACATCCCTCCATTCTCACAACGGTCCTGCTAGGTAGGTCGGTTACCAGCCCCATGTTATGGATGAGGGAACTGAGCTGCTAGTAAGTGCCAGAGCTGAAATTATGATCAGGTCTGTCAAACTTAAGACTATGCCCTTTCTACTCCACCGGGGATTCACAGCCTCAGCCAAGTCCAGGTTTAGTTAGGAGGTCATTCTAATGTCATGCATGGCTGTCACCAGAATCGGCTCTTGGGGTAGAGATGCCAGGGGACAAGTAGGGTGGTACCTGTCCAATGCCCCAGGCAACAAATGAAAGTATTTGCTCTTGATGTTCATAAATCTCTGCTTTCTTTGAATTCAGTCTTCCCAGCCCAATTTTTCTGAACTTCTGGCCCCTGATGTATTTGATATCTTTAAAACCTAGCCCATTATCTAATTCTCATCTTGGAGATAAAAACCATAATCTCAGGGCACCACCAACCTCCTATCCTCATTGCTACTCTAGAATCTGGTTATATGTTTACTGTGCACTGACAAATACCACTGCAGTTATATTTTTAGAAAAAGGAACTTTATTTAAAAGTGTCCTTCCCAGCTGACTTTTCTACATAAATATCGTTATATATGGGAGAGAGGCTATATTTCTGGACAAGTTCCAAATGTTTACTACAACATTAACACCTGAGTTTGAAGCCTCAGGGAAGGAACTGTAGCACTTTGGATGATAAATTCTAGCAATGTTTATCTAATTTAAAAAAATCCAGGAGCTTGTATTTAAAAACTTAGCAGGAGCAGTAAATAACCGCTTTGTGTTTTAGAGTTTAGCAAAAAGAATGGACTTCTCCCATCCCGATTAGTTCATTTTTCAGGTTTGAATCTTAACTGTTGCCTAAACTCTGTAAGTAAGTAAGTAAGTAAGTAAGCCAATACTCTTCTGTATTTCCAACTTTTTAGGTAGTAGATAGAAGAGGTAGTGAGAAATAGGAATTATTCAGCGTATGTTTGTACCAGGTGCTTTTGTATGTTATTATCCAATTTACGTTTCAATCCCATTTCATTGATGAGGAAAGGCTCTGAGAAGATCTGTACCTTGTCATTGGACACATTCTCAGTGAGTGGTTGAACTGGGATTTGGCTCACAATTGCTTTGTTTTTAGGAAGGCTTTTTGCATTGTCAGTGAGAGAGAAGATAGAAGTCCCAGGGGAAAGTTTGTTAAGCTAATAATAGAACCAAAGCCTATTGAATCAAGTCTATATATAGGATAAAAAGGGGGGTCAGGCTGGGGTAAAAAATTCCACCTCAAAATTGAAGGGAAAAATGTAGACAGAACTCCAGTCTCGTTCGTGAGCGTAGATGTAGAAACTTCAAACAAAATATTAACAGATGCTATATCCCGTTATACTATATCACAAACATGTAGAGTTTATTCCAGGAATACAATGGTGGTATAGCATTCAAAATTCAATCACTATAACTCATCACATTAACAGAAAAAAAGAAAAACTATATGTATATCTTCATAGATACAGAACAATCATTTGATTGCATTCAATATCCATTCGTGATAAAAAAAACACTCAGCAAACTAAGAATAGAAAAGAACTTTCTTACCTGATAAAAAAAAGAAATCTACAAAAGAGCTAAGGCAAAAATCATACTTAAGAATGAGATATTAAAAAGCTGTCCCCCCAAATAAATAAAGCTTTCCCCACAAGACTGGAATCAAGGCAAGAATGCCCACTATCACCAGGTTCTAACCATGAAATAAGGCAATAAAGAGAAATAGAAGGCATAATGATAAGAAGGGAATTGTTGGTAGAAGATATAATAGTATAATATTCCAAAATAAAAATTCCAAAGTAAAAATTCCAAAATAATCTGTACATAAACTAATAGAATTAAAAAGTGCACTTAGCAAGATCTCTGAATAACAAGTCAATATGCAAGAATCAATGTCATTTCTATATACCAGCGACAAAAATTGAAAATTTAAAAAGCTGTCACTTGCAATAGTATAAAATATATAGTATCTAAGAATAAATCCAGTGAAAAATGAACAAGACGTCTTCTCCATAGAAATCTACAAAACAGCAATCCCTATCAAAATAACACCAGCATTCTTCACAGAGCTAGAACAAGCTATCCTAAAATTTGTATGGAACCAGAAAGGACTCTGAAAAGCCAAAGCTATCTTGAAAAAGAAAACCGAAGCTGGAGGCATCACAATCCTAGACTTCAAGACATATTACAAAGCTGTAATCATCATGACAGTATGGTACTGGCACAAAAACAGACACTCAGATCAATGGAACAGAATAAAGAACACAGAAATGGACGCATAAATGTATGGCCAACTAATCTTTGACAAAGCAGGAAAGACTATCCAGTGGAAAAAAGTCTCTTCAGCAAATGGTGCTGGGAAAACTGGACAGCGACATGCAAAAGAATGAACCTGGACCACTTTCTTACACCATACACAAAAATAAACTCAAAATGGATGAAAGACCTAAACATAAGACAGGAAGCCATCAAAATCCTAGTGGAGAAAGCAAGCAAAAACCTCTCTGACCTCGGCCACAGCAACTTCTTACTCAACATGTCTCCAGAGGCAAGGGAAACAAAAGCAAAAAATAAACTATTGGGACCTAATCAAAATTAAAAAAGCTTCTGCACAGTGAAGGAAACAATCAGCAAAACTAAAAGACAACCGAAGGAATGGGAGAAGATATTTGCAAACAACATATCAGATAAAGGGTTAGTATCCAAAATCTATAAAGAATTTAACAAACTCAACACCCAAAATATTAATCCAGTGAAGAAACGGGGAAAAGACATGCAGAGACACTTCTCCAAAGAAGACACCCAGATGGTCAACAGACACATGAAAAAATGCTCCACATCACTCATCATCAGGGAAATACAAATCAAAACCACAATGAGATACCACCTTACACCTGTCAGAATGGCTAAAATGAACAACTCAGGCAACAACAGATGTTGGCAAGGATGCAGAGAAAAAGGATCTCTTTTGTAATGCTGGTGGGAATGCAAACTAGTGTGGCCACTCTGGAACACAGGATGGAGGTTCCTAAAAAATTAATAATAGAACTACCCTATGAGCCAGCAATTGCACTACTAGGTATTTACCCGAGGGATACAGGTATGCTTTTTCAAAGGGGTACATGCACCCCCATGTTTATAGCAGCACTATCGACAATAGCCAAAGTATGGAAAGAGCCCAAATGTCCATCGATGGATGAATGGATAAAGAAGATGTGGTATATATATACAATGGAGTATTACTCGGCAATCAAAAAGAACGAAATCTTGCCATTTGTAACTATGTGGATGGAACTGGAGGGTATTATGCTAAGCGAAATTAGTCAGAGAAAGACAAATATCATATGACTTCACTCATATGAGGAATTTAAAATACTAAACAGATGAACATAAGGGAAGGGAAGCAAAAATAATATAAAAACAGGGAAGGGGACAAAACATAAGAGACTCTTAAATATAGAGAACAAACAGAGGGTTGCTGGAGGGGTTGTAGGAGGGGGAGTGGGCTAAATGGGTAAGGGGCATTAAGGAATCTACTCCTGAAATCATTGTTACACTTATGCTAACTAACGTGGATGTAAATTAAACAATAAATATATTAATTAATTAAAAAATAAAAACAAACAATAACAACCCTTGAGGAGTTACTAGAGCAGGGGACAAAGAGACACTTATATTTTATTTCAGACACTTGTATATCATTTGAAATTTCTAAAAATAATGTTAACTATTGTAAATTAGAAAAATAAAAGAATTTTAAAAGACAAAAAAAAAAAGAAATCTATAAAACATTATTGAGTGGGGCACCTGGGTGGCTAAGTCAGTTGAACACTGGACCCTTGACTTTGGCTCAGGTCATGATCTCATGGTTTGTGAGACTGAGCCCTGCATTGGGCTCTGCTTCTGGGAGTCTCTCTCTCTTCCTCTCTTTCTGCCCCTCCACTGCTTGTGCTCTCTCTCTCTCTCCCTCTCAAAATAAACTTAAAAAAATTACTGAGTGAACGGAGAGCAAATCTAAATAAATGAAGTGATAGAACATATTTGTTGATTAGAAGAGTCAATAATGTAAAGTTGTCAGATATCCCCTAATTTGTTCATAAATTCAACATAATCTCAATCAAAATACTAGTGGAGTTTTTTTTAAAAATAAAAGTTGACATCATGATTTTAAAATTTATGCAGAAATATAAAGGACTAAGAATAGTCAAAATAGTCTGAAGAAGAATAAAGTTAGAGAACTAATGCTTCTAGATGTGAAGGATAGACAAATAAATAATGAAACAGAATGACAGAATACAGAGTCCGGAAATAGACCCACAGATATATAGTCACTTGATATATGACAAAGGTCACACTAATGCAGAAGGGAAAGGATGGGCATTCCAATAAAGGATTCTGGAAAAAAATTTTAAAATCTATCTTGACTCTTACCTCATACCATATACAATTTCAATTACAGATCAATTCAGCAAAACAATAAAACTTTTAGAAAAGAATAAAGAACAAAGTCTTTATAGCTTTGGGGCAGGCAAAGATTTCTTAAGTAAGATACAAACAGTGCTAACCATGAAGAAAAAAAAGATCATTTGAATTATGTTAAAATTAAAACCTCTGTTCATCAAAAGATTAAAAGAGTGAAAAGGCAAATCATAGAACAGAAGATATTTGGAATACACATAATTGACTAAGGACTCTTATCTAGAATGTAAAAATAACTGCTATATATCAATAAGAAAAAGGCAGACAACTCAAGAGAAAAAAATGGTCAAAAGACTGAACAGGCACTTCAGATTTATCCAAATGACCAATAACAACACAATAGCAAAAACCAAAGAAATTCAAACTAAAATCACAATGTGATATCACTACACATACCATGAAAAGGACCAACAATATCAAGTGTTGGCAAGGATGTAGATTACCAGATTTCTCTTGCTGTGGAAAACTGTTTAATAATCACTACTAAAGCTGGGCTATATATCTTATGACCCAGTAATTCCATTCCTAGTATGTAAAGAACAGAAATGCATACATATATTTACTAGAATACATGCACATGAATGTTTATATGGCACTATTCATAATAGTCCCATGTTGAAAACTACCCAAATGTTCATCCGTAATAGGATGGTAAAATGAAATGTGGTATATTCATGCAATGAAATATTATACAGTTATGAGAAAGAGCAAACGAAAATTATGCACAACTACATGGATAAACTATAAAGTTGAACAAAACTACAAAGTTAAACAAAAGAACCCAAACACAAAAGAGTACCTGCTGTAAAATTCTATGTATTAGAAGTTAAGATGGTGGCTGCCCTTTGTAGGGGAGCACTGTCTGGACAAAAGGAGGCTTCTGGAGTGCCAGTAATTTTCTGATTTTTGTGCTGCTAACATGCATGTGTTAAAATGAATGGGAAACTGTGAGCTGTACATTTATGATGTAGCCACTTTTCTGTATGTATGTATGTATGTATGTATGTGTGCTTCAATTAAAAGTTTGCTTTTAGGGCTGCCTGGGTGGCTCAGTCGGTTGAGTGTCTGACTCTCGGTTTTGGCTCAGGTCATGATCTTGCAGTTTCGGGGGTTCAAGCCCCACATTGGACCCCACATTGGCTGTCTGGGTGGCTCAGTCGGTTGAGTGTCTGACTCTCGGTTTTGGCTCAGGTCACGATCTTGCAGTTTCGAGGGTTCAAGCCCCGCATTGGACTCTATGCTGGCTGTACAGAGACTGCTTAGGATTCTCTCTCTCCCTCTCTCTCTGCCCCTCTCCTGCTCACGTTGTCTCTGCCTCTCTCAAAATAAATAAATAAACTTTAAAAAACCATTTTTTAAGAAAGTTCACTTTTAAAAAGGAAGATGTGAAGGTAGAAGCAATGTTAGCTTTCTTTCACCGTCTCTCAAGGCTCACCCTGGCCTTTCCTAGGCTTGAGCTGCGTTGTATTGGAATCAAAAATTTAATTCCCATGTAATGGGGGTGGTGACAGGGCAATGACAAGGGTGAGCTGTGAACTTGTAAGAGTTATTGGTGAGAGCTCAAGGCTTACCCCAGAATATTTTAAAGATCACAGGTCAGGTGCTCAGCCTGCATGGAGCCATTAGCCAGGAACTGCAAAGCTGGTGTCTTTATTTTCAGATTTGACCTGTCAGGGAGGCAGCTTGGTAGAGAGAGAGCTTGCTTCCTCTTAATTCAACAAATATTCACTGGTCACATGTTATGCTCTAAATCCTGGGTCCTGGGGGTTCTGAGCCAAACCAGACAAGGGCTTTGCCCTGTCTTAGGATATTAGGGCAATGAAACATGTGAACAGGCAACTGCAATGCAGCATGGAAGATGGCATGATAGGATAACCAAAAGGCTGGAGCAAAAAAGAGGGCTGCTAATCCAGAGTAGGGAAATAGAAAAGTGTTTCCAAGGCAATGGGGATTAAGCTGAGAACAAAAGTGTGGGGTGGGCAGCAGTCACCCAGATGAAGGTGGTGGGGGTGAACCAGAATGTTGCAAACCCATCAAACAGCCTGTGCAAAGGCCCAGAGGTCACAATGAGCAGGGTGCTATCTGAGAATATAAGATGGGTGTGGAGTCAAAAAAAAAAAAAAAAAAGCTACAGAGAGGCAAGAGATTAGGCTGGTCAGGTCTCAGTAAATTTAGCGCTATTGAAGAATTAGTCTTTTAACCCAGGCTCACATAATTAAATCCTGGATCTACCCTTCCTGGGGTGTATGACCTCAGTCAAGTCTCTTCCGCTTTGGTAGTATGAGAATTTTCTTAGTTTTGCCTTGAGTATCAGCTTTCCTTCCAATGCTTTAAAAAATACATGAAGAGGTGACTTATTTTTTTTAAGGGCCTGCACATAGTAGGTGCGTGTAGGCAAGGTGGTTGATAGATGGGTGGCCAGGGTTGGTTGATAGATGGGTGTCCAGGGTTCTGTAGCAAAGGAGGACAGCATCTCAGCCTTATTATTTAGGAACACAAAAGTTGGCTCATACCCACGCCCACCACCATGTGCTGGCAGCTGAGAACACTGCAAAGGCAATAATCAGGATGGAAAATTCCTCTTTCCAAGTTCCCAAAACCTGCAGCCCAAGGTGGCAGCTGGTGGCCTATTATTCCCTGGAGCTCTGGTGAAATGGAAGAGTTCTGTTTGTGCCATTCTGAGCAGGAAAAGTCTGTTTTCTCTCGATGAAGAGGGATAGTTTATGGTTAGAGGGGTATTTCCTTAGGTTTTTGTTTTTTTGTTTTTTGCTTTTGTTTTTCCTGAACTTCTTAGAGATTAAATTATTGCAGTAAAGGGGCAGCAGGAATTCTTTTGACTCAATAAGGTCTGGCTTCCTAGTTCTTCCCTGGAGGGAAATAAAGCATTGAAAAATTTATTCATTGCTTGAACACATTTCCAGGGTGCTGCCAGCATCAAGACCAGACCAGGCAGTGAGCTGAAAGATGAGACAGAGAGACTGGTAGTGGAGGTGAGCAGGCAGGCCAGGGAGCTCCCACTATTTGAAGAGAACAGAGACACTGGGCAGCAAGCAGGTCTGGCTTAAGAGGCAGAATTCCAGGGCTTGGAAGGATTGATAGGAGCAAGGGAGGAACCTCATCCCAGTGGGGGGGCCTGGGGGCAACCAGGGCTCCTACATGAGTCTCACTGGGGAACAAGGCCACCTTAAGGGCAAGGTCAGCCAGATGGAAGGCAGTCCCTAAATATCTATGGAATCAATGAATGCCTAAAGATTGAGACCCATTTATTAGAACTGGAGTTCAAGGCAAGGACTGGATCACACGAAATGATTTACAATAGTAGCCAACAAATATATAACACTTAATATATGCCAAACTCTTCTAAGCTCTTTACACATATTAATCCATTTCCTCCTCACAAGAATCCTGTGAAGTTCGTATGTTATCATTCCCACTTTATGGAAAAGAAAACTGAGACACAGAGGGCTTAATTAAGTGGTGTGCCTAACATCTCATGAACTGTAAATGGTGGTGTCAGGGATTTAGTCTGGTTCCAGAGACCACTCTTTATCATTAGGCGTGCCGGCCTTGTTAGAAGTGGGACAATGATGGGTTGCTTAACTCCTGCAAAATTCTTCCAAACAAGGAAAATCACTGGTGCCAGAATGCTGGGGGCGCTGCAACTGAATTTGAACACAGGACTTCCGCAGGCTCACCTTTGAGGAACACGTTTGCCCGAAAGCGCTCTTCGTCGTGGGTTATTCTTCAAGCGTGTACCCCCTAGTAGCTACGATTAGCAAATCTAAGACTTGGTCTGCCAGTTTTTTGCTTTTTTTTTTTTTCCTTTTTTTTCTGCAAGTTTTGGCCCACCAGCTACCAAGATGCGGAGCTGATCTCTTGCTCTGGCTGATGGAAGCATCTGACTGACCTCAGATGGAGGCAACCTCTCAACTGGTGCTCCTGACACGGAAGTGGCGTGAGCCGATTTCCAACTGTTGTGCGTTCAGAACCCAAACTGACATCACAACTCTGTTAACTTGCTTCCATGATCTGTGGTCCCATGAAATTCCACGTTACTGTGTCAACCTAAATAAGCATTGCAAAGAGTTAGGGTGTTGCTCTACGCAGGGTGCCTCAGCAAGTACTGATGAAGAATAAGACCCATGTAAGTTGGGTTGGAGAGGCATTTTACTGGTTGATTTCCAACGTGAAGCCCAAGAATCCTTGCAAATTGGGAGGATATTTGGCAGGAATGCAGTGGCTGGCAGAAAACACGCAGCAATTTCAGTCATGACCATGAATAGTCAGCCTTATTTGGCATAAACAATTCTTCAGGGTATATTTTCCACTCATTGTTTGGAAAACTTTAAGCACATAAATGCTGTTGGCTCCAGCAGAGTTTTGTGTATATGAATTCTGAGTAACCTTAATAAGATTTTTAGCACAGACGCGTTTCCCCTTCTTGTGATTGTTTTAAGTAGTTACGATTATTTTTTTTAATGGAGAAGATGTTTGTAGCAAGCCCATTGAATAACACATATTGAACGCTAGCTCTATATCAGACACTGTGGTGGAGCTGGGGACACAGTGATGGTCCCAACCAACTCCAATGCTCTTCTCCAGGGGTCTAGCATGAAACTATGGTAGAAGGTGAGGAAAAGCAAAGAGAACACAGGAAAGAGGAGGTAAGGGAAAGGATCATATAGGAAGTTTGGCCAATGTTATTTCTAATATACACAGTACGCTGAAGATGCTAATTATCATTGCATGCCCCCAAATTGAGGAGAATATGAGAGATTTTTCCATCTTTTATGGATTAAAGGAAGTAAGATGCACTGAACTGAGGTAGACTTTAGAGAGGGTTTAGAGTGTGTCCTATGTGACATTTCCTTGATGTCATTACAAGGGATGCTGTGGACCCCAGGAGTCTTTGAGCTTAACAGCTAGGTGGTTTCCTTATCTCATCCCAGCTTTGCTTCTTGTCTAGGTAGGTGCTGCTCAGGCCTTGTATACTCTGAGGCAAATCCCACCTAAGAATTTTTTTGTGTGGGCTTGTAGGGGGAGATGGGGAGAGGGGAGAGAAACCAAGTAAAACTGATCTTGATCAACAGAAATTACAGAACACATAAATCTCAAACTCTGTTTACTTCCCTTAGCTTATTTACAAAAACACAAGTCAGTAAATACTAACTTGTAATCAAGATTAGCTGACTAGTTCCATGTGTTTGCCTGGCTGATTGTGAAATGTATGTTGTATTTGTTATTAAGTTCCCTGCTGAGAGGGAAAAGTGTCACAAATGCAAACTCTATTTCCTCACTGTTGGTTGGGCTATCTGCAGTAGGAGGTCTTTTGTAAAGTATCTTTGAATTTTAATGTTTATTTATTTTTGAGAGAGACAGAGTGTGAGCGGGGGAGGAGCAGAGAGAGAGAGGGAGACACTGAATCCAAAACAGGCTCCAGGCTCCGAGCCGTCAGCACAGAACCAGATGTGGGGCTTGAACTCACAAACCACCAGATCATGACCTGAGCCAAAGTCGGACACTTAACCGACTGAGCCACCCAGGTGCTCCAAGTATCTTTGAATTTTAAACTTGGGGCTATTCATCTTTGTCAGTATTTAAGTTAGGGATAAAATGAACCTTGAACCCAGCCCTCTCTCCATCTAAGACATGGAGAGAATTTAGAGGCCAGGTGGAAACTTCAGGAAGTTCTCACCAGGTGAGGGTAGCCAATCAGATGAGAGGATATGTCCAAGATTTCAAGATGAGATCAGAGCTAAGTCCTTATTTTAAGGTTCAGAAATGTGGGTGAGAATAATGACAAGTTCAGAAATAAGCACATTTTGGCCAGGTTAACACAGAACTTGCTGTGTATCTGGTACTAAGCAAAAAACCCATCTATGAGTTATCTCATTTAAAAATAATCATGACTAATACTTTGTGAGCTTTCACTAGATGCCAAGCCTTTTTAAAGGGTTTTTAGAATATTAACTCATCTACCCCTACAAGAATCCAGTGATGTCGATTTTGGTTTTATTACATAAAATGGGAGCTCAAAAGGTTAGTTGGTGTCTTTTCCAAGGTCCTAGGTGAATTTATTCCATATGAATAGAGAGGAACTTAGCTTTGAATCCTGGCCCATTTTCAAAACAGCTTCATGAGGTAGGTGCTTTGATCATCCCTGCTTTACAAACGAGCAAACTGAGGCACAGAGAGGTTAAGCAATTTTCATACTGTCCTGTAAGTGAATGTCAGATTCAAGACCCCTAGTGGGATCTGACTTTCAGGTCCATGATGGTTCACACTGTACATGGTATACGTTGCTTTTTAGCAGAGCACTGACCACTGGCCAGTCTTTGGGGCAAGAGAAACCTGACTTAACAGTGTTTCTCACCACAGAAATGCTCTTTCGGCTCTCACAGTGTTCTGATATTTGGTGCTGAGATTCCCTGTTGCAGGAGGAAACTGCTCTCTCTCACCTCCTGCGTTAGCTTATTTTTCTGGCTTTTAGCCTTCACGTGGAAAACTAGCCCTCTTTCACTGTTTGTTTGTTTTTTTTTTTCTGATGAGCTCACCTTCAGAATACAAAGTGTAAGAGGAAGGCAGAATTAGCCCAGGAGCTGGGTAACCAACCACTCAGGTCTGCAAGCAAGAAATGTTTACCTAAAAGTTCAGTCAATGGACCAAAGATGGAACCAGAGGCTTGAAAAGCAAAGCCAAATGAATCCATGTCCGCTGCAGTAGGGACAAGCGGACAGATGTACAGCTCTCTTCAAAGGTTGCTTAGGGACCCAATAAACCTGAAAAGACTGTGCCCTGAATCTCAATGTGGGTGGGCGGATAAAGGAACATTATTCCTCTTCTTCCTCTTGGTTTTCCCAGGGTGTGCGCAACAAAGCAAATGCAATTTGCATTCAATGACGGAAAGCTACTCACATCTGTAAACACTAACTGTCCCAGTCAGCAAAAGCCTCCAGAAAGCCTCTTAGCCCCATTTTGAGGAGCCAGATGTGAAGAGAAAGCCTTCTGCTTCGCATTGTTCTTTCCACTTGAGCTGCAAGACCCTGGGAAGCTCCATGTGCAGGCAAACATGGCACATGTTGCTCTTAAACTGAACCAAGCTTATTATGTTCGAGAGAGTTTAATTAAACTCTTGCTGGCGGTGGTGAAAAGGGTTAGCTTCCTCTCCAGCCTTTCTTCATGTGTTCCCTACAGGTAGCGCACACTTTTCCCTTCCAATGGAAGGTCATTAGGATCACATGAATATACAGAGACCGAAGGACTCCAAGAGGTTCTGGGGGCATTTGACTCACAACTTTTAATTTAATCAATCAACTCAGCGGTACAGTAAAGAGATTACAACCATCCTACTCCCTGATCATAGGCAATCCGCTTTACTGCAGGGTGGCCCTTACTAATCCTTTTTACTAAAAATAAGGCCAGGCTGCTTGTGCTGTGATTTCCTATATCCTTTGTCCTGTTATATGTTTGTTCTTTCGCTCTGAATTTCACCAAGGCTAGAAAAAAGCTGCAAGGATTTCTTTGTACTCATGCTTTACTTCCAGCCCCAAACAGCAGAGTTCTTGCAAATTGGGAGGGAGGTTTGCCAGGACTGTAGTGCCTGGCACAGACCTTTGCAAAAAGCCCCACTCGTGATTATAAATAGTTGCCCTTTCTTGGCATAAAGCAATTCTTGAGGGTCTATTTTTCAGCTCTGTTGTTTGGAAAACTTAGGCACATAAACGCCATTAGCTGTAGCAGAGTTTTGTGTGCAAATTCCTGGGTAACCACACACAATGCTGTTGGTTAATGGACTTTGTATATTCCCTCTCCTATAATTTCATAAAGCTTTTCAGAGTTTAGAGTATCTTCATGCAAAGGGAAAATGAAGTCTTTATTGTTAAAGTATGCGTTTCTTGGAATCACCAAAGAGGTATCAGCAAAGAGGTCTGAAGGAAATCCTACATGAAAAATGCATGGGTTGGTGTCATACTTAAATGTTAATCACATCCATTTTGCCAGGGGAACTGGCGGCATTAGAGCTTACATAATAACTGATCCATGACTTGCCAATGAATCCAATCTTTCTTCCTCCTCAAATCAGTTCCAAACAGGTGGCCATTTAAGCTTCATGAATGAGACGCAGGAGCCATATGCTCTTTGAACCGCCAACCAGCAGGAGTAAATGGCAAATAAGTTATCAATAAATTAATTTACCTCTATCGTTGGTAATGAGACTTTACCTTGATAGACACAAGGACAGTAATACTTTATATAATATATAATAGTCTATGGTCAATCCAGTGTAGGCATGTCTTATTTAGCAAAGGGTATGCCCAAGAAATCGTCTGTGGACTTCCAGGAGGGAGACAGCGCGAGAGGCCGGAACCTTCCAATTTCAAGTCCCATTTAAATGCCAATAAAATAGTCTGAGGCAAAGGTTTCAGAAATAGCAGTCATAATCATCACTCAAGGAAAGAGGAGTAAAAGGGGGAGAAATGATTTTAAACTATTAAAAATGTTTGGCTGTATGAGAGCAGAACTCTGAATTAAGAACCTGGGTGCAGGGTGAGGTGGGGGTGGGGCCGTGGAAGCAGTAAACTGTGGAATGAAATGAGAATAAACGCAGAAGTCAGAGAATAGTTGCAATCTGTTTTTTAAATACACCTATTTCAGGAGAGCTCATTATGGGAGGAAGGAGTGTGAGGGAGCAAACAATGATAACACAGGTACAGCGTGCAACGGGATGCTATAGGGAACTAAACAGAAAAATGCACTAGGAGGAAACATTCAGAGCAGAGACAGGAAAAGATGCAAAAGAAGACAGATCTGAGGAATGGAGCACCCTGGCCAAAACAAAAACAAAAACCCAAAAAAATCCCAAAACCAAAAAAAAAAAAAAAAAAAAAATGCGAAAGCATTTTTGGATAAATACAATAATTTACTGGAAAATCCTTAAAAGGCTTAGAAAGTCTAAAAATAAGAAAAAAACACATTTAAAAAACACTGAAAAGATAAATTAATTAAAGTGAAGGAAAAGCAGGTGGGGTTTCAGCCACGACTGAATTTAAGGCAAAAGTTATTAAAGCCAGCTAATTACATTAATTATGCAATGTTGAAAGTCAAAGCTAATAATGAGGGTATAATGACTATTATGTCTACAGGTTCCAAAGACACAGCAAAAATAGAAAACAATCTGTTAAAAATCAAGGAGAAATGATAAGTATACAATTTTAGATCAAGGTGTTAAGACCCCATTATCAGAATATGAACAATTAAGAAGAAATGATAAAGTAGTACAGCCTGAAAAAACATAATTACACTTACCATAATATAGCAGGAAGCATAGATATTGCCAAGAATTAAATGGATGGAAAACTGTAAACAAAAACCCCTGCAAGTTTCTTGCTGTTTCCTGATGAGATGGTGAACTAAGTACCCACTCCACACTCCTCTGAGCTCAACACTGGGAAACTTCAGAAACACAGAGACTGGGACTACCAGAGACATGGAAATAAAGGAGAGATCAACAGCCATCCTAGAAAATAATCGATATGAATGTGTGCTTGGGTAGAGAGGGATGGTAGAGACCAAAGGAATCTGAGAGCATGCCAGCATTCTTGTTTTGTTCAGGGGAAGACAAATATTGAAATGTTTATGAAATCAATGCAGATAAATCAGCATAAGTATGTGTTTTAAATTAAAGGCGACCACCACAAGCACAACAAAAACAAAATGAATCAAATAATGTTTAAACCAGCAGAAGAAAACCTAATGCAGGCAATGGAAAGAAAAGAAGTGGTTAAATGAAGAAACAAAAAGAAATTATAATCAGGAAATATAAAATAAGATGGCAGAAAGATTCTATTATGACAGTAATCATATGTGGGGTAAATGGAATGTAACAAAAACAAATAAAGCCAGAGGGGCCTTGAATGGACCAAGGACACTCACGTGCCATGAAATAAATAACGTATCCTTCGGCACGTTGGAATAAGATGCCATAAGATGGAATAAGATGGAATAAGATGGAATAAGAAAAAAGTCTTTCTCAAGTAAACATATATAAGGCCATGAAAAAAACAAACAGAACAAATTCTGTAAATACAAAAGTAGAAATATTCTATTACCTACTTTCTTACCAAAACAAAATAAACTTCAATGAAAAAATGACCCAGAAAGAAACCCAACCAGCACATGGAGATAGAAGCTGCTCTATCTTAGCCTGGTCTCCAGGCTGAGCAAAAAGGGTCCCCCCCGCCTCAGAATTTATAACCATTAAGTCTGAAATGTGGCATCACCCCATCGTTTTATAGCTTTTGTGTTGTTCTAAAGAGGCCCGATTCTTTGCTTGTTGTCTGTTTCTCTGGATGCTTTTAGGGTTGTTCCTATTCCCGTTATTCTAATATTTTACGATGTTATTCTTTCCATTCATTGTGCTGAACACTTGGCTCCTGAGGCTATTCCTGTGTTCCGTGCAATTAGTTGTCTTGGTTCTTATGTGTCGCCCTCTCTGGGGGTACTGGCTCCATCTTTCTTTGCTCTGCTGACGGTTGCCACTAGTCCAGCTTCCCAGATTTTGGCAGTATCTCTTGTATGGTGTATGTATTCTTTCCTCTTTTCTTGTTTTGTGAGTTTATTTATTTTTTATTCACCTAGTGCTATCTTTATGGAATCTAAGGAAAGATCATAAATTAATGTTTGCATTCAACCTGCCATGTTTAGCTGGAAGACCAGACTAACTGACTTTCCTTCCCTATTCCCAGTGCAGAAAACAGCGAGTTGTTGCAGTAAGACTTCCCAGACAGATGGAGGGAAGAGAGGAGAAAAAGCGGGAAAGAAGTTATTTATTCCTTTCTCTTTTGCCCCATCGTTCACTGAAACTGTGTATCATTACACTTGTACTTGGTACCAAATTCTAATACCGGGTGATGTACTCTATTCATACTCAGCCTGGTGGTCGCTCCACTGGGGGGCGCTGATGGGCTTAGAGAGGAATTTCCCTGTGATGGTAGGAAGGAGTGGGATTTTTTGTTAAATGTTTCATTTTGCTTCTGAAGTTAGATCTAGAGGAGACCTATGGTCCACCTATGACTCATCACCGTTCTAGACACTGAGCCGTGGAAACCCACAAATCATCTTATTCATAAATGGGAAGAAAGTGAGCAAGCTAAATATTATAAAGCTAACAATTCTTCCAAAAGTAATTTAGGGATTCAATGCAATCCCATTTAAAATTCTGACAGAATCCTTTACAGAATTTGATAAAATGATTTCACAATCACTTATAAAAATAGACAATAACACTGAAGAATATTTTAAGAAGAAAGAGTACTTCTTCTTCCAAGCCAGAAACCTGGCTCATCAGTTTTGATGTTTTCCTCTGTCACTCCTCCACATTGAATCCATGACAGAATCTACCTCTAAAAGATATCTCAAGTCCATTCATTCATTCTATCACATGTCTGCTGCCTTAGTCTGAGCTAGCACCATCACTGTAATATCCTCCTAATCCACCTTCCCAATAGCCACCAGCACCATTTAATCTGCTCCCCACTTAGCAGCCACATAGGGTCCTCTCTCTCCTGCCCCAGCCTCTTCAGTGCCTTCTCATTGTTCATCTCCCTCCACTCTCTTCCTTGCTCATAACTGCCTCCCCTTCCTTTTCTCCTTCCTTCCTTCCTTCCTTCCTTCCTTCCTTCCTTCCTTCCTTCCTTCCTTCCTTCCTTCCTTCTTTCTTCTTTAGAGGCTTTCAGTGTGCCAGACAATGAGCTAGGTCCTGGAGAGATAATGGGCAAAATCAGACTTGATTCCTGTCAATGCCCTAGTGGTTTTAAAGGCAAATACAATAGGCATGAAGCAAGATTCCAGTATGTTATTAATTAAACCAATGCCAATTTAAGATAATATTAATTTGTTATAACCATAAATTGGCAAAACCCAAACGGAAAATGTTTAGTTAAATGCCGAGGAGGCCGGGGAGAAAGAGATATATTTACTCACTATTGGTTACATGGTGAACTGATAAAAATGTTTTGGAGAAGAATCTAGCAAAATGTCTCAAGAGTCAAAAAAAGTCCATATCCTTTGATCTGGTAGTCTTACTCTTGGGAAATTATTTCAAGGAAATGATTCAAAAAAAGGAGGAAGGGTGGAAGAAGACTTTATTACATTTTTTCTTTTTTTCTTTCTTTCTTTTTTATTGTAGTGCTTTCTATGTTAGCAAAAAATCCTGACATCACCTAGATGTTCAGTAAAATGACAGTTAGATAAGTGGTTTAGACCAAGCTGATATAACAAATTAGAACTATGGAAACCAAGCCAAATGCACAAAGTAGGATGCAATGTTTCCAAATGTGAAACCCTGTATGTGGATGTACATAGGAAGAAATGAGAGTAGTTGCCAAAGGTTGGAGTGGTGTTCTTTGATGTGATTAGATTTAATAACTAAGAATTTTTAAGTAACATGACCCAATGGAAAATATGGCTGAGTTTCATTGTGAAATTAACTTTGATTCTGTAGAGTATATTTCCCAGTGGCCAAGTTCATATTTTAGGCAATGTGTCGTTAAATGAAAAAAAAAAATAATTGGCTCCTGGAAAAAATGTTCTTTTCATCAATATGTATTTGTTAAGCAGTGTTAAAACCGATACCATATCAAAAATGGGGGAAGTTATGCTGTTCACATTGTCAAGGGACATTACAGAGTCTCTACAGGGTGGAGGCACTTGTCAAAGAACCTAGGAGCTGTGTTTAGAGCAAGGGAGCAAAGAGAATCAGCATCTGTTAGGCGACTCTCGATCCCCTGGCCAAGAATGAACACGGCTCCAACCCCTTTGGACATCTCTGAGGTTACCCTGTCCGGTCACCATGTTCCTATAAAAGACACAACCTCCTGGAAAGCTTCTGGGCACTGTTGAAGACAGACACTGGTAGGCTGGGGGGTGGGTGGGGCTTGCACTTCTCCCAACACTCCAGCATTCTGGAACTCTGTCCAGGGTCAGTGAATCCAGACCTTCTCTTTCTGACTTCTCAGTTAGGATCTCTCCAGAGTAGGTCTTTGTACAGTAGGGCAAAGCTGTTTGGAATTTGGTATCCGTTGAGTCCACGTTGGTACAGCAGACGCTTAAAAGATGCTTTGTGTATAAGGCATTTAATTTCACTGCAGAAGAGAGAAGACAGACTTGCAACAGCCCCCAGAAGAGGCAAAAGGGAATCAGGAGATCCGAGCTTTGATTTTGTTTCTGAAACTCTCTGGCTATGTGATCTGAGCCCTTAACTTTGTGCTTCAGGTGGTTTTTTTTTTTTTCTTCCACTTATAAAATTAGGAGGTATAACTTGCATGATTCAGCCTTAAAATGGATTTCTAGGTACTACCCAGTTGGGGGTATTTTAAAAGGATTTTGCCATTTCCAGATGGCCAGCAGAGATTTATGGCATCACAATAGAGAGGGAATGTCAGAAGTCACTGGGGCCGTCCATCCCCTTGCCCTTCCTTATTTCACCTCACCTAGCCTCTCCCGGGGTGGGGTGGGGGTGTCATGAATGCAGAGTACTTGGTTCTCTAAGAAGTGGAACCCCAGAAACAGCATTTGGAACAAACCATCTTGTATAGTGGTTGAGAAGATGGTACAAAACACAAGGGCATTGCCCAATCCTCTTGTAGAGCCTGATGCGAATTCTCAAGGGCAAGTTACCCCAAACTGAAGGTCAGACACCCTAGGTTGCTCTGTTACCCTATTGCGGAGGCTCTCAAAGTGTGGCCTCCAGGCCTCTGGGCACCCTGAGGCCCCTGCAGGGGACTTGTGAGGTGCAAACTCTTTTCATAGGAATACGAAGACATTTGCCTCTTGCAACATGTTGACATTCACCCTGATGGTGCAAAAGTGGTGCTGAAGGAAACTGCTGTCACTTAGTGCCAATCAAAGCAGTGGCCTCGACCTGTCAGCAGTGTGCTCCTCAATGCAAGGACCCGCAGCAAACCGTTTAAAGAGCCAGCTTCACTGAAGAATGTTTTAGATGAAACACTACAAAGTGTTAATTTTATGAAACCTCTGTACCTTCTGAGTACACATTGTTTTCCTATTCCATGTGACTAAATGAGAAACAGTGCATAAAGCACTTGCATAGATACCCAGGTGCTGTGATTGTCGTGTGTAAATAAATGCTCTTCTGCATTTCTGGAGGTCACTGGACACGTTTATTTTCCTAAACATCACTTTTACTTGAAAGAACAAATGACAGGGGTGCCTGGGTGGCTCAGTCGGTTAGGCGTCTGACTTCGGCCCAGGTCATGATCTCGCAGTCCGTGAGTTCGAACCCCGCATCGGGCTCTGTGCTGACAGCTCAGAGCCTGGAGCCTGCTTCAGATTGTGTGTCTCCCTCTCTCTCTGCCCTTCCTTTGCTCACACTCTGTCTCTCTCTCTCTCTCTCTCTCAAGAATAAATAAACATTAAAAAAAATTTTAATAAAAAAAAAGAAAGAACAAGTGACAGACAAATTATGGTTATTCAGACTGGAGAATGTGGCAGACGTGTTCTCAAAAATGAAGAGAGCCTGTCATTTCAAGGAAAACAACTGACAGTATCTGTTGCCAATGATAAAATTTGAACTTTCAAGCAAACCTTAGAATTTTGGAAAACTTGTGTCTGTTACTATGAATTTGATAGCTTTCCAGTACTTCAGCACTTTTCTGAAAGTGATATTAATGAATGCGATTTCTGAGATTGTACAATGCAATGTCTCAACATCTGGACCATCGGCATAACTCAGTAAGCCAAGGTTTTTTAAATGACCAACGTATGATGTTACAAAATCATTCGCTTGTAAAAGATGCTTCCAAAGTGCAAAGCAATGTATTTTAATATAACAGAGTACAAGTTCACTGATAGTTTTTCATATTCTACACTGTAATTATCCTTTAAGAAAGGAGGAGTGTTGGAGGCCTGTGGGGCTCAGTCAGTTAAGTGTCAGACTTCAGCTCAGGACATGATCTTGTGGTTCATGAGTTTCAGCCCCGCGTTGGACTCTATGCTGTCAACATGGAACCCGCTTCCGGATCTTCTGTCCCCCTCTCTCTCTGCCCCTCCCTGCTTGTGTTCTCTCTCTCTTTGAAAAATAAATAAAGATTTAAAAAAAAAAAAAAAGAAACTACCATTTGTAGAGTTTTGGTGTAGTATCAACGAAGATTATCTGTAATTAATGGAAAAGTTATCAAAATATTCTTCCCTTTTCCAATTACATATTTGGGTGAGATAGAATTTTCCTCATATACTTCAACCAAGAAACATACCACAACAGGGAGAATGCAGAGGCAGATATGACACTCTAGGTGTCTTTGAATTAAGCAAGATATTAAAGAGATTTGCAAAAATGTGAAACAATGACGCTCTCTTACTAAATTTCTTTTGTTTTAGATAATATAGCTATTTACATAAAATATGTTAACATGTAATGAGTTTATTATTGGTAATTCATTATATGTTATGTTTTAAATTAATTAATAAGTAATATTTTTAAACTTGTTTTAATTTTTGATTTGGTGAATATTGCAAAATACCCATATAAGCAAAAGGATATTGAAGTTCTCAATAATTTTTAAGCATGTAAAAAGCATCTTGAAATGAAAAAGCTTGGGAATTGCTGCTCTGAGATCATTGTGGAGAAAGGGGTATTTTGGATGAGTAATTAATAAAGAGAAGGGAGACTTGATAACTATCAGTTTCTACTATTGTTGGGAAGCATCATGGCTTAATTGGGCTTAATGGCAAGGGTGGATTAATCAAGACAAAGTCATCCCTGGAGCTGCCAAAGGGAAATCATCTGTTACCTAAGATTAGTAGAAATCACTTTTGCCAGCATTGAATTTTCAAAGTCCTTATTAGACCCTCTCTGTGCCCTTTCGATTGGCTCCAATCCTCTGAGTATACAAGTCCATCCTGTCCCTCCAAGGAAGGTCTGGCCTACAATTCCTCATCAGTGTTGGCCATAGTGACTAGATGTGGTCTAGAAACCTGCCTCCCAGGTCATAGTGGATGCTACTGAGTTCAGCAATCAGCACACAGTACTTGGGAAGCCACTCCCAAGGCACTAAATGGAAGACGAGAATGTCATGGTTTTAGTCCTGAAGGACTTCTCTCTGTGATGGAGAAGACTCCTGAAGAAACAATCACAGTCTGATGTGATCACGCTCCTCTGTACATAGTGACAAAATTTTTCCAACCAAAAATTAAGACACGCTGACATGTGACACTGGAACAATCCTGAGGGATCTAGAACACGTCTGCTTTATTTATTAAGAAACTCCCAACAACTTCACTGAAACCTGATATAGATTTGTACTTGATTTGGCCCGAAGACCCAGAAACAATGGTCTGTGCCTTTTTTTTTTTTTTTTGTATTTGTTTTTGTTTGTTTGAATTCTGGGAAATAACAGCGTCAGACTAGAAAAGAGCAAGAAGCTCCTTAGGATTACGAAAGTTAAGTGATGGGCCCTTAACATTTTATTTCCTCTGGGCTGGCACTGGAGGAAATTTTTATCCTTCATATTTGTTCCAAGTGGTTTCTTCCCCGCCAGGCAGATTCCAACTTTGTTCACGCAGGTCTCCCACACCAGCTGAAGCAGATCAAGCTGCATCCCAGAGTGAGAAGAAGAAACTAGTAAGGAGCTTCTAAGATCCCAAGTCCTGATTACATGCGGGTAAAGCTAAACAATAGGTCTTTAGATCTGCCAAGTACCCGCTGGGTGGGCTGCTTGGGGAGCACGGAGGCTCTGGTCTGGAGCAGGTCTACTTAAGTCCCAACCACGGACCCTTTGCTCCCCGTCTTTAGTGGCGGACTTCAGTCCCTCCTTTGAATCCCTTTCTTCCAGTCTCACTCATTTTGCCCAGCTGTGGTGACTCCAGAGCGAAATGAACAATAAAACAGACAATGAACAGAAAAATCATGCTCAGTGCCACCCACTGAGCCACACCAACATCCTGCCACCCACAGTTGGCGAGAATGAGCGTCACTGGGTCTTAAAGGCAGAGTCCAATTGAGAGGCAGGACAAGGAGGCCAACAACCCCTTTTCGAATTTTGGGTCCGCTACTAACTTACATCTGATTGTGGGCAAGTCATGACATCTCTCTGATACCCAGTGAGCTCATCCACAAAAACAGGTTATTCTGAGGGTTAAATGACGTGACATATGTAACAATGCTCGGCACCCAGTAGGTCCACTATTCGTTGTTAGAATTTTCACAGTTTTGTGTGTGATTATTTGATTAGTGTCTGTCTCCCCACTAATCTCTGAGTTGCACGAGAATGTGGGTCATGTCTCTTTTAGTTCACCAGAATATCGCTAGAGCTTAGCACAGTGCCTGGCACATGCTAGGCGTTTGTTGAGACAATGACAAGAGAAAAGGGAGTTGGTAGGGTCCTGCTTAAGGATCTACTCCAAAATGGCAAGTTTGGGGCCTCCTGACAACTCTCATGGATTGCTTTTGGCTCTCTGGAGCATGGTGTCATGAGGGATTCTAGGGTGGTATCTGGAATCAGTAGAGAAAGGGTGTGCAGATAGACCACCATTACGTTTGAGGATGCCGAACGTTTGTTGACCTTGATCTGTGGAGTCAAGAGCAGGCCCCTTTTGCCAGCTATTCCCAGCACATATAGATCTATTGTATAATTCGTGGAGAAAGCCACTTTGCGGGGACTGATGTTACCAAATATTTGACCTGAAGATAAGCAGCATGACCTTAGGAATATTTTTTTTAAATCACAGATCAGAACAACGTTATGCAAAGAAGCAAAAAGCAAAACAGTATTATCGGCTAGCCTCAATGAATTCACTTTGTGGGAATGTGCATTTCATGAGTCAGTTGGTAAAAGCAAGCAGACCTGAGACACTTTGGCTGGTGTATCCCACAGCCAGACAGAACTTCACCACACACCTTCCCCCAATCCATGAAGTAGCTACTCTACTCACGAGGGTAATCCTTGGGGTGCGTCTTCTCGGACCAGTTCCCATAAAATGTGAGTCTGTACTTGGCGGTTCCACAGGCGCAGCAGTCTAGAATTGGTTTGTCCGTCACCCCATCAAACATGGAATCTGAAACAGTTAGGAGAGTCACTAAGTTAGGAAGCAAATATGGGTCACTTATAAGGCAGCGCCATCTTGTCTTGTCCTGTCCTTCATACTTGGGAAAAGAAGATAAGGTGCAGTTTTCACTGATTAATAACACTCTGAACCAGGCCAGTGCTTGGGTTTATAAAGGATTTTTATATACCTCTAAGGATAGTAATTGTATTTTACAAATAAAAAAGACTCAGAACTTTTGCTCTAACAATGTGAGGAGACCTGTGGGACCAATAAGGCAGAATATTTGGGAAACCAGGGATGAAACTTTCTCAGTTATCCTTTCTTTCCACAATACAATTTTCCCACTAAATTTTAAGAGGAATATGCACGTGTGTGTTTTCTCTAAGAAATGTTTGCTGGGGTCAAATTGCCGGGACCAGAAGGAGCAGCTTTGCAGAAGAGCAGTGAGAACAAGTAGAGAGACATAAAAGATTGCTGGAAATTATTTTTTAAAATGCATATATAGTCACATCCCTTCTTACCAAGCTTTCAGAGACTTAGGAAAATGTTCGTAAGTTCAGGTTTACTTCTGAGCATAGAGGCAGCCAGGAAAAACTTAACAAGATTCCCTCTCTGCCTCCATTTTTATCTGTGAATAGCTGATAAGTGGGGAAAGAGAGATTACGTGAATAAATTCAGTGTTTCTGATAGTCAAGCCCACATCCCTAACCGTGCATTGTTGCTTTTAGTCTGTTCAGCTTCTTGCAAGACGAAAACAATGACTACAGATGCAGCTTGCTTCAACTGCTTTTTCTTCAGTTTCTCTAGTGATATTAACATAAAGGTTCCTTTGGCAAGTTGGACATTTTTTCGTCAATATTATATAAAGAGCAATGACAGTATAAAAATCTTTTTGAGCGCCAGGAAGAGCATTGTACAAGTCTTCCTTGTGGAATTCACTGGGTTCATTTGGTTCGAACACAGAAAATCAGTGATGGGTAGAAAAAGTGAACTCTGGGTTCTAGGATGGAGATGAAAGCATGAAATATTATAATAATCACTACGCTGTAGAGAGTCCTTGTATGTCCGTACATTGTCTTATTTCATCCTAGCAACCCTAGGAGGTAAGTACTCCAGTTAACACCCTTTTGCAGATCAGTAAACTGTTAGGTAACCAGCCCACGGTCACAGGGATAGGAGGTGTTTCAGGCAGAACCGGAGCTCAGGTCTTTTGGAGTCCAGAACCCATGCTCTTAATCTTTGTACTGTATCACTCCCGGAAGAGGACCTTCTGCTGGACATGTCTGCATAAGTTATCAATGAGAGTAATTTGTGTGTGTGTGTGTGTGTGTGTGTGTGTGTGTGTGTGTGTGTATGTGTTTCTCTTTATGCTTTTTCAAGTAAAGAAGGGTGCATTTAAAAAATGACCTGCCTTTATGGCTTCAGGATTTCTAAACAGCACCAAAGAAGAGGTCTGAAACCACCCAAAATAGAAATCACTGTTTGGCTATTTTTGTTTGGAAGAGGGCAGCGCATTGTCTGTGCTTAGGAGCAGACTCTCCATTGCTTAATGCACATGAAACCTAGGTATGATTCCTAGGTGAGCCAGTTTGATAGTTAAGGGACAATTCTTATTGCATACATTTTCAGAAAGGTAGCATAAGTTAGTAACTCCTAAAGACTTTTTCTTTTTACATTTCCATTATTATGACCAACTATGTTGTAAAAAAACTAAATTTAGTTTTGAAAAAGGATTCCAAGCTAAGAGATAGATGCTGGGGTTATAATTGTAGCTACCAGGCACTATTAAATGAGGGAGCAATCTCTCAAAAGACCAAAATAAGGCCAATGGGTAGCTTTACCTGATCAAAAGGGCTTTCAGATATAGACGGTAAACTTAAAGATATATCCAAGAGTTCAGGGGAATACACTCATAATAAACCTCTTAGAGTTCCAAAGGAAAATTAGCTTCCATTAAAAAAAATAAAGTTTGGGGTGCCTGGGTGGCTCAGTTGGTTGGGCATCTGACTTTGGTTCAGGTTGTGATCTCGCAGCTCATGGGTTCGAGCCCCCGTTGGGCTCCGTGCTGACAGCTCAGAGCCTGGAGCCTGCTTTGGATTCTGTGTCTCCTCTCTCTCTGCCTCTCCCCTGCTCACGCTCTGTCTCTGTCTCTGCCTTTCTCTCTCTCTGCCTCTCAAAAATAAACATGAAACAATTAAAAAAAATAAATTTCTAAGTTTGAAACTAAAAACAGACATACTGTTTCCTATGAGGAAAAGCCAATTGAAAATGAACCGGGTTTTCAAAGGGCAGTGAGAACAAGCGTCAACTCACCCCTCTTCTGCTAACCACAGCCAGCCTCACCCAATATCGATGACTTCCTGCCATGTTGATCTCCTGAGCTGCCCCCTCTCGCATTTCTACCCTCCATCCATCAGCGTCCTTTTTAGCTCTCCCCTTAGTCTGTCTTTTCTCCTTATCCCTTTTCTCCCACAGTTTCCTCCCTTCTGTGAGTTCCCTCCCTGTCTCTCTCCATCGTTTGTGACATGGTATTAAAGTGAGCATGTGCACGCATGTGGTTATTATAGGTCACCTTTTTGAATATTTTATGTTTCTCTGTTCCTAATTGTAAGTAACTTAATGTTTTATGTTTCTTTTAAAAAATAATGATTGCCAGTGCCTTTTATCTTCGCTGTTGTTAATTTTTCCCCCATGGATGAACAGCTTCAACTGAGAAAAAATAAGACACTAGTTTCTTTCCCCCCCTTCCTTGATGGATTTGATTTGACTTACCAAGCAAGAAAGAATGTAAAGACCTTAATGAAAGAGCTGGAGATAATTAAGTAGGCATACACAGTTAAGAGAAATCCCTTTGCTCTCTGCTTATCAATTAAAGACTTTCTTAATGTGATCTGCTTTGTTAACTGTTGGATTTCCTCATAGGTCTGCTGCCTCAGGTGGGGTCGGGGGGGGGGGGGGGGGATTGTCCACAACTGCATGTAATGATCCTTCAGCCCAGGGCCTGCGGGACCTTTATTTTTTGTCCACCAAGTTGCTGATGGAAAACGGTTTCTTTATACATATGCATGTTTCGTCATTTTGATAGGATCTCTGCTTCGGAAGTGATAACCAATAGAGACTTGCACACCATTGGATTGACACTGTAACTGCAGAACTTAGCATATTTGTATGGCTTCACACAACATCAGGGCTGAGGCTTTGGCAAGTGCACAGTAGTTAATGATTGCTGTCAGTATGCAAGGGTGACAGAGAAGTGTTTCCTAAGAACCCTCAATTCTGAGAAATAAGTCTGTCCTCTGAATGTCAAACTAACAAAATCATACCACAGTGGCTGTGATTAGCCATCTGTGGGTGTAGACCAAGAGGTGGCTTGTAAATGTGTGCTCCAGAACACCCTAACTCTAACCCACAGGACCTTGGTGTCATCTCATAGAGACAGGGCAGGAATGGGATTGGTCCTTTATGAACCAAGGGACTTGACAGTCAAGGTGTCCTCTGTTCGGAAAAAGGCTGAGTGACCCTATGGACAATTAAATATGAAAAGGAAAGTCCCCAAAGCCGTGTGTGGAAATGTCCACCTGGAAGCTGACCAGGGACCTCGGGTTCCAGTTCTCTGGCCCCTATGACAGGTATGTCTCCACTGCAAAGCATCCAATTCTCTCCCTTTGCTTTTTTCATGCTTTCTGAACCATCTTCCACATAGGACCTAGTTTCTGCTCCAGCTCATCCATAGGGAGCTATGCTTTGGTACACTTTGATCTACCAAAGGCAATAATGAATTGAGACACAGTCCCTTCAATGGAAAGGCAGTGGCTTTAAGGTCCAAACTCTGCCCTTGACCACTAGCTGTGATTCTAAGTGAGCTTTTAAAACTTTCTGTGTCTCAAGCTTCTCATCTATAAAATGGGGATGATATATTTGTGCAGATCACATGAGCAAGGCATGTGAAATGCTTAGAATAGTGCCCGGCATATAGCAAGCGCTTGAAAAATATTAGCTATTATTATTATTTTCCCAGAAGACCTTTATCAACCTTTCTTTTTCTTAGTAGCTTATGATTTGCCAGAATTTGAGAAAATTATTTCTTCGCAAAATGCCAATTGCTCTAGATGCAAATAAAAATTCTGCAAAAATTAATAGAAATGAGACAGTCAAGCTGTATAATCATAGAACATTTTCTATTTTTATTTAGTTATCTAATGACTTCTAAACACATTCAGATATTTAAGGTCTTAATTTTTTATGACAGATTAATAAACAAGCATCGGATACAGATAACAATAGCTAACACTTACATATACAGCACTTACTATGTGCCAAAGAGATGCTGTGCTTATATACATATATAAAGTCAGATAACTAGGAAGGGCAGAGGCAGGATTCAAACCCAGGCTGGATAGGAATCCAGGCCTCTCCTCTGACCTCCCCATCTACTTGATCTCTATGAGCTTTGTTAGAATGCCTTCAACCCAAGGAGAGGGCATCAATAAGCTTGCAAATCAATGGACCATATCCTTGACTGTGGTAGAATCATAAGGTCAATGCTCCCTTGGCAACCCCATCTCCTGCTTGTCTTTCTTGGAGAAAATCCCCCGCCCCCATACTGCCCAGGTGCCACACAAGTTCTTCTAGAGATTATTCCAGAGAATCATTACAGGCATCTTAAAGGTACACAATTGTGCATTTCTTAATTAAATCCTGTGAATTATTCCAAGGAACCTCTTTAGAATAATCACTGTTTCACAAAAATAAGAAGACGACACCAATATAAGGTACATCATCTCCTACCCAGGGAATCAAGCTGAGTAATTAGAACTTAAGGCAGATCCAATTATCTACAGAACACAGCCAGATTAAAAATTAGCGCTACGTGAGGAAGCTGAACCTGGAGAAACTCAGAAAGCACAATCAGCTAATTCCTGCCACTGGACGGTTGCACTGAATGAGCCACCTTCCGTTTACCTGACCCTCCTCCACTTGCAGTTCTTACCTTGTTCACAGAGTTTCTTGGTCAGAGAGCCCTCATCTTGAAAATAAATGATGCGTTTCTGCACAATGCTGGCCCTGTTAGAAGAAAAGCACAATGGTGAGGAGAGCAGGTTTGAGGCATGTCAGATCCTTGCCCGGCCACCTATGGCTGTGTGGCTTTGGGTGAGTCTCCCCAACTCTCTGTGCCTCAGTGTCTCCATTGAAAAATTGTCATTAATAATAATGCATACCTCGTGGGGTTGCTCTGAGAATTAAATCCAAAAAATGCATGTCAGGAGCACAGAACATACTTAGAAGCCACTCCATAAATGTTAGTTATTGTGTTGTCAGTGGTGGTGCTAATATTAATGTTAAGGTAAGAAAGAACTAATGGCATTTTCAGTAACTTTTCTCAATGGCTCATTTGATTCTAGTTTTGTATCAAATGATGGAAGCCATTTATAGATCAACCAAATTCAAATCAGAAAAGCATGTCAAATCCCTTTCCTGAAGGGGAAAAAAAAGAATTTAAAAATATATTTTGATGTGTTCCGAAAATGTCATTCTCTATCTTTCCTGAAAGTCTAGACGACACTGTCTCCTACATTCTGAACAAAGACAATTTCAGCTGTTACATTTCTCTCTTAAACATGTCAAACACAGGATCTTAGAATTTGGAAAGAATATCTGGAGGTTGAAAAATTACTTTTGGCCAGTACGTATTTTCTCCTTAACCTAGGACTGCACAGACATACTACTTCTCCTTTAACCCACTCTGCTGTATATTTTCAGCTGGCCGTGCAGACGTCGAATCCTGAAACCCAGCGTCCCTGTAACGTGAAGTCTACAATACTTAACGATGAAACAGTGCCAGTGGGTCTTGGCCCTTTGTACTGATTTGTTCTGATTTTCTTCAGAAACGCTACTCAATCAAAACATAATTTTTTTACTTTGATTTGCCCTATTTAACAGAGAAAGGGATCATCAGCTCCACTACAGCAAGGCACACTGAGGGAGTGATACAGTCACATGATCTGCCTGTGTCACATGATCGCAGAGCCAGGCATGGGCCCCTGTATGCACGGCTCTGCAGAGTAGGGAGGCGGTTTTCTTGACGGCATGGGCCTAGGCCAAGATTACTTTCCAAAGAAACATCTACTCTACACCCAGTCTTGCACAAAAGAATAAAATTCAGAGCAGCCTACATATGTCTTTTATAGCCTTTCCTTACCCAAGAGAGATGAGATGTTGAAATAAATGAATGAAATCTGCCTCCCGTCTCCACAAAGCTACTTTGATCATTTATCCATTCTGTTGACCATCAAGCAGCAAGTTTCCTCAGACCAAGAAAACTCTCTTGAGAATACTCATCCCAAAGCCAAATAACAAAGTCTTTTGTTAGTCAGAGCATCCCATTATCTACCACTTTAGAGTGTACTTTCCACCAGGAAGTACCTCAGAGAACACTATAAAGGGCAAGGGAAGTAGCCCAGGCCTGGCATTCTTGCTTCAGCTAAAGGCTTCATCCTCTTTCCTACCAAAGCAGCCTCCTCCCCCATTTGTCTTCCTGTTGTATTTATTGGTATATTTTCAACAGATAGTCGTTGGAGGCCTGCATGGTAGCCAGACACTGGCCAGGGACACTGTCATGAACAAGACAGGTGGGGTGGCTTCCCATTCTCAAAGTTGACAGCAGAGTGGAGAGAAAGCACGAGACAGCTAAATCTGCAGCTACGCATTTAACATGACCGCGATTGAGTGCTGAACGGAGAAGTCTCCAGGGTGTGGGAGAGTGTAATACAGGGGATCCCCACCAAGCCAGGAAAGATTCTCTGCAGAAAAGAAGGCTTAGATAGGAAAGAGTAGGAGGTCAATAGGGCAAGTGGGAGGAAGAAATAAAGGAGAGGACATCCTTTAAAGATCCTTGAGGTGGGAGGGTCATGGCTCATGACCAGTGGTAGGTCAGGGAGGTAGCGTGAGATGAGCCGGGGAGGTGCACAGGGCCACATCACCCCATGCAGGGGGATGGCATTTTACACCAAGCTTGATGAGATGTCTTTGATAAGTGTTTTTGATAAGAGGAATGAGATAATCAGATGTGCTCTTTTAAAAAGAGCACTTGGGCCATAGAGTAAAAATGAGTTGGTATGTGATTGCAGTGTAGAGTTCCCAAGCAAATTAAATTTTAGTTCAATAAAATTCTCTTGCTAAAGTGGTTTGAAAACCCTTGATATATAGGATAAAATACAAAATTACCATTGTATTCAAGGCTTTTTACAAAATTTCCCCCAAACACCCCTCTGGCTTTGTTTGTTGCCATTTTGTGTCATGGTCCCTGGGTTTCAGAGTTTGAGAAGTTTATTCCCCTTGCCTGAATACCTCTTCTACTCTACTGGGCCCTTGCTGATGCTGTTTCCTTTCCCAGAATCTCCCCAAACATGCCTTTGCTAGCTAGCATCTGTAACAAATCCTTGGAATCTTCTCATAGGCAAAAGCCTATGATCATGCTTAGAAAAATTAAATCACCCCAAATTTTCAAAAGTATCATTGTAAAAGTGTTGGGGGCCAGAAAGAGAAAATATGTATTTCCTACAAGATGTTTTCATTTCCTTCATGCCTTGTTTTATGAAGTCTACAACAGCTTACCCACTCTTTTTGATAATAGTTATAATTTCTGAGTCCTTCCTATGTGCCAGTCACTGTGCTAGGGAGGCCTTTTATGTACATTACCTTATACATCTTATGTTTTGCATATATTATAGCTCTTCAAATTCCTTCCTTATCCAAAACCCTGGGTTGGATGCATTTCTGAATTCAGAGTTTTTCAGGTATTATTAGAAAGTTAAGATGATAATATACCATTAACATCCCCATAATCAAACACATCAACTTTTCTGAAACAAAATGTAAGAAAATTCATAGTAAGAGAGAAAATAAAAACTTTATATAGCTTCATGTCAGTTTTGGTCAAGTTTAGCAAACGTATCAAAATACTCTTATTTTTAGAACAATTCAGTTGAAAATTTGTAACCATTTTCTCCTTCACAGGTGAGGATGGCTGAGAGAGGGGGGGTTAAGTAACATGTCCACAGTCTTGAAGTTTCCCCTGTCTACCTCCAAAGCTAATGGCCTGTGCTATACCCAGCATGGTTTTAAGGGATTAAAGATAATTACATATAAAAAGTACACTTGGCGTGTGAGTTGAAATGTATTATGAAATGAGGCCTGTTTCATCCATTTTAGCATCTCATGGAACATACCATGAAGAACTGAGACTTTGATGGCCTCCCTGGAGCCTGGGTCATGATCAGCTGAAGTTCTCCATGAAGACTGAGCATACATTTTCATGCCTATACATGGCCAAACCTCTGTATCCTGCCTTTGGATTTCAAACTCTGTGCAGATCAAATGTGGGATACAAGGCTTATTCTGCTCTGGCCTCATCTTTATCTAATCCCTCCTGAGCACTCTGTCCAAGCCATATCCTATATTTGTCTTAAAAATCTCATGCCCCTGAGCCTCTGTCTATGGGACTCCTCAAGACACATGTGAGCACAACACACACACACACACACACACACACACACACACACACACACACACACTTCAGTTACCCAGAACTCATACCCTACTAAGATTGGTTTCTTGACTGGCTGCTTGGTTGGGTGCTCTTCTATGAGAGCCATAGCCTCTTGAGGTTCTGCTACCACAGCATTTATTATTAACTTATACTATAACCGCCTATTTACTTTTCTATCTCCTGTGCTAGTTTATAAGCTTCTTGAGAGCAGGAACTGTATCTTACTTCCATTGATGTTAGTATTGTTGTACTGGAATTCAAGAAGGAACGGAGTTTGGGGAAAAGAAGAGAATTTGAGATTGAGTGATCTGTAGGGCATGATGGTGGTCTGTCTAGTGGGTAATTAGACATAGGGACCTGTGACTCAGGAGAGATGTGAGGGGTGGGGAGTAGGGGCATGTGAGTCACTGGGGCAGAAGTAAGAGGTGAAGCTTTTGAAGCGGCAGGTGTCACCCAGGGAAAGTGTGCAGAGTGAGGAGAGGCAGGCTGAGCCCAGAACTCTGGAGAAGACAAATATTCACCTATAGGTATACCAACAGAGACCAGGATCTGGTACGCTTGGTTGCAGAAGATGTTTCTTTTTATTCCTCATTTGGTCAACTCCTGAGAGAATTTATATTCTGAGAAAATGCATTTCATTTTGAGTCTGTTCCCATCAAAAGTATAAAACTCAGCTGAGATTTATAAATCATATTATGATTCAGAAAAATAATAGCTTTACAAGATGAGAAAGCTGTTAGTAAGAATTCCCTTAGCATTTCAAAATGACAAATTTCTCCCATCCTGTGTTACAATTTGGCAGTCCCGTTGCATAGCATTTATACACTGATACACTGAATGCTCTCTTATCATGAGAGAGCGTGTTAAGGAAATCTAAATGAAATTTCTCAGCATGTTAGCTTCTCAAACTTTGGGATATTGAGGTTCTAAACAAGTTACTAATCATTTCAAACGTTTTCTTTTAAACCTCAAGTGGTGGAACCATCCTGGATCTCTTGGATGCTTGACCCTTTTCTGTCTGCAGGTTTTATTCATTTGCTTTTCTTTCTCCTTGGGGAATTTTCCTATTGGGATAAAGTTAGAGCTTGCTAAATTGTGAGTATGCTCCCTGCTCTCACCAAAAAGAGACAGGGAGACACCAGAAACTGAAGGACTTGGGAGAAATCAGGCCAGAAAATCATTCACATGGATCATCAGTGGCCAGATGGCTGCCATATAGAGATAATTCATGTAAGGTCCTTAATACATGCGTATTACATGAAGTAAATATTCACAATGTGGTAGCCATTATCTTTCCTGTTGTTAAATCACCATCTCCTAACAAGGTGCCTGGTGCATAAAAGTGCTTAATAAACAGGAGCTATGATTATGATTAACATTGGGTCTGTCTCCTTGGCTTGTGGAGGGAGGGGTGAGGGTGTTAGCTTGGTCAGCTGCTTCAGGCAGAGATAATGAATGGCCAAAATGAAACTCAGGTTTGTGGTCTCCAGACTAATTTTGCCCATTCTTTTCCCAATTCTAGGAAAATCCCTCTTACTGAACATTTCTTGGGGTGCTTAAAAACTTTGTCTATGATGGCAGGGATGTTTTTTCATGGAAGTGATCCAGTGTATAACCAGTAACACCACTTCCTTCTACCAAAGAAAGGACAACTCTCTGGGAGTACCCAGAAATAAAATATTAGAGTCATAGTGATGGTAATGCCATCAGGAACTGAGGCTATCTGCCTTATTTTACTTCACAGGAATGCTAACTACTAACCTGATCATGGTCTCATGTTAATCAACAAATGCTTACGGAGGCGGGATGCATTCCATGATCCAGACTCTTTCCAATTTTTTATATGGCTTTAGGTGGATGTCAGGACATGGCGCTGTGTCCAAGACTTAACAGGCATCCTGGCAGCCCATCATAATGTGTCCATGGGAGAAGAAAAGTGAAAGCTTATCTGGAGGGCTCTAGCTACAACACACAAGAGAACTCCAATGCCACCCAACCGTAAAGTCACAAACTGTGTTTGGGTCATAAAACTACAGACTCAGAGGCTTGTAGTCATCTACCATTACTGCAACCAAGCAATGCTAGTAGTTGCCATGAGATTATTCCTGCTTAATTATCAATCACTCATAAAACATTTACTGAGGACTTATTTTGTGTCAGACACTTTGCTAGAAGCTGAAAATTCAAAGAGAATAAGAGACAGTGCCTTCCAGTAAAGAGATCCTAGTCCAGTGGGAGAAGAGAGAGACAAAAAAAGGAAACGGGAAATCAATGTTGAGCGGGACGATGGAGGAGCCATGGGAAGCTGAAGAGCAGTGACTAACTTCTCCTTGGCAAAGCTCCAACAGGAGGCAACAATGGCGGCACTGCAGGTCTGAATTAAGATCTGGGCAGTGGAAATAGACAATCTAAGAGATACGTTGTAGGAAAATTAGGTAACTTACTGGCTAACTTACTGGATCTGGGGCAGAAAGAGGAGGCTGAGTACAAGATATTTTATTTACTTTTTGTTTATGTAACAATTGAACACCCAAGTCCTCCATAAGTATTAACTCACCCAATCCTCCCAACAACCCCATGACGTAGGCGCTAGCATTATCCCTGTTTTACAGACGAGAAAACTGACAGAGGGAGTTTGTGACACCCCATATACAAACCCCAGGGACTAGAGGGAGGGACATTGGTGCCAATGACTGAAACGAAAGACAGACGGGGCAAGGAGGAATTTTTTTTGGGTAATTTTTGGAATTTGTATTGAGATAACTGCACATCCACATTCAGTTATAAGAAATAATACAGAGAAATTGTACACTTGTACAATTTTCCCCAAAGGTAACGTTTTGTAAAAGCGCAGTATGTACAATGTTACAACGAGGACGCTGACATTGGGACAATCCACCAGGCTTGGGTCTGGTAACAAAATGGCATAGTAGGGTTAATTAAGGGCCCGAACATGTCATTGGGTGCCTATGACAAGCTGCCACACTCTGAGAGAGAACACTCTCAAATGACTCTTCGAAAACACAGTAGGTTAGAATCCCAAGTGGAGAATCGCCTACAAGTGCTATGGGGACTCTGGGGTAGCAGGCCATTTCTGGCTCAGATGAGGTGGGAGCAGAGGTGGAGTTGGAGGAATTATCGCTTAGGAATGAGGTCCATCAGAATAATTTCTTGGAAAGATAGCACAGAAGCTGAGCCTGTACCCAGGGACGGGCACTTTGCAGCAGTTAAAACGCACACCAAGAAAGAATCCTTGGCAGGTCCATCATCCATGGTCCTTCTATACCTAACCCGGGGTATCAGCTCCACACGGCTGCATGTGCACACGTAGCTGATGCTATGATCAGAATCTGGCTGAGAGGTCAGTTCAGGTCTTAACAAGACTATGATCCGTTCCCAACCTCGTATCATGATCCTTGGATTTCTCAAGTTCTTGATTCACATCGTCGAGCAAAGTTATGTCTACAAAGCCACAGTTTCAATTTTAACAAAAACTGGAGAAAACTATTTTTAAACACTCAGTTTATTTCTTCTCAGAATGACCCCATGACCCTGGGGATAACAAGCTTATCACGATTCCATTTTTCTCTTAGTACTGTCCAATTTCAGACCTAATCTTTATCATATGTCTTGTCGATACTATTACCCTAGTACTGCAAATTTTACCTTCCCCAAATCCAATGGGAAATTAACAATGAGGAATTGATTTTCATAAGAGAGATGTGAAAAGATAAAACGGGATTATGTTTCAAAAGAGCTAATTTAGATACAAGAGGCCTTAAAACCAGACAGACATTCATTCACTGGCGTTTTGTTTATCAGAGTAGGTACCACAAAGCTGTGTGAGGAGTTGGAGATACAAAGATAAATAAGGCCTAGTGTGATATGAAACAGTTACCAGCCTGATGAGAGAGGGAGAGAGACACATCGTCTGATGAGTCAGAATACTGCCTAACAAGTACTAGAATCTACTCAATACCCATGTCTTCCATCCCCCATGATTTCATAACCCAGATTTTTTTGGGGGGGGTGATACCAGGCAAGCCAATCATGACTGTCTTGTTCCCACTTTCCCAGCCTTCCTTGCAGCTGGGGAATTGGTGCATGTGATCCACATGTGACCTCATTTTTAGAAGCGGAGGTTTACAGGATAGAGGGGAGACTATTTGAGAAAGTTGTGCTTTCCAGATGAAAAAAATTAATGACTTACCCTGGCCTGTCCCTCTTTTTATTTTAAGTTTATTTATTTATTTATTTATTTATTTATTTATTTATTTATTGAGAGAGAGAGAGAGAGAGAGAGAGAGAGAGAGAGAGAGAGAGAATCCCAAGCAGGGTCTTCACAGTCAGCATGGAGCCGGATGTGGGGCTAGAACCCACAAACCCTGAGATCATGACCTGTGCCGAAATCTAGTCAGATGCTTAACGGACTGAGCCACCCAGGCGCCCCTGTCCCTCTTTTTTCAGCCTTGATTACAAACACAATGTGTTAAATAAAGCAGCCGTTTTGTGACCATGAGGAAAAGGCCAAGAAAAATCAGAGACACTGGTCCCGACATTGTTTAGCTATTGAAACAATACCAGTAGTCACCTACCTCTGGCCTTCTTGTTATTTAAAAAAAAAAAAAAAATCGCTCCATCTGTTGACGTTATCATCAGTCAAGTTTCCTAGCGAACGCTGCTCTCAAAAGCATGCCTGACTGATGGGAAGTGGTATGGACACCACAGAGGGTCGCTCAAAAGGTGAGTCACAGCAAGTTCTGCCGACCCTACGTACCTGGCCAGGAGATGGCACTGGGGAGCCACTGGAGGACTCTGGGGGGAGTGGGGACAGGGCTGTTTTGATCAGAAAAGTCTTTGAGAAAGACATTCTGGATTTGGCGGGTGGGAGAACATTCTGCTCTTTGCTGGGACCCTCCTGAGATGCCGGGGCCAGGCACCTGTTCACATTGTCTAGAAAGAGAGCAGGCAGGCCGACAAGTATGGCCCAGGCTGGAGACAGACGTGGCTGTAAAGGAAGCAGGGTGGGTGGGAGTTTGATAGGAAAACACAGGAGAGTGAAATGTTCTTTCTTTTTCCTCTGGAGGAGGCTTGTACATGCCTGTAAGCTGGGGCTGAGGAAACAGTGGAAACCCTTAGGGGAATGTGCTAGATCACTGGCTGGAAATTTGTCATCTGTTGGAAAAATCTTCAATAAACTCACATGGACAAAATAAATAGGCTGCAGGATGTATTCCCAGTTGTGGGGGCTCTGACAGGTAGGCCATTCTGAGTAGTGAACAGGACCATTTCTTATTTCCTAGAATTGTTTTAAACTGGACATTTTTTTTTTTTCCAGCATATTTTGACCCTTTGTGGAATCCTCCCTCTGGCTTAATTTACGGCATTTCTTAACCGTGCAAAGAGATATACATCTAATTACTGAGCCTGGGGTGGAGATACTATCTCACAATACGTCTTTAGGCTAAAAATCTTTTTATCTTAAGAATACAGTGACATGGGGTTTCATGTTCCTGAAAATTCCTTTTTTTTTTTTTTTTTTTTTTTTTTGCAATCAGCCTTAGTATATTGTTCACAACATGATTATCAGTTCTTGGGGTGTTACCAGTCAAGGGACAACTGACAGTTGGGGTCATCTTTCTATAATACTGTTGAGCCCATGATTCTGCTGGATAATATCTCATATGGCCAAGCTAATGGTCAGTGCCTACCTGACTTTCCCCTCCAACTTCTTCACATCTATAAACCTTCAGAGGACTGTGAGCCCCTCTAGCCCTGGGACCATGCCTTACTCATCAGTTTGTGCCTGGAAACTAGCAGAGGATCTTACCAAGGCTTTTTGAACTTGGGGTTTTTAATCTGGGGGTCTACAGACAGGTTTCAGGATGATGAAATTTTGTGTGATGTGCACAAGTGCATATTTCCGGGGAAGAGTTCACAGTTTTCTTCTGCTTCTCAAAGAGGTCCCTGACCTTGAAAAGCTTCAGAACCACTATTAGGTCTGAAATGAATGATAGCAGATATGTGAAAACTGCACATACAAAATGTCATTCCATTTAATAAAATCTCCAACTAAGATATATGCTCTTTGCTTTCTTTTTTTTTCCTCTCTCTAAAGATGAAGGTTAAATTTTTATTCGAAGCACCCAAGGCTTCAACTGCTCTCTCTCCAGACTATGCTCTGATCCAAAATAGAACCTGTCGCGGCTGGAAAACAAGAAACAGAAGGGCAGCACTGCTCCTGGGGTTCTCTGGTGTTCCCTGCAGTCCTTGCCACTCGGTACAGGGCACGGATGTAATCCCACAGCCATCCCAGCCTCTAAGCTAGAGGAGCTATGCTGCCGCATCACAGACTCCCGCTCGGCCTGTTGACACAAGTCATTGCCTCCTAGAGTTGGTCCTTCTCTGCCATGGCCTCAGCCGCCTCCCCTTTCTGTGGATTCCTGTAAGCCAGGACTGGCAGCACTGTCCTCTCAAATGTAAGGAAACAATTCAGGTGACAGAGCAAGGGCCTCACGCACAGGCAGCCTGCCATCCTTTGTGTTCCTCAGAGGGCCTCCCTTGTCACACCGGATTTTCTGCTGTGGAAATGGGAGCTGCGTGTATAGCACCAGACCTGTGGGTTGGGAGATTCTCCTTCCTCTAGGCTGGGCTAGGGATTGTGGGGAGGGTGGTTATGCTTCCTTGCTAGGGATTCATCGTCCATGAATGGGTTTCAGAAGATTCCTAAATCCCTGAAAAAACTATGCAAAATTGTAAGTATCTGCCTTGTTTCTGGGGGAGAGATTCTACATGAAGCACTGCTCTAAATTTCGGAGTCATGATTTTCATGCCTGTTAGTACCCACCTGAGTCCTACCTCCCTCTCCGCCCGAGGAAGGAAGGACACACATGGACAATTAAATGAGTGACTCCCTGTACAATTACTGCAGTGACCTAACAGGTCTCCTCTCCTTGTCAACCCACCCAACTTACCTACGTTCTGCCAGGGAATTAACTGTCACCTCCAGCACATCATCACCTCCTTTCACAGACTATTAGGCATCCATGGCACCATGGTTCTAATGATCTCATCTCCCACCTCCGCCCTGCCCTGCTCCACCCCAGCACAGGGTCTGGCACATAGCAGGTCCTCTCTAAACAAAGGCGCCTCTCTCATTTATAGATCACAATCCAAACTCTTGGCTAAATGTCCACAATCCTGAACACCAGGACGCAAGCTGCCTTTGACGTCTGAGCCACCCCATGCCCCGCCACCCCTACTCTCTCCCTGACTCTTCCTAGCTGCTTGAACTCAACCCTGCCTTTTCAGTGGGTACAGAATGTGTGTCACACGACTCCTCTTGGCGTCTGCCCATGCTAGTTGATAGGCCAAGAATGCACTCCCACCCCCTCTCTGTCTAATCACACCCCCCTCATCTGTCACCATCTCACTGTCACCTCAGAGTCTCATTGACCAGGACTGTCAGAAGCAACCTCCTCTGGGTTTCTAGAATACCATTGATCTTCCTCGTTCATTTGGAATTTGGGCACTGGACACTCAATGTTTGCCTAAACTTGAACGCCTTGTATTACCATTTAACTTATTGTGTGTTTATGTTTTGTACCTCTGACTGAATTCTGAGCTTTCTCAGGGAAGGGACCTTGCTGTACCCTGTGGGTCCCTCTAGCACTGAGCACAGTGTCTTTCATGCAAAAAGCACTGAAGGTGTGATGATGTGATTTGTTTTCATATACTGACTTTACCCATAAGTCAACTCTTTTATATTCAACATGTAGTGTTGAGTGTCTACCATATGTCCATGATCTGGCAAGACGTATAAAGTCCTTTGTATTAGCAGTGCCACCCAGAGCGCTGGGTGAACGGCAAACAGTGACTGGTCTGAGTCACGAAATGTTTCCCACTGCATAAAGCCCAGTTAAGTCGGCTTTGCTTTGTTCAAGCCAGGCAGTTTGGCTGATGGCAACCATTGTTCTCCAAAGGAACCATTTGGGTTGAATTCAAAATCCCTTCACAATGTTGGGAATCAGCAGGATGATGGTATGTCTGCCAGGAGGAAGTTAAACCAGGGACAGAGCTTTCTTTATGGAAAAGACCATTGCTGATTGCACTGTGCCTTCCACTCTGTTCATCCTTTGAGTCGACTTTTCAAAAAAAGACACGCAGAGGCCTTACATTTTTGACTCACTCCAGACTTGTCCCATGTTTCTCCTTTTCAACACTGTGCAGCACTCTCATAGCATCTGACCTCATTCTTACGTCATATGAGCTCATCAGAAGTATGACATAGTCACACTGGACCCCCATAGGGCTCTAGAGCAACATGAGACCACACATAGACCACAAAATCTGGGCATGATTTGTCCTGTTTTCTACCCTTACTCACCGAAAATGCTTTCAGAGATAAGTGAAGGAAGGAAAGGAAAGGCAAGGCAAGGCAAGGCAAGGCGGAGAGAAGGAAGGAAGAAAGCCAGCCAAGAGCTCTATTTTTCTGAAAAATGATGTGGAAGAAAAATAATGGGACCTCATTTTAATGCACAGAAGAATGCAAGTGACAAACTCTTTTTTTAAAAATGCACGGTAAATTAAAAAAAAATTTTCACTAACTCCTGAGATGGGGGACTTAAGAGGGAGCCTCTTACCCATGTTAAACAAGGTACTGCAAATCTTTTTTTCCTCAAGTAGGCAAAGAATCAATTAAAACCCCCAAAATCAATAAAAATATCTGTCCTAAAGGTGGAACTGTAACCACATTTATACAGTGTGTATCTCAGAGAGATGAGGAAGTTTAGCTTGAGAGCATATGTCCCTGAGAAATGCTTAGAACCTCCACAAAGTAGGGACAGAAGTCACAGTGGAGACAAAGAGGAAGAGAGTCAGGGAGAGGAAGGCTTCAATTTCCTCATCTCTATCAGGGAACAGGAGTAAAACAAGATGGCCATCACCTCCAGAGGACGTCCCTAAAGCTGAACCCTCACAGTGTGGTAAACCCAAAGATCAAACTTGTTCCAGGGTCTGTGTCCTGATGGTCAGTGCTTTGTTTTGTGTTTGCAAGTGGATAAGTTTGTGCCATCAGGTTGTGATGTACATTTCCCTATTTTTCTGGATGGCTCCATATCGATGATATTTCTGATATAAATATCAGAAGATACAGTTCAAGAAAATGAACTAGCAGAATCCTTATCCTAGAAGGATGTTCGGTAATGATCTTCCAGTAATGATGCTTTGCACTGTACTTAACCCCACTGCATCCAAATGCATTGACATGCATCATATTTCTTTGGATTGACATAGCTGGTCCTGAATATCTATAATTCAGCTTCCTGCTGACTGGATTCTTATCCATTCAAGTTGCCCTGGAGATGACCAGCAGTCCCTCATGGCCAGAGGTCTAATGTCACTGGCCCAGTTTTGGAAGATATCGTACTGAATTGTTAGTAGACAAAGCTAATAAATCCTGGCTTTCCATGTGTCTGGTACCCTCCTTAAGAAGGCCACACTAGTTCTTTGGTTAATAAATTGTTATCATTTGTGTAACATGTTTTGGGAAATCAATTAACTGCAACTGATTGGGGATCCATACATGAACCAAAGACAACCAGAGATGGTTTGGACATGAGGGATGCTAGCAACTTCAGAGCTGTTTTCCTGCTAACTCTGCCTGGTAGGACTTTTGCATATTGAATGGTACAAACTGGCCTCCTCCTTGGATTATCTTTTGAGGAAAAAAAAAATGTCAGACAAATTAAGAGAAGATGGGTCAATGACATAGGCCATGGACAATTGTTCAGAGCACTTTCCTGCTCCTTTCTGGAGCCCATGGCAGAATCCCATGGTGACCCAGTACAACCATAGCTGATGTGATGATGTGATCTGCCACACTGTCCCAGACACTCATGTATCTGTGTGAGAAGTTTCCAGCACTGAAGGTCAGCTGTGCAGGAGAAATATTGCACGGAAGGCTCCAGTGAGCAATATCTCCATTTGGATCCTGTTGCGCTCTTTTGGTTGTTGTTGTCAGGGCTCATCAGCATAAAAATGAAGTTGTTTTGACTTACTACTGTCTTCCTGCTATCAGAAAACTGTTATTAGGAAAATCGCATTAATTAGCAGCAGCTGAGGGGAGGACCAGCTATTTTGGAGCCGCAGCTGCAAGTCTCTTGCAATCTGACTGTTGCCTAAATTTTAACAATTAACGGAATAAATAGTCTCTGAATGTATTTCATCATGTTAATTTTGTTTTCCTCTATTTGTATTCCTGTTTAGGAGTGGCAGTTAATCTGCATTAAACACTCTGATACCATTAGCATCATTAAAGCATATCCTCAGCTATCCTATTCCTCTGTGATTTACTGCGAGTGAAGCTTAATGATAATTTTTTAAACTTTATGTAGGAAAATGAATAATTAATTAAAATTTACCCAAAAGTTTGGCCTATTAGCCAAAATATTTGACTAATCTAAAAATCTTATTTTATGGCCATGTTGGGTTACAAAACTGGATGGATGAATGAATGGATGGATAGAAGGAAGGAAAGACAAATGGAAAGAATGATAAATAGAACAGCAGACAGACGTATACATACATACATACATACACACATACATACAAACATACATAAGGACTGAGATTTAAACTTTCTCAATTCTAATCCCAACTAGTTCGTTACTTTACTTTATAGCATGAAATCAGCATGACAAAGACATGGTGTAATAGAAAGACCTTTCTAGCCAGGTTTGATCCTGGATCTACCTCTTCGGTATGTAGTAGATGATTTACAGTTTATGTCTGAATTTCCTATCCTATACCTTTGGGTCAATATCTACTCTGTGAGGGATCTTGTTGAGCATTAATGAAATAAACCAGTATGAAAAACACCTCGGCCAAATCTTCCTTTCTTCTGTCAACTTTAAACCTCATGTTGCTATTTAACTTATCACGTATTTATGCCTTTTCTACCCAACCGGAGAGTTAATTAACCCTTACAAAGCAGGGGCTTTCTCTTGCTCATCTTGGTACCTACCAGTGTGAGCCCGCAGGCCTTGACCTTGTCATCAGCTTGTGTAACAACTAACATCTAGTGAGTGCTTACTGTGTGCCAGACACTCTGTAGTAAGCATTTTATACACTTGAAGGGCTCTCAGTGTTAAATAACAAAAATTCAACTGAGTAAAATGTAGAGATCTGGCTTTACTAATTGATTCACGAGATGGGCCGTATCCCATCTTCCAAGCAGAGGGGAGCTCCAAAAAGCTACAGAAAGAAAAATATTTTCAAGGGAAGGATAAGGAAGTCATAAACAGAAAAAAAAAAAAAAAAAGAATTATTTCAGGTGAGGTCACCTTCATTTGGGGAGAAAAGGTTTTAGTAGATGAATTATTTTATCTTCCTTTGGGGGATAAAAAGCACCCATGGGACTGATTACCATATTGGTACTGACCAGAAAATTCCTGACTGACTGGCTAAAAGTTATATTCTTTGGGGGTTGAAACTGCAGTTAGGTTAGGTATTAACTCTTGGTTTATTGACTTGAAGCTTTAACCTAAGTGACACCATTTTGAGCCTGTGGTTTTCTGGTTAACATCAGCCTTGGCTACTCATTAAAATCATTTGGAGGAGGGGCACCTGGGTGACTCAGTCGGTTGAGTGTCCAACTTCTGACTTTGGCTCAGGTCATTATCTCAAGGTCAGGGGATTGAGCCCCACGTTGGGGCTCTGCACTGAGTGTGGAACCTCCTTGGGCTTCTCTCTCCCTCTCCTTCTGCCCCTTCCCTGTTTGCACACATGCGTGTGCGCTCCCTCCCTCTTAAAAAAAAAAAATTAAAATCATTTGGAAGAGCTTCCAAAAACTACTGACATCCTGATTCCACCCTAGAAGAAGGAGATCAGGATTTCCAGGGCTGGTGCCAGAACCCTGGTGATTTTAAAAAGCTGCTCAGGTGATTCTAATGTGCAGCCAAGGCTGAAAATCACTGGCATAATTCTCCCATCTATGAGGTACCTGCCATCACGATTTCTGCAGATGAAAGAGGCCTAGGCACAGAGGGACCAAGTATCTTGGCCAAGTTTATATAACTCTTTTTTTTAAAATTATTTTATTTTTTTAATTTGCATCCAAGTTAGTTAGCATATAGTGCAACAATGATTTCAGGAGTAGACTCCTCAGTGCCCCTTACCCATTTAGCCCATCCCCCCTCCCACAACCCCTCCACTAACGCTGTTTGTTTTCCATATTTAAGAGTCTCTTGTGTTTTGTCCCCCTCCCTGTTTTTATATTATATTTGCTTCCCTTCCCTTGTGTTCATCTGTTTTGTATCTTAAAGCCCTCATATGAGTGAAGTCATATGATATTTGTCTTTCTCTAAGTTCGCTTAGCATAATACCCTCCAGTTCCATCCACGTAGCTGCAAATGGCAAGCTTTCATTCTTTTGGATTGCCAAGTAATACTCCACCGTATATATATGCCACATCTGCTTTATCCATTCATCCATCGATGGACATTTGGGCTCTTTCCATACTTTGGCTATTGTTGATAGTGCTGCTATAAACATTGGGGTGCATGTGCCCCTTCAAAACAGCATACCTGTATCCCTTGGGTAAATACCTAGTAGTGCAATTTCTGGCTCATAGAGTAGTTCTATTTCTAATTTTTTGAGGAAACTCCATCCTGTTTTCTAGAATGGCTGCACCAGTTTTCATTCCCACCAGTAGTGCAAAAGAGACTCTCTTTCTCCTCATCCTTGCCAACATCTGTTGTTGCCTGAGTTGTTAATGTTAGACAGAATGTTAGCCATTCTGACAGGTGTAAGGTGGTATCTCATTGTGGTTTTGATTTGCATTTCCCTGATGATGAGTGAAGTTGATTATTTTTGCATGTGTCGGTTGGTCATCTGGATGTCTTCTTTGAAGAAGTGTCTATTCATGCCTTTTGCCCATTTCTTCACTGGATTATTTGTTTTCTGGTTGTTGAGTTTGATAAGTTCTTTACAGATTTTGGATACTAACCCTTTATCTGATATGTCATTTGCAAATATCTTCTCCCATTCCTTCAGTTGCCTTTTAGTTTTGCTGATTGTTTCCTTCGCTGTGCAGAAACTTATTTTGATGAGGTGCCAATATTTCATTTTTGCTTTTGTTTCCCTTGCCTCTGGAGACGTGTTGAGTAAGAAGTTGCTGTGGCCAGGATCAAAGAGATTTCTGCCTGCTTTCTTCTCGAGGATTTTGATGGCTTCCTGTCTTACATTTAGGTCTTACATCCATTTTGAGTTAATTTTTCTATATGGTATAAGACAGCGGTCCAGGTTCATTCTTCTGCATGTCGCTGTCCAGTTTTCCCAGCACCACTTGCTGAAGAGACTGTCTTTATTCCATTGGATATTCTTTCCTGCTTGGTCAAAGATTAGTTGGCCATACATTTGTGGGTCCATTTATGGGTTCTCCATTCTGTTCCATCGATTTGAATGTCTGTTTCTGTGCCATATATAACTCTTAATCAGTGAGCTGGGATTAGGAACCCAATGAGGCTGACTCCACAAACCACAGCTTTCTTCACTGGGCCCTCCCAACTCCCATGCAATAAGAAAACCCTGAACTAAAACTACTGGCAAAGAGAGTCTATATAGGTGTCCCCAGTGTGAAACGGTGATTTTGATCCTCATAAAAGAAAATGTGCAAAAGCACAGCAAATCCTTTCTGTTTTAAAAGTTGAGACCAGGTTCCTATCTGACTTGTACACTCAGGGTCTGTGTGATCCAGTTCAAATCACAGTACCTCTCTGAGCCTTAATCTTGTTTAAAATTTGTTTTTTAATGTTTACTTATTTTTGAGAGACAGAGAGAGAGAGAAAGAGAGGCAGAGAGAGACAAAGCATGAGCAGGAGTGGGGCAGAGAGAGAGGGAGACAAAGAATCTGAAGCAGGCTTGAACCCATGAACTGTGAGATCATGACCTGAGCCGAAGTTGAATGCTTAACTGATTGAGGCAACCAGGTGCCCCCTGAGCCTTAATTTTATGATGTCAACTTTGCCAGAGTATGGAGAAGGTGCTCTGTAAACTGTAAACTACTTAAAAAATACAAAGGGACACTTCCTGTGCCTTAGTTTCTTATCTCCACTTTATAGGGAGGAAAACAGGCTCAGACCCAGTAGAGCCAGGACTCAAACCTTGATCTGACTGACCCCAGAGCCCACCTGCAAAGTTGGGCTAATGCAACGTTGGCAATCAGTCACGAGCCATCTTAAAAAATGTGATTAGCAATAGAATCTACCTGTAGTGATGGCCAGAGAGAGTGGAATTAGGCCATTTTTAGAAATGGCCATGACAGCAGATGCAGGGGGGAGCTTGCTCTTCCCTCCAGCACTCTCCCTGCCCCCAGGCGGTAACTCTGTCACTTCCTTTTGCCACTGGCTTTCTTCCAGGGGCTAAAGGGAAAATTGGAAATGCAGGGCTTGTTCCAAAGACAGCCTGGCATTTCAGGTTCTCAGATAAATATTCGGGTGCCAGTCCCTGGGGCTTCTTCTCTCTTCTTCCCTCCCCATGCCTAGTACAAGTCTGGCACATAGTAAATGCTCACTGAATGTCTGTCGAGATGAGTAATGGAGTCCTGCTGAGTAGTGAGAGACAGAGGGTGGTGAAAGACACACTGACCTCCCTTCCCGCCAAGGCCAATGCCACCTACAGCAAGACATACAAAGGAGGCCTTTTACATCTTTGCCTTATTTACAGTTTCCATCCTGAACTGGCCACCATGATCCAACTTGGTGACCTGCTTCTCCCTTATGACTGCCTTTCCCACTGAGGACCCTTTGGACCTGACCCTCAGCCTTTCTTCTTTGATGTGACCCTTTGTTTCTTTCCTCCACTATGAGCTGTCCTGGCTTTGCAGGCACCCAGGGTTCAGCCGTCACCCAGGCCAGCCCAGGCTCCAGGCTCACCTGCGCCCATGGTAGGTCTCACATGATGCTGACAGTGCAGGTAGGGGAGGCAGTGAGCAGGGGGACAGGGGAGTGACTTGAGTGGGTGAGATGTACCACCTTCCCAAGCATCTCCCCCATTCACCCCTATAGTTAGAGACCTAGATATAAAAGACAATCCTCATCTAGAAAATGAAACAGATAAGGGGTGTCTGGGTGGCTCAGTCAGTTAAATGTCTGACTCTTGATTTCAGCTCAGGTTATGATCCCACAGTTTCTGGGATCAAGCCCAGTGCCAGGCTCTGCACTGACAAAAGGAAGCCTGTTTGGGATTCTCTGTCTCCCTCTCTCTGCCCTTCCCCTGCTTGTTTTCTCTCTCTCTCTCTCAAAAAACAAACATTAAAAAAAAAAAAAGAAACAAAGCTGGTGGACATAGGGGGAAAAAAAAGAGAGGTAAACCAGGAAACAGACTCTTAACTATGGAGGACATACTGATGGTTGCTAGAGGGGAGGTGGGCAGGGGTGTGGGGGGAAATGGGTTAAATGGGTGACGCAGATTAAGGAGGGCACTTGTGATGAGAAGCGGGTGTTGTATGTAAGTGACGCATCACTAAATTCTACACCTGAAACTAATATTACACTGTATGTGAACTGGAATTTAACTAAAAATTAAAAAAAAAAAAAAAAGACAAGCCTCTTTATAAAAGACAAGTTATCCTCATGAGCAATCAGCCTCATTAACGAATGATCTACCCATTCATCGTGGCAGAGCAAAAGCTTGGGCTGTGGAGTTGGGCTGTCTGGGGTTCAAATCCTAGCTCTTCTGCTGGTGACGTTGGGCTGGTTGTGCCTCCGTTTCCCCCCTGTAAAATGGGAGAATACTATCTTCATCATAAGAAGATATGTTAGCACATATTTTATCTATCATTATTTCTGTTATTAGAAAATTAGAGCAATACCCAGCTGAATGTTCAAAGAAGGGATGTTTTGGTGAAGGAAATGATCAAAAATAGAAGAAAAGTAAAGGAAAAGAAAGTCACATTTATTGAGTGCCACCTCTGCTCCAACCGTACTCTTTCTTGCTCCACCATCAGGAGCCACAATGCAGGTCCTCAAACGTTCCGTGCTTTCTCTAGGCTGGGGACAATCCCACGCTCTGTTTCATCCCCTTCTCTCCCCTACTGCCTTGTCGTCTGTCAGCTCACAAGCTGTGCTCTCTGGACCTTCTGCATCACCCCAGACTAGACTGGGTGCCCACTCACCCCAACTCTGTGCTCTTCCCAGCGTGACCCCTTCTACACCATGTAGTTGCTACCCACAGACTGGCCTGTTCCTGCCACCGCGAGTTTCCAGGAGGCCACGCCCTGCTCATCTCTGCATCCTCTGTGTCGGGCACGGTGCCCGGTACAGACTGATGGTGCCACTGGAAGAAATCTAGGATCGGACACATTTATCAGCCCAACGATCAGGCCTGGCAAGTCCTTGCCTATCTTCTGGACTGAGCCCAGCGTGCACTCATCTACATCTCAGCCTAACCTTCTGAGAGGAGGAAACCAGGGAGGAAAGGGAAAAATACAAAAGGGAAAATGCAAATGCACCTTTCCTTTTTTCCCTTCTACCCCACCACCCCCTGCCTTTGTGCTGGGTCTGTTAAATTCAAAACCATTTCAACCTTAAAGAAAGTTTACAAGAACAGCACAAAGAACTTGTTTTCCTCTGAAGCACCTGTGAGCAGGTGGTTGAATGATATCCAATCACCTTGAGTACTTTATTGTGTATTTCTTGCAAACAAAGCTCTTCTCCTGTGTAACCACACACAGTCACCAGATACAGGAAATTAACATTAATACATTCAATCCTCAAACCCCGTTCAAGTTTTGACTTAAGTTATCCCTGTATTGCCAAAACATCTCATTTAGAATCACAGCATTGCACTTAGATTTTTATGTCTAGAACAGTTCCTCAGTCTTTCCTTGACTTTTATGACTTTGAAACTTTTGACGATTACATGTCAGGTAATTCTGTAAAATGATTGAACTTGTCTGATGTTTCCTCAGGATTAGATTCAGGTTATGCGTCTTTAGCAGGAATATCATAGAAGCGATGCTGTGTTCTTCTCGTTGCATCCCATCAGGCGGCTCATGATTTTAAATTCAGATTTGTCCCATCACTGGTGTCTGCCAGACTTCTCCACTCTGAAGCCCCTGTTTTCTCTTGGCAGTTATTAAGTATTTTGAGGGCAGAGGCTTTGAGATTATATAAACATCCTGTTCCTTATCAAACTTTGCAAATTTATTTATTTGTTCATTCATTCATTTAAGCAGCATATGTACTTGTTTATATCAGACAGCCTCTAGTTTTCCATTTTATTTAATGCATTGCAATCGGTTACTCTTACAACTCTAGGGGAAGAGTTGAATGATTACAGCCCGTGTATATTTGCACTTGGTCTTCCTCTCGTCCTGATGTTAGATTTTAGTTTTTATTTTCCCTGGTCTTGACGTTTTAAATCTAACGTGACTGTTTTGTTTTATGTTTTCCTTAACACCGCTTCATATTCTGTATGGGAATTGGCAAAGGGCAAACGAACCAAAGGAAAGGAGAGACCCAGTGAGATTGAAACTCAACAGTGCTTAAAGCTTTAAACCATGTTTCAAAAACTGTACAGGTTTTGTCCTAAGTGCCCCACACTGGAATTTGCTTCTAGGGAGGAACCACTTCTTTTGTCTTAGAAACATGTATGTGAGTTCCTCATTTTATTGCAAATGTAGAACAATAATAACAACAAAATTAATCGTGTAGCCGTTTATGCAGCTTATTCTATACCAGACGCTGTTCTAAACACTTTAACCCTTACAGCAATCCTATGAGGCAGGTACTAGGATTATCCCTACTTGACAGCAGAGGTATCTGAGGCGCTGGGAGTTTAAAACGATTTGCCTAGGGGCGCCTGGGTGGCTCAGTCGGTTAAGCTTCTGACTTCGGCTCAGGTCATGATCTCACGGGTCTGTGAGTTCGAGCCCCGCATCGGGCTCTGTGCTGACCACTCAGAGCCTGGAGCCTGTTTCAGATTCTGTGTCTCCCTCTCTCTCTGACCCTCCCCCGTTCATGCTCTGTCTCTCTCTGTCTCAAAAATAAATAAATGTTAAAAAAAAAAATTAAAAATAAAAAAATAAAAAAAATAAAACGATTTGCCCAATGTCATTAGTAAGTGGTGGAACCAGAATTCGATCTCAAGTCTCCTGAGCTGTGACTCCACCTTTTTTTTTTTAAGTTTATTTATTTATTTTTGAGAAAGAGAAAGCATGAATGGGGGAGGGGCAGAGAGAGAATCCCAAGCAGTCTCCGTGCTGTCAGCGCAGAGCCCAATGCGGAACCATGAGATCACGACCTGAGCGGAAACGAAGAGTCAGACACTTAACCTACTGAGCCACCCAGGTGCCCCTGTGACTCCACCTTTGTATCTATAACGCTGAACAAACCAGTCCAGAGAGGAGTTGGGTCTAGAATTTGGGGCAAATGGGATTTGTAAAAAGACATCCTTTTGTGGGGGAAGTCTTCCCTGGCCACCAAGGATAGGCAGAGAGCTTGATGTTCACCAACCATGAGAAGCAAGGAACCCCCTGCTATCCCGGCCAAGGATGAACTTGGACTTCTGGACCCAAAGAGCAGCCAAAATTTAGAAGCAAGTTATATAATTTCTCTATGTTATAGTTCCTTTCTGGCACTCTCTAAGCTTTCAACAACATCTTATTAACCATTCTTGCTGGGCCTTAGCTGTGATGTGGAGTATTAAGCCATGGGGCTCCAAGTGTGGAGCAAAGTTGGGGAGAATTGCCTGAGGAATGGACCCACAGTCTAGCTCTAGGTAGATGGGTGGGGTGGCAAGCAACAGCCAGGAGTTTGTGATACATGTAGCAATTCCCTAAATATTCTCCATAATTCTTGGGTGGTTGGTTGACACGGCAGAAGCTTGGTAAATCGGTAGTTAAGGAAGAATTAGTTCCCGATTAACAATCTGCAAACAAAACTTCCCATTTAAAAAGATGTGGGGCTCCCCTTGGAGAAGGCAGACTGGCCCTTAGAACCCTCATCTTGGTTCTGTTTAGAGCGTCCTGTTATTTCCAGCACTAGTTGGATGAGGCTGTGGATGATTCTTCTTTCAAACCATGACTTCAGAGCTGGGATCCAGGACGTCTGCCAAATTTTTCCTTGCGGTGGATTCTTCTTTGGCATAGCACATGTCACGGTGATTGACTGAGGAAGAAGGCAAGGTGTCTTCCCTCTCAATGTCAAAAGATACGCAGTGTGTGATTGTGCAGTGTCCCTGCTACAGAGGCATCGTCAAAGAGGGGCTGAGGGCGGTGACTGAGCCCGTGATAGGTACAAAGTAAGTCAAAGCCAAATTGAGACCACTGAAAGCCAAACACAAAAAAGCGGCGGCAGAGAAATCAGATCCGGGAAATAGGTTTACCTAGCAACACAGCTGGTGTGAAGGAAGATTCCTCCAAGCAACGTGGACGAGAACAGCGGGGCCTATTCAAGTGCATTCTGACTCATCAGATTTCTACGTGGAGCCACAGATGTGTTTAATTTTATACACTGAGACCGATTTGCACACTGTGAGCGTGCACGAACCCAGCTGCCTGAGCCACATAGGCACGGTAGATATGAAAAGAGTGAGTGGGAGACCCTAGCTGCCATTCTGAGGGCTCTGTTTGCTCTTGCCGGTTTCCTGATTCCATGGCCTCAAGACAAGACTCAGCCCCGCGGCTTTCATCTGGGGTTGTGGCCCCGTCACCCATCCTTCACCACTCCCCACTTTTTTCCTGAATTCTGGAAGGCTTTTTTTGGGTAGCTGGGACTTTTTTCAGAGTCTGGGTGTAATTATCACAAAACAGCCTCTGACTTTGGGGGGGGTGGGGTGGGGAAAAGGACCTTGGACCACGTAGGAGAGGAGAGCTAACCAGTCCTGCACCCAAAACTGTAATTAGAGCAATTCTGATGTCATCGTTAATCATGCCGATTTATGTTTTGAAAGGAAACCAAATGATGAATATAATGATTATTTCTGTTTCTGCTTCCCCCTCTTTTTCCCCTAAAAAATTGGCAATAGCACTAAAGTCAAATTAAACATCTGTTTGAAAAATAAGCCGGAGCACTGATGACAGCTGCCCTAGACTTACAAATGTACCACAGCTGTCAAACTCTAAATTAACAAGATTTTCATTTATGAATAGCATAGAACTCGGATATAAAGGAGCTTTTTCTCCTATTTTCCTGGCTTCCAGGGGCTGTTAAATGTGAAATCTTCGGGAAATGCCCAAGGAAAAATGGAGCTAAAATCAGCTTGTAATAATCAATCGTGGAAGGAGCAGGGGACGTTCTTTCTTCTTATATCATCTCATTTCTTCATCGGCTTTAGGTTGAGTGTTGTCTGTGGCAAGCAGGCTTGCAGGGAGGCTAAGGATTCAGAGACAATTCTCCACCTGGCAGTTGAAAGTGAATGGTGATGGCGCTGTGGGCCTCTGGGGGAGGATTGTCTTCTTCTCTGGCACCAAGGACACTGGCTTGTCCTTCAGCATTGTCTGCGTCGTCAGAGGGCTCCAGCCCCTGCTTCTTCTGGTTCCAGTAACGAACACCCAGGTACACGTGACTTGCTTACACCGCAGTCCCATACTGGGTGCAAAAGATCTAAGCAAGCCATGTTGGCGACAGGGTGAAATATGTTCACCTTTTTCACCCTTTCTTCATGATCCCGAAAGACAAAGGAGGCATGCAACCATTTCTTTGTCCCTCTCTACCCTTGTCCCAGAGTCCTCACCATCCTTCCCAAGGATGGGGTGAGGCTCAGCAGTGGAGCAAGACATCTAGAGACTAAATACATGCGGGTGTGATACCATAGTGTACTTTTTCACCGTTGCCCAAATGTTTCGATTTTTATCCTTTGATTATTTCATGTCAAAAATGTCCACAGGGATAAACAAATTGGGGTAGACACATTTAATGGGACATTACACAGATATTTAAAGGAACGAACTGCCAATACATGCTGCAATATGGATGAACCTCAAAAACACTTCGCTCAGTGGAAAAAGCCAGACGCAAAAGGCCACATACTGTACGAAATATCAGTCGGCAAAGGCAGATTGGTGGTAGCCAGGGGCTGTGGGCAGGAGAATCGGGAGAAGCTGCTTAATGGGTGAGGGGTTTACTCTGGAGCAGTACAAATGTTGTGGAACCAGACAGGAGTGGAGGTTGCAAACATTGTGTACTAAATACCACTGAACTCGTGGCTTTAAGATGTTTAATTTTAGGGGCGCCTGGGTGGATCCGTCGGTTCAGCATCTGACCCTTGATTTCAGCTCAGGTCATGATCTCAATGGTTCGTGGGTTCCAGTCCCATGTCAGGCTCTGTACTGTCCCTGTCTGTGCAGAGCCTCCTTGGGATTCTATCTCCATCTCTCTCTGCCCCTCCTCCACTCTTGCGGGTGCTCTCTCATTCTCTGTCTCTCTCTGTCTCTCAGAATAAAAATAAATTAAAAAAACAAAGACAAAACTTTAATTTAAAAAAATGGTTATTTTTAGGGGTGCCTGGGTGGCTCAGTCAGTTGATTGTCGGACTCATGATTTTGGCTCAGGTGATGATCCCAGGGTCATGGGATGGAGCCCTAGGTCTGGCTCTGCACTCACAGCAAGGAGCCTGCTTGGGATTCTCTCTCTCCCTCCCTCTCTCTGTCCCTCCCCTGCTTACACATACACACACACTCTCTCTCAAAATAAATAAATAAACGTTAAAAAAATAAAATGGTTGGGGCGCCGGGGTGGCTCAGTCGGTTAAGCGTCCAACTTCAGCTCAGGTTGTGATCTCACGGTTTGTGAGTTTGAGCCCCGCATCAGGCTCTGTGCTGACAGCTCAGAGCCTGGAACCCACTTCCGATTCTGTCTTTCTCTCTCTCTCTCTCTCTCTCTCTCTCTGCTCCCCCCCCCCCACTCATGCTCTGTCTCTCTCTCCTTCAAAATAAATAAACGTTAAAAAAAATTTAAAAAAATAAAATGGTTAATTTCATGTTATGTGAATTTAATCTTAATTTTTAAAAATGTCCACAGGGTCAAAACATCGTGCATTGACCCCACCACGACCAGGATAGGGAACGTACCAGAAGCTGCTGCTCTATCAGTGGGGAAGGACTGGAAGTGGTCTTGCTGTGGGGCCCTGGGCCCTGGTGCATGACAGAGGCAGACGGGACTCTCACCCCCCGGGGCCCCTCATAGTGTAGGCACATTCTGTGGAACAGTACTTGCACCCGAGCTCAGCAGCCCACACTTCCTATTTACTGCATGCCAGTTCCTCCCCCGGGGGCTGGATCCTGCACCTGGGACTCCAGCTGCTGAATGAAACTCTGCTGGCATTGCACTGCTCCCCTGGAACCACGCCACTGCTGGCCTCGCAGGAACTCCTGGCATCTGGATTCTACCAGTCGGATGGTAGGTCTCAGGGCATCTAAATCTTCCTAGGCCAAGCACATGTTGCCCTTTTAGCCATGGCCTTGGTCTTTCCAAGTGCTCTCCCAGAACTAGCCACTTCAACAGGCTCAGGGCTTCCCAGCTCCTTTCTGTCCACTCCTTGCTTCCTCCCCCGGTTGGCATGGCTGAGGTCCTGGCCAGCCTCATGGGAGAGCCACCCTGACTCACAACAAAGGAACCTGTGGTTCTTCTCAATACCTAATGCCAGAAAAACTGTGGGGGAAGCTGCACCCCAGATCCTCCTAACGCTGCCAGCTTCCTCTAAATCATACACAGTCATCTCATGTGGGTTTCCTCTGTTATTTCCTTCCAAGATAAAAAGGTTTGGTGAGCTCTGTGAAGTTCCAAAGTATTATGAGCGTTCGCTAATTCCTCCTTAAGACCCAGCCTCTCTTCCCATGAATAAGCCTTCCTCTTGCCAGATCTCAGGGTTTGTTTCCATTTTCTAAATGGCAATTAGTTTCCTCCCTTGGGAACAACATCTTTCCCCTGCCTCAAACCACCCCTGCCCCCAACAGACAATCCTCTACCCCCTGGTTTACAGGAGGGGCTCTGCACTCACAGACCTCATAGACCAACTGAGGCAAAAGGCGGAGGAGAGATGGAGAGTGAACAACTCAGTCAGGGTAGTTCAGTGGTGTTTAGTTAACAAAAAACGTTTTGGCGTCACACGGAAGTGGGTTTAAGTCCCCCCTTCATCACCCAACTGCTTTATTACTCTGGATGTAAACTCTCTAAACCTTGGCTCTCTCATCAACAAAATGGGAAAGCCCTACAGAGAAAAGAGAGATAGGCTTTTAGGAGAATTAAGTGAGATAAGGCACGCTGCACACCCAGTGCTTGGTGAGGGATATAAGCTACTCACATTGTCAGGCACACTAATCGATGCATCGGGCACCTGTGTATGCCTGCCTCTTCACATCCCTCCTGTCCCAACTCTGACCCCAATGACCGTCATGGCGGTGACCAGCTCTGCCCTACTGTAATTGCAGGATGCACACTTCGTCTGCGTGGTACATCTCTTGATTCCTGTCCCAGAGCTTCTCTGGTGCTGCAGTATGTGTTTGGAATCTGATTAATTCTAACATGTGTGCAACCCAGAAGTGTGTGAGGGAGTTAATGCTTGTGGGGCCAACCTTGACCAATGGAAGATGGAAGCCAATGGATAATGGCTTTCCCCACTATCCTTGGGCACACTGTTCTGAGACATGCGTCACAAGACTTCACAAAGGTCCCGGTGGGATCAAGTACCAGTTGCCTACACTGATGGCCAAGTTAATAACACTTGACTGAATCATGTCTTCCCTACCGTCCCTCTCCCCTGCCCCTGGGGATCACTTCCCAAATAAACTTCCCACAAAAAAAGCCTTTGTCTCAGCTGGGCTTTTAGGAGGACTTGGGACAGGAATCAACTGTTACTAAGTTGTTAGCACTGGGGGTATGCATTAGAGCAGGGGTCAGTACACTTCTTCTATAAAGCACCAGAGAAAAAATATTTGGCTGTCGCACCTTCTCAATTCTGTTGCAGTAGCATGAAAACAGCCCTCAACAATACGTAAATGGATGAACATGGCTGTGTTCTAATAAATCTTTATTCACAAAAACAGGCAGGGGGCTGGATTTGACCTACAGGCTGTGATTTGCCAACTCCTGCACTAGGGCCACAGAAAGGAGTAAAATAGATCCCTCCATGAGGCTCAGTCTCCTGTGGAGAGGAGAAGCACGTAGAAATGAGTCTGTAAAGGTGACTGAAACAAGTCACGAAGGGCCTTGGACACCATGCTAAGGTATTTTGACTTTATTCTCTGGCAATGGGTAACACTGAATAAGTTCTCAGATCTGGAAATAGGTTATTTCACTGGCAAGCAATGTGTTGCTTCTCTTTAACATTTATGTGCAACCCAGTCCTGCCACAGGGCTACCTCCTCTGTGCACTTGGAGTGATACTTTTGTTACTAAACTTCCCACCGTAGACTGTATCGACAGGGCAAAGCTCCCTTATCGACCCCCCCAAGGCCAGGTGTATTTCAGAATTCGGAATATTTTTGGATTTCAGAAAGACAATGCAATTCAAATTCCATATATTTTGTAACATTCCTATCAGGGTCTGGATATCCAACTCAGTGATATTTACACTAAAAGACTATAAACAACTTCAAGTCAGTTCAGGACAGGTTCGGGCCCTAAAGGGAGTTAAAAAAAAACTCTTTGGGAGTTTAGAGATTTTTGGCTTTCAAAACTGCAGATTAAAGATTGTGAACCTGATTTGTTTTGTGTTTCACTCCTAGGACTGCGACCTGCTCAAAGACGGCCTCTGAGTCCTTCGAGACTACACACAGGAGGTGCTCAATAAATGTCACCAAGAGAATGGGCAGACGGGAATGGCTGGAGCACGGGGTTCATGGAAGTGCAGGAAGAGGCTGGTCAGGGACTCTGGTAAAGGACATGGGGAGACTTAAATGCTCTGATTAAAATTCTGGACTTTATCTTGAAGGTGATAGAGAGGCCCGTTCAGCTTTGGTAGGTACGTGATATGACTCAGCTGTATACGAGGACAGCAAGACTTATCCCAGAGGAAAGAGCAGAGGGAGGGCAAGGAACCATAGTGAGCAATTAGGTGGTTCCTGTAATACTGTGGTGAGAAGAGTCTGTGGATAAGGCAATGAATATGAAGCACACGGTAGGCAGAAGAGGCAGATTCGGCAACTAATGGTTTTGGAGATGAACTTGATCCAGTAGCACCAATCTTAGAGGGTAGAGTTCCGATCACAGACTCCGGAGCCCAGATCTTCTGTTTCAATCCCAGCTCTGTCACGTACCCTGTGACGGTGGGCAAGTTATTTACTCTCTCCTGTGCGTCGGCTTCCTCTGGTAGTATCTGGTCCATAGGGTGGCTGTGAGGACTACATACGTATTTGTAACGCACCTAGAACAGGGCTTGGCTCTTGCCTATTGAGTACTAACTACCTGCATTGTTTCAAAAGGCTGAATTCCCCAAATGGCTCATCAAGTAACCATCTCCCCAGGAGCAAGAGGACCCACATCTCGGACCCTCCCCAAAAGTTATGAATGGGTGCCAGAAATCCAATTATAAATGCATGTAATAAAGGTTACAAACATACGAAAAGAGAGGATCACTTCAGGGGACAAAATTTTCGTCAGATTTAAGGGGACAAGATTTCCCTCTGGTGGGGTCTGTACACATCTGTGCTGTTCACAGGGGGCCTTTTCTTTCAATCAGTTGCTCCTTCGCTATAATGTTTACAGCATCCCGGCAGCATGATGGCCTGCCAGGGCAACTTTAAGTGCTGGGTCATTCGTTTGTAGGGAGAAAGCTATAAGGAGGTCTGCCTGGAAAGCCTGTAATTTAGAAATGCTCAAATCTTTGCATCCAAATGGAAAATGGAAATGGTGTCAGGTTTGTGCCAAAAGGAAAGTCATAATTGCTGTGTGCTTCCCTTCCTGCCCTCCTGGGCAAAGGAACACTAGTAACCAAGCAGACTTCCGAGCTGTCATCTACAGACATTTAGCAAACTCTGCAGCTTATTCTACCAGGAATATTAACCAAACACTGCAACACAAATGTTCCTTTTGCAAGCAAGCGTTCTGCAACCAAGTCAGAATCTCCCCTTTCATCTGCCCTGAGCTTTGCTGCCAGACTTAAATGTCCTTACTAACTCTTTAATGAACTTTCCCCCCAGCCTGTCAGTCCACCATTTAATACCCACTAATGGCTCCCTTGTTCCTCTTGAATCAAATTCAATCTCTTTATCTTGACACTGGAAGACCTCCGTGATTCAGCAATGGATATCGACCCCCAAAGACCTTCTAATCTCACTGGGTCTGTCTCTCGGGCTGCCGTGTTTATGCTCACCTCCAGATTCTCACCTCAATTTCACCAGGGCCACCCCTTGGGCCGGAATAGCCTTGTGCATTTATCCAAAGCCTACTCTAGCCTTTAAGATAGAAACTAACCCTTCCTGGAAACTCTGGTGCTCCCCTTATTCCATTCCTCACTCATCTTCTTTCTAACCACACTTTACTGTCCACAGTTCATGTTTGTCTGGGGCTTGCTAACCTTTGCATATGTATTTTTTTATACCACAACTAGAGTGAAAATATCTTGGAAGTCAGGATCATTGTTGATAACCTGAGTCCTTCTCAATCCTAGTATACTCTGGTTGGCCAGTTTCCCAAATGCTGCCTCCTACATGAAAGAGAAGGAAACTTTCTCAGCGAGATAGAGTCCTCAACTTGATTAAAGCATCAATTTGGAGCCTGTACTTCGTGTCATACTTAAAAGTAAAATATAATAGTATCCCCATTAAAGGCAGGAATAAGCATGAACAGCACTATTTAGTAGTCTAATAGAGGTGATAGATAATAAACTAAAACATGAAAAGGAAATACAAGGTATACTCATTCATTATTTCCCAAAAGAATGAAAGAACAAGCCATAAGAACTATCGAGAGAGTTCAACAGTGTCCAAATCCAAACTCAGTGTACAAGAATCAATGGCTCTCCTAAACACAGGCAATTAATGATTAGGAAGTGTCACAGGAAAAAAGAGCCCACTCACAAAAGCAACAAGACTACCTATGAGGAGAAAGCCACACAAAAAAATGGAATCTCAATGAAGAAAAATCAGTGTACTTTAAATTTTTTTTTTTTCAACGTTTATTTATTTTGGGGACAGAGAGAGACAGAGCATGAACGGGGGAGGGACAGAGAGAGAGGGAGACACAGAATTGGAAACAGGCTCCAGGCTCTGAGCCATCAGCCCAGAGCCTGACGCGGGGCTCGAACTCACGGACCGTGAGATCGTGACCTGGCTGAAGTCGGACGCTTAACCGACTGCGCCACCCAGGCGCCCCAAAATCAGTGTACTTTACTGAAGGATATAAAAGATCTGAATAAATAGGGGATATTCCATATTTCTGACTGGGAAAACATATTGTAGGGATGCTGACATTTCCCACACTAAACTATTAATTCAATGCAACACCATTCAAAATCCCAATATAAGTTTTATTGAACTAAAACAAACTTATTCTACGATTCGTCTGGAATTATGAATCTGCTTGAATGGCCATGAACGTTTTGAACTAGAAGATTAATGAGCAATGACTTGCTATCAAAACATAAAATTATGCTATAAAATGGTGTGGGTTTTGTGCAGAAATAGATAAGATCAGCAGAACAGAACGGACCTGTGTAAAGATTTATATTTGATGAAGCAGTATTTCACACAATTAGGGGAAAGGACAAACTATTCAATAAACGGAGGTGGGACAACTAATTAGTCATTTTGGGAAACATAGGTAGATTTTGATTTCCCATCTGTGCGGGATATCTTTGATTTGCTGCTCCAGATACCCTCTCAAACAAACAAACAAACAAACAAAAACCAAGAGAAAGGAAGAACATGGGGCTTTGGAATGCAATGGACATGTGACTCAAGAAACTTCCCTCATTTGCTGGGACTTCCTCTGTCAAATGAGGGTAGTTTGTTCTGAAGATTATATCTGATAAAACGTGCTAGCTGTGCTGCCGAGTTACTGGTACATAGAAAGGACTCGCTGACCTTTTCTCTCTCTTCCATTTGGCCCATGAGAACTTCAAGGGCCAAGAGTATACCTCAGTTGTCTATCTATCGTGGACGCGTGGGCGAATAGAAGCTCAGTTACATTTGCTGAAAGAACGAGCGACTGAACAAGCCACACTTGTTCACTGTTAATGGATAAACATATGTTCACATATGTTCATTGTTAACGGGTAAACAAGCGATGCCTTTCTGGCTTCTGCCAGGAAGATGAAACACTTCTGGTTTGTGAGAACAAGAAGTCAAAGAAAACCAGAGATCGGAGCCAGGAGGACAAGAAGGATAAGGATTTTCAGAGCAGGAAGACTCATCACATAAATCTCATGTTTTCCAATGTTCTTCAGAGCCCCAGGCTCTGCAGAGTAACTGGGCAGCCATGGGCCAGAGTGTGGGAACCAAAAAGCCATGCTGGGAACCGAGTCTCCAGAGTGAGACACTGAAAGTGCTCATGGACAAAAGTCAGGTCACATGTGACCACACAATAGAACTATAACCCCAACCTCTGTAGCAACCGGCCTGGGAAGCCAAACCACAACCCCTGTCGTGACATTTGGTACTTGTCAATGACCACCAGCTCCTCTAATTTTTGCCCCCACAGCCTCCTCTATTTCCAACTCAGGACCAACCAGAGAAAGCCAAACATGCTTTCCAAACCAATCACATAAGATGTTCTGCTTTTAGTTAGCCTGCTTCCAACTTTCCCATGTTAATACCCTACCCTCCATTCAGAACACACCAGCAGTCTGCCCTTTTTTCCCCCTATAAAGCTTTCCTCTGCCAGTCTCTGAATCCCTGCCAAAGGCTAGTGATGGTGGCTGACTCCCTTACTATATAGAGAGTACTGGATAAGTAGCCCCAATTTGTTCTCATTTCAGTGGCCTTTATTTCCACAGGCCTTCTCCCATATTCCAACTAGATATTAGATACATGTTCTATACTGGGGTTTGTATATAAGGTTTTATTTTGAAAAGTTCTACTGCTAATTGTGTTTTTTTAAAAATTCACTGATACAGATTAATGCCAAGAGACAAACGTCTCAAGGAATCTGAGTAAGAATGTTCAGCTTGCATTAAAGTAAGACACAAGTGATATATAGACAGATGGCAGCAAAGGGAAGCCAGACAAAGACAGGGCAGGGCCTGGGCAATGGACAGAGGCTTCCAGAGACCTCTGTAGGCTTTCTTCCGTAAACCAGGCACAGCTGAGTCCAGGAGACATAGGGGCTGGACTGTCTAGTTGGAACACCTCCTTACCAGCCACTCCTCAGAGGTGGGCTGGAATTAACCACAGTTGTAAGACTGTAGAAATGTCCACCTGCCAGAAGTGTAGACAAATGAACCAAATACATAAATAAGGCCCTAGGAGGACTCAAATAAGAGGAAGACGACTGGGGAGGTCCTAGCCCCTTACCTCCATGGGAAAATGGCTTCTTAGATGCTGGGATTGGAGCCCTGTCTACCTATGACAATTTGCCTGCCTGAAATCCTAAAATTCTCAAGATCATTCTATAAAGTTTTAAAATCTATTTAAAATAGGTTACGGCTGCATTTGCCCAACTTGTGAATGTTAATATATGTCTCAGAAAAAAAGGAGTCAAATAAGTTTGGGAAACGCTGGTGAAACCAAGTTAAACAGATATCGTTTTAGTAGGACTTTGCAAAACCTTAAATATGCTAATATATGTAATGAATCTATATAAAGCATTTTCCAAACTTATTTAACTGTAGAAATTGGTTTCCTGCCCACCTATTTACATCTCCCTGAACATCATTCTATGGCATACCATTCTGGAGACACAGTTTTGAGATAATGTTACCTTTCAAAGGAAAACCACCAGCTGGTTAAGTTAATGCCTCTTAAAATGCATCGTAACTCACCAAAGGGAGGATCAGGAGACCAGAGAGGAAGTGGCCCAAGAGGACAATTTTGAGGGAAGGAGGAAGAAGACAAAATTATAAAGCAGGGCCAGAGGCCAAGGAGGTTACAGTTGGGTCTCAGGTCAGCCTACCACAATTTAAGGACAGTAGGTGTTAAGTTCCAGATGGAGGAAGTCAAAGATTATGCTCATCTGGTTTGTAATTTTCCTTAGCCAACCCTAGTATCGATATCTCGAGAAGATGGAGAGCGGCCATGAGAATCATTGAACTAGATAAAAATGGAGATTCAGTTGAATGGTTGTGTTTATAGCATTTCATCAGTGATGGCCCTTGGCCCCATTTCAGAGTTAAGATAACTAAGGGCAGAGAGATGATGCAACTCATCTGATGCCTCAGCAAAGCCACTGTTCTTTCTGCAGTCACACCTTGAAGTCTTCGATAGACCATAGGGAAGGAGAGTGAAGTGTGACAAGCATCCCTCGTTTACTTACTTTAGAATCACGCAGCCTGTTCCTGCTGGTGGCGCAATCCAGAACACCTGGATCCTTGTCCTCCTCCGTGGGGTGCTTTCGGTGACCGCGACGGGGCAATTACTCATAAACTGTGTTTCTTCTTCATCTATGATCTGTGGAAAACCAGTGGAAAATAAACACATTATAATGCAATGTCACTTCGGGAAGGCTCTTAAGTTTTGGAGTTGACACTTCCTTAATTTTATTTTTAAACCTGTCATTTTGTGTTAGCAGCTCTATATCCCCAGACACCAGAATAGTGCCTGGCATAGAGTCCCAGTCAATGCTTGTTGAATTAACATGAGGGCAGGGATTTGGCACATGTTCCCTGCTCTCTGGGACCAGGATCTTGTGTCAGCACTTTGAGAAACAGACCACTAGGTGATGATCTTGCTTAGTTCGCTAAGATAAGCTGGGTCCCACTTCAAGGAAGCAGGAGGAAGAGGGGGAGGGGGGTGGTGGGGAGGAGGAAGAAGAGGAAGGAATGATCCAAAGCCAACACCCTCTGAATAGCTAACATTTGCAATTCAGCTACGGTTTTATAAGGTGAAATCAAAATGCTAGAAGAAAACACCCCTTTGGAGGAAGTACACCGAAGTACTTAAACTCTCTCTAAGCTTCATGGCACTATTTACTTTGCGGTCTCTACTTTCCTAGTTTGTGCATTGTATCGGTGTTCTCCCAAGTTAACCATCAAGGTTTCCTTGGACACTGCAAAAAAACCTGGTAGCCACTTCCATTCCCCAAGACTCAGCATATCTCCTGCTTGCTTCTGGGTCTGCTGCCGAGACCTGCCTATCCCTCTAGTACTGTTATAGACTGTTAGACCTGGAGGGATCTCTTGAGGGAAATCATCTAAATTCAGTTGGTCTTTCGTGCCAACTCCAATCGACTGGCAGGAGCTATGTCATGAGTAGTGCTAATAACAATAATCGATAACATTTATGGAGTGTTTAGTATGTGCTAGATGCTCAGCTAAGTGCTTTATCTGAATTACTCATTTAATCTTCAAATACAATTTAATAAGATGATAATATCCGTATTGTACTTATTTTACTTTTAAAAATTCATATTCCGGGGCGCCTGGGTGGCGCAGTCGGTTAAGCGTCCGACTTCAGCCAGGTCACGATCTCGCGATCCGTGAGTTCGAGCCCCGCGTCAGGCTCTGGGCTGATGGCTCGGAGCCTGGAGCCTGTTTCCGATTCTGTGTCTCCCTCTCTCTCTGCCCCTCCCCCGTTCATGCTCTGTCTCTCTCTGTCCCAAAAATTAAAAAAAAATAAAATAAAAAAAAAATAAAAATTCATATTCCTTTTAGGACACCAGGCAAAAAAAAAAAAAAAACGAAGTCACTCAAGCTCCTTAGTTCATCATATATTTTTATCACTGGACAAAGCAAAGGCAATCTCCTATTTTATTCATCTTTACATTCTTTATCCTACCTCTATTTGTATATATTCGTTTGTGTGTATATTTATAAATGTATATAAAATATATGTATAAATAAAATATACAATATATAAATATAAAAATATACTATACGTATTATTTGTGTTTATACATACGTGACTTACTTGAAGTTACATACAATTGTTTTGTATTTGAATGTTTCTTCCACTTAATCTTAACACTTTTAAGATATCGGTGTCCCCCACTATCTGAAAGTACAGCATACCTATGAAACCGTTTGTAAGCTGACATGGCATAAACTAAAGAAGCAGTTACCATTAATTTATGTGGAAAATTTTTTGAGCGTTCCCAGACTCCAAAAATAACGTCTCTAAGGCTCTTCTGACACCTTAAGACACATCTTGCTAACAGATGCACACAACAAATCAAGAGGAAACACAGATGCTCACAGATACAGTTCAAAGCCATGGGGCTTGATGCGGGGATGCTGAGCACCGTTCCGGGGGAAGGAGGTTGGCCAGGCCACTCTCGCTGCTCAGGGGCGCACTGCCTCTGAACAGCTCACTGCCCAACAAATGCTGCATGCTATTTTCACTTCTTGCCTTTTTTCACGAAAGTGAAAACCGTCTGTGGACCTCCCTCAGTTGGTGAAAACACACACTAGAGTAGGTCTTGTGTAAAAGCGGGGTGGTAGAAAGCGAACTTTCAAAAAGTGGGAATGCCCGTATGCCACTGTTACCGTATGTGAATGTAATTCGTTGCTTCTGACTGCTGCCTAGTATTCCACTGCATGCACAGACCACATTTTACTTATCCATTTTCCCAGTGAGGCGCAGTCAGCTGACTTCCAGATCTTTACCTCCACAAACATGCTGCAATGAAGACCTTCACGCTGCTCTGCTTGGGAACCCACATGAGAGTTTCTTAGCAATATAAACCATGGAGTGGGATTGCAAAGCTATTGGGTTGTGGATATAAACATATTAATTTCACTAAGTACTGCAAGACCGTTGTACAGAATGGCTACACCATTCATTCTATTAGCTAGTCACAAGTGTTCCCGTTTTCCTATATCCTCACCAGTACGTAGGATTATTGGGCTAATTGTTTCTCATCTGATGGATGTAAAGTGGTATCTTGTTTTCATTTAATGCTAGCAACTTTGAGCAGCTCTTCATAAATTTATCAGGTTTCTCCTTCTGTGAATTGCCTCATCAGAATTTTTGCTGGTGGATTTTCCGGTCTTTTTCTTGCTGATTTGTAGTACTTTCTACATATGAATCCCCAATCATTTACAAATATCTTTCTGTCACCCAGCTGTTAATCTTACTTTTGGAATTTTTCATTTAATAGATATAACTTGCATCTAGTCAAATTTACCAATTTCTCTTCTATGGCTTGCACTTTTGCGGTCTTGCCTAACTGAGACCACAGAGATATTTTCCAATATTTTTTTCCATTGGCTTTATAACTTTACCTTTCACGTTTCGGTTTTCAATGCATTTAGATTTTATTTTTTAATATAATGGAATAGGGCTCCAACTCCACTTTTTCCACACTATGAACTAATTAAAAAAATTAGTTAGTTAGTTAGTTTGTTTGTTTGTTTATTTATTTATTTATTTATTTATTTATTTATTTATTTATTTATTTATTTTAGAGAGAGAGTCAGAGAGCGAACAGGGAAGAGGGGCAGAGGGTAGAAAGAGAGAATCTCAAGCAGGCTCCATGCTTAGTGTAGACCCGAGGCGGGGCTGTATCCCAAGACTCTGGGATCATGACCCTAGCCAAAATTAAGAGTCGGATGCTTAACTGAGTCTCCCAGGCGTCCCTAAACTTAATTAAAAAAAAAATTTTTTTTAACATTTATTCATTTTTTGAGAGACAGAGCATGAGCAGGGGAGGGGGAGGGGCAGAGAGAGAAGGAGACACAGAATCCCAAGCAGGCTCCAGGCTCTGAACCGAGAGCAGAGAGCCTGATGCGGGGCTCGAACTCACAAACCGTGAGATCATGACCTGAGCCGAAGTCAGACGTTTACCTGACTGAGCCACCCAGGCGCCCCTAACCCTAATTTTTGAAGAGCAGTTTTCGGTTTCCAACAAAATTGAGCAGGAAGTCCAGAGTTCCTATAGACTCCCTGTCCTCACACATGAACAACTTTCTGTATTACCAATAACTGACACCAGAGTGGTACATTTGTTATAACTGATGAACCTACACTGACACATCATCAGCACTCAAAGTCCAGAGTTTACATGAGGGTTCGCTCTTGGTGCTGTATATTCTATGGGTTTTGAAAAATGTATAATGACATGTATTCACCATTGAAGTAAGTATTACAGTATTATACTGAATAGGTTCACTGCCTTAAAAATCCTCTGTATTCTGCCTATTCATGCTCCCCTCCCTCCAACCCCTGGCAACCATTAATCTTTTGTTATAATTGCTTATTAGTTCCACGAGGTTTTTTGTTGATTCTTTCAGATTTTCCTACATAGACTATCAGGTCATCAGAGAAAAAAAAGAGTTTTATTTCTTCTTTCCCATTCTGTATAACTTTTTATTTCCTTTTCTTCTCTTATTGCATTATCTAGAATTTCCAGTATGATGTTGAAAAGTAGTGGTGAGAGGGGACATACTTGCCTTGTTCTTGATCTTACTGAGAAAACTTCAAGTTTCTTACCAGTAAGTATGATATTAGGTATAGGTTTTGTTTGTAGATGCTTTTTATCAAGTTGAGGACATTCCTCTCTATTCCTAGTTTACTGAGGGTTTTTATTATGAGTGGGTATTGGGTTTTGTCAAATGCTTTTTCCACATCTATTGAAATAATCACATGATTTTTCTTCTTCAGTCTGTTGAAAGTGACAGATTACATTAACTGATTGTCAAATGTTGAACCAGCCTTGCATTACCTGGGATAAATTCCACTTGATTATGGTGTATGTAATTTTTATACATTGCTGAATTTGATTTGTTAACATTTTTGTTGAGGAATTTTGCATCTACCTTCATGAAAAATATGAGTCTGCAGGGTTTTTTTTTCTTTTTTTTTGCAAATTTTTGTCTAGATTTGGTGTTAGGGTAACACAGGCATCATAGAATGAGTTAGAAAGTAGAATGTTGGTATAATTTCATCATTCAATGTTTGTAGAATTCACCAGTGAGCCCATCTGGGTCTGGTGCTTTCTGTTTTGGAAGGTTATTAATTAGTAATTCAGTTCTTTAATAGATACAATAGATACAGGTCTATTCAGATTGCCTATTTCTTCTTGTGTAAGTTTTGACAGATTGTGTCTGTTAAGGAATTGGTCCATTTCATGTAGGTTATACATTTATGGGCATAGAGTTGTTCATAATAGCCCTTTATTATTCCTTTAGTGTCCATTGGATCTATAGTAATGTTACGTCTTTCATTTCTGATATTAGTGATTTTTGTTTTCTTTCTCTCTCTCTTCTTTTTTTTTTTTTTTATTTTGGCTAGCGGTTCATCTCTTTTTTTTTTTTTTTATCTTTTCAAAGAGCCAATCTTTTGATTTTGTTAGTTTTCTCTATTGATTTCTTGTTTTCAATTTCATTGATTTCCGCTCTCATTTTTAGTACTTCTCTTCTGCTTACTTTGGATGCAATTTTCTTTCTTTTTCTAGTTTCCTAAGGTGGAAGCTGAGATTATTGCTTAGACCTTTTTCTTTTCTTTATTTTTTTTCATTAATTTTTTTTTAACATCTATTCATTTTTGAGAGTGAGAGTGAGCATGAGCAGGGAGGGGCCAAAGAGAGAGGGAGACACAGAATCCGAAGCAGGCTCCAGGCTCTGAGCTGTCAGCACAGGGCCCTACGTGGGGCTCGAACTCACAGACTGTGAGATCATGACCTGAGCTGAAGTTGGAAGCTTAACCGACTGAGCCACCCAGGCGCCCCTTTCTTTTCTAATATATACATTCAATGCTATAAATTTTCCTTAAGCATTGCTTTTGCTATATTCTACACATTTTGATAAATTGTATTTTCATTTTCATTTAGTTTAAATATTTTTAAAATTCTTTTGAAATTTCTTCCTTGACTCATGTGTTGGTTAGAAATGTGCTATTTATAAAAAAAAAAAAAAAAAGAAATGTGCTGTTTATGGGGATTTTTCAGCTATCTTTCTGTTATTGATTTCTAACTTAATTTCATTGTAGTCTGGGAGCAGACATTGTATTTCTTTGTATTTGTTAAGGTGTGTTTTATGGCCCAGAATGTGGTATATCTTGGTGAATATTTCATGTGAGCTTGAGAAGAATGTGTAATCTGCTATTGTTAGATGAAGTAGTCTATAGATGTCAATTATATCCACTTTATTGATAGTACTGTTGAGTTTGACTATGTCCTTACTGATTTTCTGACTGGTAGATCTGTCCATTTCTAATAGAGGGGTGTTGAAGTCTCCAACTATGATAGTGGATTCATCTATTTCTCCTTGTAGCTCTACCAGTTTTCATATCACATATTTTGATGCTCTGTTGTTAGGTGCATACATATTAAGGATTATTATGTCATCTTGGAGTACTTAACCCTTTATCATTATGTAATGTTCCTCTTATTCCTGATAACATTCCTTGCTCTGAAGTCTGCTCTGTCTGATATCAATACAGCTGCTCTTTCTTTCTTATGATTAGTGTTAGCACTGTGTACCTTTCTCTATCATTCTGCTTTTAATTTATATGTGTCTTTATTTTTAAAGTGAATTTCTTATAGACAACACATCAGGGTCTTCTCTGTCAATCTGTCTTTTAGTTGGTATATTTAGACTATTAATGTTTAAGGTGATTATTGATATATTTGGATTAATATTTGCCACATTTATTTTCTATTTGTTGCCCTTTTTTGTTTTTATTTTTGCCTTTCACACTTCTGTCATTTTTGGCTTTGATTGAACATTTTATATGATTCTATTTTCTCTCCTTTCTTAGCAAATCAATTATACTTCCTTTTTTTTTTTTTGCTTTTATAGTGGTTGTCCTAGAATTCATAGTATACATTTATAACTAGTTCGAGCCTACTTTTAAATAACACCATACTGTTTTACAGATAGTACAGTCACTTTATAATGACCAAAGATTCCCAGTTCCTTCCTCTGGTCCCTTACACTGTTGTCATTCATTTCACTTATACGTGTCATGTATATAGATGTAAACATACATAATTGAATGTATTATTGCTATTATTATTTTGAACAAACTGTTATCTGTTAGTTCAGTTAAGAATAACAAAAAATAGGGGTGCCTGGGTGGCTTGGTCGGTTAAGCATCCGACTTCGGCTCAGGTCATGATCTCACGGTCCGTGAGTTCGAGCCCCATGTCGGGCTCTGTGCTGACAGCTCAGAGCCTGGAGCCTGTTTCAGATTCTGTGTCTCCCTCTCTCTCTGACCCTCCCCCATTCATGCTCTGTCTCTCTCTGTCTCAAAAATAAATAAACGTTAAAAAAAATTAAAAAAAAAGAATAACGAAAAATAAAAACTATTTTATTCCTTCACTTATTCCTTCTTTGATGCTCTTCTTTATGAAGATCCAAGTTTCTGAATTATATTATTTTTCTTCTCTATAAATAACTTCTAAAGCATTTCTTGCAAGACAGGTCTACTGACAACAACTTCCTTCAATTTTGATTTGCCTGACAGTCTTTATTTCCTCTTCACATTTGAAGAATAACTTCAGAGAGCACAGAATTCTCAGTTGGTATTTTGTTTCAACACATTAAGCATTTCACTCCACTCTCCTCATATTTGCATGGTTTCTGAGGAGAAATTGGATATAATTTTTATCTTTATTCCTATATAGGTAAGTGTTCCCCCCGCCCCCCCACCCACACACACTCTGGTTTCTTTCAGGATTTTTTCTTTACCTTTGACTTTCTTTAGCTTACAGATGACTTTACTTGCTGTTAGAATGGAGTGGTGACTTCCAAGCTTCTTACATGTGGGATGGGACACCAGAAGTCCACACCGTGAATTACTTTCACACTACTTAATCCATCTTTCCCCCATTTTGTGGGGGATTTTATGATGCCACCTCTGTCATCTATAGGATGACAATGTAGTTTATTGTCCAAACAAGGATGAAGAGGGTGTTACTAACCATTGTTCTGGAATAACAGGCAAAACTGAGACTTTCCCAGGCAAATGAAGCATATATTCAACCGAATCCTATACCATTCCCAAACACGTTTCTGGGCTTTCCATTTTGGTCTCCTGCCCACCCCTTGCCCACAGCACTGTAATATATTTTAAAATCTAGAAGGGCAAGTCCCCTTTCCTAGCTCGTCTTTGTCAACAGTGTGTTATCTTTTTTGTTTTAAGTTTATTCATTTATTTTTGGAGAGACAGAGAGAGTGCAAGTGGGGAAGGGGCAGAGAGACAGAGGGACAGTCCCGAGCAGACTCTGTGTTGTCCTGGGGGGCTTGAACCCATGAAACCGTGAGATCACTACCTGAGCTGGAACCAAGAGTCAGATGCTCAACCAACGGAGCCACCCAGGCGCCCCTGTGTTATTTTCTTGTAAGTCTTTATGTTTACATACATAATATACAAACTCTAAAAACTTCCTTACCTCTCTGTCATTGTATCTTCCTGATGTGATGAAATCCTAACCTAAGATAAACTGCTCACCCTGTGATAAGACTGATTGTCTCCTATATTAATTGACTCCTAGCCTTGAGTCTGTCCTGCTATACTGCTCTGTGTATCTGATAAAACCTCAGCAGATTAGACTCTGGTAAAATACTTTCTATTTATCATTTTACTTTCCCATTCTTGACAACGATGATCTCAAATCTCCTCCACTCTCCCCAAACCTCTGATCTTTATCTCTCCTCTTTACTCTTATTGTTTTACCTTGCTTCTTACTTTACAGGAAAAAACAGAAGTCATCAGATGTAAAGTCCTTCATTTTCTCGGCTGCATCTACCCTGTCCTCCTTCTTGCTGTTTATAATAGAGGAGTCTTACTTTGCCTACATCTCTGCTTTGCTCCCATCACTTCTACCTGACTCTAACAATTACATTTTGCCCCTCCAGATTCAACTTTTGCCCCCACGAAATCATTCCCTTTAGCCTATTAAGCACATTTGAGTCTTTCCCATTGAAAAATTAAGCAATCCTCAGTTACTCCTCCATTTCTCCCCAGTTACAGTGTTTTCTCTCTCTGTCACGAAATGCTTGAAGGCATTGGCTTGGCTTTCTGCCTTCACTTCACCTCCCACTTATTCTCAGCCCAATCCCAGGAGTTTGGGGAACATCACGGTACCCAGACAGCTCTAGCTAAGACCATCAGTGTCTTCTGCAGTGCTTAATCCAGTAAATACTATGTAGTCTTTCTTCTTGAAGCACTCTCTCTCTGCTTGGCTTTAGTGTCATAGCTCCTTCCTGTCCTACCAACCCCTCCACTTTCCTGTCTCCTCCACTTTCTTTGGCTGCTCATCCTCCTCTACCGGTCTTTGAATCTGAAATGGCTCAAGGCTAGTCCTAAGCCCTCTCCAGTTCTGACTTTATTCTGTCTCTGCAGGTGATCTCATCCAACTCATGGCTTTAATTACTACCTATGTGTGGATGAGTCACAAGTTTATCTTTCCAGCCTTGGTCATTCCTCTGGTCTCCAGACATGTATCTCTGACCTCCTATCTTCTATTTGCATTTCCTGTTGGATTAAAACCACCTCAAATCCACCTTGTCAGCAACTAACTTAACTATCCTCTGTCTAGCCTGGCCCTAATTCAGTTTTGCGAGTCAGAAACACTGGATGTCCACCTGGGTTCTTTCCTCCCTCCCCCCTTCACATCCAGCAGCTGTCCATTTTACCTTCCAAATATCTCCTGAATTCCTACAACCATCATTACTACTACCCCAGACTAAGCTATGTCATTTTTAATCTGAACTAATATGAAGTTGTTATTCTAAGTAGCCTTTGTACCTTGTCTCTTGCCTTTCTCCAATTTGTTCTCTATATGGCAAGCCAAAGTGATCTTTCAAAAACACAAATACAATTACAATGTCCCCCTCCTTAGAACAATTTCATTGCTTCTAGAATCAAGCTTTTCATTGCTTCTAGAACCAAGACGGAAATCCTTAACAAACTTGAATCTCTGCCTTCCTACCTCTCTAGCCTCATACCGTGCTATCTCCCTCCTTGTTTTCTGCACTTGGCTACACTGGACTTGTGTCTTCTCCTGCCAAAGCCCGACAAATTCGTATTTCCTTTTCCCTCCCGTCCTTTCCCTCTCTCCATCTCCCCCTCTTCTTCCTTCTTTCCCTCTCTTGTCTCTTCCTTCCCCTCCGTCCTTTACTTAATCTCAGCTCACTTATTTTTTCATTGAAAAGACTTCCCTGCCTTCCTCCACGTGGCAATTCCCTCCCTTATATGTTCTCACAGGACACATCTCTTTCCTTTTAGACACCTTATTTTTTAATTTTACGTGCATTTGTTTGCTTGATTAATGGCTACTTCTCTAATAACCTGTAAGCTACACGAGGGCCGGCATGATGTCTTTTGGTATTTTTTCTCCTTGCTTTCCCACTACATAGCACAGAGCCTGATACATAACTAGGTGTACCTGCCTCCTCCCTTTGGTTGTGAGATTCCCAGCTCTATGTTTGGGCTATAATATCTGCCTTAGCTCTCTTAGACAACTCCTTGGACTTCCTTCTGACTTGGGACTGTTTTTCTAGATGGTTATTAATAGCCTTAACTATAATAATAATAATAATAATAATAATAATTATAATAGCTACCATTTTTGAGTACTATATTGGCCAAGGCCTTTACATCTATGGTTTCCATTCCCACCCCACTCCCCCCCCCATCAAAACTGGTATGCATTATTAAGCCTATCCTTGAAGAAACAACTGTGATGTGATGGGTTAACTAACCTGTCCAAGTCCAACAGTGGTAGAGCCAGGGTTTGAGCCCTACCTGGCTCTAATGTTTATGCTGTTTCCCTGTGCCACAGTCCCTCCTAATAGTGCCATCCCCTTATGTTAGGTAAGAAGTTTCTCTCTAGTCAAGCTTAGTCCCACGGAACCACATATACTGCCTATACGGCCTATAACAACTAAATACCCCACTCCCCACATAAGTACTTGGTAAATGTAAATAGTGCTTTGCTTCATATTTTCTCAGAAGGTGCTTAGTTTCCCTTTTGCAGCTTTGTTGATGTGAGGGTGGATTTCTAAACAATGTGACTTTCTTGGACTTGTGCACCCGGATTCTGGTTAGAAACCCCTTTACTGGCAGTCACAGAGAACTTTTGTAACTTTTAAACATTTAAAAGCTTTGGGATGATTTTAGGTGACTATATCAGAAAAGCCAAAAGTAATTAATATTTAATTAACATTTTCTATGTGCCAGATACTTGGTATGGTCACATAATTGAATCCTTGATGGGAATAATTATTTCCATTTTACAGATGAGGAAATGAAGCTCAGAATGATCCATTCTGACCTAGCGCTGTCTGAAGCCAAAGCCTGTGCTCTTTCCAGTCGCCTCTGGCAAAGATTCCAGTGGGGGATAAGACTAAGACCCTTGGCCCAGTACTGAAACAAAGAATGTTTTCCAAGACATCGAAGCCACCTCAGGTAAATATGGTTGTTTATCCACAACCTCAGTTACCAGATGGTAATTAGGCATTGAACAGAAGGTTGTTTCTTCCGATTCAGAGAATGCTCCCAAAGTTGTTTGCTTTTCAGAAAATATCAGCTTCTTCCAATAAGCCTTGGGTCTATGAAAACCTGCTCTTGGTTTTTCTAGATGGTTATTAATAGCCTTAACTGTAATAATAATAATAACTACCATTTTTGAGTACTATATTGGCCAAGGCCTTTACATATATGGTTTCCAATCCCCCCCCCCCACTAAAAATAACTGATAACCTTAAGCTACCCTTGAAGAAACTGTGATGTAGATGGGTTAACTAATCTATCCAAGTCCAGGTTAGTCTTTCCTTGTCTCCCAGAATCTCCACACTCCATGTGGTCTGAGTAAAGCCACCACATTAGCCATCCTCCAAATGACTAAATAAAGCCTTCACCACTCATTTCAATCTCTGATTTTTTTTTCTGACTACCTGAGACCAAAAAATTAAGACATATTACAATGGGCAGTTGTGTCTGGAAGGAGTATTATGGGTGATTTTTCTTTCCTTTCTGTGCCTTTCGTATTTCTAAATTTTCTAAAATAAGGATGTTTTATTTAAAAAAATGTTTAAAAATATTTATTTTTGAGACAGAGAGACAGAGCATGAGTGGGGGAGGGGTAGAGAGAGAGGGAGACACAGAATCCGAAGCAGGCTCCAGGACCCAGGCTCTGAGCTGTCAGCACAGAGCCCGATGCGGGGCTCGAACTCACAAGCTGTGAGATCATGACCTGAGCCAAAGTCGGACGCTTAACTGACTGAGCCACCCAGGCACACCGCTAAGTTTAAGTTTAAAGTCACTTGGGAGAGATTTGCTGGTAAAGAAGGCTGCTTGGCTACCTTCAAGAGAGAGCTTAAGAGACCTGTGACTGGTCTTCATCCAGCCAAGTGAGTCAGGTACAGCAATCCAGGTTCAAACAGGGAGACAAGGTTTAATTTCCAGAATGCTCAGCAACCTATAGTTAAGGCAACTCGTTGGGCATCTGGTCACGAGTAGACTTTTCAATACTAGCTTTCTAAGCTATGTCATCAGCATGACTGCAAAAGTTTCCAAAACTTTTCATTAATCACACTCTTAGTCCTGAATCACATGCCATACCCATTTTGAAAGGTGCCTCATGACCTGCCTTTACCCTTAGGGTGTCTACTCTTTCCTCATCCTATTTATGACATCACTTTCTTTTCAGACTTGAATACACAATACTTCTTTTTAAAAATCTAATCTTGGGGTGTCTGGGTGGCTTGGTCAGTTGGGCGTCCGACTTCGGCTTAGGTCATGATCTTGTGGTCCGTGAGTTCGAGCCCCACATCGGGCTCTGTGCTGACAGCTCAGGGCCTGGAGTCTGTTTTGGATTCTGTGTCTCCCTCTCTCTCTGACCCTCCCCCGTTCATGCTCTGTCTCTCTCTGCCTCAAAAATAAATAAACGTTAAAAAAATTTTTTTAAATCTAATCTTGATCCCCCTCCTCAACTCTGATCTATATTCTCTCCGGATAGGTTGTCTCACCCTTTCTGGTATGGCAGACATAAGCCTCAAGAGAATAACCTAAACAATGTCAAGATCCCAGATGGAGTCTCAAGCATTCTAACAAGTGGGTGGACCTCATGGCAGTGGGACATGTGAGGGAATACTATCCAGAAGTTCATGTAGGTGGCATCTTGGACATTTATCTTCATGAAGCTGAGCTTCAGACAGAGATCAGGGCTGGTGGTCAGGGTCAGGGCTCCAGTTCCTACATGAGAACCAAGGAGAAGTTGGATATTTGGAACAGGAACTTGGAATGGCATCCACACCAGGAAAGTGGTCCCGTGAGCATGGTCTTGGGGCACATCTGGCAGGAGAGGGTAGGTTTAGAAACTAGGGCCTTGGTTTAAGAAGGGACTTCTGTTGGGGGGATGTGAGATGAAAGTAGGGGGACAACTTAGGAGCCCAGTAGTCAGTACAGGGCATCACAACCAAGGATGCCTCTCGGGGATAGTAATGTGATAATCCTCAGTTGGGACAGTGGTTGCTTAAGCTTTCTGTCCTCAAGTCGTTATTGATCTTGGTAGTGGGTGAGCTGAGTCTGAGGGAGAGGACGGTAGTACATCTAAATATGGATTGTTGCATCAGAAAGTGCAGGTGACACTAACACTTAGGGTCAGTTATGGTGGAGAATGAGGGAAGATAGGTCCTTTGGTATCATCTCATAAATATTTATTTTTTCTCTGGACATTTGTGTGAAGTAGTGTGGTAGATGGAAAGCACGTGAATGTTTGAGTCAGATAGATCTGGATTAAATCTCGGTTCCACCACTTTCCAGTTGGATGACTTTGGCCAAGTCCACTTGGCCTTATGAGTCAGTTTTCCTCATCTGAAAAATGAGGATAATAAAACCCATCTTGCTTGGTTGACATAAAGAATAAATTCACAAAGCATTCAATACCTATAACAAGCCCTCAGTATATTGTAGCTGAAGGGTTGTATTCCCCCAATACCTTACGCTAGCAAATTATATTAATACCAAAGGAGAAGATCCTGGTGAAGAGCAGCAGGAATAAACTTTTCATTATTATTATGCAAGAGGTACTTCTTCAATGTAGGAAAATTAGAACACATAGAGAAGAAAACATTATGAAACAGATATTACTCATAATTCTACTACCCCCAAGAGAGCATTATTAACCTTTTGATGTGTATCTTTTCAGATTATACATATATGCACAGGAATATATGCCATTCTAGAAAATGGGGTAGCTAGTGTCTTGTGACCTGCTTTTTTACTCAATAGCACATCATGAACTACCTTCTTTTGTACTCAGTGTATCTCTCAATAAAATTTTTCTATGATTGCATAATAGCCCATAGTATGGATAGCCCACTCTTTAACCTAACAAACTTCATTCTGTTGCTTACAATTTTTAGGCTATTCTGATCATCTCTTATGGCTAAATTTCACATCTTTAATTTTTCTGGGAGTGAAATTAATGTACGTTATTATTGCTTGATCTTTCCAGGAAGGGATTTTGAACCATTTAAGTAAAATCTAAGCAAGAATCCAAAGAAAATAATCCCAGTCATTAAATAACCTCTTTCTAGTTTCCCATGTGTATTTTTTTAGTGCAAGTCATGGAAAGAAAGACAGCTGCTTTGCTTTACGAAAGAGCTTTCAATACGGATTTTTAAAAATTAAAATGAGGATTTTGCCTTTATTGCTCTAAAGGATAAATTTATTTTAGAAAAGTTTACAAAGACAGAAAAGTAAAGGGGAGAAAAGTCCCCCACTATCTCAGTAATTTTGGTTTGTTTCCTTCTAGACTTTTCTCTCTTTATATTTGGAAATGTGTAGATAGCCGTGTTCATACTGCTTGTGTAATGTTGTGTCTTGTTTTTTCCATTTGTTCTAGGAGCCTCCACATGTTTACAGGTTTTTCTAACACATCAGAAACATTATTTGAATGTCTGCATTGGCTGCATCATCCAGGATAGCTTTTGACAGTCCCTCTTCTAGTCGTGAAGATTTGGGTCCAAATCTTGCCCTCTTTCTGTACAAAGACCTTCACTTCTCAGTGCCTATCTGTATCCTCTCACCAGTTGTTGGTATCCTCTCCTACACTAGCATCTCTTTCAACAGATTATTTTCATTTTATTCATTTCATTTACCCTTTCTGCTCTATCTTCCCTTTGCCAGGGGCATGCACTCTACCTCCCAGACCTGAGAAGCATGTGACAACCTGGGGGAGGAGCAGTGCAGAGGTGACCATGAGCATTGTTGGTGGCCCTTCTGTCACCTTGTTCTGGGCACGTGGCCTCTGATCCGTGGAGGTTGAGTCCTGAGAGCTAATGGATTGTGTTCCCTGCTGAAAAGCAGATTAATCCTCTATGCTATATGGGCTGTTGCACATACTGAGAGCAAACACAGCGGGCCAGACTTTGGAGCAGGGCTGGACCAGGACACGTGGGTGCCCTGTGCAAGCTGATAATCTGCCCTCCTTTCAAAATGATATTCTCTAAGTATCTGCCCAACATTCATTTGGAGGAGAGGCTGAGCACTGTGCAGGAGGAGGCCGGAAGACTGCTAGCTCAACTCTCACTCTCTCTTTATTGCGCTGAGCAGTTCAAGTCTTGGCCCTGGATGTGCACACCTCACCTAGCAACAAAGAAGCCTGGAAGGGAGCCTAGACACCATCTCTGGTCACTTAAGCACACCTAGTAGGAGGCAATGGTAAAGGGCCTGGGAGAATCCAACAGCCTATTTACTAGTGGTATGACTCTGGCCAATTCCTTAACCTTTCTGGAAGGAGTCTTCTTATCTGTAAAACAGGTGCTGATAATAGTACCAACCTCAATGGGCTGGAAGGGTTTAAATGAGTTAACGTATGTAAAATAGTTACAGAGGCTCCTGGCACAATGCTATCACTATGTGTATTACAATCATGGTGTGTTGTTTATAATAATAAATATCATTGCTGTCATGTCACGCTTGCTCTCGACAGTTCTGGTAAAGATCATTTTCTCTCATCTCGTTACATTTCCAGTGATGTTTTAGTGATTCTTACAGACTGTGATCCTGGCACCAAGCCAGCTGGCCTGAACCTAAATCCAGCTTGGCTTGGGAGCTTCAAGTACAGTGAGCAGGCTCCAGTGGAGCTGGGGTGTGTGTGTGTGTGTGTGTGTGTGTGTGTGTGTTGCCTGATCAATCTGTCCACAGTATAGCCCTTGGTTTAAAAACAAAAACAAAAACAAAAGAACTTCACCTTCTACTTTGGAGATGCTAAGACAGACAGAGATGGACTTGGGGGGAACTGGTAATTTAGCAGGCGTAAGTAATCCTCAGTAAGAGAAGAGCCATCTCCCTTAGAAGAACCAGGAAGAGAAGGAAGACTTACTTCCCCTTCAAACCAAGTGAAATATGCCTCCTGGGCTCCTCAAAGACAGCATGGGGGTGGTAGAGAGTACGATGCGTGGGCTTTCAAACAAGGCAAACCTGGGTTGGATTTCTTAGTTACTGAATGACTTTGAAAAAAATAATTAACCTCTCTGTGCCTCAGTGTCCTTCTCTGTAAATGGCTGGGTCATGCTGATAAAGGAAGATCTCCCAGGTGCCTAGAAGGGTTAGGTGTGCAATAACTGTGACTTCCCTTAGAGACAATCAGAGAAAGGGCCCTGATGGCATCCTTAGGGCCCAGAGCCTAGCAAGTGATTGATACATGGGAAATATAGGGCATCCCAGAATGCACAGTCACAGCAATAATGTCATCATTTATTGAGTCCATGCTCTATGCTGTTGCTAACACTTCATATCCACTACTCCACATAATCATCCCAATAATCCTGTGAATTCAGAAACAGGGACTAGGAAGTGGGGAGCCTGGACTCACGTCCCCCAGAACCCCAAAGCTAGTGCTTAATTCCACTGGATCTAACTCGTTGTCCCCTCGTCTTCCACTTGGGGGGCTTGTGTCAGTTTTGACTCAATGCTAGAAAATCACTCTGATAAATAGGCTTAAACAAATAGAACCATCTAATTGGGGAACATTATACTATGTAGTCTAGTGCCCAGGAAATAAATCAGCCTTTTAAGTTTTATATTGCAATACAGTGGAAATGTTTAATAATTATTGCCAGAGAATGGTATAATGCAGTACTAAAAATGAGTAATTGAAAAGCCCATCAAGGCAGATGAGGCATCTTCTCACTGAATTGATCTTGAATACTTTACATAATTATTTCATTCAGATTTATGATCAGCTCAGCAAAGTGTACATCTCTCCTGCTCTGCCTGTAGCTGTTCAGGAAGCCTTTTCACACTGCGCTGACACCTTCTGGCGTGGACAAATGAATGTCTCTTGAATGCGAAGAGGACTTTCAGTGGTTTGACTTCATTTGGCAAAGGACAAAGTTAGGAGTGAAAACTCAAGTTTGCTGAGGACCTTCTGTGTCCCAGTCACCGTGCTGGAGTTTATACGCATTCGCCATGTTGGTTCATTTAAAGTCCGCAACAGCCCTGAGAGGGGAATATATATTCCATCTCACAGAAGAAACTGAGGCTCAGAAAAATGGTGTCACTTACCAGGCTGATAGTGAACTCACATCAGGTTAGTCTGGTTCTAAACCAGTGGCCTTTCCACTACATCACCAGCCTCCAGAAAGACCCTGTGTGCCCAGAGAAGGCTTGGAGTTTTGGAAAGAGGATTCTGGTAAAGTCAGATGCTGGGATGTGGGGGGGGGGGGGGTGGGTGGGGAGGATCCCATACAGATTTTATTTGCAGTTCTGGCTCTTTAAACATCAGAGTTGACCCCTCTCCCCATCCTCATTCTGTCATTCTTACAGTGTCAGCACATCTAGGCAGAGAGGGACCCAGCCCTGTCTCCATGAGGATTACAGTTCCCCATGTATTCAGCTTCACCACCCTGCCCAGATCACCAGCAAAAGCTTATCAGCCTGCCTCTCCCAAGAGCGTGTGGCGTGGGAGTTCTTGGCAAATTTAGTTCACTGGCAAGTGTGGACAGATGGTTGTTAGGATGAGCCAGAAACCTTTGTTTCTGGTCTCACCCATATGTCAACATGACCAAAATGAGGAAAAGTGGGGAGGGGGTAGGAGGAAAAGGATGGGGCTAGCTTACAGGCAGGAAAAATAATGCGATTTTTACATTGCATTTAGAAGATTATAAACAGAAATGTAAGACTCTGTGACTCTCCCCTACCCTAGCATGACAATGACATTTCCAGCAGAAGACTGATTTTTCTCCCCAACACCCCAGTCTCCTCCTTATCTATGGTGCTTGGGTTGTACTCTGCTTTAGTCAGCAGATATCAGCACAGGGCAAAATTGTGCTCCCTCCTCCCCTATCCCCTCACCATGAGGATGGGTTAAGGTACTGCTGAAGGTTATTTCACAAGAGGCTTAAATGGGTCATCGAATGCCTTCATTCTCCAGGATACAAAAGCAGGTCAGGGTCCCCTCTCGTGTTTTGGTTTTGTTTTGTTTTAGTGTGAAAACAGCAGACATCGTGCATGGACTTATTATATCTTACAGAATATGGTACACGTCTGTGAACTTCTCCACGCCTTGGGGAAATGCCAAGCTTTGATCTAGCTAGATTTTAACACTAAGGATCTTTCTTAAGGAAGTGGATTTGTGGTAACTCATAGTGGCTATTTGTCAAACACATGCAATGCGGTTACTACTGACCAGTGGGTACCAAGCACTTGCAAAACAAATCAAATATCTGAGGAGAATGCATTTTGTCTGCCTAAAGGTAGAGCGTTGGGCTGAGCAAACTGATACGATAATGTGGAAAACGGTGTGAGGCATCCCTTCTGCTCTAGTGAGGCACCTGAGCCGGGGGCAGTAGGGAGGGAGCCAAGATGTGAGTTCCCTGGCTCAGGCTCACTGACGATAGGAAGAAGCTCTCCCAAATAATTCTTAGAAGCCAGAAAATCAGCTGTTGTCTTGTCAACACAGTATATTGTAGGAGAAAGAACATGAATTGGAAGGGCATGGGGCTGGGAAGAACAAAGGGAGAGAGAGGAACAGAAAGCAGCAATAGATTGAGTGTTCTTCGTTGGCCATGGACTGTGTTAAGAGTGTCCATTTGTGACCCTTCCAACTCTCACGGCGATTCCCTCTCAGATGCTGTTTCTCCTTCTTGCTGCTAGACCGGCTTCTGCTCGTGGTCTCACTTTATGTGCCACTTCCTCTGGGAAGGCTTCCAGACCCTGAGCCAGGTGTGCTAAACTCTGTACCTGCTCTCACCCCAGACCAGCTGAACCAGAAGCTCTGGAAATGGGGCCAGGGTAGCAAAGTCTTTGGCTGATTTTGATGGAGACTTAGGATGAAAACCATCTTGAGTCTAGTCCCTCATATGCAAAAGACGGAACTGGGTCTACCTGGCTTATTGTGTCCCTAGCACCTAGCACGGTGCTGGACACAGCACATACACTTAATTAATCTTTGCAGAATGAATAAATGAATTAATTAAAAGTAGAGAAGTATTACTACTCCTTTTTCAGAGAAGAGGAAACTGAATCACGGAGGCAGAAATCACTGACCTCAATGGCAGAGCTGCTGTAAAAGGAGAGACTAGGGGTAAGCTCCACGGGGGCAGGGACCTTGTCTGTTTCATCGCACCATTTCCAGCGCCTAGAGCTGGTCTCAGAACAGGAGCTCAGTACATGTTTACTGAATAAATGATGCCCCTGGTCTCTCTTAATTTACAAATCAATCTCTTTCCACTACGTCTTGCAATCAGCCCTGTATCTGCCATTATCGATGTGGCTTTGCACAAGTCACTTCTCTCTGGATCTCAGTTTCCTCAAATGAGGACACTGGGTGAGATGGCTTCCAGGATTCTTCCTAGTTCGAATCACAGCCCACTGCCCTGTCATCCTATATTGTCACTTTGAAGGATGCAAATCTGGCTATGATGCCAGCACTTTCCACACGCAGCATCTTCCTATTTGCCAAGAGGCCCCTGGATCACTCCTTCCAAGCTTTTTTCTATACTTCTCTTCCTTCTTTCCCTGCTTCCTGCCTCTCTTTACTTTCTCCCTCCCTTGGCAAGTTTTCCCAATAGGCATGCTGTGATCAGCAAGAGCTCGCCTTAATCTCCTGGTCAGCCCTTGCTCCAAAGAGCAAATCCACAGCTCAGAAAATGTAGCTGTTAATGTATCATCCCCCAAAATCCAATTGAATTGAAAAGCATCATTTTGTTGATATAGTTGTAGCACCCAGGAAGAAGGGAACTCACATTTGTTAAATGTGTACTACACGCACGGAACTTCACTATGTTATCTTATTTAAGCTTCCCCTTGACTGCCTGCCAGGTGTGCCTCCACAGTATCTCTCTCCAGCACCCCAGAGCACCCACACTCCACAAACCACAGTGGCAACCTCCTAATTTCTCTCTCTGCTTCCACACTTAATCCCTGCAATCCCATCTTCCTGCAGAAGCCAGGGTGCACATTTAAAATTACAAGTCAAAGTCATGTCACTTCCCTGTTTAAAGACTTCCAATGGCTTCCCACTGCATTTAGAACCCAAACTGGAGGTGGAGAAGGGGGGTGTGCAGCACCTGGGTGGCTCAGTTGGTTAAGTGTCTGACTTCGGCTCGGGTCATGATCTCACGGTTCGTGAGTTCGAGCCCTGCGTCGGGCTCTGTGCTGACAGCTCAGAGCCTGCTTTGGATTCTGTATCTCCCTCTCCCTCTGCTCCTCCCCCACTCATGCTCACGCACTCTCTCTCTCTCTCTGTCTCAAAAATCAGTAAACATTGAAGAAATTTTTTTTTAAATCCAAACTCAGGGATGCCAGCCTGCAATTCCCCACCTGACCTGTCCCCTGCCAACTTCCCGGACATGATCTCCTGCCACTCTCGGGTCTGACCACCATGCTTGCCTCTTAAACATGCTCCTCTCCAGAGCCTTTGGTGGCTCCCTTGGGCCCACATCCTACGTGATCCTACCCAGAGATCTTAAAGAGTGACCAACAGGCTGAGATAAACTTAGAACTTCCGTGGCCACTGGTTTTCCATGTGAACCAACATGAACTTGCTTTTAATTTTGCTCCTCACCTTCGCTTCTCTGTACTCTGCCACAGGAAGGGAGATGATTCTACGGATAAAGTTCAGGGTATTTGCAAAAGGTGGTGAAGAGCCAAATTCGCTGCCTGCTCTTCCCCTGCTGAAAGATTTCAGTAATTTATCACTTGATATTTTCAGACAGTGAGGGAACAGAAGTTTAGGGGAAAGAAGCTAGAATTTACTGAGCCATGTGCCAGGCCTTTTAAACATGATTTTGATGAATCAGCAGACCAGCCCTCTGAAATAGGTAGCATGATCCTTTGTTACAGAGGAGAGAAGTGAGGTTCAGGGGAGTTAGTGAGTTCCTGAGAAACACACAGCTTTCCCAAAGGCCAGAGCCACTATTTAAAAAAATTTCCTTTTAACATTTACTTATTTTTGAGACACACACACACACAGAGGGTGAGCAGGGGAGGGGCAGAGAGAAATGGAGATACAGAATCTGAAGCAGGATCCAGGTTGCAAGCTGGGGCTTGAACTCACAAACCATGAGTTCATGACCTGAGCCAAAGTCAGATGCTTAACCAACTGAGCCACCCAGGTGCCCCAGGACAAAGCCACTATTTTATCCAGCTGTAACTGATCGTAAATCTCAGGCTTTCTCCTCTGCCCGTCCTCCCTTACGGAGCACATCCGTTTTTCCCCAGGAAGAAAAAAAAACTCAGAGTAAACAACAATGTATGAGTAAGTAAGGATTAAGATATAAAAGTGAGAAAAGGCTGTTTTCCAAGAGCACATTTGAAGCTTCCATTTACCTGTGCTAATTGTAATATCTTCACAATAAGTTGTTCTTAAATATTCATTAAATTGGATCCCCTGAGGGCCTGTACTCGAGAACTCAGTTGGCTGATACTCCTGAATTCCTAACTGTACTTGAAAATAACCAAAAGTCTTTTCTCCCGAAGCATTCTATAGTTTAGCCTGGTAACCAATTCAAAATGACCCTGCGCTCAATTAGTGCTTTTCTGCCTTTTTCTTTCATTCTTGAACCTTAAGGTCAAACTTCAACAGGGTCACCTGCTGAGCCCCCTGCTGAGCTCTCTTTCCAGATGCTTGTTGCCAAGAGAACAATCCTGCTTTCAACAATAGAAACAACAATCAATGCTTGCACAAAAGATTTAAGGACAATGGGAGATGTGGGTGAGTTAATTATGCTCCTAGTCCCTTTGTTCCTCACAAATAAAGGGCATGGGTGATCAGTGAACTTTCCAAGCACAAGTCACATTACACAAAAGAAATGGGTTCTCAGGGATCCAATAAATGTCCTCTTGCACAACTTCATTTATATCAGAAATAGCCTCACTGTTAGGTCCCTGGAGGAAGGAGCCAGCGCCAGAGCAGGAAGTCAAAGACACTCATTCTGGGGGAACTCACTTAACCTTTCTGGGTCTTGGTTTTCTCCCGTAGAACACAGCTCAATGGCACAGACATCCCCCTGTCGTTCTAAAATATATGGTTCTGCTCTCAGATGCTGCCTGTTTCAGAAGGGCTGAACAGAGCCATGGATTAGATCCCAGTGCTTTGGGCCTGTTTTCTCCTCATGCTGTCCACGTCCTGGGAAATGGCAGCATCTATGCTCTCACCCTTGACTCACCACCTCCTCCCTGAGGTCACCCTGAGTCTTGTTGGCACCGAACTCCTATATCTTTGCGATCTTGGTCAACGCAGCTTCCTCCTAAACACAGCTTCCCATTATTCATTCATTCATTCAGTGCCGATCGGCCCACGACATACAGTCATGAACCAGACAAAAATGGTAACTGTGGGTTACAACAGCCAGGTGAATCAGATATTAAATATCTTTGTTTTAAAGGCAAGAAATACAGAAATGTGTAAAGTAGAAAGTGAATTGTGTCTGTTTCCACTTCCCAGAAAAAAAGCACTGTTTTAACTGTTGGTTCATCTTATCTTGCTGTTCTGTAACTTTGTTTTCTCTTACTATCCCCCAAATAGATCTTTATCCCCATACATGTCTATCTACCATATATTTCTAAATGCTTGCAAAATATCTTGCCAGATATATTCTATGTATTTCGTCTGTATCAACTTCCTGAATTCTCAGCATAGTTTTATGACTTAGTACTATAATTATCCCATTTTAATGCTAAGGAAACTGAGAGTCCAGAAAGTTTCCTGGAGACCTGAGGTCACACGGTTGGTAATTCAAATGCTGGCAGTTGGATTCCAGAACACCAGCTCTTAGCCACTGGTCCCAGCATTCCACTGCCAAGATGTCCCATCATTTCTTTTAATTAACCCTGTATGGTGGACTTTTAGATCAATTAACCCTCTTTTTTTTTTTTCCTTTCTGTTATAAACAAGGCTGCAATCAACATTCTTGTACTTGCATCAGCCTGTACTTGTCTCAGTCTGTCTGTTGGGTTCATTCCTAGAAGTGGAAGTTTAGAGTTAAAGGGTATGAGCGTTCTCCGTTTGATACACATCGCCAAACCAACAGAAACGTTGAATTAATTTGCACCCCCACAGACTGCACGCGATAGAGATTGCCATTCCCTCCTCACCCCTTGGCGCTGCTGAACCTGCTCTGGCGGTGACCGCTGCTGCAAGCTCCTCACCGCCAAATCTGACAGCTCTTCACAGCCTCCTCCTACGCAAAGCTCTACCACATGGACCCCTGCAGACACGCCCTCCTGGAAGCTGCTCCTGGGCTTCTCTTGGGTCTCTTCTTTGGCTCTCCTGTCCTCTAAAAGGGAGACGCTAAAGTGCTCTTATTATGCCTGTGTTACTAATGAGGGCGCTGAGGCACAGCAGGATTAAGGAACTTGCCCACGGTCATAAATCTCCAAAGTGGCTGAGCTAGGATTCAAACCAGGGCAATCTGGCTTCAGAGTCCATATGCCTGAATACAATGTCAGACTGCCTCTCAGCAAACTGGATGATAAAGAGGCCTCAGGAGTAACGTACCCCCAGTGGAGCTCAACACCCTCCTCCCTCATAAACTCTCCTTCAATCAAGGCAGAAACTTGGGAGTCTCCTTGGACTTGTGCCTCTTTCCTCTCCCAAGTCCAATCGTTACCTTTTGAACATATTCTGAGCTATTCCGCTGTGCCCGGCTTACAGTAAGTGCTTAATAAATGCTGGCTGCTATTACCAGACTCTTCACGTTTGAACTGCCCCGACTGTCTTGTCTTTCACCATCCAAAACCCTCCTGCCCACTGAACTCACCTGATCTACTGGCCACTCTTTTACTTTGGGTCTTTGAGTGCTGTATTGTCCCCTCTGCTGTGAATGCTCTGTACTACACTCTCCCTAATTAATTCCGTTACAACTTAGCCCAAGGGTCACATCCACTAGGAGCCCTTCTGTTTTCCGCCCCCACTCTCCCACTGACCTTCCAGCATGCTCTGCAGATCTCCTTGCAGCCCTTATCACACTGCAGTGCAATCATTGGTTTGCTTATCTGTTCCCCTCCCCTGTCAACCCTGCATTCCCAGACCAGGTTATAAGCTCCTCAGGAATAGAATATGGGATTTCAAACTCAGTCCCTTCCCTTCCCCGTCCCCCTGCCCTTCCTTTGTCTTCTATCTCAATTATAGGCATCATTAAACTAGAAATTTCTGTATCCTCTTTTAAACCTCACAGCAAACCTCAACCTCTAATATGTTTGAATCCATTCTTTCTTTTCCATTCCCAAGTGACTACCTGGGTGCTTTAAGATGTCAGCCTTGATAACTTTGGCAGAGCAGATCTCTTTTCCATTTGGAACCTAGTGAGGGCTTTCTGCAGAGACCTACAGAGGTGGAGCCAGCTGTTTAAAAGGTGCTTCAAATTCAAACAGAGGCCCTCTGCTCTTTGTAGATTGAATATATCCCTGCATTGTAACACATTATAACCCCTTTCTACACACAAATTAGCAACAAGATCCAACTACTCTAAGCAGTACCTTGCCCCAGGGTTATTTCATAGGTGAAGGGAGGTAAAGAATTGCTCAGTAGCTCTGGCAAAGACTTCTTAAAACCAAGTATAAGTTAATCAATCAGGCAGGCGATCAATAAAATATAACACCAAACACAGTTTGATAACAGTGAACTCTCATTCTAAATAGTCCATGATTCATGAGTTTGGTCGATACATTACAACGATGTAACAAGTACGAAAACACAAGCAGCCTAAAAATAGTTTATGTAGTGCATCCGTTATCAGAATGTATCTATTTTTCAAGCTACTTAGCTAGTCTCAGCCAATCCAACAATTAACTTTGGCAATGTGCTGATTAGCAGCAGAGTTTTGGTGAATATCTTCCATGTGAGGGTCTAACTTTGTAAAGATTTAGAAAGGCAGCATGACTCCTCCACATATGGTTGGCCTTGCCACTTTCTGGTTTGGTAACTTTAGGCAAGTGGCTCAACCTCTGATCCTTCGCCTGTAAAATATGGATAAGAACCCAGTTCTGTCTCCATCGCAGGGCTATCATGGAGCTCACCGAGAGGATGAATGTGGACATGATGTAAGCACTAGGTTCTCTAGAAGTGGAAGATGTGTTTTGCAGAAGGGTCAGTCCATATTTAAGCCAGACAAAAAAGAAGCTTCACTTACAGATTATTACAAACAAAAATAATGACAAGTTAATTTTAAGATCCTTCAGTTAATGCCTAATGCAGAAACAAGGATCTTCATTTAAAAAAAGCAAAACACATTGATACTGATTTTTAAAATCGGTATGCTTCATTTATTTTATTATTTGGCTTGCTCTATTAACCAAAGGGTGAGAAAATGTTCTAAAATAAGTTCAACTATTGTTATTTATAACTTCATTGGCTTTCATCTCAATGAAAGTGCTTTAAAGAAACAATGTTATTTCAGGGCCCTGAATTCAGTTACACTTGGCCATGTGTTCAGTCTCAACTTGGAAAGTGGTTTGTAATATTTTCCTTAATGATGAATACTTCTGGAGGGTAAAATTCAATTTCTCATCTGGACGTAGGAAAATGCAACTATATGCCAGGCGGGCCGCTGACAGTTCAAATGGGCCTGACGGCAGCACTGGACCATACAAAAGTCCCCCTCTGTACCCGCAATCCGCGGGCACCTGCAAAGGGGGTATAAAGCCTGCCTTGCAGAGTTGCAACACCCTGCATCCAGTTTGGAAGCAATCTGCAGTCAGCGGCCGCGCAATGCGCTCAGGTTTCACTGGCCAAAGGCCGGTGCCTGGCACTGAGTAAGTGATCACCAACTGTTGCCTGGATTGAAATGAGACAGTAGCACATTACTGTCTGCAGAGATAAAAGGAATTGTGTGAGTCAACAGCAAGCTTCCTGACTTTCCCAATTCAAGTCCCCAAAGCCCTACTAAAATGATCATTTTAAAATTCTACTTTAAAAGTGTTAATTTTAGATTCAACCAGATATGAGCTATCTCAAATTCTTTTTGAACAACGTTGGGTTTATATTTCTTTTTTAATGTGAGCATAAAAATATAACAGGAAAAAAAAACCTTCCTTACTCTGAGACTTTGTTTTAAAGCAGCCATTAGCAATAAATGAACAGTATGTTCAGTTGACGACTAATTAAATTTAGAAAAAAAACATCACCAATGCTATAGTTACATGGGCCCTTTTCCAAATAAACACATGAATAAGTTGGCTGTGTGTTGGTATAACATCTACCTGGATGCACATGCTTTTGCCTTCTTCCTGAATGCAGGGACAGCACAATGGACTCAGGCTTTCAGATCTGCTGGTCTCACCAGTTAAACCCTTTCACAGGTGAGCACAAATGGAAAGTTCACAGAGGGTAGACTCACCTTACTCGTTTCCTGAACCACTTGGCTTCTCAGTGGTTCAAATGAATCATATTAAGTGAGATAGGGCGTGGAAAGTACTTCGAACATAGCAAGTGCGCCTACGAAGTGTAGACACTGTCACTGAACCCACCAAGAAAAGAAAATTCCTGAGGCATCAGTAGTAGGATGTCCAGGAACAGTACTGTCTGAACCTGCCATGAGATTCCCTCCCTGTTTTGGACTTCCTCTTCCCTGCCAAGAGACAGAAAAAGAATTAGTCCCTTGGGGCGCCTGGGTGGATCAGTCAGTTTAGCGTCTGGCTTTGGCTCAGGTTATGATCGCAAGGTTCGTGAGTTCGTGAGTTCATGAGTTCGAGCCCCACATCGGGCTCACTGCTGTCAGCACAGAGCATGCTTCAGATCCTCTGTCCCTCTCTCTCCCCTGACCCCAGACCCCCCTCCCTCTCTCTCAAAAATAGAAAAAGAAACATAAAAAAAAGAAAAGAAAAAGAATTAGTCCTAATATTAGGTGACCTCGGTATAAGTCGTCAACTGTTCAGGCCTCTGTGACCACCTGCACTTGACCCATAAGAAGGAAAAGCAGTGGTTTCACACTTCAGAGATCCCTCCCATAGTCCTGGCAGTTTATGGACATTTCTGCAGTCTGCTATGAGCAATTCAGCTAAGGCAGGTAAAGTCAGAGGTGACCCAGAGCTCACATATTCCCTGGAGGTGTTGCTAAGACTCCTGAGCCCCCAGCACACCGCACAGGGGGCAGCACCACTCACTCTGCTCCCCACAAGAGCTGTTGCCAAACAGCCAACATGGATGTGCATTGAGACATTTCCAATATTCTCTTGTTATTTGGCAGTGGGAACACAGTCTTTATTACTGAGCTTTATATTTATCCACGGTTACAAGTGTCAATCAACCAAGTCTTTGGAACATCAGTTCACAAATTATCAAAAACTTTAATCACCTTCATAGCTCTTAATAGACTGGAAACCATTTTAATAAACTAAACTGCAACACAAGAAAAGTTTTTACGGTCAAAGGTTTTGTTTGTTTGTTTTTTCCTCCACGTATTTATATAATGAAAACCAGGAAATAATCCTCAAGCTACAACTCAATGAGGAAAGGTAAAGTGGACTGTTTGGGACCTATTTAAAATTATGTTTATCCAGGATTCTGCTTCTAAAATTTATAGATACACAGGTGAGTGTGCACACATACACATATGAACATGCATATTGATTTGCAATAGAAAAAGAGGTAAAAAATATATATAAACAATAAAACATCCATACAATGAAATTTAAAAATTTCATAATTCTATATGTTTGTTCTACAACATATAGAATATACCACTTTTTGTATATACCATATACAACAAAAGAATATACCACTTTTTGTAATTAAACGAATACTTTACAATGCTACTTAAAAAGACCAAAGCCATAAATTTATGTAAGAAGAGGTAGGCTTCCGATCTGGTCCCTGGAAAATGTCTCCTGTGTATTATGTCCCTCAGTTTACAATTAAAGATACGGAATGTGTTCTTCCATTTACTTCCAAAGACATGGCACAGAGGTGCCAATGCCTGGCATGGTCACACATGCATGCCCCAGCTTATCGTTCTTCCCCAGAACACAGCACCAGACTCTTCTCTTCCCAAACTCCAGATAGTTTCCACCAATGGATCAGCACTGACACACAAGATAAAACCTGCCGTGGTTCCTCAAATCTAAGATGCTACTGAGTATAGGAGGCATCAGTGAACCAGTAATGGTTTATCTAGGGAGAAGGACTCCTCTGTTTCATGTGCACACCAATGGTAAGATGTATTCTGATTTCAAACTACATTGTTAAAAATGGGCCTTTCATGGGGCGCCTGGGTGGCTTGGTCAGTTAAGCGTCCGACTTCAGCCCGGGTCACGATCTCGCGGTCCGTGAGTTCGAGCCCCGCGTCGGGCTCTGTGCTGACAGCTCAGAGCCTGGAGCCTGTTTCGGATTCTGTGTCTCCCTCTCTCTCTGCCCCTCCCCTGTTCATGCTCTGCCTCTCTCTGTCTCAAAAATAAACGTTAAAAAAAAATTTTTTTTAACAAAATAAATAAATAAAAAAATAAAAATAAAAATGGGCCTTTCAGAATGGGTAGAATGCTGTGGGTCTGTGATGGCCCCTCCTTCCTTGCCCTCCCCATGTAATTCTGTGCTTGCTACCATACTACTTCCTGTTAGGGGGTGCCTGGAGCTCAGCCGGTTAAGCATCTGACTCTTGATTTCGGCTCAGGCCCTTATCTCAAGTTTTGTGAGTTTGAGCCCCGCATCGGGGTCTGAGCTGGCAGGGCACAGCCTGTTTGGGATTTGGTCTTCCTCTCTCTCTGCCCTTCCCCCCACTCACTCTCTATCTCTCTCTCAAAATAAATTAAAAAATAGACTAATAAAAAAGAAGAAGCTGGCACAGCACAGACACAGTCAGTGGGCGGGGCCCACTCAGTCCACGTAGCTAGAAGAAGAGGGGCCGGGGATCCAGAAATTGCTGGCTGATTCAAGTAGGCCAGAGGCAGCCTGGGCTGGGAGAGGGGCAGGATGTGGGTCTGTCACACACAGCCTCTCCCCCAGCATAAGCTTCTAATTTAATTGCGGACAAAAGCTTCAAAAGAATCAGCCCTTTCAGTTGACTGTGTTTCATGCTCCCCTTTCCCTAAAGACCATGGCAACTATAAACAGGCTTTAACTTTCTTTCTCCTGTCCACAAAAAACCCAAGGGACAAAACACCCCAAAGTTTGGGAATCATTGCTGTGTGGGCTTAAGCAAGTAAAGAATCCCTCTGAGCCTGTTCCCTCATCTCTAAAATATTTGCAACACGTTCCCATAGATGACTTGTAGAGATTAAAGTCAATAGGGCACCCAGTGCCTGGAATCCAACGGGCACTCAATCAATGCTAGCCATTACTAAGAGTAGTATGGTGATAAGCACAGTGAAACTATTACATCCTCTAGGGGGTGTGCTTGACCAGGATGGAGCCTAAATCTAGAGACGTGAATACGTTTTTAAATGGTTGACATGGCCAGATATTTCAGAACTGTTTCTTATAATCTACCTTCCTTGAGAATAAGTGCACCGGGATGCGCTTAGAAATTTAACAAGGTGAGCGAGATTTCCCGCAGCTGGGTAAACTGGTTGCTTCAGAGGCAGCGTGTTCAACAGTAGCGATATGGAGAACAGAATTCAAGCATCTGAGTTGCATATACCCCAGGAAGGTCCTACTCCATATCCAGGCAACACAGTGAATGGGACTTAGGGGCAAGCGCAGCCACAAAACCACTGGCGGGTCAGAGAATTTGGGGAAACAATTGTCACAAAGCCCCTTAATTCCCCTTTCTCTCTCTTTTTTTTCACAGAATGGCCAAATTGGATTAATTTGCAAGTCTTACTCAGAGAGTAGCTCTAAAATGACTAATGATCACTGCTTTACTGAGAGAGTCAGGTTTTTGTTTTTTTGTTGTTTTTGTTTTTTTATTCCAAAATCCCAAACTAGGATAAAAAGCTGCCTACATGGAAGTGGAGTGGGCTTGGCTTTCTCAGTCTCTGAGCACCACCCCCATGCCCTCGCCAATGAAACACACAGGCTACACAGAGTGTGTTCAAAGAACAGAAGCAAAGGACTATCTATTCAATAACCTGCATAATCAGCCTCAGAATGAACAGAAGTTGTTAGCCTGGGCCTCTGGGACTGCCTGGATCCATATTCCCAGCCTGTAAGCTATTCCGAACGGGAAGCAAGAACCCAGGTTCAGGCTGGAACACACTGATTTAGTAACATGTGTGCAATCACATTCGGAGAATGGGGTTGCTGTTAGAAACAGACGCACAGGGAGAAGATGCGAGAAATATCATAGTCATTGGGGACCATTTGGTGCAGGGACAGGCAACACGTCTCCAAAAAGGTGGGATACATAAATAGACATATATAATACTTCATAACGAAGAAACGAAACATAAAATGTAGCCGCGTTTTTGTTCAGCAAACGCTTATTCATTAATTAACTACCAAGAACTAATTTTTGTGCTGGACTCTGGAGATGCCAAGATGATGAAAACATGCTTTACCTTCAAGGGACTTGCCGTCTAGAAGAGTGAGGACAAGAGGTACAAATTAAAGGAAAATTCATCCGAGCCAAGGACAATAGAAGCCTAAGGTGGATGTGGCTTCTACTGGGGGCTGGGGTGGCAGAGGAGGAACAGGAGTAGCTTCGCAGGGGAAGTGTGGTTTAGTGGAAAGGACATAGACATAAGATATGAATCCAACTTAGTGTAGCTTATAGAAAAGAAAGAGCATCACACCTGGCTTACCTGCCTCAGTGAATTTGGATAGCTGTGAACAGATGCATGGTAATCTATTGAGAAACAAGCTTGCGTAGAGAGTAATCACATTTCCCCACACGCGTGCTCACGTGCACAGGCACACACGCACACACACGTGCACATTTTGCTCACCTGGGTTACCTGTTTGGCCTATGTTCTCAGGAGTTTCCCCCTCTCAATGAATGTAAAGCTTCCACATTCTCTGTCTTCACTGGCCTCACCTTCTACCTAATGTCTCCCTCCAACTCTGCCTTCCCTTCCGCCTCCATGCTTCCCTCTGCCACATCCATCTTTGACCTCTGTGCCTCTTCCTTTCCAGAATGAGCTCCCTGTCATCTCCTAATCCCATCCTGCTCTCATCTCCAGATGTTAATCCTCTTGTATCTCTAATCTTTCCTGTCTATCATGGTTTTACCAACAGCCAAAGTCCAAATAACCAGCCTGAATCCAGTTCCCAATCTTGAGTTCCCAAACTCCTGAATCTTGAGTTCCCAATTCAAATTTCCAACCAACAGTGAACTTCTCCAACTGAATCATCTGCTGGGCTTTCCAACAGGTGCAAGACGGAGTTGTGACTTTTCCACCAACCTCTCTCGTCTTCCACTATCTGATCTCCGCCCTGCCATTATTCCATTATCTGTCATTTCTTCCTGCAATATGTATTTGTTAGGCAACTATGTGTCTCAGACAACACGATAAGCACAAGGAATATAATGCCTGCTGTTATCAACTGATGGGAAAGATGGACATTAAACACATAGTCCTCAATTATAAACACAATTATAGTCATGGAATTTTCTACAAATGAAAGATATATGTGTAGTGAGAGTATATAAGGATGCTAAGGAAAACGTTCCAAGGGAGCAACTTCCAACATATATGCTGAGATCTGAAGACTGGGTTGACATTAGGTAGGAAAAGATGGGTTGAGTGTTCTAAAAAAAAAGCAACAAAAACATTTATTTACAAAGGTCCTGGGGTTGGAGGGAACTTGGACTATTCAAAGATTAGTGTATCTACAGCCCAGGGAGTAAGGGGGAGTTGTTGTGACAAGAAAGATAAGTATAGGCCAGAACTTGCTGGGCCTTATAAGGCTGATATGAAATTTTGTCTCCTTCCTGAAATTTTAGTAGTAGATTGACTACCTTCAACAAACATTTGTTAAGTATCTACTTTACAATAGACACATTTCTAGATGCTGGGGACACAGGGACTATAGTAGAAAGTGAAACAGAGTCCTGACCCCATGGAGTTGACATACTGGTCCTATAGGCTACTGAAGGGTACTTGGCAGAACCACTGTGAGGTGACCAAAGTGGGTACAGGGAGGTCACTGTGGCCATCCAGGGGTACATGACAACAGACTGGATTAAGACTGAGCTGCGAAGAAAAGAGATGGTGAATTAGAAGGATACTTTGGGAGGTACCATCAAGAGAACTTAGTGATGGATTGGTCAGTTTCTGTTTATGGTGAAATTTTTGGTTGTTATTTCAAGAAGGGAGAGTCACAGAGGAAGAGGTATAAACCTTGAGCTGGAGAAAAGGCTCTAATGGAAAAGGAAAGACTGGCTCTACAAAGGAGGGAAGGAGCCCTTGGCCATTAAAGGTTCCTGAGAAGGTTAGAGAGGGAGATTCCCAGAGCCCATGCATCGGACATGGCCTTGGGAGGAGGGAGAGAGTGCTCAGTTACCTTAGTAGGAGGATGTCGAGAAAGATGCAGGCAGGTTGATTAACTTGATAGCAGCAAGTTAAGGAATTCTGGTCCTGGGATTTCCTTCCCCCCCGCCCCCCAATAGGGAAAGAGAGCAGGCCATTTGATGACAGTGATGTGGAAAGAGGTAAAGAATGGTAAGAAATTAGAGGAAGTCAGCACTAGGAAAATGGGAAAGAGAACCTTCCAGAATAATTTAGTCAGATTTCCAGGCAGATTGAGGGCCCTCCAAAGTCAGTGATCCTAAGTAGATGTGTGTGGTAGGCAGAAATGTCCCCCCAAAATATATTTACTTCCTAATCCCTGGAGCCTAAGCATATAACCTTATATGGCAAAAGATAAGATTAATTTGAGGATCTTGAGAGGAGTTTATCCCAGAATGCCTGGGTGGGCCCTAAATACAATCACATGCATCCTTAAAAGATGAAGGTAGGAGGAGTTTTGAGACAGAGGCATAGGGGAGAAGGCCATATGAAGACAGAGGTTGGAGTGATGTGGCCACAAGCCAAGACTGCTGGCAGCCCTTGGAAGGGGGGAGGAGTGGATTCTCCTCTAGATCCCCCGGAGGGAATACGGTCTGGCTGACACCTTGATTTTGGCCCAGTGAAACTGATTTTGGACTTCTGGACTCCAGAACTATGAGAGAATACATTTCTGCTGTTTTAAGCCTCCATGTTTGCGGTCATTTGTTACAGCAGCCACAGAAAACTAACGCACAACAATCTACCCAGCTGTACTGCAGTGAGGCTTTCTGCAGGGCTCAGATGTGAGCACAAAGAAACAGAAGACATATTCACTCAGGGTGAGAGTATGGCCAGGTAGGTGTGAAGACAGGGATAAGGAGGTTCTGAGCTATGGCACGAGTGTTAATGGGATAATGAACTTAGATGAGCAGAGGCAAGAAGAGAGGAGGGGGCAGTCAGATGGAGGGACAGCAGAGGACTCAAAGGACTGGCCGCCTACCATCCATGGCCAAGCAGGAAGCCTCAGAGTCCTACTCAGCCTTCATTTGTCCCCAGTATTCAACAGGTCAGGGACCCTGGACATGTGAGCTCTTTAATGCCTGGCACGAATATTCATCTTTTGATGAGTGGGCCTCATCATCTCTCCTGGGGCTCTTGCCACAATCTCATAACCAGCCTTCTGGTCTCTGGTCTTACATTTGTCAAATTCTTCTAGATTGATGAGAGTTATCTTCCCTGAATGCATATTTAATCATAATTAATTATACTGTTGTTCCCTAGTCTAAAACTCTCCTCCCCTTGCCAACAAATATATTTCCATCTGAAGTTGGTAAAAGGATAAAGTCCATAGCCTTAAACTAGCATGAAGGGGCATTGAGATTCTGGCCTTCCCCAGTTTCGTCTCACGGCCCAAGCTATGCACGAGCAACCTGGAAATCCTTGCCATTCCCAGATCATAGCACTCTTTTCCTTGCCTCTAATCTTTTGGCCTTGCTCTTCCCTCTGCCAGTGCCACCCTCCCCTCAAGCTTTGAAATTAAGCTAAAGATGAACTTCTCCCATGTTCCCCCTAATAATAAGTGCCAATGTTTATTAGTTCCAATGTATTAAACATCATGTTAAATCCTTTTCCTAGAATCACCTCATTTGATTCATCCAGTGAAGTAGGTACGATTATTATTATTCCCATTTAACAGGGAGGAAGAAAGGGGCTTAGAGAGGCCACAGAATGGGGTTGCAGAATGAGGATTTGAACTCAACTCTCTTAGGCTCTAAACTGTCAACAGTGTTTTACTGGACCCAATGGGGATAACCACACCTCTTTTGTGCTTCAGAAGCCCATTGTGCTTACCCTTAAGGAGCTGTGGTAATGATTATAAAAGTTATGATTACTAATGTTTAACCACTTACTATGTGCCAAGGATTCTGATAGTCTCTCGTACGTTTAACCTCTTCATTATTTCTATTTTTTTAGACAAATGAATGGAAAGTAGGAGGGCTCAAGTTACACAGTTAGCAAAGAGTAGAACAGGGATTTAAATCCATGCGGTCTGTGGGGTGTCTGAGTGGCTCAGTTGGTTAAGCATCTGACTCCTGGCGTCAGCTCAAGTCTTGATCTCAGGGTTGTGCCCCATGTTGGGCTCCATGTGGAGCCTACTTAAAAATAAAAAAAAATATATATATATATGTATATAATATACAAATAAATCCATGCTGTCTAATTCAAAAAGCCACAGTCTTACCTTATCCTCTCTCTCAGCCCAAAGTCTAGAATAAGGCAGTGGGCAACAAATGTTTAAGTGAAGTATGAATAGGCATCATTATCATGTAGGTGATGCTTACAGCCATAGGCATGAATGAGCCGAACTTAGACTGTACAGAAAGGACAGAAAGGTCACAGGACTGAGTCTGGGGGAGTGCAACATTTAACGCAGTGGGTCTCAGGGTGCCTGGGTGGCTCAGTCGGTTAAGCATCCAACTTTGGCTCAGGTCATGATCTCGCAGCTCGTGAGTTGGAGCCCCGCGTCAGGCTCTGTGCTAACAGCTTGGATCCTGCTTTGGATTCGGTCTCCCTCTCTCTCTGGCCCTCCCCTGCTTGCTTGTGCTCTGTCTCTGTCTCTGTCTCTCTCAAAACAAAAAAAAAAAAAAATTAAATAAACATTTTAAAAATTTTTAATAAAATAAAATAAAGCAGTGGGTCTTGGTGAAGGCAGTTTTGTCTCCAGGGGGCATTTGACAACATCTGGAAAATTTCTGGATTATCACAATTGGTGTGTGGGAAGGTGCTACTGGTCTTCAGTGGGTAGAAGCCAGGGACGCTGCTAAACACCCTTCAATGCACAGGACAGCTGCCTGCAACAAAGGATTATCTGACCCCAAATGTAAACAGTGCCAAGTCTGAGAAACAGATTTACAGGTCAGGTAGAGAAAAGAAGCAAACAAAGCCACGGCCAGAGCCAGAAAGAAAAATAAATAAAACTGGGAAGACACAAGAGGAGAGTGTTTTAGGAAACAGCAAGTGGTTAGCCCTCTCTGACGTTGAAGGATATATAAGGAGATGATGGAGAAGGGTCTACTGACAACACGGGGACCACTGAAGAAGCTGGAAGAACCAGTTCAGTGGAGTAACAGGGCTAAATCTAGGCTGAAGGGGTTAAGAAGTGAATGGATGGTGAAGACAGAAGAAAAACTACGCGTAGACATCACTCTCTTGAGATATTTGGCTCTGAAGTGGGGGCAGAGAAATGAGGTAATGGTTGGGGGAGATGTGCAGAGCTAGGACCTTCTGGGTTTTTTAATATAGGAGATGCTAGAGGCACTGCCTCCTCCCCAGTCTGGACCCTTACCAGCCTCCTCAATGGTGCCCTGGTTCCCCCTCCTCCAACCACTACCTGGTTTCTCTTCCCATCTTCCGTTGTACCCCTGGGTTTGTCAGCCCTGCGAAAATCACATCACCTGTTCACTTGGCTCCGGCAACCAGGCTCTTGAGGACTGATGGAGACAATTACAAATCTAGTCTGAAGGTTCCTCCTAGGAACGTGTGTTTTCTGTCGCTAGGCAGTCTTTCCATTCACCTTATAGACTTCATACTTACTCCTGCCCTTGTTCCCAGCCTCTTCCAACTCCTCAGTCCTCAGCCCCATCCTGACCCCCTCTACAGATGAGCCTGCCTCTCCCTACTTGAAAAACACTTGTTGAGCATGTTTCTGGTCAAGCTGGAATCAAATATGTCCATACATTTCTTGAAACGTGGTCTGTGAGGCACCTGTACCAGATTTACCTGGGGTGTTTCTTAAAAGTGCAGGGCTCTCTGCCCCAGCTCCTCACCCTCTTACATGCGTAGGATCAAATTCTCGGGGTCGGAACCTAGAGAGGTGCATTATAAACAAGAGCCCAGGAGATGCTGATGTTCACTACAATTTGAAAAGCAGTGTTATATATTATTTGATCTTCTCAATAATCTCGTGAGGGAGATATTACTATTAAAGTCTGAATTATATGGAGAGCATCCTACGTGAACTCTATCACTTTCATTTCTTATTCATCAAATTGTTGTATATTTTCACCAGTTTCCTTTGCCTTTGCCCTGCCCTCAAATAAAGAAGTATTCCCCCCCCCACCCCCAATTAAGAATAAGTTCTCTTTAAAATGTTGTCTTTGATCCATACCCTCCTTTCCTCTTCTGGTACTTGGATCTATCAATTGATGATAGTGGTAGTTATAATAGCTATCATTCATTGATCACATAATATGTACCAGGTACTTTGATAAGTCTTTTTTATTTAGCTCATCTAATCTTCAAACATTTCTTCTACTCCTTTCTCATTTTTTTGGTCTGGTATTCCCATTGTACCTATGTTATGCCTTTTGTAATTGTCCCACAGTTTTTCGATATTCTGAACTTTTTTTTGTCCATTCTTTTTTTTTTTTTTTACCTTTGCATTTCAGCTTGGAATACCTCTACTGACATATCTTCAAGCTCACTGATCCTTTCCTTGGCCACGTCCAATCTACTGATGAGTCCATCCAAGGTATTCATTACCTGTTACAGTATTTTTGGCTTCTAGCATTTTCTTTTGATTCTTTCCTAGAATTTCAAATTCTTTGCTTACATTACCATCTGTTCTTGCATGTTATACACTTTTTTCTTTACGGTGCTTAGCATATTATTCAGTTATTTTAAATTCCTAGCCTGATAATTCCAAACTCTCTGCCTTAAGTTTGGTTCGGCTGTTTGCTTTGTCTCTTCATGGTGTTTTTTCTTGCCTTTTAGCATGCCTTGTAATTTTCTGTTGAAAGCCAGAGATGACCTATAGGATAACAGGAACTGAGATAAATAAAATGCTAGCGTGAAGTTTCATGTTTATCTGGTTAGAAGTTAGGCTGTGTTTAACGTTTGCTGTGGTTGTAGGTGTCAGAGGTTTCAATACCCTCTAGTATTTTTATTTCTGTCTCCTCTATTATCTTTGGTTTTCTCTAGAAACTCCCTCTTAAATTGTCATTATACTGGAATCCTGTTGATGAGACAACAAGGTATTGGGAAGGGGAAGCAGTTTATAACCTTATTATTAATGTCAGATTTCTTACTGGGCCAGAGTCTCTGGCTATGATTTTCAGAAGTTTCTTAGCCTTTATTCCTCCCCTTATATGAGATAGGAAGGCTAGAGGTGGCTAGAGTTGGCTAATTGTCCTTCTCCCAGCTCAGATAAGGCTCTGGTAGTCTCCTTTGAGGGCAGGTCTTATTATGGAGACTGTTCTGGATATATTTCAAAATGGTTATTGTTTCCCTCCCTCTGCCTGAAGCAGGAGAAAATTTTTCTCTCACCTTCACCAGGTGAGAACATGGTGGGGCTTCTAGAGGTAAAATTCATAAAAGTGTGGGGGCGCCTTGGTGGCTCAGTCAGTTAAGCCCTCGACTTCAGCTCAGGTCATGATCTCGCGGTCTGTGAGTCTGACCCCTGCATTGGGCTCTGTGCTGACAGCTCAGAGTCTGGAGCCTGCTTCAGATTCTGGGTCTCCCTCTCTCTCTACCCCTTCCCCACTCATGCTCTGTCTCTCTCTCTCTGCCTCAAAAATGAACAAACATTTGGGGCGCCTGGGTGGCTCAGTAGGTTGAGCATCCGACTTTGGCTCAGGTCATGATCTATTGGTTTTTGAGTTTGAGCACTGCATTGGGCTCTGTGCTGTCAGCTCAGGGCCTGGAGCCTGCTTCAGATTCTGTGTCTCCCTCTCTCTCTGCTCCTTCCTTGCTCACACTCTGTCTCTCTCTCAAAAATAAATAAAGATTAAAAAAATGAACAAACAATTTAAAAATTTTTTTTTAATTTACTGAAGTGTTGAGATCCCTTAATATTGGGCTCCAAGGGGTTTAACTCAAGGTAGTCTATACTCAGCCTCTAGCTATCTGTCAGTGACCATTTAAGTGTCCCCATCAGTTACTGTCTCCAGCAACTTCTGCTCCTGATAAGCTATGATTCTCAGTAGCCCCTGTCTCTCCAGGTTGGGGGCAAGGAGGGGGCCGTTTGTCTTGTGTCCTCAATTCACTGATGGATATAATTAGAGTTCTTGATTTTCAATTTTTTAGCTTTTTTCTTGTGAGGACAGGAGTGGACTTCCAAGCTCTTTCTATGTCAAAGCAGAAACTGGAGATCCTTATCTAATCTTTACAACTCTCCGAGTTAGTATTTTTCCAAACTGACAGGCAGGCAAGGAAACTGAAGCTTAGCAAGGTTAAATTAAGTGGCCCAAACTTATGCAGTCAGTGAGGGGGTGAGTGGCTATGTTGCCACAAAGATGATAACATTAAATTGGGATTCAGGCAAGGTCCTGTACTAGGAAGCCAGAAAGGCATCTGTACAAGTATAGGCTGCTTTGGAAAGAGGCTAGGAGGTGTGTATAAGCATGTGTGTCCTCATATAGATGCATATGAAGAAACCCTGGGACGTCAGCTGACTTTGAGAAGGAAAGGGGTGAAAAGTTGGTGCCAGAATCCTTGTCTTTACCATACCGTCAGTGTCATTCCATTGTCAAAAAGAACAACTTATTTTAGGGCTGAATTTAAAAAGGCACACCTAAGAAATTGACAGCTGTTTATTAAATTCCTACTATGTGCCAGGCACTGTGACAGTACGGAATAGATACAGTGCTTGACAAAGCAGTGTCCCTACTTTCATGGAGTTGATATTATAGTGAGGTAAGCCCACAAGTTATAACATGTCAGATGGTGATAAGTCAAATAAAGAGAACTAAAGCAGGATAAATGGGATTGAGTGATGCAGGTATTGTTTTATAAGATGTGGTCAGAAATGGATGCTTTGACAAAAATGACCTTTGAGGGGCACCCGGGGTAGCTCAGTCGGTTGAGTCGGACTTCGGCTCAGGTCATGATCTCATGGTTCGTGAGTTCAAGCCCCACATCGGGCTCTGTGCTGACACCTCAGAGCCTGGAGCCTGCTTCAGATTCTGCGTCTCCCTCTCTCTCTCTCTCTCTCTTCCCCTCCCCTGGTCATATTCTATCTCTCTATCTCTCTCAAAATAAATAAAAACATTTTAAAAATGTAAAAAAAAAAAAAAAAAAGGTAACTACACAAGAATGGGACTTGTAAATTGTGGTTTAGTAACCATGTGGTAAATGATGGGGACTCCTTCTAGCCAATACCCTGGTCTCCCACAAACAAAGGATTGTGGAACTTCAGGTATCAGCTGGGGTCAAATGGAGGGACATTTTTGTGTCCAAGGGGGCACACAAAGAATAACTTGGCAAAGGTTATACATACTTTCTAAAAGTAAGCTCTGAGTCAGGCTCCTATTCAAATTCCTACTTGATCAGGTGTGACAGAAAGTGTTTTAATATACATCAAGAGCCTAAAAAGTATCTGGTACAGAAACTTTGGGTTCTATCCATGAATAGGATTTAAAATATAGAAAAGCAATGTTCAGGGGCACCTGGGTGGCTTAGTTGGTTAAGCATCTGACTTAGGTTCAGGTCACGATCTTCCAGTTCATGAGATTAAGCCCCCAATTGGGCTCTCTTCTATCAGCATAGAGCCTGCTTGAGACCCTCTGTTCCCTTCTCTTTCTGCCTCTACCCTGCTCATCCTCTCTCTCTCAAAAATAAACATTAAAAAAAAAAAAAGCAATGTTCATAGGGCAGGGATTTTTGTCTGTTTGATCATAGCTGTATTCTCACTGCTTAGAACATGCCTGTACAAGCTAGTGTTAATAAATATTTGTTGAATAAATAAATAAATAAATAAATGAAAAGGGTTTTCTTTATAAAATTATTTATAATATTTTAAAAATTTACCTAAATTTCCTTCAATAGGCTACTGTTTAAATAAACTATGATCCATTCGCTCTTTGGATTTAACTCTATTTTATTTATTTTTTATTATTTTTAACTCTATTTTAAAAAGCAAACAGATGGCTTAAATGTTTGTAACACCAGAATTAAAATCTAGCCCATAAAGTAATTAGATCTGGAATGGAGACTCAGTATTTTCATTTTAAAGATGAGGGGACTGCAAGGCCACACAGTGACTTATTGGCATTTTTAAGCTACTTAATACATAAATTATAAAAATTCTTTTGAAGAGGATACAAACAAATGGAAAGATATGGAATAATTCATGTAGTGAAAAATTTCCATACTATCTAAAGCAATCTTCAGATTCAATGCAATCTCTATCAAAATACCAACAGCATTTTTCACAGAACTAGGACAAATAATACTAAAACTTGCATGGAATCACCAAAAAAAACCCTAATAGGCAAAGCAATCTTGAGAAGTAAAAACAAAGTTGGAGGTAGCACAATCACAGATTTTAAGATATATTGCAAAGCTGTAGTAATCCAAACAGTATGGTACTGGCCCAAAAACAGACATAGATCAAGGAACATAATAGAGAGCCCAGAAATAAATCCATGCTTATATGGCCAATTGATATATGACAAAGGAGGCAAAGATATACAATGGGGAAAGACCAGTCTCTTCGATAAATAGTGCTGGGAAAACTGGACAACTACATGCAAAAGAATGAAAATGGACCACTTTCTTTTACCATACACACAACTAAACTCAAAATGGATTAAAGACCTAAATGTAAGACATGAAACCATAAATTCCCTAGAAGAAAACATAGGCAGTAATTTCTTTGACATTGGCCACAGAAAAATTTGTTAGAGATGTCTCCTCAGGCAAGGGAAACAAAAGCAAAAGAAAATTATGAAAATTATGTCCCAATAAAAAATTTTGGACCACAAAAGAAACCATCAACAAAATGAAAAGGCAACCTACTGAATGGGAGAAGATATTTACAAATGATATATATGACAAGGGGTTAATATCCAAAATATATAAAGAACTTATACAACTGAACACCAAAATACAAATAATCTAATTAAAAATGGGCAGAAGACAGGGGTGCCTGGGGGGCTCAGTTGATGAAGCATCTGACTCTCGATTTTGGCTCAGGTCACGATCTCATGGTTCATGAGTTCAAGCCCCACATCAGGCTGAGAGCACAGAGCCTGCTTAGGATTCTCTCTCCCTCTCTCTCTCTCTGCCCCTGCCCTGCTCTTTCTCTCTCATGCTCTTTCTCTCTCTTGAATAAATAAATAAACTTAAAAAATGGGCAGAAGACCTAAATAGACATTTTTCCAGAGAAGGCATACAAATGAAAATATGCTCAACATCCCTCATCATCAGGGAAATGCAAATCAGAACCACGAGATAACACCTCACACCTGTCAGAATGGCTAAAATCGACAATACAAGAAACAACACGTGTTGGCAAGGATGTGGAGAAAGGGGAACCCTTTGCACTGTTGGTGGGAATACAAACTGGTGCAGCCACTGTGAAAAACAGCATGGAGGTTCCTCAAAAAATTAAAAATAGAGGGGTATCTGGGTGGTTCAGTCAGTTGAGCGTCCAGCTTCGGCTCAGGTCACGATCTCGCAGTCGGTGAGTTCGAGCCCCACATCGGGCTCTGTGCTGACAGCTTAGAACCTAGAGCCTGCTTTGGATTCTGTGTCTCCCTCTCTATCTTCCCCTCCCTCACTCATGCTCTGTCTCTCTGTCTCAAAAATAAATAAACGTTAAAAACATTTTTTTTAATTAAAAATAGAAATACCATATGATTCAGTAATTCCACTACTGGGTATTTACCCAAAGAAAACAAAAAACACTAATTTGAAAAGATATCTGCACCCCTATGTTTATCGCAGCATTATTTACAAGAGTGAAGATGTGGGAGCAACACGTGTCTATCGATGGATGGAAGGATGGGTGGATGAAGAAGACGTGGCATCTGTATATACAATAGAATATTGCTCAGCCATAGAAAAGGATGAGATCTTGCCATTTGTGAGAACACAGGTGGGCCTAGAAGGTACCATAATTCAGCCAGACAAATACCATGTGATTTCGCTTCCGTGTGGAATCTAAAACACAAAACAAATGAATCCACAAACAAGAAGCAGAAACATAGATAAATATAAAGAACAAAATACGAATATAAAGAACATAAATATATAACTACAAAGAACAAACTGATGGTTCTCAGAGGGGAGCAGGGTGGGAGGATGGACAAAATGGATGAAGGATAGTGGGAGACGCAGGCTTCCAGTTATGGAATGAGTAAGTCACAGGGATGACAGGGATAGCATAGGGAATATAGTCAATGATATTGTAATAGTGTTATATGCAGACAGATGGTGGCTACACTTGTAGGGAGCAGAGCATAACGTATATAGTTATCAAATCACTATGTTGTACACCTGGAACTGGTGTAACATTGTGTGTCAACTACACTTCCATTTAAAAAAAAATGGAAAAATAAAAACTTAGAAGCGAAAAACAAAGATGAGGGGATTACAAGGCCACGCCATGACTTACTGGCATTTTGCATCTACTTGACACGTACCTGATAAAAGTTCTTTGGAGGCAATAAGAGTTACAGGTTGTCTGCTAAACAATTCTATGACGTACTTGAAAATGATTTCTAGACCTTTCAGAAGATAGATGGGAAAACAATACTAGTTCCCATGCAAGAAAGCATGAGACCAACGAATGCCCGCAAACGAGGGCCAAAAATTCCAGCAGCAAGTCGTCCATCAATTTGGGAAACATTTATCAACTGGCCAGAGTGCCAAGCCTTGGGGAAGCCGTGGGAATACAGAGATGGCCACGGCCCAGATTTCCGTCTCTTTGCAGAATCTCGTTGGCGAACAGGGATTTAACACATTAAGCCACAGTGTGTGTGAAGGACTGAATAAAGGATGTGCCAAGTGTGAGAGAGCGTGGAGACGGGGTAGGGGCACAGACTCCAAATGGGATGGAAGTAAGATATGGGTGTCAGGGGATGACAGCACAAGAAGGACCCGTGAGGTGATGAACCCAGTGTGCTTTCTGGAACAGCCCTGAGAAGATTTTAGGAGACAAGCAGTCGATTTCAGTCTGTCCCTCCCACACTTCTGTTCCTGTAGCCACACAAGATGCTGAACAGAGAAAATGGCACAGAGTCTGTCCTCACGTTTCCATCCTCGCTCCCCACCATTTATGGCTCTGTGCCCTTTGTCACGGTTTCCGTTTCCCTCGGTATTACCTGGCCTGCGTGATGGGGACGAGAACAGTGCCCACCTCATGGGATGGGTCAGAAACTGACAGGAAATTAGTAGATTGGTTTATTTATGTGACACATATTTACTGAGTGCCTGTTGGGTGGCAGGCATTGTACCCAGCACTGGGGACGAAAGAAATGGACTGTCCTGTTTTCATGGAACCTACAGCTAAGAGGGAGAGCATTAAATAAACAACTAGACTACTTCATACCTGGAGGTGATAGTTGTGGTTTCCTCTGTCTGCTCATCGCTCCCCCCTCCCCGGCATTTGTCTTTCTCAAAGTATAATTTGAACCCATTTTTGGTTAAACTGCTGTGTGGGAGAAGGTCACAAAGCCAGTAATGGAGCCCAGCCAACCACCTAGCACCCTCAGGGACCAGAGTTTTATTTTTATTTACTGGGTATGATGTATCCAGAAACAGTGAAGTTTTCCCATTTTACTTTATAGACTTCCCAATCATATTACAATGAAGATAGAAAGAATTAGACAAGCCTGTCCCTCCCCTCACTTGGGGGTCGAAAAGACAGCTGGTTGGTTATATCGAAGGTGGGATGTCTGCTCATGTCTACAGAGGGACGGGGTTTGTGATTCACTGGCCACAGAGACGTGGAAAGGGCACCCTACTAAGCTTCCGGCTCAGAAGGAAGAGACATTGTTTGAGGGTCCATTACATCCCGACACCATCTGGGGAATTTTACATAAAATAGCTCATCTGATTCTCAAAATAACCTTTCTCATCCCTACTTTATAGATGAAGGAGCTACGAGTCAAAGAAATTAAGTGACTTCTTCACCCAGCTGGTGGAGGCAGAATTTGAGCCCAGGCCTGCTGACTCCAAAACCACGTTCTTTCCGCATACCCAACATATATTCTAACTAGACAAGTTAAGCTAGAATTGGAAGAAATAATGAGATAAAGAGTCCTTTTTGAGGAAGAAAATCAGCCTAGGAACAGGAATGCTTTCTCCTGTCATAATAATCCATGTACCTACCAGTGACACTGTCTAATTCCAAATGTCCACTTTTAGAAATAGAGGAGCTAACATATACATGCACACATGTGTGCGTGTGTGTGTGTGTGTGTGCGCGTGTGTGTGCAGAGAGAAAGAGAGGGAGGGAGACATTAGTTCAACCCTGTAATTTAATTCTTGAAATTAATAACAGGGAAATGGTCACAGATGTTAACAATGATTTATGTGTTGTGTTCATTGCAGTGGGGTTTTTTTTTTTTTTTTAAAACGAAAGGAAAAATGAAAAGAACTAGAGCTACCTATCTTGCCCAACAACAGAGGAATGGTGGAATAAATTATAATTCAACGGAATAGTGGAGTATTATAAAGTCATTAAAATTCATGCTGTGGAATAATGTTTAATTGTATTGAAATATACTCATAATATAATGTTCATTAAAAATAAAAGAGGTCATAAGATCCTATATATAGTTTGGTTCCAATATTTGTTGAGCAACTACATATATGCATATATATTTAAAATCTGGAAGGAAATGTACCCAAATGTTAATAGTGATTATCTCTATGTTATAAGAGGACATTTTTTATTTCGTCTTCACCACCCTCTGTATTTATCCTTTTCTGTATTTTCCAACACAAAACAAGGGTGTGTGCTCTGCTGTTCCTCCCCATAGAGCATCTGGTTCTCAGGGCTTGCTTGCTTGGAAGGAAACTGCTTTTCATCCTTCCTGGTAGCAGGCACCAGAGATCGGGGCTGTAGCAGCCTGAGGACCCCATGTGTACCCCAGGCACTCACAAGGCAAGCTGCTTCTCACTCTCCTTACAAATGATTTCAGATGGCAATTTAAAAAAAGAAAACGAAGTATCGAACAAGAGGTCCTGCCATTGCCTTTAAAATGTGTTCTTTTGATGGTTCTTTTAGGATCACATCTTCACAGAGGCATTTTACCCTGAGTGAATTCCTGAAGAGAAGGGGCTGGCCATAGCATGTCTTTTATCCCCTAGATCGTTCGTTCGTTCGTTCATTCTTCCGTTCATTCATTCATTCATTCATGTAAGAAAACTTACTGTGTCCTTGCTGGGCTCTATGCACTAATCAAAGAAGATGCAGTGGAACATTAAGTAGGGAAAGTTTTAAAATAGAGGTCTGAGGAAACAGTAGAGTGGACTTCACACATACCCTTCATCGTCACCCCCCGTGCATCTGTAAGCTTGAACCACCCAAAGAGACAACTCAAAGTAATCACCTCTATGAACGTCTTTTCTCTCCTCTCAAATCAGCACTCCCTCCTCACTTCCCGAAAATGACTGTTTTCTTATTGTCACACACGCAGCAATTCTAGTGCCTAGCATGTTGCAAAAACAGTCCTTTCTATATCGTTCTTATCTGCCTGCTGAACGTGCTGCCGTAAATGAAAGTCTCTCTTCTTGTACATGTGCAATTGGCTTACTCTGTGTCACATGCAGGAAATGATAGAATTTCCCTAGGGTAAACAAATGAGTCCACCCCAATATCTAAACAAGTAAATATCTGGGTGCTCCTATAACCCACTTGGGATCCACCAGGGTTGGCAAGTTCTGCTGTAGATCCTGACCACCTGATACCAGGCACCAGGCCTTAATTATTCATCTCAATACACTCAGAGCCTAGTATGTTGCCTTTGACAGCTAATGAAATGTTTCATCTCAGCTAACATTTATTGAGTGTCTACCATGTGCCAGGTATGGTGCTGGTGGTTAGAAATATACTAGTGAACAAAACACATATGATTTTGCCCTACAATTTGGTAGGTGCAGAGAAATGTTAAACAAAAACACTCTGAAGGAAAAGTACAGAGTGGTCTGAATGCTAAGGAAATATCTGAATAAACAAATGCATGAAAGAAAACGCTGTATATTTTACACTGTAATATTCGTTCACTAGAAAGGTGTATTCTATATATGAAGAAAGAGAATATTGTGAGCTGACTCAGGATGGATTAAGAATCCCATAAGACACAGGGCGCCCGAGTGGCTCAGTCAGCTGAGCATCTGACTCTTGATTATGGCTCACATCATGATCTCAGGGTCATAGGATCAAGCCCTGTGTTGGGCTCCCCACTGAGCATGAACCCTGCTTGGGGTTCTCTCTTTCTCTCTCTGTCCCTCTCCCTGACTCACATGCTCTCTTTCTCTAAAATAAATTTAAAAAATAATAATCCCACAAAACAATCTGACTCCTGTGTTCATGCACCTATGATGCGTCCTAAGACCTCATTAGCTTTTCATGGTCCTATCTCAATAGATGACTCATTCTGAACTTACAGGCAACTAAAAACCCTAGGGTATTTTTGTTGTTGTTTGTTTAATGCGCTGCCATAAGTCCAAGTATCTCTTCTTGTACACGTGCAATTGGTTATTTGGATCTAAGTAAGTGACTTTCTGTGTTCCTCCATTAGCTTTCATCTTGCTACAGCTGGTTAATCAATTTGACCTGCCCAAGTCCTCTGATGCCTAGTCCTGATATGGGAATATATGTGTCCCTTCCCATCAGTGGGTGTGGTTACCATGATGACAAGCCCAGATCAGGCTGTTGGAAGGAGCGCTGACGGGAGTGTTATAATCACCTTTGCAATCAACATATATCAAAAACATTAAAAAGTCCACATCCTTTGTGTATGTAATTACAGTTCTGGGAATCTATTCTACCAAAATAATACCAGACAAAGAAAGGCATATGCAAAAAAAAAAACAAAAAAAACACCCCAAACCTGTTTTTACTCCATTATTTATAATAGTGAATAGCACATTGAAAAATCCTAGTCTTTTAAGGGGCATGATTAAGTTCAGATGACCATAACAAAAGAAAGTTTTCCTACAAACTAAGAAAATTCCTAAGGATGGGCTTGCAACAGCATTTTATTTTTAGAACCTCTCTGAGCTTCTAGTGTAGCTCAGGACCCATTAGATGCTAATACATATTGTTAATGAAGAGATAATGAAAATAGTTTAGAAACAGGTGATTAAGAATATGGAATAATTAGTTATTAAAAAGATACTTGTTTGTATGGTATTGACAAGGGATCTTCTCAGGCAAACAACCCTTCAGCAAACAAGACAGATAAAACCCCCTGCCTTGAGGAGCTCACAATCTAATGGAAGGGGGCAGATAATACTCAAGTCGACAAGTAAAATGGCACATCGTGTGGCAATAAAGGCAACAGGACAAAAATTAAGTGGGGAAGGATAGGAAATCCAGCCGGGGAACTGAAGGGGGGAGGAAGCTTCAAATAGGGGGATCCGGATGGCGTCCCTGAGAAAGGGCCATCTGAGCAGAGACCTGAAGGAAGGGGGCGATGAGCTGGACAGTTGGCTGGGCCACGAGCATTCCAGGGAGCAATTCGGTTTTAGCAATACAATTTTAAAGGATTAGTGGGTTACTTTTGTGCAGGCAGTCCATCCCCTGCATTCCTTGTCACTTTCAATTACCCATAAGTACACCCAACTCGCTCATCAAAGAGAGATTCCCCTGTCTCTCCCTTCTGGCAGCCAGAGACAGATTCCCCAGTCTGTGCCCAGGCTGCTTTGCTGGAAGCAGATGGGCAGCCCCACCCCCTTCTTCTTGGGTCTGGCCACGTGGTGAGAGCATAACCCCGTACCCTGCGGCCCCATTCCCTCCCCCACTGAGTCTAAAGGGGCATTAAAATTCACACTTGTTTGTACCTGGTGAGTCTGTATTCTCTGCGTAAGGGCTCACTCATGCAGAAGCAGGACCACGCATCCTCCGAGTCACTTTCAGAACGAAGAATGTAATCTTTAACCAGATCGAAAGAGTATCAGAATTTTGTTGTTGTTAGGGTCTCGAGATTGTTGTATCTGGAGCGAAGGTGTCAACGAAGAAGTGCTTCTACAGATGTGTTAATCACTATGTATGTGTTTTGAAAATCACCGTGGCGTTTGTAGCTTCTGGACACCTGCTCGGGTTCCAACGGATGACTTTCTACTACGCCTACCGGCAGCAGAGGTAATTTTTAAGGTGCAGCTGCACGGAGGACACTGTACTCCGGGAGGGCAGAGCCATGCCTGTTTTTGTCACCGTCGTTACCCCAGTGCCTGGCATATAGGAGACACTGCGTGAATGCCCACGAATAAGCGAGTGACTCCAAAGATGACGGCTTTGGTGGAGAGAGAAGACTTGTAGGCTGCCGTGGGAGAGGCAAGTACAGAGACCACAGGGAAGCAGGAGAGACAAGATGGCATGCGCCGTGCAAGGGGAACCCAGGTGGAGTGTGCATTTAATGTGCAAGGGCAGGGCGGGGGCGGGGAGATGAAGTGTGATAAAATCACCGGCATGGCGTTTGTCCCTTCCCCCATGTACATGTTGGATTACTTTGGTCAATTCACTTAGCACCTTGGAGACTCAGTTCTACCCTCTGGAAAATGGTGGTAACAATACTGACCTCACAGGGTTGCTATGAGAATTAAGTAAGATAATGCATATAAAGCCCTTGGCACAGAGACTACCACCATAAAAAAGTCATAGTAGACCCTCATATTTTCACTTAACACGTACACGTTGAGAGGCAGTGCAGAGCGTGGTGGGGAGTAGGGATCTGGGGCCAGACTGCCTGAGTTTGAATCCCAGCTTTATCACTTAGAGCTGAGCGGTCTGAAGAAAGTTACTTAATTGCTCTGTGCCACAATTCCCTCGTCTGTGAAAGACAGGGTAACAGTGCTAGCTCATCGTGATCAGTTAATAAATGTAAACCACTTAGAATGGTTCCTGGCACACAGGCATTACTATTATCTGCGAGGCATTTTTTGTGTTTGTTTCTCAATTTGATTCCTCAAGGGCTGGTGGAAGCGATAGGATATATGGCAGCAGACAGATACGTTGATGTGATGATGGAGGAGTTCGTGTTGGATGGGCTGGATCTGTGCTTCATTTCAACATCGGCTCTCAAACTCGAGCAGACACGGGATTCATCCTGAGCGCTTGTTAAAACACAGGTCGCGGCCTGTGAGTGCCTCATTCAGTAGGGCTGGGTGGGACCCGAGATTTTTTATTTCTAACAAGTTCCCCCAGTGGTGCTGATGCTGCTGGTCCAGAGACCACACTCGGAGAATCACTGCGATGCAACATGAAAGCATGTGCAAAGCTCCAAGAGAAGGAAGAAGGAGAGATGCATAAAGAGACAGGAGTTCTGAAAAGGACTGAGTAACAGATACGAGTAGAAAGAATAATTCGCTCATTTATTCATTCAGCAGACATTTACTCACTGCCCACTGTGAGCAGGGCCCTGTATTCACCGATCAGCTGAAAGGACCAAGATTTAGCTGAGTAGAAACGACAGTGCATTGGGAAGGACTATCAGTTTATTGAATTAAAACAGAATAGCCTTGGGGCTCCTGGGTGGCTCAGTCGGTTAAGCGTCCGACTTCGGCTCAGGTCACGATCTTGCGGTTCGTGAGTTCGAGCCCCGCGTCGGGCTCTGGGCTGATGGCTCAGAGCCTGGAGCCTGCTTCCGATTCTGTGTCTCCCTCTCTCTCTGACCCTCCCCCGTTCATGCTCTGTCTCTCTCTGTCTCAAAAATAAATAAACTTAAAAAAAAAAATTTAAAAAAACAGAATAGCCTTTAAAGAAAGCAGCCACATCCTCATCAGGCCTAACTCCACATCGTGTCCCCATTAGGTCTAACTCAGGCATCCTTTGTGTGTGTCTGGCGGTGGGGGGTGGAGAATATACATAAAATTTACCATTCTAACCATTTTTAAGTATATAGTTCACTGGCTATAAGTACACTCTATATTTTTGTGCAGCCATCACTCACCATCTATCTCCAGAATTGTTTTCATCTTCCCAAACCCAAACTCTCTGTTCGTCAAGAATTCCTTACTCCCTTCTCCCCTGTAGCCCCTGGCAACTACCATTCAACTTTCTGTTTCTCTGGATTTGACTATTCTAGGTCCTCACATAAGTGGAATCGTACAGTATTTTGTCCTTTTTTGTGACTAGTTTATTTCACTTAGCACAATGTCTTCAAGGTTCATCTACGTTACATATAGCATGTGTCAGAATGTCCTTCCTTTTCAAGAATTAATATTGCACTGTATGTATACATCACATTTGTTTAGCCAAATCATCCATCAGGAGATGTTTGGGTTGTTTCTACATTTGGCTGTTGTGAATAGTGCTGCTATGAACACGGCTGTACAAATACCTATTTGAATCCCTGGTTTCAACTGTTTTGAGTATATATTTCTAAGCACCATTTTGATGTTTATTTATTTTTGAGAGAGACAGAGATAGAGCTTGAGCGGGGGAGGAGCAGAGAGAGAGGGAGACACAGAGTTGGAAGCAGGCTCCAGTCTCCGAGCTGTCAGCACAGAGCCCTATGTGGGGCTCGAACCCACGGACGGTGAGATCATGACCTGAGCCGAAGTCAGACGCCCAACCGACTGAGCCACCCAAGCGCCCCTCTAAGCACCATTTTAAAGCAGATACATTTTGTTCGGGTGACAATTAAGGTCACTCTTCCCCCATCCCACCCTCTACCTTTTCCCCTCTTAGAACTTTACCCCTCCTGACACTCAGGTACCCAGATCTCTCATCTGAATCTGATAAATCATCCACACCTCCAGGTAAATTAGCACAACAAGGACCAGGGGAATTTATTTCAATGCTTTACGGGCTGAACACATGCATGAATCTTCCTTTCCCTATCATGACAACCTTACTGATACACTGTCCAAATACACTTGTGCCAGGAGATTATTAGGTACTATTCAGATACGAAACAATTTAGTCTCTGGAATCAGACATCTGGTAGAGGAACCTGAGCTTACTATTTACTAGGTGTTTATGCAAATGATTCAATCTTCCTAGTTTCAATTTCCTGATCCATAAAATAGGGATACTAGTTTCTATCCATTTGGCTGTTTGGAGAATTAAAGTAAGTACACCAATTAAATTAAGATGAGATAAACCAAAACAAGACAAAGAACTAAACCTAATAGCTGGCACATGGTAAGAACCCAGAAAATGCTGGGCATCCTTGGTATTATAACTGGGTGACTCCTTCAGATATATGCCAAGAAGGTTCCTGCCACCTAGGTACACAGAAGAACATCACAATGAGCATGGAATTAACAGCCCTAGTAGGCCAGAGACCCAGAATACAAAACAATGGACATTTTTTAAAACACAGGATTCAATGGGGCACCTGAGTGGCTCCGTCAGTGAAGTGTCTGACTTTGGCTCTGGTCATGATCTAGCAGTCTGTGAGATTGGGCCCTGCATCAGGCTCTTTGCTGACAGCTCAGAGCCTGGAGCCTGCTTCAGATTCTGTGTCTCCCTCTCTCTCTGCCCTTCCCCTGCTTGTATTCTGTCTCTCTCTCTCAAAAATAAACAAACATTAAAAAAAATTTTTTTTGTTTAACACAGGATTCAAAATGACAACCTGGCTACAAAGGATTAAAAGATGTCTTTAGATGGGGGAGATATTTTGGGGCAGGGCCCTCTGTGGAGCCCACAACTTACACTAGGATTCCCCAACAGTCAGCTATGGGTGTTAAGTATTTTTCTTGAGCTCTTTTTTTTTTTTTTCTGAGTTTGCAAACGTCAGATAAAAATGGATTCTAGAACAATGGAAATTTGAGATGAGAAATGGTTGCGGCAAATTTGGCCAGGCCTCCTCCTAGGATGGCCCCAGTCCTTCTGGGACATGTTCTGACGACTGGATGGCCTTTTTCTAAACCTCTGAAAGGGGATGATGTTCCCGCCACTTCCCTTGGAAGAATATTCCACGGTGAAATATGACTCACTGTCAGGGCCCTTGCCTTTGAGATTCTCTTTCTTCTCTTGACCCACTTTCGTCTGGCCGTGCCCTTTTGTACAAAGTCAAACGCAGCCTCCCCTGGAGAAGGTTGTTCTGTGAGGACTGACATTTAAAGACCATTACCACCTCTCACACTCAGCCCTGTTCATTTAGCCAAGCAAAGCATGTTTAATTCTTTTAATCTCCTCTCATAAATCAATCTCTTCGTTCCCTTAATAGTCCTTCGCCTATGCTTTGAATTCCTTCCAGTCTGGCCATCCTAAGCTCTTGTTCCATTTATACTTGAGACTTGCCAGTCAATCACAAATGGCTCTCGGGAAAAACAGCCAGGCCCGCCAGGGCTCTAAGTGCTCTCACTGTGCTGGGCTGTCTGCAGTCCCCCAGGCACTGGGAGTCCAGAGAAGATCCCTTCCTGGTAGCCAATCCCGAAGGCCTGGAAGCAAGCTTGAGACATTTGCCACCTACACCATTATGGGTCCTTCAATCCTGGCCCATCTGATCCAAGGTCAAGGGAACTTCCCGAGAAGCTACCTCAGACACCTGTACCTCTACTGTCACTCAAGCTCCTCAGTATGTCCTTCTTTCCCCTAGCTTTTACCCACAAGGGCACGAGGGCAACAGAGGAGCCCAGAGGAGTCTTACCTGGAAGGTCCCAGCATGGTCTTCTTCCTTATCACCCTCTCTGTTCTCTTTGAGGGCAATTAATGTGAATCCTCTGAAGTAGGATGGTGGGGCAGCTGAAAGGGTTACTGTGGAGAGAGGAGAAAGCAGATCATAAGCACAGGAATCAGCTGGCTTCCATCTGACAAATGAATGTTGGTGAGTTCTCCATCAACAAGCCAGACCTGTGGGTTGGAGGGGCAGCAGACAGTGGAAAAGCCTCATTCCTTTGAGTAGTGAACTTTTGCTCTCCACCCCGTTCCTCCTTACATTTCAGAACCTGCAAAATGCCTGAACTATGATCTCAGTTGGGCCTCCTTGAACCAACAAAGGCTTTGGTGCACTCTCTCTCCCGGTAGCCACAATTTGAAAAAGATAGTCCCTGGTCAGGGGCACCTGGGTGGCTCAGTCAGTTAAGTTTCTGACTTCAGCCCAGGTCATGATCTCACGGTTTGTGAGTTTGAGCCCTGGTTCAGGCTCTGTACTGACAGCACAGAGCCTGGAGCCTGCTTCAGATCCTCTGCTCCCTCTCTCTCTGCTGTTCCACTGCTTGCACTCTCTCTCACTCTCAAAAATAAATAAACATTAAAAAAAAAAAAAAAGAAATCCCTGGTCAGCAACCTCAATCTTGACAGTTATCTAATGTTACACTTCCAAAAGAAATCTAGCCGCTCACAGCCCAAACTCCCTTACAAAGTCCTTTGGGGCAGAGAATGCTGTGTGTTTTCCAAAATATACTTCCTATTTCTTGTAAGCGCTCAGCTAGACCACTTTCCCAGCCTCCCTTGCAGTTAGGTCTGTTTGCGTTCTGCCAAGGGAAAGCACGGATGGACGGGATGCATGCCACTTTCTGCTTGGCCCACACGAACTTTCCACAGGATCTTCCAGTCTCCCTCTCCCACCTATGCCTGCAGAATGCAGCGGATCCAACAGAAGATCCAACAGAAGGTGTCCTGGGAGAAGATGGTGGAGTCGCAAGATAGAAGAAACCAGGGTTTCTGAATAGCTACACAGAGAATCACCCACTGACCAGAAACATCCATCTTGTACTTTGTCTGAACTGGAAATAAACTTATATTGTGGGGGATTGTTTGTTACAGCAGCTGGAGTTCTATGAATCCACATCATGCTCTTCCTTCTCACATCTACCCAGATAACTTCGTTTTCATTGAATCTAGCTCAAGGGCCTTCTCAGCAATGATGGTCACCCCTCCCTTTGTATCCCTAGCACCTGGCACAGAGCCTGATGTCTAATAGATGCTCAATTCAAGTTTCTTGAAATTTATATAAATTGGGATTGGAATTACTGTCTGGATTAAAGTGCTAAGATTCTGGCCTTTAAACACAGAGTTATAGACTCTTAGAGCCTTAAGCTGTTTCAAGAACCCTCCATTCCAGCCTTCTAATTTCACAGACAGGAAACAAAGACACAGAGAGGTCAACAGACACCCCAAGGCAGTAAGAGCACCCACAAGGCAGACTTAGGGCCAGACTCCTTTTCCCCAGTTTAGCATTCCACCCATGGTTGCATATATGGAGTATATCTGAGTATGGATATTCTACAAATGTTAGGTTTTAAAATTTTAAAAATCAACTTAACATATACCATTTATGTGATTATGAAAAGCAACCCCCTGTCAGGGAGGGGCATTCTAGTCTTCTGCTTTCAGTCCTAAAAATAAAGGACCCTCAAATTCCAAAAATTAAAACACCTTTCTTGGACCATGCACCAGCAGCCCATTAGCCCCAACACAACGACATCTCAGGAAAGAACTCTGAGAACCAAAGATTGCAAATCTCATGCTATAATTGGTCAGTTCATCCCACAAAAGTAAAAGAGCATTCTGATTGGCTACTGATGTCTATCGAAAGGTCAGACAGACCTTCTTAGTAAGGAAGAAAGGGTGAGAGAAAAAGCACAGTACAATAGAGTAAGAAAAGTAGGGTGCTCACCAGTGGCAAGCAGAAAATGATGATTATGATGTCAGAAGAAAGAGCTGAGATCTCTGAGGGACAGACAGACAGCCCTAAAGCAGTCTGAGGGTGTCTAGAGTGGGGTGGGAAATGAACAAACAAAACCAAACAGAAACAGACTCACAGGTACAGAGAACAATTTGGTCGTTGTCAGAGGGGAGGGGAGTGGGGGAATGGGTGAAATAGGGGAAGAAGAGGACAAGTTACAAAATTCCAGCTATAAAATAAACAAAGACATGGAATGCAATGTACAACATAGGGAATATAGTTAATAATATTGTAAAAACTTCATATGGTGACAGTAGCTATATTTATCATGGTGATTGCTTTGTAATGCAGAGAAATGGTGACTCACTATGTTGTGCGCCTGAAACTAATATAATATTGTATGTCAACCACGCTGAAATTAAAAGCACCTATAGGTGGGCATAATAACAGCACTCACCTCAAAGTATCAGTGTGAAGCATAAACGAATTAACACACAGAAAGTTATTAACAGCATGCCTGGAATATACTAGGCACTTAATAAATATTAGCCCTTATTGCCAGTGATGAGATTATCACATTGCATTTTGTGGATAAGTGTTCGTCTACCTATTCATTAAGTCCTTCAAAAGCAAGAGCCACATCTGAGCTCAGCACAGTGATTAGCAGAGAGTTGATAACGCAATTAAGTTTACCGAACTGTGTTCATGGACTGGTAAACTCTATATTATAAAGATGTCAGTTCTTCTCAAATTGATTTATAAATGTAGTGCAGTTAGATTAAATTCCCATTGTGTTTTTTGTGATACGGACAAGTTGATTCTGAAACATACATGAAAATGCAAAGCACCAAGAATGTCCAAGGCAATCTGAAGAAAGAAGTGAAAAGTTGGAGGGCTTGTACTACTAGATACCCAGACTTACGGAGCTACAGAAATTCAGCCGGGCTACTATAGCAAGGAAAGAAAAAGAGGCCAGTTGAACTGTTTGGGGTCCAGAAAAAGTTCCACAAGTCTATGGAAACTTGCTGTATGATTAAGGATCTCCTGCAGAGCAGTCAGGGGGAAAAGATAATACCTTCAGTAAATGGTATGAGGACCACTGGGTAACTATATAGAAACAGGTGAATCTTGACCTTGCACATCATACGCAGAATAAACTTCACATAGACGATAGAGCTAACTGTGAAGAATAAAACAGCAAAGATTTTAGACGTGAGCCTAGGATAAAATATGAATGATCTTGGAATCAGAAAGATTTTTTTAAGCAGACATAAAAAAGAAAATAAAAACAGTGACGATAAAAGAGAAGATACATAAATGGGCTGATGTAAAAATTTTGCCCAACAAAAGACATCATCAGGAAGAAGTACGGCACAGTGTGGAAGAAGATATTTGCGACGCATATCACCATCAGTTGACTTTAATCCAAAATATATAAAAACTTTTTCAGATCAAGAAAAGAAAGACAACCCAATAGAGAAAAATAGGCACAACACATGAACTAATGCTTCGTAAAAGAAGGTGCCCAAATGGCCAAAAAGCATATGAAAAGACACTCAACCTCGTTAGTGAACAGGAAAATAAAAATTAAATCCACAATAAATTACTACCCGCATTTCCACCAGATTGACTAAACGTAAAAGGATTAACAGTATCAAATGTTAACTGGAACTTTCACACACCGTTGAACCGAAAATAAGCAATTTTCACTGGAAAACTCTTTGGCAGTATTTACTGAAGCCGAACATATACAGACCCTATGATCCAGTGATGTCACTCCTAAATCAACAGGAATGCATACATATGTGTACCAAGTAACATCTATCAGGTTATAGTAACATTGTATTAGCACCCAAATGGAAACTCAGTGTCAATCATCAGTAGAATGGATATGTAAACTGTGACATATACGTATAATTGAATGCCCTGTAGTAATGAAAACGAACGAATTACTGCTACATACAACAAAAGGATAAATCTTGGGGCACCTGGATGGCTCAGTCGGTTAAGCGTCCAACTTCGGCTCAGGTCACGGTCTCACGGCTCGCGAGTTCAAGCCCCGCGTCGAGCTCTGTGCTAATGGCTCAGAGCCTGGAGCCTGCTTTGGATTCTGTGTCTCCTTCTCTCACTCTCATTCTGTGTCTCCCCTGCTCTCACTCTGTCTCGGTCTCTGTCTCTCCCTCAAAAATAAATAAATAAATATTTTTTTTAAAAAACCAAAGGAATAAATCTCATAAATATAATCTTGAATGAAAGAAGACATATAAAATAATACAAAGGCTATGATTACATCTATATATTTGTGTGAAATCCAAAAACATACAAAGTAGGGGCACCTGGATGGCTCCATCGGTTGAGCATCCAACTCTTGATTTTGGCTCAGGTCATGAAGCCAGGGTCATGGGATCGAGCCCGGCATCAGGCTCCTCACTGAGCATGGAGTCTGCTTGGGAGTCTCTCTCTCACCCACTGCCCCTCTCCCCTACTCATGCTCAGTTTCTCTCTAAAATAAAAAAAAAATTTTTTTTAAGTAATCTACGATGCCAGAGGTCAGGGCAGTGGTTACACACGTGGCAAAGTGGAGTGAGAAGTGATTTGCAGGTGGCACAAGGAATGCCTCTGGAGTGCTGATCATGGTCTGTTTCTTGATCTCAGGCCCACTGCATGAGCATGTTCAATGTGTAGTAATTCACTAAGCAGTCCAATTTGTGAACTTTTCCATATGTAAGTTATATTCTGGTACAAATGTTATTCAGTGATGTTTCTGAATGATAAATATGCCCCTTTCTGTACATCTGTGCATTACACTTAAAGGGCTCATCATAAACTTGGTTTCCCAGAAACCAAGGAATGATGCATTCCTATAGGTTAAAAAAAAACAAAACAAATCTAAGGTTTTCCTCTACCTCATTGTATATAACACACAGGACGGAGGCTCTGGAGGCTGAACTCAGAGTGGGGTTTCAACCTGAAATTATCACTGGTGATGACGGTATTCCACAGTACAAGCTGAAGGAAGACAGGAGATCCCATCCCTCCAAGGACCCATTAATGTGACCCTCTCCTGAAAGGCACAAATGTGCAGTATGTTCTGAGTTCCAGTAATGACTGAAGATGACTGCTTGGCAATAAATAATAGAATCTTCTCTCTAATGACTCCTCCCTAGTGCCTCCCAAGAGAGGCCATTAAGAGACCCAAGAAATGCAAGGAAAATGCTGATGAAGGTTTAGGAAAAAAAAAAAGTCCATTCAGAGCCATCCTGTGAGCACATACAGGGAACTGGTTAAGAGCAAAGATTTTGGATTAGAACCCTAGAGCTATCATTTATTAATTACATGACCTCTGGCAAGTTATTTCACCTCCCTGTTCCCTCATTTTTAAAAGAAGCTAATGATACTGCCTTTCTTATAGGAATGTGGAGGGGATTAAATAAACATCTATCACAACGCCTGGTACATAAAGGATTCAAGAGCTGTAAAGGATGCCGATGGCCACGGGCACTGGGGATGTTGGAGCTGAAGAAGATGATGATGAAAATGATAAAGACCAGGATGTTCAGCAGGCCGATCAACCGGCAACGGGTTTCCAAAAGCTGGTCCTCAAGGACAATGACTGAACCTCCAAAGAAAAACGCTAGCAGGTGCCAGTAAAGGACCCCTGAGAGGGCTGCAAGGAAATAAAGGTCTTTGGGGATGATCCTCACAGGGTCAGGGTATGGGGAGCTCTGGGTAAGCCCTTATCGTGAACAGAGCCTTCCTTTTTCTGAATGCCTCTCACCCAATTTTAATTACACACTTATTTGTGAGTTATATGTTAAATACTGGTCTCCCCTAATAACCTGGAAGCTCTGTGAGAGCAGAGACCAAGTCTGTCTTAAGCTGCACGGTCTTTTTAGCATTGAGCGTGCCTTTTCACTCACAATAAATGCTCAATAAACGCTCATTGAGTGTTTGTCCCCTTGGTCCCTCCTTCAAAGTTTCCTCCTCCAAAGCTACCATGTGTAGTATTCAGCCCCTCATCCCTTTGTTACTAAGCACTTTGTGCCTGCCCAGTGCTATGCACCTGGAGACAAAAAAAAAAAAAAAAAAAAAAAAAAAAAAGATACGACCTCTCCCTCTAGGAGCATTCAGTCTAAGAGCTGGGAAGAAAAGACACATCAGCGGATATTTTTTATAACATACGATGGGTGTTATGGATGTGTGGATAATTTGCTCTGGGATGCCAGAGGAGGGAGCATCTGGGTCTAATTTGGGAGTCAGTCAGAGGGGGCTTCAAGGAGGAGGTAGCATTTGAACTCCAAGTGGAGTGAGGAATAAGAGTTTGTCAAGTGGACAAGAGACTAACAGCACTCCAGGTACAGGGAAAGGCATGATGAGACAGTCTTGGCCTTGGAAACCAGAACTATTTCTGTATTTCATAAATTGCAAGCTGGAAGGGACAGGGTGATAAGAGGTCAGGGGAAGAAGGTAGGGGATAGACACTTAAAAGCCTTCAAAGCCTTGCTAAAAAGGGTGGATACCTCCCTGGAGGTGACGAGGGGCCCCTAAAGGGTTTGAGTTAGGGAATGTCATATTCAGATTTATGTTTTAGGAAGAGCAGGCTGGAAGTTGTATGATTATTGAATTACAGCCTTTCCCTGAAAACCCGTGGCAAGGGCCTCCTGGTCTGCCTTGCTGATATGAGGACTGATGTTTCACCCTCCAGCCTAGCCTTAACTTGCTACCTAAGGTTGAGTTCTCCTCATCCTTGGGTACACTTGCCATCTGAAAATCCCAACCCCCAAACAGCTTTCTGGGTCCTTCAAGTGTCAGTGTGTCAACCATTTAACATGAACTCTGGGTTTCAGATTCCCTGGCCCTAACCTCAGTGAAAAGATCCTGAGCCAGATCCCAGCTCTCTCCACCTGCTAAATGGCACTGAGATGCCCCAGTGTTCATGCCCCACACATCAACTACAGGGAACTTTAACTTCTGCCTTAACTTGCAACCTGGGGTTACAAAGACTGCTGGAGCAGTACACAAGCCACAGCGGTCCCCTCCCTGCTGTGCAGGACTTTCAGAACACGGGAAGATTCGATGCACATGCTTCACTTAGAAATTGGCACGGCGCACCTGGGTGCCTCAGTCAGTTAAGCGTCTGACTCTTGATTTCAGCTCATGATCTCGCAGTTGGTGAGTTCAAGCCCCGCATTGGCTCAGTGCTGATAGCCCGCTTGGGTTTCTTTCTTCCTCGCTCCCTGCCCCTCCTCCACTTGTACTCTGTCTCTCTTTCTCTCTCTCTCAAAAAAAATCCATTAATGATAATAAAAAAATAAATTGTCACAATTGAGCCCACCCAGCCAGGATGAGGCGGAAGGAGATGGCATTGATGGGTTGGCAGATGGGAAGGCAGGGCTAAAAGTCTAAAACAAGTGTGATGGTGGGCTTGGCCCACTCTGTTTCCCTGGATGGTCTTCTGTAGCTAGTGCTCCAGAATTCCCAGGCAGAGGTGAAACAAGTCCCATTCCAAATTAAATATCACACATATCTAAAATTGAAAACTGGATGTAGCTAACAGATCTGGGTTCGAATCTCTCCTGTTTACTATGTGTAACCTTTGGCAAGTTACTTAACCTCTCGAGGTCTCAGTTTCTAATCTCCTGTAAAATGACGGTCTTGGTACTTATCTCATTGTTATTATGCCAACAAATGAATTAATATTCATAATAATAAGTGTACATATATGTTTGTTAAATTAATAGGATACATTCAAAATAAATCATTCTCCTCCATAAAATAGGGATCATCATTATCATCTCATGGGTTTGTTATAAGGATTAAAGGTGGGAATGTATATGAAGCACAATGCAACAGCCCAATGGAAGTTCATTCTTTCCCACATATGCTACCTCTTCATGGGATGGCTGGGAGCCAGATGCATGGGTCCTGAGCTGGGATGGGTGGGAAGGAAGCTCCTGGAGACTTGGTGATGTGTCAGCCAAGAGAATGTAGCTGGGGGTATGGGTGAGGGCAGGAAGCACGGAGGGACATACACTCTCCAGGAGCCCCACTTCTTATCCTACTCAGACAATGGGATCTCTGGGGCTGGTGACAATAGCACCCCCTCTCCCTCCTGAAACATAATGCCACAGAAGTGACTGTGGCCCAAATTTAGTCTCTCTCCACACCCCATTCCCCTGCGTCTGTGACCCAAGATGGGCCAATCAGAATCCTCCCCCAGGGTTTTTCCAGTTTGGAATTAATGGGACCAGGGCTTTTCTTTTAGTTACAGGACTAACTGAAAGATTTTTCATGGAAGGTTCTTGGCAGCTATAGTCCTTGTTATTTGGAGAAAGTTTATCTGTAGTAAGAAAAATGAGGACAACACACAGAAACACAGCCAAGAGATACGGGATGGAAAAAGTGACACAGACAAGGTAGAAGGGAGAGATGGAAGGGAGAGATGGAAAGGAGAGAGGGAGGAGAGAACCCTTTTGGGTCCCTAGATCCATTTATACCTGAAGCCAGACCCGCCCCTAGACTTTCCAAATATGAGACTCAGTAATTCTCTTTCTGCTTTAGTTAACTTGACTTTGTTCCTGTCATGTTCTGTGGAAAGAGTCTTTACTAACTTTGAAACAAAGAAAGAAAATAATTCTGCCTAAACTATACAATTCATTAGCAGGCTAGGGAAATGATATTTGTGGCTTAACTGAGGTGGTTGACGAGGAAGGTGGCAGTTGATACTAAAATGCCACTGAGATGACAGCAAACCAGTTGACTTTGAAAGTATTGAACTAGATGTCAACTTCAGGGAAAGACTCAAGGGATGTCAAGGGAGCCCCTTGCTCAACATTCTTATCAACTTTGATAAAGATTTCTAAGACTGCTTATCAGAATTGTAGATAATCCAAAATGAGATTACATGGATAAGTCACTCAGTGACAGAATCCAGATCCACGAGTGGCTGACAGCTACAGGGATGGACCCAAACATTCTGGATTACGTCTGAGGAAGACCAAGACCAAGACCAAGTTAGGAGGAATCACGTCAAATCTTACATTCAAAGACCAGTCACACCAGTTGAGGGAGAGGAGGGAAGCAAGCCTTCCCAGCGGCTCACAGGAATTTTTGCTGGCTGCAAGCTCAGCGTGATCCCAGAGCGCTGCGAAAATAGCAAACACAAGACCTGGCAAGCTTAACACAAACACAGCCCTCAGGACAAGGGAGATAATCATCCCCCATGTTCTATCCCTATCAGAGCACATCTGGGGTACAAAGTTCAAGGGGACAAGAAACAGCATCCTATAACGAATGGCTGAAGAAATGGGGCATTTTGGCCAGAAGTCATAGTTTCTATTTCTTCACAAACACCTCAATGGCTGACATATGGCCAAGGGGAGACCTCATTTGCTCGACTCCAAAGAACAACCTGGACCGATGAGCGGAAGTTACATGGAAGGGACATGTTGGCAAGAGAAAAGTACAACCAGGTCAACCATGGCTCAGGCTCTGCCAGCTTTGAGCATCACCTAAAGGAAGCTCATGATTCTTCTCTCTCCAACGCTTCACTGCCCAGACAGGGGGAGGCTGCTGTCACTCCAACTTTGGGGACATCCTACTGGCCACTGTACTCAGGTACAGGATAGGCAGTGATGTGACCAGGTGCTAATGTATGTGGAGCACAGGAGGCTGGGGTGGAGCGAGGAGAGGTTGTGATGGGGAAACGTGGGCATAGAAAAGTGACCATCTTTTGGCCGCCTTCTCTCTGTGTCTCCTCATCTTGTTTTATTTTTTATTCTTATTTTTTTTCATAATGTGTTTTTTATTTATTTTTATTTTTTTAATATATGAGATTATTGTCAAATTGGTTTCCATACAACACCCAGTGCTCATCCCAAAAGATGCCCTCTTCAGTGCCCATCACCTCCCCTCCCCTCCCTCCCACCCCCCATCAACCCTCAGTTTGTTCTCAGTTTTTAACAGTCTCTTATGCTTTGGCTCTCCCACTCTAACCTCTTTTTTTTTTCCTTCCCCTCCCCCATGGGTTTCTGTTAAGTTTCTCAGGATCCACATAAGAGTGAAAACATATGGTATCTGTCTTTCTCTGTATGGTTTATTTCACTTAGCATCACACTCTCCAGTTCCATCCACGTTGCTACAAAGGGCCATATTTCTTTCTCATTGCCACGTAGTACTCCATTGTGTATATAAAGCACAATTTCTTTATCCATTCATCTGTTGATGGACATTTAGGCTCTTTCCATAATTTGGCTATTGTTGAGAGTGCTGCTATAAACATTGGGGTACAAGTGCCCCTATGCATCAGCACTCCTGTATCCCTTGGGTAAATTCCTAGCAGTGCTATTGCTGGGTCATAGGGTAGGTCTATTTTTAATTTTCTGAGGAACCTCCACACTGCTTTCCAGAGCGGCTGCACCAGTTTGCATTCCCACCAACAGTGCAAGAGGGTTCCCGTTTCTCCACATCCTCTCCAGCATCTACAGTCTCCCGATTTGTTCATTTTGGCCACTCTGACTGGCGTAAGGTGATATCTGAGTGTGGTTTTGATTTGTATTTCCCTGTCCTCATCTTGTTTTAAAAGAAAAAAAAAAGAGAGAGAGAGAGATTATAGATTTCTGGAATCCAGCTCTTTGTTGGGGGTGGGTCCAGTGAAGCTGCGGTTAGTTTGTTTGTTTTACACTTTCCAAGTGATTCTGAAGCATAGCTAGGTTTGGACGCCACACAAATGACCCCACGAAGTGCTGATTCCAGGGAAAGTCACTTAATAATTGGTGTCGAAGTTTGATTGATCAATAATCCTCTCTGCTCTCTTCTCCATTCAATCAAAGCCAGTGTCTGAAGCTGGGAGCCCCTTCCCTTTGCCCTTTTGCCGATTGTCCTGCTCTTCACCTCTGAACCATCAATGACCCAGCTTTTCACCATGCTGATCTCCTTCCTCTCAATAGTCTTTTTTTTTTTTTTAAATGTTTTTACTTATTTTTGAGACAGAGAGACAAAGCATGAGCAGGGGAGGGACAGAGAGAGAGGGAGACACAGAATCCGAAGCAGGCTCCAGGCTCTGAGCTGTCAGCACAGAGCCTGACGTGGGGCTTGAACTCATGGAGTGGGAGATCATGACCTGAAGTCGGACGCTCAACCGCTCAACCGACTGAGCCACCCAGGTCCCCCTCAATAGTCTTTACCTGGGACCAGCCATCTGCCTGCCCTCAACCTCCAGCCAATGCCCCCAGGGCACTGGGCATCTCTTCTCTCTGCTGCCTCCACCTGGAGCTCCTTGCCGTTGGTCCCCATCCCTGGTCTCACTTCTCTGGCTGAGAGAGAAACACTTTCTCTTGCTTACATCTAGCTCTCTTAGCAGATCTCACACCAGGATTCTTCACTTTTTTTTTTTCAACAAATAAAGATTTAGTGCCTGTCATGTCCACAAACTGTTCTGGGTGCTAGAAATAAATGGCAAACAAGAAAGGACACAGTGCTTGCTCTCATGAAGCTTATATTCTAGCTTGAGGAGGCAGATGATAAACAAGATAATTTCAGAGAGTGATTAAGGGCTATGATGAAAATGAAATCAGGCAAAAGAAATGGGAAACATAAATTGGTGGTCAGAGAAGCCTATTTAAAGGGATAAAATCTGAGCTGAAACTTAAAAGACAAGGAGTGAGCCACATAAGGCTGAGCATTCTAGTCATGGAGAAGAGCATGTACAAAGGCCCTGGGGTGGGAATGAGTGAAAATCCAGAGAGTAGTGTTGCAGCTATGAGGTGAAGGAGGAGAAAGAACAGGAAGAAAAGAAAATGAAGAAGGATGAGGAGAAGGAGAAGGAAAAGAGAAGAGGGGGAGGGGAAGACGAGGAGGAGGAGGAGGAGGAGGAGGAGGATTATAAGAGCTTCCTCTAGCTCTTAGAATCACCGTCCCATTTTTATGGCCTGCTCCGAGTTTGCCCACCTTCCCACACTCCTATTCCCCCCACATGGTGCTTTGTGCCTGGAGTCTTTCCCTGCCCTTCTGCTGTCTCACAAAGTCCGCGAGGCATATTTGCAAATGTCCAGGCCACAATAGGAGATAGGGTTTGAGTTATTTCCCATGGGTCTTCTGGGCCTCAGCTAATCCACAGAGGTGCGTAGGCCCCTGTTTAAGTTTCCCTGAACCTTTCATGGCAGTTTTGAATATTCCATGCAAGTTAGAAGCTTTGTCTATGTAGAGCTCACAAGGACTTCTTGGCGATGTCACGGAATTCCTTACCTGCCCATCCCAGCCTCATCTCTAGCCCAGCCAAGACACCCTGTAGACATGGGAAATTTATACCAGCAAGAGCTGACCGGCCGGCCACACAGGAGGCTTCATGTGACATGGTGAGCTCCCTGACACGTAGGTGTTCCAGCAGATGTGCCTATGGTATAATCACGCACAACTGCACACTGTCAGAAGAAAACTAGAGGAAATGATACCTTCGATAATTCAGGCCACTTGCCACCCCATTCAATACATGCATGTGCCTGAGCGTGCATGGGAGGGGACTCATTCCCTCACTCCATCACAGTGAGTATTTTGTACCTGTCATGTCAGGGGTTAAGGACCAGCAAACCACCTGTTTTACCTGTTACTTGATTGAGGGGACACTGGTCTCTTCCAATGCGGGAGGGGCAAATGGAAGTCCTGGTCTTATTAAGAAATGTCAGTGTGCTTCTATTCCTCATTAACAGAACTGTCTGGAAGGAGACATGAATGAGGCTACATTGACTCCAGTACCCATGTTCCTACTGACATACAATTTGAAAGGATTTTTAAGGAATGATATTTTTGGCATCATTTTATTTTTAATTTCTTTAAATGTTTATTTATTTTTGAGAGAGAGAGAGAGAGACAGAGCATGAGCATGAGTGGGGGAGGGGCATAGAGAGAGAGGGAGACACAGAATCCAAAGCAGGATCCAGGCTCCGAGCTGTCAGCACAGAGCCCAACGCAGGGCTCAAACTCACAAATATGAGATCGTGACCTGAGCCGAAGTCGGACGCTCAACCAACTGAGCCACCCAGGCACCCCAAGGAATAATTTTGGCTTATATGATTTTTTGCTTTCCATGGTGCCTCTTGAATCTAACCCTCAAATAAGATGGGGCTCCAGTCTACTCAAATTGTCTCATTTTCTTTCAGAATATATATCCCTGTGAGCTTTTCTTTTTCTTCTCTTTTAATTTCTTTTCCCTCCCCCTCCTCCTTCTTCCTGCAACTCCCTTTCTTCTTCCTTCTTCTTCCTCCCTCTACTCCTCCTCCTCCTTCTTCTCTCTCTTGTTTTCTGTTTTATCCACTTCCTCCTTATTCCTTTCTTTCCTTAGAGCTTCCACCTTTATTGAGGGAGAGGGTGAGATAGAACAGGTCACTCTGACATACTGGCCCTTTTTTCTCCTCTCAATATGAAACCTATCAATACCACACACACACACACACACACACACACACACACACACACACCCTAACACTCCTTCCATCCTGACTCATTTAGCAAGTATATAAACTTTACATGCTGTTGGGAAGACCATCTAGATACATTTTACTGGATGAGAGGACATGAAATGCTGTGCTTTTAGATGACTATGCATTAAAACATGTGGCAGAGATAGCTAATTGTCCCTTTAAATCCATTTTCACCTTCATTCTTTTGGGGAAAAAAAATCCTTTCCCCAAGTTTTAGCTGGGCGTGTGGCTGTCTAGCTAAATGTTTTATTTCCCAGGCTCCCTTGCCGCTAGGTGTGGTCAAGTATCTAAATCCTCACCAGTGGAGTGTGTTTGGCAGTGCTGGGTGCAATTCTGGGTCACATCATTCAAAAGAAAGCTGCTTGCCCTCTACTTCCTTTCCCCCCCTGCACACTGACTGAAACTCACACGTGTTGGCAGTGAGCTGGCTGTTAACGGCTCTGATGAGAACACCCTACAACAGTACTGTCCAGTGAAAATAAGCTCCCGGCAGGTGAAATTCACTGTATTTGTTAACAAGTATCCAGTAGGAATAAATGTAAAACAAGTAAAATTAATTTTAACAACATATTTTACTTAAGCTAATATATACAATTACCACTTCAATACGGAATCAATGTCAAAAAAATTATTGAGGGGCACCTGGGTGGCTCAGTCGGTTGAGCGACTGGCTCTTGCTTTTGGCTCAGGTCCTGGTCTCAGGGTTCATGGGATCGAGCCCCGTGTCAGGCTCTGCACTGACAGCGTGGAACCTGCTTGGGATTCTCTCTTTCTCTCTCTCTTTCGGCCCCTCCCCGCTCCCCTCAAAATAAATAAATAAATAAATAAATAAATAAATAAACACTTAAAAAATTATTGAGAAGTCTATTTTTCTTCCATCCTTATCTCTCAACCACCGGTGTGTGTCTTATACTCATGGCACATCTCAATTCGGACCAGCCACATTTCAGGTGCTGTAACTCCAGGCTGTCTATGGGACAGCAGAGCACTGGCGGATTACAGGGCAACACAGCAGAAGGAATCTGGGTTCCTGGTGGACCCCGTGGAGCAAAGCTGGCCATCATCTAGGACTTCCCATTTACCTCTTATTTTCAAAAAGCTGTGTTTTGGGGTCTCTGTGAGACATGAGCTTCACCTATATCTTCAGTAATATAACATGGTAAGAGGTTTTCCTCCCCCACAGAAGTTAACATTGACCTGCATCTGACATTCTGTATGACAAGCAAATGGAGAGCAATAGTGAAAAGTTCTTGACATGCCAGCCCATGTATGTGAACTTATCAGCAATTACATCCTGCTGTTCCAGCTGAGTCAGCAGTGTGTATGGAGGAGCACCCAAATTTTAAACCCTGAAAAATCCCTATTTGATATGCTTTCATTTTTTTGTATGTTTTGATTTTTTTTTTTTGCATTTCATGAAACTCAAAGCAGTAAGCAATCTCTTTTAATTTTCATTATCAATTTGAACTACATACTTATTAAAAGGGGGCCAAGTTTAAAAAATAAAGTTATATAATAAAAAAGAGGAGAATGATACAAGAAAAGAGAAGTGGGAGGGACGACTTATAGTTAATTACACTATCAGCAGCAGCACTGAATTTTTAAAAACTCCACTAGATTAGACATAGTTTATTTAAAATACCTTATCCACTTTAAAATTCTCCAATTCTACACAGGTACTTTATGAACATCTAATTTTGTAGGCCTGGTCGTATAAGTTTGTGTGTAAGAATAAAACAACAATCAAATTAGGGTTTTTTTTTCCTATCCAATTTGTTTCTGTTTTCCCACAAACAAAAGGAACTGGCTAAAGATTGACAAGGTTGTTCATGTTCTAAATTAGTTCTCTAGTTTATGAGGAAATGCAATCCCAAAGTCTATAAAAAGGAAAAAAAGCAAATGTAAATAAGGAGCCATTGCTTTAGACTTTGTGTCCCAAGATATGTCAGTTATTGTCTTGATTTGTTGTTGCTGTTTTCCTTCAGTGAAGATTCACCATCCAGAATGCCAAGGGCAGCCATAGTTAATTTATTTTATTCCCTGTTCATTTTCGTGTGTCAATACAGGAGACCGGTTAAGGGAACAGATTTAGGAGTCAGACATCCCTTAGTCTGTATCCTGACTCCAATGATTACCAGCTGTGTGGTCATGGGCAAGTTATTAAACCTCTCTGAGACTTGGTCTTCTCATCTATAAAATAAGAATCATAATAAACTGCCTCAAAGTACTGGAAAGAATAAGTGAGATGAGTAGGAAGTATTTAACACCATGTCTCATCCAGTGTTTCTGCCAAGTATTTTTCTATTTCCAAAATAATCATCTTATAACATGTATTTTTTTTAAGCACCTACTCTATGACAGCTTTTCTTTAACATAGATTATTCCTGACTCTCACAGCAACACTGTAAGGGGTGGGGGGAGCACTCTCATTTCACAGCTGGAGAAATTCTAGCTCAGAGAGGTGAAGTGGCCTGCCTACGGTCACACAGCGAATATATGACTGAACAGAGGTCAAACATCAAAGCCTGTGCCCTTTCTGCCAGACTGAGGTGGGGCTCTCTGGGACACACAGTCCTGTGGCATTGTGCACCCCAGAGTGGGACAAAGAACGAGAAGGCCAAGCAGCTTTGGAGGTCTCCAAACCTCACAGTTTAGAATAAATCCCCCAATTATGCTTGAAGTTGGACAAGCTTTTGAAATCTCGACTGGACATTCTTTTCCCATCAAGTTCCTTGAAATTTCCCTTTAAAGAGCATCTAGGAAAAGCCACTCTCATTAGCCAGGGTCTGGCTTTATTTTCCTAATAAACAGATCTTTAGTCAGACAAAAGGGCCTCTTTTATTTTCAATCAATTCTTCAACATTTCAGCTGATTTTCTTCTATTTGGCTTGAAATTGTGATCTGGGAATGGCTGGTCCTGCAAATTGTCGTCCTATCAGGGAAGCCCCTTGAGGATCCTCAACTTGTTATTTTTAATCACTGTAATCTCCTTGTCAAAGGAGGCCATGGTCAGAAACAGAGCAGGCCTTTCAGAGCTTTTCTAAAGCACAGTTATTGCCAAGGGAGGGGGGACAGGGGGAAGAGGGAGGGAGGGGAGAGAGAAGCGGTGGGAGAGAGAAGGAAGTCCATATAGCACTAGCAACTTGGAAAAAGCTGAATAATAATCTCAATGGGATCCTGGCTGTTGAGAAGAAAGCCCATGTGTGTGTGTGTGTGTGTGTGTGTGTGTGTGTGTGTGTGTGTGTGTGTATTAACAGCGACCATTATAATCCAGTGTAGAACATCTAAAGGAGATACTGGGGTGGGGGACATAGAGAGCAGAAGCTATTCAGGGATGAACTGGAATTGTGGGGATAAAGATTCCAGGCAGGAAAACAAGCCATTGATTCCAAGGCTTGTGAGGGGGCCTCAAGAAAAAAATAAAAAAAGCAAGCGGAACACCAGGGGAATGTTAACTTCCACGGCCCTAAGTCAATACCCTGAACAGAATGCATTAGATTTACCTTTAACATGATTATTCTAAGAGAGTATAAGCCAACAGAAAATGTCACAAACTAGGCCAGCGCCCTCTTCCTAACTTTGAGTGGCGGAACCAGGTTTGCTAATCTCAGGGTATTTACTCAGAAGGCCGGGAGCACGGTTTCCATAATATCTTCCTTCCATGATCTCTTAGCCACCAGAAAGGAGAAATGGGGATTGCCGGCCAACAGCCTGAGTGGGGGTGTCACAGTCTGAAAGTCTAATGTGTAGGCTGGAACCACCTGTAGGGTAAAAGTCTAGAGCTCTCTCTCTCCCCTAGTCTTGGTTCTCACCTACTGGCCATGGACACTCTGGAAGCAGGAGCCTCTGTGTTCTGGTGAATACCAGGTGCCCCTCCTCCCCAGTGCTGGGGTACCTGCAGCCAGTGCTCAGGCCATCAGGGAGGATTTGTATGGGAAGAAAGGGCTGGTAGGACACTTGGTGTGGCCCCAGACTTGCCCAAATCATCTAAAAATATCTTCTTGGGCTCACAGTAAGAACAATCTTAGGTGAGGCTCCCAGTATGGAGAAATCATTCACTCACTCATTCCATTGAGTCATGAGGACTCAGCCACCATTCACTAGTAGACTGAATTAGAGTTCTGAGAACACCACTTTTAAACACACACACACACCACACACCACACACACACACACACACACACACACACACACACCCCAAAAACAAATGACTAGGCAGGCACATCCCTCCGTTATCAAACCAATAAGGGCCTCATATCCAACTCAAACTAACACGTATTGGGGACCTCAGGCACACTCCTCTTTGTCAACTCACGTATTCGCTACAACCACCACAGAGGTTGGACAAACAGCTACTTACACCGCTGGGAAATAAGCTCAGAGAAATGAAAGGACTTGCACAAGGTCACACAGCTACTAAAACCAAGCCCATCTTACTCTAAAGCCGCCTCCGTCCCTGCCACGTGGAGCTTGGGCTGTTTCCCCAGGGAACCCGGATCCTCGGTTTTGGTGAGGCCTCCCTCAAGAGACCAAGAGGGTTCCGCCCGCCTTCCTCCGGTCCACGGAGAGGACGGGCTGTTCCCAGCCCCTCAGAAAGGCTGTGGCCACACCCGCAGCCCCTCCACCCCGCCCGCTCCCTCCCTCCTGGGCTGGGCCGGGGGTTCCTTCCCCGCGCGGTACCGAGGGTCCCGCGGGGTGGTGCGCGGGGGTCAGAGGGGCTCCTCGCCACGCGCTGAGCGCCGCCACGTGCGGGGGGCGCCGGGGAGCCAGGTGGACAAAGTCGGGGACACGATCCCGGGGAACCGCGAGAAGCGTTCTGAGATGGGTAGCCCCTGCTTACGGTGGCCTGCGTGGCCCTGGCGCCCGCTGACAGTGGCCCAAACTTTCTCCAGTGTTCTCCAACCGCTTCCTCCCGCAGCCTCTGGGAACCCGGAAGGCGGGGATGCAAGGGCGGCGGCTGCGGGCCCACCAGCTGCCCCCCAAGACCCTCTCTTCCCTGCTAGGCACCAGAGCTGACTTACGGAGGCGCGGGGGAACACGCACCCCGCCACTCCCCGCCAGTGGGAGCCCAGGTGAGACCCGGCGGGCTTCCTTCCCTGCCCTAGGTCCTGTCTCCCAACTGGAGAACGGCAGCTTCTGCGCCGGGAAACGATGTCTGGGGAGACGATCCGCCGCGGAGAGAGGCGGTGGGCCGTGGGGATGGAGTCAGGGGTCTTCAGGTCTGCGCGGGTCGCGCGGCGCTCCTGCCCAGGAGGCGCTCACCTGCCGGGACATTCCCTCCCCGCACTCCCTAAAGCCAGCGCTCCGCGGAGGAGCGTAGGCGCGACATTCCCGCGGCGTGGAGCCTCGGGGTGGCTGGAGCAAGGGTCCCCGGCCTCCAGGGAGCAGGCCTCGGGAATGTGAGCTTCCCTTTCCGACTTCACCGGGTTTCGCTTCCCTCTCCGAACCCACCCACAGCTCCTCGGAGGCCCGTTCCATTGGGAGCCTGTCCTAAAAATCCACACTCTTCTCCCCCGCCTGGGACCATCGGAGAATAATTTGGAGTTCTTTCCGGGGGCCCTTACGAAAGCTTCAGACTCTTCCTCCCCTCCTCCCCGTGCCCCACGACCAGTCAAGGGAGAAGTCCCTTTTCCTGAAGGCATTTGTCCAAGGAAGCTGCAGTGACCACCCCGCCTGGGGCCCGTCTGGGAGAAGCTGGTATCCTCCCCTTCAGGGATGGGAGAGGGGAAAGCCAGTTCCCCACCTTGCCTGGGATCCAACTGGGAGACACCAGGCTTCCCTACGCTCCAGCGGCGGATCTGGAGGAAGGCGGGTTTTCACTGCTCTCCCGGAGCGGGCCGGGGGAGAAGCCAGGTTCCCTCCCAGCCAGGCTGGCGTGGCGCGTCGCTCAGCTGCAGCCCACGCCCGGGAACCGCGCGTCGGAGATGGGGCTGCCCAGCCTGGCTACAACCCCCGCGACGGCCCCGGACGCTGGCCCGGGAGCGGCGCGGAGCTCGCGGCGAGAGGGGCTGAGGGCAGCCAGGACACAGGGCCCTCGCCGGGCTGTGCCGGCACCGTGCGCCCCGGGACCGTGCGCCCTCCTCCGGCACCGCGCGGTCGGCGCCCTCCCGGGGGCCGGGTCCCGCGCCCCTAGCTCCACGCCGGGCCACTTACCACGGTAGCTGATTCCCGGCTTGTAGAAGTCGGGGTCTCCCTCCACGCGGAGGCTGAACTCGGTGTAGCCCTCGCGCCGCGTTCCCTGGGCGCGCAGGATGCGGCTGCAGTAGCCCTCCGACTTGGGCACTTTGTCCAGGGTCTCGTCGGAGAAGGCCAGCGCCGCGGCCAGGGGCAGTGCCAGGGCCAGCAGCGCTGGACTCCGGCTCAGCCTCAGGGGCGCCGGGGACAGCCTCATCCTCGCGGGCGTCCAACTTTGTGCCGCTGCCGCCGGCCCTCGCCACGCGACTCCTGCCCGAAGGGGTCCCCGTGGAAGCGAGACCAGGCGGAGCCCGGGCGGGGAGCGGGAGCTGGGAGCCGGCGCTGGCGACAGGGAGACCGTGCGGGTCTCGGCTTGGCGGCTGCCGAGCTGCGCCGCGCTGAGCTGAGCTGAGCGAGCAGAGCCGCGCAAGGAAGGGAGGGCGGCGGCGGAGGGGGAGGAGGGCGGGCTGATTTTGCCCAGATCCCCGAGCGCAGCGCTGTTTTGTTTCCGAGCTGGCGATTAGCGGCGCGGCGGTGTTGATTTTGCGACGCTAGATTCCCAGGGTCTGGCGAGGATATCATAAGGCACAGGGACACTGCGGGATCTGTCCCGCCACCAGGAAGGCTGCTGCCCCAACCCCAGCTACACCTTTGCACCCTGCGGAGTAGAGGGCTCCCAGGAGAGAAAGACTGGAAACTAACTTTTGTTGCGCACCTACTTTGTGCCTACCAATATGCTGGGTGTCTGGCTCACGGTATCTGCTCATCTGCTACGCTCTCCCTGCACACGACAAACGTGACAGCAATTTCACTCATTTTACAGATGAGCAAACTGAGGCCTGCAGCCGACCAATTAAGGCGGGGTTGGATGCCACGACTGACTCTATTGCTCTTTTGGAACAGGTCGGACTGGAGGATGAGAAAGGAGCAGCATGACTCATCCAACTGCGCCTAGTAGGCACAGCGCCTACGGCCTGTAATATTTTTGGAGACTCCTGAAAATATTTTCTTTAAAATCAGAAGGAAAAAACATTTAGGGCTAATAAAATGTTATATATAATATCAATGTATTTCTATTTACACCTACACAGTCATAAAATATAACGTTGACTGTTGTTTTATGAAGGAAGGAGACCCCAAGGACAGAAATGCCTAAGGCCCAGGAAAGTCCTCATCTAGGCCTAGAAAGGAGTTTCAAATGGTTCAAAGAAAAGCCTGTGTTTTCTTGGCTTAGATTTTTGTCCCCAGTGACTGATTTTTAGAGAGGAACTGAGCCTGAGGCACCAGGAAAAGGCCCAGGTGCAGGAATCTCTCCCAGTGTTTCCCTGGAGACAAACTTGAATCAAACCTTAGTTGTGTCATTCACCCATGTGAGATGTTGGCGAGTTATTTTGTCTCTCCAACCTTGAGTTTCTCCCTCTGGAGGGTGTGTGTGTGCCTACAGGCTAATACACCCTTCCTGTAGGGGGTGCTAGAGTCCAAAGAAATGTCCCATATAAAGCACCTGGTAGGGGCGCGTAGGTGGCTGAGTCGGTTGAATGTAGGACTTTGCTCAGGTCATGATCTCACAGTTCATGGATTCAAGTCCCATGTTGGGCTAGACAGCTCAGAGCCTGGAGCCTTCTTCAGATTCTGTGTCTCCCTCTCTCTCTGCCCCTCCCCCGCTCGCACTCTGACTCCCTCTCTCAAAAATGAATAAACGTTAAAAAAATTTTAAAACACCTGGCCTAGGCTTCAGTCTCCCCCCTCCCCCCAACTCCATATACACACCCACCTCCTCAAGGGGTAGGTCTGGGCTGGTCCTGGGTACCGCAGAAGGAAGATCAGACCCACCTGGGAGATGCCTTAAGCCCGCTGCCTCCCCTCAGTGTGTGCAAGCATCCCTCCACAGGTGCTTTTGGAAGTTTTGGTTACCTCTCCTCCTCTCCCTGGGCAGTCAACACATCTTAACAGCCTACACTTAAAAAGCAATCTCCTTTGCTTTCCAGGTCAGGTTTTTCTCTTTGACATCACTAACAAACAGCCCAGGGGAACCATCTGCATTGGAGGTCTCCATGCCTCCCGCACCTGCCCACTCACTTCTCAGTCCTCGTCCTGGGACTCCCACTGCCGTTATTAACTGGGCACCTTCTCTCAGAAGTCACCCAAGAGTGCCCCCTTGCTGAAGCCAATTATGCTCTTTTCTCAGCCCTGGACTTCCCTGACCCCCAACAACACCTGATCCAGCTGGCTAGCCCTCCTTTACAGAGGTGCTGCTCAGATTCACGTCTGTGTCCTGAGCGAACTATCTCCCGTATCACTAGCTCAGAGCTCATGCTAGATTCCATGGTGCATAGTCTAAGTCATCCAGCATCCTTTTGTTGAGTGTAGATATGAGGCCAAGTCTGTGCTGAGCAATGGGCATCACAGGGAACAAAACTTCATTCATTCATTCATTCATTCATTCATTCATGTTGAAGGCCGTCCATGTGTTCAGTGCTGGGACACGAGACAGACTTATTACCTGTCTTTGTGGATCTTACCATCCAGTGGGAAAAGCAAATATTAAATACATAGTTACAGAATCTTTTCAAATTATGATTGTGATACATGCTACAAACTAAAAAAAGTGTTTTGTGAGATTTTATCTCAGAGGACAGGAATGAATATACAGAGATGAATAAAATGTGGCTTCTGTCTTTACAGATCTTACTGTATGTCCAATAACCCAAACAAGTGCTCTTGAGTGTCTTTTCTTCTATATCAACATATTAAAATCCAACATGGCAGTGGACGGGGTAAGGAGCAGGTAGGGATGTAAGAGTTAATTTTTTATTAAACATTGACAAGAAAACCATGTCAGGTAGGAGGCCCATGTCCCCTCCCGCCTCATTTCCCAAATTAGGAGCCTATAAAATCACCTGTCGAGGCGCCACAGCTAAGAAGGGGAAAAGAAGCAAGATTCAAAACAGCCCTCACTGACACCAAAATGGGCTTCCTCCCACTTCATGGCGTTGACCTCATCATCTGGGCTGACAGGCTCTAAGCAGCCCATCATCAAGCTCCAATGCCACTACCCAAGTTAGATTTCCCCAACCCAACTCTGCTGTCACGTCAGACCCCTGTTCTCTCCCCCACACGTCCGATCCATCACTGAGTCTCATCTTCTAACTACCTCTTGAATCTGGCCACTTCTCTCCGTCTCCTCTGCCACCACACCAGTCCGAGTTGTCGCCATCTCTCGACCTCATAATTGGGCTGCCCACGTCCGTTCCTATTCCCCTCCGATATGCTGTCTGCACTGAAGCCTGAAAGATCCTTTTGCAAATGCAGATTTGAATGTCAATCCCAAGGTTAAAATCCCTTTTCAGTGGCTTTTTGTGGCTCTCGGAACAAAGACCAGAATCTTCAGCATGACCTCCAATGCCCTCCTGAATCTACCACCCCTTTGGTCATGGGCTCCGGCCCCCAAGGCTTTTCAGTACTGGGAGCTTGTGCCTGTGCCATTCTCTCTGCCTGGCATCCAGTGCTCTGGAGTCTCTCCCACTCACCACCTTCCCCAGCCAACTCCTAAGCATCTCTCAGATCTCAGTGCAAAACTGCTTCCTCAGAGAAGTCCTTCCTGATTTCCTATTTATATGCCCCTCTTTATATGCTCTCCTGGAACCTGATATATTTTTCTCTTAATAGTCTTAAGATTTATGATTCCATATTCATTTTTGTGTTTGACTTTTTGTAAATACATTTTGTATTTATTCCATGTCTGACTCCATCACTAGATTCCAAGCTCTGTCAGGGCAGTGACTGTCTCTGGGGCTCACCGCCATATTCTCGATGCGCACCATGTTCTGTGAATAAAAGTCTTTAACAGGCTCCCAGTGCCCTCTGACTCAGCCCAAGTTCATCAAGTGACCTTTAAGGCCTTCCATAATCTGGTTGTAGATCCCAGACTGAGCTCCCAGTGCTGCCCAACTGGGTTCCCTGTGTCCCCCGCTTTCAGTCCTGCCTCAACACTTTGTCAATAGCTTTCCCAGCACCTAGAATGCCTTCCCCTCCTGTGACCCATTTAAATTCTCCTCTCCTCCATGGAATGAGATTGCACATTCTCTCCTCTGGACTTCAGTAGAACTTAGAGGAGAAAGTTTCTTATTTTGACTATTGTGTTCTGGTGGATTGTCACGAACTCTTTCGTGTGTCTGTGTCTCATCTCTTAGCAATGAATCCAGTTTACTTTCTATTTAATTTCCTGTTCAGATGTTTTGTTCTGTTGTAAAATACACTGGACTTCAAGAAATCTCTTTCCAGTTTCGTAGCCTAAGGCAGAGCTAATGTTAGTTGCTAAGGTGTTGCTAGGGAAAGTCATTTAGCCAGGGCAGATAATTAACTTTATCAGTGTGTGTGGGTAAGTCACAGAAAAGAAGAGCTGGGGGCCCTACTTATCCAAGGGAAAAAAAAATTCCTTTGATTGGTAAGAGGTGAGATCAGCCTTTTTTTTTTCCCCCCTTTAAGAGAGAAGGGGAAAAGAAAGAGTTTCTAGATTAGTGTTTTTCTGAGTATGGCCATTGAAACACAGGCATTAGATGTTTGCCTCAAAAGCAGGCTCCAAAATCCCACCCCAGACCTATTACATCTGCACTCTGAACAAATTCAAATCAAAGTTTAGGAAACCACTGTCTCAAGAGCTTGTAACGTAGACTTGAAATACAAGAGTTCTAGTCCGGCTTTCCCGCATTTGGGCTGTGTGAAGGTGAGTGCTCTTGGCGTCATAGGACCCATCTAAACTGATTTCAATGTACAAAATTGAAAACAGTAATACCCATTTTGCCCTCACCCCAGGGTTTATAGAAATACATGGGTAACTGAGGTAATAATCTGTAAACCTCAAAGTGATTTACACAAACAAAAATTATTATCGTTACTCTTATTCTATTAATTTAGAACAAGAATCCAGAAATGTCTTTGTTTCTCTAACTCATAGAGTTATACTCAGAAGCTTTCATGGAAAGGGATTTCTAGAAGAAGAAAGTAGATAGACAATAATGGAAATGGAATCGCTCTGAATAATCTATTTGTAATCTTTCATGAGGAAAAGCTGTCTACCAGTGAGCCAGTAGGTTTTGAGACTAAGTTATGGAAGAGGAATACAAGCAATAAAATTTTAAAAACTTCTAAAAGCAGAAAACATCAAATGGGGGGGTCTGGCTGACTCTGTTGGTAGAGTATGCGACTCTTTCTTTTTTTTTTTTTTAAGTTTATTTATTTATTTTGAGAAAGAGAGAGAGAGTTCCAAGCAGGCTCCAAGCTCAGCGCTGACAGTCGGGAGATCATGACCTGAGCTGACATCAAAAGTCTGACGCTTAACCAACTGAGCCACCCAAGCCTCCCAGGCATGTGACTCTTGATCTCAGGGTCTTAAGTTCAAGGCCCACATTGCATGTAGAGCTTACTGTGAGAAAAAAAAAAAAAAAGCAATTAATTAAAGAGATATTTATCCAGCACTTGCTGTGTTCCAGGCATTGGCCATAGCCTGTGTAAGTACCCTATCTTTGGAATTCTGAAGCTGACTAGGTCCCTCCCACAACTCCACCCAAGGTATGAGCTTTCTTGTTCACCTGGTCTCTCCAGTGCTTTGGTCTCCATTGAGTTCTGCCCTTCCCTGTCCACGCCCCCTCCCTCCCTTCCCCCCTCGCCCCACCCAGGAGCATTTCTCTATTTATTATTTCTCACTGCCACGTCCAGATCAACATTCTAAGATATCCTTCAAAAGTCCCTCTTACTCTAAAGCTCAAAGCATCCCATTTATACCTCTTCATCCTCCGTCGTCCTACCTCCATCATCTAGAGCCTCCAGGTCATTCCCCTACAGATACAGAAAACTCTGCCACTGGTGTATGGGCTTCCTGCCCAGCCTAACGCATGTAGTCTTGGGAGACTCGAGAGTCTGAATGTCTACTGATATTTAGCCATCTGTCTAACCTCTTCTACTCTGATGAGGTTGGCTCTCTCCGTGTCAGCAGCCATCCCCGACAAAAACCTCCCTTTGGAGATCTGGATTCCCAGAAGCTCTCCATCATCCCACTTTTAGCTTTCCCATGTCCTCACCCCCGTGACCCCTCTGTGTCATTAAGGGATACTATCGCTTACTCACTTCTGATTTTCCCAGCCCATCTTGTTGTCAATTCCTTTCCCACCCAGTCTGGACATCATGCTTAACCATTTTAACCACATCCTCACCAATACTCTTCATTGGGTCATCTCTTTTACTTCTCTGCCTCCTCTCCAACTAACCCCCAAGCCCAGATCAACTAAGCAGAATTGTGGAGCTATCTCAGACTTCTGAGTTCTGCTGCCCCACCAATTGCCTTACTACAGACTCATGAATTCTGTTCTTAACCACGGTTTTTAAATGGATTCCTAATCAGTTTCCTCTTCCATTCTTCACAGCCCCTTATCTCTTTCTTCTAGTCCTTACCACCTTTACAAGCCTGCTGAATCACCCTGGTTACTCTCACTCTTTGCAGGGGTGAAATGGCAACCTGGTCTCTTATTTCACCCCCCAGAGAGAAGACATAACTTCCTCAGATCTCTGTCTCCTCTACCGTCAAACGATATCGGCAAAACCCTAATTCATTTCTTGCCTCCAAGGAGGAAGGGTTTCGCTCTTTGATTCTTCAGAGGCTAATCCCCACCTGTGTTCTTGTGCTCATTCCCTCCTGCCTTCTGCTGAGCACTAATCTGGCCATGAACCTCTCTGCCTCTCGTGCTTCAGTCTCCCTTCCTGTTCACATCCTCAGCCTGTAGGCGCTGGTGAATCTCCCCCATCCTGGGCTAGGCCCGGGAACGGTGGTGGGCGAGAGGTGCCCTGACAATGGACATTTCACTGATCTTCTCTCCCTCTCCAGCTGTTTTCTTAACTATGTGCTTCAGAGCCGTATTTGTTGAAAGAGTTGCCCTCCCTTGCTGTATCACTGCTTCCTCAGTTTGTACCCATTTTTACATGCAATGCAGTTTGGGATCAGCTCATATCTCTTTACTGACTGCTCCATCAGAGGTCACCTAAGACCTCCTACTTGCCATAGCCATTGTCTGAATTAAAATAGACAAAAGCCATCAGTAAGAGCCCTGTCATTGTACAGCTGGTTGGGAACTCACCAGTAAAAGGAGCTAAAGAGAACTGCACAGTGGAAGTAGGTCTAAGGTGTAGGCCTAAGGTGTAGACCTGGTCCCAACCAAGAGACCTCTCAGCCTTCCCGCTTTGGATTTATGGATGAGAGAGAGCCTCATGTCTGAATGCAGGATGGCATGCGAGGTGCAGCTGTGGACAGCGCTCAAGAACAAGCCCTTGCAAGTCCAGCCACGCATGGAACCCAGACTCCGTCCACATTCCCGGGTGGCTTTCTTGCTATTAATCCAGCAACCAGGACCAAGCAAAGCCACCTTTTTGAAGTTTTAGAACTTCATAGCTTAGACCACATGACCATGGCACACTACTGCCACCTGGTGATAGGGAGTAGAATATGCAGCGATACAAAATCAGGAACTCTCAAGGTACTCATAAGGTCACCTCCATGGGCCTATTTTAGAGTAGACTGTTTGCTCTTTGATAATAGAGTCTTCGGGTTTTCCACTGTGTTTAGAATAACGTGTCTGCATGAAGTAGATATTTGGTGAAGTTTTGTGAAATTTAATCCTTTCATTCAACAAACATTTATTGATTAACTAGGAGGAAGGTAGTACAAACATAAAAGATAATTCCTGATTTCAAGAAGCTGTGGAAACAGGCAAAGCAGGTATTTATAAAACAAGGAATCGCACACACTATTAATGAAAGCACAGAGAAGGGAGTGACTAATTCTTATTGGGGTGAGGGCCCAGGAAAATGTTCTAGGCAGAGGGAAGAGCCAATGCAAAGGAAGAGATGTGTGAAAAAGCAGGATGTGTCCTTGGGATAATAAAGTGATCTTTTCAGTGGCACTGTATGCAGATAGATTGTCAGTGAGAGTCTGGGGCAAGGGCATATGCTAAGAGGCTTTAACAGCAGTCCATAGGAGGACCACGGGCTGAGGCTGGAGAAAGGATGACAAGGGAGGGTTGTTTAGGGTAAAGAGGACATAGTGCATAGTGATGTGTAGGAGGGGAGAAAGGAGTCAGATGACTCTGAGGGTTCTCACCTGAGCCACGGGGTGGGCGATGTCATGGTGGTAACTGAGAGAAGGAATTCAAGAAAAGAAGCCACCGTATGTGGAAACAGGGGGATGATATGAGATTATATATCTATTCAATTGTGGTTATGTCCCACTTAAGGGATCTTTCAACAGTCTGTCTTGACAGTGGACTGCCCAAGGCAAGAGGCAGCCAGCTCAGAAGCCAGATGGGAGCTGGGGGACAGAGACCCAGAGGATGGTAAGATCCTGTGCCCCAACCCTCCCTTTAAGACACCCTCAAAATTTAGCTCTCCTCTGTTGCTTCCTCTCTGCTTTGTGCTCTGATTTCCAAACCAAAAGACCAGTTTGATCAATGTGCCATTGCTAGAATGCTAATGGAAAAAAGAATAATCTTCTGGGTCCCCTACCTGGCTCACCAGGTGACATATGTGGTTGTCATGGTGGCATCCTAGAGTGAGCCAAAGAAGTAGGATGTTAGACTGTGTAACCTGGAACATATCTGTGGTCTTGGGGGGCTGCCAGGGCTTGTTGGTTGATGGCTCCTCTGCTCACACCCAACTAGAACTGGAAGGAGGCACTGAGAGAGGGAAAAAAAGAAGAAAATGGACCCACATCCTTTTCAGCTTGAGGCCATGAAGAAATGGAGGGAAAGAGACAGAGTAAAAAGAAGAGGAGGTCAAAGGAGAACACAGAAATGACCAGAGGGGCATGTGAGTGGCTCAGTCGGTTAAGTGTCTGACTCTTGATTTCAGCTCAGGTCATGATCTCATGGTTTGTGAGTTCAAGCCCCACCTCAGGTTCCGTGCTGATGGCGTGGAGCCTGCTTAGGATTCTCTCTCTCCCTCCCTCCCTCCCTTTCCGCCCCTTCCCCACTTGTGATCTCTCTTTCTCTCTCTCAAAAATAAATAAACTTAAAAAAAAAAAAAAGAAATGGCCAGAAAGTGTATTTAGTACAAAAAGGAATACATAGGAGAAACAAAGAAAGGACAGAGGAAAAGACGCTTCTCTCTTCCTATTACCATAATGAAGTGTCCATGTGCTACAGATAAAAAAAGGCATTCTTTGCCTTCTAATTAACTGTGGCCCAAGTTTTGCACCTCTCTCAATCTGGAAAATATAATTGCTGAAGCGTCAGATTTATGGATTGGATTGTGACTTAAATAAGCGGCATCCAACTGTTACTTCGAACACACCCCCAAAGAGCTAGGACCTGGAAAAAAGAAAAGTCTCTAGAACACAGTTCAGCCCCAAACTCATTTCTTTTGGAAAACTGGAAGCAAATTTATTGGTCTGGGTGTTAAGAGAAAGAATCAAACACATTTTATTTGTGCATTCCTTAAACAGTGATGAAATTAACAATACTGGGCGCTTTATCGTGTCTCCAAAGGATGGGAGGTCGTGCCTCCTGTCTACAAAGGGCTTGCAGTAATCAGAGCGGACAGCCCTAACCTGCTTCTCTGAGTGTGGCATCAGTGGTCTAAGCGCTTCCCAGAAGTAGACTCATCTAATCCTCACAACAATCTGGGTAGTTTCATTTCTCCATTTTGCAGATGAACAATGCGAGGCATGGGGAGGTTAGGTGACTTGCTTGCCCAAGGTCACAGAATATTTGAAAGCCCATGCAGATCTATAAGAGACATTTCAGTGCCAGTTAAAGACCAAGACAAACGGTCTCTGTGTTTCGTGCAGAGTCCCCAGAGGGAGAAATCCCCACAGGCTGCCGTGGTCCAAAGGTTTCAGGGAAGCAGTAGGGCCTGATGGAGGGGTCGGATTTGGAGAGATGTGGGAGAAAGGCATCCTGAGTAACACTGACTGCGGGGGCTTGGACAAGTGGCGGGACAGTGAGGGGCCACTCGGTCTGGAACAAAAGGCCAGTGGCAGGAAATCACTGGGACGCTGTCCTGATGGCAACAGAGCTGTGATGAACCTGCAGTATTGGAGTTCCTCTTGAGAAGATTTAAATGTGAAATGAGCTTTTGTTCTCGGCCCAGTGCATTTTAATGCCGTGATACAGGAGCCAGAACTCAGAGAGCGTTCATTCATCAGGCTCCATTAACTCATTAAACTTACATTTCACTTTTGTCTCTGTTCCTTCGTACTCCTTAACAAGTCCTGGCATCTCAGATGCTGACCTTTTAGAAAGATTCTTATGCAGATTGTCAGTCCCCTTCCTTATCCTTGAAAACACGGCTCCAATGGCACCTCCGTGAAGCCTTCAGTGATGCCCTGGGCAGTGTTGGCACTCTCGTGTGCACCAGCCTCCTTGTGCATAACCCTTGCAACATTTACCACCTGGGAGCACCATCTACGTATACACCTTGTTATCTCTCACGAGACCCCGGGGTCCTTAAACGGTGGAACTGTTTACTTGGCATCCCTAGTGGTTTGCACAGAGTAGATACTCAGTAAATGCCGAATGAAGGAAGAAAGGAAGGAGTTTCCATCATTATATTGGAGGAATCCAGAAGATTATCTGACTCAAATCTTTATCTTTTTTTATGAACCCTGTAAAACCAAAGTAGCTTCCTGGAACTCTGCTGCATTTATAGTAGCCTATTTATTTATTGCCTTCATAACACCCATCACAACCTATGATTATTTGATCTGCTTGTATCCTCTCTTAGGATAGCGCAAACCTCGTAAGTGCAGGTGCACCTGTCTTGTTCACTGTCTTGTTCACTGTCTTGTTCACTGTCACGTAGTGCATGGCATGATGTAAATGCTCTACAGATATTTGTTGAGTAAAAGAACGAATATTACATCTCCGGTTAACTGTTCAGATTCTTTTTGGATTTCCCAAGTGAAGGGAGGAGGATAATATAAACATAAAATATAATTTCTGCCTTCAAGAAGCTGTAAAGACAGACAAAGCAGATATTTGCAAAACAAAGAATCATATATACTAACTAGTAATGAGAGCAATTCTGATTGGGGTGACTTTCTTTTAGATGACTCTAATTATTAGGCAAAGAATTCTTTCTGTTGAAATAAAAACTACCTTGCTAGAATCCTTACAGAATATGCCTAACACTGTGCCAAGAAACAGATTGTGGTTTTAAAAATATATGTCCCCGATTCTTTGAGAATCCTTCCTTCAAAAGGTAGAGCTTAATCCTCCTTCCCTCGAGTGTGAGCTAGATTTAATGAGTCACTTCTAATGACTAGAATAATACAGAAGTTATGGTGTGTGGCTTCAGAAACACAGTCATGAAAGGCACTCTGACTTCTTCCTTGCTTTCTTAGATAGCTCACTCTGGGGGATGTTATCTGCCTTGCTGTGAGGACATTCATGCAACCCTATGGAGAGACACATGTAACAGGAACTGAGACCCCCACCCTGTGAGTAAGCCGTCTTAGAAATGGATTCTCCAACCTCAGTCAAACCTTCGGGCAACTGCAGTCTCTATGGACATTCTATCTGCAACCTCATGAGGAACTTCAAACTAGAGCCACCCAGATAAGCCACTTCTGAATTTCTGACCTACAGAAAAATAAGATAATAAATATTCTAAGCAATTAAGTTTTGGTGTAATTTGTTACACAGCAACAGATAACTAATACATAACTCCATAAGTGTTTGCTGAGAATTACCATGTTGCACTATTTTCTTCTCCTTTCCAGTTTAGACATGGTTTCTGCATCCTCATCCTCGCCTTCTCTCAAGGGCATGTGGCACCTTGTCACCATCCCTGAAAAAGGCTGGCACCAAGAACTGAATGCAGAATTTAAGGTATGGCTGTGTTACCCCAAAGGAGAGAGGCTAGATCTCCCCCATCTAAACATGGTCACATCATGCTATCAAGTGCCATTGACTTATTGTTTCATTTTATTGTTAAAATTTTCAAACATGCATAAAAGTTGAAAAATTGTATAGTTAACATGTATCCACTATCTAGATTCCATAACAAATATTTGACCACACTTGCTTTATCACAAATCCATCTATCCATCCATCATTCCTTTTGTCCTTCTTATTTGTTTGATGCATTTCAAACACGTTGAAGACATCCATGTTGACGTTTCAGCCAATCCAAATCTCCAAATCCTTTACTTACTTGCTGCCTCCCCCTACCTATTCATTCCCTATCCTCTGTTTGGTCCTGAAAAACACGACTGTTTACATTTACTAGCATAGAAAAGCAGAATGGCACAGGGGAAATAGAATAGGTTTTGAAGGTGGATAGACCTGGGTAGAAATCTAGTTCATTTATGTCCAGCTATGTGATATTAAGCAAATGACTCAAACTCTTGGAGTCTTGTTTTATTCATCTATAAAATGAGGATGAGAAAAAGACCTACATGCAGGATTATTTAGAGGACAAGAGATTACACATGAAAAGCATTTAGCATAGTATCTGGCATGTAGGAGGTGTTCAACTGAATGATAGTTAATATTATTTGGTCCACCATTTCTGCCCATCTAGTTAATTTTGGATTCTGAATCTGTCCTTCCAGATTTTCTTCATCTTCAAATCTATAAGTTCTGCAAGATATGCATCCCAGAAATGGACATAGAATGTGACTGGGGCGAGTCCTGAATCTTCTGTCAGTTATCTATATTGTTATTGTTCTTAAGTCTGATATTAATTAAAATAATACAATGTGGCACTAATAGTTATTGCTTATAGAACTGACATTAACTATTCATCACCAGTCTTTTGAGTCTTTTAATCAGTTATAAATCTACCTTTATTGTCACATCATTTGTATTTCTCCATCTTATCAGTAAGGACATTACAAGTGACTTTGTTAAATGCCTTGCTGATGATAAATGCACTTACTGCATGTATCATATTTCCTTCTTCTACCAGCCTTGTAACATTTTAATTGAAGAAAAGTAGGTTAATTTGCTTGTTACTATCCTTTGCAAATTGATGGCAGTTCCTAGCTATCAATTCTTCCTTCCTTCCTTCCTTCCTTCCTTTCCTTCCTTCCTTCCTTCCTTCTTTCTTTCTTTCTTTCTTTCTTTCTTTCTTTCTTTCTTTCTTTAACATACTTAAACCCGTTTCTCAGAAAATCTGTTGTTGGAAAGATTGCTAGGCATGTAACCAGCACGAATTATTGCCTTTTCTACTAACAAGTCCCTGGTCTTGCTGGGGAAGGGGGGCAATGTGCCCAGCTAAAAACAACTATATTCTCCACTTGTTTCAGAAATCATTGACCATCTGGCACATTCTGACCAATGGGATATAGGTGGAAGTTGCTGGGTAGAGCTCTGGGGGAAGCTCCTTAAAGAGCAGGGTGGGGAAGGAGGGCTAGAGTCAACTTGTTCTCATCTTTCCCTCTTTTCTCTGCCTGGCACACGGAAACTTGTGCTGGTGATGGAGAAGCCTTTTTGGTAACATGGGGTAACAATGAGGCGAAGGTCAAGAGAATCTCTGAGAACTGAGTTCTGACATCCTTGAGCAGCTAAACCAATGCCTGCCTTAGGGCTGTTCATAGAATGAGAAAAGTAACTCTCTAAATTGGTTAAGCTACTTTTTGGGGATTTCAACTATTAACAGACACACATGATTCCGAAGTGATACATCTGTCCTAGAATCCTGACCATCACTGCTCTGTCATTTGAAGACTCCATCTTCTTCTGTGATATAGAATAAAGAAGATATTTGACAGTTTTCTGATTTCTAGCACCACTGAATTCCCCACAGTTCCAAGGTCTACATGCCAGTGATCTTGTTGGCAACTCATCTTCATGATGAGCTGGGTAATTTGTTTAGTCCGTGAGATTTCGCCTCATGTGGAGCCGCTCATCATTCCAGTCACTTTTCTTGGACTTCGGGTCTCCCATGCCAGCATAGGTTTCACCCTCTTCAGTCCAACAAGCACTGTCACTGACAAAGATGAAAGCCAAGGAGAAGAGCCACTCTGATTTCTATCGTCCTCTACTTTTACAGCCCCTCCTCCCGCCCCAAATGCTGGGCCCTGCACTTATTATTCTTTCAGACAGGAGAAGAAAGTCTGCTTTGTTGATCTTGACATTTCTTGCATGTCTCGGCTCAGTTTAGTCTCCAGCCTGCATTACTCAACTCCCAATATATGTTTGCAGATTGAATGAATGTGTCTAAGATATGAAAAAACTAATGAATTCAATCAACCATGGAAATACGACAAGGAATTCTCAGTTGCTCAGAGAGTACAGGCATGGCTTGGGGTTTCGCTTCTGCTGCACGGACAGTGTGGGCCGACTGCACTATACGACGATATGTGTGTAGTGACATTCACTATTCAAAAATACTGGGAGCCTACTTTCCAGAACATACTTGGAAAACAAGTTACAAAAGAAAGAAGTGCATGAATTTATTATTTTTGGGGGCCAGCCATCTCTCTGCTGGGCTAAATCCAAGTTCCTTCTCTGCTTTTGCCTTCTAACTAGTTTTAGTTTGTTTGTTTGTTTGTTTAGGAGCAGAGGGTGGTTCTATCAAACCTAATCAGAAATACGCTAAATGATCTAGTAAGTGTTGTCTACCTTAAAAATCTGCATTGTCTCTAATTTCAGGAAGTACTTGCAGTCAGCAGGGCTATTTTTGTTGTGTGAAACAGGAGGATTGGCAAACTTTTTTAGATAATAAATATTTCAGGCTTTACAAGTCATATGATCCCTGTAGCAACCACTCAACTCTGTTATTGTAGTGTGAAAGCAGTGATCAACAATATGTTAGCAAATGAGTGTGGCTTTGTTCCAATAAAACTTTATTAATGGACACTGAAATGTGAATTTTATATAATTGTTGTTGTTTATGAAATACTGTTCTTCTTTTGACTTTTTTCAGCCATTTCGAAATGCAAAAACCATTTGTAGCTTCAGACAGAAGACTGTGTTTGATCCATAGGTCATAGGTTGGTGATTCCTGAAACAGAGATACCCTTGGGGCTGGTTTAAAAAAAAAAAAAAAGAGGATTCCTTTTTATAGAGCTATAGGAAGAACTTATGGGAACTGGAAAATGAAAATAGAAAGCTGTCAGGACTTCAGCCTACTCTATACCAGACATGGTCTCCTGCGTGGCTTTTCTGCATCATTCAGCATTTCAACTCACTCTGCAGGTCCAACTGGGTACCCCTTTCCACTCAGAACCTACACATATAAATCAATAGACAATTGAATATGACAGGATGAATGCAATGAAATTGGCATGTACAAGGTGCTATGGGAAAGTATAGCAAGTTAGTAGCTCAAAAATAAGGACCACATTAAGGAAGAACATTGGTAGTCAGGGGGTTGAGGAAAGTGTAGAAGGTTTGGAATGGTCAGTGTGGAGAATGAAATAGGAATCAGAAGAAACAAGGAAATCTCCTAGGTATTATTGAAGGCTGAAGTGATGCTTAGAATTTTAGCCTTTGCTAGGTGCATTAATTTGGTTGCCTGTGGCAACAAGTAATAGAAAAGCTTTTCCAAATGGTTTAAGCACTAAGTTCTCTAGAATGCAGGTGTCATAAATGCAGGAAATCTGCCTATCTTGTTCGCTGATCTGGCTCCAGTTTCTAGGAAACTGGCTGGTGCACGGTGGGCATCCAGTAAATATGTTTTGAATGAAGAAATGAATGATCACACATAGCAGTGAGTGAGTTCTAGGCGTGGTTAACTCAGTGGCTCATTGGCATATCCAGGATTCAGGTTCAGTCTATCTTTTGGTGAGTAGGCTTTGTCTTCAGCCTAGTTTTTCATGGTTGCAAGGTGGCTGCTATACTTCTGGTCATTATGACCAGACCGAAACATTTCCAATAGAAAGAAAAGGAGTTATCTACTCCCTGAGTCCGTTTTCAAGAGTGAGAAAACCTCTTTCAAAAGCATCAGCAAATTCCCCCTCAGTTCTGTTGGCCAGAAATATATCACATACCAATGTCTAAATTAATCAATGGCAGGGATAGTGGGGCCACTATGATCAGCTTAGACCACTGTTCCCCACTGGGGTGACTTTGCCCCCCCTTCCCCCCCCACACACACCAGGCAAAGTCTTGAGACATATTTGACTGTCACGATGGGGGAAGGGAGCACCAATGGCACTCCTGTTGGTAGAAGCCAAGAACACTGCAAAGCCATCTTAGGATGCGCAGGACAGCCTCTACCGCAAGAAAGAAGCATCTCATTCAAAATATCACTAGTGCTGAGGTTGAGAAACCCTGGCTTAGACCAGTCCAAATCTTCCCCTGGAGCTGGGGCAGGGGCTACTTTCCTTGAAGCACATGGCTGGGGAGGAGCATGAATATCTGTATGAAATCAGGGTTCTAAAAGGCAGGAGGAAGCGAAAAGGAGGTAGCAGTGAGGGAGAGATGGGTGCTGGGGAGGCAATCAACTGAGTGTACATCAGAGAGGTTGATTGGATATTTGGATTTTTCATGTTAGCAGAGGACCCAAGGAGCTTTGGAAAGATAGATTTCTTTTTCTTTTTTTTTTCTCTTTCTTTTTCTTTAGAAATGCAGAACAAAGAGTTTACGTCTTCTCTAAACATAATAAAGAGCTCCTGCCTTTTGGACCCAAATAAAAATGATAATCTGTTGGCCACTCACCACTCCAATAAATACACATGTAGAAATACTAAGAGGAATTGATGTTCATTGACTGCCTACTGTGAGTGCCGGTGCCAGGAGGACACAAGATGTGCAGAGGCTGAGCCAGGAGACCTATCACTCCACAACTGTCATCTTCACAACTACACAGCAAGGCATGGATTGTTATCTGTGTTTTACAGATGAGGGGGCTCAGGCCCAAGGTGAACCCCCGTCAGTCAGAGAGCTAGGACTCTCCATCACATTCTGCCTAGGAAACCCCTTCTTTTAGTTTAGGATAAGGAAGAGAGGCAGCATTTCCAGAAGGAGAATAGTTAGATACCATGTGCTAACTCATGGTGTCTGGATGCCTTAGAGGCTACGTACGGCATCTTCCAAGGGCAAACAGGCTGGGTTAGAGCTGCTCTGGAGAAAGGGCCTCTTGACAGAGATCTGCTTCCTTTTTATGGTTTACAAAGCCCTGGAGAATCTCTCAATCTAAAACCCTGTGAATTCAGTGAATTCAGAGACTTTTCCTCCCCTCCCTTCTCAGCACATATTCGGCTTTTATAGCACTCAGCTCTCTGAGTCTGATGGGAAAAAAAAAGTCAGGAGTGATAGAAAAGACAGCCAGAAGTTTTTAAAAGTATTCTTGGAAGACAGTATTGGGTCACTGGAGAGTCTTCACCTATTTGCTGTTGAGAATCTTCCCTGAGAAGCCCCCTCTTGCCGCCTGGCATTAGGATTCAGCCTGGGTCTCCTGGCATGCGTGCTGGGGCAAGAAGGGGGCCAGTCTCAGCTGTCCAAATAGAAGGAAAATGAATGCTTTTGTCTCGTGTGAGACCACTGAGCTCCATGGTGATTTTTAACTCTCACTCAGGGCTCTCTGCCTCCCTCCTTCTCTCCTCTAACTCTTCTGTTTGCTGGGGGAGAAAGGGCCTGTGGTAGGTAGGCTGCAGGGTTGGGTCTGGGTCTTCCAGAGAACAAGAAAGGAAAAAGGCCTTACCTGTTAGGCACGTTGGGTCCCATACAGGCGTATGGTTCTGCCCTCATGGTACATGTTACCATGTATTGTAAGAGTTACAGGTACATTATTAGAACACAAATTGGACTCAGTGGAAAATCAGAAGCTTTATCACAACTTTTCTGGCCTGAGTTATCTCACCTATAATAAATCTCACTTCACAGAGCCAGTGTGGGAAATCAGATGAAAGCTAGGCTCCTGGTTCAAAGCGTGCAGTTAAGTCACTTCATTGGCTAATTAATTTTGTCCTGAGTTATCCTGAATGGAGCTCAGTTTCACGTGTCTCACTGGGGTGTTACCCCTGAGTGCTCTTATATTGGTGATTTTTCGTTGTATAACAAAACCGCCACATAATACACCAATCTAGATCGGCCATCATTTTAATTACTCGTGATTCTGTGGGTCAGCAGATTAGTAATGATGACTACTGCAGCTAAAGTCATTTGGTGGCAATGTTCTGTGACCGGATGATCTGAAATGGCTTCCTTCACATGTTGGTGCTGGCTGTTGGCTGGGCAACGTATCTCCAGAAGGCTAGCCTGGACTCTTCACCTGGTAGAAGGGACCCCAAAGCAGCAAGAGGTATGGCGAGCAGCCATGTGCAAGCTCAAGCCTCAGTTTGTCTCATGTTCACTAACATTCCATCAGTGTAAGCAGGTTACAAAGAGGCAATTGGGGAGGGCATAAAATGAGGTGGGGGTAAGGGAAGCATAATTCCCTGGGGCCATTTCTGTCAGGATCTACTAGTCTCCTCTTGGAAAGCTGTTCTTTGTTTCTCACTGGATCTCCCAGAAGTAGGCTAGTTGTTCAATGGTTGTAAATCTGTTGCAAAACTCAGTTTGATTAAACTCAGTACAAATTTTATTGAAAGCGCTCCCCCCTACCCCACCCCTTCTTGCTGCGTGGTAGAAATTTAAATTTAATTTTTAGTTGATTCTCTTCTTCTGCTTTCTGGAAGTCCAATCCAAGTTCCAGGGTTGGGGAAACATTATCCGCCCTAGGTTGTCATCTATTCCTGACATCTGTGGAATGCTCTGGCCCTTCTATCAAGGGTCCACAGAGTCCCCTTGAAGTCTGGCTACTTCTCAGCTACTTTGCTGCCCTCTGTGGTACACACAGTTATTGTACTGTTATGCTCCACTAAGCTGTGGGAATCTCCATGGGGCTGCTGAAGGTTCTCTCCATTCACTATGTAGTTATTTCTTTTCTGAGGTCTTGCTCTCTTTTGGGTGCCACACAGGAAGCAAGACAAGGGTCTTTCATCTTTCCATATTCTCCAACTTTTCTGGAGCATCTGTCCTGAGCTCAGCCTGATAGAAGGACCAACAAGCCTCTTCTTCAGAGATTCCCAATGTTGATGCACTTATCCCTTCCCTGGTGGCTCCCCCCCACCCCCAGAGACTCTTCGAGTTGGAAGTAAGTATAGCCTGGCTCTTACTCACCTGGTTGTTTCCTAAACTACTATTCAAGCCCAGAGGTCTCTGTTGCCCCTGAGGACTGGCTTTCTGAAAACCAAGAGCAGAAAAGTTTCTGTTCTCTCCCTCTCTGGGGATCATTCCACTCCTGAGGCAAGGAACTAAGAAAGCTTTAATTTGAGCCAGGGAAGGTCCACTTTTGGGAATGGAAGTGCTCATATTTCAGAAAATCATCCCAGTACATTTGCTTCTTTTTTCCATCGTGAAAGGATTTCGATCTAAAATGGAACTGGAGGATAGAAACTGGAGCATCTCACAAATGGTCCCTCAGAAGGATAGGACGTAAGAACTGAGAGACTGATTTATTTCTCTTCAATACCTGATTTACAGAAGACAAAGATTTATCTCCTGACCAATGAACATCCACCAAGAACCCGTCTCCATCCTCAAGCCAATGAACTTACTGCTTGGACTCTGGAGGGACTTCCCCTTCCTTGGACTCCTGGCCCATAAATGCAGCCTGCCCCAGACTTTCAGCGGACCTGCCTACAGCTTGCATTTCCTGAATTGCAATTCCTCTGGCTCTTCCTGAATAAGCTCAATGTCTGCTCATTTGAGCGTGCCTCATGTTACCTCCTTATTTAGGTTGACATCAACTACAAGGGTCCAGAATCAAGCCCTCACTTCCTCCACCCAGTAGTGCTCCTTTACATTTATTTTACTGTTTACTTATTCTTGAGACAGATACAGAATGCGAGCAGGGGAGGGGTAGAAAGAGAGGGGGACACAGAATCTGAAGCAGGCTCTAGGCTCTGAGTTGTCAGCACAGAGCCCGAGGAGGGGCTCAAACTCTTGGAGTGCGAGATCATGACCTGAGCCTAAGTTGGACGCTTAACTGACTGAGCCACTCAGGTGCCCCAGGAGTGCTCCTTTAAAATGCTTACTCCTAGGATGTACTTTGTTGGGTTGCATGTGGGTGTTTACCCAGAGCAAGGTACTGGAATCAAGGGAATGGAGTTTTATTTTTTGGGGTAGCATTTTCCAGAAAAATTAATATCTTGGTCTCCATGGTCCTTCTCCTGGGCCATGAAGACAGAGCCCCATCTGAAGGATTCTGTTCTATTTTTTCACTACTAATGGTAATTTTTTAAAATGTCTACAATTTGTATTAGATTTCAATTGCTGCATAATAAATTGCCACAAATGTTACTGCTTACGATGTTGCTTATCTCAGAGTTTCCATGGTAAGGAGTCTGAGCACAGCTTAGCTGGGTCCTCTGCTCAGGGTCGCACAGACTGCAAGCAAGGGCTTTGGTCTTATCTAAGGCTCAGGGTTCTTGTCCAAGTTCATGTGGTTATTGGCAGAGTTCGTTTTCTAGACGCTATAGAACTCATAGTGTATCGCATCTTCAAAGCCAGCAGGAGGAACTTTCATTTACTTGAGGCAGACCCACCCAGGATAATGTCCCTTATGATTAACTCAAAATGGATGAAGTTGGGATCTTAATTACATCTGCAAAATCCCTCTACTTTTGCCATAGAAGTTATTAGAGTGAAATCCGTCATATTCACAAGCCACACGCACATTCCAGAGGAGGGAATTATATGGGACATGCATACCAGGGAATCTTGGGGGCCATCCTAGAATTCTGCCTACCACACACTTGGACCAGGCACCATACTAAGCACTTTTATAAACACTGCGTTGTGGTGCAAATGAGCAACTAAATGATATCACTTGTCTGAGGTCATTGTTAATAATGTCAATCTCCTGCTTTAATCGATGTAGTATTCTGCCTTATAGTCTGATACAAGAATGCTTTTTTAGCCATTAGAGGGGTTTTATTAACCCAGGAAGACACCAAGTCCTAGAATAGATCCATAACACCCTGTCAAGACATAAAAGGCCACGCAGAGACTGGGTTGAGGGCTCTGGCCAATGATAGAAAAAGAGTCAAAGGAACCATTTATTGAACATATATGTGCAAGACGTTAGAATTGATTTTTTAGTACAGTTTGGCATTTATGCTTCCAGTAGCCCTGAAAGTAGGTATAAGCATCTCCATTTTGAAAGACGAGGAAACTGAGGCTCAGAATGCTTATGTACCTTGGCTGAGATCCCAGAGCCAGTCAATGGCAGAGATGACTGTTGGTCTCAGCGTGTCATGGCAAATATCCTGCAACTGATGCAGGGGGACAATGGTGTCGCTCCTGATGCACAGATACCGTAAGTTATAAATACCTCCAGTTCTCTGAGCCTTCTCTCTTTTCTGGACTGGGGATGCAACCCAAGGAGGCACAGAGACTTTGAATTACCCTGATTTGTGGGACTCCCTGACATTCCAAGGCTCAGCCTCATTTTGGGAAAGTGAAGCGGCTCAGCAGCTCCAGTGTGAGCCGTGTTTCTGCCCTGGCGGGGGAGACGATTAGCCTGTAACGCTCCCCTCAACTGTAGGAACATCAGCAGCCGCGCCCCTGACAGTGCTGCTCTCTCTCCAGACCCATCTCCACTTGCAGCCCACGGCAATGCCAGCGGCTCCCGCCGAGCCACGCTGTCTCTCTTTGTTTAAGAGGCACTAACAAACGTTTCCATTTAGCACATCTTTCTTTTGGAAAACGTCCTGACAGCTTTACTACTTTGGCTTCTTTATAGGGCAACAGAAGAGCAAGGGCGGGAGAAAATCAATAGCAGGCAATGGAGGTGCCGAAGAATGCTCAGCTCCCGTGCCCTCTGATACCTTCAGTGCCCCCTGCCCTGGCCTCAGGCAGAGCTGACACAACACAGACTCAAAAGTGTGGCTGCCCAGGACCTGGAGGGCATCAGGACGAGCTGACCAGATCCGGGGAGGCTACAGGGCAAGGTCATGACCACAGATTCATTTGCTCAGGACCTCCAGGCTGCTGGGAAGTGGTGGGATCCAGCTGGGGCGATGAAAGGATCTTTGGATCTAAATGCTGGCACAGTGCTGTGGTCCCTCCCTCCAGGAGTGACACTCAGAATGGAGTAAGGTTGTTAAGGAGAAACCAGTATTCCTGAGGCAGGCGTGACAGGTCAGCAAGAAGCCATGATGGGGTGTAAATCATTGTGACAAAGTCAGGCTCTTCTATCTGGGAGAGCTCTGAAGTCCTTTAACAAGGAAGCCAGCAGTAATCATTTTGCAGTATCTAAGTGCATCAACTCAACGTGTGGTGCACCTTAAACTTACACAACGTTATATGTCAATTAAATCTCAATAAAGTTGAAAAAACAATAAAAAAAATTATAGCTCAATAAAAAAAAAAAATAAGGAAGCCGGAGTTTCTTATGCTGCCTGACCACATCAGGAAGAGACTACCTTTCACTCAAGTGGCATCCGTGGTGGATAAAGGAGCCCCTGGCTCCACCTGGGTTCCCTCTGTAGACTCAGAATCCGGGGGGGCCAGGGTAATGAACATAACCCTGAAGCTGGCCTCTCCCAGCTGGTCCCAGAGGAGTCCCCCAAATGACAGATGGTTGGGGGAAAAGTAAATAGTAACACTCAACCCCTTCTTAAGTGCAATTCCCATGAGAAGAAAGTAATTTCCTTCATGGCGTTATAATAAATTCCCAACGCGCTGTATTGCTGTATGTTAAATGAGTAAATGACTGCTAAATGAAATTGCCCTTTTGTGCCTTTTACTACCTAATGCGAATTTGTGCCAAAAGGGCTGCACAAATTCACAGTCACAGGAGATGGGACCTGCTTCCCTGTGGACTTGGGTTTTCTCGTTTGCAATTTGTTGCCTGCGTTAATGCCATTTGCATTTGCATTTCTTTGCTTATTAGTCAGGTTAAACGCCATTTATTCAGATTTGTGCCCCCTTCTAGAGGTTTGGGTGACTTCGGAACCTGATCGTGGAAATGGGGGAGAATTACTCTTGCGCCAACAACGAGAAGAAAGAAAAAAGGTGAGAAATAGGAAAAAGGAAAAATTGGAGAAAGAGAAAAACTTCTGCACGGAAGTTAAACAAGTTGGACAAGTATAGAATATGTGAATCTGGAGTCAAGCCCCACCCCCTGTGCCCATGTCTCCCATTCAAAACACAACTCTACCAATTAATAGATCTGTAATCTTGGGCAAATCACTTCATTCCAACTGGGAAGGTGAGATATTAACAGTTCCTGATTCACAGGATTATTATAAAGATTACATTTTTAAGTTTACTTATTTATTTTGAGAGAGAGAGATCGAGAAAGAGAACCTGCCCATGAGCCTGTGTGTGAGAGTGGGGGAGGAGCAGAAAGACAGAGAGAGAATCCCAAGCAGGCTCAGTACTGTCACTGCAGAGCCTGACTCGGGGCTTGATCCCATGGACCATGAGATCATGACCTAAGCCGAAATTAAAAGTCAGACGCTTAACTGACTCAGCCATGCAGGCGCCCCTGGGATTATTACAAAGATTAAATGAGCTCAGGGTGCCTAGGTGGCTCGGTTAAGCATCTGACCCTAGATTTCGGCTCAGGTCACAATCTCACGGTTCCTGAGTTTGAGCTCCACATCGGGCTCTGTGTTGAGGATATAGAGCCTGCTAGTGACTCTCTCTCTGCCTCTCTTGGCTCCTCCCCCACTTGCTCTCTCGGTCTCTCTCTCTCTCAAAGTAAATAGATAAGCTTAAAAAAAAAAGATTAAATAAGCCAATGTATGAAAAGTACCTACTTTAGTGCCTAACCATTACAATAATTATTATAAATACACAATTGCCATAAATATAATTAAAAATGCATCATAACTGCTATAAATATAATAATCAAAACTGCATAACTGCTATAAATATAATAATTATAAATACTTAATAACGTATGATATAATAGTGTACTTATAATTCTTATAACTTTAATTCTTATTATCCAAGTACTAACCTAGGCAGTTTCCAGAGGTACATATTATTTTTTTTTTAAGTTTTTTTTTTTTTTTAACGTTTATTTATTTTTGAGACAGAGAGAGAGAGAGAGCATGAACAGGGGAGGGTCAGAGAAAGAGGGAGACACAGAATCTGAAACAGGCTCCAGGCTCTGAGCTGTCAGCACAGAGCCCGATGCGGGGCTCGAACTAACGGACTGCAAGATCATGACCTGAGCCGAAGTCGGACGTTTAACCGACTGAGCCACCCAGGCGCCCCCCAGAGGTACATATTAATATATTTATGCTAATAAAGCAGCAGGATAGTGAGTGGAGTAGAGGGTATAAAACTAGGCACGTGTGGGAATGAGTCCTAGATTTGCTGTGTACTACCTATGTTAGTTAAATACCTCGAGATTTAATTTTCTCATTTTTTAAGTCAGGATAAAAATAACTGGCTAACAGAAAGTATGTAAGAATTAAGTAGCAAAGACAAAAGCCCTTGGCAAGTGGGAGTTGAAGAACTAATATTCAGTGAGTGTTACTATGCCAGGCCATGTGTCTCATTGAGACACATGTCTCATTTTAATCCTGACAAATCCTTGTGGGGTTGGTGTTCTACCCATTTGAAAGATGAGGCAATATGAGGTGTTCTACCCATTTTACAGAAGCCTAGAGAGCTATGTGACTTATGTCACCTTGTGACAGAGTTAAAATCTGAACCCAAATCTCTCCCCATACTAGCACATACTAGCTTTCAGTAACTTTCTTCATCCACCCTTTAAAACTTATTGTAATACTTTATTCCATCTTTATTTTTCCCACTTGTTACCTGAAATTACTCCTGGCTTCCTCTCTACCCTGTGAACTCCTGGAGCCTCCTCTTGCCTCTATTCCCACGGTACTCTCCCATATTCTCTAGTACGCCTACCCCGCCCCCTCCAAGGCCCGCCCCCAAGCACATGGTACACCTTACAGAATGTGCATGCCTTTCCTAGCCCACCTCCTCACCTCTGTACCAGTCCTCTGGGGCACAGCGAGGGACCCAGGCCCCCCTCCGGCCTGCTCTGTTCCCACCTTGCCCCCACAACCAATCCCATATACAGAAGTGCTTGGCCCAGTGGCAGCCCCATATCCCAGGGCTTGGTGTCAGCCTCCCAGTGCTGTTCCTTGGACTCTAAGTTGCCCCCCCCCCCAGGCTCTGCTACCTCCAAACCTATCTTCTGCTCACCTCTCTGGTGCTTTCTCTGCACCCCTAGTCTGCCCCCAGGGTGGAGGGGAAGACATGGTCTTAATGCTGTGATGAACTACTCTTTCACTCCTCTGGTCCTTGGGTTCCCCCATCTATCTATGCCTCTGGCCAGAGCTCCAGCGCTAACCTTCAGAACACTCCACTTAAGATGATATTTTTGTGGCTTTCATTTCAAGCCCAGTGAAGTGAACGCCCTACAGGGGAGACCTGGTGCAGAAGTGGGGAGGCCAGCCGGGAGAGATGCCTGCCCTTCAACTCTGATCCTACTGATGAACATTTTGTGTTTCGGATCCAATAGTTACACGGCCTTTATCTTCAAATGGAATTCATTTCAGCGGTACTTAATGGGTGCCAACTTTGTGCCCAGCTTGTGCAAGGCACTGGGACTACAGTGACTAAAAAGATCCAGTCCTTGTTCTCAGGGAGCTCTCATCCAACTGATCCATATTCAGATTGGCTCAAGTTCATGGTGGTGCTAATCTTCCTGTTATACATAATTATATTCTATGTATAGTTTTTTTATTAAAAAAAATCCACCGGAGAGCCAGGCCACCTGTGCGGATTATCTCTTATAGCACTTAGCTCAGTGCCAGGGGTCTGAAGGCAATTAATGTAAGCTCTTTGATGATATTGAATTTCCTGGAAGCTTCAGGCATTTTCTTTCAGTCATCCTAGTTAGTGTCTTAATGTGATAATAGGTTGATTGATTTTTATGTGAGTCTTAATCACCCATCAGATGCTCAGCTTGAAATTCAATTCCAGCTCCACCAACCATATGACCTTGGGCAGGTTGCTTAACCTTTTTGAACCTCAGTTTCCTCATCTGTTAAAATAGGAACAATAAAACCTCCCACACAGGCTTGATGTGGTAATTTAATTAAATAGAATTCCAGCCAGAAGGTTACATACACCTCTAACATGCTATTCAGTTAGGATTTTTCTTTTTACTTTTCTTTTCTCTTTTCTTTTCTCTTTCCTCTTTTCTTTTCTTCTTCTTTCTTTCTTTCTTTTTTTTTTTTTTGGCACATACTATGGTCTGGATTCTGTGCTAGGTCATGGGAATATTAAGAGAAGAACACATAGTCTCTGTCCCCCCACAAAATCCACAATCTGATGGGCGGAGACAGATGAAAGCAAATAATTATGATACATATAGATCTCTAAGAGAGGTTTTTAGAGGCAGTGAGGAGAGAGGGAATAAATATTTATTAAGCATTAACGATGTGAGTGTGAGGGATCCTTAAGTGAGTCAGTGTGGTGTGTATTTGTATGTGTGTATCCATAAACTCATACACATTTTGGACTTTGCCTTCTCCATGGCTGGGCTCCCTGGATGTCTGACTTTCCTGTAACAAGTACCAGGAAGCCAGTCTTGATTCTTCTTCCCTCCTGAGCAACCTTGTACGCAAGAACAGCAGGGAATGCTGATGGCCACTTAACACATTCTGAAACCATCAGCCAAATCTGGGGCCGGATAAATATGCAAAGAAGGGCTCCCTGTTGACCATTCCCCTGAATGCTTTTCCCAGCCCTGCTGTCTCCTGCTGCCCAGTAACCCGTTGCCGTGGGAGACAAGTGTACTTAGTGTGACAAGTCACACCACACCCTGAGCCTCCCCAATCCCATGTCAGCCTGATCCCAATGCAACAGCAACTCCCCCAAGATACTGAGGACAGAATGCATTTCTGTTTAAAGGCATCACACATTTCTATGAGATCTTCCCTTGCATAATGGCATATAGCCTTTTTTTTCCCCTCCTGGCAGGAGCCTGCAGAGGAATGGATCTTGCCTGGCTGACACCTCCATGGATGCCTGGGGTGATTCCTTGCTGCTGCCCTGATCTCCTGGGTGTAAGGTTCCCAACCCACCCGAAAACAAGCCTGGATGGGCCCCTTTCTTGATGAGACAAGGAACACTTACAGAATACAAATAGCGACCCTGCATTAGGCTCTCCAGCAACATATGGAGATGGAAAAAGGAGAGATAAGCTGAAGCCCGCTTTTAAGACTCCGGTTGTTAATATCAATGGACAGAATTCGGGTAAAGGGAGGCAAACAGCTTAGCTTCTCTGGTTTAGCCTGACTTTTTTTCCTTTCTTGCAGAGACAAATTGCAACATTTGGCAGTCCTTATATATCACATGCCCTTGTAATGTTTCGCTTATAGAGTTTATTATGAGTAATAACAAGAGGTGATATTTATTGAACAGTAACTGCATGTCAAACACCTGGTATATGTTTATTTCACTTCATGCTTACAGCCACTCTATGAAGTAGGTCATTGGATTAGGTTCTCTTTACAGATTAGGCATTTGAGGCTTAAAAAGTGTGATTCTTTTGCCCAAGGTCACATTGTAAATGGGGGAGGCAGCATTCAAACCTAGGATGTCTAACTTCAGATGACACTTAAGTCTTGCATATTACTATTGCTAGAGAAGCAGCATGGAAGAATGGTAAGTTGCTAAAGACCACCCAGTTTTGCCCCTTGGCACCCGCATGGCCTTGGGCAGGTTACAGAAGTTCTGTATAAAATAAGGGTAACCATAGTACCTACCTCATACAGTGGTGGTGGTAGTCAAGGATTTAATACAGATAAAACATTTAGACTCGTGCTTGGCACAAAGTAAAGATCCAGTATAAGTTAGTTATTTTTATAAATTACAAGCCCTAGATTAGGGGGCTCATCTTAGGGGGCTCACAGCATAGAGCAAAGCACATAATAGAAATCGATTCAACATTATTGGGATAAATTGGGAGATTAAATATTCTAGAAGCCAGTTATAATTAAAATTTATAAGTGCTCTATTACTTACAAAATGCTGTCATTTCATTTAATCTGGTGTAAGGTTTGTGTTTGAGTTAAAAAAGCAGGAAAATTTGATCCAGCCATTTGACTCCTGGGTAGGTACTCATGAGAAATGAAAGCACGTGTCCACACAAGACCTTGTGCGTGATTGTTATTGAAGCATTACTCGTAATAGCCAAAAGGTGGAAACAACCCAGCCGTCCCTATCAATGGATGGATGAATAAACAAAAGGTGGTATAGCCACAAAATGGAATATTACTCAGCCGTAAAAAGGAACGAAGTGCTAATAAATGCTACTATATGAATGAACGAACCTTGAAAACATCATGCTAGGTGAAAAACCCAGTCATGAAAGACCACATACTATAAAATTCCATTTATATTAAGTGTCCAGAAAAGGCAAACCTATAGAGACAGAAAGTAAATAGGTAGATGAGGGTATATCGGGGACAGAGGTAACTAAAGGGTATTGGGTTTCTTTGGGGGGTAATAAAAATGTTCTAAAATTCATTGTGGTGATAGTTGCACAACTCTATGAAAAGACAGAACTATTGAGCTATACACTTCAAATGGGTGAAATATGGAATATGTGAATTCTACCTTAATAAAGCTATCACAAAAAAAAAAAAAAAAAAAAAAAAAAAAAAAGAAAGTGATGTGTTTCCAAATCAGAAGCTCAACACCAGTGAGTTCACGATCTTCCCAGATTTCTCACTCTGCCCTCACACTGACTCGGGGAGCCTCGGCCACCTGCACAACACACATCCTTGCCAAGGCTGAACACGGGGGGATGAAAAGACCAACTGCCTGTCATTGTTCAAGATGAAGTGGAAAAAAATTAATTCATGGTTAGTCTTCTGTTCTAGTCCAGTTGCCCTTCAAATGTTTCCTTTTAATTTTGCCTCCTGTCTAGCTCTGCTGGGCAGGACGAAAGGCTAGTGGGCTGGTCGATCCAATACAGAAATGCAAGCTGCAGCAACAGGCTGGTCTTTCTCAAAATTAAGTGCAAGCTCCAAGGCTGGAAATCAAGGCTGCAAAGCCCAAATACCAAGTCTATTAATCATTTGCAAGTCACTTCCCTCCTCACGATCTTGTCTCAGAAACAAATAAGCTCGATGTTCTGGCATACTCACTGCATCCTTTGTTTTAATGATGTTTTTCAAAACTTAAGCAAATTGCTGATGGAAAGGAGTGAAGTCAGGATTCTAATTAAGCTGCCCCAGTTTGAAAAGTTATAGAAGATTGCCAACAGGATTCCAAGACCTGCAGGTATTTAAAAGTAAAAACAGAGGAGAAATGAGGCTTGCAATTCATGAGAGTAGCTGTGAAGGTGTGTAATTATGACTGAGACTGAAATATAATCTGATCACTTGGAAATCTTGTTCTTTGCTCTACTTTTCACCAATGATGCTATATATACACATACTCACCAGGGAAATTCCTTAGGCAGAGGCAAAAAAGAAAAATAACACTTTGCCTTTTCTTGACAACTGTTAGTACTATTAATTCAAACTCAAATAACTATTTATTTAGGTGGTGATACTGCGAAGACTTGCAAACTATGTGCTGGTTTCACTAAATGATGAGCGCTGATCTTTATTGCATGTTCTCAGATCCTCACATGTCTTATATCATTTAATCCCCATAGCTACCCCATGAGGTAGGCATTGTTTATCGTCATTGTCATCATCATCATCATCATCATCATCCTGTTTTGCAGATGAAGAAAGTAAGGCACAGAGAAGTTAAGCAGCTTGCCCCAGGTTGCACAGCTAGCATAAATAATAGAACTGAGACCTGATCCTGTCTGACAACAGAGCCCTGTTCTTAATCACTGTCATATTCTCTCTCTAAATTTCCAGCTCCTAATTTTACTCTTGGTGCTTCCACTTGGAGGAGTTGAACATGGTAGAACATTGGAAAGAATTGTACACAATAATTTCGTTTAATGTACGTTGCCATTTTCTTTACAGAATACATGTGTGTTGAGTACCTTCTGTATGCAAGTGGTCACCTTAGCCCTCCCTGCGGAAATACATGGTTCAGAAACTTTGCAGATGCTATTCCCTTCCCTATGTGCTGTGCCCTCCCCCACTCCCCACGCTACCTGGCTAACGGCAGCAATCTTCAGATGTCAACTTAAGGTATCGCTTCCCAGAAGAGCTTTCCTTGACCTCCCCTTCACTCATTCCTCTGTTCACTTACCTTCCTACACTTTTCCTCTGTAGCACTTTCTAAGCTCGCAAATGTGGGACGAGCTGTTAAATGGCTGGCTGTCTCCCCTGCTAGAATACAAGTTCCATGAGAACAGAGCCAGGGCCTGTCTGGTCCACTACTCTCTCCTGTGCCTGGCAGAGAACCTGCTACATTTTGCCAATATTTAAACAGGAAATGCGTAAAGGAATGCATGGGACTTCGGTTGTGGCCTTGTGTTGCTTACATTTTGGTAGTGTTATATACAAGCGCATATCTGCAAGGGGGGGACGGGTTTAGGAGAAGGAGCTCATCAGAGAAAGGGCTTATCAAGGCTGTAACATTTCAGCTGGTCCTGGGAGGATGAGCCAACATTTCAGATGGAGAAAAGCCAACAGCAAAGCATGAAGCCGGGCGAGCACAGCCTGCTGAGTAAATTGCTGTGGTGTATTAATACTTAGTTAGAAAATAAGGTGAGAAAAGAGTAAAACAGCAAATGTTGTTTTTCTGTCACTTGAAAACATTTAGGAATAGGCTGTCTTTGGGGGCCTAAAGACGAATGGAATTGCTTAGCTTGAAGACCGCTGTCTTCATGTACTGATGAAAATTAGAAAAGCCAAGGTACAAAATATAACTGTGCCTTTTAACCCATGTACTGTCCCTCACAGAGAAGCAAAAGAAAAGAGCCCTGAATTTCTGAGAAGAGATGGAGAAGATGTCTCCTTTTCTCCTCTGCCTTATACTGTTTTCCTATTTCCCGTGAGGAGGAGGATGCTGCAGAATTTCTCAGCCAAGTCAGGAAGAGTCTCTTAAAAATCAGTTCGTTTGGGCGCCTGGGTGGCTTGATCAGTTAAGTGTCCGACTTCAGCTCAGGTCATGATCTCACGGTCCGTGAGTTCGAGCTCTGCGTCGGGCTTTGTGCTGACAGCTCAGAGCCTGGAGCCTGTTTCAGATTCTGTGTCTCCTTCTCTCTCTGCCCTCCCCTGTTCATGCTCTGTCTCTCTCTGTCTCAAAAATAAATAAACGTTAAAAAATTTTTTTTTCTAAAAAATAAAAATCAGTTTGTGACTTTTTAAACTCAAAATCAATAGAAGGAATCACACAGAGATCAACAGATTTAACTCCATAAAAATTAAAACCTACACTGTATCAAAAACTCACACAACCTAAATGAAAGACAAACAATAAATGGAGAAATATATTCACCATTGTTATGATGGCAAAGTGCAGCTCAGTCCAGTTCAGTTCAACAGCCCCCAGCCGTGCATTCCTGAGGAACAACGAGGACTGGGGGGACGGGGTGGGGGGGCGCGGATACAGGGCACCCAGAGCTCAGCGAGACAGTTTCTGTTCTCACGGAGTTCTGCTGAGAGGGTAGGACATATAGATGACCATTCCGGGTGATGTTATAAGGGCACGAAGGGCTCTGACTAAAGACAAGGATGGCCACTTTGTGTGGCATGAGGTTCAGGGCAGGCTTCCCGAAAAGGGGCCCTCAGACCAGTAAAAGTGGAGGAGAATCTATTCAAAGCAACAAGAAGGCAAGGGGGAGGGGACTTAAAACAGTGAACAAAGCCGTGGAGGTGTGAAACATCCTGCTGTGTATGCATATACTGGGGGGTGGTGACGACTTCTTCAGGATTCTGGAAGAAAGCGCAGTGTTGGGGGTGATGGAGACCAGGCTGGACAGGTAAACCACGATGCTGACAGGGAGCCACCAAAGCCCCGAACAAGGGCCCAGGCAGTGACTGAAAGCAAATCTTGCAAGACAAGGAAGGAGTTAGGATTCAGTAGAGTTTACGGCATAATAGCTTTAGATTGGTGAGTAAAGGGAGTTTAGGATTTTGAGTTGAGTTTTGATGAGCACGTCCTTCGTTCTGATAACTGTTTAGCTGGTTCACAGCCTCACCTTGCAAGAGTTGGTGTTTCCTCGAGTCAGCGACTAAGTCATGTTTGCTTGGTCTGAGCATGGTTTATCACAGGCACAGGGAAGTATACCTGGTCCCAGAAGTGTTGGGACGTGGATGCCAAGAACATACTTGTTCCTTTTCCCCAAATAGGTTAGAGGAAAGCTGTCCCAGCTCAGGCACCTACCTAAGACTGCCTTGCTTCAGCACCCCACTCCAAGCCAACCCCACTCCTTCATGATGCTTTGGATGAACAAATCATATTTTTTTAAATGCGTTTGGAAAATGGGATTACAGTGACCCTGGGATTGCCTGATGGGGAAGAACAAATGGATTCTAGAGTTAGACCGACAGCGACAGTTGGGGAGTGGGGTTTCCCACAGTGCAGGGGACAGGTGCGCATTTACATGTAGGGAGTTGCAGAAGAAGGGTCATCTGGGGGGACACAGAGGAGTGCTGGCCTCAAGACAAAGGGAGTAAACTGGTACCTTGGGGAGACAGAGTGGGATCCTCTGGGAAGAGTTTACCTTTCTCTGTTGTTCTTTTCCCATTGACCATTGAGTCACATTTGGTGTGCTATTAAACATTTTCTTTTCCTTTATTGAGATAACTTTTGGACATCCCAGCATGGAGCGTCAACAGGGAGGTGTTGGGAATTAGAGATTTGAGCAGTAAAGGGAAACAGAGTCTTTGCAATATGATCCATCCATGAGGGTGGCGGCACCCTATGAGAGGAAGGAGAGCACCCAGAGCTCCAGCAGGGATGGGGGAAGCAGGAGGTGTGCACCAGACCCAAATAGCTGCCACATGGATGCTGAGAACCAACTCCTTCCTTTTCCCCAACTATGTTAGAGGAAAGCTGTCCTTGAAGAAGATAGGCTGACACTTGGGTTGTCTTTGCATCACTGGAAAAAATAAACAATTTGAAAACCAGAAAGAGACCTTAAAAAAAGAGTTACCTCAGGGTGCCTGGGTGGCTCAGTTGGTTAAGCACCTGACTTTTAATTTCAGCTCAGGTCATGATCTCATGGTTTGTGAGATTGAGCCCCATGGGGAGCTCTGTGCTGACCATGTGCAATCTCCTTGGGATTCTCTCTCTCCCTCTTTCTCTGCCCATCTCCTGCTCTGTCTCTCTCTCTCAAAAATAAATAAATAAATAAACATGAAAAAGAAAGAAATAAAAGAGTTACTTTAATTTTTCGTATATTTTATGCAGGGAAGCAGAAAGAACTAGATTAAAATGAGCAAGAATAGCCTACAAGATCCTTAATTGATAAGTGACGAGGCACTCATTTAACTGGTGGCTGTCCTGAATAATATGCATTGGAAAGTGTATAATCTAAAGTAGCACACAGAGTAAGAAAAATAGCCATGGAAATAAGGAAGTAGTCAAGAAAAGTTCCATAAATTAAATCATAGTTTGAAAGGATAAAGTCATGTTAACACTCATTACCATATTTTAATTTCATGGTGATTAAAATTATAATGTAGCTTGTATTACCACTTAATTGATCTGCCAACATCAAGTATTTGCAAGTTTCTTTTTGTTCTCCGAAGTCATAAACTATCTATTCTTTGCTGCATAATTTTGGAGGTGATTTCAAACCATAAATATTTCTCTTTATTAAAATTCTCAGGAAATTAGAACCTCGATAGCTACTTATTTATATCTGCTTTGGCAAGAGGCCAGGGAATTCATTTTCTTATATTTTGAATTCTACAAAATTAAAGTGCTAAAGAATATTATCTATTAATCTTCATGCTTCCTCTTATGACAGTTTTACAGTTTAATAGCAATGTTCAGATACCCGAGGGTGACTAGCTAAGCTATGTCCCTTTAAAACTGGGTATTTTTCCTTGGTAGAAAGCCGACCCTTGCTGAAGATACAGGCCTAACTCAGTGTCAAGCCTGGCACATTTTTAGCACCCGGCCAGCCTGCCCAAGACAGAATTGTCCCCTGGTGGTGCCAATCTCCGGAGACCTGGCATATTTCAGGGCCTTCACCTTGCTCGGGTACCCCTACCTTGCACACACCCCTCGGATGAGATGATGTCTTTGCACCGACCCTTTGCCGCGATTAGCCATGACCCCTGAGAATGCAGGTGCCTCCAGCCCGATTTAGCTCATCCCTTATTGGTGTCTCTGTGCTCGACCACCCTGGTTCTGATGGAATAAATAGGACACATATGCCATCGGTGGAGCCTCATGAGTCTCTTTAGATAAAAATAAATTTAGAAACTTGCAAAACCTTTCAGAGACAATACTTTCCTAATGATTCCTGACTCTTTTGACACCCCATTGCACTGATTAATGGTCATTCAAATTGACCACCTGGCATAGCTCACTGTCAAAATCAAAAAGGACATATTTTCAAAAGTCAGGTACTGCCTTTTGTGCTATAAAATCCTGCTATGTGTGTATGTGTGTGTGTGGGGGGGGGGGGGATGCATGTGCATGTGCAGACTTATGACAATTATAAACAGATATGTGACCTGAATCCTAAAATTATTGGTGCCCCCTACTCTGCATGTATGTTCTCCAGTACCGTTATTCTCAGCCCTTGTAAAATGCGTCATTACAGTGAGTACTCATGTTCAGCAATATGGTTAGACCAAGTCTGGTCAAATATTTTAAGCCAACTAGGAGTAGAGAAATGTTCTGTAGAGATCTTTGGTATGAACTATCTGGAGGTTTAAAAAAAAAAAAAACCACCCAAAAGGCAACAGAAACAGCCTGTTTTACATCATAACAAGCTATGAACAGAGAAATATACTTTCAGGGCTGAAGCTCAGTATGAATTTGATCACTCTCCCTAACATTTTTAAAAAATCTGGCTCTGATGGGGTTTACAATTGAGCACATGCAAAATTCACACATGAGAACATTGTCCAAGGTTGTAGAGAGTCAGGGAATATTTAATGGTAAGAAATAGAAACCCATTCAGAAGGACACAAACCCGAAAAGAGAGCTTATTGGAAGCAGATGGGGGATATCTCTCAGATCCCAAGAGCAGAAAGTATAGCCAGAGGGAGAGTATAAATGAAAGGCAGGGTCTAAGGTTAAGGACTGCATAGTCCCTTAGCTGTTCCCTGTGTGGTCCAGCTCTCATGGATCTATGAGAAGAGAGCACAAGCTTCTGCTTCACCCGAATTTCATGTCTTGAAATCTCAGTCTGAGTCTCCTCCTTTAAGTTCAAGAGAGAGGGGAGGGGGCGCCTGGGTGGCTCAGTTGATTAAGAATCTGACTCTTGATTTTGGCTCGGGTCATGATCTCATGGGTTGTGAAATCAAGCCCCGCATCGGGCTCTGCACCGACAGTGTGGAGCCTGCTCGGGATTCTCTCTCCCTCTCTCTCTGCTCACCCCACGAATGCTTCCTCTCTTTCTCAAAATAGATAAATAAACATTGAAAACAAAGAGAGAATGTACAGAACTCAAGGGCCTTTGTGAGACCCTGAAAATTGGGGAGTGACCAGGTCAAGGTCACAGACCTGGAGGACAAATATTGGGAGAGGAGTAAGGAATCAATCAAAGGGTTAACTATATCATCATCTCAGCCAGAGACATTTAATTAAATTCTCTCATTTAATTCTGACGACAAACTTCCCACACAGTTAGAGGTGGCATAGTGTGATAACTGCACACCCAACCTCTGGAGTCCAAGGGCCAGTCCTGCCACTTACTAGTGGTAGAATCTTGGGCTGGTGATCTTTCTTGTCAGGCCTAAATTCTTCATCTGCAAAACCCCCGCAAAGGATTAGCTCCAGCTCATCTGCCCACTCCGGGGATAAACAAGATTGGGAAGGAAGGGAGAAGAGGTGAAAGAAAGATGAACCTTTGCCGAGTGATCTGTTAGCAGCCAAAGCCTACACGTATGTTTTGACGTCTTGGCAAATTCCCAAATCCTCAGATAAACTAGGGGATTTTAGCTGCATCTCTCTACCTCTGTCCCTCTCCCCCAGATCTTCTAATTATTCCCACTGTTTATTCTGCAGCCCATCTGACTATTCTCCTCACGAAGATCTGATCACGCCTCATCGTCTACCTCACACTTTAGTAAGGCACATAGGGTCCTTCCCAGACAGCCCCAGCCACTTTGCCAGCCTCATATCATGCTCCCCATCTTCTCCACTCTGACTCTCTTCTAACCACCCCAAATTGCTTTTCTCAGTGACATTGTTCTCATACGTCTATGTGTGTGTGTGTTTGCACATACAACTCTCTTTGCCTTCATTGTTCTCTCTCTCTTACTCTTCTGGTGAAAGTTCATCAGTTATTCAAGATCCAAGTAAAATATCCATGAATTCTTTGGGCTGTTAGTTGTTCCCTCCTGATCCTCCAAATATGCCTCTCTTACAGCACATGTGATATTATGTGTGCATTGTATCTACCCTTGCCTGGCTCTCTATCTCACCAGTATCTGACGATCCAGAGGGCAGGCCTTGGGTCTTCTCCATCCCTGCATCTCCAGGGCCCTAGCACGGTCCCCAGGGGAGGCTTGTAATCACTGCGTGCTGAATGAATATGACCACTGGAGACTTCACACCCAAAGTCGGTCTCAACTGGTTATCTTGCAAGGATTTGAGTCCACACCCTCTAGTTGAAGCTTAATCATGTTTAGATACAGAAAGAAGACAATGTGGAGTACTGTTGCTGTGGAAACAAACTTGGAAAATGGCTTTCTTTTCTACTTTATATAAATGTAGGAGCCATATCTCATGGCTCAGCTGAATGTGAATACTTACACAATGGCATTGAAGGCACACAGCTCGCTCTGGAGGCATCTCTGCGGCAGTCAGCTATGCGGACCATGGAAGCCGCTCCATGTACCATTCTAGCATATAATCTTTCTCACTTTGGTGAGCAGTCACGGGGTTAAATCTTATTTTCAGCGCATCCTACAATGAAATTATTGCATTTTAGTGGATTTCTGTTGGGGGGTTTAAGATGTTTTTAAATCACACAGTGTAGCAATTTTTCAAGAGAAAAAAGACACGCTTACCCATTATTTTTAAAAGTTCCTTTCAACAGCTTCTATTCTGTTTTATGTATTTGGGATCAGCCCACATGGAAAGGCTTTCTTAAGATTCTATAGAAATATTTTCCCTTTCCTGCCATGAACTCCTACAAGAAAGGAACTAAAAAGTAATAACAAAATACTTTGCATTTTGTGCTATTTCTCCTTGTGTGATGATTCTTTGTAGAACCACCATGTCTCCTGACTGATTACTGGAAGGAACATGAGGAAATTTTCTTATTTTTTTTTTATATTAATTGACCAAAAGACCATTTTCATGTATCAAAACCTCCACTTCCTCTAGGGTTCTATAACCTGACGTTTACCATGTCAGTAACTTCCCTGGCTCTCAGTCTAAACCATAGTATCAGCCCAAATATCCTTGTTTCAAAAATTGTAAAAAATGGGGGAGTTTCTCATTTTAACCTGGATAGGATATTACATAATTCTAACATTAAAGAGAGACTTTACAACAGTACACAAACTTTGTCTACATGCTTTCACTCACTAGATGTTCCCATGGACTAGATGGAGAAGTCACATGTAAGTGGATTTGACAAAGAAAAGATAACACTGAGCTCTTTGGGTTGTTAAGACAATAAATTAAGAGAGCGCATGTGAATAATGCAGGATTCCTTGGAAGTTCTGTCCTCTCCACTCTGCATGCTCTGTACTACCCCAGGGTGACCCCCATCCACTGTGGAATGTGTGTGTGTGTGTGTGTGTGTGTGTGTGTGTGTGTGTGTGTCCTGAATACCTGTACTTCAAATTTTGCCCACAAGTTTCCAATCTACACACGCGATTGTTTACCTGGACTTTCCAGTCACCTCTAACACAATATATGTGACACTAACTAACCTCACCTTTCATCTTCCCACACTGGCTTCCCTTCCTGAATCCCCCCAATATTGGAGAGCATGCTGTCACCCACCTGGGTGCCTGCGCCAGAAACCTGGGCAGCCTGACTCCCTCCTCACCCTTGCTCAGCTTCATTTCCGTCCGATCAATCTCCGCGCCCTGTTATTCAGTGACCAAGTCTAAGCAGACAACTCATCGTCTCCATCTTGTGCCTCTGCCTTGGCCAAGGCTGCCGACCTCGCTCTCCGGGGCCCCTGCAGGGGCCCCCTCGCTCAGACTTCACTGCCGCCAGTCTTCACCTTCCTGCCTCTCTCCTGTTCAAGGCCTTCTTCTTCTCCCTGGAGCAAAACCAAGCTCCGTGTGACCCTTTGGCTTGTGACCAAGCTCTCTGGTTACTGCTCTCCAACTTCCTTTCCCATTTTCCTAACGTCCCACTGTCCAGCCGGACCGAGTGCCTTTTATGTCTCCCAACACTTGCTGTTTCTCTTACCTCCAGGGTTTCCAACTGGCTCAGACTTTGCTGACTGGGAGCTATCAAACTACAAAGAGACCAAAACCCCAGGGGCACCTGGGTGGCTCTGTCAGTTGAGCCTCTGACTCTCGGTTTTGGCTCAGGTTGTGAGCCTAGGGTTGTGGGATTAAGTCCTCCCTCCACTTGGGATTCTCTCTCTCTCCCTCTGCCCTTTTCCCCAGTTCACTCTCTCTCTCTATCTCTAATATAGATAGATAGATAGATAGATAGATAGATATTCTAGGATTTTCCTGTGACTCTTTTTCAGAGTAAAGTGTTTTCTTTCACCTCTCCCTGGACTCCAGACCGTATTTCCAAGTGTCCTGCAGTTCACCCTCCGCATGGATGTTTAACAGACATCCCAGACAGGAACCATGTCCCAGACCGATCCCCGTCCGTGTAGGCCACCATTCTCCTTACCACGTGCCACCCCTCGTGCACTAGGTATTTCACTTGCTCATTCTGTTCCCCATACGTCTCCCTCGAAGGTAAGCTCCAACAGATGGAGGTACTTTTTCCTCCCTGTTCAATAACGAATTCCCAGAGCCTAGTACGGTTCCTGACTGTTATGAACTCCATGTCTGTGTCCCCCGCCCCTTCCCACCGCCAAATTTATATGTTGAAGCTCTCCCTCCCCCACTCCCCACCACTGTGATATTATTAGGAAGTGGGGTCTTTGGGAGGTAATGAGAATCAGATGAGGTTGTGTGGATGGAGCCCCACAATGGGACCAGTGACCTTGTAAGAGTCACGAGGGAGCTCTCTGCTCTGCTCTTTGCCATGTGAGGACACTTTGAGAAGGAGGCAGTCTGCAGCCTGGAAGAGCCGTCTCACCAGAACCTGACTGTGCCCACACCCTGATCTTGAACTTCTGGCCTCCAGAACTGTGAGACATAAATTGCTGTGGTACATAAACCATTAAGCGTGTAGTCTTTTGTTACAGCAGCCAGAACAGACTAAGACGGTGACACGTAGGGGACACCTGATAAATGTTTGTCGAGTGAATAAATGGCTGTACAGCAACAGCATGAAGGTGGATTGGAATTTACCCAGAATTCCTCAGATCTAGATGGCCACAGTACCGTAAAGAGATCATAGATTGTGCCACACAGAGATGTCTAGTTGTGTGACCCAGGGCAACTCGTTTCATCTGAGACAGTTTCTCATTTGGTAAAATGAAGATAAGATAGCTCACAAGACTGTTGTGGGTTAATTGATATAATTGGCTTTAACCATACTGTGATTGGTCCTAAATAAATATGCTCTATTCCCAAATCTTGGTTCGATGAAGACTACTGGAAGCCTTAAAAACTTGGCAAGGTTGGCAAGCTTTATCCTAAGCAGACCTCGGAGGAAGCGACTCAGGAATTAATCAAACTGTGTTCTATAAGGAGCTCATTTTATTAAAAGTGCTGTAGGTCTTATCAGGTGGAACAGGGTTTAGTGTGAGGGTCAATTGAAAAGCATATCCTTGTAAACAGTTGCTCAAGGCATCGTCTCCTTGAGAGGAATTGGGGGCATGAACTCCCCTTGCCAACTATTTCTCCCAACTCACTGGGAAGTGTTTATTTGGGACATTGTTTATTGAGCTCAGAGGACTGTGCTTTGCCCTCCTGCTTAATGTCTAATAGCTGTGCAATTATTTATAAAGTTTCTTTTGCCGCAGCGTGGCCAACAGTCTTCCGGGGCAGAGGGAGGCGGGGGTTAGATGGGAAGGGAGTTGACACTGAAGAACTGGGCCACGCTAGGGAGAGGTCCAAAGTTTCTGGGGAAATGAAGTAAAAATGCCATTTTTACCTGGTGCTTATGACTACCAGGGCAAAACAAAACACAGTCCTCTTCTGGTGCGAACTTGTGAAGGTACATTTGCAGGATGATGTTTGCAGACACGCTGACGTTTGTTGACATTGCAGTGACCCACAGGAACCAAGCAAATTGGACACGGAAGGAACTGACACATCGTATAAGAATCATAGACCGACACAGCTAAATGAAACCTTAGGAGTCCTTTGTTTTGAGGACGAGAAAAATGAAGCACAGAGAGACGAAGTGACTGGACAAAGGTCACACTACTGATAAGGAGCAGAAAGACAACTCTGCTCTGTGGCATCCCAGGCCCATGCCCTTCCTACCACATTGTGCTCATAGCAAGGAAAGACTTGAGTCTTCAATGAAACGTTCAAGACTCTCTCCACAGTTGGATTACGATGACCTAAATAAGTTCAGAATTTAGTAAATGAGATAATGTATATAAAAGTACACTGTAAATTATAAAATATTGCCTAACTATTGGGTGAATTGCCGATCAAATCTGCGAGGTTAATAAATAAAACGGTCTGACCGGGTGGATATACTCATACAGTATTACATGTCTTAGTTCAGTGGCAACCAAACATAGCAAAGTGATTTCACCTGCTTCGTCAGCTGTTCCATTGATTCTCTGTTGCTGACTCCAGAGGAGACAACATACCGATCACAAATCTGCACAAGGAAAATGTGCAAGAAAATTAATTTGTATGCGGTGTTTTTCATTTAAGATTTTTTTTTCAATCATAAAAAGAATGCCTAAATGTATTGAGTACACTGGGGAAATACAACCAAATATAAAAGAACTTAAAATCACTTGTATTTGAAAACAAATACTCTTATAAAGTTTTGGTTTTTTAAAAAGGTATTTATGAAGGGTGCCTGGGTGGCTCAGTCGGTTAAGCATCGGACTGTGGCTCAGGTCATGATCTCACTGCTCATGAGTTCAAGCCCTGGGTGGGGCTCTGTGCTGACAGCTCGAAGCCTGGAACCTGCTTCAGATTCTGTGTCTCCCTCTCTCTCTGCCCCTCCCTCGCTCGCACTCTCTCTCTCTGTCTCAAAAATAAATAAACATTAAAAAAAAAATAAAAATAGGGGTGGCTGGTTGACTCAGTCGGTTGAGCGTCCGACTTCGGCTCAGGTCATGATCTCGCGGTCTGTGAGTTTGAGCCCCGTGTCGGGCTCTGTGCTGACAGCTCAGAGCCTGGAGCCTGTTTCAGATTCTGTATCTCCCTCTCTCTCTGCCCCTCCCCCTCTCATGCTCTGTTTCTCTCTCTGTCAAAAATAAATAAACATTAGGGGCACCTGGGTGGCTCAGTCAGTTGAGCATCCAACTTCGGCTCAGATCATGATCTTACGCCCTGTGAGTTCGAACCCCACGTCGGGCTCTGTGCTGACAGCTCAGAGCCTGGAGCCTGTTTCAGATTCTCTGTCTCCTTCTCTCTCTGACTCTCCTCCGTTCGTGCTCTGTCTCTCTCTGTCTCAAAAATAAATAAACGTTAAAAAAAATTAAAAAATAAAGAGATAAAAATAATATAAAAAGGGATTTATGAAAGACTACTACCCTATAGGCACATCCTGTGTATGTGGATCAAAACCCCTATCTTCAAATAACAGTGTTTTTTCATTAACCTTTAAGAATGCCATAATTGATTATATATTATTTCTTTATCTAGAACTATCATAATTTATTTATTTGGCCATTTATCATGTTACCCAATTTTCACTATTATAAATATTTCTGAAGTTAAAACAATACTTGGGCCACGTTTCGGCTATTTCTTAGAATAGATTCCTAGAAGTTGGATTATCACCTCAAAGACTCTGGCGATTTTTAATCTTCCCCCTACAGATCTTCAAGTGCTTTTCAGAGAACGTGACCTATTTATACTCACTCTAGTGCTACATATAAATGTACATCTCACCACCTCCTTGGCAGCATTACTATGGAAAATAGTTGACAATGAGGGAAAGTGTAATGAGAAACAGGATATTTATGTGGTCTCAAAACAAATTCCCACAAGGTGCTTAATAACTACAAAGGGAAAAGTAATAACTTCGCGGGAGAGAAACCTTGCAGACACCGCATTAACAGAGATCAAAGTTAGTATCATTGGTAACGGGACAAACCGACGTGGTCCTCATAACAGGAGGCACAGAGAAGGACGCAACACCACTTCTGAGATATTCCTGCCAAAAATGCATAACCTGAATCTAATTATGGGGAGGCATCAGACAAGCCCAAATTAAGAGACATTCAACAAAATCAATGATTTGGATTTTTCAAAAATGCCAATGTCGTGGGGCATTTAATGTTTTCTAGTTTCTACTAGGATTGAGTTCTGTTCCTCATTATGTTATCCGAGTGGTTTTGCTGGTGCAGAAGAAAGCTACTGGATTTTGTTCATTTTTCTTGCATGCCACCATTTGACTTATTATGAATGAAGGTTAAGAGCTCCCAGCTGATCTCTCACACTTTTTAAAAGATATATCATCACATTGTCTGCAGATAACAGTAATTTTACCTTTTATTTCTGCCTGATGTCTTATTGCATCAGATGGAATTTCTAGAACTGCGCTATATAATAATACAGACGTGCAGTATTTCTTCCTGGCTAGTGGGAACATTTCTGGTCAACATTAGGAATGGAACAGGCTGTCAATATACGATGTTGTATATGAAAGGGGGGTTTCTTTTTTCCCCTAGATTTCTAAGGGTATTTTTAAAAATTGGGCAGGAATGTTGAATCTTATCTGAACATCTTTTTCATCACCTATTGAGATTGTTATACAGTTTTTCTCAATGAGATTGTTGAACTGCTGTTAATATATTAATAGATTTTTCTAACGTGAAACTACCTTTGCTTCCCTGCACCCCACCTGCGTTAGCTGAGGTAGATAGATTTAGTACTTCATTTTGCTGTTCTTCTATTTTTTTCCCTTTTGCAACTCTGCGGTGGATTTGTATTGTATCAACTTAGTGTAGCTGCTACTGTTTCCAGAATTACCTCCCCAGCACACCCCCCCCGGCCCCCCCCGCATAATTCTGGGCCAGGTTGGCCACAAGAGACAACGGTGTGAGAGTGGGAATGCAGAAATGAAACCGGAGTCATGTTCTCATTGCACTCACAGGGCACGAGGCGCTGATGCCCCTCAGTGTTGTCACTTCTCTGCTGGGACAACAGCCTGTCTCCACCTGTGCGGGCCAACATCTTCAGTTTCGCTGACCCCTGGACTGGATGCATTTCGGCTCCATGGGAAAGGGACCAATTTCCCCTGCAGATCTCCTCATCATTAAAATTGGAGACTCAGGGGCAGTGAGAGATGCAGATCCGTGTCTTGCTGCCCCCACTGAACATTGAGTCCCTCCTCCACAATTCAAATATTCTCTTGGGACATTATTTGTCTCCACGTACAGTTCTCTCCTGCTGTATAACAAATCACCCCCAAATTTAACAACAAACCCTATGATCTCACGAAGCGTCTGATGGGTGGGTCTAGGAGTAGCCCTCAGCCAGGTGGTTCTGGCTCAGGGTCTCACATGAGTTTGCAGCCAAGATGCTGTGGGCTACACTCATCTGAAGGCTTAACTGAGCTAGAGGATCTGATCCCAAGTTCCCACGCGTGGTTGCTGGCAGGAGGGCTCAGGTCCCTACCCTGTGGCCGTCTCCAAAGGGTTTCTTGAATGTCTTACAAAATGGCAGCTGGCACCCCCTAGAACAAGCGATCCAGAGAGGGAACAAGCAGGAAGCCACATGCCTTTTAGTCTCAAAAGTCATACACCCTCTCTTCTGCCACATTGTATTCATTTGAAGGCAGTCACTAAGTCCAGCCCACACTCAAGTGGAGGAGAATTAAGTGCTATTGCTTTAAGGGAGAAGTAGCAAAACATTTGTGGATGTACTTAAAAACCTCCACACTCCCTTGGTCCCTTTGCAGGATTGGGATGGCAATGGTTTCCCATCATTGCAGGTCTGGAATACCTCAATATACAAGCACTTCCTAAATGCTTGATCACACTCCTGTAAACAGCCTCTTCATTAAATTATCTGTAGATAAAACTGTTTGAACAGAACTCTGCTTCTAGAATTTTAATACAATATATTTGGGGGGATGGTGAGCACACAGCATGGGAATCTCATGGGCATATATATTTATATATTATGTATATAATTATTCTATATATTATGTAATTATTATAGAATTATATAAAACATAATATACATGTACATATATAAGTATTTAAAATATATAATTACTATACACACACAGAGAGAATGAATATGAGTTTTTCATGTTTTCCTAAATAAAATGTTTAATAATAATAAAATAAATAAATATGCCAGGATGGCTGCTGGTATTTATACCATTCTCCTTCTCTTTCTATGCTCTCTCTGCATTTTAGGGGATAGAAACCTGAGAACTACATTTCCCCAAATCCTGTGCAGGCAGGGTTCTGACTCACAGTCTGTTGATGAAAGGCACTCACTGGGAGATTTAGAAGGCAGAAGGAAACTATGTTATTCCTCCTCCTGCTGTGCAGTGGCCTCAGGGCCTTTCCTGTCAGAAACACCCACTTGGTGGGAAAGGCAACTGTGACCACTGGTTGGTGTTGGGTTCTTGAGGTTGCAGAGGGGGGAGATAGCAGCAACTTCCTGATCCTCTGAAAGCTAGCAAAAACCTGAGCACCATCAACCATCTTCCCTAGCCTTTTTTCCTCTGCCTCTTCCAGTGGTTTTGTGTGTGCGTTTGTTTTTCCAATAGTTTTTTAAGCATATGGTTTCCTCTCCTAAATCACGTTCTCCTCGAAATATCCAGAGTGTTTCATTTTCCTGACCAGCTCCTGACTAATACAATAATTAGAAGGGAATAAAAAAATCTGAATATACAGTGATTATTTGTCATTTATTTGTTTCTATAGCAAAAAAAAATCCACTTGGAGAATGCCAGTTTTATAAGCCTGATGCTCTCTTAAAATCTTCTCTCTAATTATGATACACTAGGTATAAATCTTAATTTTATTTACTTTCTTTTCACTCTTTTTTTTAAGTTTATTTATTTATTTTGAGAGAGAGAGAGAGAGAGCACAAGTGGGAAGAGCACAAGAGAGAGAAGCACAGAGAGAGAATACCAAGCACACTCCACACAGCACAGAGCTCATTGCCGGGATTGATTCCACGAACCAAGAGATATGACCTGAGCTGAAATCAAGAGTCAATGCTCAACCTACTGAGCCACGCAGGTGCCCTTCACTCTTTTTAAAAATTAGATTTGCCAGAAGTTTTGTTTTTATTTTCAGAATCATTTCTTTGATTTGTATACCATGTAAGCTAGAAGTGTATTCAGCTGCTTACATCACAAAATGAAACTAATTGTGGGTTAAGCAAATAAGCATTTATTTTTCCAACATAATAATAAGTTCGGAGGGGGTAGTGGCTGGCATTGCTCAGCTACTCACCAGTGCCATCAGAGATTCAACCTCGTTCTACTCTTCAGATTCACTATACCCAGCCCTTTGGCTTTTCCCCTCATGTTGGCGGCTTCCTGGTCACAAGATGGTTATTATGACCTCAGATATCAGAGGTATGCCCAAGACAGAAAATGTGATTTGGGAAGGGGGAAAGCACTAAATCATCTCTGTCTGTACCACTTTTGACCATTAAAGCAAGAGGAGGTCTGGGGCACCTGGATGGCTTAGTCGCTTAAGTGTCTGACTCTTCACTTTGGCTCAGGTCATGATCTCATGGTTCGTGGGTTCGAACCCCACATCAGACTCTGTACTGATAGCATGGAGCCTGCTTAGGAATCTCTCTGTCCCTCTCTTTCTCTGCCTTTCCCTCACTTGTGCTTTCTCTCTCTCAAAATAAATAAACATTAAAAAAAAAAAAAAAGCAAGAGTGGTTCCAAGAAGCCCCATCAATCATCCTCCACTGATCTCTCAGCAGTAACACTTTTCTCACATGGCCACTACTAACCACAAGGGACCCCAGGAAGTTAGTTATTTCACTTTCCAGCTTTTATATGAGACAATGAGACAAAATGAGGTTAGGACTGGAACCCTAAGGAAACCATTCCACAGTCTCCACAACATCTATCCATAGCACAGTGATGTTTGTTCTGCCTCATGTTTAAGTTACCTCAAGGTAACTTGCTGTTTATTTTCTAAGTTATTCCAAGAAGGAAGTTTACTTGTTTTATTTTGTTGTTAAATAAGGAGATCACTTTATGCTATGAATTTTCCTAGGAGGATAGCTTTGACAACATCCCATGAGTTTTGTAAGAGTATAGTATGGTATAGTACTCTTTTTACAATTTTCTAAGTATCCTTCAATCTTGCCACTGATTTCCTCTCATAATAATCACTTTTTAGGAGAGTGTTTTTCATTTCCATGAGATTGAGGGCCTTACCCTTGAACTTCTTTCTTGATTTCTAGATTTACTTTATTTTAGGCAGAGAATGTATTCTACTTTTTAAGATTTACTAAACCTTTCTTTGTGGTCTAGTGTAAGATCTGCTTTTGTGAATGTTTCTCAGACATTTTAATAAAAGGGATAATTTTGCTTATAATATTATATATTATAATATGTATGCATTGTTCAAATTCTCTATAAACCCAGTTTTGTGGGGTTTCTAATTTTTCTACAGAAGTCACCGAAATAATTCTAAAACTATCAGTTTCTTCTTATGTTTGTCATCATTTGTCTCCCTTTATCTTGTTTGATGCTTTGCAATTCGGCACCGCATTTCATGACAATACACTTTGTTATCACTGGACATGGTGGAATTATGGTTGCCTAGACTTCTGATAGAAAGACCTTGGGGTGCCTGGGACACCTGGGTGGCTCAGTTGGTTGAAACTCCGACTTGGACTCAGGTCATGATCTCATGGTTCATGAGTTCGAGCCCCACGTCAGGCTCTGTGCTGACAGCTCAGAGCCTGGAGCCTGCTTCGCATTCTGTGTCTCCCTCTCTCTCTGCCCCTCCCCCGCTCATGCTCTGTCTCTCTCTCTCAAAAATAGATAAACATTTTAAAAAATTAAAAAAAAAAAGAAAGAAAGAAAGACAGACCTTGGGGTGTTTGGGTGGTTCAGTTGGTTAGGTGTCCTGACTCTTGATTTCAGCTCGGGTCATGATCTCATGGTTCATTAGTTCGAGTACCACACGGGGCTCCACACTATCAGCTTGGAATTCTCTCTCTCCCTCTCTCTTTCTCTCTGCCCCTCCCCTGCTCACATGTGCTCTCTCTCTCCCTCTCTCTCAAAATATATGAATAAACCGTAAAAAAAAATAAAGAAAGACTGCGTTTCTGAACTGGGCACACAATGAAAGAGGGACTGGATAAAGTGTGTGGGTTTTAATCTTAGCTCACTTACTCTCTTTGCGGCCCTGAACAAGACACTTAGCCTCTTTGTGCCTCAGTTTCCTCATCTGTAAAATGGGAGAAATAATAGTCCCCACTTCACAGCGGAAGTTGTTAAGAGGGATGGATGATGTAGTTCATGCAAAATGCTGAGAGCAGTACCTCCCCCGTAGTCAGCACTCAGTTAGTGTTGTTAAAGGAGTCAAACACCATAGGCCATTCGACTGAGGTGCCTCTAAGGCCTTGGTAGCCTAGTAAGCAAACCGAAACCTGAGCCGGAGCCAATTCCCGTAAATACCTCAAGGGTAATAAGAACAACCAATCACAAACAGCCAATTAGGCTTTCCCAAATAATGCAACCGCTTAAGCTACAGCCAATCACATAATTTCCTTGTTTTGCTTCTCCATCTTGTCTATAGGTATCCTGCCCATAGCTCCTGACCGTGGAGTGCCCCTAACCAGTTCCTGTTCGGTACTTCCTAGTTCAAATCGACCTCAGTGCAAATAAACGCTTAAAAATTTTAACATACCCGTTCACCTTTTAACAGCGTTAACTAGTATTACTATCGTTTTCCATCTAGCAGACTTACTTTTGTTTCTAGTATCAGAGCAAGGGTGGGGCAGAATCTACATTCCCGAGCCAATCCTGTTGGCATTCAAGTTGGTGTTAATTCGTGCCAGATTCTAGCGGCACTTTGTCAGTGACAGTCTGCAGGGTTTTAAATGCATTTTTGACATTTTCTCTTTCTTCATAGACTTTTATCGGGGCGTTGGAAGAGGTTGGGTCAAGGGTTACTAGCCAGCCACCTTTTAAACCAGAACACTTGTATCTAATTTTTAAAATAACCTCCTTCCGTGTGATTCAAGCGAGGTGGAGATTGATGCTATAATTCAATCGCCATAAAGAAATAACCATTAATGCTCTTTTCAGTCCTGGCTGGGCACTTTCTTAATAGCCTCAAAAGACTGTGAAATATTTCAGAGAATCTTTTTGTTCTTATCAGGAGTTCATTTGAGAATTTAGGTCCCATTTTTTCCACATGAATTTCAACACTATCTTTCTGAATCCTATCTGATCTACTCTCTAAAACCAATCACAGCATCATCTCTAAAATAGCATCTCTGCTCCAATGAGAGCTCTCTTTTAAAAATAATAAGCCTGACAGACATCACGCATTTTAAATTGAACATAGACTGCAAAGCAGCCCTCCTCCATTAGTCCAACTGACCTTTGAATAACCCAGACTGGAAAAGAATAGGTCATGAATCGAAGAAGACTCTAATCCTGGCTGGGGCTTGGTGATCCTATCAGCCCAGGAGTGGAAACAGCAATCGTGCATGACATGTGAATTGTTCTCACAGAACAGTCAGCCTCCTATGATGGAAAGAGCACTCGAGTAGGAGTCAGAAGGTAAAGGTTGCAGTGCCAAACTAATTTCAAAACATACAGATTATGTTACATCACTTTCAAACTCTTAATTCTCTTATTTATAAAATGAGGATAACGTCCGAGGCCGTGCCTCCTCTCAACACTGTCTTTTCTTGCCTTCAAGGGGCTTGTGGTTAGTGGAGGGTGGTAGAGTGGGTGAGCTTTGGAGCTTTGGGATTTGAATCCAGTTCCACCCACTTACTAAGTGTAGAACTTGGAGCAAATCATTGAGTTCTTTGTGCCTTGGTTTCCTCGTCTTTAAAATGGAGCATGATAATAGTAATTACATCAGAGGGTGTTTTTGAGAATTAGAGGAAATAATGTACATCAGGCTCTTGAGACTGTTCCTGGTGCAAGGTAAGCATACATTAAATGGCATATACTCCAAATGTGACTTGTTCTCTTTGGGCAGACTTTGACTTTTTTACCCGAAGCCCATCGTGAGGCCAGACTTAGTAGTTTTCCCTATCTTCCTGAAGTCTTCCCTTCCCCCTAAAAGTCCAGCTCCAAAGGGTTGACAAACAATGTTGATGTTGACTGACCCCAGAGCCCACCTGCAAAGTTGGGCTAATGCAACGTTGGCAATCAGTCACGAGCCATCTTAAAAAATGTGATTAGCAATAGAATCTACCTGTAGTGATGGCCAGAGAGAGTGGAATTAGGCCTCATTTCATTCCATACATACAGCAACTTTAAGCCAACGTTCTTTGGATATTTTCATTTCTCTGTATAGCCTCTTCCCTTTACAGAAAGAACTACTTTCTGAGGATTTTCTTTCTTCTGCCCTCTTTTTGTCAAGGCACCGAAATTCTCTCTATTGTCCCAAGCAATTCAGTTTCCCATCCAGTCTCACAACCCATTCAGTAAAACCACAGTGAGATAGCTGGACTGAGCCCTACTTATTCTTTCCTGAATCACAGTGCCCAGGAATGCCTCGGTCCATCCCATGATGCCTGCCAGTAGGGTCCAGGAGCAATGGCCCTCGTCACGCCACGCTGTTGGGAAGAGGGTCTAGATTTCAGTCCTGCTCCCCATTTTATCTCCTGTGCCTGATTGCTGAGCCTGATACATAGAAGGCCGTTGGCAAATATGTATGGAATGAACAAACGTACGCTCAAACGAACATAACAGAGGCTGGAAGGAACTAGTGTCTAACAAAGAGTGTGGTGATGTTCTGTGGGGTACTGACTGAGAGAATGCGGAAAATTTTCATGGAGAGGATAGGATTTGACCCGGAAAGCTAACTTGGGTTTTAATAGGCAGAGAGAAGAGACAAGAATATTTCAAATAAAGGGAGTTGTGTAATACCACAAATGCAAAAGAGCATGTGGTTTGTTTGGTGTAGAGAAGTCATTCGAATAGTCTGCATCATGGAGGTTCAGTGCCTGAACTCCGGAGGTGCCTGAAGCTTCACGGAGGCCAGAAAGGGCAGAGTCAGAGATGGGGCCAGCAAGCTCACGGAAGCCAGCCCAAAGGAAGAGACTTAAACACCTTATTTAGGAGTTTGATTTGTAGGCAGAGGGGGAAATCGCCCAGTGACTGGCTTGCTCAGGTGTGCCCTTTAAAAAGATGACTCTGTTAAGGATGGATTAGGCTGTGGGCAGAACGAAGATGAGGACAGTGGATAGGGAACAAGGATGGCAGAACACACAGATGAGCGTCCCCTCCCCCAAGTCTTTGAGGGCAACCTCCTCCAGGAAAACTTTTCTGGAGTAGCACTTCCGAACCCAGCAGATTTGGGAATATTTGTCATATGAAATAGAGTTGTGTCTTCCCTATTCTTTGCAAGTACTTCAAACACAAGGTCATGGAAAGGAAGTTAATTAACACAGAAACTATATCAGAGATATTAAATCTTCTAATCAAGGCTAACAAGTCTACTCTAACTGGGGTGGGGGGGGCGGTGAGTATACTCATAAATCCAACCTGTGAGAAAAGAAAGGGGAAGAGAAAAGCACTTTTCAGATCCTGGGAGCCTCTCCATTGCTTTCTGAAGGGTAACCACTTGTTTCTAGCAGGTGCTTGTATCATCAATTGTTTGACAGTCTCTAATACATTCCTAGAACATGCAGAATTCCAAACAATAAGAAACCTCTGTTACTTCACGGTGCCAACCTCTCCTTCTGATGTGTATAGCCACGGTCATGTGTCTGCTCATAGCCACTACCTTGTTTTCCTCATAGTTACTTTTTATTTGCCATTGCTCTACCCCACATTTAAATCTCTGGTTAATTCTGGTATCATATAATCACCATGGAATCCCCCCCCCCTTCTCCCACTGCAATTTTAAAGATCATTTCATGGCCATTTGAATGTAGATTACAAAGACATCAAGAATGGAAGGTAGGAGGGGATCGACATTAGGACACAGATCACAATAGCGATTATAGCCATTTGAAATTGATTAGGTATGGTGATGACAAATCAGGAAACAGTCCAAGGTGATCTACATTATCTAGTTTGGCTACTGGAAGGATGGTGATCGTATTTGCTAGAAATAGCACTGGGATTTGAGGTGCTATTATTTAGTATTTAGTCAGAAAACCAGGGTCTACCACAATTCTGTTGGCCAGTTTGAGACACGTTGTTCAGTGGCAAAAGCAGCCCGGGGGAGTCAGGTCCAGGAACAAATCAATGTTGCCGAAACCCATCTTTACATCATGCTCTCTTTGTTGGGAACCTATCATTTCATTCATAACTTTGGGAAGATAATTACACCATGCTAGTAAGAGACAATTTGATGAATAACTGTTTATTTTCAGAGGAGGCATATTTGGTACACTGGCTGCATAATGGGGTCAGGAACACAGCAAGCTGTCAGCGTGTTTTCTATGTCATTTAACCGCCTGGCAGGGTTCTACTTGGGAAATGGAAAATCTCCTTATGATAGATAATATAATACCCTTGGCCTTGCTCAGAAGCCAAACTTTGGAGATAAGGTTTGTAAGTATCTTAATATCATCTGTCAGCCTTGCCTTGTTTCTGCCCCACCCCAGGTCCCGGCACAGCCCAGGTATGAGGCAGGTGGTAACTACTCAACTCTCTATTTCATGGGCCTCAAAAGAAGTAGTTAGTAGGGTTATAAGTGTTGAATACCTGGGCCGACCCCCATGTCATTTTCGGCAGACCAGATCTTGGCCCTAGAATCAACACCCTCACTGCTCAGAGGTTCTGAAGAAACTGAGAACATTACATGCAATAAAAGTAAATAAGGAATGAATTGAAAGTCTGGACCAGAAAATATAGGAACTAGCATAATGCTAACGGCTAACATTTTTTGAGTGCTTACTGCGTATCTGCTACTAGCCTAAACACTTTACACGGGTTATTCAATGAACCCTTGCAAAAAACTTCAGAGGTAAGTAATATCTATTTTGCAAATGAGGACAATGGAACTGGTCAAATAATCATTCAAGCAAGAGGTGGCTGAGTCAGAATTCAAACTCAAGAGAGTCTGAATCCAGAGTGTCAGCGCTTTACCGGGAGGGATATTCCTCCCTACAGGGGATCCTGGGATGTGCTGCCCAGGTCTGGCACGTCCAGAACTGAAACATTCATTTCCCCGGCTGAGTGTCGTGCCTCACCAGAGTTACACCACCCACCCAGTGTCCTGTCAGTGCAGGAGCCTAAAGGCCCAGTGTCTTGCCCCCAAGTTTGAGACAATTGAGAAGGCCATCCAAGATTCAGAGCTCTCCAAGAATCGGCTGATATTTTTCCTTGTGACTGCATCACAGTCAGTCCCCCTTCTGGATCTGCCCAGTTCTGCCCTTTCCTCCTTCACGGGTCTTAACTGCCAAGAGCACGCCTCAGGATACTTGCTGCACATAGATCTCCACCTCAGAGTCTGCTTCCCCAGATAACATCCTCACTGTGCGGGAATCAGGGAAAAACCACGCTCCAGGGCACACAGAAAGTATACGTGACAGTACCACACACACGCACACACACACACACCTGCACACTCACACACACACACACACGGACACACATACACAGACACGGACACGGACCCTAGGGACTCGGAAGTAAGTGAGCCTTTGGGGGTTAAAACACAGATTCCCATACAATTGATCAGAACCAGCCTCAGCTTAAAGGGCTAGGATGACCCCCAGCCCCAGACAAGAATTGAATGTGTACATGAGCCAAAGGACCGGTTAAATGTGGAAGCACAGAGAGAAGTGCTATCCAAAGAGTGCCCCGCCAGGCCAGGGACGTGCCCAACTACCAGACCGTCCTGTCCTTTCTGGGGAAATGAGAGCCTTGCTTTTTCAGGGCCCGATGCCATTACATTTTCATCTTCGTTCACTCACTATTTCCGGTTCCACACTCACCAACACCCAACTGATAACCCGGCTCCTATGGAGCCGGCTGGTCAGGTCCGCACAGTGAGGGGTTTGTGCTTGTCCGGTATGTTGCACGTTACAAATTAATAAATTGGTGTTCTGATTTCATATCCATTTCTTAGAGATCTTGCTGGCATGGGTGAGCATTCTGAAATGCGATCACCTCTGGAATGATGACAAGCGTAGGCTCCTAACCCTGCAAGGTTGAGGGTCTGATCCCAGGCTGCGGTGAATCCACAAGACAGTACCTAACGGAGAAGTCCCACAAACCCAGCCATGAAAAGCTTTGTTCTTTTGCGAAGCTGAAATAATAACATTTTCAAAAGTTGTAGTCCTTGTCAAGGGAACAGGGAGGCCTATTGAAAGCTGTGTGCAAACAGAAATGGTTTTGATTTTTCACTTTTCCTTTGACTTCTCTAGACCTACATTGTCTTTCAACCAGAAGACACAGCAGCAGGACAATTTGTGACGACTGCTTTCTGACCACATATCCGGGGAGGCCGGGGTGATGGTGCACCCAGGGGGCAGCGTGGGGTGAGGGATGCTAGAAATAGAGCAGGGCAACTGAGAGGGACATTACCCAAGGCCCTTGGACAGTGCAGTGCATATAGAGAACAAAGGCATTATGGATAGAAGTTTTATGGTCCTAGTGTGTATCAGATTGAGGAGTGAGGAGAAAAACTAGGAGGAATTAAAAAATCAAAGGCCAGGGAAGTTGGGAACGAGATAGTGTGAGGTACGAGGAGTGACTTGAGCAGCTCCGATGGCTAGCTTAGTGTATGATCTCTCACTGCAGTTCCATTTTTATAAACGTATAAAGGCCAGTGCAGTGTGGAATCCTGGATTGGATCCTAGAACAGTAAAAGGATGTTTGTGAAAAAGCCGCTAAAATTTTCATAAAGTCTTTAGTTAACGGTCATTGTACCAATGCTAATTTCTTAGTTTTGACAAATGTATCATGTTTACGGATGGTGTTAACTTTAGGGGGAACTGGGTAAAAGGCACACAGAAATGCTGTGTCTGCAACTTTTCTGTAAATCTAAAATTATTCAAAATAAAAAGTTTATTTAAAAATATAAAGGTCTATTTGTTTTGGATTGGGCCTTAGAACATACTAAAGAATGTCTAATTAGGTGAGATAATGGCACTGTGGGTCATGTTTTAAAAGTTCCTAATCAGGGCACCTGGGTGGCTTAGTTGGTTAATCATCCAGCTTTGGCTCAGGTCATGATCTCACCGTTCATGAGTTTGAGTCCCTCATCAGGCTCTGTGCTGACAGCTCAGAGCCTGGAGCCTGCTTCGGATTCTGTGTCTCCCTCTCTCTCTGCTCTTCCCCTGCTTGCACTCTGTCTCTCAAAAAATAAATACAAACATTTTTTAAAAATTTATTTAAAGTTCCTTATCTGTTAGAGATACTTATGAAAATATTTATGTGTAGAAAAAATCAATTACAAAATATACAGACCTATTTGGCCTTTAGCTCAGGAAGGTTTTCTTCAATTTCTCTTTGATTATTGTTTCTAACCAAATTGCTTTTTAATAAGAAATATCTATAATTCTTGGGCACCGGGGTGGCTCAGTCAGTTAAGCGTCTGACTTCAGCTCAGGTCATGATGTCGCAGTCTGTGAGTTCGAGCCCTGCATCTGGCTCTGTGCTGACAACTCAGAGCCTGGAGCCTGCTTTAGATTCTGTGTCTCCACTGTCTCTGACCTACCCCCGCTCACATTCTATCTCTCTCTCTCTCTCAAAAATAAACATTTAAAAATAAAGGAAAAGTTAAAAAAAGAAATATCTATAATTTTTATTGGATCTTTTTTTTTTTTTCTATTTTTGTTCTTAATCTCTGTTCTTTTTCTCTAAATTCTGGGAGAACTTCTGCTATTCACTCTCTACATCACTGATCTGATTTTCTGCAATGTTGCTTCTGCTTGTATGTCCTCCTCTGATGTGGATATTCTGAGACTGCATTTTTAGTTTCTTTGTAATGCATTCATGTCTCAGTCCTGGCTTTTTACATGGGCCCCAGCTATATTTTAATCACAAACTATCTTCCACTGTTACCATATGCTATTGCTTCACAGAAGCCCATGCTACTTATGTTCTAGCAGACATCCATCTACTATGACTTTGCAAGACATAAATGGGTACACTTCCCCACTGCCCTTAACAACTGGTCCTTTGCTCTCCAATCTTATGGAGCACAATGAAAACACACCCATAGTAAGAAGACGTACAGAATTGACACTGTCTTTGGAGCTGTCTGTGATAGGTTGTAAAAACTGCATTACTGAGAGTTTGGAATTCTTGATCAAAATCCCAAAAACTTGTATCTTCTGAGTAATGTATAAATCACCAATAAAGGACACCCCCTTCCCCCCAACTACCTAGCTAAATGTTGATGTTATGATGTTGCAACAAGGCCCATCGATGGGACCTTATTATGAGAAGGTCCTTTACAGAAAATGAGAGTGCGATTACACACCACCAAGTATTGAGTGAAAAAACTTCACTATGCTCATGACACTTCTATTTAAAAAATTACATTACTCCATGTCTAATGAAGAGGTTATTGTTTAGTGTTTGAGATATTATTCTTCCATAGCAATCTAACTGGACAAGGTCTACCTTTGTGAGTAGGAAACAGGATTGTCATCTGAGAAGTAAGTCCCTTTTGTGTGTGTGTGTCGACCACCAGAGGCCGGCCCATGACCTGGGCAGAGAGCAAGGCCATGCCCCAGACCAGAGGCTCTACTACAGAGCGCTGCAAGGAGGAGGTCATTTTCGCTGAAGGGTCAAGGACGTCCAGGAGACAGGTTTGGGTAAGGTGGAGACAGGCTGGGGTATGCAAAGGATGGGAGACATGCAGGGTGTGTGAAATGAAGCAAACTTTGGAACCAGAAGGTAGAATAAAAGAAACAAATGTAGAACATCATTTTGACAGTCTAACGTTATGCTGCTTGCACTTTCTATCTATCGTCTTTCCTTCTTTTGTTCTCATTATTTAGTAAAGTTTCTTTAGGAAGTTAACAGCGACTTTGTGCAAGAGCAGTCTTCAAAGACGGTGAGTGGCATCCCCAGGAGGCTAGACAGTGGGGACAGCTGGAGTACAGGGGGAGCCCATCTAAAGGAGAGAGAATTTAGGAGTTACAGAGACCCTCACTGCCCTACCCTGGAGGAATCTGTGCTTTGCTTTAACGTGGGACCAGTCCTGAATTGTTGTTGTTGTTGTTTTTTTAAGACTTTTTATTTTTGAGTAATCTCTACACCCAATGTGGGGCTTGAACTCATGGCACTGAGATCAAGAGTTGCACACTCCACCAACTGAGCCTGCCAGGCACCCCTGAATTGGTTCTTATGTAGAGCTGTTATTCCCTGCCATATCTCAGGCTTGCTCTCAACTACTGTTTCTGCCCTTTCCAGAACCCCAGAGGAACCCATGTGCCTGCCAAGAAGTGGTCTTCTTGCTTGCTGAGCCACCAATAGTCGAAATCACTAAGATCACCTGAAACTCATGGACCTTCCTGTCCTTTGCTGGATAAAGGATTTGCTTAATTAAGGAAAGAGTTCAATACGTTCTAGAACCTGCTTTGCGTTTTTAAAGCACTTAACCTACCACATACACTCTGTTTTTGCAAACTTGAGTCTTAATCTTTTATTTTTAAAATTTTTTTAATGTTTATTTATTTTTGAGAAAGAGCACGAGCAGGGAGGAGCTGGGGGCGGGGGGTGGGAGGTGGGGAGGACACAGAATCTGAAACAGGATCCAGGCTCTGAGCTCTCACCACAGAGCCCAACAAGGAGCTTGAACTCACAAACCATGAGATCATGACCAGAGCTGAAGTCAGATGTTTAACCGACTGAGCCACCCAGGTACCCCTTATTTTTACAAATAGATTTGACAGGAAGCTACATTCTCAGAATAAGGATTTCAGCCATAGACTGGGAACTTTTCTTCACTCAGCCACAACTTCTAAATTATTCTCCAACAAAGCTGAATGACAGCAATTCAGGCTCAGGATTTGGTGCCCACCCCTGTCCTCACAGTAAAATCCCGGAAGGAACTGCTAATATTTATAGAACCCTTGCTCTTTGCCAGACACCATTTTAAGTGTTTGGGGTGCAACAATAAAGAGGGTGTTTTAATGAAGAGAAAGACAAGAAGTAAACTTTGGAGTTAAATAAAACTTGCCCAAATCCCCACTCTGTCACTTGCACGACATACGTAATTTTGGTCAAATTTCTTAACCATTCTATGTCTGTTTCCCTATCTGTAAAAGGGAACTAATAGTAATACATACTCTCCAGGGTGTTTTGTGAAGTTTAAGAGACATAACGGATGGAAGAAATGCCTGGCACATAACCAGGGTCCTTCTCCTTTATTCCTTCCTGATGGAAGCGTAAGTGTAGCAGAATGTGTATCATTTGACCCATAACGCTACAAAATGCAACGGTTAGTTTTCTACCTTCCAATAAACAGTCTCATTAATTTTCTGGCAAAGAGAGGAGAGTAGGGCTGGCAGCTTACCAGGGCTAATGGAGTCTTTTTGTAGGACTCCGTGGCTTATTGTTGATGAATGAAACTCTTACCCACCATTATTTTGCAGGGCAGCACGATTATGAGATTTCAACACCCAAGCGTGTGAGGGGAAGTGTTGATCCCAGAGCAGTGGTCCTCAAACCAGGTTGCATATGATAATCCTCTGGGGAGTTTTGAAATTATCAGAACCCAGGCTGCACCCCAGGCATTCTGATGGAGCTAGGTTGGAGTGAGGCCCAGGCATCTGTATTTTTTACAATGGTGCTGGTGTTGGGATATGAGCCCTCTCAGGTCAAATGTCTGATTCTACAAACACTGCCTCCAGATGTGGATGTGGACTGCTGTCGGAATTGTTGCTACTGCTTCTGCCATCATTAACTATATTATGTTGCTGCTCCATCCCCCCTGCCTCCACACGAACAGAGACATGTCACGTTCTACCACTGAACTTTCTCCAGACCTCCCTGCTGCACCTGGCTGGTACACGGGTGGGAGGGAAAGGAGATATTCCTCCTTCCACTCATTCAAAGACCCACCTCATGAACATTTTCAAGACGATTGGTTATTGGGATATGTACCATCTCCAGAGAAAACTCCCACCCCACCCATCAGATTGCGGTCTGTTTCTATGATCCCCACCAAATACTCAGAGGAAAGCCCCCAGTTCTGTGCCACTTCGATTCCATACTCTGAAATGAGAGTCATACACAGTTTACTCTGTATCCACTGGTATCTAAGTATCTACAGCCTCCAGTCCATGTTCACTGAGGAGCTCATAGTTAGGTATCCAGTGTGAGTAAGGGAATAATTCTGGTCTACCTGGGGTCATCCTTTGTGGGTTCCCTGCTCTTGTGTCTGCTGGGAGGTTACAGTCTCCCTTTAAATTCCAGGCTGTGTTCATGCGCTTGCTTAAAACTAAGTCTTTAGTACTGCTTTTGTACAGCAGGTTTATCTTTCCTTAGGGTATAGCCATTTTATAATTTCATGCATCGCATGGTCTATCTTAGAAAACGATTTTTAAAAGTTTTCACTATAAGATAACACAAGTTCTATAAAATATTCAAACATGGCAAAGTAAATATAGTGCTTCTCCTCCCCTTACAAATACCACTCCCTAGTATTAACTAACTCTAATTTGGTGTATGCTTCTCTAGATATTTCCTAAGGACTATGTTTTAATACTCATAATTAAAGAGTACATACACTTTATGGCATAAAATATTCCATAATAATTATCCAGTCTCCCTGACCACTGTTTTTAACATTTGCATAATATTCTAATAAATGGAAGTGCTATAATTAGCCATTACCAAGTGTCGGTGGAGTGGTCATTTATAATTTTTCATGATTATAAATAATGCCGTGATAAACATCTTCTTGCATATTTTCTTCATTTAAGATAATTTACTTTCATTTAATTCCCATAAATGAAATTACTTAGGGAAAGAGTATGAGCAAGTTATAGAGGCAATTTACAATTTAATGATAGGAAAATAAGAAAGACATATAGCCAACCAATGTATTTGGTTAAATAAATGATAGTTTATCTGTGTAATTGGATACTATGAAGCCATTAAAAAATATGTTGTAGAAGAACACTTAATATAATGGAAAGATTTCTACTATATATTAAGTAACTTACAAAACACATTACAGAAATTTCTATGTAATTTGTATAAAAACATGTTTATAATCAAAATATAACTGAATAGAATTTATGTGGAAATACAAAGGCCCAAGAATAGTCAAGACAGTCTTAGAGGAGGACAAAATTGGAAGGATTACTTTACCAAAAATCTGAACAGGGCAAGATAGGAAAAACTTTAGGCTTTGCAAGTCATGTGGTCTGTCACCACAACTTAACTTTGAAAGCAGAGAGATGATATGCAAATGAAGAGGCGGGGCTATGCCAAGACACCTTCATTTGTAAAAGCAGGCCTCTGGAATTCAGAAAGGGGGCCGTGTGTGTGGGGGGGGGCGGGGGGGGGAGAGAGAGAGAGAGAGAGAGTGCACAAGCTGTGGCAAAAGGGGTGCTGAAACAGAATGGAAAAAGATGTTTTTTTAAAAATGAAGCATACAACCCAAATTGACTCCAATATTTTTAAAAAATGAGACTTCATTCCTACCTCACATCCTACATAAAAATAAATTCCTGGTCAATTGTAGCCATAAATGTGCAAAATCAAATGATAGAGCTTCTAGAAAGTAATATAGGCAATATATATATTCATGACTTTATGATAGAGAAAGATTTCTTAGGTAAGACACAAAATGTACTGACTCTGAAGGAAAAGATTGGTACATTAGGCTATACTAAAATTTTGAACTTTTTCTTTATCAAATGATATTGCAAGTTATGGTCTGGGAGAAGATATCAGCAACACGTACGTGGAAGGGCGCACATATCCAAAAATATTAAAAAATGGCTACAAACCAGGTTTTTAGAAAAGAGACAGAAAATCCAGCAGTAAACCAGGCAAGAGACTCAGACACTTAACAAAAAGAGAATATCCAAATAGTCAATAGATATCAGAAAGAGGTTAAACTTCATTAGTTATCAGGGAAAGGCAAATCTGATATGATGTCATTGTTAGAATATCAAGAGCTAGACAATGTGGGGCAAGTACTGAAATGATACCCAAGCACTGGGTGCAGTCCCTTTATGGAAATCTACTAACGCTCAGCACACCTGTGCCCCAGTCATTCCGTTCCTAGGTTTATAGCCCAAAGAAATGTGTACGCGTGCACATCAAAAGATACGTACACAAATGCTCACGGGGACACTCCTCAAAACAGCCTCCAACCAGAACCAGCTCAAATGTCTCCAAATAGTAGAATGGATAAGTAAACTGTAGTATATTCATATGATGCAGTCTGTACAACAATACCGTTCCAATGAATGAATTCTCCTTCACATGATTTGCAAGAACCCACATTCATAATTTGCATGACAGAAGTCAGATACTAAAGACTGCCAACCGGCAAAACCAACTCTTGGCAATACTGACAGGGGAACCAGTGGCTGGGGACAAGCAACAGAGAGAGTTTGAGTTCCTCATACCGTTGTGCTTATTCCTCTGCGGGGCGGGTACATGAATTACTCACTTCATGCTAAGGTGTTAAGATTTGTGTTTATAACAGATATGCTGTTCTGTGTCGACACCCATGTATGTATATTTAATTTTTCCAGAAGTTTATAAAATGTATCTGAATAGAAACAGAATTGAGGCAATGGATACTATATAAAATTGATACTATATAAATCAAGGGATAAAGGTAAAAACGTATTTTGTCTAGAGCAGTACTGGTAAATAAAAGTTTCTGTTTGATGGAAATGTTCTAAATCTGCTCTATCCAATGTAGTAGCTTCTAGGCATATGTGGCTATTGAGCGCTTGAAGGTAGCCAGTGAGACTGAAAAACTGAATTTTCACTGGTACTTCATTGTTATTAATTTTAATTTAAAGAGCTACGTGTGACTAGTGGCCAGCATACTGAATAGCACAGATTATGAGCTTTGAGGGCAGCCACCACGGGAAGTTGAATCTACTAAAATATGTTCCCTCGGGAAAGGGGACAGTATGAGGAGGTTTGATGAAGTTTTGGGGTGATGGTGGTGTGGTCCAGAGCTGATGGCCAAGAAAGAATTCTTGAAGTCATCTTTGGTGCAAAAAGGTGATTTCATTAAAGCACGGGGACAGGACCCACAGGCCGGAAGAGCTGCTCTGGGATCGCGATGGGTAACTCATTGATATACCCTCACATTCGGAGGGGGTCGGGGATAGAGTACGTCTCTAAGGAATTTTGGAAGCAAGGTTTCTAGGACCTTGAGGGGCTAGATTTTGTTAGGGAAACAGGATTTATTACTGTTTAATAACACTTCAATCATGAGATCCTTCAGATGTATATTGGGGGGTGATAAGCTTGGAGTATGACTGCCAGCATATATCTTGGGGCAGTTGAGATAAAGGAAGCAGACTTACAGGATCCTTGAGGTTGGGACAATGTTAAGCCAAGGTTCTCTTTTGCCCCCAGCAAAGTGTGGTCCTTGAGGCAGCTGAGCTCCTAGAGGGAGGTTAATCTGCCAGTTTCAAGGACTTGTCAATGGGCTGCAGACAGTAAGGGAATTCAATTTTTCATTTGCCTTAGTTTCCCACATCACCTTGGCAAGCACTTAAACCCCTTCCTTTGTTCCCGGGTAGCTGGGAGTGTCCAAGGAATATCACACAGATCCCACCTGTGTGGGGCGGGGGGATGCTACCTTCTGCTTTGCCCCTCAGCCTGCCTCATGCTCCCTCATCAGGTTGAGATGGAGCCTGGTTGCTTTTTATCCTAAACTTTTCTGTACCATTTAATACATTTAATGCACTTTCTGTGCATATGACTTAGATATTAAAACTTAATTTTAAAAAAGAAAGAAAGTTTGAAGCACATACTCAAAACTGTTCACAGTGGTTGATCTTTGGGTGTTGGGATTTATGGTGATTTTTCTTTTCTTCCTTTTTTTTAAAAAAAAATAACTATTTTTGAAAATGTTTGCCATAAGCACACTTGGAAAAAGAACAAATTAATAAATCAACAGCTAAAATTAAATATTGATGACAAATCAGAAAATTCTTGAGGGGCCTGTCTTTACTTGCACTATTAAGGCAATAATGTGTTTAATGAGAATTTATGGCAGGTCATATTTTTCTTTTCAACATTTAATATCTAAACATGCTGGCTAAGCAGGGATTTCACATAAAGCATGCCATATTTCTGCTGCCCTCCATTTTCTCATAAGGCACACAGATGGTTGAATTTGGGCTGCATCAACAAGGTAGAATTTAGTGTGACCCACCTTCAGGATAGTTTAAGCAGGTATCTTTGAAAGAGTGGCTTTGACTTCCTGCTGAGCTGTCTTACAGCTCAGTGTCAAGGTCTTCCAAGGGCTAGATTTGGGGTGAAATTTCTAATAAGCTTGTGGTGAAGACGGTTATAGGTTCTGAGCTGTGCATCCAACCACCGCTGCTTCTGATGTGTATCCAGTCAGGTAGCCAAGAAGTCTCGGTTCACCTTTACCACCCTGCCTTCCCCTCTAAGACCTTGCACTCCAGACTCCCGAAACCTCTCCCTATTCCCCACTCGTTCCCCTTTTGTGCACCTTTGCATTTGCACATAATATTCCTTGGCTAGCATGCCTTTCTTCCTTTTTTTTCTTCCTGGTGAATTCCAATCTGTCCATTAAGATCCATATCAAATGTCGTCTTGTAGAACCCTTTTCTGTTAGACATGTTAATCACGGTGCTGGAAGTCCACAACCCTAAGTGCAACTTTTCAACCTCCAGCATCTGCTCAAAGCACCTGTCCTTTGGTCATAGCTATTGGAGGGTGGGGGGAACATGTGACATAGGAATGAACACCCCACCAAGGGCAACTCATTCATAGGCTAGCCTATAATCTTGCAAAATTTTAATTAGAAAATAGGTGAATTTTATGGCATGTAAGGTATACCTCAGTAAAAACTGTTTTAAGAAATTAAACCAGGAGGGAGGGGCCAAGATGGCAGAAAAGCATGGAAGTTTTTTTGCATCTCACATCCATGAAATACAGCCAGATCAACACTAAACCATCCTGCACACCTAGAAAACTGATCTAACGATTAACACAACAATCTGCACAACCTGAACCACAGAATTCAGCTGGTACGCAGTACGGAGAGGGGAACTGGGGGTGAGAGAAGCCGCAGAGGCAGGGAGCTATTTCTGCATGCGGAGAGAGGACAGAGACAGGGGAGAGTACGGGAAAAGCATCCCCCCGCCAAAGCGGCTGGATAGAAAGCGGAAAAGTGGAAACAGCTACAGGGGCTGAAATAAAAAGGGAGAAAGGAGAAAGGAGAGGGTTTAAATTCCATTAAGACTCTATAAACAGGGGGAGCGCACAGTCTGCAATTCCACAGCTCAATACCTGGTGGTGCTGTGGTGGGAAGGGCAAATCCCCAGGAGCAGTGTGAAATCTGGGGGTCTTCAGGTCACATGGGGAGAGGCAGTTCCCCTGCTATAAAGACATGTGGTGGAGGCTGTGGGGGGCCCCCCCAAAGACAAAGACCCCAGTGGACCTGGGAGAGCAACCACATTCGCTGGTGCTGGAACAAGGTCGTTGGGGGTGAAGCCTGGTGCCAGATGTGTGTTGTGATTTTCTGTAATCCCTGAAATGCTGCTGCTACAGGATTGTGTGAACTTCTTCTGAGGTGGGCTGTCACCCAGCCGCAGTCTCTGGGCACCTGCAGCAGCATAGTCCATGAACATTCCTGGGTGTGGCCGGCACCCAGCCAGTGCTCAGTGAGACCCTCCTGCAGAGGGGCAGAATGGATCAAAGCCGCAGTCCCTCTGCGGAGGGGTCAGGAAACACAGCCCCATCTGTGACAAAACTCAGGAGGGAGGTACCGCCTGGCAACCTGACGGCTTGGTCATAGACGGTGTAAAAGCAGGGAGTGGACAGAGGAGACAAAGGACAGTTGCGCGATGGCTGACTGGGGAGAACAGAGTTCCGATACTAGAGACTGGGTAGCTGGGTGACGCCATTTTCACCCCTCCCCACGCATGCGCATACACACCTACAAGCACCAGGACAATCCACCCCAGTAAGCTAAGCAGCGCCACCTACTGGAGAACAGAGCTGTTATACTAAGCCCTGCCCAACTGGGCCAACCTCACTCTTCAGAAACACCGCAAGTCTGTCCGCCAGCTTAGTTTACAGACTAAAGTGCTTCATAGTTTCACTTCTAGGGGAAAATGATGTAATTTCAATCATATTTCAGTCTGTTCTCTGGGCCATCTAATCAAGTTTTTTTTTTTTTTTGCTCTTTTGTTTCTTTTCTTTTTCTTGAATACAGAAACAGAAAAAATTGATTTTTATTTTCAATTTTTATTAAAAATATTTTTCTTTAATTTATTTTTCTACTATATTTTTACTCTTTTGTAAATTTTTCAAATTCTATTTTACTTACATCATTTCATTTTATTGTATTCCATTATGTTCATTTTTTCAAATTTTCAAATATTTTCCTTTTTTTCTTTTTTTAATTGCTTTTTATTTTTTTCTCCCCCCCCCCACTTTTTCCTCTAATCTAACAAACTCCTTTCAACAACCAGACCAAATCACACCTAGGATCTAACATAATTTATTTGATGTGTGTGTGTGTGTGTGTGTGTGTGTGTGTGTGTGTGTGAGTGTGTTGTTTTTAATTTTTTAATTTTAATTTTTTTACCTTATTAATTCCTTTTCTTCCTTCAAAATGATGAAATGAAGGAATTCACCCCAAAAGAAAGAGCAGGAAGAAACAATAGCCAGAGACTTAATCAACACAGATACAAGCAAGATGTCTGAACCAGAATTTAGAATCATAATAAGAAAACTAGCTGGGATCAAAAACAGGTTAGAATCCCTTTCTGCAGAGATAAAAGAAGTAAAAGCTAGTCATGTAAAAGCTAGGATGAAATAAAAAATGCTATAACTAAACTGCAATCTCTAATGTATGCCATGGCGGCAAGATTTGATGAGGCACAGCAGTGAATCACCAATATAGAGGACAAACTTATGGAGAATAATGAAGCAGAAAAGAGGGAGACTAAGGCAAAAGAGCACGATTTAAGAATTAGAGAAATCAGTGACTTATTAAAAAGGAACAACATAGGAATCATAGGGGTTCCAGAAGATAAAGAGAGAGAGAAAGGGGTAGAAGGGTTATGTGAGCAAATCATAGTGGAAAACTTTCCTAACCGGGGGAAAGAGACAGACATCAAAATCCAGGAAGCACAGAGGACTCTCATTAGATTGAAAAAAAAAATGACCATCAACAAGGCATATCATAGTCAAATTCACAAAATAGACAAGGAAAGAATCATGAAAGTGACAAGGGAAAAATAGTCCTTAACCTACAAGAGAAGACAGATCAAGTTTGCAGCAGACCTATCCACAGAAACTTGGCAGGCCAGAAAGGAGTGGCAGGATATATTCAATGTGCTGAATCAGAAAAATATGCAGCCAAGAATTCTTAATCCAGCAAGGCTGTCATTTAAAATAGAAGGAGAGATTAAAAGCTTCCCAGACAAACAAAAATTAAAAGATTTTGTTATCACTTAGCCAGTCCTGCAAGACATTTTAAAGGGGACTCTCTGAGGGGAGAAAAGATGAAAAAAAATAAATAAAAAGACCAAAGCAACAAAGACTAGAAAGGACTGGAGAACACCACCAGAAACTCCAACTCTACAAGAAACATAATGGCAATAAACTCATATCTTTCAGTACTCACTCTAAATGTCAATGGACTCAATGCTCCAATCAAAAGACACAGGGTAACAGAATAGATAAGAAAACAAGATCCATCTATATGGATGGTTTACAAGAGACCTACTTTAGACCTAAAGACACCTACAGATTGAACATAAGGGGATGGAGAACCATCATGCTAATGGTCGACAAAAGAAAGTCAGAGTAGCCATACTTATATCAGACAAACTAGACTTTAAAATAAAGACTGCAACAAGAGATGAAGAAAGGCATTATACATAATTAAGGGGTCTATCCACCAAGAAGATCTAACAATTGTAAACATTTATGCTCCAAATGTGATAGCACCCAAATATATCAATCAATTAATCACAAACATAAAGAAACTCATTGATAATAATACCATAATACTAAGGGACTTCAACAGCCCACTTACAACAATGGACAGGTCATCTAAACAGAAAATCAACAAGGAAACAATGGCTTTGAATGACTCACTGGACCAGATGGACTTAACAGATATATTCAGAACATTTTATCCTAAAGCATCAGAATATACATTCTTCTCCAGTGCACATGGAACATTCCCCAGAATAGATCACATACTGGGACACTAATCATCCCTCAAAAAGTACAAAAAGATAGAGATCATACTGTGCATATTTTGCACAACACTATGAAACTTGAAATCAACCACAAGAAAAAATGTGGAAAGATAACAAATACTTGAAGACAAAAGAACATATTACTAAAGAATAAATGGGCTAACCAAGAAGTGAAAGAGGAAATTAAAAAGTACATGGAAGCCAATGAAAATGATAACACCACAGTCCAAAACCTCTGGGACGCAGCAAAGGTGGTCATAAGAGGGAAGTATATAGCAATTCAGGCCTTCCTAAGAAAGGAAGAAAGGTCTCAGATACACACCTTACACCTTAAAGAGCTGGAGAAACAATAGCAAATAAAACCCCAAAACAGCAGAAGACAGGAGATAATAAAGATTAGAGCAGAAATCAATGCTATCGAAACCAAAAAACAGTAGAATGAATCAATGAAACCAGAAGCTGGTTCTTTGAAAGAGTTAACAAAATTGATAAACCACTAGTCAGTTTGATCAAAAATAAAAAGGATGCAAATAAATAAAATCAAGAATGAAAGAGTCGAAACATCACAGCCAACACAGCCGAAATAAAAAAACAATAATAAGAGGATATCATGAGCAATTATACACCAATAAAATGGGAAATCTGGAAGAAATGGACATGTTCCTAGAAACATATACACTACCAAAACTGAAACAGGAAGAAATAGAAAATTTGAACAGACCCATAACCAGTAAGGAAATCAAATTCAATAAAAAATCTCCCCAAAAAACAAGAGTCCAGGGCCAGATGACTTTCCAGGGGAATTCTACCAAACATTTAAGGAAGAGTTCACACCTATTCTCTTGAAGGTGTTCCAAAAAATAGAAATGGAAGGAAAACTTCCACATTCTTTCTAAGATGCCAGCATTACCTTGATTCCAAAACCAGATGGAGACCCCACTAAAAAGGAGAACTACAGACCAATTTCCCTGACGAACATGGATGCAAAAATCCTCAACAAGATATTACCCAACAATACATTAAACAAAATTATTCACCATGACCAAGTGGGATTTATACCTAAGATTCAGGGCTGGTTCAATATCCACAAAACAATCAGTGTCATTCATCACATCAATAAAAGAAAGGACAAGAACCACATGCTCCTCTCAATAGATGCAGAGAAAGCATTTGACAAAATAGAGCATCTTTTCTTGATAAAAACCCTCAACAAAGTAGGGATGGAAGGATCATACCTCGAGATCATAAAAGCCATATATGAATGACCCAATGCTAATATCATCCTCAATGGGGAAAACTGAGAGCTTTCCCCCTAAGGTCAGGAACAAGACAGGGATGTCCACTCTCGACACTGTTATTCAACATAGTATTGGAAGTCTTAGCCTCTGCAATCAGACAACACAAAGACATAAAAGGCACCCAAATCAGCCGGGAGGAAATCAAACTTTCACTTTTTGCAGATGACATGACACTCTATATGGAAAACCCAAAAGACTCCACCAAAAAACTGCTAGAACTGATCCATGAATTCAGCTAAGTTGCAGGATATAAAATCAATGCACAGAAATTGGTTGCATTCCTATACACCAACAAAGAAGCAACAGAAAGAGAAATCAAGGAATCAATCCCACTTACAATTGCACCAAAAACCATAGAATACCTAGGAATAACTCTAACCAAAGAGGTGAAAAATCTATACACTGAAAAATATAGGAAACTTATTAAAGAAATTGAAGAAGATACAAAAAAATGGAAAAAAAATCCCATGCTCCTGGATAGGAAGAACAAATATTGTTAAAGTGTCGATACTACCCAAAGCAATCTACATATTCAATGTAATCCTTATCAAATAACACCAGCATTCTTCACAGAGCTAGAACAAACAATCCTAAAATTTGTATGGAACCAGAAAAGATGATGAATAGCCAAAGCAATCTTGAAAAAGCAAACCAAAGCAGGAGGCATCACAATCCTGGACTTCAAGCTGTATTCCAAAGCTGTAATCATCAAGGCAGTATGGTACTGGCACAAAAACAGACACTCAGATCAATGGAACAGAGTAGAGAACCCAGAAATGGACCCATAAATGTATGACCAACTAATCTTTGACAAAGTGGGAAAGAATATCAAATGGAATAAAGACAGTCTCTTCAGCAAGTGGGCTGGGAAAACTGGACAGCGACATGCAGAAGACTGAACTTATACCACTTTCTTACACCATACACAAAAATAAACTCAAAATGGATGAAAGGCCTAAATGTAAGACAGGAAGCCATCAAAATCCTGGAGGAGAAAGCAGGCACAAACCTCTTTGACCTTGGCTGCAGCAACTTCTTACTCAACGTGTCTCCAGAGGCAAGGGAGACAAAAGCAAAATGAACTATTGCGACCTCATCAAAATAAAAAGCCTCAGCATAGAGAAGAAAAACTAAGTCAGCAAAACTAAAAGGCAACCGATGGAATGGGAGAAAATATTTGCAAACGACATATCAGATAAAGGGTCAGTATTCAAAATCTATAAAGAACTTACCAAACTCAACACCCAAAAAAACAAAGAATCCAGTGAAGAAATGGGCAAAAGACATGAATAGGCACTTCTCCAAAGACATCCAGATGGTCAACTGACACACGAAAAAAATGCTCAATATCACTTATCATCAGAGAAATACAAATCAAAACCACAATGAGATACCACCTCACACCTGTCAGAATGGCTAACATGAACAACTCAGGCAAGAGATGTTGGCAAGGATGCAGAGAAAGAGGATCTCTTTTGCACTGCTGGTGGGAATGCAAACTGGTGCAGCCACTCTGGAAAACACTATGGAGGTTCCTCAAAAAATTAAAAATAGAACACCCTACGACCCAGCAATTGCACTACTAGGTATTTATCCAAGGGATACAGGTGTGCTGTTTTGAAGGGGCTCATGCACCCCATTGTTTATAGCAGCACTATTAACAATAGCCAAAGTATGGAAAGAGCCCAAATGTCCATCGATGGATGAAGGGATAAAGAAGTTGTGGTATATACATACAATGGAGTATTACTCGGCAATCCAAAAGAATGAAATCTTGCTGTTTGCAACTACGTGGAAAGAACTAGAGGGTATTATGCTAAGTGAAATTAGTCAGAGAAAGACAAATATCATATGACTTCACTCATATGAGGACTTTAAGACACAGAACAGATGAACACAAGGGAAAGGAAGCAAAAATAATATAAAAACAGGGAGGAGGACAAAACAGAAGAGACTCTTAAATATGAAGAACAAACAGAGGGTTAGTGGAGGGGTTGTGGGATGGGGGATGGGCTAAATGGGAAAGGGGCATTATGGAATCTACTCCTGAAATCATTGTTGCACTATATGCTAACTTGGATGTAAATTAAAAAAAAATAAATTAAATGAATACCTCAAAAATTTTAAACCAAACATCTAAGATTAATGCAACACCCTAAGAAATCATGTGGACCATGCACAGGTCAAAGATCTGATGAGCAGAGTCCTTGACTGAGCAGAGAAAGGCAGCCAGGAGTGAGAAATGAACGAATTAGACACAAGACAGAAGGGAAGATGCCAAGAGACTGAATCCTAGTCCATGGGTTTTCCTTATAGTAACCACCTCCTCCTTTTCTGAGGAATTTGATTTGTAACTAAAAGTTGATGATAACAACTTCCCTGATTACCCAAAGTAGAGTTCATCTCTCTTTTGTGCTGTAACAGCCCTACTGAAATTGCAGTTTGAGTATGCATTTACCAATGGAATGGAATTTACCATTGGAAAGCAGGAAGGGGGCTCCTGAGTCAGACAGACCTGGATGTTAACCTTGGCTCAGTACTCATGAACTCTGAAACCTTGAGCTCATGACTTCTTTCTGGGCCTTAGTTCTCTCATCTATAAAGTGGGAATAACCCTGCTCATGAGGATTGACTGAGATGGCATATGAAACATTGGTGGCTGGGTCCAGATCCTAATAGGTGCTCAGTAAATGTCAGCTTCATTCCTTTGTTCACCCTGTACTGTAACTGGTTCTCAGACTTCACTTAATTCCTCCCTCCCTGGCCTGTGAATTGGTGGCAGAAACTGTATCTTGTTCACTTGGGGTGCCACTCTGTTATCTGTTTGCCGGGCAGACAGAAAGTTTTCATAAAATAGTTTTTAATTTAATTTAATTTAATTTAATTTAATTTAATTTAATTTAATAATAAAACCATAGGATCACATGATCCATCTTGGTAGGATTGCCAGATTCAGCAAATAAAAATTCAGGATGCCCGGCCAAGTTTGACTTTCAAAAACAACAAATAATTTGCATAGTAATATGTCCACTGCATGGGTACACTAAAAATTATTTGTTGCTTATCCAAAATTCAATCTTAATTTTATTTTTTTAAATTTTGTTTAATGTTTATTTATTTTTGAGAGAGAGAGAGAGTGCGCACGCGCGCGTGCAAAAGGGGGAGGAGCAGAGAGAAGGAGACACAGAATCTGAAGCAGGCTCCAGGCTCTAAGCTGTCAGCGCAGAGCCCGATGCAGGTCTCCAACTCACAAGCCGGGAGATAATGACCTGAGCCGAAGTTGGATGCTCAACTAACTGAGCCCCCCAGGTGCCCCAACCTTAATTTTAGGTTGAACTTCCTGTATGTCATTTAGCAACTGCACATCCTGACCATTACCTTCTCATCAATCCCCACCTCTGTTTACAAGTAACAGGCACTTGGGTCTTAAAAGACCCACTTTTTCAGAAGAAAAAAGAATTTGGTAAGTGCCTTTTCTAACTATGGGATTCCCATTAATGAATCCTAGGGATAACGACTGCATATTTGAGAAATTACTGTGTGTGGAGACCACACAAATCAGCCTGACCTGGGGAATCCCAATTTGGCCTGCTGTCCTGGTGTAATTCGGCATGTCAAAGCTCCCCTTTCCACTTTCCAAAGTGACCGGGTTTGGATGATGAACGCTATGGCCTCCCGTGTGCGAGGCATGGCCCTGGGATGTCAGCCCGTGTTTTCGGAGAAAAGGTGGAGGCAGGTGGAGTTGCTGCTTCATAAGACATCACACCAGTGTTCTCCCTCTGCTTTTGTCTTCACGCTTCCTGTTAACTCAACCCTTCTACACCTTTATTATCTCTCCACACCACTGTGCTCCCCTCTCAAATGCCTTTACTGGTGGGCCAGTACCGGCCACTTATTGGGTGCTCACTCTTTGCTGAGATCCAAGAAAAACACTGTAGAGGAATCGCTTTGTCAAATCTTCATGAGAACGTGGAGGAGGCACCACCCTCTCCTCATTGCCCAGGGTCAGGTTCAGACCCAGATCTGAGCTCTTACCCACAGCGGGCAGCACAGTCCCACATTTCTGATGTAGCCTGTGCCCCTGGAGCTGTGCCTTTGTTCTGTGCAAATAGGAATTCCGTGAGCAGGACCCTGTGGGTGCACTTGGATGATGTGACAGTTGTGGGAGAGATCAGAGTGAATAACTAATAATTGTCCACTCTGTGCTGTGACCAGTTCTCAGACCTCTGAGACTTCTGAGAGACGAGCACCGCGATGCTCTTTTTATGAATGAGGAGACAAGGGCTCAGGGCTGGATCTGAGGCCAGGTCTTCTGCAACTATACAAAAGGGTATTTCCTAATGCACTGCATGTGACTCTCCAAATTATGCTATCTTTGGAACATGCCCCCTGGGCAAGAAGGAAAGATCACTGCCAGGTGATAATGGAAAGGATCCTTAAGGACACTTAGAAGTGCCCCTTTAAGACACTTCTAGGTCAGAGAAGCGTCCTGGGAGAGGAGCACGTGTAGAGTTGTGCTGACCTCTACCGGCAGGATCTCTCCCCCAACCCAAGACCATCACGGATTGTCCACTGGTTCGCTGGCCCACTGGTCACTTGGTTTTTTCCCCCAGATTTGTAAATATTCAGAACAGGTTGGGCCTCAATATGGACAAATGCCATTTAATCTGAGCCTGAGCTCCCGCCTCCCAGACCAATGCTTCAGTCAGTCTATGAGGAGAACCCATCGTTACATTAGAGCTGGCACAGGCCCAGGCTTGTGAACAGCATCGGGAGCACAACAGTTTATTGGCAATGAGAGGGGAGGTTTGGAAAAGAAATCAATTTTGTTAAAGATAAACAAACTATAATTCTACCTTCCTGATGAGAGCACATTTCCCAGGCAAATGAATAATGGCATGGCATTTTAGTTCCCAGAAACAATTCCAGAATCATCTTTATGACACATTACCTGATAACAAATGTGTCTTGGCATGGCATTCAAGGCCCCCTGCGGCCTGCTGCTGCCAGCCTTTCCTCCCTTATGACTTGCCTCTTCCAGGCATGAACCTTGGCTCTAGCACTGTTGGGCCATTTCCAGTTCTCTGAACACATGCACTTTCTTGATCACGCCTCAAGCTCAGTACGGCTACCGCCACATCCACGCGCTCTTCCTGCCACTCTTGCAATGTTGTCAGAGAATCTAGTACAACATTCCCTCAACACTATGTGTACCACGTGCATTAAATGAGTTTGCTTTTCTGTACTGTCTTAGTCCGTTGAGGCTGCCATAACAAAATACCATAGAGTGGATGAGTTATAACAACAGACATACCAACAAGATTTCTCACAATTCTGGAGCTTAGGAAGTCCAAGATTGCGGTGTGAGCAGTTTCCGTGTCTGACTAGGGCCTGCTTCTTCATAGATGGCTGTCTTTTTGTTATAACCTCACATGGCAGCAGGAGCAAGGGAGTTCTCTCGAGCCTCTTTCACTAAGGGCACTAATGCCATTCAAGATGGCTCCGCCCTCATGACCTAGTCACCTCCAAAGGCCCCATCTCCTAAAACCATCACCTTGGGCATCAGGACTTCCACATACGAATTTTGAGGAGGTGCAAACGTTCCGACATAGTATATACCCACATTTATGGAGCACTGACAGTGTTCAGGGATGATTCCAAGAACTTCAAATGTATCAAAACAATCGTAACAATGCTCTGAGGAAGTAGACGTAATTTTTATATTCCCATTTTACAAATTGGGAAACCGAGGCACAAAGAAGGGAAGCAAGTTTTTCAGGGTCCACAGCTTGTAAATGGTGGAGCCACGACTTACACCCAAGCAGTCTGACTCCAGAGTCTACAGACCTAACACGACCCTGTATTTTTCTCTCTCTTTTTTAAAATTTCTTTTTAATGTTTACTTATTTTTAAGAGAGACGGAGAGAGAGAGATAGGCAGAGTGTGAGCAGGGGAGGGGCAGAGAGAGAGGGAGACACAGAACCTGAAGCAGGCTCCAGGCTCCCAACTGTCCGCACAGAACCCCACGCTGCGCTTGAACTCACCAACTGCAAGATCATGACCAGCTGAAGCCTCATGCTTAACGGACGGAGGCACCCAGGAGCCCCATTTTTCTGTCTCTTTTAAGAAAACAATGGGACCCAGGGCCTGGGACATAGAAACTGCTTACTAAATGCAGACCGAGCGAACAAAGGAATGAAACCTATTTCTTGGCCCCCAGCGGCCCCCTGCTGTGGATGTGGGACATCAGCTTTTCCAGTGGCCACCACCCTCCCAAGCCCTCAGACTCAAAGCCTCCAAGGGGAGCACAGAGTCAGCGGCCTCCCGGCCGCGCTGTGCAGAAAGCGCCTGGACACATGGGCAGTTCCCGGTTGGGCAGATGCCCCTGATCTTTAAAAGAACGTTCCGCTTCCACTGGAACAGGTAAATTGCTTCAGGGAATGACAGGTTACTCCACTCTCTCTCTGAAGATAGAAACTGTTCCTCCAGCCCAGAGTGAGTTGGTTGGAAAAAACTGATTTCACGCTTTGCTGAGTCTGATTGCCCTTGAACACCGGAGCGCATTATCTGCCCGCTTGCGCGGGCTGAGCGTGAGGGCCGTGACGGCCGTGCAGGGGCACGGCAGGCCCTCTTGGGGGGAGATCTCAGATCTCCAGCCTCCGCGGGTCCCCCAGGAGCTCTGTCACAGCAAAGCCAGCGGGTAGGCAGCTTTTCTGGCGATAACACCACTTTCTTGCCCTCTCCTCCTGCCCCCCCACCCCCTCCATTTTTTCCTGTTTTCTCCAGGGGCTGCAGACCTGCTTTCCCAGCTGTCTAGCTTAAGGCCTTTCGCCCTTGCTTGTTCCACAGGCTTCTCAGCCTCACGGTGTCTAAAAGGGAACTTTCGTCCCCAAATGTGCTTTGCTTGTTTCCATCAATGTCACCTTCAGGCAGCCAGTCCCCCTGAGCCTAAAGTCACCGAGAGCCCACCCAGCTGGTATGGATTTCCTGGTCCTCCCAGTACCCCCTTGATGCTGACATTCTAATGTTAGAAGATGGGCCCAGGTTCCCCGCCTCCAGCCCCCCTGCACAGGATGGCATGGGAGCCCTCACTAAACAAATGGCTTGGCTGCCTGGAACCTTTCAAAGAATTACCACCTGCCTCCTCCAGGGAGCAACTGTGTGACAGAGGACCCTGCCCAAGTGTGGTTTCTGGCCTGGGCTGCGGCTTGTGTGGTTAAGGGCAGTGAGGCAAGAAAATGAACTCAAATCCAGACAGCCTAATGGTAGGCCCAGGGGTTGAGTGGTATAGAGAAACCCTCCAGAAGGTAAGAAGGAGAAAGCTGGGAAAGCACATGGAAGAGGAAAAACAAACAAACAAAACCCAGCACCCCCCGGGGGGTGGGCAGAGAAGCCCTTCAGACAAAGGGACAAATTGGTGTGTTAAAGGGGAAAGTGTTATTACAGAGCTCCTTTGGATGCCTCCGGATGGAGTCGGTGAAAGATGGCGAAGTTCACAAAGGGGGTCCAGGATTAGTGGGCAGAGTATGGAGAGCATGAAATCAGTTGGAATTTGGTGGTTTGGGCAGGGTGCCAGCAGCACAGGAGGGGATGGGAAGGTTCTCAAGGCTGGGAGCAGAGATGACAGCGAGGCCTGTTGAGAAACCGGCCAGCAAGAGGCTTCCCAGGACGGGAAACCTCCTCAGTTAACTAGATGCCAACAAGACATAAGGGGAGTTTGTGATCTCCAATGTAGTATGCTCAAATCTACCTGTTACCCCCGAACCTCCATTAACGACTACTCTGTAAGAGACCTTAGTAGCCTCTGTAAATATTCATAGTCACCCAGGGAAAATGAAGGCTCTCGGGTGATGCATGAAATGGGGCAAGGATGGGACAGAGGAAGGAAGAGTGAGCATCGAGAATCCAGGAAAGGTGGGAGACTGGAGGTAACAGTGGGTGCTGTTCCCCATCTGTGGGACCAGATTGGATTCATCTGTCTGTATCTTTTGAGGGTTGGAAATGGCTCCACAGATTGGAGGACTGGGGACACCCAGGTGGCTGACATCTGCATGTGATTACTGACCAAAACAGGAAGGTCTGAAGCCGAGGGAATTGAAGGGAACTTAAACTGGTGGGGATTTTTTTTTTTTTTAATTAGGTATCTGTGGCTAGAGGAGGGACCAGATCAGCAGCTGTTACTGGCACTGGCCTGCACAGGCCTTGAGCAAAACAGAGAAGAAAGCGGGTTCCCTGAAACCCAATGAGAGCACTGAGCCAACCCTGTGAGGTTATAGATTCGCATTGGAGATAAGTGAGGGAGGACAGCTCTGTGTCTGGGTTAAGAAAGTGGAACAGGGGCGCCTGGGTGGCTCAGTCGGTTGAGCGGCCGACTTCGGCTCAGGTCATGATCTCGCAGTCCGTGAGTTCAAGCCCCACGTCGGGCTCTGTGCTGACAGCTCGGAGCCTGGAGCCTGTTTCAGATTCTGTGTCTCCTTCTCTCTGACCCTCCCCCATTCATGCTCTGTCTCTCTCTGTCCCAAAAATAAATAAAACTTAAAAAAAAAAAATTAAAAAAAAAAAAAAGAAAAGAAAGTGAGACAAAAAGGGTTCATCTAGGATGAATGTGCCTGAGGTGCCGAAGGAGGGAGAGGTGGGGACAGATGTGGTGGGAACGTCCAACCAGCTTCTCTGCATCTGCTCTTGGGGCTAAGCCAGCTTCCGTTTCACTTTGCTCCCATCCAGCTGGTGGAGCAAACACCTGGCTGTGTTCTGTATCCCTAGAAACCCCAGACCCTTCAGCAAAGCCCCGTTCCTGGCAGAACTGCCACTGATAGAAGCCCAGGTAACTGCCCCTCCTTCCCTACCTTCAATTAGGTCTGAAGTTCTGTAAATTCTACTTCTCAAATAGCTCATTTCCTCCTTTTACTCCAAATGCTCCTTTCTTTGCTTACCCCTCCTGGGCCTGATGTCCTGGGGCCTAATACGCCACCCTCTCCTGGGGTAGGTCTCAGACTCCCCCTCAAGGCTTAGGCACAAGCCAGCAGGTGCACCGTGAATGCTTATTAAGTGAATAGTTAAGAGTCAAATAGTTAAGTGAATAGTCAAGAGTCAAACCCTTGCACTGCACACCCCTCATCACACACACACACACACACACACACACACACAACTTATACACACACACGTGCCCTCCAATTTCGCACTCATTTAAGTGTACAAGTAAAATGTGCCAACGTGGGAGAACTAAGAGATCTTACAATGTGTCAGGGAGACCTCACAAGTGCTTTTAGCTTCTCTCCAAAGTTTTGCGTGGATTTAGAGACCAGAAAGCCATCCTACTACACCACAATGGATGATGTAGCTATCTTTAAATCCATAAGTTATTCCTTGCAGGGGTTGCCGAGGAGCCATCCCCCACTTTTGCCTTCTCTTCTCCATCATCTTCCTCTCTTCCTGCCCCTGGTCCCCCTCCTTCAATTCATCATCTATGCACACTGGCTACAATGTCAGGCACTGTGGTAAGTTCTCTGGATAACTTACCTCAGTTAATTCTCACCACCACTATCTGAGATGGGCATCAGTACCCCCGTTTGATGGAAGACTTGTTCACGACCCCAAGACTAGGGAACAGCAGTTCTCTCTCTCCAGGTTGCAAAGCGCCTGCTCTTATTATTTAAATTTAAAATCACTTAAGTGTGTTATGGTCTTTAACAAATTGCACTGTGATTCTGTATCTGCCTTTGCTGCCCCACTGTTAGCTAGGAGAACGGGGACCAAGTCTGATTTATCTGTGTAACCTTTGCAATGCTTTATCCAGGGCCTGGGGCACCAGGGATGTTCGGTTGGTGTTTCTAAGTAAATGTCGACAGCAGAGTACAGAGTGTGGGATTTACAGTCAAATTGTCCCAGGTCCGATTGTACTCCATCATGTCCAGCTCTGTGACCTTGACCAAGAAGCTCATCCTTCTGAACTTTAGCTTTCAAAACGATAAGAATAACAGTACACATTCAATAGTACATAAGAAATGCACATAAAAGGGTCAGCATACTGCCATGGCAGTATAAGCACTAAGTAGATGTTGGCCATTATTATTGGTGGTAGTGGTGGTGGTGAGTGATGCTTCCTATCTCTGACCCTTTAAAGACCATCTAATATAAACCTCCCTGGCCTATTAGGGCAATACCTTTGGGCCTCTGTGATTGTGCCCACCCTGCTCTCACCCTGACCCCATTCCACAATTATAATCTCTGGTCTCTGTATCCAGCCTTCTGATTCCAATTTGCCTCACCCCTGGTGCATGGATTTTGTATTCGGTTTCCAGTATTTGACTTGTGGATGCACCTGCATGGTCTTGGGCTTGGATGGGTTCTTGTGGTTCTTCCCAGAGGCTGGGGTCTGACCCTGCCCCAGTGTCCAGGCACCCCAATTTTCTCTAATTCTTCGCATTTATTATTCACACCCTTCCTACCAAGAAAAGAGAAGGAAGGAAGGTATGAGGGCAGGTGGGAGGGAAGGAGGAAAAATGAAGAAAAACAAGGAAGAAGGAAAGGCTTGAGTTAGTCTCTCTAACTCCTCTCTAGGCTTTTTCACTAATGCCTGAGCTGGTATTGCTGCTTCTAACCTTATTTTCACCCAGTCCACCATCCATATGGTGACTTGGAGTAATAACAACAACAACCAGCAGGTATTAATCATGTGTTACATATATGACAAATACAATTCCAAGCGCTTCACATGCATTAATTTATGTAACCCTCACTGCCCCCATATAAAGGAAGCAATAATGGCCGCATCATTTGAAAGATACAGAAGCTGACAAGCCCATTTGTCCACTTGCTTGAACACCTTGACCAAGGTTGCATAGCTAACGAAGTAACAGCCAAGATTCCCATCAAAATAGTCACTCAGGATGAACTCGGTTGTTGTCTTCATGTTTGACTGTGAGCACACACTTCAAGAGAAGTGTAGGCAGATTTTGAGGCAACGTCTTGGGGCTTAGCTCCTCCCTAGGCCTGGATTTTGGATAAGGTCAATATTTGTGCACCAACTCGCCCCACACAAATGTTCCCCTAAGGGGCTGCCAAAATTTGAGAAGTGCTTGAACTAGGAGAGACTCAAAAGGTCCTGCTATCTTCCCCAACTTGATACCCACAGGTAACAGTGGGTTCCTGCAGGTCAGGGACTCTCACACATCTTTTTTTTTTTTTTTAATTTTTTTAATGCTTATATTTGAGAGAGAGAGAGAGAGACAGATCATGAGTAGCAGAGGGGCAGAGAGACAGAGACAGAATCCAAAGCAGGTTCCAGGCTCCTAGCTGTGAGCTGTCAGCACAGAGCCTGACATGGGGCTCGAACCCACAAGCGGTGAGATCATGACCTGAGCGGAAGTCGGATGCTCAACTGGCTGAGCCACCCAGGTGTCCCTCTCACATATCTTTATACCTGGCACAGTGCCTGACCCAACACATTTTTTTTACCCGTGGTATTATTCATACTGCTCTCTCCAGGTTGTACTAAGAATTTCATGAAATAATATTTGCTGAAGATGATAGGTGCTTTTCAGGTAAAATTTAGTGGTAGTAATAGTATTGTCTCTAAAAGAGTTCAAACTATCTGAGAGGCTATTGAAAGGGTTTTTATACCATTGGAAAAGCTAAAGAGACACAGTCATGCAGAATTTCTTTTGAAGGGATTGAATTGTGGCTTGAAGACCTCTGTATAGCCTACATTCTGCTTTTCTTGCACAAATTTGTGGACAGAGAGCAACCTGGGCACCCCACCTTTGTCCCCAACCTCCCCTCCTCCCCCATCTGTTGGTGACAGAGCCACCAGAAGCCCACCACCCTCTGGAGCGGATGCTTATTCCTTGACTTTGGTCGATAAACAAACCCAGAAGATTGAGTAGCGAGTATGGGTGTTTGTATAGAGCAGTTGAGGAAACATTCCCAGCCCAGAGGACACAGCTGGGGAGGCTGTCAGAACAATCCGGGCCTCTGAGAAAAGGCTAGACTTAGCCCAGCAAACATGGCCCCGGCCTGGGCTTGACCTTTAGATGCCACGTGTCACCTTCGGTGGGAAAATAAATAGTCCCCTTGTCTGGAATGTGCCCCCCCCTTCTCTTGTGAAACATGGGAAACAGGCAGCAATTGTGTGAGAGGAAAAGCCTGTCTGCAAGCTGTCCTTGGAGCATGTGGACAGGCCTGCCTCCCGCCAGCAGGTCAATACCACTATTGTCTCCCTTCATGGGCCGTGCTCGTCCCTCAGCCTCCCAAGATTCAGGCTCTAGTGTCAGGGGCAGGGCTGCTGTCTACACAGTTTTGTAAGGGGTGTGGAGGGGGAAGGCAAAGAGACATACTTCCCTTGGGCTAGCGGAAGCTTGGTGCTGCTTGGCTCATGTGAAGACCATGGATGGGGGAAAGCCCAGGTCAGGAGGTACAATGCTCACCTTTACATCGGGGGTGCTGAGACCTGTGGCCTGGAACCCTCGGAGGTGCAGAGAAAAGATGGAGTCTCGAGGTAGGAGTGAGGAAACTGGCCTAGGTGGCAGTGAGTTTGCTAAGCAGACCCTGAGGGAGGGCCACGGCTTCCTTACCCATAAGTTGGGCTCCTAAACTTCCAGACCTGCAAGAAGAAGCAAACAGCTTTCAGCTTGCGAACTACATTTAATTAATTGATAATAACTTCCAGGAGCCATTATATTACGAAGCGTCCTGACAGTTGGGTTCAAGCTCAGTAGGAAAGAGTGGCACATTGATTAATAATATCTGCCATAAGGTCTGATTGTGAAGGGATGGAGCTGTCAGAAGGTGAGCCCCTCTCTGCCACCCCTGTCCCAATTCCACACATGGCTGTCCTGACAGCCTGTCTCTCCTTTCCCTGGATCCCCTTCCAGGGCTGGACTCCTGTCCACCTTTGTCCACCTCTATCCCCACCGGTGAAAATATATTCTGTGGCTCAAGTTGGAAACCTGGATCTTATCGTGAAGTTCTCCTTTTCCATTTCCTTCCAGATAGGGGCAATTTACAAATCCTTCCAGTTCCACTTTCTCAAGATCTTTTTAATCCATCCTCCTCCCTCACCCACCACACAGCATTTGAGCTCATCTCTCACTTCGGTGAGTACAGCGCCCTTCCAACGGGTGTATATGACTTGGACACTTCCCATCCAGTCCATCATCCACCCATCACATCCACCACAAGAGTGGCCCTAGGAAAGCCTATGTCAAGAATTACAGGCAACAAGACTTCAACACGAGGTGGGGGGTTGGGGTGGGGCTCTTGAAATGGCAGAAGAGCTATCTGAGACTGTTGCAGGCAAATTGTAACTCCTTGCACTCCCAGTGCCTCAAATTTGGGATAGTTCATTCCCTCTCTCCCAGTTACCTTGTTAACAGACCTCCTAAATGCTTTCCAAAGCATCCTTATTCAAGTATGTGCATTAACAAGTTCAAAGATCCTCATTTTCCAACCTCTGAAGTCTAAGAAAGCTAAGAATTTTCTTCTTTTCTTCCAGTGGCCTCCTTATCTGTTCTGGTCAGTTTGTTCACTCCTATCTCTGGAGGAGTTAGGTCCCCCGAGGAAAGTTTGAGGACAAATACAGATGACTACTGGCCAATGCGTGGGAAGCAAGACATGGCAGCTGATAGGGCTCAGAAAATTCTTAGAGAGCCAGCTCTCGGCAGAGGGTCTGCCCTGACTAGGAGAGAACAGTTGTAATTTGTTTTGACCAACTGCAAGGAGATGATTTATTCCCTGGAGCAGTAGGATGGGCTTCATAAGCATGATAGAGGAACATGGAATTTTATAATAAACCCAGCAGATGCCCTTGCCTTGGAGGAAGGAAAGCTTAGTGACTCAGATATTAAAGTGTCACAGAATGGCTGGACAGGTCAAATGAAGATAACACTTACATAGGACCAGGTTCCCCTATTCAGGGGAAGGCGTGCACCACCTACTGGTGATTGATGAACAAGACAGCTTCCAGAGAGCCTTGAAGGGAGAAAGCCAGGCAGCCAATACACCACTTTTAACCACAAAATCTAGGGTGTTGGTTTTTATTTTAATTAGCAAATTTGAGACATTATGCCTGTGTGTTGCACATTATTCCAGGGTTTCCAATGGAATTATTAGATGTTTTCATCATTTTGCGGGTTATCTCCAGAAGCATCCTGAGGCAAGAGGAGAGATTAAAAATATAGACACGAGATGCTTAGGAAGGGTGATATGCCCTGAATGGTGTGGGGAAAGATTGGAAGTATTGAGATTTATTGGAAGATAACTGTCAGTGCTTTTTCTAGGTAAAAGTTTAGTGGATTCTTTTTTTTTTTTTTTTTTTGATAATTAAAAATTAACATTTAAACTGCAGAAATAATTTTCCCCTTTTTAAAAAAGGAAATTCTTTTAGTATTTTTCAGAGAGGCTTTCCCTAGCCCCAGAGACTGGATTAGATGGTCCTATTATGCAAACTCATTGCCTCTTGTACTTTCCCTTCCAAGCACTTCTCATAATTTTTAATCACACATCTGTATGTTTCTTCATGTATTTAATATCTATTCTCCCACCAGGCTATAAATTCCAGGTGTAAAGAACTGGGTTGTCTTTTTTCCCCTGTTCTCACCCCAGCACCTAGCCCTTGCCTGGGACATAATCTGAACTCAAAGGGACTGATAATGCTGGACTATACGGTGGATGCGGAAGAAGATGAGGACACGAGGAAGTAAAAAGAGTGAAAAATGGTAGAGTCTATAGATTGAAAGTCCAAACGAGAATGGAGAATTTTACAATGTGAGGTCTAGAAGGTTGGCCAAAGGTTGTGGGAGGAATGAAATTGAGATTTTAAGAGGAAGTGTAGCTATTGGTGATGACAATATTGGTGATGACAATTGGTGATAACCTCTACTAAGGTATCACATAGGAGTTGGTAGGTAAGGTGGGGTGGAAAACTTAATGACAGGTGAGGAACTGAATGTCTAAGGCCAGCTGTTGACTGTGTCTTGTCCATAGATTACCATTAACAAGATGACTGTTCATGTCAGGAATAATATGGAGAACTGAAGCCCATAGTGAATGCTGGGGAGACAGAGAAGTTGATGGATGACAACCAGAAGGAGAGATAGCAGTGGCATAGTCTGATAGGCATATGTTTCCTCCATCCATTTTTTTAAACAAATATTTACTAAGTGCCTATGATATATTCCATGAGTGATATAAATAAGAGTAAAACATTGTCTCTCCTTCAAGGAGTTTATAATTTACTGCCTATAAATGTAAGTAACATTGAAAGGCATTTATTGACTCAAGTGTTACTGATTATCTTTTTTAAAAAAATTTTTAATGTTTATTTATTTTTGAGAGCATGATTGGGGGAGGGGCAGAGAGAGAGGGAGACACAGAATCCGAAGCAGACTCCAGGCTCCAAGCTGTCAGCACAGAGCCTAACGCGGGGCTCGAACCATGAACTTCAAGATCATGACCTGAGCTGAAGTCAGATGCTTAACCGACTGAGCCACCCAGGTACCCCAAGTGTTATTGATTATCTCAATCTGTGCCAAGCATAATCCTTTAGGGATATGAAGACTCCTGGATCTTGCCTTCAAGGAGTTTATTATATGAGGCAGATACAAATAATGACATAAAAAAATTGTGACCCAAATGGATAAATGGTAATATTGAGGTTTACCCATAACATCAAGAGGGCATGAGGAGGTTTTTTAGTCCAGATTAAGGAAAGGGAATCAGAGAAAATTTCTTGCAAGAGAATATGTCTGATTTCAATGTTGAAGAAAGAATAAGAGGAAGTAGAGGGGAAGACTGGAGATTGTTCTAGAGAGAGTAAGCTGTGCAATGCCTGATGGCATATGAACCTATAGCAAATTCTGAAACCCACAAGAAGCTCTGTGTGAAGGGAGCCTGAGGGGAGATGTGGGGAGTGGGAGAAGATGCAGCTGGAAAGGTGAACAGTTACTAGATCATAAAGATTTTTATGACAGGCTAGGAACTTTGAACTTCATCCTGAACACTACTACGAAACCATGAAGTAGAGTAATGACACGGGTCTGTCTGAATTATTAGTAGCAAATGACAAGGGAGGGAAAAAACCCCAGCTCAAACAAGCTTAAGCAAAAGCATGAATTTATTGGTCGTATAACTTAAAAGTGCAAGGGTACATGTGGCTTCAATCAAATCTTGACACAGGGCTTAAATTAGCTCATCTGGAAGGTCCTTCTCCATCTTTTGGTTCTGCTCTCTTAAGTGTTGGTTTCATTCTCTGGCTCTTTGAGGCGGCAGTTCTGAGCCTATGTCTATCCACAATTAAATCTGGTAGAACCAAAGCTTTTGTTCCTGGAAGTTCTCACTCAAGCAAGACCCTGGACCCTTTCCCCTTCTGTTTAGACCAATTTGGTCACATGCCCTCTCTCAACCAATTACTGTGAACCACCCCCTTGAACCAGAGTCTGGCCCAGAGAAGATGGGGGAAGTGGGCTCCTTCACATAAGTATATTATCATGACAGTAGGGGGTAAATGGATACTGACCAGGTAAGAACAACAAATGTGTGCTCCAGTTTTAAGAAAGGTCACTCTTGGTAACTGTGTAGAAAATTTGACAAGGAAGCCCGGAGGCAAGGATGCTTGTCAGTCAGTTAGTACCATCAGATAAGAGGTGATGACGACCAGAACTAAGGCGATGGAAATATGAGCAACTTTTAGGTAAAAGCGATGGAATTTAGAGGATGGCTGGGAGTCAAGGAGAAGTGAGGAGCCAAGGTGCCTCCCAGGTTTCTCGCTTAGATATCTAGGTAACACCATTCAACAGAGTCAGAAACTGTTGGAAGAAGAGCAGTTTGGATGAGAGTCAAGACGAATACATTGTTTTGACATTGTGAGTTTAAAAGTGCCCATGGAATGTTCCAACGGAGGGTTCCAGGAGGCCATCAAATTTAAGAGTCTGGAATGCGAGGAAGAAGTCTGAACTGGAAACATGAATTGGAGGGTCAGGTTATGGATGAAGACTGACTCCATGGAAGGAAAACTAGACAGTCCAGGAAAAGGGTGTAACGGAAATGGCCCCAGAACTCAAGGGGCAAGCAGAAGGAAAATGAACTGAATTAACAAAGATGACTTGGAAGGACTTATCAGAGAGCTATGTTGGAAACCAGAATACAGCATCATCAAGGAAGGCAAGAAAGAAGCAGCAGCAGGTGGAAGCTGCTGTGTGTGGGGGATGGGGGTGTAGAGGATGCCCACTGTCACCTAATGCCTCAGGAGAGCAAGCCAGTAATGCTCAGGAGGAACGCAGCAAGGCAGCACCTGCAAGGACAATCTTGTTCTACGGTGAAGACAAAAAGGTGAAGGGAACAAATAATGAGGGTGGAATGTTGATTATGGAATGGGAGATTCTAGTAGACAGAGTGGACATATTTTGAAGGAACAGGGTGGGGTATTGGGAGATAAAGCCCCAGCAGAGGATGGGTGACTGCAGGGGTTCGAACTTCGGGGCTCAGCCGAGGTCGATAGGGAAGTGGATGTGGTCAGGATAGGTGATCCCAAGGTTCTAAATAAAATGCCGCAAAAAGTTACTTCAGTGCTGGTGTAGACTGGTGGTATATAAATCAGATAATAGGGACACCTGGGTGACTCGGTGGGCTCAGTGTCTGACTTCCGCTCAGGTCATGATCTCACAGTTTGTGGGTTCAAGCCCCGAGTCGGGCTCTGTGCTGACAGCTCAGAGCCTGAAGCCGGCTTCAGATCCTGTGTTTCCAACTCTCTCTGTCCCTCCCCTGTTCATGCTCTGTCCCTCTCTCTCTGTCTCAAAAATAATAAATAATAATAATAATAGACATTAAAAAATAAAATATGACATAAAAATAAATAACAAACAAACAAATAAATAAATACATAAATAAGTATGCCCCTGAGGCAGTCCTCCTCCAATGGCTTCCCATTGTCCTTAGAATAAAATGCAGTACTGTACCCTAGCCTTCAAGACCCTACTTGGTCTGGTCTCTAACTTCATATCCAGCCACCCCCCTACCTTGTTCCATCTACAAGCAAACACATTCTTTCTGTACCTGGAAAGTCACATGCTCACTCCCATCTCAGGGCTTTTGCACCTGCTGGTCCTTCTGTCTACAGTCTTCTCCCCTTACACAAGTCTAGTTTGTCTGGTTCATTCAGGTTTTGGTCCAGGCATCATCTCCTCAAAGAGGCCTCTCTTCTCCTGTCTCCATAAATCACCTTCTTTCTGCTAACCTGCTTTATTTCCTTCAAAGAATTTATGACACTCTGGGATGGTTCCATTTATTTAATTCCTGTTCTTTTCCGCCAAAGTGGAAGATCCAAATGGTCATAGACCTTTTCTGTCTTTGTTCACCCGTTATCCCCAGCTTCATGAAAAGAGTCTGGCACAAAGTAGGTGCTCCATAAATATTTACTGACTGACTGAATAAATGAATATTTAAAGTTGCAACTCCCTCTGTAGGCTCTGGATAGAGCTGTGGCCAAATTTCTTTGAGCTTTTAGGAGTAGACAGGCTGACATATTTTGAAGTGAGAAGTCACTCAGGTTCTTCAAACAAGACATTTTTCTCTGATGTAAGTTATTCTGAATATCATACAGCATTTCCAAAGGAGCAAAGTCTGCTGATGGGAGAAAAAAAAATCTACTTAAAATATGGCAAACAGGTCCATGTTTGGTCCATGGCAGAATGGCCCACCTATAAATAGTTTTTCATAAGGAGCTATTGCACCAAATAAAAAGCCACCTACTCTTACCTGAAATATTTTTGGAGTTTTAGTTTTAAATGGAAATTTTAGAGTGCCACATTCTCCAGGAATGTTGAGGCTTAAGAAGATGGCTGCACCTGGCAGAGACTTCCAGAGACCATATCCTGACTATATTTTTGTTGTAAACTGTATTTCCTAAAATAGAACTTGTTTAGGGGAGGGTAGTGCAATGAGATCTCCCAGGAAATTGAGAATGTGAGAAGGAAGGGCTAGAGCCATGAACCAGAAGGGGACATTAACGTTTTCTAAATGTGTTCCAAAGAAGGCTAATTCCCTTAAGTATAACAAGAGCAACATGGGTGGGTGTGGGTCAGGGTAGAATTTGTCAAAATAAATCTAGTCATGTAGGTATTAATTTTTTTAATGTTTATTTTTGAGAGAAAGAAAGAGAGCATGAGTGGGGGGAGTGGGCCAGAGAGAGAGAGGGAGACACAGAATCCGAAGCAGGTTCCAGGCTCTGAGCTGTCAGCACAAAGCCTGATGCGGGGCTTGAACTCACAAACCATGAGATCATGACTTGAGCCGGAAGCAAGATGCTTAACCGACAGAGCCACCCAGGCACCCCTAGTCATGTAGGTATTAGAACAAATATAAGCCGGTTTCTTTACTGGCCAACTTCCATGCATTTGGAGATGTTCCTAAGCTTTGGGGTGACCTATCATATCCATTCTTTTGACCTTAACACTTCCCAAGAGATAGCTACTAACATGGGTCCTGGTATCAACGGTAGTCGTATGATTCTCTGATAATAAACTTGGCTTTGACATCTTGGAGCATCAGGACTGAATAGTGGTTTGCAGAAGTGATAAAAGATGGGTCAATATACACAGAAAAAAGGATGGTAAACAGCCAAGACATGGCTTTGATGTTCTGTCTCCTTGAAGGGCACAGGCTGAAATGCTGGAAGGAGAAATGAGGGAAGGGTTGGGATTTTAAGAAGATTGCATGCTAGCTAAGCCAATCCACCTGACAGAAGCTTTCGAGTCTTCCTCTGCTCCCTTTAATTCATTTGGCTAGAAGCCATCTCTGACACAAGTATTTCCTTATCTAAGGTCTGGAGTCATTTTTTGCTTTCTATTTTGGTTTGAGGCTTAATACTGCCTCTCTTTTGATTAGTGTAAATTTAGGTAGAAAAGATCATTTTTCTTTCCCTTCATGTAACTCTAGAACCAAGATGTTCAGAAAGGCAGGGTAAAGCACTGGCTTGGTGTTACAAAATATAAGCTACAAGCATAAGGTGCACATATAAATTACAGATTTATGCATCTGTGGAATATATCGTGTGTTGTTCTTTGTTACACAGAAGGATTTCCTAAAAATTCTTTCGAATGGCCCATAGTTCTTCTGGGTATTAACTGTGGTAATGGTAGGCTGGAAGTACACCAATTAAGAGGCCATAGAAGCTCTGGAAAGAGGTGTTATGAGTGGACTAGAATCCGGTCACTCATGTGACTTGGTCATGCTGCTGGTACTACTGACAGGTCCCCTTTTGAAGGGTTGACAAAGCCATATGTGCTGGTCTCATGGCCTCCCAACAGACTATGGGAAGAAACTATTTTCTTCCCGACAAACTATGGGAAGAAAATAGGACAACTCTATAATGCAAGCCAAATGGCATAATGAATGCCATAAGACAGGATAAAAAATGTATTTGATTATAAAGAAGCAACAAAATAATGAATGATTGGGGGAGGGTATGGTCAGGAAAGACTTCAAGGGCTTTAGTGGATGGAAAATCCACCTCTGAGGCCAGAGAAATGTGGAGTGACGAGTCATTGGGTCAGATGGTTCCTGGGTCAGGGCATCGGGTGAGGTGAGCTGATCAAGACAGAGTAGGGCAGATAAGGCCAACGAGAATAGAATCATTGTCAATGGTGTGGTACTTAATTGGAGAGTTCCCAGGACCTATTCTTCATTTGATTGCAGAGGGAGAAAACCACAGCTGAAGACTTCTTTGACCTCATGGACTTCAGAATCAGTCAAATTCGTGTTTAAACTCTTACTGTCTATGTGACTGCAAACAAGTTATACAACTACTTGACCCTCCATTTCTCCAACTACAGAAAGAGTATAATGATACCTTTCAGCAGCATTGTAAAGAATAAATGAAATTGGCCGTTAGAGGGTACCAGCCCAATGCCTGGCACACATAGGTGCAAAATAATCTCCTTCCACTCTAGAAGGAAGTAACAGTAGAGTGGCTCATAGAAATCGAATGTCAAGATGTGCTTTGTCTTGAAGAACAATGTATATTTAAAGCACCTCTTGGTGGTATCCCACATGCACACCCAGAAAAGGGTTTTTCAGTTACTGCTCAGTCATGAGAGGACGTATGTAAGCTGTACAGCATGGGGACAGGAGAAAGCCTTTTGATGGACTTGGTTTAAGTCTTTCTATTCAAGAACACCTGTTTACTTTTTAGTCATTTTCAGTGGAGAAAAAAAATATTACAGTAGCCAAATAGGAAATGCAGATGGAGTTTTCTTTTTTGTATGACTCAAAATTACATTGCCAATCCTGAAGGCAATAAAGGTGTCAAAGAGGTCAAACGCACAATTTGTGAAAAATCAATGTATCATGTGACAGTAAGCATAGCTGTTATTGGCCAAAACATTTCAGATAAAAAAAATTGTACTCAATGTTTTAAACTTAGACTCAAAGTTCGGTTATATTACTGAAAAGGGGAAATAGTGCATAATTATACAGATAAAGACGAGTAGAAATGTAAAAATGTGTGTTCTTTATTGTGGTGTTTCTTTTCCCTGAGCTGTTTGTAAATTGGTGGTATTTTGTAACTGAAGGTGTCTTAGGATTTGAGAAATCTGATATTTTCTGGTGGGGATCCAGATTCCCTTTGGTCATTACTCCTGCCTCTGTCCTATTCATTGACCCCCCATACTGATTCCACACCTTTTCAAGAACTCCAGTCACACCCTGTTATCACAGTCCGTTCACTGCTCACTTACTCTCTCTACAATTGGCCAAAGTTTGGTCTTCAGAGAATTAAAGTTGCCACCAACTGCAGATTAATTCTAGCTTTTGAGGTACCTCCTGGCTGTTTTACTCAACTGTATACTGTGTGAATAGCCAGCGTAAAATCTCCTACCATAAAATAACATTTTTCCCTTGCAGTACGGTGGCTATTGGCTTCAGTATTGGATTGAGGAATAAAAATGATAATTTCTATGTTAATTAGAACCAGGATGAGTTTTCCCCCATTATTTAGAAGCCCCTTTTTGCTTATATTTACTTTTTCTGTCCTGCATTCAAATGTCTTTTTGTAGAATGTGGGGTTAAACATTCTTCCTATGTACCCCACAAAGAAACAGAAATATGGTTCGCTTCAGATACTTTCTCAGAAGTTCTGTGTATATATAATGTTTTCTGTTTTAATTAGGAAAAAAATGTACTAGGAAAAAATGTAAAAGTTTGTTTTTAAGGCTTGTACATTCATCTATGTCCACATGATTTCCTTTGTATTTATAATGCAACTGTTTGATTTAATATACCTATTATATTACATATATTAAATTATATGTATATATATATACACATATATATACTGTGTTCATAGAAATATACATTATATATGAATCTGTAGCTACCTGACTTATAATCTGAACACTTTTCTAAAAAGGGTTATGTCCTATTAATTCTGTATATCTAATACCTAGTAGCATATGCCTATATAATGAGGCACTCAGTAAATATTTGCTTATTATGGCTGAAAAAAAAAAGAATTTATTTCCAGATCCGTATTTAAAGTTTTGGGTTAAAAGGCTGTACTCAGCATAAGTCTGAATTTGTAACAGAAGGTTTTTTTTAAAGGTGCCAATTGAGGAGCTCAAGTTGTTCCCGAGAAGTACTATTCTTACACTGGTCAAGTCACATTTAGAACATTTGAAATACCTCTTGCTAAGGAACATGGTTCACTGTGCTTCAGGAGTCAAGGGGATAATCAGTTCCATTTATACAGGGAATTTGAGAGATTGGAAATCAGAGGGATCCTCCTACTTCTAGAAGCACCCCAACTCCACGTGATAGTTTAATTTTTCATCCCTGCCATGTACAGCCCAGGAAACTGTACAAAGGCAAACTCACACTTTCCATTGAAAACAGCTGAGAACAGGGGCACCTGGGTGGCTCAGTTGGTTAAGCATCTGACTTTGGCTCAGGTCATGATCTCACAGTTTGTGGGTTCGAGCCCTGTGGAGGGCTCTGTACTGACAGCTCAGACCTTGGGGCCTGCTTCAGATTCCTTGTCTCCCCCTCTCCCCTGTCTCACTCTGTCTCTCTCTCAGTTTATTTATTTTTGAGGGGGGGGGAGAGAGAGAGAGAGAGAGATAGTGTGAGGGGGGAGGGACAGAGAGAGAGGGAGACACAGAATCCGAAGCCAGCTCCAGGCTCTGAGCTGTCAGCACAGAGCCGGATGCAGGGCTCGAACTCATGCCATGAGATCATGACCTGAGCCAAAGTCAGACGCTCAACCGACTGAGCCACCCAGATGCCCCAAATATAAGTAAACTTTTTAAAAAAGAAGAAGAAAGGAACTGAAACACCTACTGAATAATTAGATCAATTTCAAGGAAAAAAAAAGACCTTCAGTGTTTTGATGCAGTGAAGTCAGCATCCTTGACAACCGCAGTAAAAGGAGAGCATACTTATTCTGTATATAAGAGTTAATGTTATTTTTCAAAAGCTGTCATAGTACAAGTGACATGTAGGAATAATGCTTTGCTCACATCACTTGTTTCCCTGTTTCAATAAAACTTCTGTTTCTGGAAAATAAATGGAAAATTATGTTGGCAATTAAAGCATGAGATAAATCACATGCCTTGAAGTTTAAGTCCAAGGATCCTATCACCAGCCAGGGGTCAGGGGTCTCACTTGCAGGAAAAGTTCGCAAAGCAGAAGAGGAGGAGGAAGAGCAAAGAACAGCCTTTGAAATACTAAATTTGCAAATTTTAATTGCAGAGTCATAGAAAGCATCAAAATGTCAATGAACATATTGTCACAGGGGCATCAGCCAATGTCCTATAAGTAGTTCATTTTTAAACACCCCACAAAGTTAAGTTCACAGCATCCATCCTGTTGACTTACTCTTGCCCCCCGCCTGGCCCTACCCCCTGGACACCTAGCATGTCCTCTTCTCCCACTAAACTCTGCACATCTTTTAAGACCAGTTCAAGTGGTCCTCCTCTGATTCTCCACAGACCCTTGGACATCCCCTGTAATAATACTTGCCATGCATCTCCTCTTAGATGATAAGTTCTTTGAGGGCAGGCATTGTTTCCCCTTGTCCCTATGCTATCAGAACTCTCTCTGAGGCTTAGCATAGCATGGTCACTCAACAAACATTTGCTGACCTGAGTTGAACTCTGGGAAACACAGAGGAGGAATAAAATAGGGAAGGGAAGACAGGCTCCCCCCAGAGCTACATGACAAAGGGAAGAAATATGAATTCATACTTGCTTTCAGTAAATATTCACCGAGTGCCTCTTAATGTGAAAAACTATGTTCCAGCCATCTGAGCCAAACAGACAAAAACCTTCACCTTGGAGGAGCTTACATTCTAGTTGCATGAGACACACAATAAACAAACAAATTGTGTAATATTTGGGAGGTGGTGATTGACTTGGAAAAAGAAAATAAGAACTGAGAAGCCAACCAGGTGCAGCTGTAGGTTGAACTTGCATAGAGAGAGGTCAGAAGAGGACACTGAGCAAAGACTAGAAGGAGGTGGGGAATCTGCCATGTGGAGATGTGGGGGAAGAGCGTGCTAAGCAGAAGGAATGGCCATGCGGAGGCCCTACCGGAAAGATGTGCTTGGTACATCCAAGGAACCACAGAGGCTCTTGTGGCTGGAGTGCCGAAAAGGAAGAGAGAGTAGGAGGGGATGATGCCAGAGAATCAGGGGGTCCAGATCCCATAGGGGATTTTAGGCTGTTGTGACAACCTTGCCTTCACACTGGCGCTGGGGGAGCAGAGAAGGGGCTGATGGCCTGAAGCCTCCATGGTAGTGAAGAAGGGTTGTGCTGAAAGACTGTGGCCATGCTCTGTGCCTCCCACAAAGCCGGCCCTTTTCCCTCTGACCTCACCTCTCCCTGGAGCCCAAGCTACTCCCATCTGCGCCCACTTTGTGCCTACTTCTCTCATGTATCCATCTGAGTTTTGCCTTGACATTTGATTTTATACAGGCCACAGACTTTGTCACAGGACCCCAACCAACCCATATTTCGTTGACTTGTCCAGTGTTCCAAACCGGGGATGTTTCAAGTAAAACTCAAGGTCTCATGCTTTTCTTTAAAAATGGTAAGATATGGTCATGATGGGCCTGGATTCCTTCATGGCCACAAGTCACTGGATCTGAGGAGAGCTAGCAACCTTCAGACAGAGGCACTTAGCTGCCACTTTGACACAGTTCCCACCACTCTCTGTTGTCTTACACCCTACCCTCTGACCTCAGTTCAGTTACCAGCTGGACCTTTAGCTGTACGATCTTGCTCTACAGGCCTGCTAATGCCCACCCCTGCCCCCCTTTCTGACAGCTCCCTGACTTCCATTCCTTCCTTGGATAGTTTCCTTCTGCCATTGGCCTAGGCACATCCTGGCCCTGCCTTTCTCAACCTGGGTCAGCCCCTGGCTTCCAACCATACCAGGCTTTGCACTGAGACTCAGTCTTGCTGGCTCAGTCCTGTTGAGAATTTCTGTATTCAAGTACCTGGGCTGGAGGGTCTCCAGGAACTCTGCCAGCTGTGGGAACCCCAGATCTCCCATTTGAGCACAAAAAAACTGAAGTGGAGAAAAACAGGTGTACAGCTTTCCTCTAATAAATGCACGTTTTATTCCCTTGTCTTTTAAAGTTGCATCAGGATGAAAGTCTGCTATACTCTGTTCTCATTTGACTCCTAGAGTACTACCTGGGCTTCATTGGTTCCAGAAAGATATGTTGCAGAAAATGCAGTTTTTCTATTGTCTTTCTTTATAATTAAAATGTCCTTTTTGCCAGTAGTAAATCGACAGGAACTGAATGACTAATCACCAAGCAAGGTTGTTTCTGAAGTGGGGTGGGAGCCACCACTTTCTCCCCTGTTTCAATAAAACTGTTTCTGTAAAATAAATGGAAAATTATGTTGGCAATCAAAGTATGAGATAAATCACATGCCTTGCAGTTCAAGTCCAAGGATCCTATCACCAGCCAGGGGTCAGAGGTCTCACTTGCAGGAAAAGTTCTCAAGGTGGAAGAGAAGGAGAAAGAGCAAAGAACAGCCTTTGAAATATTAAATTTTCAAACTTTAGTTGCAAAGTCATGGAAAGCATACAAATTCATGTAGTTTCCTCTCACCTAATTAGACTTTTAGAAGTAAGGGCAAAGAAGGAAAGGGAAAAGGAAGGGAGGATGGAAAGGAGGGAGAGAACAGATGGTCAACGCTTGTCTTCCCTCTGCCCACAAACTCCCATGCCCTACTCAGCCTCTGTGACCTGTCCCCCCAGAGATGTGTCATGGACAAACCTCAGGTGCAGTAGGGGGGGGTAGTTGTCTCCCACCCTACCCTGTTTTCACTTGCCCTACTCCTTGCCCTTTATGGTGCATTTCCAGTAGCTAGACCAGAGTTTGAAGATTCCTGGTGCACAGGAGATCCCCTTGGCTCTGGAGAGCTGATGAAGTTCCCACAAGGCTCAAGGGGCCTGTTTCCTGGATTTAAAGCTGCCCCAGGCCTCAATGGGGATGCGAAGGAGGCCATGCAGTTGGGAGCTCACCTTACAAGGGCAGAAATGTAGGGCAGTAATGGGGGCTGCATTTAAGGCCGCCTCCAAGTCAGGAACAAAGAGTGAGAATTTGGACCTGTGCCCCAAAGTGGGGCTTCCGGGGTGCCTGAGAAGGTTAAAAAAAAAGTGACTAGAGGGAGGACATCCTAACATTAGGATATCCTCATGATTTCCAGTTCTAGGCTGGGTGTTGAGTGAAGAACAGGCTAATTCTCTGGTGACCCATTCAATAGCTAAAAGACAACCCAGGAGGCTTTATCTGTGATGTTCTTTTTAAAATTGCTTTAACCACCAGTCTGCACAACCTGAACCACAGAATTCAGCAGGTACGCGGCACGGAGAGGTGAATTTGGGGAGCAAGAAGCCGCTGAGGGTAGGGAACCGCTTTTGTGGGCGGAGAGAGGATGGAGACTGGGAAGGGGGGCAGAATACAGGAAAAGCACCCCTCCCCAAAAGCTGAAGAGAAAGTGGAAAATTGGAAACAGCCGCAGGGACTAAACTAAAAAGGGAGAAAGGAGAGGATTTAAATTCCATTAAGACTGTAAACAAGGGGAGCGCAAAGGCTGGAACTCCTCAGCTCGATACCTGGCAGTGCACTGGTGGGAAGGACGAATCCCCAGGAGCAGAGTGGGGTCCGTGAGGTTCTCGGACCACATGGGGAAAAGTGGTTCCACTGCTGGAAGGACATTTGGTAGAGACTGTTGAAGCCACCTGGTCCCAGCAGATCCCAGAGAATGGTCACATTCACTGGTGCTGGAACAAGGTTGTTAAGGGTGAAGCCTGGTGCCAGATGTGTGTTGTGACTTTCCATAATCCCTGAAATGCTGCTGCTACACTGTCTCACGAACATTTTCTGGGGTGGGCTGGCACCTGGCCGCAGTCTCAGAGCACTGGCAGCAGCAGGGTCCAGCAAGCATTCCTGGGTGCAGCTGACATTGGGCCATTGCTCATTTGGCCATTGTTCAGTGAGACCCCCCTCCCCTCCCCCACCCCCCACAGAGGAGCGGAACAGGTCAAAGCCACAGTCCTTCGGAAGTAAGGGGCCAGGGAAAACAGCCGCATCTGAGACAAAACTCAGGAAAGAGGTACTGCCTGGGGCCTGGTCACGGAGAGTGAAAGAGCGGGGAGCGGACGAGAGCTGAAGACAGAGGACGGGTGCGCGATTGCTGACCCGGGATAACAGACTGGGTAGCTGGGCATGTGCACATGCACCTACGAGCGCCGCAACAATCCACCCCAGTAGGCTAGCAGCGCCAACTAGTGGAGAGCGGAGCCATTACACTGAGCCCCGCCCAACTGGGCCAACTTCCCTCTTCAAGAACACAAGTCTCACCACCAGCTTAGTTTCTGGACTATAAAGAGCTACATGACTTCTAGGAGAAAACGAAGCAATTCCAGTCCTACTTCAATCTGTTAGCAGGTTCATCTATTCAATTTTCTTTCTTTCCTTTTTTTTTTATTTTTTTCTTTTACACTTTTTTTCTTTTTCTTGAATACAGAAAGAGAAAAATTCATTTTTATTTTCAATTTTTATTAAAAATATTTTTCTTTAATTTTTATTACTCTATTTTTTACTTCCGTGTAAATTTTTTCAAATTCTATTTTAACTTCCATCATTTTATTTTAGTCTACTTCAGTGTATTCACCTTTTCAAATTTTCAAACAATTTCCTTTTATTTATTTTCTTTCTTTTTTTCTCTTTTTTGTTTCTTTTCTTTTTCTTGAATGCAGAAAGAGAAAAACTTCATTTTTACTTTCAATTTCTATTAAAAATATTTTTATTTAATTTTTTACTATATTTTTTTGCTTTTATGTAAATGTTTTCAAATTCTATGTTACTTCCATCATTTTATTTTAGTCTACTACAGTGTATTCATTTTTTCAAATTTCAAACGATTTCCTTTTTTTCTTTCTTTTTTAATCTTTTTTCTTTTTCATTTCTTTTCTTTTTTCTTGAAAAGAAAAAGAAAAAATTCATATTTATTTTTAGTTTTTATTAAAAATAGCTTTCTTTGATTTTTTCTACTATATTCGTTACTTTTGTGTATATTTTTTCAAATTCTATTTTACCCCCACCATCTCATTTTAGTCTACTTCAGCATATTTATTTTTTCAAATTCTCAAATGATTTCCTCCCCCCTTTTTTTTTCTCTAATATGTCAAAGCACTTTCAACACCCAGACCAAAGCACACCTAAGATCTAGCATCATCTATTCGAGTTGTGTGTGTGTGTGTTTAATTTTTAATTTTAATATATTTTTGATTTTAATTGTTTTTATTTCAATTTTTCTACCTCATTAATTCCTTTTCTTCCTTCAAAATGACAAAGCGAAGGAATTCACCCCAAAAGAAAGAGCATGAAGAAACGACAGCCAGGGATGTAACTAACACAGATACAAACAAGACGTCTGAACCGGAATTTAGAATCACGATAATAAGAATACTAGCTGGAGTCGAAAATAGATTAGAATCCCTTTCTGCAGATATAAAAGAAGTAAAAAATAGCCAGAATGACATTTAAAATGCTATAACTGAGTTGCAATCACGGATGGATGCAGCGGCGGCAAGGATGGATGAGGCAGAACAGAGAATCAGCGATATAGAGGACAAGCTTATAGAGAATAATGAAGCAGGAAAAAAAAAGGGAGATTAAGGCAAAAGAGCACGATTTAAGAGTTAGAGAAATCAGTGACTCAATAAAAAGGAACAACATCAGAATCATAGGGGTTCCAGAAGAGGAAAAGAGAGAAATAGGGGTAGAAGCGTTATGTGAGCAAATCATAGTGGAAAACTTTCCTAACCTGGGGAAAGACATGGACATCAAAATCCAGGAAGCACAGAGGACCCCCATTAGATTCAACAAAAACCGATCGTCCACAAGGCATATCATAGTCAAATTCACAAAATACTCAGGCAAGGAGAGAATCATGAAAGCAGCAAGGGAAAAAAAGTCCCTAACATACAAGGGAAGACAGATCAGGTTTGCAGCAGACCTATCCACAGAAACTTGGCAGGCCAGAAAGGAGTGGCAGGATATATTCAGTGTGCTGAATCAGAAAAATACATAGCCAAGAATTCTTTATCCAGCAAGCCTGTCATTCAAAATAGAAGGAGAGATAAAAAGTTCCCAAACAAAAATTAAAGGAGTTTGTGACCATTAAACCAGCCCTGCAAGAAATTTTAAGGGGGACTCTCTGAGGGGAGAAAAGATGAAAAAAAAAAAAAAAAAAAAAAAAAAAATATATATATATATATATATATATATATATATATATATATAAACACCAAAAGCAACAAAGATTAGAAAGGACCAGAGAACACCACCAGAAACTCCAACTCTACAAGCATCATAATGGCAATAAATTCATATCTTTCAGTACTCACTCTAAATGTCAATGGACTCAATGCTCCAATCAAAAGACACAGGGTAACAGAATAGATAAGAAAACAAGATCCATCTATATGGGTTTACAAGAGACCTACTTTAGACCTAAAGACACCTACAGATTGAACATAAGGGGATGGAGAACCATCATGCTAATGGTCGACAAAAGAAAGTCAGAGTAGCCATACTTATATCAGACAAACTAGACTTTAAAATAAAGACTGTAACAAGAGATGAAGAAAGGCATTATATCATAATTAAGGGGTCTATCCACCAAAAAGACCTATCAATTGTAAACATTTATGCTCCAAATGTGGTAGCACCCAAATATATCAATCAATTAATCACAAACATAAAGAAACTCATTGATAATAATACCATAATACTAGGGGACTTCAACAGCCCACTTACAACAATGGACAGGTCATCTAAACAGAAAATCAACAAGGAAACAATGGCTTTGAATGACACACTGGACCAGATGGACTTAACAGATATATTCAGAATATTTCATCCTAAAGCAGCGGAATATACATTCTTCTCCAGTGCACATGGAACGTTCTCCAGAATAGACCATATGCTGGGACACAAATCAGCCCTAAGTAAATACAAAAAGATAGAGATCATACCGTGCATATTTTCATACCACAGCGCTGTGAAACTTGAAATCAACCACAAGAAAAAATTTGGAAAGGTAACAAATACTTGGAGACTGAAGAACATCCTACTAAAGAATGAATGGGCTAACCAAGAAGTTAAAGAGGAAATTTAAAAGTATATGGAAGTCAATGAAAATGATAACACCACAACCCAAAACCTCTGGGATGCATCAAAGGCGGTCATAAGAGGAAAGTATATAGCAATCCAGGCCTTCCTAAAGAAGGAAGAAAGGTCTCAGATACACAACCTAATCTTATGCCTTAGGGAGCTGGAAAAAGAACAGCAGATAAAACCCCAAACCAGCAGAAGACAGGAAATAATAATGATTAGAGCAGAAATTAATGCTATCAAAACCAAAAAAAAAAAAAAAACAGTAGAACAAATCAATGAAACGAGAAGCTGGTTCTTTGAAAAAATTAACAAAATTGACATACCACTAGCCAGTTTGATCAAAAAGAAAAAGGAAAGGACCCAAATAAATAAAATCAAGAATGAAAGAGGAGAGATCACAACCAACACAGCAGAAATAAAAACAATAATAAGAGAATATTATGAGCAATTATATGCCAATAAAATGGGCAATCTGGAAGAAATGGACAAATTCCTAAAAACATATACACTACCAAAACTGAAACAGGAAGAAATAGAAAATTTGAACAGACCCATAACCAGTAAGGAAATCGAATTAGTAATCAAAAATCTGCCAAAAAACAAGAGTCCAGGGCCAGATGGCTTTCCAGGGGAATTCTACCAAACATTTAAGGAAGAGTTCACACCTATTGTCTTGAAGCTGTTCCAAAAAAATAGAAATGGAAGGAAAACTTCCAAAGTCTTTCTATGAAGCGAGTACTACCTTGATTCCAAAACCAGACAAAGACCCCACTAAAAAGGAGAACTATAGGCCAATTTCCCTCATGAACATGGATGCAAAAATACTCAACAAGATATTAGCCAACCGGCTCCAACAATACATTAAAAAAATTATTCACCATGACCAAGTGGGATTTATACCTGGGATGCAGGGCTGGTTCAATATCTGCAAAACAATTAACGTGATTCATCACATCAATAAAAGAAAAAACAAGAACCACATGCTCCTCTCAATAGATGCAGAGAAAGCATTTGACAAAATAGAGCATCCTTTCTTGATAAAAACCCTCAAGAAAGTAGGGATAGAAGGAGCATACCTCAAGATCATAAAAGCCATATATGAACGACCCAATGCTAATATCATCCTCAATGGGGAGAAACAAAGAACTTTCCCCCTAAGGTCAGGAACAAGACAGGGATGTCCACTCTCGCCACTGTTTTTCAACATAGTATTGGAAGTCTTAGCTTCTGCAATCAGACAACACAAAGACATAAAAGGCATCCAAATCAGCCAGGAGGAGGTCACACTTTCACTCTTCTCAGATGACATGATACTCTATATGGAAAACCCAAAAGAGTCCACCAAAAAACTGCTAGAATTGATTCCAGAAATGGACCCACAAACGTATGGCCAACTAATCTTTGACAAAGCAGGAAAGAATATCTCTTCAGCAAGTGGTGCTGGGAAAACTGGACAGCAACATGCAGAAGAATGAACGTGGACCACTTTCTTACACCATACACAAAAATAAACTCAAAATGGATGAAAGACATCAATGCAAGACAGGAAGCCATCAAAATCCTTGAGGAGAAAGCAGGCATAAACCTCTTTGATCTTGGCTGCAGCAACTTCTTCCTCAACACGTCTCCAGAGGCAAGGGAGACAAAAGCAAAATGAACTATTGCAACCTCACCAAAATAAAAAGTTTCTGCACAGCGAAGGAAACAATCAGCAAAACTAAAAGGCAACCGACAGAATGGAAGAAGATATTTGCAAATGGCATATCAGATAAAGGGTTAGTATCCAAAATCTATAAAGAAGTTATCAAACACAACACCCAAAAAAGAAATAATCCAGGGAAGAAATGGGCAAAAGATATGAATAGACACTTCTCCAAAGACATCCAGTTGGTCAACTGACACATGAAAAAAATGCTCAATATCACTCAACATCAGGGAAATACAAATCAAAACCACAATGAGATACCACCTCACACCTGTCAGAATGGCTAACATTAATGACTCCGGCAACAACAGATGTTGGTGAGGATGAAGAGAAAGAGGATCTCTTTTGCATTGTTGGTGGGAATGCAAGCTGGTGCAGCCACTCTGGAAAACGCTATGGAGGTTCCTCAAAAAACTAAAAATAGAACACCCTATGACCCATTAATTGCACTACTAGGCATTTATCCACAGGTTACAGGTGTGCTGTTTTGAAGGGGCCCATGCACCCCCATGTTTATAGCAGCACTATCAACAATAGCCAAAGTATGGAAAGAGCCCAAATGTCCATGGAGGGTTGAATGGAGAAAGAAGATGTGGTATATATATACAATGGAGTATTATTCGGCAATCAAAAAGAATGAAATCTTGCCATTTGCAACTATGTGGATGGAACTGGAGGATATTATGCTAAGTGAAATTAGTCAGAGAAAGACAAATATCATCTGACTTCACTCATATGAGGACTTTAAGAGACAAAACAGATGAACATAAGAGAGTGAAACACAAATAACATAAAAACAGGGAGGGGGACAAAACAGAAGAGACTCATAAGTATGGAGGACAAACTGAGGGTTGCTGGAGTGGTTGTGGGAGGGGGGATGGGCTTAATGGGAAGGGGCACTAAGGAATCTACTCCTGAAATCATTGTTGCACTATATGCTAATTAATTCGATGTGAATTTTTAAAAATAATAAAAATAAAAATAAAAATAAAATTGCTTTAACCGGGAGCCATTCTAAAACCCATAATGTTCACTGGGTATCCCTGGACTAGAGAGAACTAGTCTTCTTCAAAGAACCAAAGACAAAGAAAAAAAAAAAAAAACCCTTTTCTCTCTTGATTTGTGAGCCCCTGGGTTGCTCGAATGCTTCTCTTCAAAGATTCTATTTCGCATTTCATGCCTGTCATTTTATTTTCTGCTACCTGCTTAGAAATAACCTTGTCTTTCTGGTACTTAGTTATACCACATAAATCCTTCTGCCATTTCTAAGAAAGCACAGAACTGTGCTCTGACAGCCCTTCGTGGACAGCCAGGCTGCAGGGGCACAGCCCGGCGCTGCCACCTAGGCTGGCTTAGTGTGAAAACATCCGCCGGAATTTGTGAAATGGGATTTAATTGGTGCTGAATAAACTCTGTTTTAAAATTCCTCACACATCGGCCTCTGCTCCTGGGTGACAACAATCTGCATCTGCTCCGCTTTGTAACAGAATCCTGGTCCCGTAGCCCTGTGCCCGAGAAAGAGGCAGCGACAGGACACCCCCCCCACCCCATCCCCCTGCACCCCCTTTCCGAGCTGTCAATCATCTGCCAGCTCTGCTCCCTGCTGCCCCGGGAGAGGCTCCAGGCGGTGCGTCCTCACTCTCTCCTAACAAAGGAAGCCAGAACTACCGAGGAGCCCACACGGAACTTTGGGGCAGAATTACAAGCTTTCATCTGATGGAGAACTGTTCTCATTAATGGCAGCGTGGCGCTCACGTGCAACTTTAAGAAACGGGTGCAACTGCTTGATACTGATGGAGGAAGCACAATGAGACCCCTGGTTAGTGAAAGTCTGAGAGCTTAGCAGGAAAGCCTGTGCCCCACCCCAGGTTTGCCATTCCCGGGGCCACTGAGAAAGCCACAGATGCTGTTTTTAGTGGGTGTGGGTTTGTCCTTTGGGGTAGGACTGGGGGAGTGGGGGCGGGGCGGGATGCGTGACTCACCCATGGGTTGTTGGTATATAGACCCCTGGAACAAAGAGTAGAGGGGAGCCGGGAGGATGGATCGGGGTTACCTGGATGACAGAATCTTCCTCCACTTGTGGAAATGGGGGGCGAGCTTAGAATCAAGATGGCAGGTAGATTTCATCCAGTGCAGTGGTAGTAACTACCCGGAAGACAGTAGTGAGAAGAATTTCAATTCTCTATCTGGGCTCCAGGGAGGAAAAGGTATTGTGATTAATTAGTAGTCACATAGCTTGATTCAGTTTGAAGAAGGCTTAACTTCCATACACTAGCTGGTGAGTTAGGAAGTTTGGGGCTGATATCCAGTGAGTTACTTGCGTTAGGAGACAGGGCAATTACTCAACACAGTACATAGAATTCTTCATGATAAGGGCCTAGTAGTCGCTCCGGTGTCGTGTCCCACCCCACCCCATCTCTTGCTTTATATACCCATCATGGTTCTCTGAACACAGTCTTGGGCAACCAGAAAACCCATGCCCAAGACCACTGAGCTCTACCCTTCAGAGACCAGAGCAGAGGCCCCAGCAGCACACTGCAGATGCAGGGGGCCAGGGGGATTTGGAGATGTGGGCCCCGCAAGGGGGTAGCAGCAGCAAAGGCGGAGGCTGCTATGGTGCCAGCCCCAGGCAGTGCTATGCGGTGAGCCCCATTCAGCCGGGGCCCAGCGAAGCCTTCAGACCAGAAGAACCTCAGGAAAGAAGGGTTACTGGGCAGTAAGGAGGCGCAGCTCTGATGGCCATCTGAGAAAAGCTACCATTTAGGGATGGGGATGAATTGAGTCCCCTTGGTGAAGGAATCTAAGAAAGCAGGGATTTTCCAGAGCAGTGGCCCTGCCCCAGGGTATGGGGTCCATAGGCTTGTGATATAGAACAGGGCAGGGAGACTTATGGGCCTCTCAGCCCCACTCATCATGGGTTTGAGCCAAAAGACAAAGATGGGGTGAGGCTCTGCAGCTCCCATCTTAGCTGTGTAACCCACAGACACATCATTTAAACTCTGAGTTTCAGTTTCCTCATCTGTTAAATGGGAGCGGTCAGACCCATGCCACAGGGCCATGGTCCACTCACTTATTCACTTGTTGCACATTTATTATGTGCCCAGCAAGTGCCAAGTGCAGAGGTAGCTGCTGGATGAATAAGACATAGTCCCTGAGCTGGAACCAGGAATTTAGGCACAAAAACAGAGTCATAAAGCAAAGAGGAAATGCTTGGCTGCTTTTCCCATTTCACATGGATAATGACCATGTAGGGGAACTAATGCCCAGCCTAGAATTAGAAGGTATTTGAGAAATACTGGTGTTGGGGGACGTCATTGAGAAGATGCGACTGCTGTTGACCCGCGTGCTGGACCCCAGCCATCAGAGGCTCTTCACCCTCTCCCCTGTCCTTGGAATGTGCATTTCACTTGCCTTCCCCACACCCAGAGGCTGCCCTCAGGACACAACCTTGAGATAGTGCTGAGACCATCTGGTTGGTATGCTCAACTGAACCCACTTAAGGCCTCCATATAAACTTTTAAGATTTTGCAGCAGGTGTGGAATCTACACATCTTGCTGCCACTCAGGACAAGCCTTGTATATAAGTTCCCTTGACTATGTAACCTGCTGCCCACCCATCTGGTCGGCCCACCTCCTTCTTTAGACTCTTCTGATCCTCTGCCTCCAGAAGATGGAGGGTGGAGGTGGGGGGTGGGGAGGAGAGGTTCAGATTACATTTGGGAAGCTCCCCAGGAGTTTAGAAACACCAAGTGGATGACAGAATCTGACAGGGCAGCCTGAGGGAGGCCTGGAAGTTAGTGGGGAGGGGGAGAAAGGGAAGGGAGACTTTGCTTGAGCTGCCTTAGGGCAAAAGCTTTGGAGCCCTGAGCGTATCTGTGAGCCCTGGCCACACTGAGAGTAACTTGTGAGCAATCTCCTCTTCCCCTAGCTGTCTTCCTGAGACCCCAGCAGTCTCTGGGGCCATCCCCCTGGCTCTCCCGCAAAAGGGGCAGCTCAGTTCTTGCCCACAACCCCCAAATTTGCCTATCTGTATCCATTTTGCTCTTTCTTCTCCTTTGACAATATTCTGCGGGTAGATGCCAGCTAAGTGTATACTCAGGTGTGATGGCTATGAGGTTAAGCTGAATCTACAAATGGCAAATCCCTCTTCTAACCACTGCTCTGCTAGCCATGATTATCCACCCAAGATGCAAAATAACCCGATGACCTGGAAATAGCTGGGAAAGCATTCAAATTAACAACCCAGACAAGACTGATCATTTAACTTTTTCACTCGCAGAAAGAGTAATACTTAGGGTCTCTAACACCTTCTAAATGCATATGAAACAACTTTAACAATAGGTGGATAATCAAATTGTTCTGAATAATCCAATCTAGTGTTTTCCAGCTTCTTCTTCATGCTAATTTATTCTGACATGGCTTTTCAATAATGAAAATCTGTTCTTGTAGAATCCATTTCATCGAGATTTTCCATATTAAAATGGAGATGGAAATGTCGTGGAGAATTAGATTACTTGTCCTCCTTCCAGCGCCTGGCATTCCTGGGGAGGGGCTTTGTGTCGCACTGGATAACCAGATGGCATTAATTGGAGAGGAGAGTGTACCTTCCATGTCAGGCCAGGCAATTATTTTTAAAGTGCTCTTTCTATCTAGCCATCTCGTCGAAGCCTCTTGCCTGCACAGACTTCATTGGTTCCTTCCCTCATAAAATTTATTAATTTTCAAAGGGTTTTCAGCCCTAATCATTACCACCATGGTGGAAAAGTAGTTCAAATAAATGCCTCAGTGACTAGAACACGTGTTGGTGTCTCATTCTGGAGAAACACTTTCTGGGCAAACCAAATCCTTAACATCAGAAACAAAAAGACAGATTGATAAATAAAGACAGATTTGGGGAGCACCTTCTGGGCACAGGTCCCCTGCTGTGGGCTTCTCCATCTTCAGGGCATGTAAGAATCAGCTGGGCAAGGTGTTAAATATGTGGGTTTCTGGGACCCACTCTCAGAGATTCTGAATCAATCGGTGCTCAATAGTTGTTAGCTGCCAAAGCCAAACTATGTATAATACACTCTTCGTAAATCTCCTCTGGCAGTTTGCTGTATGCGGTAGTGTTGGGCTGGCATCAGCTCCCCTTCTCGAGCACTCCTTGGAAGGTCGTAATCAAATATGGGACAGGCACTCTTTCCAAAAGCTATGTGAACAATAATTAATTCACATCAAATAATATTAATTTGGTTATTGCTATAGAGGTGAGGCATCTCCGTGGCCCCATAGTTCTAATCTTTTTGTTTTATCTAGTAGCATTGGTTTTCCTTGGTTCTTCAGCACCACTTCCTAAAATCCCCTACAGGATTATGCTAATTCAGCTCTTCTCAAATATGTCTCTAAATAATAACATTGAGAATAACAATAATGACAATAATAAATATTTACCAGCAACTTACTATATAGCAGTAAGCTCCCTGCATGTTCTGTCTCACTGAATTCTCACAGCCACCCTAGGTGACATGCACTATTGTTATCCCTCATCTTACAGATGAGCTGTGCATTACCAGAGGCTTCCCCAGTTGCACATGGCCATGGAGGTATTAGCCGGGCCATCTGGGTTTTTTGGAGTTCTCGTATGTAGGACAAAGTAGGATGGTTCGTCCAGGACTGAAAGGGTTTTCTGGGAATTGAGACTTCCTTTCCTAAAACTGGGAAAATCAGGATGAGTTGATCACCCTCTTCCTATATGAGGTGGTTTTTTTTGGCAGGGGGAGGGTTCCAAATTCAGAAAGAATGGTTCCAAATTCTGAAAGGAAAGTTGAGTCCTATGATCCAAAGATGGAGTCCAAATGGTTTGTTTAAGAGACAAGAAGCAGGGGTGTGTGGGTAGCTCAGTCAGTTAAGTGTCTGACTCACGGTTATGGGATCAAGCCCCACATCGGGCTCCATGCTGAGTATGGGGCCTACTTAAGATTCTCTCTCTCTCTCAAATGTCCATTGACTGAAGAATGGATAAAGAAGTTGTGATACACACACACACACACACACACACACACACACACACACACTGGAATATTTCTCAGCCATGAAAAAGAATGAAATCTTGCCATTTGCAATGACGTGGATGGTACTAGAATGTATTATGCTGAGCAAAATAAGTCAGACAGAGAAAAACAAATTTCACTCATATTTGGCATTTAAGAAACAAACCAGATATACATATTGGGGGAGCGGGGAGAGGAGAGAGGGAAACAAACCACAGGAGACTCTTAATGATAGAGAACAAACTGAGGGTTGAAGGGAAGTGGATGAAGGATGGGCTAGATAGGTGATGGGTAGGTACCAAGGAAGGCACCTGTTGTGATGGGCACTGGGTATTGTATGTAAGTGAGTCACTGAATTCTACTCCTGAGACCAATCAATATTGAACTGTATGTTAATTAACTAGAATTTAAATAATAAAAAAATATCCTCTCTCTCTCTCTCTCTCTCTCTCTCTCCCTCTGCCCCTCTCCCTCACTGGAGCACTCTCTCTCTCTCTCAAAAAAAAAAAGAAAAAAAGAAAGAAAGAAAGAAAGAAGGAAGGAAAGAAAGAAAGAAAGAAGGAAAGAGAAAGAAAGAAAGAAAGAAAGAAAGAAAGAAAGAAAGAAAGAAAAAGAAAGAAGGAAGGAAGGAAGGAAGGAAGGAGAGACAAGAAGCAACCAAAAGCCGTGGCACAGCGTCAGGAAAATGAATGTGAAAACATCAGATTTGAATACTTGAATACTTCATTGTGGTCTGTGACAATGAGATAAAGTGGCTTTGACTTGCCAGCTACAGCGTGGTACATGGTATGTCAGCCATATTTAAAGGGCCAGATAAAGGGGTGCCTGGGTGGCTCAGTCAGCTGAGCACCCAACTTTGGCTGAGGTCATGATCTTGCAGTTCCTGGGTTCGAGCCCTGTGCCCAGCTCTGTGCTGACAGCTCAGAGCCTGAAGCCTGCTTCAGATTCGGTGTCTCCCTTTCTCTCTACCCCTTCCCCGCTTGTGCTCTGTCTCTGTCTCTCAAAAATAAATAAACGTTAACAAGTTTTTAAATAAATAAATAAAGAGCCAGATATGGGGGCGCCTGGGTGGCACAGTGTGTTAAGCATCTTGACTTCCAGCTCAGGTCATGATTTCATGGTTTGTGAGTTCCAGCCCCGTGTTGGGCTCTGTGCTGACAGGTCAGAGCCTGGAGCCTGCTTGGGATTCTGTGTCTCCCTCTCTCTCTGCCCCTCCCCACTTGTGCTCTCTCTCTCTCAAAAATAAATAAACTTTACAATAAATAAAGGGCCAGATATGAAGGGCACATCTCTGCTCTTCTCCTGTCCTCTTTCTAAGGTCCTGAGGCTCGTCCAGAAATGCCTGTTGTGCATTGTGTTCTAGAACAATCTAATGCCATCCCCAGTCCTACGACTCAATCTCAACTCTCAGGACCTCTTAGGAAAAGCAGTGGCAAGAGCGGCAGCTCCATTCCTGCTTCCCAGGAGCATATGCACAACAGCTCCCTTCACACCTCTCCAGCAGAGAAAGTCAGGTAGCTCCTGGGTTTGTGCCACTGCGCTGCACCCACCAAGTGTTAGGTACAGAGAGGATATTGCCCTCCCACCCCCACCACCCGGGATAACAGGAGGCTGCAGGAATCCTAAGTTTCAAAAAAACAATGTCTGAAGTCTTTACTCCGGATTAGAGGATTTCCTCCAGAAGCAGCCTGAAGCCACGGGGAACGCGGAACCAAAGAGCTACCAGAGCTTAGAACAGACGGTTGAGTCCGAAAAGTTAAGGAAGAGACTCCAAGAAGTTTTGAGAACCAAAGGAACCAGAAGCAGCAAAGAGCAACGACGTATGACATCCGAGGACCAAGGAATCAAAAGCTGGAGTTTGAAGTCCAAAGCAACCTAGGACAATTGTCTAGAGCAAGTATAATTGTCGGCAGCTGGCTTTTGTGGCCCAGTGCTGCCTGGGTGTGTGTGGGCAGGTGTTTTTAAAGAGACAGTTAAATATTATAGAAGACACACAATTTCATAAGGGGAGGAGGATGAGTTTTCTTTCCTTGGTAGCTGCCATTATGTCTCTCCTACCTCCCTCTGGCTCCCATTCTTCCATCAGCTGACTCAGACTTTACTTCTGTTCTCCAGTGCAGGCTTTTCTCCCCAACCAACATGCAGACACTTTTGCCTACATTTACTCTCTATTTACTGACTGCCTACCATTCCAGTTATCTGCTGCTGGGTAACAAAGCACCGCAGAACTCAGCAGTTTCAAACAACAACCATTTATTTGCTCATGATTCAGCAAGTCAGCTGGGCAATTCTTCTGGACTGTTTGGCAGGTGGGGCTGTGGGAAATCTCTGCAGCCAGCTGGGTCCAGCTGGGACTGTAGGTCTGGCATGGCCTTCACTCACATGGCCAGTAGTTGGCAGACTGGTTAAGGTCTAGGAAACCCTGGCTGGGACAACTCATCATCTGTGCTTCATTGGGTCTGTCAGCCTCCAGGAGGCTAACCTGGGATTTTTCACATGGTGATGGAAGGATTTCCAGTCCCAGACAAGGGTAAGCCTCAGTGCTCTAGTACTTTTAAAGCTGTACTTGGATCATGTACGTTAATGTCCCTTTGGCCAAATCAAGTCATGTGGCCAAGCTCAGAGTCAGAGGAGGAGAGGTAGACTCTACCTTTTGATGAGAGGAACTACAAAGAATTTGCGCCCACTTTCTGCAATTTACCACACCTACCATATACCAGGCACCGTTCTAGACTCTAAGGAGAACACCATGCAGAAAACAGACACAAATCCCTGCCTTTTCTTTCCCAGCATGATTATAGCAATATATGGTAACTGTATAGACAGTCTATTATTAATAACATAGTAACTATAATTAGAGTAAATCTAGGGAAAGGTAGTATAGTGGGCTTTCTGTTTATTCCATGTTGTAATGTTACCCTTTTCTGGACTTTTTTTCCTTCTAAATCTTTTCTTAAGCCACTTTATTTAGACATAATTCACATACCATATAATCCACCAATTTAAAGTGTACAATTCAGTGCTTCTTAGTCTATCCACAGAGTTGTGCAGTCATCACCTAATCTAATTTTAGAACATTTGCTTCTCTAAACACTGCTGCAAATATTAGTGGTCCCCCTTCCCATCGGCGCATCCCTACTTCTCCCCCACCCCCTACTCCCGCCAACTCTTGATTGGAGATCAAGGAAGGAAGAGATCTGTCAAAAGTCACCAGAGAACAAAGGCAAACAGTGCTAGAATTAAAAACTAAGTGGAAGGATACACAAAGAGAAACTTCCTCTCGGATCTGCTCTTCCTGCCTCCCCTCACCGCCAGCAGTGAACTTGGCCAGTCCAGACTTGAAGAGGACCAGCAGGTTGTGTTCATTCATCTTTCATCTATTTAGTGGGTGATCATTGGGCCAGGCCCTGGGAATATAGATGAAGGTATGGGCCGTGCTCTAAAGAAGCTCAGACAGAGACCAGAGGTTGGGGAATGGGGGTGCAACATAGTAAGAGTCATGAGGACAATGTAGCTTACGGATGTAGAGATGGCCACCAGGTAGAGACAGTCTACCTCACGATAAAACCAACATAGATGAGGAGGGGAGGAACACCTAGGCAGAGACAGGAGAAGGGCCACCTGCTAATGACATTGTTGGGGCTCCATACCCAAACAACCCACAAATGTGCCTCAGATTTCCTGGGCACTTGACACACAGTGTCTCCTCTCTCTCTCTCTCTCTCTCTCTCTGAAGTTAGGCACCTGTCACTTGCAATCAAAATCCAATGTGTTCAAACTAATACGTGGCTCAGCCCCCTCCTGCCTCCTTTGCCAAGTATCATCAGAGAGTTTGAAAGTTTGGGTGATGTCTTCATCTCACTGTTGTCTGCAGAGGCCAACTCGAATGGTACCTCCTCCCAAGGAATTTCCATGGACACCAACTGCTCTTAAGCTCCCTGGGTTATTAGGGAACTTGAGGAGGTAACCGTGGAAGGGCAGGTGGGAAGTCAGATAGCAAAAGCACAGAAGAGAGCATAAGCAGCAGAGTTAGGTGAGCCTGGACCACTTACTTTTCTGTACCTGTAAAGCAGAAATAATGTTATCTACCCTTCAGACTTGGGTGAGGATTACATGAGATGATGTAGGTAGCTGTGCTGATCACAGGGCTTAGAAAAATCATTTAGTGCCCAATTTAACTTCATCTCCCTCCCTTCTCCTTGATTTTGATTCTCAGGAGAGAGGACTCAGTTTGTGGGGACCTAGGTTAAGGTGTTTTATCCTGTTTGCTCATTGATATCACTTACTCAACATATGACCACAAATGTGAACAAAACCTGGACCCTACCTTTGAGGAGCTCTGAATCATTAACTCCGAAGAAGTGTGCTGTAAGAACTGGAGGTAGGGAGAGAGGAAAGGAATGATCACTGACCTCAGGGCCAGGCGGAGAGCTTCAGGCCAGTCCCCGAGGCGTGATGTGATGGAGAATCACCCAGCGATGATTGCTTCCTACTGGGTTGTGTTGAGAGCGCTGCTAAATGTAGCTCGAAATGCAATGTCTGTGACACCATTTGGCGTAATTGTGCAGTTTCTCTCCAGGAAGGCTGAGCTGCTCATGGGCAGAGGCAGGGAAGCTGATTGGCTAGGTGGGTGGGGTGGCCCACAAGGGGCTGAGGACCTAGGGGATGTTAGGGAGTCTACAGAGTGAGTGCTGGGAGCCCAACGGGGGATGCTGGGCTGTGGATAGAGATAAGAATGTCGTTCACAATAGGACCCTTTCTCCAGAGGCTGTCACGAGGCATCACATGGAGGGCACCTGCTGTTCTGTGGAGGCAGTGGGTGACCAGGCATCCGCCTCTCCGTAATGGGCCAGGGACACAGTTACAGTTTTGGATGTTTACAAACAGGGCATCTTGATTGTGGAAAAGGCTTGAGACTGTTCTCTGCTGTGAAACAGATACCATCTAAGGCTGCTGCATAGACAGCCTTGAACTCGGGACAGCTGCAGAGAAAAATTGCTCTCTGGTTTCTTCCCACGAGCACCAATCAGTGCCTTGGGTCCAAGCAGAGAGCTGTAAAGAGTTAGCAGGGCCCTTCAGACGGTCCCCAGCCAAGGAGACTGTAAGTTGACTTTCTGCAAAAGGTAGAGAGACTGGGTTTCTGCTTGAAAGGCATTTCTTCTGACTTTGATAACTATTTGGAGGTTAGGGAAGGGGGACCAACTGACACACACCTAGGGAACAACGATGTCATCCAGACAGGAATGCATCGCTTCAGAACGAGTTGAGATGAGAGCTTCCCACACCCTCACGAGGGCTATATGGGGACACATGGCCTGAGTCACTCGTGGCAACTCCCACTCACAAGCCAGACGGTCACACAGAGAGTGAACAGCTCGCTGTGACTTCTGGACAGTCTGTGAGTGGAGTGAAGGAGCCATCTTTAGGAACTGGCAATAGGCAGAACTCTCCATTCTCCACTCTGGAGACACTTGAAAGGCTCCAGTTGCTTGAGGCATCATTTTCTTGGTCCCTTTGATTGCCTTTTGAGGGGTGTCATGGAAGAATCTAAGAAGCGTTTGGAGTTCGACTGAGCTGGATTCAGACCTGGTCTCACACTGTCTAGCTGTGTCAGCCTGCCAGAGTTTCACAGGCTCTCTGAGCTTTGTTTTCCTCCACTAGAAAGTGAGGATAACAAAACCCTCTTGGGATTGTTAGGATCACCGAGCACGGACCACAGTAGGCACGTGATAGGTGCTGATTCCCTCCCCTTCTTCTGGGCTTCCTGGGTGCCTACCCCTTTAAGTGAGAAAGAGCGGTACTTCCCAAACCCCAGGCACAGACAGAACAGTGTTAATCAACACAGTAAACAGAAGGAGGGGATTGATTTGTTCCCCTTCTCACACAAAGCTGAGCACACGACAGGTTATGGTTTTGAATATTAATGCATTTGAAGTGAGAAGAACCACTTATAACAGAAACTGTCTTGCTTGCAAAGATTTATTCCCCATGTAGTTTTCCATGGCTCATAAAAGGTGATGGATGAACGTAATTTTTAGTTTAATTTCTTGCCGTGCAGTTCAGTAATTTTTGAGATAAACTCAAATTACTAAGGTTCTGGAACTGTTCAAAGCAACGAGGAGCCATGCACATCTGGTTGTACATAGGACACGGCATGTTTAATTTTTCAAGCCAGCCAAGGAAGGGGTGATTAGAAATCCCAGCACATATGTAAACCGTGTTATCTTTAAAGTTCGCTTCTGCCGTCTCCAAATGCAATCCAAACCTCCCTTTAAGAAAATTTCTGTTGGCTCCTTGGGGGAAGGAGGCAGGGACATGGATAGGTGGGAGGGACATACAGCTTTTTTTGTTTTAGATATTTTATAGCTGTTACAAAAATACATATTAGAATGTTTACAAAATGGAAAAGTAAGTAGTACTTAAGATTATGAAAAATATCTGTTTGGATTTTAAAATTGATTTGATTTTTTTCCTATGGATTTTATTTTATTTATTTTATTTAAATTTTTTAATGTTTATTTATTTTTTAGAGAGAGAGACAGCAAGACAGAGTGTGAGCAGGGGAGAAGCAGAGAGAGAGAGAGGGAGATACAGAATCAGAAGCAGGCTCCAGGCTCCGAGCTGTGAGCACAGAGCCAGACACAGGGCTCGAACTCATGAACTGCAAGATCATGACCTGAACCAAAGTCAGACATTTAACTGACTGAGTCACCCAGGCGCCCCATATTTTATTTTATTTTTCAATGGTTATTTATTTATGAGAGAGAAAGACAACACAAGCAGGGAGGGGCAGAGAGAGAGGGAGACGCAGAATCCAAAGCAGGCTCCAGGCTCGAGCTGTCAGCATGGAACCTGACGCAGGGCTCAAACTCATGAACTGTGAGATCATGACCTGAGCCTCATGACCTGAGCCAAAGTAAGATGCTTAACCAACTAAGCCACCCAGGTGCCCCTTCCTATAGATTTTAAATGGTTATAAGGCAAGATAAGAATGGATCCTTTAAAAAAAAATCAGCCATATGTTGTATAATAAGGGAAAATCTGAATTTCAGAGTTAATCTGAGCTAAGCATGCATAAGGACAAGTGACCATGACGTAAACTGACACCGGCAGTGACAACCTGATTGTTAGAGGCTGTAATGGGCCAAACGGCAAATCTTTATAGACTGGTTTACTCTGCAAGTAGTAAACAAATAAACAGATAAATAAACAATGAAATAAATGAGTGTGGCTAAGTAGTGACTGAAGGTAATTAACAGTGTGACAAAGGTTAATCATTTTTTAGTAAGGATTTATGTTTCCATTTCAAAAAAACAAGTCTTGCTCTATGTTGTAACTTGGATGTGTTCCTATTTATTAAGCAGTGTTAGGTTAAATAAAATATGCTACTACCCTTCTAATGAAGGTCTTTTCATGCTTATAATCTTCCTGCAAACAAAGGGAGAAAAGAGAAATGTTCAAACAGACATGTGTTTTGCGCTCTATCGCCGACAATAGCCTAAAAAGAATTCTTCTATATCAGCAATTTAACGGGGGTGACACTGTCCACACCCAGAATTACACTCTCAGTCTGGACGGCCAGATATGTTTGCAGCATGCCAGGCACAGCCGAAGTTTTGAAAATAGTGGGCCAAAAAACCCTCTCAGTCTTGGGATGATTCTGGTTCTACGGCTGGAACGGTCTTCAGAGGTCAGAAAATTATGCCTGCATTACCAGAAGGTAAAGATTTAATACAAACTGTTATGACAGTTTAAATATCTGTGAATCCCCAGTACCGTCATCATTGGGCATGTTGGATGCTCTGTAAAACTTCTACTGATAGGAAAAAACAACAGCCTATAAACTTGCCAAAGGGGTGGCATAAACAAGAGGATAAGGCACAAAATAAAATAAAATGAGCTATAGCCTTACCAATCTCCATTTACTTATCTGTCACTTGCAATACCACTGGTTTCGGAAAAGAATTCAAAGTGGCTTTTCACGAAAGGTTCAAAAGTAGTATCACCCAGAAATAGAATAACAAAGCCGTAGCACGTAGGAAAAGATGTTTGGTCCTTCATGGCTACTTTACCGCTCGGATTTGCCCTCACACTGAGCAGCAGAGTCACCTAAAACCAGGTCTTCCACACCTTCAGTCTTTGCCGGGAAGGCCCTGCACCTGAATGATTGTCCGGGCTCCAATGCTATTCACGCTTAGGCCCTTGTGTTCGGCCTCACTCCTTTGGTTTGACCTTCAGTGCCTCTCTCTGATTATCCCTCTGGTTTATTATGCAGGAGGAAATTGATCCAAGATCAAGGAGAGGGATTTAATACAAATTGCTACTGACATGGTATACCAATTTAAGCATTTATTGACTCTAACAAACTATGTTCAGCCATGCTAGCGCACACCCATTTACATCTCTTGTCTGCAGGCTTGGGAAGCCCCGGTTCACTCAAAAGTCAGTGGTAACCACCACTGGCGTTAGCTTTCGAAGGAGCTCTTTCCTCAGCAATGATCAGTTTTTGCCCATCTTTTGATATCACCACTTTTGGGTCTCTCGGGGCTGTGCCAGTCTGCCTCTGTCCTCAGAGAACAAATGTAGGCTCCCGGTAGGCTCTAGACTAGTGGCTTGTAAATCGTTTTGACCCAGGGGCACATGGGTGGCTCAGTCAACTGAGCATCTGACTCTTGGCTTCGGCTCAAGTCACGATCTCACGGTCTTGTGAGTTCGAGCCCTACATCAGACTCTGTGCTGACGGCATGGAGCCTGTTTGGGATTCTCTCTCTCCCTCTCTCTGCCCCTCCCCTGCTCATGCTCTCTCTCAACAATAAATGAATAAACTTTAAAAAAAATTTTTTGACCCAGAACCCACGGTAACAAATACATTCTTGACCACAACCTGGAACACACACACACATACACACATACATACACACACAGACTGCAACCAAAGTTTTATTTAAAAATAAACAAAAACAAAACCTAAACTTTACTACACAAGCTGCATGCTGATTTTTCTATTCCATATGTTCTTTTTCAAAAATTTGGGTCAGGAGGCTCTAAATCAATTTCACAATCCCCTAAAAGCATGTGACTTGCAGTTTCAAAAACTCTCATCTTGTGTAGTAGACAGTTCTGGGCTTATCTGCTGGGAACCAGGCCCTTATCAACATTGTTTTCTGCATTCAGACTGTCCAACTACAGCTGAACGATTCTCAGGATACCGCTGGATTTTACTAGTTATCTGACCACTGGTTTAAGGGCCATCCTCAGTAAAGTCGGTACGCATGCACGTGGACACACACACACCTCCCTCTATTCTGTTGTTCCCATAGAATTTCTGATGGATCTCTTCTAGTTATGGAATATGCCAAGTTGTCGTGGCCACAGTCAATAACAACCTTCACTGCGTTCACCACCCTGAGTTGTCTAGCCCTCCAGATTTTCCAGCACAACCCCATGCCTGATGCTTCTCTGCCCCACAAGCTAGCCCCTGAGGGCAGACAGGGCGTCAAACCATTGAGGTAAAGGATGGTCTTTCAACCCCTTGAAAGTAAAGATAAGAAAAGAGCAAGGACAAGCGTTTTGTAGGGATGTTGACATGATTCTCATTAACTAATAAAAGGAAATGTATTTCAGCCAGCGACACAAATTTTTTCCTAGAAGTAAACACAGAGGAATTTATTGTGGGATATTCTTATAGCTTCAGTAAACTTAAGATGCATAAAAGCTGCTGGAGTCTTAATCTATATATAAAGAATTCTACAGTATATGTCTTGGGTTTTGTCATTATTTATGCAGTTAATGTTTCTAGGTTTATTTTAAAAGTGTTCTTCTAGATTTATTCCTAGATTTCCCCAAAGAGCATCTATTTAACCAACTGGCAGAACTGGGTTCAGATAGCCCTGAAGCAACCTTGAAAGGAATTCAACACTTGCTACTTAGGCTGCCTGACTACACACCCCCTCTTTAACCCCCTGAGCTACAATCTGATTACTTTTTACCCCCTTGAGACCAGACTTCAGTATTTCTCAGCTGAACCTTTTCTCTAGGTATCAGACAGGATAGGCTAAGTTATGCTGTAGTAACAAACAACCCTAAAACCTTAGTAGCATAAAGTAACTGGGTTTATATCTCACCTATGCCACATGTGTCCATCCCACATTGGTCCGCCATATGTCCTCACTCAGGGACTCTGGTTTATAGAGTCTCCATATCTAGAATTGTACCAGTCACTGTGATAGGGAAAAAGAGGCATAGGATATTGAGCATCGCCCCTCAAAGTCTTCTATCTCATAGTGTCAGATGTCACTTCGGCTCTCATTTTACTCACTAAAACAAGTCACATAGTAATGCCTAACATCAAAAGAATGGAAGGAGTATCATATTACCTTGTTCCGAGGAAAGATACATATGAAGTTTTGTGAACAGTCTTTCTCCTCATCAATAAAAAGGATGCTTTTCCTCTACCTCTCAGCAGCATTTAACTCTGTTGACCATCTACCTTCCTTGAAATTCTCTTCCTCTTTGGCCCTGCTCACTTCTTCTCTGACTCCTCCTATTACTCTTGGTTAACTTTTTTTAAAGTTGATTTATTTTGGAGACAGAGAGACAGTGGGGGAGGGGCAGAGAGAGACGGGGAGAGAGGATGTGAAGCAGGCTCTGTGCTGACAGCAGATCGCCCAATGTGCAGGGCTTGAACTCACGGACCACAAGATCATGACCTGAGACCAATTCAGAACCAACTGAGCCACCCACATGCCCACCTATTACGCTTCTTTTCTCCCTCAAAAAGCATGCGTCCCCACCTTCTGAGCTAAGATTTCATCCAGAATGGACCAAGATGGGGCCTAGAGGAAGCCAAATTCAAACTTTTATCTTTAGCCCTACAAAGAATGATCATCTTGGAAAACTAGGGCAAAAGTAAATATGCATGAATTTACAAAAACACATTTTTCTCCAAGTTCTTTCTTTTTAAATAGACAATACAACCAACTGTCTAGAAATCCCACTTTGGAAAATCTACCTAACAGAAATAAAAGCTCCAATATATAAGGATATATCTAACAAAATATTTATTGCATCATTGTTTAGAGAAGTAAAAATCTGGGAAGAACATAAATGTCCAGGAATAAGGGATGTGCTCGATTCAACTGTAATATATTCATATCATAAATTATTATGCAACTCTTTAAAAGATTGAAATAAATCTGTCTCTACTTGCCCATGGTGTACTGTTAAGTACAAAAAGTGATTTGCAGAGTTACATTTATAGTACAATTCCATTTCTATGAAAACAAACACCAACACCAACCATAAAGGTCCTAAATACGTGTTTCTGTTTGAGCATAAAGGAAATTGTAAAAAACATACAACAGCTTATTAATGTTGATCATCTCAGGAGGATTGGAACGGAGAGCAGTGGGAAGAGATTTTTAACCTTCTAAAAACATATCTCAGGAGGGTCTCATAGATGATGAACATTGATACTGTGATTTTTTATTTAATGTATGAAAAGGTAAATATAAAAACAAAAACCGAGAAGAGTTTCAATTAAGCAAAATAGTACCAAAAATAAATTCTGTAATTTCAACACCTTCACCCTGCCACATGGCCCTCCCCTGTCCAGATTTATTTCACCGCTGCAATCCCAATCTACTTATCAGCTTTTTACTTAACTCCACACCTTAAATGCTTTTTCTCATCACACCTCAGTCCTTACAAAGATCATTCCCTTTACCTTCACCACCTTCCAAAGGGCCAATAAACTGTAACTTATCAAACCACTATTTCAAAGCAGATAGCGCGATACCATCACAATACTAGGTCTGTCATCCTAGTTCATGCTTTTAAACATTATTTTTCCTTGAGGTCCCTTTTATGTAATGAATTTTTGATGTACAAGCAATATTAGCTTTTCTTTATTCTAGAATGATTTAGAAGGTAAACACTCTGTTTTTACATTGCTCATCATGAACTTCAGACCTTCTATAAATATTCTGTGTACCGTCACCATCAATTTAAATCTATCTATTCCAGCATAACTTCAGACTTTCTTTTATGGCAGATAAGGAATTAGATTCTTTTTGGATTTTCTTACTTCTTTCATGCCTCCTCATTGACCATTAGCATAATCTGAGAGCTAATATACCTCCTTCTGTGTCTTCTATACCCTGCGTTCATCCAAGCAAATTAAAATAATTATCTTCACTCCATCTCCCTCTTCCTATTGGTAAAAAGAGGAAAACAATATATATGTTTATGTTTCCTTGTTGGCACATAAGAAATTTCTTCTGGTGTTATGTCGATTAAGTAGGTATTATAATAGTCATTCCCTGGGATGAGATGAAGGTAGGAATCAGGTGGATGGGACATAAAATTGGGAGGGACACAGATATTTCACAATATCTAGCTACCATCTCTCAGTTATGCGTTTATCTTGTCAAGATGCACTACCTATAGAAAAAATTCCAATGGGCCCCAATTAGGATAATTTCTTACTCCTCTAGTACAACTTACACCTGTGTCCAAAGACAATGAATTCTAGTTTCAGAATTTTTAAAGAAAAAGAGAGTGATACCAGATGGCTGTGTCCATACAACTTATTATTTTTTCATGGAAGATATTCTAAGACCTGAAAATTTGTAGGAACTATATAACTCAAATAGCTATTCTGTTGAAATAACTGGAGGGCCTTATCTACAGTAATGAGTGTTAGGAGGAGAAATTTTGGCTATAGAAATAACATAAATAATGAGCGGTGAAACCAATTATTACATCTAAACTATAACTATTATCTCAACCACCTATTTGAAGGTAAGTAAAAACGGTCATAAGTGGAAAAGGGTGGTTCCTAAGAGAACCAAGAGTAAATAATAGAAGAGTGGAAGGGTGTGACTGAACACTATCTGTGTTTATTTCTTGTTTATATAGATTCCATCAGGCGACAGTGGAGCAGGTAGGATATTTCTTTGTTCTCTTTGTTTTCAGCTACTATGTATTTTTGGATTGTATCTACCTTGTGTTTCACCATTACAATCTTGTAGAGTACCCACTGTACTTTTTTTTTTACAGTTTTCTATGATTCTTATCATTGTAGGACAGAATTTTAAGCTGTTCTGTTTGTATTCATAACTGCCAATTCCTTGAGATTGACCTGTGGATTGTGTTTTGTTTTAATTTCCATGCAGGGCATGGAATACAAAGAGAAGCAGAAACATGGTCTCGGAAAAGAAAATCATCCCTGTCATCACTGAAGGATTCACAATCTAGAAAAAGAGACAGGCATATAAGCAAATAATTGTAGCAATATAAAAAGCAGCACTGGAAAAGGGTGTGTCAAATTATGTGGGAACAAAAAAGAGGGAGCAACTCGAAAGATGACATTTGATCTTAGCAGAAGATGGCCTTGTCCCTATAAGTACATGGATGGGAAGCATTCCAAGCAGAGAGAACATATCTGCAAAGATATAGGGGCTCCACTAGTGAGGGCCTGATAGGAATTCGGCAAGAATAATATGTGTAAGGAACAAGACTGTGGGTTTTCTTGCAACTCAACTTGAAATGATCTCTAGTTGACTGTGCAGTCCTTCCAGAAATGTCACTTTGTAAGTAAATCAATTAAAATAAGTATGTTTTATATTCCAACTAGACTCTGAAAATCCTCAGTTCTCTGAGGGTAGCTTCAGGATGTTGTCAGGACACCCCAATGTAACATCAACATCCAGTGTGATGAGAGGCAGAAGATGGGTTTTTCACTGTCAGAACTGTGGTGCACCTGTCAAAGCACATGAAATCAGCTTTGTAAATATCACAGGCCTACCTGCTCTGTGACAGCATAAACCTCAAACTTTTTACTGAGTTAACTAAAAATAAGGGAGGACTCTGTATGTGTCTTCTCATGGAAAATCCAGCTACATCCACATCCAGATTTTCTATACTTCCTTTCCACAGACATTTTTTATGCCAACTGTATGTCTTCTTTTACTAAACAATTTCACTCCTCTGGGTCTGCACTTAGTGCTAGAGTTCTGCTTTTCAGAAATACGAAGGATGTGAGAGAGCAAATGATATATTTTGAGCTGGAGTTGCATTGAAAGGCCGATATTCTTGCCAGAACTTCTGTGGTTGGGTGACTGGCAATGCTGAGCTAAGCTCACTGGGGCTGGAACACGCTGATGGGGAGAGAGATCACATCTTCTGAAATGCAAATGTGTCCAGCCTCCTCCTCTGATGCAGGACCAAGAAACCAGAGCACTGAAGGCGACTTTCGCATGAATAATGCATGATAGCCTGGGATGGTTGTGGCTCCTAAGACTGATGTTTGCCAGAATAACAATGGGATCAGGTTGTTTCGGACATTTCAATTAAGTGCAACAAATGTTTATTAAATACTACGAGCATGGCTGCCAGTCACTGCACCAGTTTTGTAATACCTTCCGCGGAGGCTGCTAAGAAAAAGATATTTAGGCTTTGTCCTCAAGAGTATAAATCTAAAGAGGGAGATGGAACAATCTTTTTTTTTTTTTTGTCTTCATTTTTAAATTTTATTTTGAGAGGGAAAGAGTGCGCAGGAGGGGCAGAGAGAAAGGGAGAAAGAGAATCCCAAGCAGACTCCACACTGTCAGTGCAGAGCCCGATGCAGGGTTCGAACCCAAGCACCGTGAGATCATGACCCAAGCAAAAACCAAGAGTCAGACACACGACTGACTGAGCCACCCAGGTGCCACCAGACAATCTTAATAAAATATAGGAAACGCAAATGCCATAGAGAGTTAACAATCGTGTCTGTGAGGGTTGAGGGGAAACAAGGTCATGTGTGGTTGAGGGGGGCCTGAAGGAGATGTCAGCTGAAATGGTTTTGAGAAATGGGACAGCAACAGTTTTGAGCACCAGCTATGTGCCAGGAACTAGCATGAGACATCACACTTAATCCTCCCAGCAGCCCTACCAAACAGGAACCGCCATCCCCATTAAACTGATAAGTAAAGTGGGGAGTTGGACAGCATACACCAAAACAGCAACTATTAGAGGAGAGAACCCAAGTCGAAGCCCAGATGTGTCTTTTCCTGCAGCACCGAGCTGACTTGCCCAGGAGTAAAAATGGGGAAGGTCTTCAAGAATAAGGAAACTGCCAAATCGAAAGCAGGAAGGCAGCAAAGGACAACATATATTATGGAAACAGAATGATCTGCTTAAACTGGGGAGAAAGAGTACAGATTGATTGGGCTTTGAATGCCAAGGTGAGTTTCTACTTTTGCTGTCAATAGGGAGCTATGGAAAGTCTAGCAACAATGCCATGATTCCATCAGAGCTTTAGCAAGTGGATCAAGATGAATTGTGCACGTGGGATGAGAGTGGGGAGAAATTAAAATTGTTTTACTAGTCCGCAGTTGAGGAGGTATGAAACTTTGAGGTAGGATGAATCTACCTGGCTGTCTCCTTCACATCATACATCCCGATTTCATAGCTGGAAACGCTTGGTGACTTCTCTGCAAGCTCAGAGACCCATCTTGTTCTTACAAGAGTCAATGACTCAGGGGACCACTTCTTGTGACAAGGCTGCTATTCTGTGTGGCCACCACCCTCTCTCTCTCTCTCTCTCTCTCTCTCTCTCTCTCTCTGATTCTATTCTTTTTCCCCGTGTAGGTGAGTGTGAGTGCACACACACACACACACACACACACACACATTTCATCCCCAAGCCTCAAGTCCTCCAGACACGTGCCTCCTCTTCAATATCTCATAGGTCCCAACACCTGCCCACACACCTGGCTGTTCCCTCCGTACAGCTGTATAACAGCACAAGGCCCACTCCCTGCTTGGACCAGGAGCTCCACGCACTGGACTCCATCTTCCCACTTGGTGCCTCATGGTTCATTTTTGCCTGAAGTGGGGTTTATCGCCAGGAGCTGCTCCATTCTGGTGGGCATGTCCACTCACCATGGTCTGGCCTATTTCATTATCCTCTGCACCCCTTTACACAGAAGCAGCGGGTATGGACAAGAGAGGTGAAGGTCAGAGAGGAACAAAGGAAAAACCGACTGGGACTTAGAGACAGGCTGAACAATGAAATAAAGGAGAATAGGCCACAGTTTGCTCATTCACTCATTTGACAAACACGATGTACTTCTCTGTACACCAGGTTCAAGGTTAGGTCCTGGCTATGTAGTGATTTAAAAAAAAGAAAAAAAGCATACACGCTTTTGTTGACTTAACAGCCTGGTTGAAGAGATGGGTGTAAAAGTAAATAAACAAATAAAAATTGGATCTATCTTGGAGCTTCAAGGAATTTAGAGAAGATGGTGTCTGGATTTCAAAGGGAGGAGAGAGTACTCAAAGGGTTGGAGAGGGGGCGCCATGTATATATAGAATATATATAGTATATATATGTATATATATGTATATGGTATATAGTATATATACATAGTATATTACATATATAATATATATTTTATATATATAATAATGCAAGCTCTCGTACAGCAATCCAAATTTATTGAACTACTGATACTAAGTCATACAAAATTGCATCACCCTAATTAAGGCTTTTAGTTTACATTTGGCCACTTCAAAGAAGTTGAAACATTAGGCTGGTCGATTTAAATACTGTGGCTCCCTGTTGGATAGACACCCAATCTTTACCCCCAAACGGTAATGCATACAAAGCAACAAAGCATTGTTAAATAAAACAGCAATAGTTACTGCAACTTAGGCCTTGTGACCAATTGCACATAATTAAAATTACTTCCCACCTCCACGTCCACAGTACTCGTTCACCATTGAGCATCCCAACCAAAACATTACACATGCGAAACAATCACTAACAGGCAAAAATTCTAAACCTGTACATTTGCTATTGCAAATACACTTATGCATGAACAAGCAAGGGATTCAGGGTGAGACTCTACAGCTGCAGAAGCCTGAACGTGATACACGAAAATTGTTAAATTGTTAAAAATATTGTTTGAAAATATACACTACTTGTTGTAGACCCTCACTGTACACACAACTATAAACATTATTTCCTATATAAACAAAAGAGGAAACAGTCTGGACACTTCCTTCCCAACAGATATTAAAGGCCATGTCTTTATTAATCTAAGACATTATACTGAAAGGACTACCATGTTTTAAAGACAAGATCACTGTCTCCACAGTTTTTTTTTTTTAATTAAAACAATAATACAGTTATGTTAGTCTAAGCAATTATTTGTACAACAAAATGATAATGACCTTGAATTTCTTAAAACTTGGAGTCTGGACAGGGGGGTTGGTACAAAATATAATGGGAGGCAGTACAGTTAACTTCTATGTCACTTGCAACCAAATGTAGCTGTCCTCTTGTCCCTGATCCATCAGAATCCTTGGTTCTCTTGTCCTGAAACCTTATTTCTATCAGGAATCACCTCTGGTGTAGAACTCAGCATGTTTTCTCATCTCCTCCCCACTCCTGCTCCCCCATGGCATGAATAAGCAATGTGGACTTGAATGGAGATCCTAAAAAGAAAGAGAAAGAGGTGGCTCTCATATCCTGCAGGTCCATTGTCCATTCTGGCTAGCAGTTTTGTCTTTTGTTTCTTTTATTTAGTTTATTTGGTTATTTTCTTTCCCTCTCTCTTCCTTTCCCACCAGTACTCAATTCCTGGATCCTTTAATCTTCGATTTACCTTGGAGGATCTCAATTTCCTATCTCTTCTACTAAGTAGCTCTGCTTTATTCCTACTCTCCAGTTTACATGCCGACGTCACTACCCAGTCCTGGAAGCAAAGGGTCCTCAGGTTAACAGGCTCCACCTACCTCCTTGGAACACACTATAGTGACCTTCTCTTGTTACTTTAAGTGTCTTACCAGTCTTGCTTCTCTACCCAGCCCCCACCTGCCTTCTGTGCCCCGCCACGCTCCACACTCCTCATTGCCTTATTTCTTCCCAACAAATATAACTCTCTTCCCATGAAGAATTCCAGCAACAAAAAATGTCTCCATTTTATTGCAAGTTATTCATACACGTACTTAAAACAAACCACTGTTTTAAAGTTACCAAAAGGGGTGGCCGGGTGGCTCAGTCAGTTAAGCATCCAACTTTTCACAGTTTGTGAGTTCAGGCCCCTCTGAACTCTGAACTGTCAGCACAGAGCCTGGAACCTTCTTCAGATTCCGTCTCTCTCTCTCTCTCTCTCTCTCTCTCTCTGCCCCTCCCCCCTTTCTCTCTTTCTCTCTCTCTCTCAAAAATAAATAAACATTAAAAAAAAATTAAAGTTACCAAAAGGTATTTTTCCCCTCTATATGTTGAAACCTTTAAGTTTTGTCGAAATGTAGAACTTGAGCTTAGCCATGTCCTAGAGAAAGAGGAGGGAAAATCTGGAAAAAAGTTATAAGGTGGCAAAGGGTGGCCCGAGGTGACAAGCAATGGTCAGGACCCAGTCCTGACTCATGCAAATATTCGTGGAGAAAACTCAAAAATACTTCTGTGGGATGGGTGAGATCTTCTTGAGAAAACCCTACGGAAGACCAGAATTCCTGGAATCACCAAGGAGGGAATCTTGACCAATTGTGGCTTGATATTTAAAGGGTGATTCCATAGGGCAGAGAGTTGGGGGGGACCTGGGAGATATATGTCTACATAGTCTTGTACGACTTTTAAAACAAGCATGAGTGGGGCACCTGGCTGGCTCAGTCGGTTGAACGTCCAGCTCTCCACATCAGCTCAGGTCATGATCTCACACTCATGGGTTTGAGCCCCGTGTCAGGCTCTGCGCTGACTCTGGAGCCTGCTTGGGATTCTCTCTATCCCCCCAGACCCCCTCTCAAAACAAATAAGCATTAAAAAAAAAAAAAAAACAAAAAACCTTAAAACAAGCACGGGTGAGAGGGATTTTCATTTGGATAACTCCGTATCTCAGTTAAAGGCACTGAAGTAATCCTAGGCCAGACCATGTCTAGTCCTTCATTCCTTCAGCACATTTGCTTAATATTATAAGAGAATTAAAACAGACACACCAGGGCCCCCAGGTCTCCTTGCTTTGGCCCTTGCCCCTTTCCTCTTTCCTCTTTTTTTCCTGCTCTCTCCTCCCCACCTGGACCTTGGCTAGCAGACAGGCTGCAAAGTTTATTTATATTTGTTTATTTGTTTGTTTATTATTAATATGAAATTTGTCAAATTGGTTTCCATACAACACCCAGTGCTCATCCCAACAGGTGACCTCCTCAGTGCCCATCACCCACCCTCCCCTCCCTCCCACCCTCCATCAACCCACATTATTCTCAGTTTTTAAGAGTTTCTTACGGTTTGGCTCCCTCCCTCTCTAACCTTTTTTTTTTTCCTTCCCCTCCCCCATGGGTTTCTGTTAAGTTTCTCAGGATGCACATAAGAGTGAAAACATATGGTATCTGTCTTTCTCTGAGATATTTCACTTAGCATAACACTCTCCAGCTCCATCCACGTTGCTACAAAAGGCCATATTTCATTCTTTCTCATTGCCAAGTAGTATTCCATTGTATATATAAACCACAATTTCTTTATCCATTCATCAGTTCATGGACATTTAGGCTCTTTCCACAATTTGGCTATTGTGGAAAGTGCTGCTATAAACACTGGGGTACAAGTGCCCCTATGCATCAGCACTCCTGTATCCCTTGGGTAAATTCCTAGCAGTGCTATTGCTGGGTCATAGGGTAGATCTATTTTTAATTTTTTGAGGAACCTCCACCCTGTTTTCCAGAGTGGCTGCACCAGTTTGCATTCCCACCAACAGTGCAAGAGGGTTCCCGTTTCCCCACATCCTCTCCAACATCTATAGTCTCTTGATTTGTTCATTTTAGCCACTCTGGCATGAAGAGATATCTCAGTGTGGTTTTGATTTGTATTTCCCTGATGAGGAGCAACGATGAGCATCTTTTCACGTGCTTTTTGGCCATCTGGATGTCTTCTTCGGGGAAGTGTTTATTCATGTCTTTTGCCCATTTCTTCACTGGATTATTTGTTTTTTGGGTGTGGAGTTTGGTGAGTTCTTTACAGATTTTGGATACTAGCCCTTTGTCCGATATGTCATTTGCAAATATCCTTTCCCATTCCGTCGGTTGCCTTTTAGAGTTGTTGTTTCCTTGGCAGTGCAGAAGCTTTTTATCTTGAGGAGGTCCCAATAGTTCATTTTTGCTTTTAATTCCCTTGCCTTTGGAGATGTGTCAAGTAAGAAATTGCTACGGCTGAGGTCAGAGAGATTTTTTCCTGCTTTCTCCTCTAGGGTTTTGATTGTTTCCTGTCTCACATTCAGGTCCTTCATCCATTTTGAGTTTATTTTTGTGAATGGTGTAAGAAAGTGGTCTAGTTTCATTCTTCTGCATGTTGCTGTCCAGTTCTCCCAGACCATTTGTTAAAGAGACTGTCTTTTTTCCATTGGATACTTTTTCCTGCTTTGTCAAAGATTAGTTGGCCATACTTTTGTGGGTCCAATTCTGGAGTCTCTATTCTATTCCATTGGTCTATGCATCTGTTTTTGTGCCAATACCATGCTGTCTTGCTGACTACAGCTTTGTAGTAGAGGCTAAAGTCTGGGTTTGGGATGCCTCCTGCTTTAGTCTTCTTCTTCAAAATTACTTTGGCTATTCAGGGTCTTTTGTGGTTCCATACAAATTTTAGGATTGCTTGTTCTAGCTTTGAGAAGAATGCTGGTGCAATTTTGATTGGGATTGCATTGAATGTGTAGATAGCTTTGGGTAATATTGATATTTTAACAATATTTATTCTTCCAATCCATGAGCATGGAATGTTTTTCCATTTCTTTGTGTCTTCTTCAATTTCCTTCATAAGCTTTCTATAGTTTTCAGCATACAGATCTTTTACATCTTTGGTTAGGTTTATTCCTAGGTATTTTATGATTCTTGGTGCAATTGTGAATGGGATCAGTTTATTTGTCTTTCTGTTGCTTCATTATTAGTGTATAAGAATGCAACTGATTTCTGTACATTAATTTTGTATCCTGCGACTTTGCTGAATTCATGTATCAGTTCTAGTAGACTTTTGGTGGAGCCTATCAGGTTTTCCATGTATAATATCATGTCATTTGCAAAAGTGAAAGCTTGACTTCATCTTTGCCAATTTTGATGTCTTTGATTTCCCTTTGTTGTCTGATTGCTGATGCTAGAACTTCCAACACTATGTTAAACAACAGTGGTGAGACTGGACATCCCTGTTGTGCTCCTGATCTCAGGGGGAAAGCTCTCAGTTTTTCCCCATTGAGGATGATGTTAGCTGTGGGCTTTTCATAAATAGCTTTTATGATGTTTAAGTATGTTCCTTCTCTCCCGACTTTCTCGAGGGTTTTTATTAAGAAAGGTTGCTGAATTTTGTCAAATGCTTTTTCTGCATCGATTGACAGGATCATATGGTTCTTATCTTTTCTTTTGTTAATGTGATGTATCATATTGATTGATTTGTGAATGTTGAACCAGCCCTGCAGCCCAGGAATGAATCCCACTTGATCATGGTGAATAATTCTTTTTATATGCTGTTGAACTCGATTTGCTAGTATCTTGTTGAGAATTTTTGCATCCATATTCATCAGGGATATTGGCCTGTAGTTCTCTTTTTATACTGGGTCTCTGTCTGGTTTAGGAATCAAAGTAATGCTGGCTTCATAGAATGAGTCTGGAAGTTTTCCTTCCCTTTCTATTTTTTGGAACAGCTTGAGAAGGATAGGTATTATTTCTGCTTTAAATGTCTGGTAGAATTCCCCTGCAAGCCATCTGGCCCTGGACTCTTATTTGTTGGGAGATTTTTGATAACTGATTCAATTTCTTCTCTGGTTATGGGTCTGTTCAAGTTTTCTGTTTCTTCCTGTTTGAGTTTTGGAAGTGTGTGGGTGTTTAGGAATTTGTCCATTTCTTCCAGGTTGTCCAGTTTGTTGGCATATAATTTTTCATAGTATTCCCTGATAATTACTTGTATCTCTGAGGGATTGGTTGTAATAATTCCATTTTCATTCATGATTTTATCTATTTGGGTCATCTCTCTTTTCTTTTTGAGAAGCCTGGCTAGAGGTTTATCAATTTTGTTTATTTTTTCAAAAAACCAGCTCTTGGTTTCATTGATCTTCTCTATAGTTTTTTTAGATTCTATATTGTTTACTTCTGCTCTGCTCTTTATTATTTCTCTTCTTCTGCTGGGTTTGGGGTGTCTTTGCTGTTCTGCTTCTAGTTCCTTTACGTGTGCTGTTAGATTTTGTATTTGGGATTTTTCTTGTTTCTTGAGATAGGCCTGGATTGCAATGTATTTTCCTCTCAGGACTGCCTTCGCTGCATCCCAAAGCGTTTGGATTGTTGTATTTTCATTTTCATTTGTTTCCATGTATTTTTTAATTTCTTCTCTAATTGCCTGGTTGACCCATTCATTCTTTAGTAAGGTGTTCTTTAACCTCCATGCTTTTGGAGGTTTTCCAGACTTTTTCCTGTGGTTGATTTCAAGTTTCATAGCATTGTGGTCTGAAAGTGTGCATGGTATCATCTCAATTCTTTTATACTTATGAAGGGCTGTTTTGTGACCCGGTATGTGATCTATCTTGGAGAATGTTCCATGTGCACTCAAGAAGAAAGTATATTCTGGTGCTTTAGGATGCAGAGTTCTAAGTATTTCTGTCAAGTCCATCTGATTCAATGTATCATTCAGGGCCCTTGTTTCTTTATTGATTCTGTGTCTAGATAATCTATCCATTGTTGTAAGTGGGATATTAAAGTCCCCTGCAATTACCACATTTTTATCAATAAGGTTGCTTATGTTTGTGAATAATTGTTTTATATATTTGGGGGCTTCCGTATTCGGTGCATAGATATTTATAATTGTTAGTTCTTCTTGATGGATAGACCCTGTAATTATTATATAATGCCCTTCTTCATCTCTTGTTACAGCCTTTAATTTAAAATCTAGTTTTTCTGATATAAGTATGGCTACTCCAGCTTTCTTTTGACTTCCAGTAGCATGATAAATAGTTCTCTATCCCCTCACTTTCAATCTGAAGGTGTCCTCAGGTCTAAAATGAGTCTCTTATAGACAGCAAATAGATGGGTCTTGTTTTTTTTTATCCATTCTGACACCCTATGTCTTTTGGTTGGAGCATTTAGTCCATTTACATTCAGTGTTATTATAGAAAGATATGGGTTTAGAGTCATTGTGATGTCTGTAGGTTTCATGCTTGTAGTGATGTCTCTGGTACTTTGTGGTCCTTGCAACATTTCACTCACAGAATCCCCCTTAGGATCTCTTGTATGGCTGGTTTAGTGGTGATGAATCCCTTCAGTTTTTGTTTGTTTGGGAAAACCTTTATCTCTCCTTCTATTCTGAGTGACAGACTTGCTGGATAAAGGATTCTTGGCTGCATATTTTTTCTGTTCAGCACATTGAAGATTTCCTGCCATTCCTTTCTGGTCTGCCAAGTTTCAGTAGATAGGTCTGCTACTATTCTTATGTGTCTACCTTTGTAAGTTAGAGTCTGTTTATCCCTAGCTGCTTTCAGAATTTTCTCTTTATCCTTGTATTTTGCCAGTTTCACTATGATATGTTGTGCAGAAGATCGATTCAAGTTACGTCTGAATGGAGTTCTCTGTGCCTCTTGGATTTCGATGCCTTTTTCTTTCCCCAGATCAGGGAAGTTCTCAGCTATGATTTGTTCAAGTACACCTTCAGCCCCTGTCTCTCTCTTCTTCTTCTTCTGGAATTCTTATGATATGGATATTGTTCTGTTTGATTGCATCACTTAGTTCTCTAATTCTCCCCTCATACTCCTGGATGTTTTTATCTCTCTTTTTCTCAGCTTCCTCTTTTTCCATAATTTTATCTTCTAAATTTTATCTTCACATATTCTCTCCTCTGCCTCTTCAATCCATGCTATGGCCATCTCCATTTTATTTTGCACCTCATTTATAGCATTGTTTAGCCCCTGACTATTTCTTAGTCCCTTGATCTCTGTAGTAATAGATTCTCTGCTGTCCTCTATGCTTTTTTCAAGCCCAGAGATTAATTTTATGACTATTATTCTAGATTCTTGTTCTGTTATATTGCTGAAATCAGTTTTGATCAATTTGTTAGCTGTCGCTACTTCCTGGAGTTTCTTTTGAGGAGAATTCTTTTGTTTTGTCATTTTGGGTAGTCCCTGTGGTAGCTCCAAACTGCAGGGCACTTCCCCTGTGCTGTCCAGAGAAACTTGTGTTGGTGGGCAGGGCCACAGTCAGACCCGATGTCTGCCCCCAGCCCACCACTGGGGCTACAGTCAGACTGGTATGTACCTTATCTTCCTCTCTCCCAGGGGCAGGACTCACTATGGAGTGGTGTGGCCCCTGTCTGGGTGCTTGCACACTGCCAGGCTTGTGGTGCTGCTTCAATGGAATCTGGCGTATTAGCTGGGGTGGATCCACAAGGTGCACAGGGGTAGGAGGGGCAGGCTTAGCTCGCTTTGCCATGGGTGGTCCCCTGCGGGAGGGGCCCTGCAGCATGGGGAGGGAGGCAGACCCGTGGGAGGGAGGGATCCACAGAAGCACAGCGTTGGGTGTTTGCATGGTGCAAGCAAGTTCGGTGATGGGAACTGGTTCCCTTTGGGATTTTGGCTGGGGGATGGGAGAGGTAGATGGCACTTCCCAGCGCCTTTGTTCCCCGCTGAGCTGAGCTCTGTCTCCTGGGGCTCCAACACCTCTCCCTCATGGTGTCCTCTCGCCCTCCCGCTCTCCGAGCAAAGCTGTTAACTTTTAACATTGCAGATGTTAAGTCCTGCTGGCTGTCAGAACACACTCTGTCCAGCCCCTCTGCTTTTGCAAGCCAGGGGGGCTCTGCCTTGCTGGGTGGGCTGCCACTCAACCGCCCCGGCTCCCTCCCACCAGTCCGTGGAGCAGGCACCGCCTCTCTGCCCTTCCTACCCTCTTCCAAGGGCCTCTTGTCTACACTTGGCTCCAGAGAGTCCTTTCCGTTAGTCTTCTGGTGGTTTTCTGGGTTATTTAGGCAGATGTGGGTGGAATCTAAGCAATCAGCAGGACGAGGTGAGCCCAGCGTCCTCCTATGCCACTATCTTCCTAACTGATTCCTCCAACAGCCTGCAAGATTTAAAAAACAGCTCTTGAAAGAACCGCTCCAGGATTATAGCAACAATGCTGAACGAGAGGCACAGCTCCAAGCACAGGCTTCCCCGTACTTGGTGCCGAAAAGGACTACGCTAAAACCACAAGGACACATACCCCTCTCTTCTCTACACCCCATAAAACCACAGTCCTGCTTTGATTTGGAGAGACACCTGGTTGTCACATACTCCCCAATGCACATCAGTTGAATAAAAATCTTTAGCCTCTATTGAGTCACTTAAACTATGTTTTTCTTGACCAAATCTTCTGTAAGTTAGGCACTTCATTAATGCTTTATATATACTGTCTCATTTCACCTCCACAAGGTAGAAATGTTATTCCCATTTTACAGATGTCAGTACTGAGGCTTGGGTAGACGGTATAACCTGCCCAAAGTCAAACAGCCAATACAGGTAGAGCCATGGTTGAAACCCTGATCTACCTGACTGTGCCCACAGGTGCAGACGAAAGTGTGGAAACCAGGAGACAGAGGGTGGTGTCAAGAAGCTGAGAGAGGAGGGGAGGGAGGAGTGACTGCCCTCTGTACCAGGCTCTGTGCTACCTGCCTTAACACAATCCATCTCTTTTAATCCTTACAACCCTGGGGAACGGGCAATAACCTGATGTCCAGGTTATAAGTGAGGGCATGGAGGCTCAAGAGGGTAAGTTACTTGTCTGAGTTCACAGAGCTGGGCAGTGCCCTTGGCTCCTTCCCCACCCACTTCTTGGGAATGATGTGTAAACAGTTGCCTTTTCCACACATACTTCCTGTGACTCCTTTTCAACTTGTGGACAACTTCCTCTCTACCCTCAAGGTCAAGAATTCTCAATGGAAATTCTCTCTAAACCTTTTGTCCCCCCACCCCAAGCTACTTCCTTACATCCATTCTAGAAAAAATCAGTTTATGTTTACCACCTCTACCTCCTCACTTCCCATTAACTCATTTCAGCCTGGTTTCTACACCCACCTCTCTTCTGAAGCTGACCTAAGGCCATGCATTAATCAAGGTTCTCCAGGGCAATAGGATCAATAGGATATATAAAGAAAGAAAGATATTTATTATAAGGAATTGGCTCATGTGATTATGGAAGCTGAGAAGTCCCATAATTTGCCATCTGCAAAATGAAGGCCCAAGAAAGCTGGCAGTGTAGTTCTGGCTCAAGTTCTAAGGCCTGACAACAAAAGGAGCCAGTAGTCATGGGCTCCCAAGGGTGGGAGAAGACTGATGGCCCAGCCTAACAATTGGGCAGAGACCAAACTCTTCCTTCCTCCTCCTTTTTGTTTTATTCAGGCCCCTGGTGTACTGGGTGATGCCCACCCAAATTGGGAAGGGCAATATGCTTTACCTAGTCTACCAAGTCAAATGCTCATCTCATCCAGAAACACCCTCACAGACACACACAGATAATATTTAACTGAATATCTGGGCACCTGTGACCTAGTCAAGCTAACACATCAAATTAGCCATTACATAGAGAAACCTTAGTGGTCAAATCCTTTGTTGTTTCTCAGTCTCCAAACTCACTGAGCCTCATTTGGATTTGAGAGTGTTTATGTAGAGTTTATATGTAAAACAGATGAAAGTAGAGCTCTACTGTAGCTACTACTGTGACAGGGTAGGGGCCTGGCCTGACCTCTCAGCCTCCCTTCTTCCTCCCTCCTCCCTGCAGCACTGACCAAGAACCTCAGGGGGACCCAGGAATTCTGACGAGTAGAGACTGAGTGGCACTGTACAGAGAAAAGAGCTCAGGATTTGACAGTGATCTGACATGGGTTAGATACTTAATGCCCCCAAATCCACTCCTATAACCCTGTGGAGTAAAGGAAGCCAGTGATTGGTTTGATCCTTCCCTGGAAAGGAAAGGGGGGGGGAGTTCAACATAGTTGACTGACGGACAAACAAAAAAGAGCCTGAAGGAGCCAATACCGCCATAAACTTAGTACTAGGATCATGGTGAAGAAAAATCTTTAGGCAGAGTGAACAAAGAGCGTTAGGATTTACTCTCAACTCGAACTCTTAAAAGAAAACCAACATGTCAGTGTAACTTACATCTCCTACAGACTGTGAGCTCTTTGAAGGCAGGGACCAGGTCATAGACTTTTCCGCCTCTCCACCAAACCCAGTCCTGACATGGAATCTCAGAGGAAGCTCCATCAACACTTAGTGAGTTGCATAAAATTGAAATCCACCCCACACGCCACACACACATTTTTTTCCCCTTAGAAATCACCCTCATCCCTGAGCCCATGGCCCTCCATGGGTCCAGGGAGCCACTAGTGCTGATATTTCTATATTTATATTAACCATTTCCAGCCAGTTGCTACGGATATCAAGAAGGTAAGTAAGGTACCAAAGTGAAATGAAATTCACTTTGAAAAATCTTACACAACCCTCGGAAAGTTTGCTGGTTTGTCGCCTAGTTGTTAAAGGATTAAAGTTTTTCACAGTCCGTTTTGCTGTCAGAGGAAGGCATAAATGAAGGGAGCTGTGGTTGGCCTGGGAATTCAGAAAAGACGGCCGTGTGGTTTTGCTTTTTTCCTCTTGCAGATCAGCACCTGACAACTTAACTCACACAAATTCAGAGTGAGGCACTTTCTCTCCCTTTTACAAATTTTATGACAGTGCTATCTATTTTCTGTCAAATCAGTGCAGTTCTTGCTTTTTACTAGCCTTTGTTATGTAGATCTATAGATAATTTTAATTCTATTGTCCTTGTCTTTATTAAACCGATACCCTCTACTGCATTAAATTGGGTCATAAAAATTGTATCACGTTATTTTATGTAGCATAAATATAATGTCGTGTGTTCACTTCACTGTCAAGTGTTGGTGGTAATGAATAACTGACTTTCATTGCCCGCTGAGAATGCTGACTGTCCCTCCCACACCACAGCTGTGGATGATACTAGACTATTTTCAAGCCACACCGTCTCTGCTCTCCCCTAAGAATCACCTGGTGAGACAATCACCCAGTCTATTCCAACCTAATTGTATCATATCCCCATTGAAAAAAAAAAGAAAGGAAAATAAATCCACAGCTGTCCTGTCTTTGTTCATGACTCAGACTCCCTTATGAGATTTTTCTTAGGCAGTAAGAAATTGAATGCTTTAAATTTTGAGAAAATATGTAGTCTCCTGGTGACCTGGCTGATGGGACCAACTTTTTCAATCTTCAGTGTCCTGCGATGCCTTCTGATACCAGTATCTTAATCTACCAGGGGCAGCTAGCTGCCCATTCACTTAGGGTTCTTGTTGGCCTCAAAGGATTGGGGCCAAGGCACAAAGAAATAGTGCCCCCAGAGGAAAAGTTGGGAATGGCAGATCCAGGAAATTGAGTGATTCCTAGTCTGGAAGACTCCAGAGAGGCAAACTGCCTAGGAAATCTCCAATAGCTACTCAGGCAGGAGGGAGTCTTTTGGCTGGAGAAAAGTTTCTTAAGGGACAGAAGCATCCCCATTTTCATCCCTAAGCTGGGGAACAAAGGGAAGTGGTGGTGTCCACTTTCTGACATAAATTTGATGTTTGATGGTCACCAAGGCTGTCGTTACCTATCTCACAAGAGGGTCATGTACTCTATACCCAAGACCAGGAGTGTAAAGAGTATGCAGGGTTCTTAGTTCTGTCACCCCCTCTCTGTGTCCCTAAAGAGACCTGCAGTGAAACCCTTAAAACACAAAAGGAGTAAGTGCTTGCCTTAGAGAGCAGGGAGGAAGTAGGGAATTGGATACAACACAGGCCATTGTGCCTCTGAGATTGGGGGCAGAAAACCAGGGAGAAGAGAATGATGGAAAGCTCCAGAAGAAAGAAAATCAGACCAAGTCACTGGGGTTTGTGTCAGGAAAAGAAAAAGGAGAGAACAGGGAGCTGGACAGGCCCAAGGAAGCACCCTGGGCAGAGCAGCAGGCAGGCCCTACTTAGAGTTCCTGCTAGCTTACCTGTGGCTGGTAGGCTCCTAATCAGGGAGAGGAGGCCATCTAGGGCCAAAGAGTCCTAGATTCAAATCTCTGACACAGACCAGTGTCTTCATCTTCCAGTGCCTTTGTAAAATATGCATGGTAGTAATTTCCACCTCTTAAAGTTATCATGATTCTTTTTTTTTCTTTTCATTTTTCTCCCAGCCTCGACATAAACATTTCTCAGAAATTTTTAGCTCTCAAAACACATTGAGAGCTAAAATAACATTTGGAACCTCTAGATGTGGAAAGTCAGCTTGGTCCTGTCAGTGATGTCTGGCCCAACTTGGACCCCTGGCAGGGAGGAATCCTTTGGGGCTCATAGTTCATGCTGTTCATTTCCAAGTTAACCTCTGTTTCATTAAGGGCAACAAACCGTGTCATCTCATTTGTCTTTAGATTGGATACAGTGGCATCTGGATTTTGAAGTTGCAATGTGTTCCCAGGTGCACCCCAGTCCAACTTAGGAGGGACTGTTTCAAATGGTGATAGTAGAAGGCAGCTCCCAGGCTGAGGGTTACTCCCAGGAAGATTGCCAGTGCTCTGAAGATGTGCAGGGATCCAGAATAATGGGCAAACAAGCAACTGTGCAAACAAAGCAGAAACTCTGAGCTGCCTTTGCCCAGGACAAGGAGGTCCAAGTGTCTGCGTGCAAAGTGGAGCGTAGGCATGGACAAAGATGACTGACCATTCCTCACCAATGCACTGCCTTAGTTCAAACCCTCCATCCCCACTTGGACTTTAGCAACAGTCTCCTGTAAAGAAATGAAACTAAAATGCAGAACTTCCCAGTTGGGGAAGAATAGGAGGAGACTCTGGCAAAGAGTGGTGGCTGGATGTGTCTGGCCAAGGAGCCCTCACCAAACTCTCTTATCTCCCACTTAGGGCACTCCCCCTGCTTTTCCTGCCACTACCACCATGCATACCCTGAAAGTCAGGTGGAGAGGGGGACTACAGCTTCTGCTGTATGGTTCTGACTGAAGTATGGGCTTAAATCTCTACCCTTAGCCCCATTTAGCACAGCTGAGAAAGATGGAAATTCCAAGGACATTTCACTAAATCTGGAGAGAGAACAGTAAATAAATAATTCCCCAGAATGCACATTTCATAGAAACAACATGATTTCCAGAGTTTTTGAGGCTCCAGAAATGAACTTCCAGTCCCATAGGAAAAGAGAGAGTCAAGTTTCCAGAGTCCATGTTTCTATGTTGCTGTCTGAGAGACATGCTTCTTCTTCAGGTTATGGATAAATTTGGTATTGACTGGGGTATGTTGCAAAGTATTTTTTTAAAATGCCAGGAACGTAGACAGACAAATTGAGGGTCAGGACCATCAAAATAAGGTCCTATTATGGACAATGGACTCTTTACCACATCTAAAATAGCTACTCTACATGTATTATTTTTATGCCAGAAGTGAACCATCCTAGGTTCTCTGAGCAATGGGAAGGGGAGTTGATAAAAGTGATAAAAGTGGGATGGGGACAAGAAGTCCTCATTCATAGAAGCCAAAAAGAATAAGGAGTTTATGCTTGGGCAATTTTTCCTTGGCCAGTTTAATCACTTTCCTGGACCTTTTCTCTGTAATTTTTTGGAAGATGACTACCACAAATACCTTCCCACCATGCAAATGCAGGGCTTTCCACTCATCAAGAGGTGAAATCTCTTAGGGCGCCTGGGTGGCTCAGTTGGTTAAGTGTCCAGCTGTGGCTCAGGTCATGATTTCACAGTTCGTGAGTTCAAGCCCCACATCGGGCTCTGTGCTGACAGCTCAGAGCCTGGAGCCTGCTTCGGATTTTGTGTCTCCCTCTCTCTCTCTCTGCCCTCCTCTGTTCACGTTCTCTCTCTCTCTCTCTCTCTCTCTCTCTCTCTCAAAAATAAATAAACATTAAAAAAAGAAGAAGAAGTAAAATCTCTGTCTCCTCCCCTTAAATCTGGTCTGGACTTGTGACCTGTTTTGACAATACAATATAGTGAAAGTGACATTCTAGGACTTCCAAGCCCAGGCCTAAATAAAACTAACAGTTCTATGTCCCCCCTCTTAGAAGCTATCTGTCAAAAGAAGGCCAACTGCCCTGAGACAGTGATGCCATGAGGAAGTCCAGACAAGCCAAGTGGAGATGCCACTTGGAGGGTGAGAGATATCTGGCCAGCAGGCAGCTATTCCAGTCCTCTCAGATGAATAAATAGACATGCAAGTAAAGGAGCCATCATGGACTTTCTGCTCTAGCAGACAACGCATAGAACAGGACAGTCTCCCAGCTAAGCCAAGCACAGATTATAGAATTATAAGAAATCATAAATTCTTGTTTTAAGCCACAAAAGTTGGGGGTGGCTTGTTACACAGTAATAAAAAAATGAAATGCCACCCTATGTCACAGTAAGTCATCATCCCCTCTGTGCTATCATGGTATTTTTGTACACACTTTTGTAATTGTTGGATTTCTAATTCATCAGTCTTCATTTTGAGACCTTAAAGACAAGGACAGTATCTTAAGCACCTCTGATTTCTCAGATAGCAGGTGCTCAGTAATTAGTTATTGGGTGGATGACTGGCTAAGATGGATGGATGCATGAGAGGTGATAAATATAGGAACAATTTTCCCTCAAGGAGCCAAAAAGAATGATTTAGCTTAAGAGAGGAGTCCTTTCCCAAAACCCCTTCCTCTGACACTTGAAGGAAAATGAGAGAATTTAACACAGAAATACAGAGAATTTAGAACCTGAGGGTGAATGAGGGCACTCCTTGATATCACTCACATCTATGAGGTAATAGAAAATATATATTGGTCTCTGCCCCCAGTTCCTGACACAGAGCTCCTGAAATCCTTGCGACTTCCTAAGTGATAAGAGCACTGGAGCATCTTTTGTTCTATTGAGGCAGCTCAGGGTGGGCTCCTGGATGGCTCCTGGTCACCAGAAAAATCAAGCCATGATTAGAAGTTTGGAATTTTCAGCCCCCCCCCACCCCACCCCGCTCCGTTCTCTAGAGAAGGGAGAGGGACTAAGATGGAGTTAATAATTGGTCATGCCTATGTGAAGAAGCCTCCATAAAATTCCAATAGAATGAGGTTCAGGGAACTTCCAGGCTGGCAAACACATCCGTACCAGGAGGGTGACACACCCCAACTCCATGGCGACAGATGCTCCTGTGCTCAGGACCCTCCCAGACCTTGTCCTGTATCTCTTCATCTGGCTGTTCATCTGTAGACTTTATCATATCCTTTTATAAACTGATAAATGTAAGAAAATGTTTCTCTGAGTTTTGTGAGCCACTCTAGCAAATTAATTGAAGGGGGTCTGTGATCCTCCGATTTGTAGCCAAGTCAGACAGAAGTTTTCAATAACCTGGAAATCTACTAATTGTGATGGGCATCTGAAGTGGGGTAGAAATAGTCTTGTGGGGCTGAGTCCCTAACCTGTGGGATCTGATACTATCTCCAGGAAAATAGTGTTAGAATTGAGTTAAATCATAGAATACCCCACTGGTGTCCGGAGAATTGCTTGGTATGGGTATAAACCTCCACACCTTTGGTGACCAAAAGTGTCAAAAGTATTTTCTGTGAAAGCAAAGGAAGCACACACATAAGAACTGGGTTTTTCCCCACACATAGAAAGTAAAAAACTGGGTTTTCCATTTATAGCTTCCATCTCATTGGTGATGAAGGACATATAGTCACTTATTGAAGACAATGATCAGACAGATTTGAGATAAGGACTCAGAGAAAGGACTGAGATAGATAATGCAAAAAAAAAGGGGGGGGGAGGGGCATTAGAATGACTACAAAGGAGAAAACATTACTGGAATGTCAGTCTTAGGCAAAGGCTATTGGTTAAAGCTTCTTAAAAGGGGGATCACCTTTCTTTCCAGGAAGAAATAAATAGATACAAATTTAAAAAATGAAAGCCTTGTACCTACTAGAGATGCTTGAGATTTGAATTTTAGAGAAATTCCATAGGTTGCCAGAAAGGCCAAATTGAAATGACCATGAAGTAAATTCATGATTAAATTTATAAAAATAATTGTACATTTGTTTTCAAGTAATAAGATTTAACATACTTTGGCAAATTTCGTAGACGAGGTGAGGCGTTCACCATCTGTGTAACAAAAATTGTCACCAAATGCTTTCACACATCCCAGTGTTTAAATGTGTAGTAAGGTCAAAAGGTGGAGACGGCAGGGGCTAGAGATTTTTAAAAATAAATCTTTATAAATTACTTTGAAAATTAAAATCAACATAGGAATGGTAATAACTGCTTATTAGGCTTATCACAGATTCTTCAAAAAGCAAAACTTATATATAGCAAGTATTAATTTTGTAATCACCATGCTCAGGTTAAAAAGCATTATGTTATCTATTTTCTTAAAATTATATTAAATCTGACTCTACCCAGCCTCTGACTGGCCAGCCCCTGTTCCTCATATTCCCCTAGAGTCTTAAATAGTCCAAAACATTCAGGAAGGTATACAATATTGGTCGTAGCTGATATACCCCCCGGTTATTTCCACATGATCCTTTGAAGGTAGGAAGTTTTATGTATTATGTACTTGATTTAAAATATAATGTATTAGTAGAAAATTTGAGGTTTAGTAAGGCCAAGAGATCAAGAGATGATTACCATTGAAGAGATAGTTTGTAACTCACAGATCCCAATAGAGGAGGTCATGCCATGCCATGTAGGGGCCACACAGGGAAGCACCAGGGTTGGTTGGGAGGCTAAGGAGAAGGGCCATACTGTGTGCAAGTCTTTACCGTATTTTCCTCAGAAAGGAGCAGATGAGGCATAGTAAGCAGGTTTAGGATTGGCTAGTTTGGATTATTTTGGTGGGGTCTAGAGCATAGGGACTGTCCCTGGTTGTCTGGGAGATGGCCCTAGGGTGACTAGTGCAGGTGGATAGTGGTTCAGAGGGTGAGAGTCAGATAAAGGAGTTAGTTGGGATTTGGACTCTGGATTGGTTGGTTTGCATTTGAAAAACACCCTCCAGGGTGAGTTGCTTACTATCTCTAGAAATTGGCTAACCATGGGAGGGGCAGTCTCTCCAGAGAGAGCAGGGCCTCAGATGTCAAAGCCTCAGAATAGAGATAATGAAAGACATAGGTAATGCAGTGCCAGGATGTTTGTGCAGGGCTGAAGGATTTTTGTGTAGACTGGGAGCCCCGTTGTGGAAGATCCAGTCTCCTAGGGCTGCCATTTCCCTTACCTTTTGGAGACCCTCTCAGTTCCCAAGAAACTAGCTCTCCCTCAGCTTTAGGAACTGCTATCCTCTCCCAGACCAACTACTTCAATTTACACCCTCTGCATTAATTATGATAGTTTCAGCTCTGGGGTACCTGGGTATCTCAGTCAGTTAAATGTCTGACTTGATTGCAGCTCAGGTCATGATCTCACGGTTGTGAGATCCAGCCCCTTGTCAGGCTTAGTACTGAGCTCCCACTGCTTGGGATTCTCTCTCTCCCTCTCTCTCAAGAAATAAATACACATTAAAAACCCCATGTCTTTAAAAAAAAAAAAAAAGGATAGTTTCAGCTACAAGTAATTAAAAAACTCAACTTGGCTTTAAAAATAAAGGGAAGGGATGCCTGGGTGGCTCAGTTGGTTAAGCATCTGACTTCAGCTCACGCCATGAATTCACGGTTCACAAGTTCGAGCCCTGCATCAGGGTCTGTGCTGAAAGCTCAGAGTCTGGAGCCTGCTTCAGATTCTATGTCTCCCTCTCTCTCTGCTGCTCCCCACTCTCTCTCTCTCTCTCTCTCTCTCTCAAAAATAAACATTAAATTTTTTTTTTAAATAAAGGGAGGTTTTGGCTTACTTACTGGTAGGAAAGTCTTCAGGTGTGGTTCTAAGATCTCTAGCACTATGTGTGGTGGTCTTAAAATACGCCTACAAATTCTTTGATGCTTCTCTTTTCAAAAAGTGAAGCTTAATTCCCCACACACTGAGTATGGGCTGGACTTAGTGGCTTGCCTCTAGTGAGTAGAACATGGCAGAAGTTACAATGTGTGACTTTTGAGACAATAACATAAAAGGCATTAAAGTTACCTTACTCTAGGGGCACCTGAGTGTCTCAGTCAGTTAAGCATCTGACTCTTGACCTCAGTTCAGGTCTGATCTCAGGGTCGTGAATTCAAGCCCTATGTTAGGCTCTGCACTGGGCACGAAGCCTACTTAAGAAAAAAAAATTTCTATGAAAAAGTTTCCTTACTCTGGGGGAAGTTATCTACCATGTTGTGAAGATACTTCAGACAGCCCTACAGGGAGGGTCCTACTTTAAAAAAAAATTTTTTTTTAATGTTTATTTTTGAGAGAGACAGAGACAGAATGTGAGTAGGTTAGGGGCAGAAAGAGAGACACACACAGAATCCTAGGCAGGCTCCAGGCTCTGAGCTGTCAGCCCAGAGCCTGACATGGGGCTCGAACTCACAAGCTATGAGATCATGACCTGAGCTGAAGTCGGACGCTCAACCGACTGAGCCACCCAGGCGCCCCAGGGGGAGTCCTACTTACAGCAATCACAAACCTGCCACCTATGCAAAAGGGCCATTCTAGAATCAGCTCCTCCAGCTCCAGACAAGCCTTCAGATGAGCACAGCTCCACCTGACATCTTGACTGCAACCTCCTGAAAGACCCTGAGAACAAGAACCACCTACCCAAGCCGCTCCCAAACCCCTTGTCCAAAGAGACTGCATGAAATAATAATCTTGTTTTCTTTAACTATTTCATTTTAGGATAATTTGTTACATAGCAATAGATAATCATTGTGCCTATTTCTTCTACTTTCCCATTATGCCCTTTTCCACATGGCACCTTAATTCTTTTTTTATTTTTAAAAAAAAATTTTTTAACGTTTTATTTATTTTTGAGACAGAGAGAGACAAAGCATGAACGGGGGAGGGGCAGAGAGAGAGGGAGACACAGAATCGGAAGCAGGCTCCAGGCTCTGAGCCATCAGGCCAGAGCCCGACGCGGGGCTCGAACTCACGGACCGCGAGATCGTGACCTGAGCTGAAGTCGGACACTCAACCGACTGAGCCACCCAGGCGCCCCAATGGCACCTTAATTCTTAAGCTTACTTCCCTCGTGAAGATAAAATAGCTGTATTAGTTCCAGGTCTGATGAACATACACCTCACTGTCCAAAAGAGAGTCTGTATGGTATCTTAGAATCCCTAGCAATTGACTTAAGCTTCTGACAAATTGGGCCACCCCTGAACCACCCCCCAAATTAGGGAAATGACATAGGCTGACTGCGAAAGCCCTGGGTTACCTGAACTGTGACAAGGGGAATGAACTTTACCCAAACCTCCTGCCTGCTACACACACCTTCCTGGGGAGCCCCAACCAGAAACTCTAAGCTTTTGACAACAAAAGCAATAAAAATGGGTTGCCTTCACTCAATTGACATTTCTATTGCTAAACCAACTTCCCCAGAGACCAAAGAAAACAAAAGCCTGCTCCCTCTTTTGTCACAGGAGTAGTGATGTGGAGGGGAAAATATAATGACAGCCAAAGACAAATGACTGTATCAGTAAATTAACCTGATGCATATTGTAGTGGGTTCTCTGATGACCCCCTGTAAGGTAACAGGAAAAAAAAAAAAAATATATATATATATATATAGTATATTTATATATCTGTAATATATTTAATATATTTATTTAAACATATATATTTATATTAAAATATGTATTTATTATATATAATTATGTATTTATTATAATTATAATATCTATCATATATGATAGATATATATATTATATATATATATATATATATATAATATATATATATATTGGTCTCTGCCCCCCAGTGCCTGGCATGAAACTCCTAAAACTCTTGTCATTTCCTAAGTGACAAGAATGCTAAAAACATCTTTTGTTCTAAAACGTGGTCTTTGACCCCAGTTCCTGACACAGAGTTCCTAAATCCTTTGGGATTGCCCAGGTGCTAGCAGTGTCTTTTGTTCTAAGGAGGCAAGGGTGGGTGGGGGTCACCAAAAAGACCAAGCCTTGATCCGAAGCTTGAAGTTTTGAGTCCTACAGATCACTCTCCAGAGAAGGGAGAGGGACTGGAAATGGAGGTAATTATGGATCATGCATACATGATGAAGCCTCCATACAAATCCTACAGGTGTAGGGCTTGGAGAGCTTTCAGATGGGCAAATATGTGGAGGAGCAGAGAGAGAGGCATGCCTGCACAAGGGGTGGAAGCTCCTCGCCCCTTCCCACACACACCTTTTCCTAGGCATCTCTTCCATCTGGATGTTCACCTGTATCCTTTATCATATCCTTTTATAATAAACAGTAAGTAAACTGTTTTCCTGAGTTCTGGGAACCACTCCAGCAAATTAATGGAACCTAAAGAGGGGGTCATGGGAACCTCCTGTTTATAGCTAATCAGTCAGAAGCGTAGGTGACAGCTAGAGTTAGAACTGGCATCTGAATTGCGTGGGGGGGGGGGGGTGGTCTTCTAAGACTGAACACTTAATTTGTGGGATCTGATGCAATGTCCAGGTACACAGTTTCAGAATGGAGTTAAATTGTAGGACACCCAGCTGGGGTTGCAGAGAACTGCTTGTTGTAAGAAAACCTACACATTTCTATCGTCAGAATGTTCTGAGTGTAACAGCACTGAGAGTAAGAGAGAAACACAGGAGAAGGACTGAGTCTTTGTAAACACTCCTGAATGTATATCTCCATCCAAGAACCCCTCCTCAAACCCCAGAGTCACATCCACTGCCTCTTGACTTGTCTACGTTGATGCCTAGAAGACATCTTAAATTAAACATATCCAACCTGAGATCCTGATTCCCTTCCACAGACATGCTCATGATTCCTATCCAACCCATCAGAAATCATGCTGGCCCTTCTCCAGAATTTATCTGGAATCCCATCGCTTTTCACCACTTTCTGTTATCCCTGGGTTACCATCATCCCTCACCTCCATTACTGCCTCCTAGCCAGTTCCCCTTGCTTCCTAGACATCTATTTTCAACACAGTAGCCAGGAAACCCTCCTATGCTCAAAACAAATTTTCAAAATCCTGTAGTTCTCCATTTTGCTCAGAGGAAAACCCTAAATCCTTATAGAAACCTACAAGGCGTTATGGGATCCTGTGACACCCCAGACTACCACTCCTCCCAGTTTTTTGTTTTGTTTTGTTTTGTTTTTACTTGGTTTTAGATACCCTGGCCTCTTCCTCCCGAAAACACGCCAGGAAAATTCCTACCTTGGGGCCTTTGCACCAGCTGTTTCTTCTTCCTTTGAGGGTCTTCTCCTGGCCACCCACTTAGGTAATTCTGTTACTTCCTTCAGGTCTCAGCTTACACCTCCTCTTCCCAGCAAGGCTCACCTGCACCATTCTATTTAACCATGGGATCTATGCAGCCCTATCTGCCCTCCCAAGCCCCTCTTGCCCATATCATATTTTCATGTTTTCTGGCCCTTATCTTCTGTATAATGCATTTGGGAATTATACTCATCGTCTACCATCATCCCCTGAGCCACATACATTCCACAAGAGCAGGGCTCTGTGCACATCTTTTTCACTGCTGTATCCTAGTCCTGAGATGTTGGAACCTCAGAGTAGGCGCTGGGTAAATATCTGTCAAGTGAATGAATGGCTGGCTCACATCAATCCCATGACATGGGGACCGTTCATGCACATTTGTGGAGTGCTTCAGGAACTTGCAGGACAAGAGGGCGAATAATTGGGATTAAAGTCTGGCCCTCATTCCTCCCCACAAGAAATCTCTATGATTAGACCCACCCCCTCCCCTCTGCCATAATTTAGGGCATAATTATGGAGATCTTGTTTTTTAATCAGAGCAGATTTCATTAAGTTAAGGAAAACATAAAAATGATGAAGATAGCCTGAGGCTAGGAATGCTATCACTGAAATGAGGCTCTTAACTTATGTGATTTGACATCTGGGGACTATATTTAGTAATCACTTTTGTCTTCAAATATGTAACAGTGTCCTAACAAAATGGCTTCCTCCTGGTGGTTTCCATCTCTACCTAGTCACATTGGATCTGTGCCTGTGTGCACGTGTACCCACAGGATTAGGAAACTGATGAATCCCTGTATATGTGTATATATATATATATATATATATATATATATATATTTGAAATATTTGTGCTTAATGTTTCTGACCTTGTTCCATTGAATAATCAATGGGCAAAAACAGTGCTCCTGCTGTTATCATCATAGGCCCAGGAACTTGTGTCATTCTGAGAAGTAATCTTTCCCACTAGGGAAAGATGAGTGAGTCTGGAATTTGACAGCCGTAAAAAATACACCCAGGGCCAAGGCCCACCTCCCTACTCCTCCACCCCTGCCAACCGCTTATCCTATCTGTGACTGCTTAAAGCTGGGTTTGCCCTATCCATAGGCTTCACCACTACTGATGATCTGTATATGAATGCTTGATAGAATGTGGAGCAAACACAGATTTATCCAAGGTGAGTGAAGTTTACATTCAGGTCTAAAATATACTTTAAAAAAAAAACAGCCATTTGATTTGTGGCATTATAATTCAAATTAGATTAGGTGGCCCAGTGTGAACTCCAATATATTCTAATAAATCCCATAACACAGCACTTGGCTTACTTTGGAATTAAAGCCTTTTTCCTTGACTCTATTCCTATAGCCAACAAAGTCTTAGAGAGTGGAACTTTATCTGACTCACCAATGTGGCTGTAACATCTGTGCCTGACACACAGTAGGCACTCTGTAATTTATTTAATGCTTGTTGGATTGCATAAAACAAAGAATAACGTAATAAGAGAATTAAATTAGAAGAAAATTTATAAATAATGCATACAGAAAAAGAAATTGACTAGTAAGACTGCACCGGGGTTGAATCAGCTGTTTCCATTTCAGAGACTGAATTCTGGTCACTAGAAAGACACCCTATGGCATATAATCCTATGGCCACTGATCTTATTAAACTGATTACAAAATCTTGGCAGGAATACTGTTAAAGAAGCTATGGGGATTTCAGTTCAATGAGCCTGAACATTCTATTTATTGAAAAGGACCAAAATGGAATGGGCTGCCTCTGGGTGGTAAATGCTGTGTCACTTTGAAGTGGAATGCCATTTTCTGAAGGCCCTCTGCAATCAGGTAGGGAATTACACTAAAAACTCTTTAAGATCCCTTTAATCTGTTACTTTATGAGTGTGGCCTTCAGGGGTCTATAACTGGAAAGCAGAATACGAATTCTTCCAGAAGCTGCTACAGAGAACACACCTGGAGCAAGCCTAAACCCAGAAGCCAAGAAGTACTCATGATGGCTTTCCCAGTGCAGTCACCCAGGTCCCAGGAAATGGCTCCTGATGGCCATTGCAAGGAGAGACCTAGGAAATGCTGCGTGATCCCACAAGGTCGCTAATGAAGAAAGGTGAAATAACTAATTTTCTTTTATTTTTAGCATTTGGGTACCAGGAACCCCAATTTCACCCCAGGCTGCTATGACTTAGGGGAAATACCTGTTACACTTGCCCCTCTAGCCTGTGCTGGCTCTTAATTCAAACCAATGTTCAAGACACATCATATTCTTTCTTTGACCACCATCCCCCCCACTACCCAAAAAGTTTACCTCCTCTTTTCTTTTCCTTTATTCTATAATCACTTGTTCTTTGTCCTATGCAGTCTGGATCTTTAAATGATTAGATGTTGAAAACTGTAATTTTATTTTACTTAAAAAATTTTTTTCATGTTTTTATTTATTTCTGAGAGAGACATAGCACAATGGGGCAGAGAGAGAGGGAGACACAGAATCTGAAGCAGGCTCCAGGCTCGGAGCTGTCAGCACAGAGCCTGACGCGGGGCTTGAACTTGTGAACCGTGAGATCATGACCTAAGCTGAAGTCTGACACTCAACTGACTGAGCCAGCTAGGCACCCTGAAAACTGTAATTTTACAATGTGTAAGAATTTTCTTCATTCTGGGGGCAGGAATTTGTTGTTAGGGCAGGCTCTAATTTTTTATTTGTTTTTCTTTTAATTGTGTAGATGTCTGGTAGGTATCTACCCAAGAAGTGATTCTAATGTAGATGCTTTAGGCTGTGAATGTTAAATATTCCAGTTACTAAAGACAATACATTCACTCATTCAACAAATATTTAAGTGCCTGTGTATCAGGCTTGGCAGGACTTCTGAGGCAGCTATGGCAGTCTTTATGGGGCCACCTTTACGTCTACATGGGAAACTTTCCCATTTGTAAGACTCCCTCTCACACACCCCACACCTCCAACCTTGGGGTCTTAACAGAACTTCACATGCTCAGTGGACAACTTATCTTCCACAGGCCTCCACACCTCCAGGAGGAGTCTGGAAAAAGCACCAGAGCTCAGAATCCTCCTTGACAAGATCCTCACCTCTCCCTTCCCTGACACTGACAACTTCACCACAACCATCCATCTGTATGTCCTTTGTCTCCATTTGTATTAGTCACTGCAGGAAGCCCACATCCCTCACTTCATCCCCAAGATCTCCAAAATGTTCTGCATATTCTGACCCCATCTCATAACCCTCTCCAACTTCTAAAACGGTCAATGTCTGAAATTCATGGTCATAATAAGCAATGTTCCCTAAACATTCAAGCCTTCTCTATAGTCTGGCTCTAACCAAAACCTGGCTCTTCCCTGAGAGCAGCGTTTACGTTGCAGCAGTTCCCACATCCCTCCTGTCACTGGGGTTCGTGGTGGGGGGGGGGGGGGGGGGGAGGGAGTTCTTTAAATTCCTCACTGTTGCTTCTCCACTATTCTCCTCTTACCTCTGAAAGAGCCATAGCTCTGACTCCCATGTCATCAGACTTTATCACACACCATCCCCCATTGCTACCATCACCCATGAACCCTGGGTGATTCCCACAATTTCTTCAATATTTGGGTTCCTCTCTCACATGACCAATGTCTGTCCTTCCAACCCTCTTCCTGTCATAATTCTAGGTGTCTTTAACATCCACATATTTGATCCTTCTACTATCCTGACCTCCAGTTTGTTGACCTTCTCCCCTCCATTGGTTTTGTCCTTGTGGAAATGAACCAAAGCTTGAGCAGGCTATAGAGCAAGTGAGTCAGCAAATGAGTCAGCGGCAGGCAGGGGAACGAGAAACCTTTCCAGTGAAAGGAAAGGAAGGCTTCAGGTGCACTCTGACTGAGATTGTTGGTGTGGGAAAGCTGGAGGCCGGCTAACTAGAACGCAGGCCGTCATGTGCGATTGATTTGGGAAGGAGATGCAAAATTGGCCATGTTAAAAGAAAATTTTCCACAGACAACTTACTGTTCCAGCAGGCTTTTATTCAGTGATTCATGAATCGGGCAGCATCTATCCAGCAGATAGAAAGGATCTCCAAAAAGCTATATAAGGCAAGAGATTTTTATACACCAAAGTGAGCAGGAACAAGGAAGTTATACTGGCATTTGCCAATTACTTTCCTTAGTTGGAGCCAGGTCAGGTAAGGTGCTGAGCAGGCATCTGCTGATTGGTTAAGCTTCTTCCTTTTCTGGGAGCACCAAGCATAGAAACTTAGTAAAGTTTTGGTTTGCTGATACGGGTTTAACATGGGGACTCCACCTTGGACCTAATCTGGTTACTTTAACAATTATGTGACACTTTTAGGTGCCCATGAACATATTTTATTTTAAAGTTAGAAGAAAAAGTGAATATGATAATACATTCAGCCTAGATAATATTCATCTTAATACATGCTACTATATATATATATATATATATATATATATATATATATATAATCATAATGAAACGTTAATGCAATATTGGTTTCAGGAGTAGAATTCAGGGATTCATCACTTTCATACAACACCCAGTGCTCATCATAGCAAGTGTCTTCTTAATACCCATCACCCATCTAGCCCATCCCCCACCCACCTCCCCCCATCACCCCCCAGTTTGTTCTCTTTTGTTGTTGTTGTTTATTTATTTATTTTTAAGGTGGGGAGGGGCAGAGAGAGAAGGAGAGAAAGAATTCCAAACAGGCTCCACACCGTCAGTGCAGAGCCTCGAACCCACGAACCCTGAAATCATGACCTGAGCCCAAATCAAGAGTCAGATGCTTAACAGACTGAGCCACCCAGGCGCACCTGTTTTCTATCTGTAAGAGTCTCTCATGGATAGTTTCTCTCTTTTCTCCCCTCACATATGTTCATCTGTTTTGTGCGAAACTCAATTTTAAAGTAACCTTTTTCCTCTCTTCCCCACACCTCCCCTCCTCCCTTCTCAGCCTCCTGTTTCGAAAGCCAGTACCCCCCTAACGACAAGACAAAGGAGGTGTGCAGCACGTACACAATCCCTGTCAAAACGAGCTAGGTCCTGTATTTCCCTATAAAGCCCCCAGCCCCTTCCTCCAGGCAGGCTTGCAGTTTTTGAAGGCCATAATCTGCTACAGCCTCCTTTGCCTGGCAAAACAGTAAAACTATTGTTCATCTTTATCCCAAACTCTGTCTCTGTGTTACACTTCTGGCTTCAAAGTATGGAAGTCAGTTTTTGACAACAATAATATACAAATATATCAAAATGTAATTACTTATTATTTTGTTATGTTAATTTATAAATTATCACATATGAATTATATTCAGTATTAATTACATTGACTTGATTTTTTTTAATTTTTTTACATTTAACTTATTTTTTTAATTTACATACAAGTTAGTTAACATATAGTGCAACAATGATTTCAGGAGTAGATTCCTTAATGACCCTTACCCATTTAGCCCTCCCCCAACCCCTCCAGCAACCCTCAGTTTGTTCTCCATATTTAAGAGTCTCTTATGTTTTGTCTCCCTCCCTGTTTTTATATTATTTTTGCTTCCCTTCCCTTATGTTCATCTGTTTTGTATCTTAAAGTCCTCATATGAGTGAAGTCATATGATATTTGTCTTTCTCTGACTAATTTCCCTTAGCATAATACCCTCTAGTTCCATCCACATGGTTGCAAATGGCAAGATTTCATCCTTTTTGATTGCCGAGTAATACTCCATTGTATAGATATACCACCTCTTCTTTATCTCTTCATCCATCAATGGACATTTGGGCTCTTTCCATACTTTGACTATTGTTGATAGTGCTGCTATAAACATGGGGGTGCATGTGTCCCTTCAAAATAGCATACCTGTATCCTGTGGATAAATGCCTAGTAGTGCAATTGCTGGGTCATAAGGTACTTCTATTTTTAATTTTTTGAGGAACCTCTGTACTGTTTTCCAGAGTAGCTGCACCAGCTTGCATTCCCACCAGCAGTGCAAAAGAGATCCTCTTTCTCTGCACCCTTGCCAACATCTGTTGTTGCCGGAGTCGTTAATGTTAGCCATTCTGACAGGTGTCAGGTGGTATCTCATTGTGGTTTTGATTTGTATTTCCCTGATGATGAGTGATGTTGAGCATTTTTTCTTGTGTCGGTTGGCCATCTGGGTGTCTTCTTTGGAGAACTGTCTATTCATGTCTTTTGTCCATTTCTTCACTGGATTATTTGTTTTTTGGGTGTTGAGTTTGATAAGTTCTTTATAGATTTTGGATACTAACCCTTTATCTGATATGTTGTTTGCAAATATCTTCAATTCTGTCGGTTGCCTTTTAGTTTTGCTGATTGTTTCCTTCACTGTGCAGAGGCTTTTAATTTTGATGAGGTCCCAATAATTCGTTTTTGCTTTTGTTTCCCTTGCCTCCAGAGACGTGTTGAGTAAGAAGTTGCTGCGGCCAAGATGAAAGAGGTTTTTGCCTGCTTTCGCTTGAGGATTTTGATGGCTTCCTGTCTTACATTTAGGTCTTTCATCCGTTTTGAGTTTATTTTTGTGTGTGGTGTAAGAAAGTGGTCCAGGTTCATTCTTCTGCATGTCGCTGTCCAGTTTTCCCAGCACTACTTGCTAAAGAGACCATCTTTATTCCATTGGATATTCTTTCCTGCTTTGTCAAAGATTAGTTGGCTATACATTTGTGGATCCATTTCTGGGTTCTCTATTTCGTTCCATTGATCTATGTGTCTTTTTATGCCAGTACCATACCGTCTTGATAATTACAGCTTTGTAATACAGCTTAAAGTCCAGGATTGTGATGCCTCCTGCTTTGGTTTTCTTTTTCAAGATTGCTTTGGCTTCGGGGTCTTTTCTGTTTCCATACAAATTTTAGGATTGTTTGTTCTAGCTCTGTGAAGAATGCTGGTGTTATTTTGATAGGGATTGCATTGAATACGTAGATTGCTTTGGGTAGTGTTGACATTTTAACAGTATTTGTTCTTCCTATTATATTAATTATTAATAATTATATAATTTTATGTGGATAACTATTAATAATTATACAATTTTATATGCCTTTTTAGTGGAGGAAGAGGCTCACAAAGGCAAAATTGCCTAGAACTCACAAAAGTCATAATGTGGCCCTGAGTCTTAAGTTTTTAAATACCATTTAGATATGTGTACTATTGTGATTTTATAATAAGAAATACATGCAGGCCTACCTTGGAGATATCACAGGTTGGGTTCCAGTCCCCTGCAATAAGGCAAATATCACAATAAAGCAAAGTCAAATAAATGTTTTGGTTTCCAGTGCCTATAAATTTGTGTTTACACTAGACTGCAGTCTATTAAGTGTGCAATATTATACACTAAAAAAAATACAAACCTTAATTTAAAAATACTTTATTGCTAAAAAGTGTCAACCATCATCTGAGCTTTTATCGAGTTGTAGTCACTGATCACAGATCACCACAACAAATAACAATAATAACGAAAAAGTTTTAAATATTGTAAGAATTACCAAAGTGTGACACTGAGACATGAAGTGAGCAAATGCTGTTGGACAAATGACACTGATAAACTTACTTAAAGCACGGTTTCCACAAATCTTCAATTTGTTAAAAAAAAAGAAAATGCAATATCTGTGAATCACAGTAAAGCAAAGTGCAATAAAACGAGGTTTGCCTATATTTGGTCTTTGTTCTCTTTCTGGCACAGAGCTCTTAAGACCCTTGGAATTTCCTAAGAAATGAGAGCTATAAATATGTCTTTGTTACCTTAATGAGGTGAGTTTTGGAACGTACCTAAGGATGGAAGCTGGTTGCCAGGAGAATCAACCTGGTTGATTTCAGTCCCACCCCTGTACCTCTAGGGCAAGGAGTGGAACTAGAGGTTGAATCCATGGCCACTAGCCAATGACTTGATCAATCATGCCTATGTAATGAAGCCTCCACAAAAAATATATTCAGAGAGCTTCTATGTTGATGAACCAGAAACACATCCATGTTCCAGGCACCAAACTCCACTGGACAGAAACTCCTGTGTTAGGGACCTCTCCCTGTGTATCTCTTCATCTGGTAGTTCATTTGTATCCTTTAATTTTCTTTGCAATAAACCAGTAATCCAGTAAGTAAACTAGTTTCCTGAGTTCTGGGAGTCATTCTAGCAAATCAATGGAACCCGAGGAGGGGTTCATGGTAACCTCTGATTTACAGCCATTTGGTCAGAAGCACAGGTAACCACCTGAATTTGAGATTGGCATCCGCATGGGCAGGGGGGTGGGAAACTGGTTATGGGACTCAGCCCTTAACCCATGGAATCTGACACTATTTCCAGGTAGTGTCACAGCCGAGTTAAATCCGTGGGACACCCCATCTGCAGAGGATCCAGTTAATTGCTTTAGTGGTATGGTAAAGAGCCACGCATTAGAATATGGCCAACATAACATTCACAAATGTACTTCTCCAACTTGAACCTTGATCCTGAACTCCAAATTTGTATATCTTTCTATCGTTAGGAACATCTAATTTCTCTTATATTCTTAAAACATGCTAAGTGACCTATTGATCAGAGTGAATCCAGATTTTGGGAGCCTGAAGCTTATATAATTTGGGGGTCCCTCTTTTAAAAAATGCATTAAAAAATTTAGGCATATGGGGCTCCTGGGTGGCTCAGTCAGTTGAGTGTCCAACTTCCGCTCAGGTCATAATCTCACAGCTCATGAGTTCAAGCCCCGTGTGTGGCTCTGTGCTGACAGCTCAGAGCCTGGAGCCTGCTTTGGATTCTGTGTCTCCCTCTCTCTCTGCCCCTAACCCACTCACATTCTGTCTTTGTCTCTCTCAAAAATAAATAAACATTAAAAAAATTTTTTAATTCAGGCATAAAGTAAATATTCACTTAAAATGTTAGAAGATAACAGAGGCAGATTTTAAGAGTTTATTTGAGCAAAAAATCAATTTGATTGGGCAAGACCAAACCAGAAGTAGTTAGAGGCACCCAGCTGACAGGAGCTAGAAGACATATAGACAAGAGGTGGAAGCAAAGAAAGGAAATTATTTGATTGGCTATAGCTTAAAACCTGGCTATTTTTGATCAGTTGTCCTTAGGTTTCAGTTTCATCACCTTGAGGCATTTTTTTACATATAGGCTTAGACTTTGATTTGCTACCTAGGCTGCCACCTTATTAGAGTTACCTCAGTCTAATGGCTTCCTCATTTGATTAATTTAACAAGAGTGAGAAAAAAAAAACTATAACTAGATCCAAATTCTAAAAAGCCAACAAAACCTATGAATACCACAAAATCCAGAAGCAATATTTTGATTAACTAACTACCTGACAGACCTTTATACTATTTTCTCCTACCAATTTTGGGGTACTTACTCTTTGATCAACTCTTCATTTTCGACACCAACAAGAGAAAGACAATTAGGTTTTTCTCTGGCATGGTTGGTGAGAAGTCAATTTTTAATACTGATATTTTAGAAAGTTTCTTTCAGCTTTACAACTTGTCATGGGTAATGTCATATACATTTTTGGGTTGTTTTCAAATTTGGGAAAATCTCCATCAAGTTCCTTTCATATATGAACTTTAGAGTTCAGAACATTTCGAGATTGTCTTTCCAGTGATTGAATCTAAATGTTTTTTTGAATTGACAATATTCTTTAACCAATATTCTTTGTTGATATCTTCTTGTGTTAGCATATTTTGACTTTTCTGTTATCTTCATTAATGTCACTGGTTTTGGGGGGTTTTTTGTTTTTGCCACATTAGCAATGTGGCTACTTAATCACTTCTCTGTATTAATTGGATGATTTATTTTATGGGATGATCAAGTTTATCACTTCTATTTTAAATTTATCTTTCTCTTAGTGAATTGCTGCTTTCAGAATAATCTGAAAATTTTATTACAATTCACTTCTCAGTATCAAAATAACTTCTATTGATTTCACTATTCATCTCTACTGTTTTTGCTTCATATTCCATTAATTTTAATCTAAATATCTTGTCAGTTCTTTAAAAAAATGCATTTACAGATGCCAAATGGTACTCTTCAAAAACACTCAAAACGGTAGTCTATAATTTCTCATTTTGTTTAAACATTCTAAAACCCCTTTCCACATTGCAGTTATGGTAGAATACTCATGCACTACCAAATATATACTTCCATCAAAAAGAAGAAAACAGGGGCACCTGGGTGGCTCAGTTGGTTAGGAGTCCAACTTCAGCTCAGGTCATGATCTCACGGTCCGGTCCGTGAGTTCGAGCACCGCCTTGTGCTCTGTGCTGACCGCTCAGCTTCAGATTCTGTGTCTCCCTCTGTCTCTCTCTGCACCTCCCCCACTTGAACTCTGTCTCTCTCTCTCTCTCTCTCTCTCAAAAGTAAATAAACATTAAAAAAATTTTTTTAAAGAAGAAGGAAACATCTATTGTGTAATGATAGTATCTACTCTATCCTCAAATATATTCTTGAAAGGAGGGAACTATTTTGACTTGGTCTTGGTGAAAAACAAATCCTCTGCTTACAATTGTGTATACGTGATGGAATTAGAATTTTCCATAGACTAAACTAGCTCTGGCTCCAAATGTTTCTGCTCTTGATCTTTATATGTATTTCCAATGAAATTATCAAAGTGATCCTGTTTAAAAGCAAGTCAGGTCATGTCAATCATTTGCCCAAGATCATCCAATAGATTCCTATCTCACTGTTAGTAAAAACCAAGGGCTTATGAGACCCTACACAGTCTGGACCAGGTACCACTTTGACCTCACCTCCCATTCTTCTCCCCTTTTCACTTTGTTCCAGCTACACAGCTTCTTGCTTTCCCTTAAATTCTCCCAGGATTTTCTGCCTCAGGGCCATTGTACATGCTATTCTCTTTGCCTAAAATTCACTTCACCTCTCACTCGCTCACCTCCTTCAGATCTTACTCAAACACCAACTCAGTGAGACCTTACTTGGTCTCTCTATTTAAAATCGGCCCCTAATATTTCCTACTACTTAAAAAAATTTCCCCCTACCTCTTATCATCAAAAGTACCTCATGTCCCTAATGTCTACATAAGGATTCAATAAAAATCAGTTGATTGAGTGAATGAAAGTCCAAGTCAGGGTCCTTTTTGGTAATGGCAAGGGTTAAATACAACTCAAGAGGAATGATTCTGGAATATCATTGTTCATTGTAGGACAACATATGCTTTGTCATGTATTTATTCATTTCTTGTCTCAATCAGCAAATCAATAAATATTTAGTGTTTGCTGCATGCTTAATACTGCCCTAGGTACTAAGCACACGTTGGTAAGGGAAGAAAACATGGTCCCTGCGTTCCTGAAGCTCATGGCTTCTCGAAAGAGAGAAAGGCTATGAAGACAAGTTGACTGTAGTCTTGGCACATCACTACCTGAACATGGTTGACTTATGAGTGGGCAAACCAGATTCCTGGAAATTCACTTGCAGCATATTCTACACATCCATTAGTCTTAAACACATGATTAAATAAGACAGCAACATCATGTGCAATGAATTTTAAGCCAGGCATGGAAGATCATAAAAGTTTAAGAAACAATAAATGTCTTCTTAAATTTCTTTTTCATCTCATGTGCTGTGTTAATAGCTGTCATTATTGAGATTTGATGACATCTGTATTCCTAAAGGAGGAGCCAGTGAGGCTGGCACTTTGGGTTTTAGATAGCTTTCAAGCAATAAGATTTAGAATCATTATCTAACTTAAATATTCAGAGAACATGCACATCAACTCCCCAACTCAGGCTGCCACAGATTTTCAACAGACTTTCTCACCCTGATCTCAGATGGCCATGGTATTTTTTGAATATGTGCATCCTGTCTGCTTTAATACATAGTATTTCGCAAGTTTTAGTCATTGCAACTAAAGCGTGGGCAAAGGTGGGGGTGGTGTGAGGGAAGAGCTTCTCATCGTGAGGAAATTTGAGACTAGTAGCTGTTCAGACCAAAATTGTCCATGTTTCCTCTGAGTTCCATAAAATTCAACTCAGAGGAAAAGTGTACCCCAGTGTCCAGCACACTGAGTGTTCTCAAAGATGTATTATTGCATGAATTAAACATTTTCAAAACTATTCAGGAGATATTGCAGGCAAAGCCACACACATCCAAGTTAGTGAACAGAATTGAGGCCAATGTGTTCTTTCTAATAAACTTAATTATACTGCTTTAGTTTGCCTCATTTGATTGTAAATATAACCCAGATGGCCTCAAATTCACTAAATTTCTGGATTCACTTTTTTTTTCTTCCTTTGTTCCTTCCATTCTCCCTAACTTCCTTCCTTTCCTCCCCCCCTTTCCTTCCTTACTCCCTCCCATCCTAACTTCCCTGCTTCCCTCCCTTCTTTCCTTTCTTCCTCTCTGTAAATATGTGTGCGTACATATGAGAAAACCCATATACAGAAAAATAAATAAGGGTGTATGATCAAATGATCTATCACAAAGTAAACACATTGCAACCAGCATCCCGGTCAAGAGAGAGAACACTGTCTACATCCACAAACCCTCCTCATGCCCCTTCCCCATTGCATCCTCTTCCCTACCTCCAAAGATAACCACTATCCTGACTTTTACGCTAATCATCTTCTTGAATTTCTTTTGGGTTCAACCATCTCACGTATATCCTCAAATAGTAGTGCAGCAACTTTCAATAAATGGATTCCATACAATAAATATTCTGCATGTCTAGCTTCTCTAACTTAATATTATGTTTGTGAGACACACATTGGTGTAAATAGCTATAACTTATCCATTTTAATTATCATATAGTATTTTATAGCATTACTATGCCACTATGATTTATGGATAACATAAAAGATGTCTCTGGTTTGGGATTATGACAAATACTCCTGTTATCTATATTCTTACACATCTCAAGGTGCCCATGTGCATGTTTTTGTATTGGGTATCATTGTGGGTTGAACTGTGTCCCCCATAAAGACATGTTGAAACCCTAATCCCTGGTACCTGTGAATGTGACCTCAATCCTTTCTTGTTTTTTATACTCTTAGGTTTTATGAATACTTCATCTAAAGCGTGAATTGAGTTTGTAATCAACACTAGTAATCTTTCATTTTTAATCAGAGTGTTTAGTCCATTTGTTTTCCTATCACTGACATTGGGATGTTTTAATTTACCATTTTATTATTTATTTTTTCTTTGTCCCACATATTCTTTCTCCCTTTCTCTTGAAATATTTTTAATTGCTTCATTTTTCTTTTCTATTAGCTAGGAAGCCAAATGCTGTTTTATAATTCTTTTAGTGGCTGCCTTAGAGATTACATTACGGCTTGTGAATTTATCCAATCCAATATTAACTGGTACTTTTACCTTCTTCTTGGACATGTCAAACTCTTATAACATTTCAACTCTAATTTATGTGCTCTTCATCTTATAATTTATTTATAAATTTAAAGTGTTTAATGGTAAATATTTTAAATGGTTTTATACAGTAAATATTATTTATATTGACTTATTTTTTATTGACCTTTATTTCTTCCTACACAGCAAATTGGTATTATTCCCTTCTGCCCTTTAGTACTCTCTGTAGTTCAGTCTACTGGTTATGAATTTTCTCCATTTAGATGAGTCTGAAAGTATCTTTAGTTTCTATTCTTTCTTGAATGACATTTTTGATGGATGTAAAATTCTAAGGTTGACAGTTTTCTTTTAGCACTTACAAGTTCTTAGCCCACTGTCCCAAGGCTTCCATTCTTTCTGTTGATGTGTTAGTTGCTGATCTTATTGTGACTATGAAGAGAAAATCAGCAGCAGGACAAAGTCATATTAAGATTTTTATCTTGTCTTTGATTTTTGTCATTTTTACTATGATGTGTTTAGATGCGGAATTCTTTTTTTATTTACCCTGCAAGATATTTGGAGAGAATCTTAAAAGACTGGACTCATATTGCTCTTTGGGTTTGGAAATTCTTAGCCACTATCTCTTCAAGTATTGCTTCTTCCCCATTCCTTCTGTCTGTCTCTCTCTCCCTCTCTCATACATTCTATCCCTCCCTCTCTCCACTGCTCTCTCCATCCTCAGCCTACTGGAATGCTAATAACACAAATATTAAACCTATCTAGCATATTCCTATATCCTTCTGTCTCTTATCTTCTACTCTGTGTTTTTCCTACCTCTGCCTCTCTGTGTTTCATTCTGGGTGCTTTTTTTCAATTTATTTTCTAGTGCATTAATTCTCTCATTAGCTAGTAAACCCTTTAATTGTATGCTTAATTTTGGTTTTTAAATCTAGGATACTCACTTGACTCTTTTTTAAAACTAGCTTTCATGTCCAACTCTTGGTTTCAGCTCAGGTCATGATCTCATGGTTTCGTGAGTTCAAGCCCCACTTCAGGCTCTGCGCTGCCAGCACAGAGCCTGCTTGGGGTTCTCTCTCTCTCTCTCTCTCTCTCTCTCTCTCTCTGTCTTTCTCCCTCCCTCTCTCCCTCTCTCCCTCTCTGCCCCTCCCCCACTCGCACTGTCTCTGACTCTCTCAAAATAAGTAAATTAATTAAAAAATAATTATAAAATAAAAACAGCTTTCAGTTCTCTCCTAAAATCCTAGACCTTGTATTTTATCCCCTTGAATACTCTGATCCCCACTACTTCAAAGTCTGGATCTGATCATTCCAATATATTAAGCCCTATTGCTTCTGCCTCTGATGGTTTTCATTCTTACTGGTTTGCCTCCTTGTGTTGCTGGCTAGTTTTTTTTTTCTGGTCCAGGATGCTATCTTTATAAAATGGTGGAAATAATTTGTGACCTACATGATCATATCTTCTTCCTGAGACGACGGACAATTGCTATTGCCTGGTGTTTGGCACTGTGGGTTCATCTTAATTGTTAAGGATTGGGATAAAGCAAAGCTGAGTTACAGTCCCTGCGGTAGGTCTTCGAACTCCATTTCATGCTTACTCCTAGGGTCCAAAATTTAAGGCCCTAAGCCAAAAGCAAGTAGGGTTCACCAAGTTTCCCCCATGCCCAGCAAGTTAGCTGGTTATTATTAAGCTATTGTTACCCAGTTTCAAAGCCACCCTTCTATTCTCTGCTTTGTGCTGCTAGGGCTGGAATTCTGTGAAGAACCACATTGCAAATTGAATTAAAAACCGTCATTCTGTGATTTTTCAGCTATAAACTGTTGTATGTTAAAATATCTTAAATGTAGTTGTAATCACTGGACTAATAAATGGTTGTATGTGTATATTTAATATTATTTAATATCCTTCCCTGACAAAATAAAATTTGCTAACCCTACGTTTGTCCCTATTGGTTTTTCTTTTTCTCTTATTGGGCTCTGAAAAAAAGCCCAGTAAAAGTCTTGGATCGAAACTGCAGTAGACATTGTGGGTCTGGATTTCTGTTGGGTATTTGGCAAGTTCTTCAGGATGTGCTCGTGGCCAAAATGGAGACAGGAGTTGGAGGCAAAGCCTGTGGAGTTAGGGCAGTGTTTTATAACATGTCACCCTGTCCTGAGAGCAGTGTTTTATAACATGTCACGCTGACAACCAAGCCTCACACATTCTCTGCTGCTTGTCATAACTCCTCCTCGTGTGGCTCTCCCCCTTCCACCTCATGTCCTGTCCTCCTTCTGACCCTTGGCTTCATTACCTATTCACAATCCTGCACCTGGTCTTTCCTTGGTGTTTACATTTGGAAATCGGAACATAATTGAACTAAGCATTCCATTTAAAAGATTGGAACAAAGTAAAAGAAATATGAGGGAATTAATAAAGATAAAGTGCTGAAATAATGAATCACAAAACAAATGCCAGCAGAAATGATAGATAAACCCAGTACTCTAGGAAGTTTGACTAAGAAAAAGTGCAAGACAAACAAATACATCAGGAATGAGAAAGAAGATAAAACCATAGTTGCAAAAAATAGTAAAAATCATTATAAAATATCATATAAAATGTTGTCAATAAATTTTCAAATCTAGATGAAATGGCTGATTTTCCTAGCACAATATAAATTATCAAAAATTGATTCACGAAAAACTAGACTCTCCAAACACATTAACAACCACACAATATACTAGCAAGGTTTCTCATAAATCTACCACTTTAAAGAGTAAAAATAAATAAGAACATTAGACCTTGCTTGTTTTACAGGCAAGATCTAACTAACCTAGCTATCAAGGAACACATAATCCTACCTAAATTACTGAAACTCTTTCAGAATATATAAGTGGAAAGTTTCCCAAACCATTTTATAAGTCTGTCATAAGCTTAATACCAAAACCTAATAAATAACATAGCAAAAAAAAAAAAAGTCAATCTCACTTAAAAATAAATGTGGAAAAGTTCTAAAGAAAATATTTGCAGCTGGTATATTAAAACAACAATACCCATATTCAAGGATGACTTATACCTCAATGAAGCACTGTTAGCATTATAGTATTGGTATAATGTATATTTACTGTCCTCTGCTGGCTATGCCCCCACCCTTACAGATGACAATCTGGGCCTCTCAGACCTTGGGATTCCCTGCCAAGATGTCCCTAAAGCCAGTTAACTGGCCTGCACATGCCTCTTCCCCTGTCTGTTCTTCCAAGGGTGGTCTCTGCTATTAGAATATCCATGCCTATGCCCAAAGTGTGGCCAAGGGTGGTTCTTTGCAGAGGGTAAATGATGCTTGAATGCATGAATTAGTGTGTATCCCAGTCTAGGGTAGAAAGATAGGGGGAGAAGGCCAAGGGTCAAGGAATAGCTTTTCCCATACTGCTACTTTTTTTTGGGGGGGGGGGGATGTGGAGCAGAGAGAGAGAGAGAGAGGGAGAATCCCAAGCAGGCTCCACTATCAGCAAGGAGTCCTACTCAGGGCTGTGAGATCATGACTTGATCCCAAATCAAGAGTTGGAGGTTTAACCGACTGAGCCATCCAGGCGCCCCACCCACCCATACCACTACTTCTGATACAGAACTCTGAGGGATACAAGAGTTCTAAATTTGAACCTGGTATTCTAGGTTATTATGAAGATATAAGTGTCAAGGTAGGAGGACAGGACGTATTCTGTTAAACAATTTATTAGCTTGATTCATAGCTAAATATCCTGACATATGGTAAATAAGCTTTTATTTGTACTCTTGTCTCAGGCCCCAAAAAGAGTGAGCCAGCCCACCTCTTCCAGATTTAGCACAGGTGAAAACCAATAGCAGACTAATACATACAGCATGAATAAATATTAGTGGAATATATATACATATATATATATATATATATATATATATATATATATGGCATGTATGGGTATGTATACCTATGTGTACACATACGTGCATAGTTATGTATGCGTATATATACATCTATCTACCGATAGACAAAAAAGAATGTATATGTATACCTGTGCATACATAGACACACAAATAGTTCTACATTGCACACACTCACAAATACACATACACCAGCAGCAACACAGAAAAGTTGGAGCTTCCAATTCTAGGCAAGATGAAAAACTAACAGCTGCTGTTGGCCCCCTTTCTCCCTACCAAACTAGAGATGCCAGAATAGATACAGGGAAACTGACCAAATGCAGAGCCAGAACCAGAAGCCTCATCCTTACCAGATTGAAAGTAGCCAAGTTTTAATGTAGGAAGAGAATGATATCCTGAAGTCAATGGAGTCCAAAAGCATGGGTGAATGTTGGGAGCCAATATAAAGGAGTTGCAGGCCAGCAGAGGTTTTTAATTGTGCCCTCAACTCCACATTCCTTTGCTGGTGGGGGAGACTGAGACTGGTCAGGCTCAGTCCCACCACCCCTGTTAGGCTGTCCCTCTGGCCAGATATGCACCCAGGATGCCTGAGCTTTTTCAATAGGGACTTTGTCAGGGCAACTCCATGAGCAAACTCATCAGGCTGATGTCCAAACCAATGTTCACTGTCATTGTTCCAAGGGAAGAAAAGTAATGGCAGCAGCTGGAAGGACAGGAACATAGGCCTGGTAGTGCTTTAGCTCAAAAGAGCAGGGAAGTCTATTGGAATGGGTACAGACCAGCTGGCTAGGCCTTGAGCATCCATTCAATCACTTGTCATGGAGAATGGCTATATCAGTTACCTCTTTTTACATAACAAATCATTCAAAACACTCAGTGGCTTAAAATGACAATGATTTATTTTTGATCATAGATCTGGAGGTTGACCTCTTAGACTGATTGAGGCCAGGCTCTGCTCCCTGTGTCTGTCATCCTTCTCCGGAGCCAGCAGGCTAGCCCAGACATGTTCTTTTTATGGAGATAGCTAAACCCCCCAAAGGCAATGGGAAATACAGAAGGCCTTCTTTTGCTTGGAACTAATGTGCCATTACTTCCACCTGATTATATTGTGTCACTCAAGTCACATAGTCAAATTCAAAGTCAAACGGTAAGAAAATACATCATACAGCTTTTGCAGGAGAAATGGCAAAGTCACAAGGCAGAACATAAAATAATTTGCCATAAACTTTAAGAGACTGGAATCTTACAGAGTATGGGCTCTGCCCACAACAGACAACAAAACCAAGTAGAAAGTATTAATAATAAGATACCTAGAAAAGCCCTTAAATATTTAGAAATTAAACAACAAATTTGTAAATAATCCATTGGTCGAAGAAGTCACAAGAGAAATTAGGAAATTGTTTCAAATGAATAATAATGGAAACAAAACATACTAAAATGTATAGTATGCAGCAAAAACAGTGCTGAGAGTGAAATTTATAGCTTTCACAGCTAAAGTAGAAAAAAAGGCTTAAAATAAAAAAAGCATAATTTTTACTTAGAGAAGCTAGAGGAAATATTAAAAATAAATACATAAATAAACACAAAGGAAGAAGGGGAGAAATAATAAAAATAAAAGCAGAAATAAATGATATAGAGAAGAAACATTAGGAAAAATTGACAAAGCCAAGAGAGGATTCTGTGAAATATCAAAACTGATCAATCTCTGGTAAGAAAGAAAAAGGAGAGAATTCAAATTGTTAACATAAAATGTTGGAGGTGGGGAAAGCTTACTGACAATCAAAATATATTAAGGAAATAGTAAGAACATATTTATGCCAATAAGTTTGATAGCATAGATGAAATGGATAAAAAAGCACAACATACTAAAACTGACTCAAGAAGAAAAAGAACTTAATGACTACATATCTATTAATGAAATCGAATCTGTAATTAAAAGGTTTCTAACTTGGAAAATTCTAAGCTCGGAGCCTTCACTGGTGAATCCTATCGAATGCTAAGGAACATAAGATATCAAGCTTACCCAAATTCTTCGAGAAAATAGAAGAGAACACTTTTCAACTTATTTTATGTGGACAGCATTGCTCTGATACAAAACCAAGAAAGATACTATAAGAAAACAACACACTATAACTCATGAACACAGATATAAAATCTTCAACTCAACATTAGCAAATCACAGCCAAGAGGAGCCTAAGGAGACATGATGACTTAATGTACATAGTATCGTAGATGGGATGCTGAACAGTAAAAGGACATTAGGCAAAAATGAAACAAATCTAAATAAAGTATGGACTTTGGTTGATAATAATGTATCAATATTGGTTCATTAAATGTGACAAGTACATGATTCTAATATAAGTTGTTAATAATAGGGGAAACCGGATGTGTGATATACAAGAACTCTCTGTATTAGCTGTGCACCTTTCCTAGAAATCTAAAACTACTCTAAAATTAAAAGTTTATTTTTAAAAAGCTGTACGTGAATATTCTTATTAGCAAAAGTAGAAATAACCCAAATGTCCATCAACAAGCAAATGCACAAACATATTATGGCATGTTTCTACCACAGCATGTTGTTCAACAATAAAAATGACTGAACTGAAGAAGAAGAAGAAGAAGAAGAAGAAGAAGAAGAAGAAGAAGAAGAAGAAGAAAGATTGAACTACTGACACACAAAACATGGAAAATAGAAAGTGATGTCTGAAAAGACATAGAAGTCCCCAGAAACCTACCTTAGGAAGGAATACACTGAAAGCCAAGCAGGACCTTTACTCAGTTTCTATTGTTTTCCTGTCCTGTCCTAAGATGTCAACCCATGGACTGGGGAACAAAACAAGATACTTCTCAGACACCCCCACCAGCAATTAACTTTGCTTCCTGATTGCTTCCTCAATGCTCCAGCCCATATAGTTTTAGCTCCCTGGTGTGGAGGGGAAGCAAGCTTACTGCGTAAGTATTTTTCTAAACTCATTGCTAAAGTCCAGACTCAGTTTTTTAAAGTTCCAAAGCCAAAAAAAAAAAAAAAAAAAAAAACCCAAACAAAAAAAACCCACAAACTTTTCATTATCATTCTTTTTGCAACAACCCAACACTAAGAGGTGAAAATGCTGAGGTTTAATTTCAAATGTGGTTGGAAATAACGGGGGTTAGGACTGCAGGGGGAAAACATTTAACTCTTGGAATAAAATATTGTTTGTTTTTTTTAAACCAGAGTTTACAATATAAATATTCTATGTTAGAGAAGGGAAATGAATCTTCCTTAAGGCTTTCCACTTTCTGGGCAGATAACATCAGCGGGAGATTCCTGGCTAGACTTCTTTGGGTCCCTTTACAAAGTTGTCAGCACTTTTCATAAGCTACATTTGCTTCTCTATCCCCAAAGAAATGCTAAGGCTCTGAAAACATTCTCAATGAGCAGATCTCCTGGTAATAGAAGGAGACAACAATGAGCTGTTGTGAATTGCTTCCTGTAAACAACCCGCTGACCCCCAATATGGCAGACTTCTTAGGTATCCTGAGCTGTAAGTCCCTGGTGGAGAAAAGGGTGATGATATTTCAAATATTCCTCATTAAAAATATAGAAATTACCCTAGAACTAAACAATCTAACACCTGAAACTAATTTTCTTGACATAGTCATGGACTTTAATGACAGCTTCATTAATTGAATGGAATCACATGGGGATGAAAATCATGTTTTCCTTAATGACTTGCCAGATGATGGATTTGTTTGGTTACTTACTTTACTATGAAGAATTTCCAAGGAAGGAAAAAGAAAGAAGGATGAGCCCTGTGTGTCATATTACAACCGAGCCTGACCAAGAGGTCCTCCTGGGGTCTTGGTGACGAGCCAATGTGAAAATAGCAAGTTGGATTTGGCAGGATGGGGAAGCGGTGTGATGTCATCATTAGGAACCTTATTAATCAAGGTGAAGTTCGTGAACCAGTAGCATCAACATCACTGGGAAGCTTATTAGAAATTCAATTTTTCAGGCCCCATCCCCGTGCTACTGAATTGCAATCTGCATTAAATATGATCCCCAGGTGATTTTCAGGCACATTAGAGTCTAAGGAGCACTGGTTGGGAGCCCAAGATTTGGAGTCCAATGGACTTGGGTATTCCAGCTCCACTTACTGCTGACTGTGAATAGGGCATATTATTTAGCCTCTCAGCCTCAGTTTTTCTTTCTGTGAAATAGGCAAATAGTATCTACCTCATGAAATTATGAGGATTAAGCAATATAAGCACTTAGTGTATTTTCAGGTATATACTCTATGTTGAATAAATGGCCTATAATTGTGCTATTGTGGCTTCTTTGTCCCTTCCACTGCAGAGAGGAAGTATCTTGGGAATCAGAACTGAGTTCAAATTCACGTTTTACAATTTAACAGCTATGTGATCTCGGTCGTGTTACCTAAGATTTTTCAGCCTCAAATTCTCTATCTATAAAATGGGTGTAATTTAAATGCCAGAGCCTCCCAAGTCTTAAGATATAGATAGACCAATTACACAGCCTAGTGAAGTCATAATCCTTCACGAGATTTAGGCTGCCGGCAAGATTCCTGCTTAGTCTATGTTGCATCTCCACATGCTGTCCTTGTCCCTCTACAAGTCTCTCACAGGGCAAAGTTCAGACCTTTCCACGGTTGCCACAAGAAATCCATTTCCTGCAAGCATTTCATGAGGTGTGTAGAAATTTCTAAAGATGTAGAGCGTGGGTCACAAGGAAGAATCACAGGACATGTGGCCCAGTCTTATGCCACCTCCCCGGCTCCTTCCTTCCTTTCCTCCTATGTCTGCCATCACAGCCCCCTTGTCATCCCAAAGACAGCCTACCTTCAGCAGACGTCATGGAACCAGCCGTGAACACAGAGTGAGAAGGGTGCGTTCTCAGGCTAGTAGCTCCTCTCTCCAGGCCTCCGGGTCCTCAGCGACACGTCAGCAGGAATTCCTCAGGCACAAGAGCGTCCCAAGAACTAAGGGAGGCCTCATGATTGATAATCCTTATGCAGCCTGGTACCTGATGGGTGGCTCGTTACGAAGCCACTATTGTCTGCCCCAATCTTCCCCTCCTCCATAAGTCCACTTCTGAGGCCAGGGCTCAACTTCTGCATACGACATTCTCTTTTTCCAGCTGGCTCCTTGTTCGTCTCTGTCTGTCAAGGAGGCCACAGGGAGCATGACGGGTGGAGGGAGGATGAAGACTTTCTCCTTGGTTTGCTTCCCGTTCCTATCAGGTCTTCACCGCGCAGCAGCTGCTGGTTCCAGCCACACAGGTGGCTCTAGTTTGCGGTTGTTCCTCAACCAGAACCAAGCCCATGAGCTCTCTCTGAAATAAGGCCCCAGCCACTGGCACCTCCCTCTGCAGAGTCAGAATCCCAGCTCCAAAGAGCCGCTTCTCCAGACTCCAAGCTCCGAGCAGAGTTGCATTTGAGCATGCCTTCTCCCTAGAGGCTGAGTCCCAGCTCTGCGGGCTCCTCCTAGAAACTTCCAAGTTTCAGTAATCTCGACATATCCCCATCTCTAAGGGAGACAGCTGCTTCCTGCAGCTACTACCTTTGTGATACCTCAGTGTCCCCTTTTTGCCTGCCCAGCTCTCTTCTGTCTGGGAAATAGTTTCGTTATATCTCCCTGCTGAAATAATGGCATGGCTTTTGGCCTCTGACAGGATCCGCCTGATTTGGAAAGTTATGTAAAAGATACTAGTTTCCTTCCAAAACAAATTTTAAAAATCTACCTTCTAAATACCAAGTTTTGCCACTAATAAGGATATTCAAAAGAACATGCCAATGGCTTTGACAACAATTTCCAAAGAAAATTTTCCAAACTATTTTGGGCTCTGCCAGCATTGTGGGAATAGAACAGTAGTCCTGAGCATTTGGAACAAAGAGTCAAAACATGTTTCTAGAGAAAGAAATGCAGTTAGACATAACTCATAAGGCAGAACAGATGCACAATCTAGAGAGATGCTGACCTGTGTAGACACCAGCATAGACAAGAATAGGGAGAAGGTGAGGGAAGGGCACCTATGAAGCAGGTGCAGGTTGTCACGTTTCTAGATGTTAATGAAGTCTATAACCAAAGTCGAACCAAAGTTGATTTAAAAGAACCTGGAAATAGCAGTTTAGTTAGTGGTGCTTAAAATGTCTGCGTTGACCACGGAGGAGTGGTACTTCAAAGGTGGTGGCCATGACTCAAGTAGAAATTGAAATGGAACTGAAAATATTATTTTATGCTTATTTAATTAGTAAAGATAAACTGAAAATCGTAGCCCTCGTTGTGGGTGATCTTGGTCTAAAGTACACACCTACACAGAGTTGTCACAGTATATATAAAGCAAGAGAGTAATAGCTTAAAAGAGTTAAAATGATATTCACCCCATTTAACCCAGCCATTCCATTACTAAAAATTAATCCTGGGCCACCTGAGTATCTGTCGTTTGTGCATCCAGCTCTTGATTTTGGCTCAGGTCATGATTCAGGGGTCATGGTATTGAGCCCCATGTCAGGATCCATGATCAGCATGGAACCTGCTTAAGATTCTCTCTCTCTCGGGAAGCAAACCATAAAAAGACTCTTAAATAAATATAGAGAACAAACTGAGGGTTGCTGGTGGGGTGCTGGGTGGGTGGATGGGCTAAATGGGTGATGGGCATTAAGGAAGGCATTTGTTGGGTTGAGCACTGGGTGTTATATGTAAGTGATGAAGCACTAAATTCTACTCCTGAAATCATTATTATGCTATATGTTAATTAACTTGGACTTAAATTAAAAAAAATAATGATAAAAAAAGAAATAGAAGTGAACACATAGATTTATGTAGGAGTCAATGATAAGGACATAGCATGGGCTGAGGAAGGTGGTCAGTGGTCCTGTGTGTACTTAGGATCTTAATTAAATGAATAATACATAGAAAACCTATTTTTAAAAAGATTCTCTCTCTCTCTCTCTCTCCCTCTGCCCATCTCCCCTGCTCACACACTCTCTTTCTCTAAAATAAAAAAATAAAATAAAAAATTTAAAAATTAAAAGAAAGAGTATTTAAATGCACTTGGTGAAATATTAATTTATAAAAATCCTATAAAGGGGCGCCTGGGTGGTTCAGTCAGTTGAGCATCCGACTTCAGCTCAGGTCATGATCTCACAGTTTGTGGGTTCGAGCCCCGCCCCGCATCAGGCTCTGTGCTGACAACTTGCTCAGAGCCTGCAGCCTGCTTCAGATTCTGTGTCTCCTTCTCTCTCTCTGCCCCTCCCCGCTCATGCTCTGTCTCTCTCTGTCTCTCAAAAATAAATAAATGTTAAAAACTTTTTTAAAAACCCTATAAAAACATGAAAAATGTTTGTGGTGTGACAGTTAAGTAGAATAAAATCAGGATATAAGATGTGGAGGAGAGTGTAGGAAAGAGAACAAGAAGGAATGTTCAGCAATGTTACTCTTTGTTACCACGGGGATGAGCATAGGGTGCATTCTGAGAGTATTACAAAGGCATCATGCCAGTGAAAAATGATTGGGGCCAGTGAGACAGAACTGAGAAGCCAGGCATGAACCGTCACTCCCTGTGGACTCTACAAAGACTTTTGATCCTAAAATGAAGAGCCATCCTAAGAATCTCCAAGATTGCATGTGTGCTTGACTAAAGATAAGACAATTTTGTTACAAATTACAATCCTTCCCTTATTGTATGATAAACAGCCAAGTTTTAAAGTTACACCAAGTTCTTTCTCTTCTTGGGTTGGCATTGAAGGTGGTTGTGCTCCAGGAAAAGGGGACAGAGAGAGAATGAAGAGTAGAATCTGAGTTAGGCAGATAAATCTCTTGGGGAAGATTCTGTATATCTCAAGTAGGGAAGGAAGTGATAGACCACTGAGTTAAGCAGCTGGTCAGTGAAAAAAAGCCCCAACAGTTGGCCAAGCAATCAGTTCAAGAGATAATTGGCTGCAGGTGGTGAGTTAAGAGCCAAGTCTGGACTCTGACTAAAGGGATTTGCCAGGGCTTTGTATTTGACCGTCTAGGAGCCTTGGCTGACTGTAGAAAAGCTTGAAGAACTGATTTCTTAAGAGCCTCAGAGACCTCCAGAGTTCTAAAATTGATGCAGAACTGGGCTGCCATATTGGGCATAGAAGAAATTATTCTAAATAGAAGAGGAGATGAAATACTGGTTACTGAGAGTTAAGAGAAATCCTATTTTCCTGATGGTATTTTCTACTACTAGAGAAAACCCATAGGAGTCGATTTCTTCCTTGAGATTGTCCATTAGCCTTTTTAGAGAATAGCCAAGGCTACAGGTCTGCATAAGAATAGGCGGGCTTTCTTGCTTGCTGGGGAATGAAGAAGAGGAAGAGACCCATCTGGGTGAGGGAACTGCCACCAGAAACACTTAATTGCTTTGGAAGTACTCCCGGGACCATGTTCTACGTGAGGCCCACATTCCATTAGGGCAGATAAAAAATGGAGACAATTCTGATAGAAGGTAACTGCTTTGCATAACCAAATGATCATGCTTCAGAAAGAAAAGCATGGCTAGGTTTCTTTAGGAGGGACTTCTGGAGGAGATTCCTAAAAGAGATGCTCTCTGAGCTGAGTTTTGAAATAAGAATAGACATTTTCTCAAACAGTGTATTGGGGAGAACAAAAGGGAGTTCTGGGTAGCTGGAATATTCAATATGAGGAGAGTGGTGGCAGGAGATGATGTCAGAGATGTGGTTCTGGCCAAGGTGGTGATGGCTCTTAAATACAGAGTTAAGGAATTGGACATTATGTAGATGTTGAGAAACACTGAACAGTTTTGTTTTCTTTTGTTTTTTAAGATCTTATTCTTAAGTAATCTCTATACCCAACGTGGGGCTCAAACTCACAACTCCGAAATCAAGAGTCACACACTCTACTATCTGAATCAGCCAGGTGCCCCCACACTGAACAGTTTTAAACACAGTAAAGAGGTGCATTTTAGGAAAAGGACTCGTGTCTGTGGGGGGATGGAATAGAGTGGGCCAAGGCTGGAGGCAGAGGAGGTAAGCAGGGAACTCCTCCAATGTTCAAGGCAGGAGAAAATGAACACCTGAATGACAGTCATGACCACCGCAATGGGAAGCTTGCATTTCCGCCTGCTCTTCCTCTCCCTGATGCCAAGGATGCAGGCCTTCCTCCTACCTCTGGCACTTACCCCAGGCCAGCGGCTGCCTGCCTGCACTAGGCTTGCCACCACGGTCTGACGCTGGCTCAGGGCATGGATGCCGGCACGTGGAGGGATCATGTGATGGGGCCCAGAAAGACAGGTTTGGGAGTCAGAGGAGAGGAATACAGTTCCCAATGCCACCATGTTATGGACCAAAGTGTACCCGCCCCCCACCAATTCTCCGTTCACCCCCTAACACCCAATGGGACTCTATTTGGAGAAAGGAGACCTTTAGTAAAGTAATTAAGCTTAAATGAGGTCATAAGGGTGGAATCCTAATCTGAGAGGTTGCTGAGCCTATAAGGAGAGGAAGAGACACCAGAGGTATTTTTCTCTCCCTTCACATGCATAAAAGAACGTCCCTATAAGGATGCAGCAGGAAGGTGGCCATGTGTAAGCCAGGAAGAGAAGTCTCACCGGACCCTGGTACCTTGCTTTCAGACTTGTAGCCTCCAGAACTGAGAAAGTAAGTTCCTGTTGCTTAAGCCACTGTATGCCACCTAAGCATAAGGATTGTTTTGAGCTGAAGGCAATTGAGAAGAAGCAGATAATGAGAAAAGCTTTCTTTACCTAAAGATAGGACATAAATCTCCTACCCTCTCTAGCAGGAAAAACAAAAGTTAATCACTGGAGACAACTTTAGACCTTTATCAGCCTGGTGCTGGAGAGGAATCTACATAACAAATTTTCCTAACCAGCTTTGACCTACCACTAGTTTGCTGCCCCTAGAAACCCAAGGTTCTTTTCCTCTGTCTTGACACACTCTAAAAATGTATTGTTATTTTGCTAAGAAGCTACGTAAGCCCAATTTCTGTTTTTGTTTTTGTTTTCTTTTTTCTTTTCTTTTTGTAAGCCCCAAATCTAATGAACCCTTTGAGTTACTCATCTCTGAGTGCTCCCATGTGTCAGGGTGAGGCACATGCTAATAAAGCTCTGTTTCTCTCTTGTGGCTATTCTTTTTCTCAGCCCAATGTATAGGACCCCAATCAGAGAACTCATGAGGATAGTAGAAAAAAGAGTTCTTTCTCCCGACACTACCCAGTGTACGGCATTTTATTATGGCAGCCTGAGTTGACCCATATGCACCATTGGCAGCTAAATCTCTTGAAGAAATTATTTAAGCTGACTGAGCCTCGTTTTCCTTATCTCTAAAATCAAATGGTAAAATAATAATAATCCCTACTTCACAGGGCTCTTGGGAGTGGTCAGATGAGGTACACAACCAGCAAATGGAGCTTACGTGAAAGCTCTTTGTAAATTGTACATATGAAATTAAATAATAAATATTCCTTCCATGAGTGCCCTGGACTGATGAAAGATGAAAATATTTTCAATCATGGGGCGCCTGGGTGGCTCACTTGATGAAGCATCCGATATCAGCTCAAGTCATGATCTCACAGTCTGTGAGTCTGAGCCCCGTGTCGGGCTCTGTGCTGACAGCTCAGAGCCTGGAGCCTGCTTCTGATTCTGTGTCTCCCTCTCTCTCTGCCCCTCCCCCACTTGCGCTCTTTGTCTCTCTCAAAAATAAACATTTTTAAAATTTTTTTTAATTTTTTCAATCATAATATTAGCTGAATTATACTTAACTGTAATATCCATCTCTTGGATATATTTTGAATGTACTTAATTAGCCAATAATCAAAAGCTAATTGATCACAGATGTCTAAAGGGCTTTCGGCCCAAATTCCATGAGGGTAACCCGTGCCAATAAAACTATTTGGGGAATTTCTATGTTTCATAAAAAAGAACACAGGCTTCCAAATATATGAAATACCCCAAATATAGCCTATAGAAGAGGAGACGTCCTTCTGTAGACACATTCTAAAACCGTTTTTAATAGTCTTCAACATTCGTTTTGTTTTACTAATGTTTGTCACATAGAAATCTGTTAATAAGCTTGAACAGAAAGATAATCACATATAAAGTGTATTTGTAATTGACATAAATATTCCTATTATCTTAGGGTCTTAAGAGTGTTTCTCTATCTTTTTTCTCTACTGCCCCCAAGTAGCCTTGCAGGCATTTTTTCCCTAATATCATCCGTGAAATTTTATTGCCACTGACATACTGTCTACCTGTTCATATGTATGTCTGTGCTTTATATACAACCAAGAACCAATTTTCACCTCTTTGGGGTGATATTGCCCCTACTGAGAACGCCACGGCCTTAAAATGATTCATACAATAAATAAATAAAGCTGATTCATACAATAAATCTAATTGGTCTTCACGATGCAGCTGATGGAAAATGCACTCAATGTGAGAGATGAACCCATTTCTCAGAGGGCGTATCCAGATGTAAAGACAGACACAGCTGGAAGGGCCTGGCTTGAAGCCAAGCTGTGGTCACTCTAGGAGCTAGGTATGGCTAGGTATGTCTACTGAGAACCTGCTTGCATGAGGAGCCCAGGAATCTTCTGAGAAGGAATTTACCCTAAAGGGAAAGAGCACAAATTTGAGTCAGAGAGAGTAAACCAGTGGGAAAGATGAGCAGGTATCTAAGCCCCGCATGAGGTGTGTTCCATGGATCGTCCCTCGTCCCAGTGGACTCATCCTAGGTCCTAATGCAAAGGTGGTGCAATACAAGATCAATGGAAGCTAAAACATCCCACAGGCCTCCCTGCCATTGTTCCCAGGGCAAACAGAAGCAAGGGGCCAGCGGCGGCACCAGCGCAAGGACCGCGTGTGTGCACTGATAGGAGGGCTCCAGTGGCTGCTGCACGTGGGCAAATGTGATGTGTAACTGCTGTCCTCATGCCGGTCTCACCTCCCTGAGCTGTGTGGCCTGGGAGCCATAGATCATACCCATATTACTATGGAGGTTGAGGGGCGTCTGAGTGGCTCAGCCGGTGAAGCGCTGGACTCTTGGTTTCGGCTCAGGTCAGGATCTCAGGTTCGTGGGTTCGAGCCCCACATCAGGCTCTCTGTTGCCAGCACAGAGCCTGCTTCATATCCCCTATCTCCCTCTCTCTCGCCCTTCCCCACCTCTCAAAAATAAGCATTAAAAAAAAAACCCAAATGAACAATGGAGCTTGGTATGTCCACCCAATGGCATCCAAACATCTTAGCACCACATTCAGGGGCTTTACAAGGGAGACTGGGCCTGTTTTTTAAGCTCTGGCATTGAAGCCCATTGGACTCAGGTTTGACACCTGTTTCTTCCATCAACGAGCTGTGTGATTGCAGGCACGTCCCTTACCCTTTCTAAGCTTCCCATTTTCACCTCTGTAAAATGGGATAATAATCGCACCGAGTAGATTCAATTAGACAATGCATGCAAAGTGCCCTTTGCACCATCCCAACACAAGGCAAGTGCTCAAAAACTGTTAGCTGTTTTCAGCCCTTGACCATGATCATTCCACTCAATATTCCAGCCACATGAAATCGAGGAAAATTCTCAGATATGCTTCTGACCTTTGTAATGTTTCCTGTCTGGAGTGTTTTTTTAATGACATTTATCTGTCTGGATAACACATAGCCACCCTTTAAAATTCGATTCACATGTCATCTCTGAGAAGGAGATTCCAGAAGAATTAGTGAAGTTCTCTGCAACTCTTTGCTAATCCCCCATTAGAGCTCTGCTTGCACTCCCTTCCTCCCCCCTCCCACTGGACCATGAGCCCTTTGACAGAGAAAGCTGACCTCAACTCACTTCCACATCTCCAGGGGCCTAACACCGAGTCTGGACCAAGAAATGAGGCACTGGCGCAGGGCCTATTAATAATATTTCTAGAGCAATGCCCAATTCCAGGTGCCCCCACCTTGCATAGCCCACTTTGGCTTCTCTCTGAAGCTTCATAATGCCTGAGTCACTGGATTTTCTACGACCTTGGGAATGCCTACTGCTGCTACCTAATCTGCCCAACCCAGCAGGCTTCTCTTCTTCCAGCCCAGGATGATATGCAGGTGATTGCTGCAAGGATACTCTGTGAATGTTAGCATCTTATGATAAACAGGTGGTAAACACCGCATTTGATATCCCAAACACGTATTAAGTGCCTCCTGTATGCCAGACATCTCCCTTTCAGGACCCAGTTCAGAGCACGGAGGCTCAGCGATTGAGCCACTTCTCAGAGATCACTCGGCGGCAGAGCTGGGATTCACACCCACGCTTTCTGACTCCTAGTCCATTGCTCTTTTATTATATCATGTTGTCTGTCTCTGTCACTGAAGCAGACCTGAGGCTTGAGGGACAGCTGACTCTGTGGGAGGAAGGCCGTTGAGGGGAGGATGCAGACGCATTATGCTCACAGGGTTGCTGTGGGGACTTCCCTTCTATGAACCTAGAGGGCTGCCACCCTGTCGACGAGTGGCCTCCGATCTCTGCTCACCTCTGTGCTCATCCTTCCCAATTCCAGGGCCACACACACACACACACGTGCACACAGACACACACATTCAGGTAAAATTTTAAAAGTATACTTTTTTAAAAGTTTATTTACTTATTTTGAGAGAGAGAGAGAGCAGGGAAGGGGCAGAGAGAGAGAGGATGAGAGAGAGAAAATCCCAACTTGGGGCTCCATCCCATGAACCGTGAGATGGTAACCCCCGCCAAGGTTGGGTGCTTAACCCCTTTGACGCTTAACCGACTGAGCCACCCAGGCACCCCTGCTGTTTGTCTTTTTTTTTTTTAATCTTTATTTTTGAGAGGAAGAGAGAGACAGAGCATGAGCAGGGGAGGGGCAGAGAGAGAGGGAGACACAGAATCTGAAGCAGGTTCCAGGCTCCAAGCTGTCAGCACAGAGCCCGCCGGGGCGGGGGCTCGAACTCACGAACTGCAAGATCATGACCTGAGCTGAAGTCGGATGCCCAACCCAACCGACTGAGTCACCCAGGCGCCCCCTTGCTGTTTGTCTTTCTAAACCTGTGAAGTGCTTCTGAGCCGGCCTCCCAGCTTATGATGCACAACTCTAGCCAGGCATCTACTCTGGGATGGGAGGACATTACTTCCTTTTTTTAAATTGTGGTGAAACAGACCTAACATAAAATTTACCATTGTAGCCATTTCTAAGTGTACAGACCAGGGGCATTAAGTACATTCACACTGTTGTGCAGCCATCCCCACCACCCACCTCCAGAACCCTTTTCATCTTGTAAAATTGAAAGTGTGCCCATTAAACACTATCTGTCCATCCCCCCTCTTCTCAGCCCCTGGGAGCCACGGTCTGCTTCCGGTGTCTACGAATTGACTGCTCTAAGTACCTCATCCAAGTAGAATCATACCATATATGTCCTTTTGTGACTGGCTTATCCCACTAAGCACAGTGTCTTCAGGGCTCGTCCATGGCATAGCACGTTTCAGAGTTTCCTTCCTTTTTAAGGCTGAATAGCTTTCTATTGCATGTATATACCACGTTTCATGTATCCAGTCGTCCATCAAAGGACACTTGGTGCACTTCCTCCTTTGGGCTCCCGTGAATAATGCTGCTGTGAGTGCTGGTGCACAAATAATCTGTTTAAAATCCCCTGCTTTCCATTCTTTGGGGTATATGCCCAGAAGTGGAGTTGCTGGATCAAACGACAATTCTATGCTTAATTTTTTCAGGAACCACCGTACCGTTTTCTGATGTTGCTCATTTTTTTTTTCTTAATTTAGAAATTGTTCCCTTAATATTGCTGTTCTCTGTGCCTCCTTCCCACCCTGACTGGGCTTTGGGGGCCATATCTATCAGTATGTACAGGCTCATGTTTGCTGCTCGTGACCCATACCCTTCCATTTCAAGGGCTCCAGCCTCTAAACCTCTGTATCTTTCCTGCCCTTGGAACACTCCACCCGCCTCATATAGGTGAGGCCCAGAACCCACCCCCAGACTTTCTGTGGAAGCTAACACCCCAGAACCTTCGGACTGTGGTAGACACAGATCGGAGGAGGTGTTGCTTAAATCTGTTGTACAAAACGAGGGCCCCATAAGGGCAGCTCCCAAAAAGCAGCCATTGCGTTTGTCTCATTTGGGGAAGGAGGGACAATAACTTTGGAACTTCCCAAAGACTTAAAAAAAAAAACAAAAACCCTGAATTTAAAGTAAATAACGTTGGGGCACCTGGGTAGCTCAGTCGGTTGAGCGTCCGACTTCGGCTCAGGTCATGATCTCTCGGTCTGTGGGTTCGAGCCCCGCATCGAGCTCTGTGCTGACAGCTCAAAGCCTGGAGCCTGTTTCAGATTCTGTGTCTCCCTCTCTCTCTGACCCTCCCCCATTCAAGCTCTGTCTCTCTCTGTCTCAAAAATAAATAAACGTTAAAAAAAATTAAAAAAAATAAAAATAAAGTAAATAACATTTGTCTCCATTTCTGGTAAAATAGCTAAGTTTATGTACATTTGTTCTTTGTTGTGGTGATTCTTTAACTCATTTTAGATTTTCAAATGCCTTGTCCGGTCCCATGGGCAGCATCCTTACAACCAGAACGTGCCTGCCTTTGGGAGAAGCGATTATTAAACATTGGCGTGAGGGGTACCTGGGTGGTTCAGTCGGTTAAGCATCCGGCTTCAGCTCAGGTCATGATCTCACGGTTTGTGGCTTTGAGCCCCATGTCCGGCTCTGTGCTGACAGGGTCTGGAGCCTGCTTCGGATTCTGTTTCTCCCTCTCCCTCTGCCCCTCCCCTGATCATTCTCTGTCTCTCTCTCTCACATATAAATAAACATTAAAAAAATTAAAAAAAAATTGGTGTGAGCTTGGGGCACCTGGGTAGCTCAGTAGATTAAGTGTCCAGCTTTGACTCAAATCGTGATCTCTCAGTCTGTGAGTTCAACCCCCACATCGGGTTCTGTGCTGACAGCTCAGAGCCTGGAGCCTGCTTCAACTTCTGTGTCTCCCTCTCTCTCTGCCCCTCCCCTGCTTGTGCTCAGTCTCTTGCTCTCAAAAAAGAAAGAAAAAAATCTAAAAAAAAAATTTTTTTTAAATTGGCGTGAGTTTAACGTCCAATAAACTCAGCCTGAATCCTCCCAAGAGAGACTGAGACAAACCAAGGAGAGAAACACACTTGGGGGGGAGGGGGAAGAAGCTTCCAACTATGAAAAAGAACACATGTTTCTTAGCAAGCATCACCTATTTGCTGAATCGGTGACTGATAAAGTTTCATTAAGGAGAGCAACCCAGTCTCTGTGTAGAGTCACAATCCTGGTTGGGGATAGTTCCTGGAGTTTATGTGAAAGGGGATGACCCCCCCCCCGCCCCCTGTGGGCCCACCAGGATTGTGACTCTACACAGAGACTGGGTTGCTCTGCTTAATGAAACTTTATCAGTCACTGATTCAGCAAGCACCTACTGGTCCACTCTATGCCAGGTACTGAGATAATAATAATGGCCCGGCTAACATGTTTATCAAGTTCAAGGGCCTCTGCCAACTGCCTTACAGGCATTGCTCAGTTGATCCTCAGGACAATGCTAATTGCTTACCATTGTCCCCACCTTACAACTGAGGGCTCTGAAGCTCAAGGTCACAGTGATAGAGGGGATTTTCACCCAGGCACCCAAATGCGGAGCCCATGTCCTTAACCACTTTGCTAAAATGCAGACAACCACTAGGCACTTTTAAGAATACAAATTTAATAAAGCTTTATTGTTCCCCATTCCCTGCCCCCTACCAGGGAGCTCAGAGTCCCATCGGGAAGAATCAAGCAATACTATTTCAATACTCCCTCATAAGAGCTATTGTAGTATGCTGGTCCAGATACACAGGTGACATCAGAAACACAACTAACAAAAGAAAAAGTGGTCTTGGGAGCTCCTGGGAGGGGCATACCCTGCCTGAGAGGTCACCTTCCAGGACTGAAACGGCAAGTAGACCTAGCATGGAGGAGAGCACAGAGACGCAAAGTCTCCAGGAGCAGAGTGAGTCCCTGACCCCAGGGCACAGCTGGAGTTCACTGCACCATGTTGCTCTATCCAAAGCAGTGGTTCTAGAAGGGGGTGAATTTGCACCCCAGGGGACTTTTGGGAATGTCTGGAGACATTTTTGACTGTAACAACTCAGGGAGGGGTGGAGTGCTACTGGCATCTCGTGACAGTGCACGAGGCAGCCTACCAACAACAAAGAATTATCTGGTCTGAAATGTCAGTAGCACCAAGAAGTTCAGAAACCCTGACGTAAAGCAAGTAAACATTGATCATCAGGGGAGCGGTCAGTCATAGAAAAGCTTAGACAAGGGGGAATTATAGAAGCCAGCTTTTAGCAGAGGACGTCTGTTACAGTTGAATTTTATTCCCCCCCAAAGAGATGTTGAAATCCTAACCCCCAATCTCCAGAATATGATTTCATTTGGAAATAGAATGGTCGCAGATGTAATTAGTTAAGATGAAGTCATACGAGAGTAGGATGGGCCCCGACCCAACATGGCTGACATCCTCGTAAAAAGAACACCAGTGACGGAGGCATGCACCAAAAAAAAAAAAACACTGCCACGTGAAAATGAAGGCAGATATAAGGGGGAAGCCTCTACAAGCCAAGATACACCAAAGATTGGCAGCAAACCACCAGAAGCTAGAAAAGAGACCTGCAACGAGACCTCTTTTATGCCTTCAGAAAGAAACAACCCCGTCCACACCTTGGTCAGACTTCTAGCCTCCAGAACTATGAGAGAATAAATTTCTCAGGTCTCAGGCAGCCAGTCTGTGGTGCTCTGTCGTGGCAACCCTGACTAACTGACACACCATTTGACAATGCCTTGGCAAATGGACTTTGCACACCCTGGACCCCTAGGCATGGGCATCGTTCAGTCCCTATAATTTCCCTTTGTTTCAGCCTCACCAAGTTAGAGATCATTTTGATACTCATTCCCTCCCCAGCCCAGGGAAAGGATAGGCTGGCTCTTCAGCACACGTATACCAGCCCTGATACCGCTGAAGACCTGAGCTCTCCTGAACGCTGACAGAAGAGAATCTCTGTCTCAGAGCAGAGAGCCAGAACTGGCCGGTCTCACCTTAAGCTGGCGGTTTCCAAAGTGTGCAGGGGGAATGGGCTACAAGGGACGAACAAGACCTTCCATCAGAGTACAGGAAGGAAATATGAGGCATTATTTAGAATTTCTTTAAAATTAGAAATAGGCGCACCGGGGCGGTTCAGTCAGTTAAGCGTCTGACCTCGGCTCAGGGCATGATCTCATGATTCGTGAGTTCGAGCCCCACCTTGGGCTCTGTGCTGACAGCTCAGAGCCTGGAGCCTCCTTCGGATTCTGTGTCTCCCTCTCTCTGCCCTTCCCCCACTCATACTCTGTCTCTCTCTCAAAAAAAAAAACATTAAAAATAAGAAAGTCAAGAAAGTCTTAAGTAGGAAAGAAACTGTAGCCGTTCTGGGGGGGATATCAACAGCACAGTAATGAGTGTGGATTCTGGAACCAGCTGAACAATTTCCTAGTTGTAATAGTTGTTACCTGCTTAATCTTGGGCAAGTTATTTAGCTTCTTTAAGCCTCTGTGAGGCTCATCTGTGAACAAAGATCATCAAGAGGAAACACCTCTTGATGTTGTAAGGATTAAAAGAGATACTGCATTCAGAGCGCCTCATACAGGGCACCCGGGAAGCCACATTATGATTCTATTTTAGGACATCACTCTCTTGGACCCACATCTCAGTGCAAACTAAGATTCAGACCTCAAGCCACCACATTCTAGAACTTGCTCTTCAAATATTGGTGGGCACTGCCTAAAAAGCAATGTTTGAAGAGACGTAAATTGGCTCCAAAACCTCCTGGTTTACTCAGTACTGGGAATAATGGCTTTGAAGTCATCTGGTAGCATGCAAAGGCAAGTCTGGAAGATACAGGCCAGTATATGCGGTATTTGTATAGAAGATAGAAAGCCAGGTCTACCAGACTCCAGTGCACCAAGCTGTCTTTATTCTAATGTGGTCAAATCAAAAACGAGTTCTTCCTCAAATGCCTTATTTTTTTCCTTCAAAGTATTATTACTTCCTGGTTTAACATCACAGCACTAGGGGCTATTCCTGCCCCCCCCCACCCCGGCCCCCCCAACACTAATCAGCATTAATTGAATTTTTAAATTCAAATGAAAACATGACAGGTGGTGTTATTATGTTCTTAGCCACTCAGGCTTCTAGCTGGTTTTACAATTGCATTCCTCTCCCCATCGGAAAATCCAAGTCATTTGCTTAGTTTAAGAAGGAAGTATTTGCAGGTGCTGAATTGGCCTGGTAGAGCCAACGCGGAGGAGCCCTCTGCCAAATTACATTCAAGAGCGCCATCTCCTGGTCAAAGTTGAAACTAGCAAATGAAAGAATAAGCAGGTGCCTAAATGGTCTTGTGCCTTTAATCAGCAGCTTAACTACTTAACCATGAAAATGAGCTTCCCAGGGCTAATGAGAGTTGCCCAATTTGCAGAAAGTGGGTGTTTATTTTTGTAGCACAATTTTCCAGCTGCCTGAATCTCACGTCCTTTACAGCATATAGCATCTGCTTATGCTGTGTTGTTGGTGCATATGGTTTTGCTTAAAGGCCCTTCCTGGATGCTGAGGGGGCACAGCGAGGCCTTCCTGGTTTGACAATTAAATTCAGAGATCCACAAAAATCTTCCAGGTTCACCCTATTAGGACCTGAGATTCAGGTGTAAGTCTCTTTATATTTCAATACTAAAGAAATAAACAAACAAAAGATTAAAAGACAGGTTGAACCTTGATAATACCATATAAAAGCAAGGAAATGAATGAGAACTGAAGCAACGTGGTCCAAAGTCAGCATACCGATGCCCATCTATCATTCTGCTCTTTTGTAAAAAATGCCTTTGTTTCTGCAATAACAAGATACGTGCGTTCCTGGGGGAGGGAGAAAACACTTTCTGTAAAATTGCACACTAAAAATAATAAGACTTATGGGAAAATAGGATTGAGGCAGACAATTCAAAACATACACAAGTTTGCAACCAGAGCAGTAACCAAAGCAATAACAATCTGATTTTTTTTTTAAATGCCAGCAGAGTTTTAAAAAGAATGCTCAGCTCCTAATACATTAAAAAAAAAATTCTACAGAAAATGAAGGACTTTGACTTGAAGAAAGAAGGAAAGGACTGATAGAAGGCAATGTAAGAGAAGCTGTAATGGAGTCATGGAGATAAGGAACTGATGCCCAGGATCAGGGACCACCGAGCAGGAAGCACTCCTGAGACAGAGACTGTGGCTCAACTAAAGTGACACGAAGCAAGGGACAACTGTGTGTTACTTCCTCCCGCCTCCCCACTCTGCTTGCTGCAGCGAGCTGTGTTCCTGCGCTGCGCCCTCAGCTCCTGGCCGGCTGGCAGCGTCACACATGAACCAGTGCCACCTTCCACATTTCACGGACATCGTTCCCACCGCTCATCCAACACATCTGAGCTAATTTGTGTTAAAATCACTCACAACACACAAGTGTTATAGCAAAACAGACTGAACGTGGGATGCTTCCCTAGCACACATTTGATTCTAACCCCTGCAGAAAGGGTGGATCTGTCGGCCCCACTTCTTCTTCTGGCCTTCTCCCTACAATTTCAATGTTGGATTCACAGATATCCCCATCTCCCAGGCACGGGGGCCCAGCCAAGGCTCTGGGCTTCAGTTATGTCTGAAGAGCTATTAGGAAGTGAGTAACACACTATTATTTGACGAGCTTATTTTGATTACTAGTGGCAGCATGTAAGCTAAAACTGTCTTAAGGAGGAAATTGTGCTAAGCTACTCAAACTCCAGATGTAGATATGGCTTCAGGTGTAGCTGGATCCAGGAGCTCACATTTGGTCCCTGTATACTTCTCTTTCCAACCTTCACCCTCCTTATTTGCTGCTTTCTTGGTGATAGGGCAGTTCTTTTTCAGGCCTCGCCCATGGATGGTACATGAACCCTCCAGATGCATAATCCTTGTAGCTAGCTAGCAATCTCAGAGGAAACAGAGCTTCTCTTTCCCAATAATTTTTTAAAAAGAAATCCAGGAATTGCCTTATTGCCCTAGTCCACCATGGCAGGAGGATGAGATTTCTGGCCAGGACAGGGTTGTGGGCTGCTAACACTCAGAGGTTGAGTCAGCCTCACCTAAACCACACAGACATGGAGGGAGAGAAGCACCCACCAAAGGAGAGCCAGATCCAGTACCTGGAAAAGGGGGAACAGGTCAACTCAGACACCATGCATGGTGGTCCAAGCCAGGAACCCATCTAGTAGCTTGTGACATTTGGAGAATCTGGTTTCTGATGATATCTGAGAGGCTATTTATCTTGGACTTAAACAAAGAAACAGAAAAGTGTGGATCTTGCCAGCTTATGTATTTTGTTTGGCTGGATAGTGCTGTTTGCCTTTTTTTTTTTTAATTTATTTCTTTAGCTGCCAACATTTAGAAATTGCAAAACTTAGGGCTTCTCTTAAACTGGAGCCACACTGCCCATTTTCCCACATGGTGACAATAGGCTGAGCTGAGTATCGGCTGCCTCTTTATTGAACAGTCCTCCCCTGTTCTGGGTGGTCCCCACTGCTGCCTGTGCTCCTCCACCCTCCCCCAGATCACTAGTTTTGTTACCCACCTGGCCCTGGAGGCATCTAAATTTGTAATTTGCCATGTAAGTGCAGCTCTGGTCACCTAGTCAGTTGGCCAGAATTCTCTAGTCAGGGAGCACCGGGTCAGGTGCCTCGTGTCTTGCTCTGCTGTCTTGTCCTTACGGTGTTTCAAACAAGCCTGAAAGTGAGTGGTCATGTGTTCTATTACTAGGACTTTGCTGTCTTAGCATTAGACCTTTAAAGTTAACTAGCAGGTAAGTTATTGAGATATCTATTCTAGCTTATTCTCCCATCTATAAGCAAATGAAAAGGTAGATTTTCCCTCCCCCCCCTTCTGGAAGATCAGCCAAGCATTTGTGTCCAGGAGATCTAAGTAACCTTTGCCTTGTGGGAGAATTAACAGGTTTTGTTTGTTTATTTTCAAGGGCCTAGTCATATAGAACCTTGAGCTGGATTTCTCCAGAATGGAAAGTCTTCCAGGGGCTGAAAATAGGGAAAACACCCAAATCAGAAAAGAACTATATTCTTGGAGACTTGAAGGATAGAGGGGAGATGCTGGATTCATAAATAGCCATGACCTTTGCCTCACTTAAAATTCCCAGGAGCAGGACTCAGTATCTGTTGGGATACCTTCTATTGCAAATGATGGAAAACACAGGTAAACCAGGCTTAAGGGGGAAAAAGACAATGGAATTTGGGCGATTTATTGGTTGGTTACTAAATAGTGCGTGGGTAACTAACGTCAGGTATGGCTTGATCCAGGGATCTAAAATATATCATGAGAACTGTTTTTATCCATCTCTCAATATTGTATTTCCCTCTCTCTGTTGATTTCATTGGCAGGATCCATGTAATGTTCTCCAGAAGCTGTCTCCAAAAAATCATATTGGCTTTTCAATAGAATATATGTCAGTTACTCGGCCAATCACTAAATCGATGAGACATAGTACTCGAATTAGCCAGTCACATGCTTCTTCTGTGAAACTTAGAAAATTGGGTATTATAACTGAAGGAAGCGGGGGTTGGATGCTGAGTAGCAAAAAACTACGAGAGACTCCGAACAGAAATGGCTAAGGACCCTGGCCACCAGGCACAAGGGCTTAGGAATCTTAGCCAAGATCTCTGTGTTAAAGCGTGTTATAACATGCAAGGGGGTCACTGCTTCTGAATGGATCCAACAGAACATGGGCAAGCAGAACGAAGAGGTGTATCCACCTGCAAGGAGCCTTCTTTGGGGGTTGCCCATAAGCCCCCAGGGCTCTTGCACAATTAGCAGGCAGGAAAGTTGTGCCATGTAGGCATGCACATGTACACACACATGCACACACACACACACACACACACACACACACACAGAGGCACATGTAGTGATAGACTTTGCTTTGCCACTAATTCCGACAGATAAAGGACTAAGCCAAATCCGTTTTGGAGTGTGATGTTTCTAACACCCAAATAACCATAATAAATTCATTTACATTCATCATGTAAACTTTTTGTCTCTGATCTACTGTCTCGTTCCTGCAGTTTCTGAGTGAGCACAACTGTATTCCACTCCATTCTCCTCTTGCTTCTTCTGTCTGCTCTACGTCAACTCTCTCTAGGGTCCCTTGGTCACCAGGCACCACATCTCACTGGCCACAGCTGGCATTAAAGCTGTGTACCACACAGCCCTGGCTAGTTACAATCTCATTCTAATCTGCCCAAAGGAGATGGTTACATCCCTTCAAAAAGCACCTTCATTTTTGTTAGAGAGAATTGGCTCCCTAACCAACACTATCTATCTCCAGTCAAAAAAATTTAAAGGGCGACTGGGTGGCTTGGTTGGTTAAACATATGACTTCAGTTCAGGTCATGATCTCACGATTCGGGAGTTCGAGTCCTGTGTTGGGCTCTCTGCTGTCAGCACAGAGCCTACTTCAGATCCTCTGTCTCTGCCCATCCCCTACTTATTCCCTCTCTCTCTCTCAAAATAAATAAACTTAAAAAAAATTTAAATTAAAAAAAGGACTTCATATCGCAGCACACAGAGGTTTTATGAGTTTTAGCATCTTTTTACGTCCTTACCACGCTTCAATAAAATTCTACTGGCTAATGTTGCATTTGAAAAACAAGTGTGAACACTGAGCACCTGAAGCCTCAACCTTGTGTGTATCAATATGTGCACACATACATATACACTTACATGCCCCATGTGTGTTTGTAAATATCCACCTGCACATAAACATATACTTGGTTCATTTTTTGAATAGCAGGTATGTATTGAGCACTTACCATGTGTCTGACACTGCTGAATTGACAGCAAAAACTAGCCCCCGCCTGTCCTCACAGAGCTTATAGTCTAGCCAGGGAGATAAATATTAACCAAACAGTCTCACAAGTGTGATGATGGAGCTGTGTTTCACTGCTGCCCCAGCTCAGTGGCAATTACAAACTGGTTCTATCCAGCTCTCCCTTGGACAGGGAAAAGGTTCCCTCCTTGATTCTTGCATCCCTCGTCATCAAGACCCCCACCTTACATCCTAGGTATTCATGAGGGTACTGAGGCATAGAACGGGGGAGGGGGGGTATGTCCGTAGTGGATGACAGGTGTTTTAAATCCGTTCTCGCCCCTTATCGTCTCTCCCGGAAGGAAAAGAACAGTCACCCTGCAAGTTTGCGCTGGAATATTCAGTCTTGTGCTTACAAAAGCAACACTCTCTTCTTTGCTTACAGTTAAATATCTGCAGGGTTTTGCAACTCATTCCACAGTAGGGGACTTCTATCTGCCTGTTGCGGGGGAAGTCAAGGAGGTCAGTGAGCTCGGGGCGGGGGTGGGAGATAGGGGGAGAAACACGCACGTGAATTATTTTGAAATATGATCAACAAACACAAGGAAGACTAGCATGGTGGAGGAGACCCAGCAATGAGGGATCTATTTATGGAGAATTGAGTGGAATCGTTTAATGGAGAAATAAGTGGGCTGAGCCTGGAAGCGATGAGACCAGGTAGGAGGTCACTGACGGTTGACCAGGTGGAGGATAACATAATGGTTTGGACCAGGGTGAGGACAGGGGCAATGTGGTGACTGTGAGCTCCGTTTTGCAAGTAGCACTACTCGCACTTTCTGAGCAGGCTAGATGCGGTGTGATGCCATTTATTGAGCGAAGGAATGCCTGGAGAGGGACAAATCCAGGGAGAGGAGAACTAAAGAGTTTTGACTTGCAACAGATAATCTCTGCATTTCATTTTTATCTTAGGGTCTCAGTGTGTGCTTTTAGGGGAGAGTGAGTGCAAGGGTGGACGAGGGTTTCAATCCTGGCTCTACCCCCCACTCCTTATTTGGCCATGATGAGGACCAAGGTGACCACACAGAAATGCTGACAGATCCCTGGCCCAGCCTGAGGAACCAGTTTTGAGCCATCCCCACCAGGGGTGGAGGATGGAGGGCAGGAAGTGGTAGGGGTGGGGAGGGTGAGAATAGAGTCAGCTTAGGGTGGGGAGTAGGGTGAAGGTGAAGAGGAAAGAGGACAAAGTCAGAAACGGAGGACACTCTGTTCTTGAAGGACTTGCGAGCTGTTTTAAGGCGACTCAGAGTTGGGGAGGAGATGGTCACACCACACCTGACTCCCCACTGAGGGCTTGGGGCACCACCAATGAGGCCAGCATGCCGGACAGGGCTGTGTAATAACCCAGGGGCACCATTAGCAGGGACAGAATGGTTTGCAGACACTGACCTGCATCAAGGAGTGGAAGAGCATGAATGGACTCAGCCTGAGTCCTCGGAAGCAGAAATACCTGGGGGTGACTTTGAGACCACCTGGAGCCTTTTGTAAGCAGATGGGCCCCACCTCGATTAAGATGTGAAATTCAAAGTTCGTTCAACCATGTCTTATACTCTCAGGCTGGCAAAGCCAGGTAGATTTACACAGGTGAGGCTGGCAGTGGCCAGCAAAGAGTGGATATGGCCTACGTGGTTCCCCACCCGTGCCTTGTCCTCTTTCCAATAAAAGTCCCCCCAGATTCTACTGTTTTTGTGCTAGAGTCAGAACCCTCAGTATTTCACCTCATTGGTATGATCTTGTAGCTCAGCCCTTCCATGCTACATCTTGCTTAAAGTGAACATATGTTCTCTGTTGCCCGGCAACACGACAAAAGCTGGGATACGAGGCTAGGTGAATAAGATGACGATACTCATGCATCCACTCAAAAAAAAAGTAGCCCAATATGTGCCAGGTATTGTGTTGGTTCCATACTGAACCGTATGCTTACTTCAGAATAAACCCTGATGGTAGAACTGGCACATCTAGAAGCGACATTTGTCCTTCTGTATGGATTTTACTGTTTACATGAGATTTTGCTATTGTAAGAACTAGCATTTACCATTGACGTTGAAATACACACACACCTGCACACACACCTCTTAGCAACTGCTGGCTAAATAGCATAACACCCAGCACACCTGTTTTCAAATATCATTCACTCTTCTTTTTTTTAAGTTTTGTTTTTTTTTTTAATTTGAGAGAGAGAGCAAGTGGGGGAGAGGCAGGGAGAGAGAGAGACAGAATCCCAAGCAAGCTCTGTGCTGTCAGTGCAGAGCCTGAAGCTGGGCTCGAACTCATGAACCGTGAGATCATGAGCTGAGCTGAAGTCGAGAGTCAGACACTTAACCGACTGAGGCACCCAGGTGCCCCTCAAATGTCATTCACCCTTAAAATCATGGTCGGACAAGCCAAGTGGGTAATCACTGAGTGTGATCGTGGTCCAGACATATGCTAGAAAGAAGCAGTGCAAAACAACTCTGTCCCGAGAGGTATTATGCCCCAACTGGACAGATAAGAGATACATCTGAAACCATTAAATGCCCTCCAAAAGGGACAGGCACCTTCCAGGCAAACAGTAGGACTGCCTTCCTGGCCCTTTTGGAGGCATGTGGAGATATGAGGCCTTGTGACAAGTTTGGTCTCATGTTCAGGGCAAACATTTAATTGTCCATGCAAGACACTCCAGAACTCTCTTTCCCCCGGCACAATGATCGACACCATCTGTTGGTGTCATTTTGGGTCCCTAAGTGTTCACTATGAGCAGAGCCCTATGCCAACCCATGATGGACGCTTAGCAGGAACAAGAAATCAACCTGTTTTTACTTAAGCCAGTGAGTGTTGGAGGTTGTTTGTTACCAGGGCATGGCCCGGGTTATTCTGACTGAAACACTAAAAGAGTGAAGTGGCCAAATGTCCAGAGTATGCTAGAGCATAGGGGAGGGTATTAAAGAACTCATAACAGCAAAGGCAGCGATACTTTTTCAAGAGAGCGTTCCAAAAACCAACAGGCCGCCAAACTTGACACTGACTCTCTACAAGAGTCAAGGAATAGGCACAAAGAATGGTGTGTGAACGCTTCGAAAAGAAAGCAGAGACCGTAAGGAGTCGATATGGCTTAAAGACAATCACAAGCAACCAATTTTCATTTACTTTGCAGAGAAGGGTTTTGTCAGGTAACTGATAGTGTACTCAAATTAGGATGGCCTTAGAATTTTATAAAGGAATTATATACAAAGATGAACAGGATGTAGGAAAACCCAAGGGGTAGTACAGTACCCCGGGCTACAACAGGGGGGATGTCACCCCCCTGAGCCTGAAGGTGGGTGCGAACCTGAAGACAGAGCTACTATAGCAGAGCCACACCCCCTTTGGTGGAGGAACCTGGGCGGCCTGAAGTAATCTGACATTAAGGGAGCTTGGAAAATAAATATCTCGATTTGTCTTTCTCTTTCTGTCCAATTCCCTGTCTCTATTGGCCAACCTCAACTGAAAATCCAACCAGAGGGCAAAAGAACTGTTGATATAGTCCAGATAAGTCAACCTCCTGGGGCAAAGAGCAGGTGGAAAGCAGGGTAGAGGAGAAGGGTGGAGAGCAGATCTGGAGGGGCAGATAGGAGATATCCGGCCAAGATTATTAGGAAAATTAATATGTAACATATCTGGACTTGAGCGAGGTATTTGACAAAGGTTGTTAGGAATTCCTTAAGGAAGCAATACTGGTCACACCCTCTTCTCTGCTGCATAGCTCTTTGCACATATGCCCCAGAGTTGGCAGTGGTAACTATGGTTTCATCTTCTTGGCATGCTTCCCCATCTCATTTCTGCCAACATTCTCAAAGAAACTTGCCCCCAGTCCTTGTGTTTGAGATGTAATCAACTGCCACGCTTTATCTTTCCCTAATCCCCAGCTCCAAATGGTGGGCATCTGCGTCCGTCAGACCAGAGTCCTAGGGACATCACGGCTGGAACTAGTGAGAATGATGCTATCTTGCCTTTGGGCTACAGTGCTGGAAAGACGCAGGTTTGGATCACTGGACAGCCATCTTCCCTAGCTTGGCAGAAGAAGCTGTTTATAGTATGAGAGTTTGTGATTCTCACACAAAGAAAGCAAGGAAGAAATTCCAAAAGATGAACAAATATTCTCTGAGTTTCTTCACACTTGTTTTTATTTTTTGAGAGAGAGAGAGAGAGAGAGAGAGAGAGAGACAGAGTACGAGCAGGGGAGGGGCAGAGAGAGGGGGAGACACAGAATCCGAAGCAGGCTCCAGGCTCTGAGCTGTCAGCACAGCACAGGGCTTGAACCTGTGAACTACGAGATCATGACCTGAGCCAAAGTCGGATGCTTAACCAACTGAACTACCCAGGCGCCCCTCTCTGAGTTTTTTAAACATTCCTGAGGTCAATCACCCTCTAAATTTCTAACTTACATGATCCACTCCACTACTTTTTTCATTTTTGCTACTCTGAGCTGGATTTATTTTGCATATAACAGAGATCTCTGATTACCTGTATTGTAAAGCCTTCAACATTAACCTCATAATTAATCATAGCTGATAGTGTCATCACCAATTATTAGAAAAAATTTTAATCCAAATATGAAAGGCTAGTATAGTGATAATAACAACTACTATTGAGTGCTCAGTAAATATTCGTGGGATGAATGATTGTCACAGAAGTAAGCAAAAGCCTTGCCAAAAAGCAAGACATGGGGGCCCAGCCTGTGTCCTTCTCTAGGAACTTCAGTTCCTGGCCGCCCTATCCCACCATAATGCCTGCGACTACTGGAGAAGCCACAGAAGGAAAAGAAGCTCACGGTCAGTTTCTTCCCTCTTCCTTACTCCATTGCCTTCCACTCACCAAGCTGCCATTTTGGGGCATCTTCCGGGTCATACGCAGAGATGCGCAGAAGATTTGAGGAAAAGGGCAAGGCCCTCCATAGGTAATGTTGTGATGTAGCCTCAGGACCCTCTGGGTGGCAGGTCCCAAGGTACAGGCTCTTTCTCTCATGGAATACTTTTATGGGTTTCCCAAGCCCTTCCCATTGCACCATCCTCTGCTGTGAGTGATGAAAGCTCTGGCTGACTGCTCACAAGTGGCCCCTCAGTCCCTGCAGCCTCTCTGTACTGGTAGGACTACAATGCAGTGGCTCTCTCAAGGTGACAAATGTCCCAGGGAGAACATGCCCCTTGCCCTACCATATGCACAACCCACCTATTCACTCCACAGCCTTCTCTCCTTGCTCTGACATCAGGGTCAACTCCAGCCAGGTGCATTCCTTGGCTTCTCCAGGCACTACTCAGCCATCAGCCTGTGTACTGTACAGAAGCTTCCCTTACATGGCTTAAATTGGAAGAGGGGGTCTAACCTCCTCTCCTCCACAGACAGGGGACAGGAATCACACAGCATGCCAACAATTCTTTTCAAAGAAATGCTCAATCCTCACTTCTACCTACCCTCCAACCCCCTACCTCCTCTTATAAATGATCCAGACATTGATGGTAGGATAAGGGTCAAAAGCTGGTAAGAGACTTCTAGTCAGCTGAACCTTTCTTAGCCAAATTCCTTTGTTTAGAACCACACTATCCAACATGGCAGCCACTGGCCACATACAGCTACTGAGCACTTGAAATATGGCTGGTCCAATCTGAGATGTCCTGGAAGTATAATGGACACACCAGCTTTCAAAGACTCAGTGTGAATAAAGCAATATGAAAATACCTCACTAATATTCTTTATATTGATTACATGTTGGAATAATATTTTTGATATATTGGGTGAGTTAATTAATATCTCATTAAAATTGATTTCACCTCTTTTCCTTCTTTTTTTAAAATGTGGCTCCTAGAAAATTTAAAATACATATGTGACTCTATTTCTGGGAACAGCGCTGCTTTGAAATGTGTGGGCACATGGCTTTAGGACCTTGCCCAAACTCTGAGACAGGAAAAGCCACTCTCAGGAGTCTGTTACCCGAGGTTGGTAGAATTCCTTAGGCCGCTGCCTGGCACGTGTGAACCACTCAATAATTAGGGCAGGGAAAAGACTGGAGGTGGGAGAAGTGATGCTGTTAGCTGATGGTGTTATCGATATTACTCACCTCCCTTTACCCACCTGTAAAATAACAATTGCGGCTCTGCCGACCTCACAGGGTTGCCACGTGGTTTGAGTGGCAGAGTGTGGGTGAAATGAAAGCTCCTTAAACTGTAAATAGCTGCACAAACACAGGCTGTCGCAGTGATGATAATCACGATAGTTGCTGGAATACCCGGGCCCCCGCCAGGAGCGCTGCCCTAAGCGGCCCCAGGGGCCCAGGGCACTGGCAGGCTGCCCCCCCACCCCGGGCCCGGCTCATCGCGGGGCGCGGGATCGCCGCCAGGTGGCAGGGGAAGCCGAGCTGCGTCCCTGCCGGGTCCCCCTTAGTGCCGCCCCGCCCCGCCCCGCCCTGGACCACGCCGCTTTCCCGAACCAGGACCCCTGCGTGAGGCACCTTTTGCTTCTCCGGCTCAGATGAGGGCGGGATGTGAGAAGCCCACAGCTGCTTCTAAGATGTGCTCCTGCCCTTGGGGAGCTGCTGCGGGGGAAGGAAGGAAATCGACCTCCGGACAGCCCTCCAAGAGCGGAGATCTGCTGCGGAGTGGGGAGGGACCGCAGCTGTGACTGGGCCTCGGGGAATAAGGGGGCGCTTCCTCACACGTGGGATCTGACTCGGGTGTTTCCGGAGGGCTAGGTGGAGAGGCGGCGGGGTGGGCGGGGTGCGGAGGGACGTTCCGAGTGCGTGCCCAGGGCCGGGTGCACTTGGAAAAGGGGGAAGGCATCTGGAAATGAATCTTGGGGGGGGGGGGGGGGGGTGAGGGCTACAGGCACTCAGTGAGTGGAGGCCGGCGAAGTCAAACGTCCAGGAATGTTCAAGATAGTCCTGCGTCAGGAAGAATTGTACTGCCCCAGCGGACAGTAGCAGCTGTGTTGAGAAACTGATCGGCGGGGCTGGAAAGGGGAAGCGTTGAGTCAGAGCGCACGGTGGGTGGAACGATAAAGTGGGGCCAAGCTCAGAAGGGCCTCATGGCTAGACTCTGGTGTGGGGGCCTCTGACAGGTGAGGCAGAGCTACTGAATCAGGCAGGCTACTGAGCAGCCTTCCCATCTGCAGGGACACTCTCCCGTTTCTAAACTCCAGCAGACGTCCCTGCAGGGCTCTGGAAGGAGAAGCCTAAGTGGGGGTACTCAGACCTCCAACCCACCTGTGCCCCCCCCCCCCAGGCTGCTTCCCCACCCCACCCCACCCCTGCCCCATCCCTCACCCTGGGCCTCCGGCTCAGATTTCCCAGTGGTCCTGTCCCCGGCGGCCTCCCTTTGAAACTCCAGACTAAGTATGGACACAAACAGGTCCTTAAAACCGTATTTGCCAAATTGAATTCACTGCCCAGACCTGGTGTACCAGCTCAGTGAAAGAAAACCCATGTTCCTTGCTGTTCCTTGTCGTTTGTGCATATTTAGGTTGAGTAAAAGGTGGCACCACTGGGTTGTCAGAATCTCTGCTCTGAGCCTGTAGGAAGGTCTTCATTCCAGGAGCAGGCCAAAGAGCTGGCTTGCCTGTTGATGATTGTGGCTAGCATTTACGAAGCACATTAACTGTGGGCTGGGCATTGCCCAGGGTACATTACATACCTGATCACATTTCATCCACAGTGGCCCATTTCACAGGTGAGAAAACTGAGACTCAGACACTAAATGAGTTGCCTAGGGTGCTCAGGTGTCAGAGCCAGGCCTTGACCTAGGTCTGCTTGACTCTAAAGGTCTTGGTTCCTTCCCTAACATCAGCCTGTTCCTCTGTCATGAGAAAATGGTGGTTTGTTGGAAGGGAGGAAAAGGGACCTAAATCCAGATAACCCACAGGCAATGAAGACAGGCATCTTCTTTCAGCCACGCGGCAGTACATGGTCCACAGAGGGCTCTCTTGGCCCTCGCTAAATTCAGAATGGGGCCCAGGAGAGCTACGGAACGGAAGCAGGAAGGGGAACAGAGCTTGCGTGGGGCATCACCTTCCAGGGCTGCCCAAGGTGGACTCTACCAATTTCTCGCTTTGGGCTGGCATCGTGGCTGCACAAGATGGTGGCTGCTCGTGGAGGAAGAGAAGCCTGTGCCTGTGGACACAACACCTCACAGAGCCACCCCTCGCTCCCCAGAGCACCATAAAGGCCCACTGCTCACAGCCACTAGAACCAGAGCACAAGCCACATCCACCACTGTTTCCTTTTCTTTGCATCTTCCTGGGTGAGGGTCAAGCCTCATTGTCAGAGCGCGACTATCCTGCATGAAGAAACGAGAGATATTAATTGCTTTTAGGACTGACCCGTGCAGGGTTGCTGTGCCCCTCACCAAATTCCTTCAACTTGGAACAAGGAATCGACAGAACAGTCTTTTCATCCATCTGTCCATCCACTGAGCACCAGGCACTGTGCTTAGGCCCAGGGAGCAAAAAAGGAATAAGAATAGTCCAATCATCAGCTTTTGGGGGCCACTGTGGGGAAACTGAAAATATAAACTCAATTTTCCCACTCCACAATAACTTGCGAGTACAAACGGGGGCCCATTCATTCAAATAAACTCACTCAGAGTTAATTCCCTGTGAAGGGTCCCTCAAATATTTCTCAAAGTTCCCAAAGAATGTTTCACACGTAATCATGAACCAATCCATCAGTTTAACCAACACTTAACCCTCACTCTACAGCCTGCCCAAGTTTCTTCCTTGTCAATGTCCTCCAGCCTCACAGCTACAAAGGGGAGCTTCTGCACACCAAGAAATGACAGTGCCCTTTCTGAAAAAGCCATAGCTACTCCAATATGGTTGCTACAAGAACACAAAGCCTCTGTGCAAAGTAGAGGAAGCTCTTCCTTGCTTTGGGTGGACTTGAGTCCCATTCCCAACCCTTTGTCTGGGTGTGCATGTGCAAGGCACAACCTGTGCCAGCCATACATGGTAGGGCTGGGAGCCAAGGCTGCCCCCCCCCACCCCCCACCAAACCTCTAGGCCTGAAGGTGCTAAAGTGATACTGGGCTCCTTGCCAAGAAGGAGAGGATGGCCTCTCCTCACATTTGCATTGGTCCTTGTCACCAGGGGACCCTGAATTTGTGTTGTCTGAGCCCAGACTATGTGACTCACTGCCCCCCCCCCCCAAGATTCACCAACATTTCCAGGGGCTTGGCAGAGAATAAACGCCTCCTGTGAACAGCCCTAATGTGTTTCTATCTGCCATCTTTCTGAGTTCCGATCCCACACTCAGTGCTTCTCCCCAAACAACCCTCATGCTTATCCGCTCATGCAAACAGAATCCAAGAAGGCATCCTGTCCACCAATTCTGACCCCCATTCTAGGCTCAGCTAGAACACTCTTTGTACATAACTACAAGGCATTTATGCCAAAAGCTATCATAGATCTGTCTGTGGACCAGACAAGGGTGTCTCAAAGAAGGAACACTTGAATCAAGCCTTAAACAATGAGTAGGGAAAGTTAAAGTTAGGGATGACATTGCAGACAGAAGGAACAGCCTGGGCAAAGCAGCAGAGGCTTCAGCTTGGTGTTGTTGGAGGATAAAGTGCCAGGCAGGGAGGGAGTGGGGAAGCCAACTGGAGGAGCCAACAGGAGCCAGATCAAGGATGGTTTTATAGACTCTATTGAGGGGACTGGACCATACTTTGCTTTAAGGCAAGGGAAGGGTATCAAAGGTATCTAGCAGAGAGCGAAATGATCAGTTGTGTGCTTTAAAAAGATGGCTCTCGTTACCTAGAATGAATTTGAGGAGTACCAGAGGGGAGGGGGTGGATCTACCAGAGAGTGGGGGTGTTGAAGTCCTTGGGCTAAGAGGTGATGAGGACCAGAGTTGAGCAGAGGAACAGGAGGAGGAGGAGGATAGGGAAGAGCAGGAGAGGGAAGAGGGGGAAGGAAGGAGGGTAAGGAGGAAGAGGAGGAGGATCGAGGCAAGTTCATGAGTCGTGGAACAGGGAGGACTCCCAAGTTACAGGCAGGGCAAGCACACTGAGGCCGTTGGCTAAGACGGATGACACAGGAGAGGGAAGAATTGGAAGTTGGGAAGATGACCGTGAAGGTGTCTGTGTACATCCTTGAGGGGTGACCGGAAGACTCTGGAAACAGGGGTCTGAAGCTCAAGAGAGGTGTCTGCAGCTTAGTCCCCAGCGACATCCATAAAGGAGATTGGGGAAACGCGGGATATAACTGTTAGGGAAAGCCGGGGAGGGGAGAGAGTCAAGGATGATAGGGTGGCCAGTGGTGCCAGCTGGTGCAGACAGGAGGGCACATGAGATAACCACCTGCTGATAAGCGCCCGCTGGGTGTGACCAGCTAGAGTGCAAGGTGCTGAAGTGCTGGTGGTAAGGGAGAGAGCCAAGCGAAGAAAACAGGCCACTCTGCCAAGATTGGAGGGGACAGGGAGAAGTAAGAAGGCACCAGTGAGAAGGAGCCAGTGGAGCGAGTGCCTGCCGGTCAGTGGGGTCCATTTGAGCAGGAGAAGGAAGCAGGGGGAGCAATAGTGATTGATAACTAGGTATTCTGGAACAGTCGTGGGGAGAAGGGCACCTGAAGTGGGGGGCTCCTCACTTGAACAAGGGGTGCAGCTCCTGAGACCCGGGGAAGGGTGGCCACACTGAGAGGTAAGCCTGGGAGCAGAGGGGCCCCTGCCTGAGGCTCTGACCTTTGCGGGGAGGAATCTGGACTGATGTGGGAACTTGGGAAGAGTGAAGAAGGCACTCCATGATCACATGAGCAGTGGGCAAAGCATCCCACCAGCAATGCCCAGAACACGCATGTGTTGATTTTCCCTCCGGCCTGGGAGCAAGATTATTTGCCCTGGTAGGAAAACAACAGCCTGAGCATCCATGCTATTCCTTTCTTTCCGTTTTCTTTTCTCCAAAAAGCAAGTTATCTTGTGCAACATTAAGCTACCTTTTTCATGTCATTGATTCAGCTAGTGCCAGGGCTTTGGTGGAAGGTCGGAAATTGCCCTGATATAATGTTACTGTTCAAGTTTCCCAAAGGCCTCCTCAGGCCTTCTGGGGGTCTGCCTCCTCAGGCCCCTGTCAGCCATGCCTATTGGGATACTGGCTAGACCTCCCGGAGGGGTCTCTCTCCTCATAGCTTGGCTGGACCTGCCTGAATGAGAATAATCGTGTATGTTTCCAGTGTGGGAGCTGTGTCTCTGTAGCAGACAGAGACAATATTTCAGGTTGAAGAGTCCTGGGCTTGTCTCAAGCTCCCCAAATAGCAGAGGCCTGAGAAATGAGGTCTATCCGGGGAAAGTGAGAGTTGGCCAAGTGAGAGGCTCCAGGCAGGTGCCCCCTTCAGAGTTGATCTCCCTTTCTTTCTCGCACTGTGACTTTCTCTCTTTGAAGATGCTGATGCACAGGCTCCCTGGTCAACCCTTAACCCAGCCTCCTAGGTCAGCCCTGGGTCAGGGAGAAGGCAACAGAGCAACAGGGAGAGAGTAGGGAAGCACCAAGTAAGCACATCCGAGAAAGAACATTGAGCAACAGTACCCTCCCACCCCAGCGGAAGTTGACCTTCTCTCTGCACTTGAATCTGTTCCCCTCCTGCTGGTCACAGACACCGCTGGTGCCTCACCCCTACTCCACTCCTACATCTGCCCAGCCTGTTTCTTCACTCCTCCATTTCTGGATCCGCTGCACTTTCGCTGGTCCCTCAAAGCTCAGCTGTGTCCTGTGCCCACATGCCTTTGAGTCTCCCCTAAAGCCCATTGCCTGTGCCCACCTCATGCAGCCCAGGCCCAGGCCTGACTCTTCCTTTGGCAGCTACTGCCAGCTCAGTCCTGCCCATGGCCTCATGCTGGTACTTCTCCCCATGGGCTGACTTCTCAGTGCCTCCCACTCGCCTGACATTGGCTTCTGAGCCCAGAAGCAGTGGGAATGACCGACCCACTGCTGAGGCCCTCTTACTGTAGGTCCAATCATCTGCCTGGGTCACAGTGATGACTGCTGTGCCCCTGTGATGTCACCCCCACTGCCTCTGAGTTCCTTGAGGGCAGGGAAGGGGTTGTAGCCACAGGTCCCTTCCCAACACCTGACCAAGAGCCTAACACAGGGAACATTTGTGGGCGGACACATGGAGAGATGGACAGATGGATGGATGTGTGGATCAATGCATGTTCGAGGCTGCCGGGTGGCCCCTGCCCCAACTTTACCCCAGTGAGGCTCCATGACAGTCCAGTCCTCACTACTTCCTGGTATCTCAAAAGATGAGACTAGCTGGCTCCAGATTTTCTGACCAGATGGAGTTTAGGAGTGACAATCGGGTTGGGAAGATCAGCAAGAGTATTTGTCCTAAAGCTGCATTTCCACAGCAAGCACCTTTTTTTGTGGTAGCCCTGAGAGATATACCACCACATTCTCCTTCCAGGGAGGACGTGCTGCTCAAATGCAGAGCGTGGTCAGCAGACAGCCTCTGACACAGCTCCTGCAGGGTCTGTCTTGCTCTGAGAGTTGCCATACCCAAAGTTCTGCCCTAACTGGAGCAACACAGATCCGGTGACTGAGTGAGAGGGGTGGGGTATCTAGGTTCAGTCATTCGGCTTGATGCAAAGCACCTAACAGGCAATAGTGACTCCCAAGCTCCCTGCTAGAGGGCTGAAGCCTCAGCAGGCCTCCAACAGAGTTTAATTTCCTCCTCTGCCAACCTGTTTTCAGTTCCTTCTTCTCACAGGTGTCAATCCCTAGTAAACAGCTTGATTCTGAAACCCCAACTCAGAGTCTGTTCCCAAGAACCCAAGTGGCCTCATTAATTTTTTAAATCTACAGATAAAGGCAGCAATATTTTATTTATTTAATGTTTCTTTATTTATGTTGAGAGAGCGAGTGCACGCAAGCGAGCAGGGGAGGGGCAGAGAGGGAGAAAGAGGGAGGGAAAGAATCCCAAGCAGGCTCTGCACTGTCAGCACACAGCCCGACATGGGGCCCAATCTCACAAACTGTGAGGTCATTACCTGAGCCGAAATCAAGAGCTGGATGCTTAACCAACGGAGCCACCCAGGCTCAGAATTGAAAGATTCTTATATTCAAGCTTTCCATAGCTTTGAGACAAATTATCCCTATCAAAGAATACCATGCAATGGCTAGGGGGTATTGGTGGGGATGATGGAGGAACTAAATCCCCTCCACTGACACTGACACTGACCTCTGACTTTCCTTTTCACTGACACTAACCTCTGGTGTTCGGTGGTTTGGAAGGCATGAGAGTGCAGATGGATTTAGCAAGGGGTGGGGGGGTGGACAGGGAGCTGGTTGCCTCCGCTGGATCTAGTGGGACAAAGGGAGCTGCAGGCTTCTTCCTGAATATCAGGCACATCCCTAATCAGACAGCCAGAAATACCAAGGTCACCTGGCTCTCTCAGGAGGGGTTTCCAGAACCTTGGGGAACCTAGGATTGAGTGTAGCCTTGCTATATGAAAGAAATAAAGATCAGAGTCTGGAGCTGCTGAGGTGCTTGGAAATTGAAATTCAGGATACCAGAGGGGGGGAGGTTCTTCAGGGCAGTAGCTCCTGAAATTGCATATGGACCCCCTTGGGTCTTTGACCGAATACTAATCAGGAAAAGAGTTATCCTTCGGGGTCTGTGTAAGCCAAATGGAGATTCTGAATGTTACACAATCTGAAGTATTTATATTCTAATTGGACACAATAAAGTGGCCCCCAGGCACTGAGTGGAAGAGCTCAGAAGGGCTGTACGTAGAAGTAGATCTGTTCTAGCCTTAGAATAAGGGCTACATGAAAGCCCTACTCCTTTAAGCTGATCTACCAACAAATTAACTCCTACAAAACCAAAACTCAATGTTCTTTAAAGGAAGAAAACAAAGTCCAGACTCTCAATACTGTCATATCCACATGGTTCAGCAAGCAATAAAAATTATTAGATAGGAGAAGGAGGAACAGGAAAATGTGACCTACAACCAGGAACAGCAGCAGCAACAACAACATAATGGCTCCCTAAAAAACCACACTCTGAGAGGACACAGACATTGGAATTAATAGCTAAGGACTTGAAAAGAGCTATTATGAGTGTATGGAAGATTTAAAGGAAAAGATTGATGTAAGAAATGTCGGTAGAGAAATGAAAACTATAAAAAGACAGCTAAATGGAAATTGTAGAACTAAAAATGGTCATATCTGACATGAAATTTTACTAGATGGGTTTAACAGTAAATTAGACATTACAAAAAGAAAAAAAAAATCAGTATACTTGGAAACAAGTCAATATAAATGATCCAAACTGAAATACAGAGTGAAAAAGGGACTGAAAAATTAAATATAGCCTCAGTGTCTATAAGACAATATTAAGCAGTCTAATACATATATATGTGGAGTCTTAGAGGAAAAGAACGTGCGAGTGACACAGAAAAAATTTTGAAGTAATAATGGCCAACATTTTCTAAATTTGATGAAAACTATTATTAACCCACAGACCCCAGACAAAACTCAGTAAAACATAAGCAGAATAAACATTAAAAAAAAAAACAAAAAAACACCAAACAACTCAACATATCTATGATAGTCAAACTGCTGAAAACAAAATAAAAGTAGCCAGAAGAAAACGTGCATGTTTACCTAAAAGGGGGCAATATAAGAATAATCACCGACTTCCCATGAGAAGCAATGGAGAGCAAAAGACAATGATGTACTTAAAATCATATATTTGAAATGCTAAAGAAGAAAAGCTGCCAACATAGACTTCTTTTTCCAGGGAAAATATCCTACAAAATGAAGATAAAAAAAAGACATTTCCAGATAAACAAAAGCTAAAGAATTCACCACCAGCAGACCTACACTACCAGAAATGTTCATGTTTTCAGGCCAAGGGGAAATGGTACCAGTTGGAAATATGGATCTACATGAAGGAATAAAGAACTCCATAAATGCTAACTACGTTTTGTTTTCTTAAGTTCATTGGCACGAAAAACAGTTGACTATTTGAAGCAAAAATGTTTCTGCAGTTTGTAATACTTGGAAAAGTTGAAAAAAAAGAATATTTGACAACAAAGGCATGAAAAATGGGAAAGAGATAAATGTAACTACTGCTGTAAGGTTCTTATGTGTTAAGTGTTGTAACAATTCAAAGTTGACTGATGAGTAGAAATACTAGCAAGCTGAGCTGAGTAATGTACACAAAAAATAATAACTATACTAGAACTAAATTGGGTTTAATCCTAGAAAAGTGAGGCTGTTTTATCATTTAAAGCGGAACAATGCACCAGGTATGCAAATTAGAGAAAAAGTAATCATAATGCTTTTCTTCATCTAGAATTGTGCTTTTTCATCCCAACAAGCTAACTGTGAAACCGTTTTTATTCCAAGCCATTTAGAGATGCACAAGTTTGGCAAAAGACGGCAGACACATTGCACACATGCCACGCTTGTTTTCTGCACCCACGACAGATCACACAAGGCATTCTCTTCTGCTGAGTGTCTCTTGAGTCTCAAAATTTTTTCAACACAGTTATCAGTTATTAACCAATTGGCAACAATAGCTAAGATAAAACCTGTTTGTGATCCCCGGTTTGGAACCAGGGGAATGGGAATGTGGAATGGAGTTTTATCACAGCCACTGGATCACTTAAGAATAGGTTGGAAGACTGAACTTATGATTATAAATAATACCAATAATGCTGATGGTGACAGTAAATCAATGCTCACAAAAAATTAGCTGCCATCTGGCTTTCTTGGCTATTTGCAGTTGAAGGCATCCCTGATGTGGACTTGATGTCTAAACTGAAATGAGAAAGTTGGAGAGAGTAGACATAATTTTGCAGGTAGAGGGATATCGTGATCAAGGCAAGAGAGACTAGAGAGATTTGGTAAAACACCAAGTGGTTTGGACATGAGGAATAGGAAGAATGTGAGAGCCAAGAAGTTGTCCAGATCATGATGAGCTATTGAAACCATGTCATGAAGTATGGGCTTGGTCCTGGGGACAGTGTGCAAAAGGGGAGCCCCTTAGGGTTTTAAGTATATAGGGGTAAATATGAACAGATTTGTGATTTAGGAAGATCACTCAGCTGCTGGAAGAGCATGCTCTGAAGAGGAACCAGACAAGGCATGGAAATCAGTTGCAAAGAATAGGTCTGCAGGGGTGAAGGAAGAACACTGCACATAGGAACCTTTGTCTTAGGGGCAAACGGGGGACTGTGCATCAGAATTAGAAACTCAACTCAAATGGAATAACTAGAAAGTTCTTGCCAAGGGAAAAATTGTAAAATGATGGGGATGGTTTTGTGTACGTGTCTTTTTGAGAAGACGCTAAAATGTCTGCCCTTATGCCAAGGAGGAGGGTCTCTGGATATGATCATGCTAAAGGGAAGGGTCCGGGACCCCAGTATTGACATTTCTTCAAGAAACAGTCCCATTTGCTCTGGGATGGTCACAGATAGGTAGAATTTGATGGTCTGTGAAGACAACCAAGTGTGGATATACAAAGTGTACTTGCAGGTAAAGTGCATCTGACAATACAGGAAGAGGTGGGAGGATGGTCCTAACATGACAGGAGTTAGGACAATACTGATATTATACGAATGAAGGAACTGAGGGTTGAAGACATCAGAGCAGGGTGGGCAATTCTCACAGTGCATTGCGCACTATGAACTGGAAAACAATTCAAAAATTGGCCCAGGCCTGTAAGATGGATTCTGGCATAGTGGGGAAGGCAGATGATGTAGTCAGGTAAAAGTGTTCCATTAGGTCATTCTACAATGCTGTTAGATGTTACACACAGCCCACCCTCCCAATGGCTTTAGCACTGCTAAACATTCATAAAGCTCACCCCGAGTTTTTTCTAATCTAAAGCACACACCATTAGGAATCACCACGTTCCAGAAATCAACTCGCCCTTCAACTAGGCTTCTTTGAATAGATACCTTTATCAAGAAAGACTCTGGAGGTAATACAGTCATCAGAGTTATTATTTTGATTATAACCTGCTAAGAGTTTAGAAGATAGAATTTAAGCATGATTTTACATTAGTGGATAAAAAGTCTTGTTGAATAAAAGACTTGGTAAAATTTGTCAATTGTGGAGTTTCTAACTTGGGGCAAGTGCACTGTCTGTTTTGTTAGCATCTCTAGCTTTATTAAAAAGATAAATAAATGGTTAACAGTGTAAACCACTTTCACATCCTTTTCGGCAAAGTCTCCTCAATTGCAAAATCTTGTACATGAGGAGGGAGCTTAAAATCTTGTGACTCACAGAAGGAAGAACAAAACAAACTTCACGTTATCAGTAAGTTGGAAGGCTTACTGAGTAACTTCTATGTGCCAGGTACTTTAACAGGCCCTGCTCTAAGGGAGAGCTCACAATCAAATGCAGAAATCAAAGTGAAGAGGTATTTTCAATCTAATGGGGGAGGTGGGGCAAGTCCTGTTTTCATAAAGCTTAAGGCCACAGAACTCTGATCATTTCAGATTTCCTCAAAGATGACATTCTCAAATTAGCAACACTTTCAACTGCCTGCACCATGTTATGGTAGTTAAGAGAGATCCCCACGGCGCTGGTTCCAGAACTCCGCTTTAAGAACGAGGAACACCTTCTCAGTCTACCAAGAGCTGAATGGGAGCAGATTCTCTGTCAAATCACAATTAACCAATGTAGAATATGAACAAAGACCTGGTTTCAAGGGTCATTGGTGCCTAGTAAGTTGTCATTCCTTAATTGTGAGACTGAATTCCACCTCAAGATTTGGAGTTAAAAATCCAGAATGAATGGACCTTGACTCTTTATTGGAGAAAAGACACATTTTTACATTTTTGTTACTTTTCCAAATTCCATGCACCCACATCTGTAAAGTTATTTTAAAATAAAAACTCTTTGGTTAAAAAAAAAAAAAAAAAAGAAAGAAAAAGAAAACTCAGGCTCACGGCAGAAAACTTAGAAAATATGAGAATAAAGGACAAAAAGCCAAACCAACCATAACTCCACCACACAAGGCTAACTTGAACGTTTTGGCATTATCCCTGCCAGGCCAGACCCTTTTCTATGTATTACTATGTGTTTTGTATGGTGTTTTCTATAGTGATTTTTAGTTTCAAGTAGAACTTTCCAGACCTTGTCCCAGATCCTAGAACAGCACTCTGCCTGGACCTTGCTGGTACCTCACAAAGACTGACTATAGAGCCCAGAGCTTCTCCACCTTCAGTGCACTTTACAGTCACTTGGGAGTTTGTGAAACAGACTGCCGGGCCCACCCATTTCTGACTAAGTCTGGGATGGTTTGGAAAGCTGCATTTCTATGGAGTTCCCAGGAGACGCAGATGCTGCTGGTCTAGGGATCCTACTTGGAGAATCAAAAAACTGAAGACCAGAAACTAGTTGTTTAAATACTCTTGTGGTTTGTATTCTCAAAAGTACTTAGGGACACGGTAGGAGTAGACTTTTTTCTCTCAAACTAATTTCATTTATAAATGTAATGGGTCAGTACATTTAAAGTCACAAATCTATTGATATTTAATAGGTGGGCTTTGGCTGGGGAAACGGAATGTTTTAGACAAGAGGTATTCCACAGCCTAGAGTGCACTGACCACGCACAGGCCCTCGTTGGCCCCTAACTTCTTCATCTTCCCTTCGTCGTCTTCCCCTGTAGCACCAAAATATCTCCTCATTGCACCGCACTGCCCAGCCTTAACATGTGCTCTGCTCTATACATGGAATGCATCTCGATCCCAGCCTTGTCTCAATCAGACTTACAACCACGACTTAAATGTCAGGTGTTTGTATAAGCTCTTCCCTGAAACACCAAGCAGTGTTTTTAGTGCTTTTAGTATCTCGTCTTTTCCTTTCCTTGTATGTTGTATTAAAATTATGTTTACTTGGGGCACCTGGATGGCTCAGTTGGTTAAGCATCCAACTTCTGCTCAGGTCATGATCTCGCAGTTTGTGAGTTTGAGCCCCACGTCAGGCTCTGCACTGACAGCTCAGAGCCTGGAGCCTGCTTCAGATTCTGTGTCTTCCTCTCTCTCTGTCCCTCCCCTGCTCGCTTGCTCTCTCTCAAAAATAAATAAATAAACAAAAAGCCTGTTTAAAATTGTGTACTTATGTATGTTAAATCACCACATCCTAAAGGGTAGGCAGTGTGTTATATTCATGTCTGGACCACTGAGAAGCTTATAGTGTGGTAAGTGATACGAATGGATAAACAGATAACTGCAGTATAAAACATAGCACCAGACCCATAGTAAGTTCTCAATATTTTGATGAGTGCTGGGTTTTAAAATGAAGAAGCCAATAAAGGGGCGTGTGGGTGGCTCAGTCGACTGAGGGTCTGACTCTTGATTTCGACTCGGGTCATAATCTCACGGTTTGTGAGTTCAAGCCCTGCATCCGACTCTGCTCCAAACAATGCAAGGCCTGCTTGGGGTTCTCTCTCTTCCCCTCTCTGCCCACCTCTTCCCCCACCCCCACTCACATACATGCTCTCTCTCAAAATAATAAACTTTAAAAATAAAATAAAAGGAAGAAGCCAATAAAGACATTTAGAACAACAGCATGTCAGGCAACTTCTCTGAATAGTCCAGAAACATTTATGTTCCTACAGTATTGTCTTGGGCATTGTGGAGCAGGGCTTTACCTAAGTTCACACCTACGCTCTGCCACTAGAACTGGTAACATGGGTAAACAGTTATACCATTTGCCTCAGTTACCCACCTATAAATCACAGGTGATAGAGGGACCCTCCTCAAAGGGTTGCTAAAAGGCCTAAGTGGGTTGATATATGTAAAATGTTTACAGTACTGGCTGATACACAGCATAAATGCTCAACAAATGTTCGCTAGTGTTACTTCTACTACATGAAGGGTACAAGGCTGGTTTGCCTTTCAAGAAACCAACAACCAGGTGGGGAGAAATGACAAGAATCTATGAAAGATACAACATAAAGCAGAAAATTAGGTATTAAATGTCAAAAAAATTAAGTACTGATCTACAATCTCCCAGGATGACTATTTTAAATGAAACCACATTCTTCTGTATGTTTAGGTTCAGATGTTTTAAAAAAATAAAACCAAAACAGCTCTAATACTAGGTTGAGTCATATGAAAGCCTTAGACCTTTATAGGTCTAAGATGATCAAATATTAGCATTTTTACACGGTTCAGACTAAAACGTTCTAGTTATACTTGGTCACCAAATCTCAAGATCAAACAGATTTACGCATGAGAGAGACACAGACAGCGAGAAGGTATTAGGTTTTCTGTACAACCAGCGGAAAATAAAGCAATTTTGTCTCCAAAGCATCTTCGGAAGACACCTACTTCAACCCCATGAAGCTGTAATATGAAAATGAAGTTAAACATCTAGTAGAGAATCTTAAGGTAAATGTTTCGAAGACAGTAACTATGAATATTTGTATATTTTAATGAATTCAGAAAAATCTCCAGTGCCTCTTTTCTTCTTGTATAAAATTAAAGGCAGTGTCTGTGATCTGTGACAAAGAAAGAAAGAAAGAAAGAAAGAAAGAAAGAAAGAAAGAAAGAAAAACAATTATAGCCTTATTCCTTTCATTTCAGGCCTACAGTAAAGATATTAAATTCATACTTCTCACTTTGTGTTTTTCTACATAAATGTATTTTACAGCCATCAACTTGCAAAAGGAGCACGTCAAACTTAATGTTACTCAAACTTGTCTTTAATAAAGAAAAATCAAGGAATTATTTAACAATTAGACACAACTATGCTCAATTGACAAAGATGATTTGCTTAGGAATCTTAAGAGTAACAGAAATAGAAGAACATACCACCATAAAAAAAAAAAGATAAATTCATTCTATGACTAGAAAATGCTGTAAGATAAAAACATTAATTATTCAATAAGAAAATATTTCATACGTCTTTTATCACAGAGACTGTAAGTTTAAAGAACTCATTTCTCTACCAAGTTATGCAGCATACCTTCCTGTCTCTAGTTTCTCATGCAAATGGTTAGAGAGTTTTTCTCCGAGTAGAGCAAATCAGTGCTAATGGTTTCGAGTCAGGGCTTGGAGGTGGCCTGGAAAAAGGCCATTTACACTCACCCGAACCCAGCCCAACACCTTTTTTACAGTTAGTCTCTATTACCAGTGAGTGATCCCTCATCCTCCCTCAACAGATAAATTACTACAAATGTACCCATAAATTAAAACGGTATCATTCAACGTGGAGGAGAGTGGCTGGAGCGCAATGAGACACTGACAGTCTCCTGGTAAAAACTACCTCATTCCAGACAAATACATGAAAATAATACTTTAATGAAAGGCATTCATCCTGTCCATATGCTTCCCCTAAAATGCTTGTAAAAAACTCAGAATTAAATAACATTAAGATACAAGAGGTAATAAGTGCACCTAAAAAAAGGTAAGTAGCATACGTGAGGCCTGCTTCCTGGAGTTCTAACCACGTCATCTCACGGGTAATTTTCAGGATAATTATCGTAAAAATACAATAAATACTATAATGGAAATATAGGGATTCATTTATTACTTTTTGGTTTACAAACAAAGGCACCCAATAATGCTTCTATTTACTTCTTATAAAAGATTATCAATTTACATTTAAAACAAAAAGCAAAAAAACCCTGAACGAGTTCCTATAGACACACACAAAAAAAGGGGAGAAATAAGATTATTTTCCTCCCTACTTCCAATCTTTATTACCATTTTTATACCATGTTTATACCATTCTTAAGTCAAAGAACACATTGCCATGCTTCTTTGTTGACTTTTAAAACATATTAATGTTGCCAAGTCAAATTTAAATATAGCCACAAATGATGTCACAATTGACAAACGCACAGAATTATAAGAATCAAGAGTGAAGAGAGGGGAAAGGCCCAAATGTTTTACAATATAGCTTTTTATCAAATGAATTACATGAAATGTCAAATTTATTAGGCTATCATGTTAAAAATGGAGCTCGTGTGAAAATATAATCAAACAAAACTAAAACTCTGTCTGACAAACGACATCAACAAAAATGATTTCCAAAATCTTTGAGTTAAGCTTAAGTCTAGCTGGTGGGGATTAACAACCTATGTATTCTTCACACTAATTTCAGAACTAAGTTCTACAATGATTTATTAATTCATTCATGAGTTTCTTCTGACAACAGAATTCTAAACACACAAAATTAATGCAGTGGCCTCAGCACCCGCCTAGCTAGCATTTCCCTACACTGGATTACAAGAACAATGCCATGGTTCAGAAGACATACCCCCCTCTGTACTTCACATGCCTGTCAAAGTTGGACCTGATTCTTTTGCAAGATACAAAGACACTTCATCTGATTCTAAGTATATCTGGCAGAGCACAAACATCATACAAATGTTAGCATGTTTTCAACCCATTACGGAAATGTATTTGGAGAGATGGAGTACTCAATGTATAGAGCATCTAGAGTTAATTATGGGCCACTTTAAATTAAAGGCATCATCATTTATTCCATTTTTAGACACTGTCACGGTCTCTCACGCCTTACACAAGGTATGGTCCTAGACCAGAGACTTAGTATCGTTTCAAAGAATATGAACATATATATATATATATATATATATATATATATATACACATACATACATATTTCTTTTAAAATAATGTTTAAAAGTTTTACTACAGAAAATCTGGCTTCACCATGGAAGCATTTTTCCTTCTCAAGATTACACACCTGCATGGAAGAAGGTGGTTTCCTTTACATTTAGGTTCTCACAATAACAAAATAAACTTCTTGCATTTAAATTGACAGAGAAAGTAAGATGTAAAGTTCTATGTAACTTTTTGTATTGTGAACTGACCTCATTAAACACATTCAAGATATACTGTTGATTTAAATATAGTACAACTTGATCAGCTAAATTCGAACATGTTATGCTGATCAATCTGTTAAACCAAACGTATGTTAAAACAGTAAGGACAGTTTACTACTATTAAGGTTTAAAGGTTTAAAGGGAATAATAATGTATCATTAAAATACACATTAATTTTCTTGCTATTACTTGTTTCTATAATGCATCTCTTTAAAACTACATGCAGAAAAAATAAATGATATCTCATTCAACAGTTTGCTACTTTAGGTGGTATGTAAATAAAGTCCTTTATTTAATTTTATACACGTTATTTTATGCACTATTTTATTTTTCTTGAAGGAATTCAGCTCTCAAGGTCAAAAGTTAGTATGTGTTTACACACATGTGAGAACATTTTCTTAATGTTAGGACTATCTGCAAATATATTCTTCCATAATAAAGCATTATCAGTTTTCACTGGAAAGACTGTATAAGCCTTAAAAGTCCTATTAATATAATGTACACAGGGAAGAGAGCACAAATATGGTGAATCCCTCCCCACCTGCACCCTTCTTTGCCAGTCTCAAGAAATCCTCCAGCTTCAAAACATGAACACAATTTCACAGGACTGATTTTTATTTGGTCATAATGTGGAGAAGAAAACTGTATTCGTCTTCTTTTTGACACTAATAGTCTTATTGAATTCGTTCTCATTTTCCTTCAAAAAATACATAGCATATGGTGATATGGATTCTCAAACTCATTAGATCCAGTAGGGCCTTTAGAATAACATATAGCCTTCTGATAATGGAAGCAACTGATTGCTTACAAAAAAATGATGTGCATCAGACCACTAATCAGAGAAAGGAAAATGAGAACATGTCTTTCACGTTGGAGACCACTTAGTAACTTACGAAATGATGTAAAAATAGTTTGGCTATAATTTTAACAAAACTAAAACCCACTTCAACTGATGAAAAAAACCAAACACTGAAGAATTAAATATCTACCAACTTAGCTATGTATTCCTGTCCAAATAAATGCTTTCCACTGCACTATATATTAGAATTAGAAACTCACTATATGTTAAGGCATATTTTAATCAATATGTTCCAGAATTGCACAGTTATACTGGTCAGTGTTCCTATTTCCCCATTCCTACCCTCACCCCACCCCTTGTCCCCAGGGATCAAAATGTTAAGTCATGGTTTTGGTGGCTATTGTAGATTTGAGCTGGCATAACCACAGTGTGTTCACTAGATTTTTGTAAGCATAAACATTAAAATGTTACATAAAATGTACCATACTGTACTCCACACTCTGATCTAAGATGGTTTAATGTCTTGACAAAAGGTGAGATGACTTAAGTACATTTTACATTTTGTGCATTTAGACCACCATATGCATAGATGTTCTAATGCTAAATTCTCGTCTTCAGTATCTCATAGTGCTGGATGCCCGGAAGTATGACAGAAACTTGTAACACAGACTAACCACAAAGTACCAGATGTTTCTTGCCATTTGTGATCTTGCAATAAAAATGCGCCAAATCAGGATCACAAGGATAGTATTGAAACCATACCGTATGTTCCTCAACCTGAAAAGCAAATCAAGAGACATATCAGACAATGTTTTCTAGAATAAAATATTGTTGGATGGCAGATAATCAATGCCCCGTTGCTGATCTCATCAAAGCTCAAATCCATTACGGTATAATGACTGCAGAGCAAGTCATTTTGAAATGTAGCAAGAAGAAACAAGTTTTCTTCCTCCACTCTACTGTCCAACTATTTGGTTCGGGAAGTTGCTATGACATATAGATCTCCTTGTGCTAGGCTAAGATTGGCCAATTGAAAAAGAGTTCTCAAAGAGTTTAAATATACAGATTGTGTATGAGCACCTATTCGTTTCTCCTTTTCTTTACTACCTTAATGCCCTTTCTACTTGTGGAACAATTCATCCATTTTGCTTTATGACCAGCTTTAATTCCAGTCTGAAAATAATAGCAACCCTAGAGATTGATACAAAACAGCATTGAAATACTTTTTTCAAATGATGACACCTAAAATCATCCACCCAGCTTAGAACTGAACTGAATTTCTATGAAAGAAAGTTATTATTTTAAATGCTAATTATGTTAAAACTATTTAATTCTAGAAACTATGTCTTTTTAAAAAAAAAATTTTTTTTAACGTTTATTTATTTTTGAGACAGAGAGAGACAGAGCACGAACAGGGGAGGGGCAGAGAGCGAGGGAGACACAGAATCGGAAACAGGCTCCAGGCTCCGAGCCATCAGCCCAGAGCGTGACACGGGGCTCGAACTCACAGACCGCGAGATCGTGGCCTGAGCTGAAGTCGGACGCTTAACCGACTGAGCCACCCAAGCGCCCCTAAAAACTATGTCTTTAAACATATTCCAAAAGTTTCACTTTCAGAGGATATTCCTTAAAAAAGGCATACTGAACATAGATGGGAAAGTGTAAAATATTCTGATAGAATTCTTCATTATTCCATATTTAACTTCATGTTTGTTATTGTACCACAAGTATAGATAGTGTCATTCTAGGATTAAAATGTCAGATTTATTGTTAATATACTTAAAACTGTAACCAGTGATATTAGTATTTTTTATGATAGGTTATATTTTATTTCAATAAACTTTGATATTTAGACCAAAGAAAAAAAGAGTTCAAATCCATTACTAATGTGAAACTTATTTAAAATTAACTAGAAGCCCTTAAATTAGAAAGTCTGCAAAAGTCAAACAAACCTGACCATGCAGTCCATCAAACACCACCTTACCTCTATCAACCATGAATAAAACAAAGATTTTTTATAACAAAAAAATTTGGGACACAAATTTATTCATTCAACAAGTATTACTGAGCATCTTTCTGTATGACCAGGACGAGGTATACTGTAGGTAAAACAGACATGCCCCTTCTGGAGCTTCCCATCTAATCTAAAAGGTTTGGGCATTATATACATCATCCTACAGACAAAAAAATAAAATATTTTTAAACATCTTTAGGTACTTCTAAGCTGTCAGACATGCAAATTCACTCCTTCACTTACAGCTGACACATTATCAAAGGCCAACTGGACAAATCCTCATCTATGAAAGAAGCATGGCATGGGTCCATATAGAAGGGCCCTCCCAGTCTCAAAGAGTAACATTAATGTTACTGTACTCATATTTCAAAACCTTTTTTATATTTTCAATGGTGTTAGAAAGGAATACAAATGTTCAGGTACGTAACAATTTAGATAAATTCCATTACCTTCAATAGACAATCCAAGATAGGACTATAATATACAAATGATGGTATAGACAAAAGAGCTCATGGGGCACCTGGGTGACTCAGTCAGTTAAGCGTCTGACCTGGGCTCAGGTCATGATCTCGCCAGTCTGTGAGTTCAAGTCGCTGCATTGGGTTCTCTGCTGACAGCTCAGAACCTGGAGCCTGCTTTGGATTCTATGTCTCCCTCTCTCTCTCTGCCCCTCCCCCAATCACACTCTGCATGTCTCTTTCTCTCAAAAATAAAAGAGCTTTGAATTAGGAGTCAAAAATCAGTATTCTAGTTTGCTCTGCTGCCTAATGCATATGACCTGCAAACACAACTTCCCTAAACCTCCATTTCCTCAACTATTTAACTAGCTGCCCTGCAAAGCCTCATAAAGTCAGCAGACCAAGAGGAATAATGTGAAAGTCTTGAAAGCTGTTTTATAAAAACACTACAAATAAAAGAGGTTACTATTGAAATTAACTACATCTCTGAATTATGGGTAACAGTGATTTTTCCTGTGTTTTGAGTTTTTTTAAACAATCAGTATATATTACTTTTATAATGAGACTAAAGGAATAATTATAACTCTTGTTTTAAAAACAAAGAAAAAATTCTATGCTGAATGATGTATTATTATATCGCTTTTCCTCTTCCAAAGATGTATTTGACAAAGGGAAAAAAAACAAAAGAAAAAACACAACACTTCAAATAAACTACCTCTAGTTTAAAATACATTTTTATTTTCTCCTAATATCTTTACTTCTTCAGTAGCAATACAAAGGAAGGAAATACAAAGGAAAATAGTGATTTTCAAAACTAAATTCCACCTGAACTTAGTGCTAAGGAACAGGATAAAGACAGTAAGTTTGAACAACCTTAGGCTAAATACTACCATAGTTCCAGTGCTAATGTAAGCACTTTTCCTAAATAAAATATTACACTAGCAATATACCAGCTCACCAAAAAATAAAATAAAATAAAATAAAATAAAATAAAATAAAATAAAATAAAATAAAAAACTGTGTGATAATTCATAAGGAAGACACGATGCAATCAAGCCCATGTAAAAAACTTACTTGTTCAGATGTTTTCTAGCTGCAGGGAGGCCAGACATTTCTTCATTCAATACATATTTCTTAGTTCCCATGCAGTAGTTCTCTATATATTCTGCCCAATGTAACTGCCGTACATCAATATTAAAGGTCTATAGAAACAAAACAACTATCAGTTTTTCTCTTGAATAACTTTTTCACAACTGGTCAAAAATTCATATTTTTTTTAAAGGCTAATTCCACATGACAAGATTACAAAATGTTTATAGTATTAACTTTTAAAATCTTACTGCTGTTCACAAAGAAGTTCTTAATCCCTATTTTATACCTCCCATGAAACACAGAAACATTTCAGGAGATAATCTGAAAGCTCATGTCAACATTCAAAGAGAAGTATATATGAAGTGTAAGGAAAAAGCAACCTTCTTTTTACACTAAAAAAAATTAAATCCCATTGTCCAAATAATCTATGTGTTCCTCACCACTTTATACACATATTAATATATTTCCAGTATTTCTTCCTGAACATCCTGCAAACCACATGTATTACCTTTCCTATAGAACAGTAATGACATCAAGAGAAAAAAAGACTTTATGAAAGCTAGCTTAGGAGTTTAGGTAACAGTAAGGAGCCCATCTGATGAAAAGGATAGATGAATCTAGAAAATAAAGCTTTACAAAAATGTTATTTTGTGACAAAATAAGAAGGCTATGCACTGCTCAGTGCTTCTCCATACACGATCAGATTATTTTTCAGAGTGAGAAACAGATTATTCACTATTTATCATCACTTATCTGAAAATATCAAGTTGCAGACCAAAAACAACTACCATAAATAAATCACTAAAGTAACACTGCACTAAATGGAGGCTCGATTTGGGGCGCCTGGGTGGCTTGGTCGGTTAAGCCTCCAACTTCGGCTCAGGTCATGGTCTCACGGTCCATGAGTTCGAGCCCCGCGTCGGGCTCTGTGCCCACAGCTCAGAGCCTGGAGCCTGTTTCAGATTCTGTGTCTCCCTCTCTCTCTGCCCCTCCCCTGTTCATGCTCTGTCTCTGTCTCAAAAATAAATAAATGTTAAAAAAAAAAAAAATTAAAAAAAAAAATAAATGGAGGCTCGATTTAAGATGGGAGAGATTATGAGACTATGTTAACTGGACTCCCTCAGGAAGAGTGAAAAAGAATGGAACAGAGACACCATCTGAGAAGACAACAGCTGGGAATTTTTATTTCCAAAATGATGATACATTAAGCCACAGATTCAAAACACACATACACCATACACATGCAAGTACCTGAGCATATCAAGAATAAAACTGTTGAAAGTCAAAGATGAAAATTTTGAAGACATCAGAAAAAGATGTTATGGGTTACCTCCGAAGGGACAACTATTAAACTGACACTTGACTTCCCAAAAGAAACAACAGAAGCCAAGAGACTATGAGAAGATGTCTTCCAGTGCTCAGAGAAAACTGCTAACACACAGTTCTATACAGTATAAACATCTTTGAAAAATAAAGATGTTTGCAGAAGAATAAAAACTGAGACAATGTGATATCAGCAGATGACTCACACTAGAGGAAGAAGCACACCAGAGGGTATTCTTTAAGCCAAATGAATAGGATTCTGGATTGGAAGTCTGGAGACGGAAGAAGAAATGAAGAGCCACAAAAGGCCAATTATGCTGGTAAATCTATGTGAATACTTAGTAGAGTGCAATTAAGAAAAATGGTGGTGAGGCATACAACACACATACAGAATTAAAATACGTAACAACAGCAGAAAAGTATTAGGCCTTGCATTCTCCAAAACAAAAGAAGTATCAATATTATATTAGTCTTTGATGAAGTGAGGAAGGATGCTGTAATCTTTAGAGAAACCTAGTAATACAACTGAAAAAGAGTATATTTTATGTAACTGATACAGATGGGGAAAATACAAAACTGTAAAAAATAACCTCAAAGAAAACAAACAAAAACTTAAGACAGGTAAGACAAATAGAATGCACTAAGCGTTAGATTTAAATCTGTTATCAAAAATTAAATTATGGATTAAATCCTCCAAATAAGGGTCCAAAATTGCCAAACTGAAAAAAGTAAAATACAGCAAAACTATATGCTGCTTATAAGAGGAATATCTGATAGCTAAGGATACAGAAAGGTGGAAATACAAGGACAGAGAAAGATATATTTCTACCAACAATGTATATAGGAACTCCCACTGGCCAACGCCTTACCAGAAGGGTAGGCTGTCAAGTTTTGCATTTTTGCAAACTGTCAAGGAGTAAATATCTCAGTCTAATTTCAGTTGGCATCTCCATTTTTATGAGTGAGGTTGAGTATCTTTTCCAATGGTTAATCATTTGCATTTACTTCTCTGTAAACTGTTCATCTCTAGCCCATTTTCAGTAGGACTGATGTTTTTTGCAATTTCTACACAAACTTTTTATGTAATACGAAATGCACGTTAACATCACATTGAGATACCACCATATACCCACCAAAGTGTCTAAAATTAAAAATTAAAATGAAAAGGTCAACTGTTGGGAGGATGCATATTAACAGGAACTCTTGTACACTGCCACACAAAATGTCAATCAGTACAACTACTTTGGAAAACTGTTTAGCATTATCAACTACGTTGAACATACAAATACCCTTTGACTGAGCTATTCTATTTCTAGATATATATCCTATATAAATGTGTGCACATGGCTCAAAGAAGAATTATTCCCAACAGCCAAAAACTGGAAATAACCCAAATATGTTATCAACAAAAGAAATGAAAAAATACTGTATGATACCATTTGTATAAAGTCAAAAATGAGTATACTATTTAATGTCAGAATTCAAGATAGTTGTTACTTTTGGAAGGTAGTTATTGGGAGGGGGCACAAGGGAAACTTCTGGGGACAAAAATATTCTATTTCTTCACCTGGATGGTCACTTTCTAATAATCCACTAGGCAGTATGCGTTGTGCACTGGGATGGGGACAAGGAAGATGGGAAGGGAGAACATAAGCAATCAGTAGAAGCCACAAATCTTTTAACCTGGGATTCTCTGCAGAACCCTGGTAACTGGGACCTTCTGTTTTGATGCTGCAGGCAAGGATGAAGATTGGCTATAAAGCCTATGGCCCCATCAGTTAAGGTGTCTTACAGAATATTGCTGCAAAAAGATAAAAATTCCCAAAGCTGTATCCTCAGAGCAAGGGTGAAAAAAAGAAGTAAACCCACCACACACAGAAGTGGGCAAAAAAAAAGTGCACACTCAATGCCTTTATCACGCACGACCAGTAACATGTACTAAATCTGCACTATCTAATATGGTAGCCACAAGCCACATGCATGTCTGGGAACTTTGAAAGTGATTGGTCTGAACTGAGATTTGCCGTGGAGTATAAAATGCACACAGGGTTTCAAAAGCTCAGTATAAAAAAATTGAAAGTATAATATCATATAAACAGTTGTTTAAATTTTCAGTGATTTTTAAATTTCTGTTTAAATTATATATTATTTTGGATATATTAAATAAAACATTAAAATTTTTTAATGTTTATTTTTGAGAGAGAGAGAGAGACAGACAGACAGAGCAGAGACAGACGGAAACACAGAATCCAAAGCAGGCTCCAAGCTCTGAGCTGTCAGCCCAGAGCCCGACGTGGGGCCTGAACTCATGAGATAAGAGATCATGACCTGAGCTGAAGTCAGACACTTAACCGACTAAGCCAGCCAGGCGCCCCAAAGTACTAAAATTTTTAAAGAAAGACGTGGAAAGAGAAAGGAAACTGCCCCTGGGAAGATGAAAAAGAAATCTCCTTTGAGAAACTATAAGCATGAACCAGCCTACTTAAGGCCCACATTCACTTGAGTTAGGCTAAAAACTAAATCAGATATCTGAAAGTGGTCCTGGCCTGTTAATGTCACCTGGCTAGTTAATGCTAATAATCACTCACTGGGCTACTGGCAGAAGCAAAGGCGAATCCTTATTGGAAAAGTGCAATTTCAACATATGCTTCAAAATATTTCCACAGAAATCCTCAAGGAATATGAATATACAGTCAAACAATAAGAAAAAAAACAAGGTGCCATGAGTGAGACCCAGCATAAACAACAGATGATCAGGTGTTACCATTGCACAGCCTTTAGAAGTTTGAATTATCAGACACAGAATTTAAAACAATTATGTTCACCATGTTTCAAGAAATGTAAGAGGGGTGTCTGGGTGGCTCAGTCAGTTGAGTGCCCGACTCTTGATTTTGGCTCAGGTCATGATTCCAGGGTTGTGGGATCAAGCCCTGCATCAGGCTCTGTACTGAGTGTGGAGCCTGCTTAGGATTCATTCTCTCTCTCTCTCTCTCTCTCTCTCTCTCTCTCTCTCCCTCTCTATGGCACCTAGGTTGCTCAGTTGGTAAAGCATACAACTTCAGCTCTGGTCATGATCTCATGGTTCACGAATTTGAGCCCTACATCAGGCTTTCTGCTGTCAGCACGGAGCCCACTTCAGATCTGCTGTCTGTCCCCCTCTTTCTACCCCTCCCTGGCTTACATGAGCTCTCGCTCTAAAATAAACATTTTTTTTTAATTAAAAAAAAAAAGATTCTGCCCCTCTCCCCCGCTTGCTCTAAAATAAAAATCAAAAAATAAAAAAGAGAAATAAAGGAACATCTGTAAGATCTGAAAAACAAATTGAATTTCTAAACATGAAAATCACTGAACCCCCTTATTCAACTGGGTGGCGCAGACAGGGCTGAAAGACTGCCACAGACCTTTAACCATTAGCTTTCCAGCCAGAAACAAAGAGATAAAATATGAGATAAAACTTAAAAGAGGAAAGAATGATGTAAAATATATTAAAATTTCACAAGAAGAGAATGGTGAAGAGGTGTATATATATACATATATATATATATATATATATTTTTTTTTTTTAAGTTTATTTATTTTTGAGAGAGAGAGAGAGAGAAAGAGATCATGCATGCGTGAGCAGGCGAGGAACAGAGAGAGAAGGAGAGAACCCAAGCGGACTCTTCTCTGACAGCGCAGAACTCAATGCGGGGCTCAAACTCAGGAACCGTGAGTTGATCACCTGAGCTGAAATCAAGAGTTGGATGTTTAACTGGCTGAGCTACCCAGGCATCCCAAAGAGGCCATATTTGAAGAAACAATAGCTAAGTATTGTCCTGAACTGCTAACACACTTCAAACTTCAGATCTGGGAAGCCCACTTGTGAAACAGGATACATTTTTAAAAATTATACCTAGACACATTCACAGTGAAACTGCAGGACACGAAAGAAAAACTCTGAAAAACAGACAGGAATAAGAGAGCACCTGTAATGCAGCAGCAAATTAGACTGATTTTTCAACAGCAACAACATAAGTGAAATATTAAAGGAATATAAAAAGAAAGTTATCCTTCATGTACTGAAATCATGTTACAGAAACAGTGAAATAAAGACATGCCAGGCAATCACAAACTGAGAGCTCACTACTAACAGACCGCCTACTAAATCATATTCTGGGATTCTGGATACATTTCAAACTGAAAGAAAAGGGTCCTAAAGAGAAGATCGAATAGCAAAGCTACTGGTAAATATTTAGTTAAATCTAAATACAACTAAACAAAGTCATATCTAATTACAGGGTTTCAATAGAGAACTAAAGTAATGTATAACTATGTAAATTAGTGGGGTGGTAATCACAGTTTAAACATTTTAAGGTCCTAAATATCATTAAAAAGAGGCTATAGAAATTGCTTAATTTAGACTTTGTTAGATATGTATGTTAAAATACCTAAGGTAACCTCAAAAAGAACACACACAAAGAGTTTAAGTTTCAAACGAACAGAGGGCGAAATGTAGAATGATAAGAAATTAAAGAATATATGAGGTAAAACAATTTCAGAGGGAAGGTTTTTTTCTCAAAATTCAAAGAAAACAAACTGAAGGAAAAATGCATAAAGAATTCTAGTTTCTCTTTGAATCTCACTAAAGGGAAAAAAAGAACCAACATTTCAATCATACTTTGAAAACATCTCTGCCACTCTCAAGTACTTACGTTATAAATTCTAAGATAAAGCAATTTTATTTTACCACCAACAATTATGATTGAAGCTTTAATGAAACACATATAAATAGGTCAAATGTCTTTCTTTTTGCATTAATGACTGGAAAATATCCAATTATTTCTCAGGTTGCTAACGGCTGTCCAATTAATATGCTATGTTTTCTAAAATAAAACAGAAAATACTTGCCTTTTTATCTTCAGGGTTTAGTTGATTCATCAACATATTGACATTGTCAGTATTCCAAACCCAAGAATTACTTGTGAAATATTCAAGAAACACCATAGCTTTGTGAAGACGAGTTATTGTTTTCATCATCCTGTATTATGAGAAAAATTGACAGATTCATAATTCGCATAGATTAGGAAAAATCTCATCACCACCCAAGATGCAGTTTCTATATTGAGATAGTAGCAATAAAATTATAATTCTGTAATTCATTCAGTAAGTGACCAAACCACCAGAGAATATTTCTGCATCTTGGAAGAACATTTTATAAATCCAAAATGAAAAAAAAAATTTTAAGCAGCAGCAAATGAATTTAATACTGCCTAAACAGAGTTCTACTGATATATAAAATTTTCATAGGAAATACAATACTTTAAGGTCAAATTTTCTTCTATAATCCTAAGCAAATAAATGGATTCAATTAGTATTCCCTTGTTCTTCGTTCCTTAAATCACATTTTAGTTTGGCTAAAATTACTAAGATTTCCTGTGAATTTATAACATAAGGAGTTATATTGTGATCTCCACTCTTCAGCATCATGGAGGCAAAGTACACAGAAATATTCGTTTGCCATTTGATCATCTCTCTCTACATACATTTTTAGAGTAATTTTCTCTTTAACACAGACAGGTATCACTCTTGATTGTCTGAATGTGCTGTGAAATCAATGACTGATGCTGAAAACTTTCTGAAATAGATATTCAAGATATTCACTTACCTCCCCAAATCCCCCATTATTCATCCTTACAGAAATATTTTTGTTTGGTATTTCTTGCTTGTTCCTTTTTAAAAAGGATGAGGGACCTTAATCTTTAAATCTGTCATTTTATAGATCGTGGCTCACTGTAAGTCACTGATATCACAACACTACCCAGAGCAGTAACATTTATACAGTAATAATTACCTATGGTAAGTAGGAAAAGGGAAGAAAGAACTTTTTGAAACAAAACACACACCAAAAATTCCTGACCTCTGATAAACAGAAAAATAGTTTGTGGAAAAATAAAAGAATTGTTTATATTCCCACAATAAGGATTAGCATTTACATAGTTTAGAAAGTCCCAAAATTAGGGGTTTTAGAAATGGAGAAAGTGGGAGAAAATTAGACCACCAGAAATGGAGGGAAAGTCAAAACAGCAATATTAGCTAAGCAATTCTGATGACATATTCAATACATTTAGAAAGAAACCCTGAATCCAGAATACTAAGAGAAATTGAGACAACATGGACTATGCAGAGAAAAACTGGTTCATGCAAGAAAAGAATTCCAAAATAAAACCTCCATCAAACACAAAAAGAATTATTGGGCATTGAAGGTTGTATTTGGACAGGGATAGCTCAGACAGATAGAAAGCACATGGCGGGGGAAAAAACAAGACATGCTGCTTTTAGAAAAGATTAGACCTTTTCTTTTTTCCCTAAAAAACAAAACAAAACAAAAAGATGTAACAGATCTGCAATTAAATCAATATCTACCATTACAACCAGTGTAGTATACTTGAATAACACACATACACATATTTACTTAACATCATTTTCCAACATACATCTTATTAACAAGTTTTTCTTCCTAATTTCTTTGTCACTGACAATTCTCACCTAGTCTTACCTTCAGTTTCACTCAAGTGACAAATTACCCTGCAACCATTCAGCCATTCAAAACATAATTATGATAAAAAATTTGGAGAGGGAGAAGGAAATCTGAAAGGCCATATATGTGTAAAGTTCACAGAATATTTATCAAGCAATAAAAGTACTGGATTGAATACTATGGGGATAAAAAGAAACTTGAAACCTTGCATAGTCACTCTTTGGTTAAAATGCCCTATGAGCAGATAGATGCCTGGGACTACATCGCCATGTATGTTCTGAGTATGTATTCTTTATTATGGCAACCTGCAAAAAATAGTCACAGTCCTTTAGGGTAGGGCTAGCTCTTCATGGTCATCTAGTCCAGGATTTCTCACCTTCACCATTACACACATCTTGGGCCAAATAATTCTTTGTGGGGGGCTGTCCTGTTCAGCACCTAATGGCCTCTACCCATTAGATACCAGTAGCATCCCTCCCCTAGGTATAGTAACAAAAAACGTCTCCAAATATTTTCAAATGTTCCTTGATGGAGATACTGCCCTCTATTAAGAATCACAAAGATGTGGGGCGCCTGGGTACCTCAGTCGGTTGAGCATCTGACTTTGGCTCAGGTCATGATCTCATGGTTCACGAGTTTGAGCCCCGCATCAGGCTCTGTGCTGACAGCTCTAAGCCTGGAGCCTGCTTCAGATTCTGTGTCTGCCTCTCTCTCTGCCCCTCCCCCACTCATGCTCTCTCTCTCTCTCTCTCTCTCTCTCTCAAAAATAAATAAACATTAAAAAAATTAAAAAAAGAATCACAAAGATGAAAAATATCAGACTCAATGAAGTTAAGCTAGAGAGAGTTAAAATAAATAACCAAAAAAATAAGGCTATGGAACCATTTTTTTAATATCATTTCTAAGAGTGATGAAATATCTACTGCATTTCAAGAGCTACAGTGAATAATTTATACTGCTTCTATTTGCAATAATGTCATGCATCCTACTCCCCAATGACTATTAACCAGGAAGCCTTAAGATGCATGTTTGATTTGTACTTTTTATAATTATGTTAAGATATATATGTAAGTTAGATTTTTATCTAGCTGACATGCAGAATAATGTAAACAAGTAGACACCACGAATGACATGATTAACATTACTGTAATAAAGAAGGAGGCACTATATTAAGGCCCCAATATAAGATATAAAGCCCACTGCCTTGCTCAGTAAATATCTGAACAAATTACATAATATGAATTATAAGACTTTGTACTTAACATTTATAAAATTGCCTAAATAAAAAACCTTTCTGGCTCTTGTTACTTTTAGACTATAAGCTCCTAGAGGTCAAGGATCATTCCTGCTTTGATACTTAGTCTTGCACGGGACAAACCTCAGTTAAGAAGATTCTTCACTTGATGTTTTCTATTTGGAGCAGACTTTAACTTCCAAAGGTGATTATATTACCTCCTATCCTACACGCTCACCTACAGTATCACCTTGACTATCGCTCCATCAAGAGGTAAAGGTAACGTATAACCAACAGAATGAGGTAAGAATGACACTATGTAACCTCCAAGGGTGGGTAAGAAAAAGTGAGAGAGCTTTCTGCCTTGTTCACTGGAATACTCATGCTTGAGGACTTCAGTTGCCATATATACCATTCAACTCCCTCTAAGGGTGCTGTGTTGTAGGAAGTCCAAATTAGTGCATGTGTAAAGACCGCACAGAAAGGCTCTGAAACCACATGATGTGAGAAAGATGCCCAGCCACTCTAGCTGCTCTGAACAATCCCTTTTCTTTACTACTCCCACAGTGTACCTGAGCCAGCCTCTATCTCTTGAAAGACCCTGAGCTAGAACCACCTACATAAAGCCTTCTAGAATTTCTGACCCACAGAAATCATGAGATAAATAAAATGATTGTTGTTTTAAGACACTAAGTCTGATGTCAATTATACTTCAAATGAAAAAAAAAAAAAAAGATTAGAAGTTTGAGGTGATTTGTCATGCAGCACAGGTAACAGAATAGATATGAGTACCAGGAAAGTATCAATACAATCAGTACTGGGAATGAGGGGCTACTAAAATAAACATCTAAAACATGTAGTATTGGCTTTAGGATCAAGTCGTAACAGAATCTGAAGGCCCTTGAGGAGACCACTAATGAAACCTGGAAGGACCAAGAAAAGAATGTTGGTGGGAACTTCAAAGAGCTTAAAGGAAGATGCTGGTGAGGGCTTAAAGGAAAGTGAGGAAAATATTGTTGTAAGTTAGAAGAACGAAAGTGTCACTTGTGGTAACATGAAAAATAAAAACCGTACCTAATAAACCTGATCTAGCTGAGAAGGTTTCCTCAAAAAGAACAAAGATGATCATTTAAAAAAATGAACTGAGTAGAATCTGGGAAGGAATGTAAAATGTCAGCCAGGAATCAGTTAAGAAAGAGCTTCCGAGGGGCGCCTGGGTAGGTCAGTCAGTTAAGCCTCCGACTCTTGATTTCGGCTCAGGTCACGATTTCACTGTTTATGAGTTTGAGCCCTGCATCAGGCCCTGCACTGTCAGTGCAGAGCGTGCTTGGGATTCTCTCTCTGCCCCTCCCCTGCTTGCACTCACTCTCAAAAAAAAAAAAAAAAGAAAAAGAAAAAGGCTTCTGAGCATAGATCAAATCCAGAAAGTAGATGTAAGACTCTTTAAGATCTCAGAAAGATCTAAAATAGTACCTCACAGAACCTTTCAGATAAACAAAAACTCACTCCAAATCTTAAAGACATGTCTCATAGAAACTCTACTGTTGAGGAGGCAGAATCTAAGAGTATTGTTCCATAGCAACCTCATAAGGAACTCAAGATAGAAAAAGGCATGTCCTAAAGAGTTCTGTGGGTATGGCTTTGATGTAATGGAGTAGACTGCTTTAAAATTAGATATACAGGAAATGTGTACAGTTTGAAAAAGAATCCTATCAGTTTACACTTAAAGGGACAGAGACTGTACTAAGTGAATAGAGGCCTCTGGATCAAGACTCAGCAAACCAGAGCTTAGGGGCCAAAGCCATCTGTTTTTATAAATAAAGTTTTATTGGAATATAGTCATGCTTATTCATTTACATATTGTTTATGGCTGCAGAGTTGAGTAGTTGCAAGCTGGAAGCTACATTTAACAGCAGAAGCGAGTAACAGCAACAGAAACTACATGGCCCTTTACAGAAAAAGTTTGCTGATCCCAGCCCTAGGGACTCACAACCTTTTATGGGCAACGAAGTAGGGTAAGAAGATGATTCAGTTGCAAACACAGGCCTTTTTTTTTTTTTTTTTTTTTTTTTTAATGAAAAAAGAAGGATGACTCAGAGGGCAGAGCCAAGAGCCTCAGAGAACAACCAGAGTAGGACTGAACCCTAATTAAGAAACCATCAAACATGCCTAGCTGGAATTCAAAACTGTTACAGACCAGTGATTGCGCAAAATCGTCCAGTCATTTTCCTATGCTTATCCATGTTGGGTGTGCAGGCAGCAGGTAACTTATCACTTTCATTCATAGGTTTTCAGACCAACACTTGAGGAACTGTACCTGCAAAACCACTCCTAAACAGCCTCATCTGCAACTGTGCCAGATTCAGCAGACCCAACAGTGGCTTCAAGCTGATGCAAGGAAGGTCTTGGTAGGGGGGGAAGAAATAAGCGTATCCTCCACAAGGGAGGAACATGAACTGTCGTGGCCAGGAGGCTGACCACAGCCAATTGCACTTTCCAAAATGGCTTCAACAATACCTTTCAACTCACTTGCTCAATTTTACATGATCTTGAACATTCTCTACATTCCCTTTCCTTGACTCTCAGAGGACATGTGACTGGCTTGTGACTTCAAGAATAAGTTGGTAGGTAGTGGTGCTGTATCATTTCCGTAGGTAGGTCAGAAGCACACGGCTTCGCCAGCCTGCTGAAATGCTTCTCCTTGAAGCCTTCGGTCACCAGATAAGCAGTTCATTTCCCCTAAGGCTACCACCAGTCCTTGAAAAGACACTATAGGAAGAGATCCTGCCGCCACTTTAAGAAGAGACAGTGATACAAGGTGCTCTGCTGCCTGCCCCCTTTCAGCCCCATCTGAATCTGACAATCCTGTGAAAGTCTCCCAAGCCAAAACTGTCCTGCGGATTCCCTCCTGAATTCCTGATCCTGAGAGAAACAATGAACTGAAAGAAATGATAAAATAACTTCTGTTGTTCTGGGCGCCTGGGTGGCCCAGTCGGTTGAGTGTCCGACTTCGGCTCAGGTCATGATCTTGCAGACCGTGAGTTCGAGCCCCGTGTGGGGCTCTGTGCTGACAGCTCAGAGCCTGGAGCCTGTTTCAGATTCTGTGTCTCCCTCTCTCTCGGACCCTCCCCCATTCATACTCTGTCTCTCTGTCTCAAAAATAAATAAACGTCAAAAAAAAAATTTAAAAATAAAAAATAACTTCTGCTGTTCTGAGCCACTAAGTTTGAGATGATATGTTATGTAGCAACACCTACTATAAAGGATTTAATAAATTTTGGCTATTCATTCATTTTTCAAGTTTACTAAGCCCCTTTTACTGTATCAGGCAGGCTTTGTTTTTACCCTGTTGTACTTTTGTGGACGTAGTTTTGACTTTTCTGCTCTAACGTGCAATAACCTTATTAATATCAAGCAAGCATGCAATGCCATCTCTCATAAATTTTACATTTGCTTTTTAGCCAGGAAAGAATGATGCCAATCATAAATATTGCATTTCGCAGATCATTCTAGAAAAACGTGAAAATAATTTTGATACACTTTGGATCTTTTTTCCATGAAGTATTTCTTTATCTAGTCTAAAGTTGTTCAACACCTCTCACATATTTCAATACTTAACATACTGGGTTAGGAACGTAACGGACAACTGAATCCACAGAAAAGCCCTACAAGTAACTCAGATCCTGATACACTATAACTGGCAGATACCTCACTTTTATTTTTTGACAGTTGATGGAAGATCTGGAATCAGCATCTTCTTTATACATAAATACTCAAATCCTGAACTCTCCAATCAAAGGCTCCACTGTAATGCCAATGTAGTTAAAAAAAATAAATATATTTGTGGTACATTTCACTATAATTCTGGTAAAGACAGTGGGAGGGGAGGACTTTAAGTCTGTGGGGTTTCAATAAGAAAGAAAAGAAGAAAGAAAGGCTATATAACAACCATAAGAACATAGAAAGTTTTTCATTTGTTAACTTTTGTTTTAAACTATGACATTCTCAATCTGGAAAATTAGTCAAAAACTGTAATTACCATATTATAAGCTGAATGGGCAGCTGAGATATTTCGAGCAATTAAATTTTTAGAAGCATTCTACGTTTTTTTCATATAAAACTCCACAATCCACTCAGAGCAAAATATTTCACCCTTAATCCCCTATAGACTCACCTCTAAGTTTTTAAGGGGGAGAGACGGGCTCAATTTCAGCTTATAATAACAATGACAACCTTGATGCTGGACATTTCCTCTATTATGGGATTTTGGAGGATCAATGGCCCAATAAAATGAGATCCACAGTCTCCCCAAATATCCTCAATTTCTAAGAAATGTCCTAGCGTCCTGATTGTGATTGTGATTATTCAGGTTAGTAATTCTAAAGGTAAAGCTCATGCTAGCAGACTTTTCGTCTCTCCAGCAAGCTTCCACCACCTTACCAATACATAGGTGTATTCACTGCTACTCCTCTTACCACGGTTTCTGACCTGTCAACCTGAGTGCAAGATCGAGCAATAATGCAGGTACTGTATGTCTGACACCCTTCCAATAATGAAGCAATAAGTTGTTGGAATACAACTTAATATTGGGGCGCCTGAATGCTTGGTTTAAAGGATTCATCTTGAAGGAATGATTTAGATAATATCCTGTAGGAAAAATAAGCGTCAGAGCATTTTGAATGTTATTTGCTATTCAGAAAAAAAGACCTAAAGTTAGACCTAAAATTCAGCACACGACAATAATTTATTATCCAAACTTTAGAATAAATTAGAGTGACAACACTACCTTCGCTTTTCTGACAAAGTCTTAAATTCAAGAGTCTTCTCATTCACAAAAGGCCATTAAGCCTTATCATAAGCATAAACAAATACAGAGTTAATTCATATGCATTTTAGTGTAAGCATGGGTTGTTTAACAGTCAGAGGAACAGATAAGACAGAGCCAGTCACCATTACCTTGGGCTTCTTCCAGTCATCCTGAGGTAGATATCATACAGGAATGCTGGGGCCTTATGGCTTACAGCAATCCAGTAATGATATAAAAGGTGATTGGAGGTTAGATTTACATTGGGCCGTCTGAAGGCCTGTTCGAGAGGATTCCTCTTGAAAGTGGAAATTACATGGTATTCTGAGGAAGAAAAGTTGTGTAACAGCTTTGATAATAACCATGTAATGAAGTTTTGAAAAACAAAAATCATGTTTTTACAAAGCAAAATATTTTACCAAAGATGTCAGAGTTCGCTCAATTAAAAAACAAACTTTTCTACTCTCGATAATAACTAAGAGAATATGGGTATCAGACTGCTGAGCTCGGGTGGTTTTAGGACTGCCGCTATTTATGAATTTTAATTAGATGAATGAATTTTTGCTAAAATTCACTCTTAAAAATCCTTTTAATGTTTTACCTATGTCAGTTTACAATGTCACTTTCTATATTTCACCTCTCACGATAGCTTCTTTCTTTCTGTTCCTCTTTCCAGATTCTTATTACTGTACTTACTTAAAAAAGAAAAGGAAAATCATCATCCTTTGCTTATGAATAATTAAGTTGCTCAAATTAACATACATCAACAAGCTTAAAACAACCCAAAATTAACTTCTGCTGTAATTTATTTAGTTAATACATTATCAACACAATCAAATCTATGATCTATGTTAATACTTTAATAGAAGTGTATATTGAGATATCCACTTAAAAATAACGTTCAACTTGATTTTTACTAAACTTTTACAACACAATGAGAGATTACCAAAAAAACCTAACTCATTTCAGTGTTTTAAAATTCTTAAAAGAATACTATTTAAATAATTATCCAAAAGTTAAAATCACCCTAGTTTTTTTTTTTTTTTCCTCATATGCCCTAATGGTCAATCTTTACATTGAAATAAAAATGCCACGGAAAAACCCTAGGACAAATGACATAAAGACTTACTTTAAAATCAAAATTGTTCTGCAAGGGTAACAAAAATCGTTCAATGAGAGGTAAAATAAGACCTATTACTAAATCAATGCCAAAAATATATTTTACTTTAAATTTGAAAACATAAACAACTAAAACATTATTCAATTTCAATAGGCTTTAAGTTATATTATTCCTAATTTAGAACAAGCAACACAGCATACATACTCCATGGATTTGTGAATTTAAACAGATTAATAAATGTCATAGAAAATATTCTGACAAAACGTATCCTTCTTGCTAACTCCTTAATTCATTACTCTTGGGGCAGCCAGCTAGCTCCTGTGATATAACAACTCTTGTAGTTGGAAGGGATATTGCCTTTGGATCAACAACATCAGGATTGAGAGCACCCACAAGGGAGGAAAAGAAGCCCTGTTTCATTGCCATGGGCATCTGTCAGGGTTGCCACAGACAGCAGCAGAAAAACAGACAAGGGTGGGCCAAGGAGGGAATATACTGCAGGATATTTTTTAATTTGTGAAGTACTGCTAAGGATCACAAAGCAGTACTGGCTAATGTGGCAACTAAAATAAGAATAAATTGCTAACTCAGTGGCTTTAATGCCTCACGGGTGTATTCTAACATAACAACTCAGTGAACATTTGAAGTTCTTTAAGATTTATTCTAACATTCAAAAACACAGGTAAAATCATACCAACTTCACCCCAGTGGAAAGGATTAGTGCTGCCTGTTGTGCAGTTATACACCATGATGTTTCTTGGTCTGCAAAGACAAAGATCAAAGTAATGAAACATAAAAAGAGGCTGGACTTATCCAATCGAAATCTTATACAATATTCAAGTAGGAAGAAATAAGGATGCTGGGTACCTTTTCTACATTGATTATTTTAAAAATTAACCTTAAAGGATTAATTTTTATGTCTGAAGGACTATATAAAACTACCCTTTTTTCCCTCCCCTACCAAAAAAAATTATTAAAAAAAATTGTTTTTCTTTTCATGTTTTTCTTGCTTATACTAGCAGGACTATCTGTTTTTAAATGTAACAAAAATGACAAACAACTACAGCTCGTCCTATCTCAGAGGCTCTAGTTTAAAAAACTTATGGGCTGAGTTCTCTTTTACCAGAAACAATATACACATATAATTATATCTCTCTTTTTCTGGAATATAAAATACGGGCTTAAAAAAAATAAGGCAGTTTATTTTATTTTATTTTTTTATTTTTTTAAATTTTTTTAATGTTTGTTTATTTTTGAGACAGAGACTGAGCATGAACGGGGGAGGGGCAGAGAGAGAGGGAGACACAGAATCGGAAGCAGACTCCAGGCTCTGAGCCATCAGCCCAGAGCCCGACGCGGGGCTCGAACTCCCGGACCGTGAGATCGTGACCTGAGCTGAAGTCGGACGCTTAACTGACTGAGCCACCCAGGCGCCCCAAGGCAGTTTATTGATTAGGGAAAAAATATATTAAGAGTTACCTGTAAATGCTACTACTCCCTTTTAAAAAGAGGCCTGAGTTGATTCAAGCTGCTCTAGTGTGCCATCTCCGAGAGTTTCAGATTTTTTATACATTGAGTTTACACCAAGTTTTAGTTTGGATTTAAAAAGCAACAGGGGATGGTAGGGTTTGGGGGTTTTCTCATTTTTAATCCCGAATGAACTTGTCCCATCCTGTAGGTAGTATATGAAAATTAACATTAATTCTTAATTATAGCTAATGGAACTACTTGCTATATTACCTGTGATTAAACCAGTTCTTGCAATTGGAAGTGGTAATACCTATACATATCAGTAAGGATTAATTAACATTAGTCATTAGCTCCATTTTCCCTGTACAATTACTACATATTTAACAAGTGACATTGTCACCTCATATACCTATTAACTCCGGAATACCAGGCTGCCGCAAGACTCGTGTTGACAACTACATCTACAGGAACAAGATCTGCAAGGGCATTGTTGGAGGCACGCATTGTTCGAAGAATTCCTTTCCCTGCCTTTGTTGAAATTAAAAAAAACACCTTAAGATATATAAGCCAGAATGCATATATAAGACATACAGAAAACAGAAAAATATGTAGAATATTAAATCAATCAAAAGATTTACTTACCGCAATAAAGAGACCACTTGGTCCATTAAAGTTATCAATCCATCCCTAATACAAAAGTTAAAAATAGAGTGAGCTTAGAAATATTATAAAACTAGAGATTTATTATTTGAAATCTACAACCCCATATGTATACTTAGCAGTTTTCTTCTAAAAACTAAAAGACTAGATTCAGGCCAGAATCTCTCTCTCCTTCCTAAACAAAAGCAGTCTGCCCTGAAGTCATTTTCAGAGAGTTACCTCCTCTTCCATTAATTAACTCTCTACAAAGAGAATTTTATAAAAAGGAGTTTATACTTGTCAAACATTTTAGCTAAATTAAACTTGCACAAGTTTGATTCTGTGCTATTTACTGAGGCAGCATCGCGAGATTAGGGGGAAAAGGGAAATCCTCCTCAGAATAAAACAGAGGAAAAGAGAACACTTGTCAAAGCAACAAAAGAGACTATACTTCCTATAATTATAGAGACCCAGATTTTTCCTAAATCAATTCATCTGTTAGTTTATATCATCTTACTCCAGGGATTCATAAATACCGTAATGTCCTGCTTTTCCACAGCAAATTATCATAGAAATGTCTTATACCTTTCTTAGCTTGTGATCTATACAGGGAGAAGCCTACACGTTGGAAGGCTTTCCTCTTTTTGGTACTAAAAAGCAAATGAAATAAAATAAGGTCCTGAATATTTTCAGTTCTATTGCCTTCACCTCCACAAGGGAAACTAATCAGTAAATAATTTTAAAAGCCAACAAATGTTGATGTGTCAGAGGCCAGTATCTTGTCAGTCACAAAGAAAACGCGTAAGGCAAGGTATGCTTTGACTCCAGACAATATCACAGCCTTTGATTTAATTTTTAGTTAAGATTTTTAAAATGTTTACCTGCATTTCTATATCCGTGGCATTACATTACAAATAAAAGTACCAAGAGAAGTGTCTCTATGAGAACAATTTTGCCACAGTAAGCCACGCACAGTAAATAACACCTGCTCTTATATCAAACAACTGCCAACTCTTTTTAAACAGAGACAAAACTTATAATTCTCAATTCCATTATTTACAAAGATTTCTAACAACTTACTGGAAAAGGTTCTTTCCAACTGGCACCAACAATCGATGGCCTTACAATCGCCACATTTAGCTTTGCTCCTTCTTGTTGTACAACATATTCTGCCAATGCTTTCGTGTATATGTATGTATTAGGTCTGTCTCCTATCAATTTTGGTGTGATATCATTTACCAGGCCATCATCCATCCACCTGGTTAACAAGGAAATTGCATGCAAAAATATTTTCAGATGTTTTACTATAAAATCAAAACCACTTAAGTTTGCATATTCAAACGTATCTGTTGCTCTGACTCAATTGATTTGACAACTTTTACTAAAAAAAAATAAATGGAAGTTAATCTTACTTTCATTAAACATCAACTACAAGTCCACATCTCCTATATACAATTTCTATATCCAAAAAGGTCTGAAAGCCACGAGTTCTTTCATAAATAATATGGTAGGTAGCAATAACTGATCTCAACTGATCTGTGGCCTTGTAAAAAATACCACTTAGGGTAAATATTCATACACTTCAAATATGTTTAATCAGGGGTACTATCCCAGATCTCATTATTTCATATTGCATAATACACAGAGATTATATTTCCTTTCTGAAGTCCAAATAAATTCCAAAATTTAGATTTCATATTAAGAATTATAGACCTGTATATAATGACCAAAACAGCATACATAATATGTTGCAATAAACAGTTGCAATGAACATACATTTACAATTAATATAAAAGACCTAGTGGTCTAAGTAGTTCATGTAAAGCACTAAAAACTATTATGTTCTCACCAGCGAGACTAACAAATACTAAAGTAAATGATCAAAATAAACTGAACCATGCTATAAAAATTCAACTAGCAACCTACTATGAAGTCACAAAATTCCTCCAATTCTCTCAATATCTCTGAAGAAAAGGTCCACTCTGATCCTATATAAAAGGAGGGTGATACACTAGGTGATACCCATGGTCTTTCCAATTCTCCATTTCCAATTCCATTATGTATGTACCTGTCTGCAAATACTCTTCCTTACTGTTTATAATGTTACACAGACTTGTACACTTAGTGTATTATCACACTCAAAAGATACCCTACTAACTGATGAGGAAGCACAAAACAGAAATTATTAAGGTAAGCTTTCTTCTGTATGTGGAAGTACTTTTTGTGTGTGGAAGAAAAAGAACCTAACAAAATTGAAGGGAGGCTGCTACTCAACTTAGGAACAATTCCACAGTGGAGAGGAGCCTTGAAAAATGGAACAGTTGCTACATTACAACAACAACAATAACAACAACAAACTGGCTAAACCAAGGAGACATTAGGCAGGAAGACTTATCACTGGGAGTTGAGTTCATAAAGCCAATCCATGAGTTACTCTAAAATTATCCGTTAGCTACATTTCTTTGTAAACAAAGAAAGGAGGTGCAGAATTAGAAGGTTACAAGCTCTTTCTCAGAAACTTAGATGTTTGGATACACCAATTGCTAAAAAGAGAAAAAGTAAAAAGCTTCATTAACTTCTACATTCAACTTCTCCCAGAGATATTAAACACTTCTGACTACTGACCTGTTGAGACCATGAGGTAAACATCTGGGACCATCTAAGAAATGGAGTTAGAAAACAGAAACCAGGGAATTACAAGAACGTCTTGGTAAGCTCTCATTCTTATTTTACTTATTTTCTTACAATCTGTCTGTTTCCTCACACTGATCAGCAGGAAAGCCTTAAAGAAAAAGACTTATTATGTGCTTATTTTAGGAGAAAACCTGGAGAAGCAATGAATACTCTATAGTGCCCTTTGGAAGAAGATAATATGAGAAAGCAGGGGACAATAACTGAAAGTGGATAGGATTTGGGGAACGAAAGAAGGCCTAAGGGAAACAGACAAGAAAAAAAAAGAAGCCCACAGGGTTATTATATGAGGATTAACAATTATGTTTAGATATGATGTACACGGGAATTTTCTATAATTCTAGTCCATTAAAGAAGAAAAGACCCTACTTTTTGTTTTTGCTCTGATTCTGTTTGTTTGTTTCACTTTATGAGAAAGCGCAGCCTGAAACAAATGAAATCCTGGCCATGCAGACTTTATCGTGGATGAGCTGTTCAGAGACCTTCCTCCAACCATCACACCTGGTCAAAAGTTCAAGCTCAACACTGACCTCACCATCAGTCATGCAGATATAAATCCATACAATAAGCAGCACAGAGTAGGTATGTAATAATTTGTTGAATAAGAAAGAGATAAATGTACACATACGCGTAGGTGGAGAGAGAGAAGAGAAGTGGAAAGAAAGAGAGAGAAACTGAAATAGACCAAGAGACACATATAAATAGATAAAACTTTGGCTCCAAAGTTTGGGGATCAAAGCAAGTGTGTATAAATTTAAAACAAACATACTCTAAAGAATCAATCAGTTTCTTGGGATCCACAGGAGGTGGATAGACTACTTCATCAATATGCTTTCGATTGCAGTAGGCATATGCTGTTGATACATGCATGAATACTTCCAGATTCTTCATTTGTTGTGCAAGGAGAATAAGCTGACGTGTAGCAATCACATTTAACTGAACAGCATCTCTGTAAAAGAAAAAGTAACAATGAAAAATTGGGAAGCTTTCCCAGTGAAAAATTCGAAAGGAACTGATTTCACCTGCTAAAAAAAAAATTAATTTCCATTAGGAAGACAGAGATTTTTGTTTCTTTACAACTGATCCCTTAGGTCTGATTTTGTGTATTTTATTTCAATATAAAGAGCATCCATTCTATCCGCTGTGTTTAAAAAGAAAGATTTTCTGATTATAAAATAAATCTTATAGTAGTATTTAAAAAATAAAAGTACAAATTAAAATTTTTAAATAACCCAGAAATAAAAACAGAAAACTTCAGTCTTTGGCTTTTATACATACATTTTGAAGCCATGTTAGACTTCTCTTGCACTTTGATTTTTAGAAGTATACTGTTTCAGGATGTGGAATTACAAAAGAGAAGAAAGCAGAATGGTTAAGTAATTTTAAAATTCTAAGGCAGAGTCACCAGTAAGGCTAAAACAGTCAAAGAAAACTCAGACACATGAAGTTATATTATAACACATAATCCAGAATACGTTTGTTTCCCTGTGTAGTAATTAATCCAAACACTTTAAAGACTAGCTTATAAAATTCAAAGGGGTATTATAATAAAATGGGTACATTTTGTCACAAGATTCAAAAATGATCCATGTATTATTCTATTCTTGAAATTTATTCAAAATAAATAATTTCACAAATGCAAAAGTAAATATGTAGAAAACTAATCAATGAAGCATCATCTAGTAATAGTGAAAGCCTAGAGAGCCCGGATATTCACTATGAATGAAATGAATAAACTTCAACAAGGTAGTATTTTATCACAATCAAAGAAAAGAGTCATTTAAAATAATTATATGACAACTATAAAAACATGGGATATCTGCATGAATATTTTTTAAATATACACATTATAAAAAGTAAAGCAGGATTAAGAACAAGACTCTAGAGTAAGACCTGGCTTCAAATTCTGACTTGGCCTACCTATCAGCTAGCACTGGGTGACCTTGCATCATCAGTCAAGCACTCAGGCCTCAGTTTCCTCACCAGTAAATGGGAACTATAACAGAGTCTACCTACTAAGATTTGCATAAAATTAAATGAAATGAAAAGCTTGCAAGTAATTAGCATTATTCCTCAATAGGCACTGAAACAGGCATTCAGTAAATATTACTAAAGGTAATGAGATGGTGGATAGTTTTGCTTTCTATTAACCTTTTCTATTAAGATTTATAGCTTGTTACTTGAAAGGGGGGAAAAAGTTGATATAATACCAGTAATACTGTGCTAAAACTGGCAAAGTAATACATTGTCGATAACTACACTGATAAAACTGATCCAAAAGAGATTAAGACAAAGTAGTAGCAGGAAGTATAAAAAGGATATAATTACTCATCTAGTTAACCTACTGAAATTATCTTGGAGGAAAATCTTGACCTAACACTAATTTTTCAAAGAAAGAAATAAAAATTCCCTAAATTTTCTATATCTAGGGAACAATACATAAATTATGGCATATCAACATGGTGGAATACCAGCACATCACAAAAATTTTAACAATGAAAGAAATTAGAAATGTGGAAATTGTTTCCCTAAATCAGAAATCCTACGTTTACGTTTTATGTTCAAAGAGAGACAACAAAAGAATTTGTTTTAAAATAACAATCGGTGGTTTTAAGTACTTTCCAGAATTCTTACATTTTCAGTACTTAAGAAGAAAAAAAAATCCAATTATTCTTTTAAAAGGCCAGGATAGGTCACTGATAGAATCTGGTCCACTTGACTCTAAAGCAGGGCTTTGATGTCTATCACCTTTGCACAACAGTGGGGATGGGGAGGGTACTGATTTGGAAGAGGTGTACAGAGAATATTCTGTTACGGGTTCCTGAGGACGGGACAACAAGTTCTGGGTCACCAAGAACAAGAAATAATTCATGAGAGAAAAACTCCTGTGCATTATTTTTTCTTTAAATTTAATAGAATCCGAGGGTTCATGAAAACATACTAGAAGGATTTTTTTTTTTTTTTTATGAAATAATTGGTTTGAGATTTACAATCAGGAGTATAGCTTTTTTCTTCCTTACCTCAAGTGAGGTGGGAGGGAATCTGTTCAAATGGAATTCCAGCAAAAAAGACATTTCACAGAGAAGATACAGTCCACTGGACTGTAAGGCAATAAGCTATTTTCTTTTGCATTTGCAAAACAATGAAGCTGGGGAGAATAGTGTTTTGGGAGCAGTACACAAAGGATATTCTGTTACAGGTTTCTGAGGACGGTGACAGAATTTCTGGGTCACTGAAAATAAGGAATAACTTCAGAGAGAACACTTGTGTACCTGTCTACTACTCCTGTACCTGAGAGCCCAAACCTGAAGGCATATTATGCCCCCATAAATAACTTTTAGTATCTCTGCAACGCTAATAATCTCGCTCTATTTTACCACCATTCAATTTCTACTCCATTGAACTTCAGGCTGAGACCCTGACATGTTAGATCAGAAAGCATTTAATACTAAAAATATATGTGTGTGTGTGTGTGTGTGTGTGTGTGTGTGTGTGTGTGTGTGTATAAAATATTCTCACGGTTTGATTATATGGAGTCATAAATGCATCTTAAATAACATTAGCTTTTGGAAGATGGGGCAAAATGAACAAATCTTTATAATTATGATCCCTGTCATTAACACGGACATAGAAGCCGTTCCAAAAAAAAAGGAAGAATTCAACTTTAACTGCCAATAAATTTTCTTGTTCATCTATCTTGTACAGACATTCTGGACTGTTCAAAATTTGCATTGATAGGGGCGCCTGAGTGGCTCGTCTGTTAAGCGTCCGACTTCAGCTCAGGTCATGATATCATGGTTCATGAGTTTGAGTCCCAAGTCAGGCTCTGTACTGACAGCTCAGAGCCTGAAGCCTGCTTTGGATCTGTGAGTGTGTCTCTCTCTGCCCCTTCCCCGCGGCATTCTGTCTGTCTCTCTCTCAAAACTAAACATTAAAAAAAATTATACAAAATATGTGTTGATAATACTAAGACCTTATACCAGAGATCTCATGCTTGCCATGACAGACACCTGAGAGCTTATTAAAAATGTAGACTGGGGCACCTGGGTAGTTAAGTCGGTTAAGAGTCTTGATTGGCTCAGGTCCATGACCTCACAGTTCCATGAGATCACGCCCCACATTGGGTTCTGTGCCGATAGCACAGAGCCTGCTTGGGATTCTCCCTCTCTCTCTGCCCCTTCCCTGCTCATGCTCACTCACACTCTCTCTCAAAATAAATGAACATTTAAAAAAGAAAAGAAAAAATGTAGATTGTTGGACCTCACCCTCAGACACCTTGTAATGTCTGAATTGAAGCCTAGAAAACTATATTTTAAATAAGCTCCCCAGGCCATTCTGATATCTCTTTCCTCCTTCCCCACTTCTGAGAAAATGCTTCCTAAGTGAGATCTCACCACTACTACTGCTGATTTTTTTTTCTTAATTTAATGAAGATGCAGACACAGATGTCTAGGGACCAATTAATCAATCTTAAGGTAAGAGACCCAGACGTCTATAATTTAAAATCATACCCAGAGGTCTTGCTACAAATTAAGATTCCCGGGTACTATCCCAAACCAGAGGGTCTGAATTTTGCAAGTATAGTCTAAGATTCTGCATTTTTAACACATTTTCCAGGAATTCCTAAGATTCATAATGCATTCTTAAGTGGAGAGTTGATGCCCTTAGACTCAACTTAGCTTCTTGATCTCTTCTCATCATCCATCTTCACTTCTACTCCTTTCTTGACACCTACTCTCCTATTCATAAAGTTCATAGTCACATATTCTCATGTTCCAATTGCTACATCTCTGACATCTCACACTAGTTTCTTGATACTCTCCTACTCTCAACTCCACAGGCCCTGTCCGACCTTCACTTTCCTTATTACCTTAGGGGCACCAAAACCCAGGATCAACTATTTAAGAAACTCCCTTCATTATCCTCAAAATCACTCTCTCCTCATCTTTCTCAGGTCAGTATTTCTTTATAATGCATAATCTTGATACCCACTTTTTCCCACCTCAAGGTTTATAAACCACCATATCTAAAACTAAATGAGCTCTACTGCCTCTCAATTCTCACAGCACTTAATGTATGCTCTTCAGTAACTCCTTATTTTCTACGCTTTATTATGGTTATTTAAGCAATCTATCTCCCTTATTAGACTATATGGACTTTGCAAACAGGATCTCTGTGCAATTTATCTTGGTTTCTCCCAAAATACTGGGTATAATATTGGAAGTATAATCTGGGTTATTTTTTGCCCTGGCAATAAAGGCTTTGTGCCATTTTTTATTTGTGGGTTAACTTAAAAAATGATTATAAAGAGTAACTGTTTTTTAAACAGTTATTATATACCAACCTACGGTATTTAAAAAAAAAAAAAATTAATCTTTATTTATTTTTGAGAGAGAGACAACATGTGAGGCAGAGAAGGAGCAGAGAGAGAGGGAGACACAGGATGCGAAGCAGGCTCCAGGCTCCGAGCCATCAGCACAGAGCCTGACACGGGGCTCAAGCTCACGAACTGTGAGATCATGACCTGAGCCAAAGTCGGATGCTCAACCAACTGAGTCACCTAAGCGCCCCCCTAAACTATGGTATTTTAGAATGTATGGCCCAAATCTAATGTTGCAATATTCCCACTTACATGTTAATATCCATTAAAACTGCTTACCAGAAAACAATAATTTCAATGTAATGACTAAGGTTAGGTCAGTAAATATAGATGCCTTGACAAGGCAACAGAGTTTATAATTCATCTGTAATGCCCATTCCACTATGAGATCGCTAGTAAAAGAGAGAATAATGTAAAGATTTCCCTTTTGTTAATGGTAGCCCCGTGTACCCTGAGGAGGATAGACAGAGGGAGAAGGTTCCTTGAAAATTTGGTTCGTAAGTCACTTTGAGGAGTTTCATCCTAATTAATGTTGCCAGTCTGCAAATCAATTTCCCATTTAAAAGCACCTACAGCACAATTATCCAATAAACATATACCTGTTTTTCTTGAAAACAGTTTCATAAGGCTGTGTGAATTTTCTGTTGGTTATGAAAAATAATGAAAGCTAGAACTATGGGGGGAAATATCTGTTAGGTTGACTATTTAATACTAAAAACCTACCTGTAATCACACTATCCAAAGATAAGTGGCAAGTATCGAAAGATGTTATCTAAATACACATATATGTACACACATCTTTTATGAAAGTGAGATTCTACCATACCTCTACTAAGATTCTTTTGTCACTTTTGAATCATGAACACATAACGGCTGCAGAGAAACAACTAAAAATAAATAAATTATTATCACCAGATAATAAAAGATAAAGTCAAAGTTAAAACTAAGGTATGTAATTCCAAAGCTCATGTCCTTTCTGGTACACTCAAGTATAAAATGGACTTGCCCACGATATCACAGTGGTAACATTAGCACAGAATAAAATAATGCATGAGAAAATACCCTGAAAACTATAAAGTACAATTAAAGAAATGTAAGTGACTACTACAGTGCCCTCACCTGGAACATAGGCAAAACATATTTTAATGCTTTGGCACTGAACTGTCACATTATATATATATAGTATCAATTAAGGTTTATACTTCTATATAGAAGACTTGATGAGAAATAATCTCAAAACCCTTTATAATCAAAATTTAACTTAAAAACATTCTAGGAAGGCCTTCAAGTAATTGTGAAACCTAAAATAATCTGCACCACTTTAACTGGCATACAATCGACCATACAATTAGATTAACATTATAAAATATTATTTTTGAACATACCATCAAAAAGAATCCTTTGAATAAGCACCATTTTTCGAAGTACATATTTGTTAGACTTTTTTTAAAAAAAGTAAACATTTAAAAAGCTTTTTTCTTGAAAAGGCATCTGGACAGGGGCGCCTGGGTGGCTCAGTCGGTTGAGCACCCGAATTCGGCTCAGGTCATGATCTCGCAGTCCGTGAGTTTGAGCCCCTCATCGGGCTCTGTGCTGACAGCTCAGAGCCTGGAGCCTGTTTCAGATTCTGTGTCTCCCTCTCTCTGCCCCTTCCCTGCTCATGCTCCGTCTCTCTCTGTCTCTCACAAATGAATAAATGTTAAAAAAAAATTTTTTTTTTTTAAAAAAAGAAAAGGCATCTGGACAGAAGTCCAGGTTATTTTTCTAATTAAACTCATGTCCAATGTAGCCTATCCCTAACACTGCTACCAAGTTTTTTAAAAAAACACAAGGTATGACTTAAGTTTATAAGCCATTTTATCTTATGCTACAAAACCTGAGCCTAATTTTTTTCTAATTTTCAGATGGGTATGTGTGGAGTGGAAAAATAAATCTGCTGGGGTATAGGTTTCTGAAAAAGTGGAGGAAGAGGAAACAAACACTATTAGTTGTTAAAACTAACACTCCTACTGAAGGTAAATTTCTCTTTCTTCTACTCTGTGTTTCCCTGCCCTACACTTAAATTCATGGCAACTTCTTCTAATACACAGACACTAGCTATCCAATGTTTTTAAATTGATAACAAGGAGAAAAACTCCTTTAACACTCTTTCGGTCACCAAAAGCTACAATTGACACAGGGCAAACAGTTTCAAATCACTTTCAAAACAATTTGACTAAAAAGAATTCAAATAGATCTTTTAACTATGTTGAAGTTCACATATCATATAATATCTTTACTTACCTTAAATTTTCATTAAACCTTACTGTAGCTGCACAGTGGAATATAATATTGATAGAATCTATGATGATCTCTTTATCTTCTTCACTAAGAGCCAGTTTAGGTTGGGTGAGTTCACTGTTGATCGCTATAACTTTCTCTCTAAAATCTGGATTTTCATCTCTCAATCTGTCAAAGAGCTATCCAAGGGGAAAAAGTATTTTAAGGCAGTATTTTTCAACTTTCTAAAACCCATTAGCACCCCACCAAGGATCGCTATTCTTAAAATGCCAACTAAGTTCATCCTAAAATTTCTATTCTTAATTGCCATCATTCTGTATATAAAACACCCTATGAAGCCCACATTATTATCCCCATTTTACAGATGAGGAATCTGAGATATACAGAGGTTAAGTAACTTGCCAAGGACACAGAGCTGGTAGTGTGCAGAGTTAAATCTGAACTGTTCACGCCTTTGCTGACTAGATTATACTGTCCCTCAGACTTAAACAGTACAGACATTAGGACAATGTTTAAAATGACCATTCAAATTTCTAAAATCCAGATCTTAATATATCACTTCATTTTATTTTTGGTTTTATTCCATTTCAGTTGATTACAGTACAATACCATTATTCGTAGTCTACATAAAATCTGAGACCAAAGTTTAAGGGGAAAAAAAAGTACGTTGAAGGAAAAAAAATACTGGTAAGCAAATATGCAGATTAGACTCTGGGACAAACTTGAGAAATAGCATATATACAGGATTCTAACCCAAAAATTCAATATTATTTAAGTATTCCAGAAGGAATGAATTAACTAAAGATTCAGTTAGATCCCAAAATGATTACAGTGTAAAGGCACATTCAGTTGTGAGTCAAATTTAATTTTTCATCCCAGATTTCACAGAAGAGCACTGATGCTATCTCCAGATCCCTCCTCTATTACACTTTGACTCTCCATTTCATTTCAAGTCCATACTTGCAGTTTAAGCAGAGATTCTCGATCTGGAAAGAAAGTCTATAGACAGCACATATAATTTTCACTTTCACTTCCCTTCTACTACTGTTAGCTAGTGACTTCAATATTAATGTGTTCTTATATTATTACATATCTACCAAGTACTTCATATGAGCCAGGCACCTTCTAGACACTGAGAAAACAAAGCAATAATCTTTGCCTCAAGCTCTTTAGAGTCTGATTGGAAAAATCAGACAAACGAACAATTAATATACAGTGTTAAAGGTAATAAAATAGGGTAATATTACAGTGCTATGGGACTGTATGGGAGAAACAACTAACCGAGCTGGGGAAGGACCAGAGATTATAAAGTTGAAGAACAGTGTTCCAGGCACAGAAAGCAGCATGTATAACCACCTGAAAGTGAGACAGCATTTATGTTTGGGGAGTTAAAAAGAAGTCAGTATGACTTGGCCAATGACTCAACATGAGGGATAAGGAAATGTGAACTCCACAAGGACAGGGACCACATCTACTTTGCTCAGCACACAGGTCGTAAATAGCCGAGCGCCTGGCAAGATGCGGACATGATGAACACTTGTTAAGTGAATAAATTCATTAGGTGGAAAATACTGGAAGAGCAAGAAGTACAGTTATGGAGATACAAGTTCAGTTTTCTGAAGGATGGGTGTGAAGTGCCCATGTGGCATCCAGAAGACAGGTCTAGTAGAAACAACTGGCTCCGTGGGTCTGGGAGTTTAGGGGAGAGAAGAGCCAGGCCACCCAAATAGACTTTACTACCCCCACACAGGTAGCCCTGGGAATAGAAGACCACCCAGGTAGCAGCAGTGATGAGCACCCAAGGTCCAGACTAGATGAAGCTTTTTCCAAATCTAATTTAAAATACAACCATTTGTCTCACATAAAACAGAAGGTGCTGAGTAATCACCTAACTGGATCTAGACGAGATCAAGGCCTAGGACAGAACTCTGGAGAATATCAATATTTAAGGGGCAAGCAGAAAAAAATCAACCTGAGGAATGATCAGAAAAGTACTTTTAACACCTTGAATTTACATTTTTCATTCTCCCAGATTGCCAAGGGCCTTTTAACTCCCCATCGTATCAGATATCTCCACCACCAAGACAGGCTCATGCTGTTTCACAAGTTACATCTCAAACCTGATACTCTTCCCTTTCTAGCTATTTATTCAATACTATGTCTTCCGGTGCTTTTAATTCACCGGTACCCTAATTAGTTCCTCCTTTACTATGTTCACTAATGCCCTCTTTGATATACTTTATTCCCTTTCTAGAATTTATTTTGTGGTTAATTATTTTAGTTAATCATCACCATCTTAATGGAGTTTCCTTTCCCAGAGACATTCATCAGTGGTTCTCACCTTGGGGAAATTGTACCCCCCAGGGAACATCTGGTGACATCTGGAGACATTTTTGATTGTCACGACTGGGAGTGTGGGGGGAAGGGGCTTCTGGCATCTAGCAGGTGGAGTCAAGAATGCTGCTGATCACCCTACAATGCACAGGACAACTCCTGATAATGAAAAATTATCCTGTCCAAAATGTCAATAGTTTGAGAAACTGTACTATAAGACAATGTCCCACTACAGCATATGCTCCTAGCCTATGCTCTTTACTCCTGTTTCAAAATCATAGCAGGCTTTACCTTTAAGTTTCTTACTAACTTCAAGTGCGCATTCATTGATACTTGACATAAAAAAAAACTCATCTTATTGATTTACTAGCAATGCTATACACATAATGGGGAATGAGTAGCCTAGGATTAAGTGGCAGGACGGATCAGGAAGGAATTAAAGGCATAGATAAAATGACACAATTTTATGGATTACTTTAGTCAAAATTTAGACAAATATATGAGGACAAAGTATCTTTATATTGAAAATAATGGTCATATGTTTTGGTTAAGTCACATAAGTTCAATAAATTGCAGGCTTTAATAAGTGTAAGGTATGCTTTCTCTTTACAAATTAGACTTATTGTGGAGAAAAGTCTTTAGATCCACTGCCCTGGAGGTCCCAGAGGAGATGCCCAAATCTTTGACATTTTACCCGAGCCCCAATTCCAACCAAGACATTAACTTCAATAACTGTTCCTATTTGGTCTCTCTTGACACTTCTATACCCTCTCTTCTCTCTTAAAAACTCTCTAACTTGTAGGCAATCTTCATTATGGCAAGGATTCTATCTTATTTATCCCTCCATTCAACCCCCTACATCAATCAAGTTCCCAGCACTGAATATGCATAGTAAATGTTTTCTGAAATATAAAAAATGAGTAACAATGAATCACCTCCCACTAGGGGAGGGAGTAATCAAGAAGGGAATTAAAGCATACTAATTACAAGTGATTAAAAGGTACTAGATAATACCTAATAACTAAAAACTTACATAGCTACTGTACTAAACTTACTATGAATGAATGTCAGATAATCTAATTCATTCATTCTGAGAGAATTCAAAGCTTAGGATTATGAAATAATTTTACTCCAGCTCATTTCCATTTTTTTCTTAGCAGTATTTTTCTAAAGGTTCAAAATACATGACATATTCTCATATCCTATATTACCCCTCTGTCATCATGTTATTTGTCCAATAATAATATGTGACTTTTCTACTTCCTAATACTGTTATGGGAAGCAATCAGTGCTTACAAATTTTTAAGTGTTATCACAGCACAGTGTTTCACAGCACATTAGGTAGTTAGAAACTACGTCTTCGTTATTATTATTCTGAATACTATTTAAAATATCTAGTAATTACAAACAATATGTTCCAAATATTCTGAAAACACATTAAGTATGTACCATATAGCTATTTTAGAACTTGTTATACAATTTTGCCCATCACAGAGGAAACCTTCCTTTCTCCTACTGATCACAAGTCATATCCCATTTATTACCATCCTGCACGACTGTTTTTTTGGTACTAATTTTTTCAGGACACTGAAGAAATAAACTGAACTGTTGATGATTACAGTAATTATACATACACACGTTCTTTTCTTTCTTCCAAGTGATCATTTTCTACACTTACCTTGCCACTAATAACTTCTTCTACTCGCTCTTGGGGTGTCTGTCCCGCTTTCTGCCTCACCAAAACATATACTGAATTCACCTTAGGACAAGACCTCAGCAACTTTTCCAGAAGTACCTTCCCTAGGAAACCGGTAGCTCCAGTGAGGAGGACATTCTTGCCTTCATAGTACTCTGGGATTGAAACCATTCTGATCCTAAGGAAAACACAGCAAATAAAGATCAGTTCAAAGATTTGTTACTTCTTATGCACTAAAAATCTCTTGCTATTCAAATAAACAGGCAAAAGTCAAAGTTGAATATTAGCAAAAGGGGACTTTAACCTCTGGTTAACTGTAGTAAAGTGGAAAGAATAACGAACTGCAAAAGTGATTTCTGGCCCCTGTGTTTTCCACCTGGATCACCTCAGACAAGTCACTCACCTTCTCTGGGCCTAGGTTTCTTTAGTCCAGTATGTACTAAATGACTTCTAAAAATTCCTTCCAGCAATAAGAACTCAAATCTTCACTTAAACCTCAGTTAAACCCTACACACAAATGAATTCTATTTCACTGTCTCCAAAAGGATTTATAACACCAAATAGAGGTCAGCAGCAAGACTCAACTGTCTAGCTTGTATAACATGGCGGGGTATCATATTCGCCTATCATCACCAGTTGAAACAAAAAGAGGTAACATCAAGTCCTTTCTCTTCCATGTCTGTAGTGACAATATATCCAAAAGGTGCTTAAATCTCCCTTTTAAAAAAGTCATAGTAAGAAATACGTGAGCTGAATTATCCCCTTTGTCCAAATTCCACTAAAACAGCAGAAAAGATAGTATACTAAGAGACTGAACAAACAAAAGAACCATGATGAATGGAAAAAAAAACAAGATGCAGAAGGATTCATGCAGTCTGTCACTATTCAAAGCTCAAACCCTTTCAAAACAATGCTCTTTGTTGTTCAGAAATGCACACACTAGCGCTGACCCCCCTCGCGGGGGGGATGCGTGCATTTATCAGAAATGCACACACAAGATGATATTAACAGATGCATGAGAGGGAGTGCAATACAATCAGAGAATAGGAACTTCAATTTATGTTTTCTTTAAGTTAGTGAGTAGATACACGTGTTTTATGTTCTAACTTTCATAATTAAAAAAATAATAAATTCATAACATCTAAAGATAAGAAAAAGACCCATTAAAGAGCAGAAGGGAGGTGCCTAGGTGGCTCAGCCAGTTGGGCATCCGACTTTGGCCCAGGTCATGATCTCATGGTTCTCGAGCCCCGTGTGGGGCTCTGTGCTGACAGCTCAGAGCCTGGAGCCTGCTTCGAATTCTGTGTCTCATTCTCTCTCTGCCCCTCTCCAACTTGTGCTCTGTCTTTGTCTCTCAAAAATAAATGTAAAAAAAAATTTTTTTTAATAAAAAAAATAATAAAATAAAATAAAAAGCAGAATGGAGAGAAGGAAAGAGTTTCTAGAAGAAAAAGATAAGACTAAGTTGACAGAAAAGCCATAGCAGAAGAAATAGCAACCCAAGCAAAGCAAGCATAGGAAAGGACTTATAAGGAGGCAAGAAATGTCCCAGTTCCCTGAACAGAGAACACCAAGCCCAGAATCAAGAAACTGAATTAAAAGGGTGCCTGGGGGGCTCAGTCAGTTGAGCATCAACTTCGGTTCAGGTCATGATCTCACACTCGTGGGTTTGATCCCCATGTGGGGCTCTGCGCTGATAGCTCAAGAGCCTGGAGTCTGCTTTGTATTCTGTCTCCCTCTCTCTCTTCCCCTCCCCCACTCACACTCTGTCTCTCTCTCTCTCTCAAAATAAATAAACATAATAATAAAGTTTTAAATAATAAAAAGATAAATAAACTGAATTAAAGCATAGGGAAATCAGGGGCACCTGGGTGGCTCAGTCGGTTGAGTGTCCAACTCTTGGTTTTGGCTCAGCTCATGGTCCCAGGGTCCTGGGATTGAGCACCGCGTTGGGGTTCTGTGCTGAGTGTAGAGCCTGCTTAAGATTCTCTCTCTCTCCCTCTCCCTCTCCCCCGCTTGTGCACACTCTGTTTCTAAAATAAAAAAATAAAATTAAAAAAAAGTCATAGGGAAATCAAGGGAATTAAAGGATTGCTCACAGAACAGCAGAGCCACTCAAGACAGCCTTACTTCCGGTATAAACTTGAGCTCCCAAGGCTTAGTATCCAGATCTGCTGAGAAGAACATCCAGCATGGGTGCTAGGGACAAAAGAAAAGTAGGGCTGAGCCTGACATTGCTCCAGACATCCACAAATGACGGGGGAGGTGGAGAATCAAGAGAGAGGAAACTAAACCAACGAAAGAAAAAAGTCTCAAAGTACTTGAGCCCTAGAATAAATTTTAGGTCCTAAGCCTATCTATCTGGCTGCTGTTGGCCCTTAAAACAAATTCACAAAGGGGCGCCTAAGTGACTCAGTCAAGTAAGCATCCGACTACAGCTCAGGTCATGATCTCACAGTCCATGGGTTCGAGCCTCACATCAGGCTCTGTGCTGACAGCTCAGAGCCTGGAGCCTGTCTGTGTCTCCCTCTCTCTATGCCCCTCCCCTGCTGGTGCTCTGTCTCTTTCTCTCTCAAAAATAAATAAACATTTAAAAAAATAAAAAATAAAGTTACTATAAAACTTCAGGCGACTGGGTAGCTCAGTCGGTTAGGTATCCAACTTTGGCTCAGGTCAACATCTCGCAGTCTGTGAGTTTGAGCCCCACTTCGGGCGCTGTGCTAACAGCTCAGAGCCTGGAGCCTGCTTCGGATTCTGTATCTCCCTTTCTCTCTGCCCCTCCCCCACTCATGCTCTGTCTCTGTCTCTCAAAAATGAGTAACATTAAAAAATTTAAAAAAACAAATAAACTCACACAGAATTCTGCATCAGTAATCTCATTCAGAGAAAAGCTCTTCTGGAAAAACAGACCGCAAAAAACTGAGAGGAAGCCAGCCAGTATCAGCCCCCAAAACCAACCACCCTGATCCTTCATAAACATGACTAGATAACCAAAGATCACCAGATATTTAAGAAATACCTAACAAAATAAGAAGAACCAAAATGAAAAGCAACAGAATCAACCGCTAAGGAAACAAGGGCAATAAAATTTTAAACAGAATTTAAATTCTAAAGAAATTCTCCAAGCCATTCACAAAAATATTGCATCCATAAAATAGCAAAGTACATGAAAAAGGAACAGAAGAATAAGAAAGCACTTGAAAATCCAAAATCCAGATGTATAGAGAAAATCCAATAAACACATAAATAAACTATTAGAATTAAATGAAGTTAAGAAGGTCGCTAAATACGAAGTTTATATGGAAAAAAGCAAATGTATTTCTATACATCAGCGACACGGAAAATGAAGTAACAAAAAACTGGAACCCCTTAAGATACCATCCCAAACACCAAAACACTATGGAAAACAGCAAGTATTAAGGAAGACACAGAGAAACTAAAACCCGTGCACATCACTTGTGGGAACGTGAAATGGTTCAGCTGCTATGGGAAAGGTAGTGGCACCTTAAAAAGTTAAACAGAATTATACAACCTTGCAGTTCCATTCTGAGGCATACACCCCAAAAACTGCCAACAGGTACTCGAACAAGTACATGCGTGTTTATAGTACACTGTTCACAACAGCCAAATAGTACAAACAGCTCAAAATGTCCATTAACAGATGAATGGATAAACAAATTATGGTATATACCTACAGCAGAATACTATTCGGCCATAAAAAGGAATGAAGACCTGACACACACTACAATCGAGGAATGAGCCTCAAAAACATACTAGGTGAGGGGCGCCTAGGTGGCTCAGTTGGTTAAGCATTCAACTTCGACTCAGGTCATGATCTCACAGTTTGTGAGTTTGAGCCCCACATCAGGCTCTGGTGCTGACAGCTCAAAGCCTGGATCCTGCTTCGGATTCTGTCTCATTTTCTCTCTGCCCCTCCCCCAAGTATGCGCTTGCTCTCTCTCTCTCTCTCTCTCTCTCAAAAATAAATAAAAATGTAAAAAAAAAAATTTTTTTTAACATACTAAGTGAAATAAGTCAGATACAAAACATCAATACTACAGGATTTCATTTATATGAAATATCCAGAATAAATAAATCCATAGAGACAGAATGCATACAGGTGGTTGGCAGGGGCTGAGGGGTGGGAGAGTGGGCAGTGGAGACAAAATGCTTAAGGAGCTTTACTCTGCAGTGATGGAAATGTTTTGGAACTAGACGGAGGTGGTGACTACAAAACACTGAACTGTACTAAATTGTTCACTTTAAATTTTTTTTTTTAACGTTTATTTATTTTTGAGACAGAGAGAGACAGAGCATGAACAGGGGAGGGTCAGAGAGAGAAGGAGACAAAGAATCTGAAACAGGCTCCAGGCTCTGAACTGTCAGCACAGAGCCCGATGCAGGGCTCGAACTGCGAGATCATGACCTGAGCCGAAGTCGGACGCTTAACTTACTGAGCCACCCAGGCACCCCTAAATTGTTCACTTTAAAATGGTTCATTATATTGTGTAAATTTTACCTCGGTGAATTATATGTTTTTAAACTACCAGAAGGTAGAAGTAAATCTGAAAGATATTTGAGACCTCTATTCTGAAAACTACAAAACACTGAGAGAAATTAAACAATACCTAAATAAATGAAGAGATTTACTACATGCCTGGATTAGAAGACAACTTCTAAATAAATGAAATGTCAACTCACCATCCTTAGGGTCCATACAATCCCAATCAAAACCTAAGCTGTTTTTGTGGATGGAAACTAAGATCCTAAAATGTTACGGAAATACGATGGGCCAATAATAGCCAAGACAAGTACTAAGAACAACAAAGCTGGGGAACTTCATTACCGTATATCAAGATGTATTATAAAGCTGCAGGAATGTGGTACTAGGACAAAGAATAATGCAGTCAATTTGCTATCCATATAGAAAATGAATTTTGGGGGTCCCTTACTGGCTCAGTCAGAAGAGTGTGTGATGCTTGATCTCAGGGTCATGAGTTCAAGCCCCATGTTGGGTGTAGAGATCACTAAAAAAATAAATAAATAGAAACTTAAAAGAAAATGAATCTTGACTTCTACCTCACACTACACACAAAAAATGAACTCTAGATTGACTATACACTTAAATGTGAAAGGCAAGATAATTACAGGCCTAGAAAATGACAAAGAACATCTCCATGATATTGGGGTAGGCAAACATTTCTTAAATAGGACACAAGAAGTGCTAACCACAAAAGAAAAATATCGATAAACTGGAGGACACTAAAATTAAGTTCATCCCATAACACTGTAATAAGCAGAAAAGACAAATTAGAGGAAAAGATATTTGTGGTATGTATAATAACAACTGATTACCACCCAGAATATATAAACAACTACAACTCAACAAGGAGAAGAGATAAACTGATAGAAAAATGGGAAAGGCTTGAGGCAAACATAAAGGAGAATCCAATTGGCATTACCAAAGAAGATCCAAATGGTCAATCAGCACATGAAAAGGAACTCACCATCTGTAGTTATCGAGTTAAAATCACAATGTGATCCCACTACACTGTCCCCAATATGGCTAAAATGAAAAAGACAGACAATACACAGTATCGGTAAGGATGCAGAGAAACTGGAGCGCTCACCTACTGCTAGAGGAAGTACAGACAGGTTTAACACTTAGCAAAAGTGGCATTCCTACTAAGGCTGAACATTCATATATCATACTTCACAATTCCACTTCTAATTATATACCCAAGAGAAATGAGTATATACATTCACCAAAAGACTCATCAACAAGTATGTTCATGGGAGCACTATTCCTGTTAGCCCCAAATTAAAACAACCCCAATGTTTGTCAATAGTATGTTGTATAAATTATAGCATATTCACACAATGGAATATTAAAAAAACAATGAAATGAAGGAACAATCACTACATACAACATGGATGAGGCCCACAAGAATGCTGAGCCAAAGAGGCCAGACACAAACAGTGCATACTACATAATGCCACTTACATAAAGTTCAAAAACAGACAAAAACTCATCAGTTAAAAGAATGGTTATCTTGCAAAGAAGAGGCAGTGACCAGAAGAGGGTGGGAGGGGGCTTCTGGGAGACTAGTAATGTTCTATTTCTTGATGCAGGTTGGCTCAGTTTTTAAAAATTCATTAAGCTGTATACTCAGGATTTATGGACTTTCTGAATGTATGCTACATGCCAATAAAAAGTTTACTTTAAAAAATAAAAACCTCGTGTGACCATAGGTCTTAGTTTGCCTGGAACAAAGCTGGTTTGTACATGCTATCCCACCTGAATTTTGAGTATAGTCCTCTGAAGTGTTTTAGTTTGCACGGTAAATTATATGGTTACTCTAGTTATAACCTGCTTCAGGTCTAAGCAAGACTATTTCAAGATTTCAGTGACCAAAAGCCTAATTAAAACTATAGCCCACTGAAGAAGGATATGAAAAAAACTGCATCAATATACCTAATAAATCCAGTAGGTATTGATAACAACTATATGCTGATTACAAATGTTAACCACAGTGTGCTGAGAATATGACCTAGAACAAGTCATCTAATTCCCTCTCTGAGCTTCATTTTCTTCATATGCAAAAATGTATTCAATAAACATTTCTTAAGTACCTATTAGATACCAGGCACAAGAAAGTTTTCCACAGGTGTACATATGCATTTAAAACAGAAAAAATATCAGGCAGTTTTTCCTTTAATAATTGAGGGTTTATAGCCTGAATATGCGATTGGCTCAACCCTAAACTAACACAACTACATGTTTTTTCCCTCATCTACAATGACGTCTTTCCTCTAAAGCCTCAAAAGCAAATCTGTAAATAGAAAATTTTTACCAAACTTAATTCTTTCTCCTCAAGCGTAGCAGTAGAAAGGCTGCTTGCTAAGACAGTTTCAGGATGAAACTGCTTCTTACCAGTTTCAGGTACTGTTTACATGTGAGTTACACGGTTTTCTTCACGAAAGAAAGAACAGAATTCCCATAAATCTCCCACTTTATCACAATGTCACCAAAAACTTTACAAGCACTAGGCATTTTCAAACTCTAAGTATCCTTGATTCCCCCCATCCACCAATACATTTATTTCACCCTACTGCTAACTTATTGACAAAGCCAGCACAAATGAGAATTCTTTTAAGGCAAGTCCAGACTTGTAACATCTTCCACATAGCCCTGCCAATGTAGCCAGAAGCTACTAGAAAATGCCAGGAAAGAAAATGCTGCCAATCCTACAGCATGCTGTTTCAATTTCGACTGTGTGAGTTCTACATAGCAAGACATCAAAAGCTATCATCTGCTGAAAAACAGCTGCAGCACTGCAATGCTGAGGAAAAACCGCAACATTATCATTCCTGCGTGCTGGGGCGGAGGGGCTATAAAATGTGACTCATATTTACTTTTACTGTTCTTGAGCTGCCTTCAAGAAAACATCACTTAACAGTGGCAGCTGAGTATTTTCTTTAAAAAATACCTTATCCTCACAGAACTACAACAAATAGTACTAAAATCTGTATGGAATCACTTAAGACCCCAAATAGCCAAAGCAATCTTGAGAAAGAAGAAAAAGTTGGAGCTAGCACAATCAACAGATTTTAGGACACACCACAAAGCTGCAGTAATCCAAACAGTATGGTACTGGCACAAAAACAGACACACAGGTCAGTGGAACAGGATAGAGAGCCCAGGAATAAACCCATGCTCATATGGCCAATTAATCTATGACAAAGGAAGCAAGAACATACAATGGCAAAAGACAGTCTCTTGAACAAATGGTGTTGAAAAAACTGGACAAAAGAATGAAACTGGGCCACTTTCTTATATCATATACAAAACTCAACTCAAAACGGATTAAAGATCTAAATATGAGACCTGAAACCATAAAACTCCTAGAAGAAGAAAACATGAGCAGTAATCTCGTTGACTTCAACCTTAGCCATATTTTTCTACATGTCTCCTCAGGCAAGGGAAACAAAAGCAAAAATAAACTACTGGGATTACACCAAAATAAAAAGCTTTTGCACAGCAAAGGAAACCATCAACGAAATGAAAAGGCAACCTACTGAATGGGAGAAGGTACTTGCAAATGATATATCCAGTAAGGGGCTAATATCCAAAATACATAAAGAACTTATACAATGAAACAAACAAACAAACAAACAAACAAAACAATCCGTTCCAAAATGGGCAGAGCACCTGAATAGATATTTCTCCAAAGATACAGAAATGGCCAACAGGCATGTGAGAAGATGCTCAACATCACTAATTGTCAGAGATGCAAATCAAAGCCACAGTGAAATATCACCCCATACCTGTCAGAATGGTTAGCAGCAAAAAGACAAAAAACACAAACAACGTTTGTGAGGATATGGAAGAAAAGGAATCCTCCTGCACAGCTGATGGGAATGTAAATTGGTGCAACCACTATGGAAAACAGTACGGAGGCTCCTCAAAAAATTAAAACAAAATTATCCTATGATTCAGTAATTCCACTACTGGATATTTACCCAAAGAAAACAAAAACGCTAATTCAAAAAGATAATGCACTCCTATGTTCTTTGCAGCATTATTTACAATAACCAAGATATGGAAACAACCTAAGTCTCCATAGATGAATGGGTAAAGAAGATGTGATATACGTATACAATGGAACATTACTCAGCATATCTTGGCTAGAGAGTATTATGCTAAGTGAAATAAGCCAGACAGAAAAAGACAAATACCATATGATTTCACTCATATGTAGAATCTAAAAAACAAAACAAACAAACAAAAAGTAGAAACAGGCCCATACACACAGAAAACAAACTAGTGGTTGCCAGAGAAGGGGTGGGGTGATAGGCAAAAACAGGTGAAGCAAGAGTGAGAGGTACAGGCTTCCAGTCATGGAATGAATAAGTCACAGGGATGAAAAGTACAGAATAAGGGATTTAATCAATGGTACTGTAATAGAGTTGTATGGTGACAGTTGGTAGCTACATTTGGGGTAAGCAGAAGATAATGTATAAAGTTACCGAATCACTATGCTGTACACCTGAAACTAATTTAACATTGTGTGTCAACTAAAATTAAAAAACAAACAAACCTTCTCTTATGGTTCAAAAGTTAAAGAGGCAGAAATCTTTCAAAAGACCAGTAAAAATGCTGGGTACCAAATGTTTCTAATCTTTCAAGGTATTCTTGCCAAAGTGGGTTTTCCTGGTGCTTTTATATTATGTATTTATATTTACATTAAGAAAACATATTACAAATGTACTTAAATGAAGATACATTCACTCACTTCCTACGTTCACTCACTTGAAGTCCAGATGGTACCACTTTGAAGCCATGAGATCCTAAGATAAAATTACTACTCTGAACCTGTTTCCTTATCTGTAAAAAGGGAACGTGAAATAGGTCTTATAGGCAAAAAGAGCCTGAAATGGCCACAAATGGAGAAACCATAGAGAACTTTCAAGATAGCACTCACTCAGTCAATATAAACTGCACCCTTGCAACATAACAGTACTCTCATAATAAATGTCTTAATATTAGTGGAAAGCTAATCATGCTGTCTCATTAGTTTTAGAAACTTGGTTAAGATAAACAAGTAAAGAGCAGATCCTACACCTCCGATTTCAACTTTTTTTTTTTTTTTAAAGGAGTTCTTTCAATAGATAAAGCTATTAAAGTGAGAGATTAGGGTATTAGAATATTCAGAAAGCCACAAAAATCTAGCAAAGAAAAAAAAAAAAAGCAGCTCTTCAGTACCAAGAAATAGGAATTCCTTTCCTTGAATTAGAGCTGAAAACTGTAATTAAAAGTCTTAATATTCTGTCAACTAGTTGTTTCAGACACTTGCTAAGAAGAAAGACAAATGTGAACAATTATGTGGAGAGCAGGGCAAGGTAGGAAGAAGGAATGAGAGGCAATTCCAAGGGCTTGAAGCCAAAGTTTGACAGAAGACTCACCAGTGATGACAAAAATACATAATAAAAATAAAGGAAAAGGAAAATCTATTAAGCACAAAAAGTTGTATCTCTCATGTTTTCAGATATAATTTTCCACAAGCCTCCTTAATAATTTTCTTGCCTTAGGTCACTCAGCACACCCATGGGCAGAGCCAAATTTGAAGCAATATCTTCACACTAAATCCCACATTTTGCAGGGGGAATAAAGTTTCTACTTGCCCTTAGTGGTGAGGTAAAGGCATCAGCTCACTGATAAAGACTGAGTGCACAGCACTGGAAAAGAGGTTCAGAAAAAGTATAAAGTTGGAAAAGATGGTCTTGAAGGTCTGTTTCATTTTGCACAATTCACTACAGGAGTAAACAGAACTGCATTTTCCCCTACAGGGCCTTCAGACATATGATAGACACAAATCTGCTTCACAGAAAATGTTAACATGAAAAAAGGCAAATTCTGATAGAAGAATTCTTAAAATTCCAAATCATTTGACAATAAAAGCAGAATAGACAATAAAAGCACCCATCCACTTGGGTGGATCAGTCCACTCTTGATTTCCACTCAGGTCATGATCCCAGAGTCATGGGATCCTGCTTAGGATTCTGTCTCCCTCTTCCTCTGCTCGTACTCTCATTAATTCATTCATAAACTCACACATACATTAAAAAGTTGATGGGCCAAACCAGCAACACAAATAGAAATGTAACTATTAACTGGTCAGGTAGACTCTTAATTAAAATTTAAAGGCAATTAGATTTACCAGGATTTCCCTGAGGGCAGCCAACAAAGAGAACATAAGAAGTTGGTCCATCAAACAGAACTTGACTCAAAGACCATCTAGATGGGCTTAATTATTTTCACTATCAGTCTGAATAAAAAGACATTATCCTCGGAAATACTCGTTTATCAGGCGCCTGTGTGGTTCAGTATGTTGAGCACCTGACTTTGGCTCAGGTCACGATCTTGCAGTTCATAAATTCGAGCCCCGCATCGGGCTCACTGCTGTCAGTGCTGAGCCCACTTCGAATCCTCTGTCCCCCCTCTCTTTTGCCCCTCAAAAATAAATAAGTATTTTTAAAAAATAGAAATATGCCCTTATCAAAGGTTAGTGGATTTATTTCCAACTCCACTGCACCCAGCCCACTGCCAAGACCTTACTAGATAAAATCGTTCATTGGAATGTTAGAAACAAAAAACCCAGGTCAGTAGAGGTGGTAAGACAGGGTAGAAGACAAGATGCTCTGGGGTCTGTCTTAAGATAAGCAACAAATTCAAGCATGTTTCTGCAGGTATCTATACCAAAGTAATCCTATGGATCAGTGAACTTTGAAAACATGTATTGTACTTAACTGCCTATGAATAATAGTAGTGTTGTGTGAGGGAGCATGGTGGATCAGAATATACACTTAAATATGTCACTTTGCCATATGGATTACTGTGAGCAATCGAGATTTAACAGATACAGAAACAAGTCTTCCCTGAACTTCCCCTATCTGATTAAAAGCAGAAACTTCTGAGAAATGAGGACTGTCATGAAGACTCTGAGGGAGTTTTATGGTCATGAAGAAGATGTAAAGTTAGCACTGAGATGAGTCAGCACCAACAAACGTTACTAAAATAACCCTTATCTTCTATTACTTTTCTTATATACTTACCTTCCTACAATTTACTGCTTTTAGAAGCCCAAACTCCTTTTCCTTTGTCTAGTCACTTCTTCATAATGTTTTTGCACTTTTAATTAACTTCATTTGCTTTTTTATTTTAATTCCAGCGCAGTTAACATACAGTGTCATATTAGTTTCAAGTGTACAACACAGTGATTCAACAATTATATACATTGCTCAGTGCTCATCACAATAAGTGTACTCTTTAATTCCCATTACCTATTTCACCCATTCTCCCACCATCACTTCATAATTTATCACCCTTTGTTAATATGGTATATAAGCTCTCAAGTCTAACCACCTCTTTTTGGTTTTTCATGTCTTTTCTGTGAAGCCCTAGCCCACATTAAAAAAAAAAAGTGTTTATTTATAATATATAAATACACACACACACACACACACACACACACACACACACACACCCTCTCCTCCTGTTAATCTGGCTCTTGTCAGTTTAATTAACAGGCACCAGCCATAGAATTCAAGAGGGGAGAAGGAAAGTTTTTCCTCCCCTACAATGAGTAGGAAACTAATCTCTAGTGAACCCATTTTCAGTACTGTATGAAATCAGGCTCTGCTATCAACTGCTTCCTGCTAAATAATGTAGGCCCTTTGTGGAAACGCCTTTCAGATGACCCTGATATGGTGGGAACCCCTGGGCTTTGAGTCTTAACAGAGCTGGGTTGGAATCCAGTTTCACCCATTTATCTTGGGGGTGAACTTACTTAACCTATTTGGTTCTTTGGTTTTCTCATTTCTAAGATACAGATAGCATACCCAACCCTCCCTTTACTTCACAGCATCTGTGTAAGGATTAAATGTAATACACAAATGATGAGAAACGTAATTACATTTTCTTATTCATCTTCCCCATATTCTTTGGCAGTGATTCTCAGTATGATCCCTTGGCAGTCAGTCCAAACTACAATATTTTAGTCTAGAAATGTGTTAGGGGTCTTTTCCGGAAAAAAAAAAAAAAATCACTTAATTATGAGTTTAATTTTTAGAGTAGAAAAAAATTTTATTACCAAAGTAAGACTAACAGCTATTTTATCTCTGGACAGGACACTGGTATATTCACATGTACATATACCCATTTTTTTTTTTTTTAATTGGGGAAGGAAATGAATGATTTTAGCAGAAGCAGGCTTAAACCAAACCTCTGAGGGCCTGACAACAACTGACAAGACATGCCTACTTACTGGCTAACAGGGTTAACAAACCATCAAATGCTTCCTAAGGTAGGAAATCAGGCTATAGTCCTAAGGCAGCTTTATTAGGAGCAACCCAGGTAATCCCTCTACATTGGAGGGTCTCAAACTTGCAGACGGTGGTACAGAACAACTAGAGCACTCCCAACACTAGTAGTACAGCAAGAGTGGATACAATTACTTTGGAAAACTGGTGACATTTACTAACGAACACCAAAAGATGTGAAGAACAAGAAGATTAAAGAAGTATTACTTGCAACATCCTAAAAGTGGGAAAAACTCAAATACTCATTAACAAAATAGATAAATACTGGCATGCTCTAACAGAAAAATTCTATATAGCAATGAAACCGAAAGAGTTCTCAATACTAGTCAAAGAACCCAGAGCCAAAATAATACAGCTAGTGTGATTCCGCTCATACAAAATTCAAATAAAAGCAAATTAATCTAGGGGTCAGAAGTCAAGCTATTGTGGTCACTGCTAGGGAGAAGGGAGGAGGCACAGTGGTCTTCTGGGGCTCTAATATTCTATTTCTTGCCCTGAGTATGATTACATAAGTGAATTCATTTTATGATTAGCCACTGATTAAACTGTACTTGTGAATTTCTCTGTATTAGACTTCAAAAAAAGTTTATTTTCCAGATGCTTTTTTCCTACATCATTAAAAGGTGCTTTATTTTTTCATGCCTTTTTCCCAGATCTCACTATCAGTTTAAATAATTCCACAAGAGCCTCTGAGACGACACATCCACCTGCTCAAAAAGCTGCACTCACAGAATGAGTCTAGACCAGAGGGTGGCAACTTCTGCCCCAAGCCAAATCTCCCCCGATTCCCAGTTGTTGTTGTTTTTTTTTTAAGTTTATTTATTTTTGAGAGAGGGAAAGAGTGCAAATGGGGAAGGGGCAGAGAGAGAGAGAATCCAAGCAGGCTCTCCACACCATCAGTACAAAGCCCGACCTGGGGCTCGAACTCACAAACCATAAATAAGAACATGACCGGAGCTGAAATCTAGTCAGACGCTTAGAACTTCTTAGCCGACCTAGCTCTTTCTTACCAGTTACCTCTCCCCAGAACCTGGCCCTAAACCTAGAGCCCCTATTTCAAAATTTTATTTCAATCCTAATAAATTCTGGACCCTCTGGACCCTGTGGAAATGAAACATTCTAGTGACAAAGTTGTATCCAAAGACCCCTGCTCCCGTTTCTCAAGGCACAAAATTTCACACCTTAAATATTTTTACCAGTCCAATTTAGAACCAAGTTCATGAGCCACTGCCCCCCCGCCCCCCACCACCCCCTGCCCAGCCAAAAGGTTAATTTGTATACCCTCTTTGGGAGGCTCCAGCCTTATTTTTAGGCCAGGTGAATCTCTCTATTAGTGCTTCCCTAACTTTAATGGGCACACAAATGACCTGGAGACCTTGTTAACACACAGATTCTGATTCAACAGGTCTAGGATGAGCCGGAGATTCCTCATTGCTAATAGTTCCTAAGTGATGCCAGGAACCACACTGAGTGATAAGACTGTACTAGACCCAGTGATCCTGAGTGCCAAGACTATTTAACAATCTGTAATAATCTGTTTTACTTAACAAGACAAAAAGGAACAAAGAAAATATCAAGACTATTCCCCCACTTTCACATGCACACACACCTTTACATTACATATCCATGGTCTTTAACATAAAATGTGACGTTCCATCTATAACCAATGCTCAATCTTACTCATTCTGAAAAATGCAAATGAATACTACAAGATTTATTTTTTCACTTACTTATGAGACTCACAAAGACCAAAAAATTGATAGAGTTTTTACACAAGTAAAACACTCTTTTCTTCTCTTTTTTTTTTTTAAGTATGCTCCGCGTCCAACGTGGGGCTTGAACTCATGACCCCAAGATCAAGAGTCACATGCTCTACCAACTGAGCCAGCCAGGTGCCCCCACAAGTAACAGCCTCTCTTATGTGCTGGTAGGAATATAAACTAGTGCAAACCATGGGAGGGAATCTGACAATATCTATCAAATTTTACATGTTCATTACCTTTGCAGTTCTATTTCTAAAAGTTCATCCTGCAGCTATTCTTACAAGTGTGTGCAATGATGTATTTAATGCAACATAGATAGCAAAAGACTGAAAACCTAAATGTCCACCAACAGGTGAATGAGCAAAGTGGCATATCCCTATAATGGCATATTCTGCATCTCAAAAAGTAATGAGGCGGTTCAACATACGTATACTGATAAGAAATAGCACTCAAGATAAATTTTAAAAGCCAAGAAGTAATATCCTGTATGATACACCACCCTTTATGACACAGAAAAGGAATGAAAAAAAGTATGCACATGCTTATAAATACATAGATTATTTCTGGCAAAAAAAAAAAAAAAAAAAAAGCCAAAAAATTGGTAATAATGGTTATCTCTGGGAGGGATAACTTGGTAAGTGGGGAACAGAGATGAAAAGCATTTACTTTGTACTACATATCCTTTTGTACATTGTTAAATTATGTACTAGGTGCATTGTGTTATATATTTTTTAAAGCACTTTTTATAAAATAGAAAAATCAGAGGGTACCAAAAAATATACGAAAGCACAAATTTTCTTCTCAGTTAGCCAGTCTCCACTATATTCTGTCTTCTATTTACAAACTCATTTTCACTGTTAGGAAAAAAGTTTGACAAATCTTTTTTTCTTGTGCGACAGAAGCAGGAAAGTTTATTACAACAAAAAGAACACTCTCGAGATATGACAGTGGGCAAGAGAGAGACAGACCAAGAAACAGGGACAGAGACAGAGAGACTGAGCTGCACTTGACAAATCGTCGTAAAAGTAAAAAGGGTAGTGTTAAAAAAAAAGAAAAAAGGCGGGGGGGGGGGGGGATATTATCTTCTGCTAATCTTTATAACTTACATTTTTATTCCTTCTCTTTATTAGATGGAAAATTATTAGATTAGATTAAAAACCAGATGTTAACTAAGAAACTGTTGAAGAACTAGACTCTAACAGACTGGATTTCCTGAATGCAATGTGAGAAATTCATTCCTCTTTAGGATAATCTTGACCTTGGGATCAGATGTACCTCTCTTCCATCTCCCGAGAGCTCATCTATGTTCACCACATTCACTAAGTTCTCAAGTACACAGAACTACCAAATACGGTTCTGCAGTGAAGTCTGGACTTGTTCTACCTGTATATGTTTCTTTCTGCACCAGCATTTTTTAACACAAACAGTAAAATCTGACAAAGTATATTTGTAAGGACTTAGTTCTATGTTTTAGCAGTTATCAATTTGTTTAGGAAAACTAAGCACTGAATATGAAAGTCTCAAGTTAATGTCTCACCATTCAATCAATCTTCCTATAAATTTCTACCACTTAATAGCTATTATCTTGAAATAAGGGTCCATTTAGCGGTCCTCCTATTAAAATCTGGCTCCTCTGTGCCCTCACCACATAAACAAACCCAAAATAAAAACCTACCAATGGAGACAGCAGGGAGACCCAATGGACAAAGAATAAGATAGTCCATTTATCTTTTCAATGGGAGTCACTGACTTCCAACCAGGGGTTATTATTCTGCGTTTAACATAGCACATCCAATCCCGTTTTGTCTCACTGTCCTAGACCTTTAATCTGGATGACCACGTGGTAGCAACACCAAAGGAAATTCAAACACTAGATAAAAAGTTGAGCTAAATGGTCTTTTAATATCCTTTAGATTTCATAACTAAAAAGTAGGAAAAAAAAATTTTAAGTATCCTTAGAAGGTAGAATTACAAAATATTCTAAACAAACCGTTAGCAAAGATTTCTGTAAAGGGTTAGATAATAAATATTTTCAATTCTGTGGGCCATTCATACAATCTTAATATCAACTACTCAATTCTGCCATTTGGGGCACAAAATCAACCATGAATAATTAAGTAAATGAATGAGTATGGACATGTTCCAGTAAAACTTCATTCACAAAGAGGAAGGTAGTGTGAAAGTCAGTTTGCCAACCCCTATTCTAAACAATGATTTCCAATATTTCATATTCAGAAAAATGAATACAAAGGAGAAAGGCATCAAAGGGAAACCAGTATGGTCTGAAAATTCATCTCCTGTGATTTCACAACTACTATACTTACCATATGTGTCATGTAAAACAGACAGTAAATATTTGTTTGATGTAATATCGTCAAAAACAAGCCAATACATGAATGCCAGGCTTCAGAAACAGAAATACGCCAGAGGCTAAATGCAAACTGAAGACATAACCTATAGTCTGTTTCAAAGTGTGTAAAAAAATCTGTTACTTTTTTTTTTTTTTTTTTTTTTTTTAATTTTTATTTTTGGGACAGAGAGAGACAGAGCATGAATGGGGGAGGGGCAGAGAGAGAGGGAGACACAGAATCGGAAACAGGCTCCAGGCTCCGAGCCATCAGCCCAGAGCCTGACGCGGGGCTCGAACTCACAGACCGCGAGATCGTGACCTGGCTGAAGTCGGACGCTCAACCGACTGCGCCACCCAGGCGCCCCAAAAAATCTGTTACTTTTAAAAGGAAAGCCTATTAAAATGTTCAGGGCTGAGGTTTGGGCAATATTATGTTGGAGAAAAGGCTACAAGTGAAGAAGAGCACAGGATACACTCTTGTTGCAGACTCAGAAACCCTAGATTACTATCCTTTATAAAATAATTTTGATGTAATAATCAAAAAATAACAGAGAATTTAAAGAGGTCATGAGCTAAGCCAACACTGTAGCAAGATATAAAAGTCTGTTTATATATTGATCCACGTCTAAAAGAACCTAGACTATTCTTCTCTACAGAAAAGTATAACATTGTTTACAATTTTCCTTAGCTAAAGGTTTTATATGGGGGTGGAGAGCAGGAAGGGAAGGAAGAGACTAAGCACATGATAAATATCACATAAAAATGAAAATCCTCCAGAAAACTGCATGTAGCTACAATAACCATGAGGGATCGCCTCAGCTTCTTGTTTTTCCTTTTGTTTTTCCACTAAAAGAGATGGGGATTAGGTATCTCTAAGTAACCTAAATTAGTTAACTCTCTAATCCAGAAGTTCATGAACAGGCTTTGGGGAGCAGGGATAGGGGTAGAGGTCCAAGAACACGTTAAAACAAAATGTTGTTGTGTATGTGCACAAGTACGCACTCCCAAGCATACATCTATACATCTTTCTAGGGAAAGAATCCAGTGCTTTTATCAGATTCTCAAAGGGTCAATGAGCGTAAACCATTAAAAACTACAATCAAATTTTATGTGTATTATGTGTGCATGCCGAAAAGATGGACTTAATGCGCAGAGAACAGACTTCATAGGTACTGGTGAAAAACCCCCTTCACATCTAATCTGGAGTAAAAATGCGTAAATGGTTAAAACCAATCTCCCTTGAGGCCTGTTACGGATTGAGCTGTGTTCCCCAAAAGAGATCTTTTGAATTCCTAACTCCCAGTACCTCAGCATGTGACCTTATTTGGAAACAGGATCTTTGAAGATGTAATTAAGGTAAATGATGTCACACTAAAGCAGAGTGGGTCACTAATCCAATTATCACCGGTGTTCTTATAAGAAGAGGGCCATGTGAAGACACAGAGATACACAGGGAGAACTCCAGAGAACTCCCATGTGACAACAAAACTAGCGATTAAAGTTATACAGCTACAAGCCAGAGAACATCAAAATTGCTACCAAAAACCTAGGAAGAGGAAAGGAAGGATTCCTTTGCAGGTTTCAGAGGGAGCATGGATTTCAATTTCAGACTTCTAGCCTCCAGAACTATGAAACAATAAATTTCTGTTGGTTAAAGCCACCCAGTTTGTGGTACTTTGTTACAGCAGCCCTAAGAAACTAATAGAAAGCCAAATATCATAGCAACTAAAATTAGGGTACAGTGGAAAGATCTTCTAAAGATGATGCATGTGCTCTCATGCAATAATATCATGGACACTTTCCAACACACATGATACAGCTTCAGTTACCAAAATACACTCTACTAAATACGTAAAAATGGAATGGCTTTTCCAAATGGGCGCAGGATAAAACAGGAAAAAAAAAGTTTTATATTCCAAAAGTCAAAGATCAAAATAAAGTTAATGCTGAGATCCCAGAACCAATCATTGGGGTGTATTCCTTACTGTGCATTGGCACATTGTCAAATCTCAAGATATAGTAGCAGATTCAGGAAAAGCAGGACTCTGATTATCTACTGCTATGTAACAAAATCACTAAAAAACTCAGTACCTTAAAACAGCAATAACCATTTTAATCTCTCTCACGATATTTTTGAGTTAAGAATTTGGGAAGGATTAACTAAACAGTTCTAGCTGAAAAGTTCTAGCTCAGGATCTTAGATCCTTTGCATCTCTCCACATGAAGTAGTTTGGGCTTCTTTGCAGCATGGCAGTCTCAGGCTAGCTTGCTTACAAAGCTGCTACAGGCTTCACAACCAGTATTCTGGTGAGCTAGGCCAGAAGCTCTCTAACCTCTTCTGACTTTGCCTTGAAAGTCACACAAGTATAACTACTCCTGCATTCTACTGGTTACAAGTGAGTCACAAGACCACTCAAATTCAAGGGGAGGGGCCATAAACCCCACCTCAGGATGAGAGAAGAGTCAAGGTCACAATGAAAGAGCATGTGCAATGGGAGATACTGGTAAGACCATCTTCAGACAACACCACCTGCCACGAAGAACATGGTGAAATAATGACAAATTTATTACTTTTGAGACTGCCAACTATTTAATCCGTGTTGGACCTATTTCATGGCCCTAGGGAACAACAAAGAGTTGTTTCTTATTACATATTTTCAGCCACCCAAAACTAAAAAAAATGGCTGCATGGGCCTCATACTTTGAAATATTTTGCCTTTTACCAAACAACCTCATTTACTGAATAAAAATTTCATTTTTGCTTGTTTACTTGTCAACTTCTAATAAGTAAGTTACCACTTGGAGTTGACACACTTCTGGCCAAAAGCAAGCCAACTCATTTCAGTTTGACTATGAAGAGTATATATACTTTAAGATTTCTGATTGTCTTCCATCTGGAGGCATACTGGGAACCACTGGTCTTGTGTCTTTCTGCTATATTTTAATAACTCTGCAATCATTATTTGCTGTTTCAAAACTCAACATAAAAAAAAACCAACTGCCTCTGCAAGTAAGCTGTAAGCAACAAACAAGGGGCCAAAATGCAAACTCAAAATGTACACTATTTACTGTACTCAAGCTGGTAAGAATAGTGGGTTCCTTTCTCCTTTTTCAAAAATTAAGGCTTATGAGGCATTTTTCCACAAACAAAAGAATGGCTGTAGCATCTTGGTTAACATTTCTTTTTTCAATAAAAGATGCTAGTGTCCAACCCTGTTGTGAGCACCCATTGAAGGAGATATAATGGGCACTCTGTTTGCCTACACAGACATTGGCATACGAATACTTAACTCTCTGAATCCTATCTTCCTCAGTGTCTGAGATACTTCTTGGTGGTAAGGAATCTCAATAGGTTCATTAGTTCTTTTAGGGGCACTACATAACTATTTTGTACACATACTCCAATAAGCATGTGCTCTAAGGCTTCATTATCCTGGAAAGTCTTAGCCATTAACAAAATTCAGACTCCAAATTCCTTGGAGTGATGTAAAAAAACAAAAGACATCTTAAAAAGTCAAGTTCTCCTCCGTTAGAAAGTAAATGTCAATTCTACAGAATTAAGATTATCTGCTGACAAGAAAATTTAAAGTTTTCAGCAATATCCATTTCCCTTTGTTTTTGTTTCTGTCCTCAAGGCCTGTACCAGTGGGGTAACTTCTCTACTGTAAAGCCTACGAAGAAGGGTTGAGCTCCGATTAACAGTTTGCTAATTGCTTGTAGTAAATCCATATCTTCAATTCTATTCTGGGAGAAAATAATTTTTACAAAGTAGTTGTCACAAGCCACGTGATTCTTTCTTAAACTATTGTGCAATGCTTTCTCCTTACCTTAATGAAAATGTTTTCATTTAAAGACATGAAATTTTTATCCTGATACTTACTCAGAAAAGTGAAATACAGGGGCACCTGAGTGGGTCAGATGGTTAAGTGTCTGACTCTTGATTCTGGCTCAGGTCATGAACTCACGGTTCCTGAGTTCAAGCCCTGCATCAGGCTCTGTACTGACTGCACAGAGCCTGCTTGGGATTCTCTCTCTCTCCCTCTCTCTGCTCCTACCCGACTTGCACGTGCTCTCTCTCTCCCTCTCAAAATTAATAAATACTAAAATTTTTTTTAAAAGGAAAAGTGAAAATATAGGATTCAAATATACATAGGCGTACTAATACTTTAAGTGTACCACCAAACACCGGGCTTCTTGAACTTTTCCAACACAACTAAAATTGTGCTTAGCAATTCATGGAAGTTGTGCATTTGACTCCATAATATATCGAAAGACTAACACAAAAATATTTCAAATTCCTAATGTTAAGAGGAAAATATATCATATTTACCACAAACATTACATTTGACCACCTATAGATTTTCCCAAAAATGGACTCAAGCAGATCTTGTGTGGTGTAATTTAAAACTACCAAAATCTGTTCATGAAGATTAAGATCTTTGAGAACAAGCTGGCAGAATCAGGTATTTCACTGGTTATAAAAGTAGTTTAGATTCAGTTTAGAAGCAGTTCAGACTCCGTCTGATTATTACAGCAAACGCCTTGCAAACCTGAACAGCAGAAAAGTGCTTTGAAGCTTCTGCTTTATGCTGTATTTCCTGTTTCTCTTGTGTCACCTTCTTATGCACCTTTTGAATCTGTTCTCAAGGCTGAACCTAAAAACAGGTACATACATCCTCCAAGGCAGCATTTTCCAAACCATGGTAAATGGGGCTGGGAAACTGTATACTTTATCCCAACTAGAAATCAATAAAGTGTATTAGCATATCGAAGACTACCAAATGTCCCCAGGTAAAGCAGGCCACAGACCCCGAAGCCTTGATAAATTTCCCAATACAGCTAGGGAAACAACGCTCCTGAAAAGCTCACAAATTACCTTCTAAGGTAATGTTTATCCAAAAATAGGCCAAATGTCCCATGGATTTAAATCCCAATGATTTAAAAAGCATGATCTTCCGGGGCGCCTGAGTGGCTCAGTCAGTTGAGCATCCCTTCAGCTCAGGTCTTGATCTCAGTTTTTGGGCTTTGTGCTGACAGAGCCTGGGGCTGTTTCGGATTCTGTGTCTCCCTCCCCTGCCCTTTCCCCACAAGCTCTCTCACTCTCTCATAAATAAACATGAAAAAAAATTTTTTAAGCATGATATTCCTTTGATGCATAAGATTATTTATGAATTGGGGTGGCTGGGTGGCTCAGTCAGTTAACGATCGGTCCGTTAAGCATTGACTCTTGATTAGGCTCAGGTCAAGCACTTCGTGACACTGAGCTCCACATCAGGCTCTGTGCGGACATCAGCACAGAGCCTGCTTGGGATTCTCTCTCCCTCTCTCTCTACCCCAACCCCCCCCAAAAATAAATAAACTTAAAAAGTTTTTTAAGGGGCGCCTGGGTGGCTCAGTCGGTTAAGCGTCTGACTCTGGCTCAGGTCATGATCTCACGGTCCGTGAGTTCGAGCCCCGTGTCGGGCTCTGTGCTGACAGCTCAGAGCCTGGAGCCTGCTTCAGATTCTGTGTCTCCCTCTCTCTCTGGCCCTCCCCCATTCATGCTCTGTCTCTCTCTGTCTCAAAAATAAATAAACATTAAAAAAAATTTTTTTTTAATGTTTTTTAAAAGACTACTTCTGAATAAACTATCAAGTCAGTTATTAAGAGGTGCAAAAATGACCAGGTTGTTCAAAAGTACCAAAGACTTCAATCTGTATACAGTTAATAACTCTGGCTGGTGCAACTCCCAATGCTACAAAGCTCCTACCACATACACACACTCAAAAGGTGAAATTCTGTAATTTCAAGAGAGGCACTCACTGTTGGTGAAGTTGTATTGTCTGAGTCATTATTTTTACTTTTTAATTAAAAATTTGCATTAGTTAAGCTTCATACATTTTATTTGTTTTATTATACCTGCAGAATGTATTAAACAATTGCATCATGAGGATTTGAGACCTACAGCGTTCTAACTAGTCTAGACTTTAAGACAAATATATTTTTCATAATTCAACTAGGAACTATCCATATCCCTAAATGCTGAAGAAAACCTCTCTCCCTCCAAAATGCCTGGACATTGACAATTATTTTTTTTTCCACCAAAAGTGGGAATTATTGAGCTAAAAAATGACCCAGCTAAATGGCTGGGATTAAAACAACTTGAGAAGCACTGTTTTAAGGGTCCTACCCTGACTACAGGGCTACTAATGTAGGGGCAGGTGCTCTCCCTGCCTATCAAATCTACACCAACCAAATGTAATATTAGAACTTGGAATCAGGCCCTTTACAGAACAACTTCTCTGAACTTGGATGTGAGTGATCCCTCCAGTCTCTAGTTCTGGGAATCATCAAAAAATATCTTCAAAAGGACTAAATCCCATAACAAACCCTCTTCTCAAAAATCCTTTCCTGGTTTACCTTTAAAATTTTGCCAGGTTCATAGATATAGCTTGCAACTAAATGTCAGGCAGGAATCAGCCCAGAAAGGTACAAAAAATATGAGAGAGGGGCGCCTGGGTGACTCAGTTGGGTGAGTGTCTGACTCTTCATTTCGGCTCAGGTCATGATCCCAGGGCTGTAGAATCAAGCCCCACATCAGCTCTGTGCTGAATGTGGAGATTGCTTAAGATTCTTTCTCTCTGTCTCTTCGCCCATGTGCACACTCTCTCTCAAGTGAAAAAAAGAAAAAGAAAAAAGAAAACATGAGGGAAGTGTTTGATGACTTTGTGGATTCTTAGTATTTGTTTCCAGCTGTGAAACTGATTTAAGCTCCTAAAAACCCTACCCAATAAGCCTGTAACAACCGTGGGTTATTGTGCTAAAGATGGGGTGAGAACATGTACAGCAAAGTAAAAACACCAAGAGTATAAAAACTCAGGTAATTCTTAGTCAATTTATCAACTGAGACTTAAAGCCACAATGCTAAAAACCCTACTGTAAAGATACTTTCTTTTCTAGAAACTGAGATCCAGAATGAAAACAGCCAAAATAAGCACAACAGACCTACCAAAACTCAGTAATGAGTAACTACTCTGTTGGGAATGCCACTAACCACCTGACCTTGTGCCAGTCAATTAACTGCTCTCATCCTTCATAAAATTCATTGAAAAGGAGGCCAAATCACAAATGATTAAATGCTTCCTCTTCTAGCTCTCAAAGTCTATGTATTAGAGTTAACTTGTTTCCCAGTAGTACATTAGATCCTCAGAGAATTATTAACTCTAACAGGTCACAAAGGTTATCACTTTAAAGCAATACGCCTAAAATTCACTAGATCCTCAAACAGTCCAATGTCTCATTAGCAGCTAATTCAACTGTTCCTATCTCCTGAGGCTTCTGCCTAATGTAAAAACCATTATTATGATTTTATTTTAGGTGCAACCTACAAGTTTTTAAAACCATGTATTTCTAAGAACTTTATTTAGGATCATCATTCAAACTAGATAGATGATAAACACAATCTCAGGACTTAATAGAGAATCAATCCCTTCAGACCAAAACACAATTCTAAACCCCATTATCACATGTAGGACTAATTTTAACACAAACATATACATAAAGGGGCACCTGGATGGCTCAGTTGATTAACTGTCCAACTCTTGATTTTGGCTCAGGTCATGATCTCACAAGTCGTGGGATCAAACCCCATGACGGGATGCACGCTGACAGCACGGAGCCTGCTTGGAATTCTCTCCCCCATCTCTCAAAAATATATAAACTTTTTAAAAAATGTACAACTCAAAATACTTTAACAAACCCTTTCCTCCACAGATCTCAACTATATAAGGGCAAGTTAGGCCAAAGTAGTTTCTCCTTTTACCTTGAAAAAATGGTATTTATATATTTATAAATAAATATGACTCAATATATGACTTAAAAGTCATATATTCTACCTCCTATTAATTCAGGATGGACAGTACTTGGTGGAGTTCTTGAGGAAACAGTTAAGAAAGAATTCTTGAGACGTCTTTGGTGCAAAAAGGTGATTTTATTAAAACACAGGGATAGGACCCGTGGGCAGAAAAAGCTGCACTGGGATTGTGAAGAGTGACTGATTATATACCTTTTTTTTTTTTTTTTTTACACATTTATTTTTGAAAGATCAAGAGAGACAGCACAAGTGGGGGAGGGGGCAGAGAGAGAAGGAGACACAGAATCCGAAGCAGGCTCTAGGCTCTGAGCTGTCAGCACAGAGCCAGATGCAGGGCTCGAACTCACAAACCATGAGATCGTGACCTGAACTGAAGTCAGACACTTAACCAACTGAGCCAGCCAGGCGCCCCTGATTATATACTTTTAAGTTAATGGGGGTTAGGAATAGCGTAAGTCTCTAAGGAATTTGAAAGCAAGGCTTTCAGGACCTTGAGGGGCTATAAGATAAGGTTACTTTTAGTGTTTAATAAAAGAAAAACATTAAGGAAGTAAGGCAGCCATGAGTTGCTTGAGGAAGGTCACTCTCTGCATGTTTTCAGGGGTGTATCAGTGGGCTGCAAGCTGTAAGATTTAATTTAAGCTACGTTTCTCTTGCCTTTGTTTCCCTCATCATTTTCCTCCCTGAACAACTGTGACCCTTTTAAATCTTTAAGGTTGCTGAAGGTAGAAGGTCTCATCTTCCATAGCTTCTTCCTGCTGAATAGAGTCGTAGAGATGTACCTATCTATGGGTCAAGGTTGGTCAGTTGAAAATTTAATAGGAGTTAGGAAAGGCTAAGGTGGCTATATCTAGAGTTGATAACATATGGGAGTGTCCTTGAACAGAAAGGATCATCTGCTGGCTTGAAGTTGTGGCAGTGAAGGCGTCTTGGCACCAGGTGGAGAGACATGGGAGAAAACAACAAAACATGATTAAAATAACAAGAAGGAAAAGAGGCCCAAATAAGAGTCCTTTGATAGTTGACAAAAATCTTTCTTCAGTCCAGGAGTTTAAACAATTATTAAAGGAAAGAGAGGGATCATTTAAAGAGCCAATTTGAGTATCTGTCAGTTGGATATTCAGAAATATTTTTGTGGTATCTGGAAAGTATACACAGCATTCTGTTTTTATGAGAGTGCAAGTTCCACTTTGTGCAGCAGTTAAAACAGCTAATGCCATTTTTTATTTTGTAGAACTGTTTAATGCATTTGAGTTATTTTAGTGTTTAATAATGTTATTTTGAGCCATTTAAGGCTTTGATTGTGTAATAGGTGGTATGAACCAACATACAGACTCTGTTTTGTTTAGTAAACAATTGGAGGCACTCTAAGAGAAACAAGAAAAAAAATACAGGTTAATGGTTAGAGCAAAATTATAAAACCGAGTGTCTGAGTCTCGAGGGCTGCCAGGGAAAAGATTCTTAGATGTCAGGCCTGAAGCATCCTCAGATGGAGTGAGAATAGGCGGTGGGAATCAGATGGGTTTTGCTGGTTTGTAACTCAAATGTTTGTGGTGATCCCTCTGAATGGCCCATAGAGCAACAGGCAAAAAGATTGTCTATACTTGAGTTTTGTGACAATTCCTTTGAAGTTTACCTCAAGTTGCCTAGTCCAGGAAAACAGCAAACATTTAAAGACAATCAGAACTCGAATTTAACATCCATAAAGTTTACCTTGTCTTAAGGAGCATTGCCATGAAACATAATTTTTTCTAACAACCTTCATTCCTAGTGATAGCCAAATCAAGACTAATTCATTTGTAGAACAAGTCCAGTTTTAACAAACTAGGCCTAATTATTTACATAAGCTCAGCAAGAACAGAGATTGGTCATATAGATCTTTCAAATTTAGCTTTGCTGGAACTTTTTATAAGGAATCTCTCTCTAGATTGAACTTTCAGTAGCCTCTCTAGGCCAGAAGCCATGCCAAGTACTTGCCATCAGACATGCCTGCATTTGGGCAAATTCCTTCTAAGAGGTCCCAAAGTATCCTGAGGTGGCTGCACCTGCCAGGAAGTGACATCTTTACTCACCTAACAAGGCTGCTGGGAACTCTGTAAGCAAGGTATCAGGCCAACATTTCCAAGGGGCTTTACTGGCTTCGTGCTTCATAAAGTCAACCTTAGTTCCTTAAAACTGTTTGGTCATATCTGAGTGTATGTATGTTGCTCTCAAATATGACATTCCAGTCAAAGACTTGGTAAAATAACCAGTATTTCCAATGGTGACCTGTTACAAGGAGAACAGATTCTTATTGAACTTACGCAAACAACTGTAATTGCCATGAAAGAAAGAATACTTACTGAGAGTTTTTGAATTTCAGAGGGTTGAGGTAGGGAGAAAAGTTAAATGCTTTAGTTTGTTTACAAATGAATACTTTATCAGTTTTCTGTATATCATAGATATCTTAAGAGAAAGTTTACTTAATCTGGAAGGGCAAACATTAGAGAACCAACAATATTTCCAACAAGAGTCACAAAACTATAATCTCCCTCCATTTATTTAGTCCCATGTTACCAATTCTTGCTCAATTTGAATGCAACTTATTAGCTCTGTAAATTTTTACCCATTTGTTTTATGATCTTAAAGATGTCAAATACATGTATTTGTCCTAAAATTCCTTTTTATAAACATTCTTGAAGATGAAACACGTTTTGTAAGAGCATCAGAACAATAACTATAAATGACAAAAGACTCAAAAATGGACATGGTTAACAATCTGATAGGAGAGTTCAGTATGATGCAACTGACAAGGAAACTCCGTTATTTCTGTGACACATAACACTTCCACAACTGGAATATCAAGTGATGACCCTATGCCGAAACATATTAAAACTTTGAGAATTTTATGGATATATTTGAGCAGTTATAGCATTTACCAAGCAATACAACCAAAGGCTTACCATCATGTTTGACAGGGCTTTCCAAAGTAACGTACCAAATAAAAACATCCAATTGGTCAAAAAGATTTCATTTACAATTTAAAACCCTGGAAAGTTTGTTAAAACCTTAGAAAGTTATAAAGCACATCCTAAATAGGATTACAGATCATCACAAATCTTACTTATTTAACCACGGTGGCAATAAGAGATTCTAAAGGCAAATACGTAGGGTTATACAGTTGTTAGCAAAACCTAGCTCCTTTAACATTGAAGTTTTAAGTAATCAAAGACCTGATAAAGACAAAACATAAGCTTTGGTTCTCCCAGCAGACAAAAGAGAAAAGACCTTTGTTTACAAATTTATTTTTATCAAGAGCAGATCAACAATCCAAGAAAACTTTGTCTTTTAAACAGAGAGAAAAGCAGAATTTTAATCTTATACCAGTGTATTTTTAAAATCCATTCATTTCAACCTTAGTCTGTCCTAACCACACATAAAATTCCTTTCCCAAGATTTACCTTCACGAACCTTCTACAACTTTCCTTTGCATTCAGATTTTGTCCCAAGCCCTTTCTCTGCAAACAACCAGTCTCATTTAGGACAAAATTACTTTATTTTACTTTCAACAAAAATGTATTTTCATTCCTTATATTTTTCTTACATATCTCCTACTTTTCTACATACAGAGTTGCCTTTTCCTATTTCCATCAGTCTTAGTTACATCTAGCAGAATTTTAAGTCTTAGAAACTTTAGTCTCCAGTGAAAACTAAGTGGTAACTAATTGGGAACTGTGACACCAGAATTTTTTAGATGGCAAATTTATAAATCAACTAAGCACAAAGCAGCTTTTCCAACAGACCCAAATATCCTTAGTTTCTCTGCAATAAGTCAAAAACATAAACCTATGTTTAATAATGCTTAAGCATTTTATCATATTTGTTAAAGACCTGGATGTTCAATGAATTCAATCCAGTTTATCATCCAAACAAAAGTTTCGGGTTACCAAAGACCTTGAAAGCTAACTTAACAATTTTCCATGAAAACCCTGAGACAGATAAAATTAACCATCATTTTTAGCCATCTTTTTGCTGACAAATTGCAACAGAGATATTCAAGAGCTTATCTGACCTTCAGTAAACCTAGGTAGAAAAAGTCTTGTATTTAGTGCTGATAATTCTAAAGACATGTGCATCTTAATTAAACCAACAAGCTTAATAAATTAGTTCAAATACCAAATATGTTCCACTTGGGTCCCCTCATGAAGTCTATCACTTTGTTCACCATTGTCAATTTTTACCTGGGGTCCCAGTGAAGAAATCTGAAGTGGGCAGCGTTAAGTCCAAGGGAGTGCTCTTCACTCCTTGATAGCGAGGAAAGGAGGAGGGGCTAATGGTGCCAGAAGCATGGAAGATGCAGGTTGCACCCAAAGTTGTGCAGAAACAGGAAAAGGGGGAGTGGAATGCAGAAGAGGTGAGATGCCTCCAGGAATGCTGGAGATGGATAAAAGCCAGTGGAGAGAGAAAGAGGTCTCCCAATCCTAAAGCCGTCAGCTTGGACAAATGAGCATATGCAGATTATTTTTTTTTTCCCCACCAACAAGTGGAAATGGGCAGTCCATGTCAGGCCAGAGACAGGGAACTTCCCCGAAACAACGGCAGCTGCTTGGGAATATACCTTAAAAGTCTCCTTCCTGAGGTAGACTAACAAGAGACAATTGGTTCCAATTATCATAGTCATTAACTCAAGAAATGAATAGTAAGAGCCCCCACATACAGCTAGAGTAACCTGAGTCTATGACAAAGGAGGAACAGTGAAAGAGAGAGTGTCAGTGTCCCCTTCATTAGGGATGGCCTGTGTTTCCTCCAGCAACCTGGGTTCATTCAGAGGAGACCTGTTTAGACAATCATCCAATTATCAGGAGGAAGTTTATCGGCCTGGTTAGTGGCCAAACACATTTGGGCAAACACATTCTGCAAGTGGCCCTCAGGTCCGGATCCTGATTTAGGGCCATGAAAGTCTGGACATAGGATACCTCAGTCCATTTTGCCCTGTTTCTTGCAGAAGAGATCTAACCGATAGATTGCATTAAGGCTAGTCAGTGTTACGGAAGATCAGTCCTTTCCTAAATTTTCCAATTTGAATTGATTCTAGTGGGTTAAAAGGCATCCCAAGGGACAGTCCCTGGGGACTGAAGATCCCATGTTTCTAGAAAAGTAGAGAGGGTCCATTACCAAAAATCCCCGCCCTCAACTTCCAGGGGGTATACCACGAAGGATACATCACAGGTTCTTGGCGTCAAAGCGACCAGTGGCGTCCCTCAAACAAAACTGTTATGATCACCAACCAGTCACTAAGGGGCCCTAGAAAAGGGATGCTAGCGTCCCTTAGCTTCCCCACTGCATCCTATACTACAAATGGGTGCCTGGTATATGGACCAAAATACTGTGCCCATGCCATGCCTTGAAAGCCGTGCTGTAAAAGGCTGTGCCTTAGTTTACCTTGTCTTGAGGAGCATGCCATGAAGGTCATGCCTTAGTTTCCTTGAAGGCTGTGCCACTTTTAACCAACGGAAAACACTAGAAAAGTTTCACCATTCTGTAGTTAGTAGAGGACAGTGACAGAAAATAGTAAAGACAGAAATCCATCATGATGTAAGTGACATTCCAACACATATAGTCTTTACAGACAACTTCCCTAGGAAACAGTTCCCGATTGGGTTTCAGCTGGCTCCCAGTAGAAGTTTCTCAGCCAGAAGCAGCTAGACCAGGGATGTGGAGGGGATCACATTAGACCAATAAAGAGGAAACCTCACACAGGAGTCTTTAAGATCAGCAGTCGTGCTAGTCACTTAGGTGGCTGTCTCGTTCCCAGCACAGACAACTTTGTAAGGACAGAAATAAAGAGAAGGCATCAAGTATCTGGGTCTTATTACCATCCCGGCCAGAGTACCAACTTCCAGCCAAAAGGCAGAATTTCTCCTCCACAGGCTAGAGGATTACAGCCTGAGCAATCAACATGAAAGTGTTCCAATAAGACCATACTCCTTGAAAAGCCCCTGAAATAGGAGTAAAGGAAGAAAAGAGAAAGTATTCACCAACTTTGCAACAAGGCTCAGAGTCCAGAAGGGAAGACTCAATGCCCCACCCTGGGCGCCAGATGATGAAATTTGAAGTTCACGAGCAAATGGCTAAGAAAGAATTCTTGAGATGTGTTTGGTGTAAAAAGGTGATTTTATGAAAGCACAGGGACAGGACCCGTGGGCAGAAAGATATGCACTGGGGTTGTGAGGAGTAACTGATTATATACTTTTAAGTTAGTGGGGTTTAGGGATAGCTCAAGTGTCTAAGGAATTTGAAAGCAAGGCTTTCAGGATCTTAAGAGGCTAATTACTATTAAGACAAGGTTACTTTTAGTGTTTAATAAAAGAAAAACATAAAGGAAGTAAGGCAGCCATGAGTTGTTTGAGGAAGATCATGCTCTGCATGTTTCAGGTGTTTATCGGTGGACTGCAAGCTGTAAGGGGATTTAATTTAAGCTACATTTCTCTGCCTTTGTTTCCCTCATCAGGAGCTATTATAGGAAGTACCAAACACATATTCCAAAATCTTTGGTAAAATCATTCAACATATGTATTATGCTGGCGATAGTTTATTTTTCCCCAAGAATCCAGCTAAGAATTGGTATATTTTGGGGGTACCTGGCTGGCTCAGTTGGTAGAGCATCCAACCCTTGATCTCGAAGCTGTGAGTTTGAGCCCCACAATGGGTGAAGAGATTACTTAAAAATAAAATCTTTAAAAAAAAAAAAAGGGGACTGATCTATTTTTTTTTAATTAGGCATATATATAATGAGTTTCACAATTTTTATCACTCAAATATGAAAAATATTTGCTTGTAAAAGGTGAGCAATACACACAGAAACAAATTTGAGTTGAATTTTAGCAGTATGCTTTTGCCTATACATTAGAGAATGGTTTATTAAACTGAATCCATAAACCTGTAAGGGTATTTGAATGAGTTCTGAGAGTCTTATTAGAATTATATGAAAAACTAAGTATGCATGTATAGCATAGTAATCCCCCCTTACCTGCAGGGGATACATCCAAGACCCCCAGTGGATGCCTGAAACTACAGATGGCACCAAACCCTACACATACTGGTTTTTCCTATATATACATATATTCCTATGATAAATTTCATTTATAAATTCGACACATAAGAGACTGACAATAATGATAAAATAGAACGATTATAACAATATACTGTAACAAAAGTTATGTGAACGTGGTCTCTCTCAAAATATTTTATCATACTTCTAATGATGTGAGATGATAAAATGCCTACATGATGAGATGCAGTGAGGTAAACGGTGTAGGCACCGTGACTTAGTATTAGGCTGCTACTGACTTTCTGATATGTCAGAAGGAGGATCATCTGCTTCCAGACAGAGGTTGGCCATGGGTAACTGAAACCATGTAAAGCGAAACTATGGACAAGGGGGGATTACTGTTTATTTTTCTGAGGCTAAAGCACAAAGATTTGAGGAGATGCTCAAAGAGGTTCATGACCTTTGGCTAAAAATCTCCGCATTATGGAACATAGTTTAAGATTTTATTCTCAGTTAATACTTCAAAGTATTTAAGTCAATACTCCAAAATAATAATATATAATGGTAAAAATTCCTTAAATGCAAGGATTTCTCATATGACTGTCATGCCAACATTTCTGGCAAAAATTCCATAAAAGACAAGAATGATATAAACTAGGTATTTCAAAGTAATCTAAAACCTGTCAAACGATTAACATTTAAACACACACATACAAGCCACCATTTACAATCTCAAAGTGATTTATATTTGAAAGCTGATGCCACACACACACAAACATTCTAGATAAAATGGATCCATTAACACATGAGGTACTAAGATACTCAGAAGGCTTTTTAATGGAACATGTCAAATAATTCACCAGACAGACAGTGATACAGTCATAAAGAAGTGTGTCCATGTTTGTAATACAGAAATTGGCTTTTTTCAAATATTGATTTAAGATCTAAGTATGTCAATAACATGCCGTAGGGTTCTAAAAGATATAAAGAGATACAGATTTAGGGGCGCCTGGGTGGTTCAGTCAATTAAGCAACCAACTCTTGATTTCAGCTTAGGTCATGATCTCAGTCGTGAGATCGAGCCCCACATTGGGCTCTGCACTGAGAGTGAAGGGCCTGCTTGGGATTCTCTCTCTCTCCCTCTCTCTGCCCCTCCCCCTCACACGTGCACACGCGTGCACTCTCGTTCTCTCTCAAAATAAATAAACATTTTTTTTAAAAGATGGGACTTTTTCTATGAAGCTAAAGTTAGATTTTTCTAACTACATGCTTTCTCCAGGTGATCACCCTCATCTCACCCCCTAACATTCTTTCTCCTTGTCTAAATCCTACTTTCATTCAGAAATAATGTCATCTCTCATTTAGAACCTCTATCACCAATTTTGGTATATGATATCATGTTGCCACATTCTGTTTTATATACATATACTCAGTCATTACTCCTGAATTACAGATTATTTTATATAATTTCCCCTGCTTAGCACAGTATAATATACAAGTCTCAAAATATGAACAATTTATACAAACAATTTCCACTTCACTTAGATTAGCATGTCTATTTTTACACTCATCATGCTGTTTAGTAATAACTGGTAAAAATGTTGTGTAGGGATTTGCTTCAAAATAAAAATCGGTTTATAATTTTTAAAATTGGTGATGTGCATTTTATGTTGGCAACTTTCCGTAATACAAAGTTTAAAGGAGATTCCTTCTTCTACTAGAACACAGCACTTGACAAAGACAGGTCCAATAGTTTTCATCTTTGTACATCTGCCCAGTGGAGAGTAGATAAACTTACTTCAAAACACATTTCATTATTTACACAGAACTTTCAATGAAACTTTAACAGCTTTTGTGCGATACTTTATTTAAATAATTCTTTGATTAAACTCAGACAAAACATATATTCACTTTTAACTATTTACTAAGTACCTACTACTTTCTCAAATATCCTGTCTTAGTAAATGTAGGATATCAAAAATAACACATCCTCTCTAATACATTGAGAAGCTAATAGTACTCTCAAGGATCCATGGGAAAAAAGGGCAAGGAGAGAATGCAAAGGGATGAAGTGAAAGAAAAAATAGTAAAAAGCTACTATAGTTTTTAAAAAGAGATCTAAGGCACCCACATTTTTAATTAAACAGAGGGCATACAGTTTGTTCAGGCTGGACAAGTCTAAAGGTTCCCTTCCCCACTCCATTTTACAGATGAGGAAATTAAAGCTCAGAGAGGGGAAATGACTTGCCTCAAGTTACACATCAAGTTGCTAGCAAAACCAAAATTAAAACTCAGATCTGCTGATTCACAGTACAATTTTAATTTTCCACATCAAAGAACTTTCTTCTATAATATTCATTAGCTAAAAAGAATGACTATTTTATTATTAATATATACTTCAGTTCTACATATTACATCATACTAAAAAGAAAAAAGGTTATAAGCTAAGTAGAGGAAGGAAATGAGAAGAAATTGTACACAGCAAACTGCTAAGGCAATATACATGCAGACTACATGCATATACCACTCTTCCTTAATTCTGAGACACACATTTGACTTTAAGACACAGTAGCCATTGGGAGTCCCTCTCTACTTATTAGATGGAGTGCTGTCCAATTCATGAATCATTTTTCTGTTTTTTTGGTTTGTTTTGTTTTTAAATGCTTATTAATCTTTGAGAGAGAGAGAGAGAGAGAGAGAGAGAGAGAGAGAGAGAGAAGGAGGGGCAGAGAGAAGAAGACAGAGAATCCCAAACAGGCTCCGTGCTGTCAGTGCAGAGCCCTATGTGGGGCTCAAACTAACAAACCATGAGATCATGACCTGAGCCAAAATCAAGTGTCAGATGCTTAACCAACTGAGCCACCCAGGCGTCCCATGAACCATTTAACAGAGACAATTAGATCGTCAAATTAAAAAAAAAAAAAAAAAGATAGTATCCATTGCATAAACATTTTATTTATTTTTTTTTAATTTTTTTTTAACGTTTATTTATTTTTGAGACAGAGAGAGACACAGCATGAACGGGGGAGGGGCAGAGAGAGAGGGAGACACAGAATCGGAAGCAGGCTCCAGGCTCTGAGCCATCAGCCCAGAGCCCGACGCGGGGCTCGAACTCACGGACCGCGAGATCGTGACCTGAGCTGAAGTCAGACGCTTAACCGACTGAGCCACCCAGGCGCCCCAAAACATTTTATTTTTTAATTTTTTTTAACGTTTATTTGTTTTTGAGACAGAGAGAGACAGAGCACAAGTGGCGGAGAGGCAGAGAGAGAGGGAGCCACAGAATCCGGAGCAGGATCCAGGCTCTGAGCACACAGCCTGACATGGATATCAAAAATATCAAACTCACAAACTGTTGAGATCATGACCTGAGCCAAAGTTGGACACTGAACCGACTGAGCCACCCAGGCGCCCCATATAAACATTTTAAAATAAACTCTGTAAATTACACCTTCATTTCAAAAAACTACTAAAATATGAAAACATACACCTCTCAAGGTAATATAATGCACCCTTAAAAGACACACAATAATCACCATCATTTAAGAGCCAGTGTCACAGGACAAACACACAGAGCAACAGTCCCATCTTCTAACATAACAGTTACTGAACACCTAAGGCTATGTGGCATTTTTTTCAATTGTAGTTAATATAAATAAGTATTTCTTGCCCTTGATCTTACATGCATGAGATTTGGAGTTTCACAAAGCAAGGTTTGAATCTCAGCTCTCTTCCTAGCTCTCCAACCTTTGGAAAGTTACTTACTAACTTCTCTGAGCCTCATTGTCTCATCTGTAACAGGCTATCCACTTTGGAGAACTGTATGAGAGCTAAAGGTAATAATTTATGTAAAGGAACAGTACAATACCCAAATGAAATATTATATTTCCTCCCATGATCCCTATGGGCCAAATTAAACTAAAAACTAGACCCTGTTCTTCTTGACTTATAAGATTCTTCCATCTCCATTGCAGAGATCGGAATAAACCTGTACTGATCCTGGGGCAAATCCTACTAGTTTGCTTTTGAATAATTATTTGATAAGAAAAGCTTATTTTATTGTCTTGAAATTCATCTCTTTTCTTCTTTAAATTGGGAACAGAAAACAATGGCAAATTTTAAGTTAAATTGGTTACATGTAAATTCAGCACTTTCATATTGTCTTACTGAACTGAAACTCTAAGCCCATTACAACCCCACTAGAAGAGAGGAACTACAGAACCAATGTGTGCGAAGAGGAAAGGGTGTAAAGTCCAAAAGACACAGTTGAAATGATTCACTCAAGTGAGTGGTTTGCTTTGTTTAACCTTAAATTCATGTATTAAACCCTAAAAGAACAACATTCAGAGTTCAGAAGAGCCAAGACCGTATCTCCAAGCCTCAAGGTGATTTAGTAACCTGATCCCTCAAATTAAACAAATGCCATCTTTCAGTACGTACAGTTTCAGGATGTGTCTAGTCACTTCCAAGACAGGAAAGTATCTACCAAAGTATCTCACATGCAGCAGTATACACTGAAATAAGGCCATCTTTTCCTCTATCCGAAACATAGTTCAGACTAGCTCACCCACATATTTCCTATTAGCTCATTTCAGTAGAATGACTTTTCCCCCATATATTAAGTAATGCCCATTTACTTAAACTGGGAAAATACAAAGAATATGAGCATTTTTAAGCCACCCATGATCTTACCAGCCAAAGATTAAAATATTAGAAAGGAACATACCAACATCTTTCCTATGAATCTGTACACCATATTTTAAGTTTGTACAGAGCCACTAAATATGAGTAACTTGCCACTAAATATGAGTAACTACCAGCTTATACCTTAGTATCTCCATTCTGGTTTTTGAGACTAAATTCACATAACTGTTTTCCTGACTTAACTCAATGGTTCGTCAGAGTCTCTCAGCTACACATGTTGTTGTTGACTACTTTCTCTATTTCTATCCGAAGTTTTCCAAAACAGTATATTCTTCAGTATCTACAAAAGTCTCTCCAACTCCTCTTCTTCTCTCCCTTCACTGTCTCTCTTCTATTAATTCCTAACAATTTATTTTAAAATGGCTCAGGCCAGGGGTGCCTGGGTGGCTCAGTCGGTTAAGCAGCTGACTTCAGCACAGGTCATGATCTTGCCGTCAGTGAGTTCGAGCCCCGCATCAGGCTCTGTGCTGACAGCTTGGAGCCTAGAGCCTGCTTCAAATTCTGTGTCTCCCTCTCTCTGCCCCTTCCCCAATCACACTCTGTCTCTCTCTGTCTTTCAAAACTAAATAAATGTTAAAAAAAAAAAAATTGTTTTTAATAAAATAAAATGGCCCAGGCCTGACCTTTAGATTTGCTTGTCAACTGTGAACCTCCAACAGTTAACACAGTGCCTGGCATGAAACATACGCTCAGTTAAAATTTACTGATTAACTTTGTCAATACTGACCTGCCACTTATTAGCTGTGTGGCATCAGGCAAATTAAATCTCTCTGAATCTCAGTTCCCTCATCTAAAGAACAGGGATAATCAAAGGAAGATGATACTCGGAAAGCTCAAAACAGCGTCTGGCACAAAGTAGCACCCACTAAATTTTGCTATTATTATCAACATAATCTAGTATAGGACTCAAAAATGTTCCTGATTATTTTTTGGTTGAACACCAAATCTACTTCTCAATAACCCAACTTATTTTCAACATATTCTCTTACCACAAAAATCAAAAAATATTTTCATGCTCTTTCCCTTACTACCCGTCTCCAATCCATCATCAACTATTGGTTTTCTTTTTTTTTTTTCTTTTTTTTTTTTTAGTTTTTTTGGAGAGAGTGAGCGAGCAGGGGAGGGGGACAGAGGGAGGCGGGGGAGGGAAGGAGTGAGTGATAGTGAGAGAGAGAGAGAGAGAGAGAGAGAGAGAGAGAGAGAATCCCAAGCAGGCTCCACACTCAGCATGGAGCCTGATGCGGGGCTAGATCCCACTGCCCTGGGATCATGACCTGAGCCGAAATCGAGAGTCAGGAGCTTAACGGACTCAGCCACCCAGGCACCCCCATCGTCAACTATTCTAATTCTTCTCTCCTAACCACCATACAGAACCATTATTTATAAAACTAAGCTACAACCACAGACTTAATTGATCTCCACACTTAAATCTTCATTCAAATGTTCCATCCTCCTTAAAATCCATTTTTTATGTGTCATTCTCATCCACAGTTGCTTACAGCTTGTCCAAACTTCTTGAATGTCATCCTCAAGTCTTCCAATAACCCATATCCAAACTCTTCAAAAGGTGTCTCAAAACTCACCCCTTCCTGGAAACCTTCCCTGATTAACTCCATACCACTCAGATTACTTCTTTGCCCCGAGTCACCTCAGCACCTCAGCACTTAGGTATTCTGTCATCCTAAGGGTAAAATGTGATCAGTGAATAGCAATACCAAGAAATTTCTTCCACAAAATTATTTCTACTTCCTAAAGAACGGTCCATTAGCTATGATGCTTTGTTGAGCTGGCTAAGAAGGAACTATCGTATAGAACATATGCCCTCTTTGGCTTCCGTCCTCGGGACTTCTCGTCTGTCAAGAAGTGCTAAACTGTTCACAAACCTCTGACCTATCCTCAAGCAGAAACTACATCTCAGTGCTTATCACCTCCTCGAGGCCGTTTAAATTTTCTGGAAATGTGGCAGTGGGCCGCATTCTTTTCTTCTACCTCTTCTCTGCCCCCAACCTCTGCCCACATCCCACAAATAAAAATTCCCAAAGGCATCAAACAGAAAGGCAGCAGAGGTGACACACACATACCATGTGTTTCTTTCCTCTAAGTGAAAAAAAACGTTGAACCTACTTAGGTACAAAACTCTTCCCAAGGCTAAAAACCTCCCCAACAAGCATGATGCGTAATCAAATTCTACTGCGTGGAACTGGTTGATCCTACAGTAACAGAATTGTACTTATGTGTTAATTGTCACTGTGTTACTGTAAGAGATCTTGCATCATTTTTATGCTGTATTACATGCGCTCAACAAGATAGTTAAATTCCCCTACAGGGCAGATTTTCTGAAAGTATCTTCATGCTTTAAACCAACATGGTCTAATTTTTTTTAAACATGAAATTAAACGATTCCGCACTGCCATCCAATCGAAAGCAAACAATATTTGTGCCTTTACTTTTGAGAGGGTGAGTTTGTGTGCTGCTGTGGCAAAACAATCAGATGAACTGTCCCGGGATGGTGGGGGTGGGGGGCACAATCAGCGTCAGTAGTGAGAGTTAAGTCTGAGTGCTTGGCCCACGATGAGTAGTGAATGAACCTATAAACCTGGCTTGACTAACTCCTACCTGAGACACTCTCCAGTCTCTCCCAAAAAGCAGTTATTCTTGCTCACTTAGTCATAAAAGATCCACACCTTTTAGCTATCATAAGCCTACCTCATCTGCTCCTTGTATACTTTCTCCTAACTGGCCACCTAACGCCTTCTAGTCAAACAGCCTCCATCCACACCTCACCTAAAACCTTTTTCTCAGGGACCTTCCGGTTGGAGTAGGTGCCTCTTACTCCAAACCCACGTGTCCCGGTCTGTCCAGAGATCTTAACCTTCCAAAAAACAAAAACAGAAACAAACAAACCCTACCTCCCTTCACTCCCAGCTGATTTCCCCCCATCCTCTATCAATGCCTACTTCCAAAAGGCCAGTCACTTTCCCCGGTTCCGCACCTTCTCCCCGGGCACCCTTTTCTGAGCATCACCCTTTCCCCATCACTTTCTTCCTCGTCGGACCAGAAAATCCTTCAATCACAGGCCTCTTTTGCCCCCCTGGAGCACAAGAGCCCGCTCCTCCGTTAACTACCCGCCCCCCCCCACCCTCGCCACTTCTATGCGGCCTCCCCACACCAGACTGAGCCCCCAAGGCTCGGCGGCTGCAAACCAGGCCCCTCCCTGCGTCCCCGCTCGCCAGCCCGGCAGTCTGGAAGGCGGCGGCCCCGTCCCAGCAGCGCTCAGACCATCCGGGCAGAGACAGGCGGGCGCCCCCGGCTGCGGGCGGCCCAGGGTGGGGGCGGGGGCGGGGCGGGGCGGCGGGTGTCGCCTCCGGCGGCCTGCCGCCCCGGCTCCCGCAGCCGCGGCCCGGGCCAGGCGAGGAGGGGCCCGCAGCCCGCCTCTCCCGCCCGGCGTCGCTGTCTCTCACCTAGACTCAGAGGCTCGGGCCTCGCTTTCCCCCTGGCCGTCCAGCGATGTCTCCGCCGCCGTCGCGCTCTCCTCACTCGCTCCTCCACCACCCCCGACCGGCTGCTGAAGAGCGGACGGGTAGTGGCACGCCCATTGGCTGCGGCCCGCACTCGCGTCAGCCTCCCCGACCCGGACCTCGCGATGTGACTGGCTGGCGCGGAGCCTCTTTTCCACGTCTTGTCCGGATTGGCCTGTCTTGTCTCTCGCGCCCCCTTACCGGGAGGATACCTCGACCCCCCCTCCTCGCCTCGCCCTCCCACCCCCTCAACCCCGTTTCCATCTGGGCGGGCTGGGGGCGGGAGCGGGCGCGGGTGGGACGCGAACGGCCAATGGGAGCGCCGAAAGAGGGCCGGGAGGCGGGCTCTGCCGCCGGCCGGCCCAAGCAGGAAAGTTCAGCCAATGGGCGCGCGCCCCACATCCCGGGCTCAGGAGCGCCTCTCTGGCCGCTAGCGTTCCGGCGGGTCGCGCCCAGGGCCACACCCGGCTGGCGGTGGCGCGGGAGAGGTACCCGCTGGAAGGGTGGGAGAATGCGGCGAGGCCCGTGCGGGAGAGCGCGGGCGGCCATTGTGGCGTGCTCCCGCACCGCCTACGCGGGGTCTGTGAGCGGGGAGTTGTCGCTCGGTGGTGGACTCCCGGAACCTCGGCGCGATGCTTTGTAGGGAGCGAGCAGAGCGTGCGCCTCGTCCAGCCCCGTGGACCAAATCAGGCCGCAGTGCAAAACTTCCCGCTGGTGAGAGAAGTTGAATAACGGTTACCTCAGGGGGATGGGAGGGCCACAAGGGAACCTACGGGGAGCTGGAAACGTTCTGTCTCTCGATCTGGGTGGTATCCGTATGTAAAAATGTACCCAGCCGTACAGTTCAGGTTAGTGCACTCACGACACTTTAATATAGAATATTGTATAATCCCTCTTTTATAAAAAAAAAAAATAAAAGGATTGTGAGAATAACTGTAATAACATTCCCATGACGGTGAGACTCCCGCGGTATCAACAGTCTCACTAGGATTTAGCCAGCCATCGTTCAAAAACTGCAAATCAGAGGAGGAAAAAGAAAAGGATTGTTGAGAATTTTAAATGAGTGAAAGCTCTGGGCACAGAGACTTAGCGCGCACGGGTTGATACTTCAGGATGCGCGAAGATGGTTCCGAGTGATTTTTCTTTGAGGGTGTAGGGCTTGTTTCAGTGCCTGGCCCCGTTAGTGGCCCCAAAGCACCCATTCTGCCTCACCTAGTTGGAAACTGCAATAATTTACCGAGCTGCCTACTTTGTGGCCGACCAGAGCTCCGAACCCAGGAAATTTTCATTGACATACCATGGCTTCTGCCCTGGAGGAGCTCACCGACCAGCCCAGCGGGCCAGGTACAGTCATTCCTGCAGGAGGGCCCAGGACCACAAAGCCAACAAAGCCGCTTGCCCTCAGGGATGAGGCATTCCCATAGGTGACGCCAGATAGTGTGTGCCTAGAACCCAGTCCAGAAGCAGAATTGTGAAATCGCCGGGCCAAGGTGAAACACTTGTTACAAATGGGTCAATAACCACCTTTCCAGAACAAACATAAGACCTGTGGGCCAAATTCTAGCTTGTGAAAGAGCACGCGCCCGCAGCAAAACAGATTACATGATTCATATTTACTACTTGAGTCATTAAGCGGTTCAATTCAGATAAATGCCTTGGTTTAAAGTACCTGCCCCCGAACTAGGCGTGTAAAGTCAGGTAAGACAGTATTTTTCCATAGAGCATAGGGTATAAGAGGAAGACCTCAAATGGATCATTCCTATATAATTCAGGGTGAGGGAATATATATAAAGAGGATCGAGCCCAGCCTAGGGAATTGAGGGGCATATTCTCAGAAGAACTAAGTCCACCACTGCTGAGATTTATCGGCATGTGCAATTCAGACACTATTTCTGGAGAATACTTTCATTGCAGATTTTTTAGTTTCTGTGCAAACATCTTGATTTTTTTCAATAGATAGATAGATACAAACTATTACTTAGTTCTGAGGAAAACACATGAAGAAATTAAGTAATTGCTGAATGAGTACATTATGAAATTCAAAAATAACTAGGTTTGAGAGCATCAAGGCATCTCATTTGATTAAAGTCATTGTGTATGTAACATGCATCTCCAGCAGAGACACTCCCCACCACAGGCCCCCCAAGATGGGCTTTCTGAAGGAGGACTTAAAATTAAAACAATGGTTCACTCTCCAACATGGTACAAACTCACGGGGAGGGCATGTTGTTGGATTGGCCAGTGTCCCTCAGTGCACCATCATTCTTAAATGGATCCAAAGAATTCATATATCTACAAAGAGTGAGTAATAGTCTCCACAAAAGGTGATGAAGGATTTTGCCTAGAGTCTAACCTATAAAATGTAGTAATACCAAAGAAAGTAATCATTCATTCAAATGCTTTCCCCATCTTTCAACAAGAGGCCTGAGAATTGGGCTGCCATATATATTGGAATCAACTGCCTTGTAATTTTATTCAAATATAAAATACTGTATGTGCTTTTGATCCTTGCTATAGAAACACCATTCTGTAAACAAAGGTAAATTACACCAAACAAAAATAATTTAAACCTATTAAAAAATAGTTTACAACCTAAAGAGAAATACCATGTATTACTGAGAAAACATGTAGGAATAAACCCAGAAACACACATGCTACACATACCAGTATCTCAGATCTCTGCCTATAGGCCCAGCCAAAACAAGAATAATAAAAGCATCTTTTTTTCTCTCTAAATATAGATTGGCAGGGGTGCCTGGCTGGCTCAGTCAGTAGCACATCCAACTCTTAATCCCAGGGTTGTGAGTTCAAGCCCCATGTTGGATATGGAGATTACTTAAAAAGAAAGAAAGAAAGAAAAAAAAGAAAGAGAAAGGAAGGAAGGAAGGAAGATTGACAGGATAAAGACATTTATAAAAATTAGTTCTTTGAATTGTGACTCTTGTAAGTTTGGTCCTGGTTACCCATTGGTATTGTTTTTTTAATTTTTTTTTTAACGTTTATTTATTTTTGAGACAGAGAGAGACAGAGCATGAATGGGGGAGGGTCAGAGAGAGAGGGAGACACACAGAATCTGAAACAGGCTCCAGGCTCTGAGCTGTCAGCACAGAGCCCGATGCGGGGCTCAAACTCACGGACCGCAAGATCATGACCTGAGCCGAAGTCGGACACTTAACCGACCGAGCCACCCAGGCGCCCCACCCATTGGTATTATCCATAGGTTGCTAGTCTTTGTTTTCCTTGTCTGTCTTTTGGGGTATTTATCATAAGGGGGAAAAATCGTAAGATGGGATATTCCTTTCATCTTGTTCTGTCTTCAGAATTTGGCTTTAGTTCTCCACCAGCCGGAAGGTACAAGTGTTGGCTTGAGTCAGGTAACCAGACAAACAGGCTGGCAACCCAAGATACAACATGACAAGCAGCATTCTCTTTGTCCAACATTACCAGCTCCTAAGGAAGGTTGTCTTTAATGAGAGGTCCCTGTCCATGAGGGGGCTTGTTGCCTCACCTTCATTAGTGTTAGGAAACTCTCATCCTAATGTCATCCACCCAATACACAAATTAGCTGGTCTATAGTTGGAAGCATCTCATCTTCCCACAGATAACAAGGGACATCAGGTTCATAAACACTGTTCTTACCTTAAGCCTGTGACAATGAAAGTCTGCGTTCTTAAGCTGACTCTGGGAATGAACTTACTGGATTTGGGGAGGGCTGCATCTTTTGCACTCCTTGGGGACTCCTCTTATGTCTATGGTTAAGGGATAAAAGGCTTATTGATTTAAAAAAAATTTTTTTAATGTTTATTTTTGAGAGAGACAACGCAAGTGGGGGAGGGGCAGAGAGAGAGGGAGACGTAGAATCCAAAGCAGGCTCCAGGCTCTGAGCTGTCAGCACAGAGCCTGATACTGGGCCTGAACTCATGCACCATGAGATCATGACCTGAGCTGAAGTCAGATGCTTAAGCTATTGAGCCACTCAGGCACTCCAGGCCTACTGATTTTAAACCATAAAGAGGAATACTGTTTTTTGATTCAAATAGGTATATTTTCTGAATTAAGTCAGAGAAAGACAGTACCATGTGATTTCACTTATATGTAGAATCTAGAAAACAAAACAAATGAACAGACCCTTCAATACAGAGAACAAACTGGTGGTTACCAGAGGGGAGATAGGGGTAGGAGTGGCAAAAGGGATTAAGAGGTAGAAACTTCCAGTTATATAATAAGGCATGGAGATGAAAAATACAGCATAGGGAATATTGTAATAGTGTATAGTGATAGATGGTATCTACACTGTTGGTGAGCACTGAGTAATGTATAGAATTGTTAAATCAAAATACCTCTGAAACTAATATAACACAACATTGTATGTCAATTATACTTCATTTTAAAAAGACAGTATAGGGGCGCCTGGGTGGCTCAGTCGGTTAAGCGGCCGGCTTCGGCTCAGGTCATGATCTCTCGGTCCGTGAGTTCGAGCCCCGCGTCGGGCTCTGTGCTGACAGCTCAGAGCCTGGAGCCTGTTTCAGATTCTGTGTCTCCCTCTCTCTGACCCTCCCCTGTTAATGCTCTGTCTCTCCCTGTCTCAAAAATAAATAAAACGTTAAAAAAAAAATTTTTTTAAATAAAAAGACAGTATACTCTTGAATATTTAGACTTTTATCTTTTTTAAAAAGGTTTTTCACAGAGCTCTCATCCCTAAATAAACGCTCTCTTGATACTGATAGGAAGAGCAAATTAAAAAATTAACAAGGCAAAGATAACTCTCATATAAGTTAGTAAGTTTTATGTTTCTGAGTTTATACCTAACTTATGGCTGAGATTTAAAATGAAAACTCTAAGATCTCTTTTTGCAGGTCTGTGTCTAGGTGTATATGTTATGTAATATGATATTTTTCTACCTTCATATGATATTGCCAAAATTACTCTGTAAAAGAGCTCTATTTAGTCAGGTAAAAAAAAAAAGCACTTGTATAAATTAAGTATACCCAAAACTCAGAAATACAGAAACTAACCCAAGTGTTTTTCAAGTTCACAATATCTAGAACAATTTTTGGTAAATAAAAGCTAGTTGGTTTAATAAAAACAATCATGTCTTCAGAGTTGTAAACATTAAACATAAATGAAGACATACAACTTTTTCTACTTGGGTTTACTAATCCAATGAGTTTATCTCTACTAGATGTTTAAGATTGTAAAATTATAAATTCAGTTTAAAAATAAGATGTACAATAAAAATAAATTCTTTATGTCAAACACAGCAGTACAAAATAAAACTTGGAGAGAGCCATATGTTTTCACTTTTAAGTTCTTTCCTTCTATGATTTTTTTTTTTTAATTTGGCTGATTTATCTACAGAAGAATAACTTAAGATTATGCTACCTTTGTTTCAGTAAGCAAAGTATTGTGTCTACTTAAAAGTAGTTTCCAAAATCTTTTTGGAAACTTGAAACCTTGAAGTTATATTAAGTTAAATTGTGGATATTCATTGAATATCTAGATCATTTTCAAATAAGGAAATATACTAAAACATTAACTGCTGAACAAAAGTTTTTACACTTTTGGCTTCTTAATTTTTATAGAGAGAAAAAAGATATTTAAGATAGTAAACATATCTTTTACCACCTTAAAAAATTGTACTATGAAAAAGCATAAGTCTCTAAAAATTATAAATTTTTATAATTATAATTTATAATTATAATTATGTAGTCACAAGTTTACTAACCTATTGCAGGATGTTAATATATAATAGTTCACAATTACTTGCTTCCTGATTTTCACTGGAAAATAAAGGTTACTAATGGTTAAAATTTATAATCTATATATGAAAATAAAACTACTAAAAATAATAACAAAGGGAAAAAAACCTTTGTGTACAAAGTATAGGAGGAGAATGGGATGTGTTTTTAAATAAAGAGTGTATGATGAATGTAGGATGTGTTTTTGGAAAAAAAAAGGAGTAGTTTGTCTAAAGTAAAATGACTAAGTGTTCCAGAATAAGAAAGAGAAAAGGAATAAGACAAAATCTAAATGGATGTAGAAAATTGCAGTTTTGTGGAAAACAAATTTTATGTTACAAGGTCAAAGCTAGCCAAAATTAAATGGATCAAATATAAGAGTTTTGTAAAATGACCTCAATAATATAGAAAATGAATTTAATTTTCTCCCCATTAAAATGACAGTTTCTTAGATTATTGGTCTGCTTTTAATAAGAGATTATAAAAGGTTTTTCTTTTGTGTTATCTGCCAAGGAAATAAAGATTTTATGACTTATCGGAATAATTTCCTGTACTTCACGTTGTCTTTGTCAGATCTGATTACTTAGGAAAACTGAGTCTTCGATACGAAAGGAGCTGAGGGTTTGTTTGTTTTTTTAACAATTATATGACTTTCTATATTTACCTTTAAAATCTTTTAATTGCCACTTTAATTAGATCAATAGCTAAGCATTTTGTCCCTGGGATACTACTTAATGGAGTATTTTTTTTTTTAAGTACTTTTTTTTAACTTTTATTTGTTTTTGAAACAGAGAGAGACAGAGCATGAACAGGGGAGGGGCAGAGAGAGAAGGAGACACAGAATCTGAAACAGGATCCAGGCTCTGAGCTGTCAGCACAGAGCCCGACGCGGGGCTCGAACTCATGGACCGTGAGATCATGACCTGAGCTGAAGTCCAATGCTTAACCGACCAAGCCACCTAGGCGCCCCCTTAATGGAGTATTTTAAACGTTTAAGTGTTTTTGACAAATTTCCCCAAATCAAATTCAAAATGAAGTCTTTTGACCTGGAACCAACTTTGGAATTTCTATAAGGGTCCCTAGGTGATCTCAAAGATTTGTTGTCTACCCTTATGAAATGAGATTAAACTAATCAGCTTTTTTGAGATGTTAATTGTATGAGAAACATTGTCAAATACAAGTGATAATTAACTTTCTTTAGATCTTATTTGTGTATGTTACCAATATTTCAAAAATTGTACAAAATTCCTAGGAATCTGTGAGTGTCCTTACTGTCTGTATAATCAGTCATAATTCTAATTATTACTTGAAAACATTGCATGTCACAGAAATAAACAAATGTTCTTTGTTAATTGTATCGTTTTTTAATAGTGAACTCTCAGCAGATCTTTAACCATGGCTATTTTTAAGTCTTTTGTCATTCATAAATCATTATTGCTTTACTCTTGATTGTTCTCTGAGAACACTTATAGTCAACTACAAGCAAAACTGCTTCATCTCTAAAGAGATCATGGAAAGGACGCTGACAAGTACTCTAAAATACAGGTTTCTGATAACTCTAAGATTATATCACTAAAGGGGATATGAATTTCTAGAATTCTTTTTAAAAATTTTTTTAATTATTTTTTATTTTAGAGAGAGAGAGAGAGAGGGCAAGTGAGAGGGGCAGAGAAGGGGAGAGAGGAAGAGAGAGAGGGAGAATCTTCAGCAGGCTCAATGTTTGGCACAGAGCCTAATGCAGGGCTTGATCCCACAGCCCTGGGATCATGACCTGAGCTGAAATCAGGAGACAGACACTTAAACCAATGAGCCATCTGGGCTCCAGAATTTCTAGAATTCTAATGGAGAAACTGATTGGTTCATAAAACTGCTAACCCAAGATCAAGCAAACAGAAAGTAAATAGATGGGGGCTCCTGGCAGGCTCAGTTGGTAAACCATGCAGGTCTTGATCTCAGGGATAGGAGTTCAAGCCCCACTTTGGGCATAGAGCTTATTTGAAAAAAAAAAAAGAAAGTACATGAATGAACTGATGATGATGATTACAGTTTTATGACTTCTTATTTAAAGCATTGTTGGACCTTTAATATTTTGTCTTCCAGATTTAAGAAAACCTTTTTCTCTCTTTTTCTGAAGCTATCTGTAACTTATCTCAATTTGATAGTCTATGCCTTTGTGAACAAAACTTAAAATATTTATCTTTTTCTCTCTGATCCCTCCAAAATTTAGAGGCTCTTCATAAATATTCTTATTCATGATGATATAGTTGTTTTCATAGGTTCAATGAGAATCTGTTCTCTTTATAATAGAACATGATTGGAAACATTGATTACACTATCAAGGCTTGGACTGTAATGTCATATTTGACAATGATGTACATAGACTCAAATGTGACCAGATGGATTTAAGGAACTAAGGTTGACTTTAGGGAGCTAATGGTTATAAAGCCTCTTGAAATACCAGCCCCATATCTTGTTTACAGGATTCCCAGCCCTACAGGTGAATAAGGAAGGTTACTTCTTGGCAGGCCCAAAAACCTTAACATGTATTGGGTGCTTGAGAAGAGAGGAATTCACCCAAATCTATGTATGCTACAGGCAAAGTGTGATAGCAGATTCTTGGCTTCATATCTTAGCCTTAAATGGCTTTTAAAGGCTCAATCTAAGATTCCTTATTAAAAGTTCCAACAGAACAGACTTGAAAAGAACCTATGTGATAAATCACTATTCTCGCCACACTTATGTAAATAATCAGGCCAAGTTTAATGAGACTAAACTTATTTTACAAACAAAATAGTTTCACTGTAATTATATTTAATAAAAATGGGATTGACTCTAGAGAGAAAACTACATTTCCGTGAAAAGCTATCCACTCTTACAATGAAGATTCTAGCCCTGAGTGCCTGGGTATCTCAGTCGTTAAGCATCTGACTTCGGCTCAGGCCATCATGACCTCACGGTTGGTGAGTTTGAGCCCTGCATCCGGTGAGCTCATGCCCTGCTTCGGGTGAGCACTGCTTCTGTCTCTCCCTCTCTCTCTCTCTGCCCCTCTTGGGAGTCTTTCTCTCTCTCACCCTCACTCACTCATTCCCTCTCTCTCTCAAAAAAATAAATAAATAAAAAGACTCTAGCCCTGTTTATTGTCTTCGAGGTTTAGTTATCTGACTACAAATTGGTCTGGATCCTGAAATTCTAGTTTCCTCCAGTATGTGGCCACAACTCTCCAAACTAACATTTACCATTTTTCCCACCCTTCTGACTTGATATCACAAAGAATGATTTTCCCTTTTCCCTTAGTCCTACAAGCTAAAGCTGGATGACCTGATATAAACTTCAGAAAATCACCACAACAGATCACAGATAAACAACCTTCATGTCTACTCATGTGGGCCACTCAGAAAATTCACTGGAACACCCAGTAAATGTAACAAGGGACATTCAAACTACAAACCAGGAAATTTGTCAAATTACAACTGACATCTTCATTCTACCATATAAAGAAACTTCTTGCTTAAATCTTAAGCTGTCCTCTGGACTCAGAAACTAAGTTTTTAACCATTAATATTTGTTTTTCTTTAGTTTCTGTGAAAAATACCCCTCAGTAAATGCCTGATTGCTCATATCGTATGGAGATTGCTGGAGATGAACAGCTACCCTCATCTGCACCATTGCGTCCTGAATGGACAGCTCTTTAAATGAACGGACCTATCCTCAAGACTAAGAGACTAAATCACTGAGAAATAGAATAGAAACTCAGATTCTGGACCATGAATCTTTTGGGGGAATTGTCAAAGGGGGAGAAGGAAAGAAGGCAGAATATGCCACTTTGGCATAAGGACTATTTTGAACTGAAGGCACTTCAAAAACAGCAGATGCAAAGAAGGGTAGTCTAATCTCCCCTGTTCTTCCTGAAATCAGGAGATAAACACTCCTGTGTGAAAGTGTGCTCCCTATACCAGGAAAAAAGGAACATTCTTCAATGGGGGGAATCAAAGCCAAGAGAATCCTGTATAAATAGACCATGTTAAAATAACACTTATCTTCCTTTAGCCTCCCCGTATGGTGTAGTTACTTTTCCACAATTGCCTTGTTTTTTTCAAGCTAATGTAAAAGCGTGTGGGTTTGCCATTTCTGTGGGTCTTTCTTATGAGAGGTCCCATGTCATATAAAACATCTAAGTTTATATACTTTTCTCCTGTTAATCTGTCTTATATCAGTTTAATCTCAGGCCTGGCTAAAGTAGAGGTAAAATTTTGCCTCCCCTACATTCTCAACTATCTCCTCTATTGATTAAAGTGTCCTGGTAGCTCACAGATGTTGGAAAGAAGAGGAACAGTATTTGTAATATTCTTGATACACTGTCTGTTATCTTTTGCAAGAATAATTGTGAAAAAAAGCCATCTTGCTGGTCAGTTTCTTTCCTCGTTTTTCCCCTTTTTTGTGGGTGGCATTGTCATTGTTCAGACCTCGTTTGGGGGCAATGAGGGTCTCCCTGAGACCTGGAGACTATTCTTTTCTTTTTCCTGTCTCCTTTTTTTCTTTTTCTTTCTTTCTTTCTTGGAGATTAACTCTCTTTGTACATAAATCAGGACAGAGCTCCTGTAGATGCCCAAAAATGGGGATGACTAGATGATCATCTGTATTCCAGCATCACATGTGTCCAAAGTGTCAGCCATACACTCTGACTCACCTACTTCCTGGATTTGGGTGGTGCTTTTTGAGAACTCTGCATTAAGTCTCTAAAGATAAGTGCTGTCACATCCTTGAGCTTCTAAGGAGAGGTCTGCTTCCAGAAATATTTGCAAACAAAGGCCCCAAACTGGGAGAACCTCAGGCAGAAAACCACACCTATGTATAAGAATTTGTCATTAAATACAAAGGTGTGACTCTTCAAGGAACTAAGATTTACCTTTGTTGCAGTCTCTAATCTCTTATTCTCCAGAGCAGAGTGCACAGATTAGTTTTCCATAAACAAAACCAGTTCATTAATGTTATATTTATTACAGCAGCCAGTTGCAGGGTTTTTTCCCATGAATTAGGCAATGGTTGGCTTGAGAATAAGAAGGCATAGTGATTAAGAGCCCTGACACCAGAACTGAACTCCTGGGTGTAGAATCCTAGCAACACCACTTACCTAGTGACCTTGGGCAAGTTAATCCTCTATACCTCAGTTTCCCAGGGGTAAAATGGAAATGACAATAATAGCACCTATCTCATGGGGGTGTTGTGAAGCTAAGTGAGTTAATATTTTAAAGCACTTAACACATGATAAGCCCTATCTAAACACTTACCTTTAAAATTGTTAAATCTTTGAAAAAAGTGCAAAAGACTTCCTAGAGCCAATAATAATGCCTATCGTCTAGTTTTTGAAGATTTACTAAGTGCCAAACACTTTGAAGATATTATTTACAAACCTCACAACAAGGTAGGTCTTACTGTCTCCATTTAACAGATAAGGAAATAGAAGATTAGGGGATCTAATTAAATTGCCTAAGAGCATATACGAGGTAGCAGAGTTGGGAATTCTAATATCATGTGTCTAATTCCAAAGCATGCACCTTTCTGTTGTGCAGCATTGTTTCCTTAAACTTCTTACCCATCTCCTGCATTTATTTATAATCCACTCTATTTTAAGGACGCCTGGGTGGCTCAGTCAGTTAGGTGTCTGACTTCAGCTCAGGTCATGATCTCGCTCTTTGTGAGTTAGAGTCCCAGTCAGGCTCTGTGCAGACAGCTCCGAACCTAGAGTCTGCCTCAGATTCTGTGTCTCCCTTTCTCTCTGTCCCTCCCCTGCTCACGCTCTGTCTCTCTCAAAAATAAACATAAAAAAAAAAAAAAAGTTGTTTTGGGGGGGGCGCCTGGTTGGCTCATTTGGTTAAGCATCCCACTTTGGCTCAAGTCATGATCTCACAGTTCACGAGTTCGAGCCCTGTCTGGCTCTGTGCTGACAGCTCACATTCCGTGTCTCCCTCTCTCTCGGCCCCTCCAGGCTCACTCTTTCTCAAAAATAAATATAAAAAAAATTTTTTTAAGTTTTTTTTTTTTATATCCACCCTATTTTAGAACTGGTCTTCAGAGTCACTTTGGCCATACCCTCTGTCCTATCACAAATAGGTAAATTGAGATTATAAGAAGTTAAGTGGCTTTCCCAAGACTACATAATTATCTAATAACTGTTAAATAGCCATTGAATGCCAACCAAGCATTTGCTGATAAGGAAAGTTATGTACATTGCTTATCAGAGTGACTTTTCACATTGCAAGCAATCAACCCTAGCTATTTTTATCATTGTTCATTTGTTCATTCATTCATTTAACAAGCTTTTATTAGGCATTTCTTACAAATCAGGTACCTGGGAATAAAACAATGAACAAGATAGGATTCCTTTTGAAGCTCACACTAACTGTCCCATCTGGGAGCCACTTAGATATATGTGACTATTGAGCACTTGAAATGTGGCCAGTCCAGATTGCAATCTGCTAATATGCAATATGCTAGTTCAAAAAACACATAGGAATCTGAAGGCATAGTACCAGAAAGTAAGCTAAACTACTTCATTAATAAATTTTATATCAGGTACATGTTGAAATGACAATATGTGGGATATAATGGGTTAAATAAAAATATGAAAATCTTTTCATCTGTTTTTAATGTGGCTAGTAGAAAAGTTAAAACTACATGTGGGTTGTGGTAGGTTTCTATTGAACAGCATCAGTCAAGATGGCAAAAAGAGATAAACACAATAAAATATAAGTGCTATGAGAACAGTCAATAGAATATTCTATGGGGGGGGTGTCTGGGTGGTTCAGTTGGTTAAGCATGTATTTCGACTCAGGTCATGATCTCACAGTTTGTGAGATTGATCCCTGTGTTGGGCTCCATGCTGTCAGCACAGAGGCTCCTTGAGATTCTCTCTCTCCCTCTCTGCCCTTCCCCTGCACTCACACACTCTCTCTCTCTCTCTCTCTCTCTCTCTGTCTCTGCCCCTCCCCTACTCTCTCCCTCAAAATGAAGTTTTTAAAACCTAAAAGGATATTCAATGGGAACTCAGAGGAGCAACTGCCTTGGTGACTTAAGAAAGGCAAGCAGGGGGGCACCTGGGTGGCTCAGTCGGTTGAGCGGCCAACTTCGGCTCAGGTCATGATCTCGCAGTCCGTGAGTTTGAGCCCCGCATCGGGCTCTGTACTGACAGCTCGGAGCCTGGATCCTGTTTCAGATTCTGTGTCTCCTTCTCTCTGACCCTCCCCCATTCATGCTCTGTCTCTCTCTGTCTCAAAAATAAATAAACGTAAAAAAAAAATTTTTTTTTTTTAAAAGAAAGGCAAGCAGGGTTGCTGGAGGGGTTGTGGGAGCAGGGGATGGGCTAAATGGGTAAGGGGCATTAAGGAATCTACTCCTGAAATCATTGTTGCACTATATGCTAACTAACTTGGATGTAAATAAATAAATAAATAGAAAAATAAGTAGGTTCCAGGCTCTGAGCTGTCAGCACAGAGCCTGACGTGGGGCTGGAACTCATGGACTGCGAGATTGTGACCTGAACTGAAGTCGGAGGCTTTAACTGGGCCACCCAGGCGTCCTCTCTGTAACGCTTTTTTTTTTTTTTACATATTTATTACTTATTTATGTGACTATGTTTAAAATATTTGCTAGGGATGAGAAAAGAATAAATTATTAAATTCATATTTAATTATTGGTCCACTAATGAATTTTATTTTTCTAGAACTATATCTTACTCTCACAAACCTTGAAGGATAAAAAGTCTTGTGCTAAGGTGAGAGTGAAGAATCTTCATCTAGCCAGTTAGAGCAGAAATCTGGTCCCTGAGGGGAGAGGTCAGTGCACAGACTGACAGGTATGAAGTCTGATAATATAAAGTTTAGGGAAGGATGTGAAGAAATAAGAACTCTTTCATTAATTGCTTATAAATTAGTACATTGCATTTTGAAAAGCAATTGGCAGTTTGTAATAAAATTGAAAATGGAGATTTCATAGAACTCAGCCTTTGGATTTCTCTGTCCCCGAACAGTGCTTTGCAAAGCCAAACTCAAGCACCCCAGGCATGTACAGGAGGAAAATAGAAGAGCTTCTTATTGCATATATATTTTTAATGTATTTATTTAAAAATGAAAAAGAAATTGAGCTTTACTAAAATTTAGTGTAAGGATTGAAGCTGGTGCCTTCATTCAGGGTGAATTTCAGAAGTCATATGGATTATGGATGCTGACAATTCCCAAATGTAACATCCAGGCTTATCTTCTCCCCTGAACTCTGCCTACTATGTATCTTTACTTGAAAGTATATGATTACATGAAAAAGATGGGAAGAGTAGGAAGTTAATAAATTTGTAAATAAAATAGATGTATCAAGGGGCGCCTGGGTGGCTCAGTCGATTGAGCATCCAACTCTTGATTTCGGCTCAGGTCATGATCTCACGGTTCATAGAATCGAGCCCTGTGTCAGGCTCTGTGCTGACAGTACAGAAGCCTGTTTAGGATTCTCTCTCCCTCTCTCTCTTCCTCTCCCCCACTCTCTTGCGTGCGCGCTTGTGCTCTCTCTCTCAAACTTTAAAAACTTTTTTTAAAAAGAGATTGCATTATATGCACTTTATTTAGGTTTATTAAGGTAAATGACAAAATTCAAGTGACTGTTCTCTCACTACCATGGGCACAGCACAGAAATGGGGACCAGAATGGAAGGGAAACTGAGTCGAGGCATTGAGACCCTGACTAGGATCAGACCCTAGAGAAGAGGAATGTAAGGAGGGATTAACTGCTCATCCCCAGTGTAAAGGGAAGGAAATATCCCACCCTCTACCTAGTCCTGGGGAGAATACACACAAGTCAGGCACACAGTCTAAATACAGGCGTGTCTGTAGTAATAAAACAAAAATTCTGCCAGTCAAAAATTACTCATCCCGTTTCTTTACAGTCACGTGTTTAGACTGTAATAATCACACAAAAAACTATGGGTGATAAAGTTTGGACAACAAAGAGGAAACAAATATTTGTAAACCTTAGTTTTCATTCTGGCTTATTACATAATAAAATGCTCTGCATTCTTTTGGTTGACTCATTAACACATTATAGTTTTCAATACACAGGGTTTGGTGAGCTTTGAGTGGTAAAAAGCTCTCCATTGCAATAGTTACTAAAATTTATTGACAACCAGGTTAGAGTAATGTTGGCCAGAAGAACTTGAAGTTCAAGGCGAAGTCTTAGAAGTTAGTTGTATTATGTTGTATTATCAGGGAGAGAATCATGTTCTTTCTTTCAGGTTTCAGTAAAAACCTGGTGGAAGCTAGATTTTAGAGTAATTGTTTAATGGTATTGTACCCTAATGTTTCCAGAATACAGGCACAGCTCTTACTTAATAAAAACATCAAAGGGCCTGAGGGAATCTCACTTTTGATTTTTTTTTTAAGTTTATTTATTTTGAAAGCGAGAGAGAGCAGTGAGAGCGCCCACGCAAGTGAGGGAGGGGCAGAGAAAAGGAGACACAGAATCCCAAGCAGGCTCCATATCAGTCCAGAGCCCAATGCGGGGCTCAGCTCATGAACTGTGAGCTCCTGAGCTGAGATCAAGAGTTAGACACTCAACCTACTGCACCACCCAGGCACCCCGGGAATTTTACTTTTGCAACTGGTATTCATAATATTCAAGAAAGTAACAGGGATGCTAAGGTATCAGAAATAGGTTTTATTGTATAAAGCAAGCATGATGTTACTGGAGGTCTGCTAGGAGAGCTGGCTGCCAGGAGGCCTAATGGACTGGAACAACAATGTGGATAAAAGGACGGAGGTGTGTAGGAGTTAGAGGGGGAACCCATCAGATCGTAGGCTCCGAATTTGAGATTTGCTAGTCCAGAAAGTATAGTTTGGACCTTGGGAGGAGCACGTTCTCAGTGAGAGATTTATAACTAAATTTTCTGAGGTTGATGCAATTGGCCTGGATGCCAGTTGATTGATTTATAATTAGGGGATATATATTTCTTGTCACAGTATGCTCATTTGACCTCTTCAGAGCTTTCCTTTTCACAGGACCACGGTCCCCTCTAGGCTGAGTCAGCAATCCAAAAGTTGTTGGGTAAACAGAGAATTCTTACCCAGACCTGAGGCGAGTTTCAGCCCACTCAGGCCTGGAGAAATATTCCTGACCAACGGAAGAACATTTTCCTTATATTAGACACTCTGTCAGATTTTGCTTTTCTGAATCTAATTATATTTTTGGAATAATTTTAGATATACTAAAAAGTTGCAAGGTTAGTACTGAGGGTTACCTTCATTCATCTAGTGCCCCCTAATGTTAACATCTTACATAATCGTGGTACATTTGTCAAAACTAAGAAACTCACATTAGTATAATGCTATTAACCATGGACTTTATTCCAATCCTACCAGTTTTTCCATTAATGTCATTTTTCTATTCAAGGATCCAATCCAGGATCCCACACTGCATTTAGTTACCATATTTTGCTTAATCCTCTCCAATCTTGCACAGTTTCTCAGTCTTTCCTTGTCCTTTGTGACATTGACATTTTTGAGGAGTACAGGTCAGATATTGTGTAGAATGTCCTTCAGTTTGGGTTTCTCTTATGATCACACTAGATTATTAAGTTTGGAGGAAGCTTACAACAAAGGTGAAGTGCTTTTTCTTCCCATCATATCAGGAGATATATGATATCAATGTAACTTATCACTGATAATGTTAACCTTACCCACTTGTTTAAGATGGTACTTGCCAGTTTTCTCCACTTGGAATTACTGTTTTTCTTTCCTCTATTCCGTGCTTTGGAAGCAAGTCACCAAGTCTAGCCCACCCCCAAGGAAAGGGAGAATCAGCTCAACTTCCTGGAGAGGGGAGTAGCTACAAATATTGTCTTGAATTCTTCTGTAAAGAAAATTTGATTCTTCTCTGGCACTTACCTACCTACTTATTTATTCAATTGTTTATATTAGTATGGACTCATGGATATTTATTCTTTGGATTATAATAGAATACTATTATTACTTTGTGGTTCAAATTGTTCCAACTTTGGCCAAATTCTTCCAGATTTGAGAGCTCTTTCAGGTTACTTCCTGTGTCCTTTTGTTGGAGAATGTTATTTAGGAACCAAGATTTGGGTGCTGGACGTGCTCATTGCTACTGAGTTGCCACTGCTTCCAGGTCTACTCAATGAACAGAGCTAGCAAATAAGTGTGTGTTTGTTTACATACACACAGATATTAACCCATATAAACACATATCTATATTTGTTTCTGTATCTATATGAATATATATTAAAATGAACATGAGTTCATATAGACATCTCCAATTCTAATATAGCACTACAGAATTCATTCTAGCCTTCTCTCCTTGATTGTTTCTTAATTTCTTTCTTTAAAGTGAGAAATCTGGCTCCCGTTGTCTTTAATTTATTTATTTTATCCTAGTAGATAAATAAAGCAGTTTCAGAAATGCTGACCCTTACCAACTATAGTGTTTATATCTGTCCTTTTTGTCTTTAGCCTTAAAGTATCCAGTCCAAATATGGTTTTCCAAAGTTCCTTAGGTCAGCTTCTGTTTTCCCCACTTCCTTCAGTGAGGTTATATCATATATTTGTAATACAATCAGATTCATTTGTCACTGCATTCCATCCTGAGATCCTTGGATATCCTGTTGACTTTTTTTTTATTTGCATGTAAAAAAGTTCACTATTTGTGATGTATAATTTTGTGGGTTTTGACAAATGCATTAAGTCATAGGTCTACAACCATAGTATCATATAGAATAGTTCCATCATCCTAGAAACTCCCTTGTGCAGCCCCTTTGCAGTCTGAACTACTTTAAAATACTAAGTTTCTTCTATTGATTCATTCATTTAAAGGACACAGCTGTCCTTAGAGTGCTGGAGACATTTTGCTAGCTTCTCATATGTGCTGAGTTGATAAGTTTAGGATTCAGAGGTCAGCATTCTTTCTGATCTCTAAGAATTTGGAAAGCTCCTCACTGCTGCTCACTCTGGCCATGTATTAACTAAATAGCTCATAAAACTGTAGTGACCAAAAACTTGCTTCCAAGAGACTCATTTTGGACTGTTCCATCTCTCTTGTAATATGAGTAAGATATGAAAAACCTTATTGGAAAGCAACGATATGTATCTAATCTATTACTTACAGTTGGTGAGGACTTTGTATTTATGTAATGAGCAACTCCCAGAGCAGTCTGTAAGGGTGCTGCTTGTTCGACACGAGAATCCTGCCTTCAAATTTCAAAAATGTTTCACTCAGTTTAGTTATCTGTCTGTAAGGACTCTGTACCTTTCTGGGCCAGCATCAGACCCTTTTAGACTTCTGAGAGTATGTGAAGCTATGGATCTCTCCCCCAGAAAAATTCATGAACCCTCTCCCCTAACCTGAAGATAGGGGACCCGACAGGGGTCCATGGATTCCAGATTAAGAATCTAGATCTGAACACTATAAGGCAAGTTGTTGAACATAACAAAGGATTTGCTGATAATAAATGAGTGTATTCTACTATAGAATTAAATGTACACATATACATTGTGATGGTTAATTTTATGTGTCACCTTGGCTAGGCTGTAGTACATAATTGTTTGGTCAAAACACTAGTCTAGATGTTCTGTAAGGGTATTTTTTAGATATGATTAATATTTAACTTAGTAGACTTTGGATAAACCAGCTTACCATTGGGGAGCCTAGGTGGTTCAGTAGGTTAAGCATCCAACTTTTGGTTTCGGCTCAGGTCATGATCACACAGTTCATGGGATCGAGCCCATCATGCATCAGGCTCAATCTCTCTCTCTCTCTCTCTCTCTCTCTGTCTCTCTCTCTCTCTGCCCCTCCCCAGCTTGAGCTTTCTCTCTCTCTCTCTCAAAATAAATGAATAAACTAAAAAAACAAAACAAAACAGATTACCCTCTAAAATGTGAGTGTGCCTCATCTAATCAGTTCAAGGTCTTAAGAGCAAAGACTAAGGTTTCCTAATGAAGAAGAAATTGTCCTCAAAACTGTAACATAGGAACCCTGCCTGAGTTTCTAGCTTGCTGCCCTACAGAATTCTCAAAACTGCAACTCAAACTCTTACCTGAATTTCCAGTCTGCCAGCCTACCTTACAGATTTCAGACTTGCCAGCCTACCCTCACTCGCAATTTTATGAGACAGTTCCTTACAAACACATACACAACAGACAGACATAAAACTCCAATGGGTTCTGTTCTCTGGAGAACTGTGGTTAATATATACATCAAAGTATAACAAATACACAGTGAATTTCCACAGAAATATCCAGTTCCCTTCTCACTATGAGAAATGGTAAAAACTCTTACTTAGTGTTTACATATTGCTTCTCTTTTGATCCAGTTCCAGTTCCTCTTGTCTTTGCAAGTCCTGGAGATTTTCTATGCTATGTCTCATGCTGTTCTTATTCTATGTCATTTTGCACTTGGATGTCCCATTGCTGCTATAACAATTAATGACAAACTTTGTGGCTTTAATGATAAATAAACACAAATTTATTATTTTACAGTTCTGGAGATTGAGTCAGATTGGGTGTCAGCAGGGATATGTTGCTTTTGGAGGCTTAAGGGAGAGGATCCATTTCCTTGCCTTTTCTGGTTTTGAGAGGCCACTAGCTTTCGTTGGTTAATGGTCCCATCACATCACTTCACCTTCTGCTTCTGTCATCACATTTCTTACTTTGACTCTGACCCTTCCTACCTCCGTTTTATAAGAACCTTTGTGATTACATTGGGCTTTCCAGGATAATCCAAAATAATCTCCCCATATAATGACAATCTAACTTAATCATATCCAAAAGCAAAACAAAACAAACAAACAAAAAAACCTTTTTGTATATAAGTAACATTCACAGGTTCCAAGGATTAGGAAATGGATATTTTTGAGATACTCTACCATAAATGTCTTTTTTATTCCTAATTTATTTTGTATTTTATGTACTCCTTATTTTTATTCATAAAGTTATTGACAAAGTTCACTTTAAGGACTACTTTGATTAGTTTATTTTTCATAAGTTTATTCTTCTAATTCTCTGTAAAAGTATTTTTCACTTGTTAAACCCCAATTGTTCTCTCTTTTTCTGACTGCATAACTCCGAAGCATTTCTCTGTATACAGCTGAGACCTTTTACTTCTCTCTGAGTTTTATTTTGTCCTTTGTATGGCAGAGGAAGGACAGTCTAACAATTCTTTTGGTAAGAAAAATAAATTATTGATTAGTATTCTAACTGAAAATCAGTTTCCTCTCACTAGATAATGGTGTGTGGATAGGTAGTATGTATACTCAACTGATATTCTCCCCTTCATCTATACCCATAGAACCCTGATTTTGGTTTGGATGGCAATGTGCCAAGCCCCAGAGAATGAGATGAATTATGACTTACCATAATCATACCAGGATTTTTCAACTTCAGCATTATTGATGTTTGGGGCCAGGTACCTGTTTGTTGTGGGGGGTTGTTCTGTGCCTCGTAGAATGGTTAGCAACATCCCTGATCTCTACCCACTAGACGCCAGTAACATCTCTCACAAGTTTCAACAGCCAAAACTATTTCTAGAGATTGCCAGAAAGCAAAAATCACCTTCAGTTGAGAATCGATGTCTTAAGACCAATCGTGACAATCCAGTTCTTTATCAGGGACTTATTTAGGGAAGGCACACGATCTATTTCTGGCAAAATGGAAGAAGTCTGTTTAAGTGTTGTGGCATAAAGAAGAAAAGTTCTGAGGAAGATTTTCCTTTCTGAAAAAAAAGAGAGAGCTAAAAAAATAACAAGGTCCTCAGAGTCCTTTCCCCCACCTTGCAGCCTGGGATGCTGGTATGTATGGATTTGAACTTTGGAGCTGTGGCAGCCATCTTGTGATTTTGAGTACAGCAGAAGAGAAGGATGGGAAGAGCCTGCATCCTTGATGACATAAACTGTGGAGCCAGCCTTGGAACTGACTACCTCTAGATACTAGATAGAATGTCTTTGTTTTGTGCCAGTCCCAGACTGTCCGTAATCAGTGTTGTGGCTGAATGGGCCCTTGTGCTTTTTATGATTGCAAGATGGCTTTCAGCAATAATCATCAAGAAACTTTGTAAAAATGAAGGCTGAGCACCTACAGGACCTGTAAATTACATAGCACACATGGCACCACACAGCAAGGTTGTAGGCAGATAGACTGAGTGCACACTGGCCTGGGGCTCTGCTTTATTGGAGTTGAGGGCCGGGGCCTAGGCTTTCATGGGCTCACTATTAAATGGTGAATTTAAAACATAAGAGCAGGGATTTAAAGCACGGGAAGAGGAAAAACAAGTGGCCCAAAAGGTCAGTTATGGGAATCTACCAAGATTTTTGAAACAAAGGCGCCTTGGTACAGGGAAGGAGCCTGGTGGTTTCTGTATTTGTGTGTCTGACCTGTGTTTGAGATAGCCCTCTTTGAAGTGGGTGTCTCTTTGTAATGGTTGTCTCAGCAGTCAAAGCTTAAGTCAGGCACTTGTATTACAAAAAAGGGGGGGATATCAGGGGGCTTCACTACAGTTTTTGTTTGAAACATTTTTAGAGATTTTGTTATTTGTGGCCAAAAGCATCCTAACTGATAGAATTAAAATATGGTAGAAATAGAAAAACACATTAAACATTCTCCCCTTCCTAGTGACATACTGGAATGGTGAAAGTTTAGAGGGATGGGGGAATGTTTAAGAAGAAACATCTATAACTGTTTAAAATACTATGCAAGTTAGGTACTAAGGAACAGAATAAAAATTTCACGATACTTTACACCTAAAGAAAATTTACTAAGAATATTAATTTAATAAAGCAAAAGCTTGAACACGATATAAAATGACCATAGGAGACAGAAAAAGGAGATTTCAGAGTTAAGAAGACAATATAAGGACCAAAATAACACCAACTTTCACCTAACAAATTAATATAAAATATGAAGAAACAACAGGCGCAACTGAAATGAGATTTCTAACGCAAGAGAAGGCCTAATTAATCACTACAATGGAAGAGGAAAAGAAAACAAATGTTAAAGCATTGTAGAGAACCTTGTCCAATTAATATCCCTAAAAGAGTGAGCCTAAAATGTGCAGCAGGAGGGAAAAAAAAGTATTAAAAGAAACTAGATCTGCAAACTAAAAGGCGATCTTGTTTCTGAAAAAAAGTGAAATGAGTGATTGAACTGAGATGAAACATGTCAAATTCAGTTAAATTTCAAGGATTAAACAGTGTTCTTCAGGCATCCACACAGAAAAAGAAGGTGATCTGTAATGGGAAATTTGGATTATGCTTTGATTCTTTCACAGCAATATTCAGTGCCAGAAGATAGAGCAACGCCTAGAAAGTTGAAATAGAAGACAAGAATACTACACAGGCAAGTTGTTTGCATATAAGGAAGCATATTTATACTCCTAAGCATAAAGAAACTTAGAAATCACTGTATCCAGGAGTCCTAGAAAAAAATTACTTTCAATAAAATCCATATATCCATGAAATTTAAGTATAGTGAAGGTAAGATAAAAGGACTGGAGATAAACAATGAGTACATTTAAATACATAAATAGCTGCGATATCAAACATAATCTAAAATGGTGTTCACCAAATAGTTTGATGTTTATTTCTAGGTGATAGGATTTTATTTTTTTAATTTATTGATATGTTGCTCTGTTGCTTGAATGCTTTTCAAGGAATATGCTATATTTCCATTTCACAAACACTAAATTAGTCTAAAAATAAATTTATGATATGGCTTAAGTAGATTACCTCTAGAAAATTCAGGTATGGGTAAATGTTATCTAGGACAAAATGTGTTGGCTTGATATTTATCTCTTAAATATTTATTACCTTATTCATTAGAATCCATCTTTGTATATAGTATTTTGTATTATAACCCAGAAGGGTAGAATTATTTAGCACAAAGCAGTCTTTCATTTTCTTGGCCTTAGTTCTATTGCTAAGGGTTTTACAAAACTCTCTAAAGAAAGAGAAGAGGAAGGAATGCTTCCCAACTCATTCTGTGAGGCCAGTATCAGCCTAATCTCAAAACCAAAGACATCACAAGGAAAAAATGAAAGAACAGACTAATATCCCTCATGAATATAGTCCAAAAAAAAATCCTCAGTAAAATACTAGCTGCATGTTTGTGAATTTGCAAGCACATCCAGTAGCATATAAGATTATATTCCATGAGCAAGTGGGACCTATCCCAAGAATGCAAGGTTGGTTTAACATCTACAAATCAATGTAATATACCAAATTAATACAATAAAGTTAAAAAGAAAAAACCCACATGATCATCTCAATATTTCTTTTTTTTAAATTTTTTTAATGTTTATTTTCAAGAGACAGAGAGACAGAGAGACAGAGTGTGAGCAGGGGAGGGGCATAGAGAGAGAGGGAGACACAGAATCAGAAACAGGCTCCAGACTCCGAGCTGTCAGCACAGAGACCGACTCAGGGCTTGAACTCACGAACCGTGAGATCATGACTGAGCTGAACTCAGATGCTTAACCGACTGAGCCACTCACAACAAACTAAGATAGAAAGGAAATTGCCTCAATTTGATAAGACCACAGCTAACATCATACTTAATGGTGAAAGATTTAAAGCTTTCTCCTGAGATCAGGAATAATAAGATGTTTGCTCTTGCCACTTCTATTCAACATAGTGCTAGAGAGTCTAATCAGGGCAATTAAGCAAAAAATATAAATAAATGGCATCCAAATTGGAAAGGAAGAAGTAATACTACTTATACTTTCAGGGAACATAATCCTGTATATAGAAAAACCTAAGGAATCCATTAAAACTAGAAATGAATTAATTTACTGAAGTTTCATCATGCCAAATCAATGTACAAATATCAGTTGAGTACAGTCAGAAAAATAAGAAAAAAAAATCTGTTTGTGATAGCATCAAAAATACTTAGAAATAATTTTTTTAATTATTAAATTTTTGAAAGAACTTAAAGAAGACCGAATAAATGCAGAGATGTGTTCACAGATTGGAAAATTTAACATTGTTAGGATGGCAATACTCTTCAAATTGACCTACAGATTCAGTGCAATCCCTATCAAAATCCTAGGAGTTTTTCTTTTGCAGAAATTGACAAGTTAATCCTACAATTCTACATGGAATAGCAAGGGACCAAGAATAGCAAAAATAACTTTGAAAAAGGTCACAGTTGGAGGACAAACACTACAAAGCTTCAGTAATCAAGACAGTGTGATACTGGCATAAAGATAGCAATATGGGTTAATGAAACTGAATTGAGAGTCCAGAAATAAACCCTTATATATACAGTCATTTGATTTTCAACAAGGCTACCAAAACAAGTCAATGGGGAAAAAATAATCTGTTTTTACAGATGATGCTGGGACAACTAGATATACGCAAAAGAGTGTACACATCCTTACACAAAAGAGTGAATTTGGACCCCCACCTCACACCACATACAAAAGTTAATTCAAAATGAATCAAAGACGTAAATGTAAAAGCTGAAACTATTAAACTCTTAGAAGACAACATGAGTGTAAGGTTTTATTATTTTGGATTAGCCAATGATTTCTTAGATACACCACCCAAAGCACAAGCAAACAAATAAAAAATAGATATATTGAACTTCATCAAAATTAAAAACATCTGTGCTTCATTGTCAAGAAAGTGAAATAACAAGCCAAATGGAAGAAATATTTGCAACTCATAGATAAGACACCAGTATTCAGAATACATAAATACAGAATACAGGTGGTTTTCTGCTCAGGTCATGACTTCGCGGTTTGTGGGTTCAAGCCCCGCATCAGGCTCTGCACTGCCACTGGTTGGGATTCCCTCTCCCTCCCTCTCTGCCCCTCCTCTTCTTGAGCTCTCTCAAAATAAAAATAAATGTTAAAAAAAGATAATCCAATTAAAATATGAGCATATAGACATTTCTCCAGAGAAGTTACACAAATGGCCAGTAAGCACATGAAAAGATGCCCAGCATCATCAGCCATTAGGGAAATGTAAATCTAAACCACAATGAAGGGTGCCTGGGTGGCTCAGTCAGTTAAGCGTCTGACTTCGGCTTGGGTCATGATCTCACAGTTCATGGGTTCAAGCCCTGCATGGGGCTCTATGCTGACAGCTCAGAGCATGGAGCCTGCTTCAGATTCCATGTTTCCCTCTCTCTCTGCTCCTCTCCTGCTCACAGTCTGTCTCTCTCTCTCTCTCAAAAATAAAATAAGCGTTAAAAGAAAAAATTTTAAACCACAATGAGATACCATTTCACACTCACTAGAATGATTGAAATATAAATAATAATGGACAAGTGTTGTTGAGGATGTAGAATGGAACCCTCATATTTTGTAGATGGTGCAGCCACTCTGAAAAACAGTGTGTCAGTTTCTCAAAATATTATCCATAGAAGTACCATTTGACACAGTAATTGTATACCATAGATACCAAATAGAATTGAAAATATGCTGATACAAAAATTTGTACATGATTTTTATAGCAGCAATATTCATAATTGCCAAAAAGTGGAAACAACCCAAATATCTATCAATTATGAGAAGATAAATTGTGATGTATCCATACAATGGCATATTATTTAGCCATAAAAGGAAGTAAGTACTGATACATGTTACAGTGTGGATGGACCTCAAAAAGATTATGCTAGGTAAAAGAAGCTAGACACACAATGTCACATACTATATGATTCCATTTGTGTGAAATGTCTAGAATAAGCAAATTCACAGAGATTGAAAGTTAAATTAGTAATTTTCAAGAGTTGAGAGAAGGGGAGAATGGGAAGTAACTGATGAAAATATTCTGTATTTCATAGTAATGATAGTTGTACAATTTTGTGACTATACAACGACCATTGAATTGTATTCCTTAAAAGGATGACTTTTATGGCATGTGAATTATATCTTTTTTTAAAAATATAATTTATTGTCAAATCGGTTTCCATACAACACCCAGTGCTCATCCCAACAAGTGCACTCCTCAATGCCCATCACCCACTTTCCCCTCTCCCCCACCCCCCATTAACCCTCAGTTTGTTCTCAGTATATAAGTCTCTTATGGTTTGCCTCTCTCTCTCTCTCTCTCTCTCTCTCTCTCTCTCTGTAACTTTCCTCCCCCTCCCCTCCCCCCATGGTCTTTTGTTAATTTTCTCAAGATCCACATATGAGTGAAAACATATGGTATCTGTCTTTCTGTGACTGACTCATCTCACTTAGCATAATACCCTCCAGTTCCATCCATGTTGCTGCAAATGGCCAGATTTCATTCTTTCTCATTGCCAAGTAGAATTCCATTGTATATATAAACCACATCTTCTTTATCCATTTGTCAGTTGGTGGACATTTAGGCTCTTTCCATAATTTAGCTATTGTTGAAAGTGCTGCTATAAACATTGGGGTACAAGTGCCCCTGTGCATCAGCACTCCTATATCCCTTGGGTAAATTCCTAGCAGTGCTATTGCTGGGTCATAGGGTATTTCTATTTTTAATTTTTTGAGGAACCACCACACTGTTTTCCAGAGTGACTGCACTAGTTTGCATTCCCACCAACAGTGCAAGAGGGTTCCTGTATCTCCACATCCTCTCCAGCATCTGTTGTTTCCTGAGTTGTTAACTTTAGCCACTCTGACCAGTGTGAGGTGTTATCTCGTTGTGGTTTTGATTTGTATTTACCCGATGAAGAGTGATGTTGAGCATCTTTTCATCTGTCTGTTGGCCATCTGGATGTCTTCTTTGGAAAAGTGTCTATTCATGTCTTCTGCCCATTTCTTCACTGGATTATTTGTTTTTCAGGTGTGGAGTTTGGTGAGTTCTTTATAGATTTTGGATACTAGCCCTTTATCCGGAATGTCATTTGCAAATATCTTTTCCCATTCCATCAGTTGCCTTTTAGTTTTGTTGATTGTTTCCTTTGCAGTGGAGCAGGAGGGCCCATGTATATTGCCCCTGCTTGGGCTGATCTCTGAGCAATACCAGGCTAAGACATTAACTGAGAAAGGAAATAGCTATAATATTATGACCCTTTCCCTTTTGTTTTGGAAAACTGGAGCTGGTGTATTGAATTAAGAACATTCAGAAAATGACCTGCTGCATGAGGGGGCACAATCCACCCACAGGAGTCAGCACATAGCTCCTCAAGCATTGGAGTTCCAATTTTGGGCAAGTAAAATACCCCAGGGTTGTTTTCACTGAAGAAGCAGGTTTAGTACACTCACAAAAGAAGTAAAGCGCTAAGATTTGTTACTTATAAATCCCAGAAATGGGAGTGGGTGTGCAATGAGCTAGGGGAAGGGCAGTCCTCTGTGTCAGGTCATGAACGAGCAGGAAATAGAATAGGGTAGCATGCACCTATTACTCACTAATGTGGCTGGGGCAGAGGTCACCAACTTTTCACAGCCTTAATAACTGTGGTTATTTTATTTGTTTATTTCTAAGTGATGATTTATTTATTTATAGTGAGCATGAGTGAGAGAGAGTGGCAGAGAGAAAGGGAAAGAGAGAATCCCAAGCAGGCTTCACACTCAGTGTGGAGCCCAACACAGGGCTTGATCCCACGACCCTGGGATCATGACCTGAGCTGAAACCAAGAGTTGGACGCTCAACCAAATGAGCCACCCAGGCACCCCACTAGGTGGTTATTTTAAAAGGTGCTCTGGGGACGGCAAAATGGGAATTTATGGTGGGAATCCTAAACTCAAGTCCTTATCTAAATGTTCAGACTCAGTGTGAGTAAGGTCATCGTACCGTAAAATGCCTAGGTAGCAACTTAGAAAAACAAAATTTATTTTTCTCATCACACCTTCCCATGTGGAAAAAGTTCCAAGAGAAAGCTGACAGAAAAGACCAAAGTATCCAGAAGAAAATACCCCCTGAAGAAGGAAGTTTGGAGTATTTCCAGAAGTTTTGATAATTTCTGTAGGATACAGACAAAGGAAAATACGGAAAAGCACTGTCTTTCTCAGCAATATGCCTCAGCTGTGTTGGTTGCAAGGAACAGAGAATCATTCAAAAATAACATTTATGGGGTAGCTGGGGTAATGGTACTCACAGGAATAAAAGATAGGGATCTAGGACATGTGGGAAGGTCTGTGGGAACCCCTGGAAGGACAAAAAGCCATGTTGTTGGGCAGCGGACAGTTCTTGTTTGGGCTTCCCGATATTCATCGTTTCAACCTTCTTTGTGGCCCAATTACCTTTTGCCCCTATCACCTCTTCCACTTAATTTGATAGAACCATTATGTGGGACTTGGCTTGTGACACAAGCTAGGAGGGCAGGCCTTTGACCCAAGCTAAACTAGGGCATTGTATATTCCCCTCCACCCTGGAATGTGAATCTCTAACACAGGGGAAAGCACACTAAAGCTATCAATGATCAAGTTTTACTCTGTCTGTACTACACATTCTGACCAGACCTTTCTTGCTACTGAGACCACTGTTGTCTCCAGGGATGTCTTGGTTCTCAGGCATGACTCACCCACCTCTAGTCAGTTGGATTCTAATCCCAATGCCTTTTGAATAAATTCTCTTCTGCTAAGGTTGGAGCTGTTTTCTGCAGCTTGCCACAGAAAGATTCACTCATGAGTGGCAGAAGCCATGGTAGGGCTGGATTCCATAGGGCCAGATGGTCCAAAATAGCTCTAGGGCCTTCAGGAGTAGAAATTCAACAATTATCTGTCTAATGTGACATGACTGACTACTCTCTGCCTATCGGCTACTCTGTGGATCTCTTTCTCTGTCTACTATCCATTGATCTCCTCACTCTTTATCTTTTTTCCAGCTTGCATTTTCAGATTACTCAAAATTTCATTTGTTCTCTTCAACATATTCTTGGCCCACATAGCAGAAGAAAATCTTTCCTCTACCCTCTTATGTTCTGTAGCTGGACCTGAGAGTTAAACTGACATAAGAGGGAGGGAACCACAGGAGACTCTTAAATACAGAGAACAAACTGAGGGGGGATCAGAGGGTGGGGAAGAGGTGAAAATGAGTGATGGGCATTGAGGAGGGATGAGTACTGGGTAAGTTTCATGTAAGCCAATTTGACAATAAATTGTATAAAAAAATAAAAAATAAAAATTTTCTAGAACACCTCAAAAATTAATTAATTAATTAATTAACTGGCATAAGATCAAACAGGAGAGAAGTAAAAAGTTTTCATTTAATATTTTTACATGCACTTGGAGCCTTTATAGGAAAACCAAAGACCGAAGTAGCGGTTTAGTACCAACAGCTTATATACTTTAAAAAACAAACAAAGAATTATAAATTTGTGAAGTGACAAGACAAAGAAAAGTTTACTCTTTCAGGAGTGGTAGTTTGCAAGGAAGTGACTAGGATATACAGGGAAACTAATAGAAGCTAAGGGTTATTTCAGTAGGTTTGTTTGTACATATCCATCTTGGCATTGACTCCTAGTGTCTGATGGTGACACTCTTCTTCTCTTCCTAGTAGAGTACCTTTCTAAAGAGAAAATTTCTGATCTGCTTTTAGGTAGGAAAGGGGAGATCAGAGAGCCTTTCCTTAATCTGTTGTTTCTCAGCTGCCTTCAGCTCAAAATCATCAGTACACAAAAGTGGCCTATTTTGGGTTGGCATGTTCTTATCCTCTCAGAGATCAGAATTTTGAGCATCTGCTCTCATCTTTAACTTGCTGAATCTCTCTCTCTCTCTTTTTAAAATGTTTATTTATTTAGTTAGTTAGTTAGTTAGTTTGAGAGAGAGGGGTGTGCAGGGGAGGGGCACAGAGAGACAGAGAGGGAGACACAGATTCCGAAGCAGGCTCCAGGATCTGAGCTGTCAGCACAGAGCCCGACATGGGGCTCAAACTCACAAACTGTGAGATCATGACCTGAACCAAAGTAGGACACTCAACCGACTGAGCCACACAGGTGCCTCAACTTGCTGAATCTTTCAAATATTCTGCCATTAAACTCCTGTGACTATGAATCTGTTTGCCACAGCTCATTACCTAATAATCTAGAGTGCCACATGGACCCAGGACTAGGGTGAAGCAAGCAAAGTGCCCAGGGTGTAAAATTTCAGAAGATTTTCAACTCTATGTACCAACCATGCACTTGCATAACCCTGAGAGGGAGCACCTCCTGAAATGTTGCATCCTGGGTGCCTTGCTTGCTTTACCCTAGTGCTGGCTCTGCACTTCCTTGGTACAGTGTTTAGAAGCTGTGAGTTATCCTACCCCCCAGGTAAGGGCAGCCCAATTCTTTGTTAGAGTATGCTTGAACAAATTTCTCCTCCCTAGGCTTCCATTCGTCAATTTCCATTCGTCCGCTTCCAAAAGCAAGCTGTGTTTCCATCCTGGATGGCAGGAAGTGCTTGCAATATATAAAGTAAAAATTTAACTGCACTCATTTTTTTATAAGATTCAATCTTCAGTAAGCAAACCCTTACTTCAGGTAAGGTAAAGCATTTCATGCCATTTCACTGCACAGGACATGAGCCAGCCTATGTGTTGGTGGTTTTTCAATTAGGGGCACGACTGGCCTCAGTTAGCAGAGAATATGGGGAGAAGTGGTCACATGATACAAAACAGGGTTACTCGATCCATATGGACCATTGATAGGGCTGGGAACATGGCACATATGTTAAATGCTCTCTCTCGTATCCAACATCGTTACATGTAAGTCACAGCCACAACAAGGAGCTTGGTGGAACAGACACAGAGAATGACACAGTGTGCTGAGTTGTTGTAAAACCTCTCCCTGTCCCTCCATAAACAGTAGTACAGGCAGCAACCCAAGTTCCTCACTGGGGTTTCTCCTTCTCCAGGGTAGCACCGTGTGTGTGCCATAGGCTGTACTGCAGGAGGAGTGAGTGTCCAAAGAGCAGAACAGAGCAGGTGAAACAGGGAGTTCACTAAATCGTGAGGGAGTGTAGAGGTGTTTGGTCATTTGGCAGGAGTGAGGTGACTGGTTCTCCAGCGCTAGCAATATAGCCCTTCATCTGGTCCTTTGAGTTTCCTTTGTGCCTGCAAAGAAGAAAGGGGGACAAGCTGTTCTATGGACGCATCTGGCTTAGAACCAGGTTTAGCAGGACTTTATTTTACAATTTATTTTACTTTGTTTTGTTTTTAAGCTTGAACAGATGACAACGGACAAGAGCCAGAGGATGGACTTTGCAATTCTTTCCTTTTACCTCCACCTCCAGGAAGATTTTTCGTTTGTGGGGTTTGTTTTCTCTATTTCAATCCTTGTCTAATTATTATATGTCTGAAGTACCCTTCTCTGAAATAGTGGCTTCCTAATCTGGCTTCAACTCCGTTTTTGAGAAACAAATTTCACTTTTTAGAAAGACCTTTAGAAACTTTCTAATTTTATCTTGAGAGTAGGGTGGAGGGAGCTTGTGCCTTATATTGCCATAGATATTGTGAGGACTTGTGAAGACTACTAAATCTGGGGATTTTACTAAAATCTGGGGATCTCCTCTCCAACTCACTTTACTTCATAGTATAGAACTTGGTAAACCTGATACTTCTGCTCAAAACATAAGTTGAAAACCAGATCCACAAGTCAAATTTTATCATATTGCTTATATTTAAGACTTGGATTCTGATGGGAGCATGGAATGAGAAAACCCACCATTCATTGAATATAAACTGTGTTCTAGGCACTAACACGTGTTACCCAATCCACACAAAGCTCATTGTAGTAAATACGATTGTTTCTATAGATGAGAAAAAAAATGAAATTCAGAGAAGTTGAGTAACTTATTTCCTAAACCTGAGGTCACCCAATGGGTAGGAGGCAAAGTAAAATTCAAATTCTGATCCATTTTGCTCTTAACTGTATTTTTCTTTTGCATCCCTTCAGATGATGACTAGAATATAGTTGTACATTGCTTATAAAAATTTTTTTGCCCTTATGTTCATACTCTTTTTGTTAAATGCTTGAAGAACTCCAGTTATATGTTAAAGCCTCTTTGTATTTCTGCCATTTCACAAATATTTGTGCCTTTCTTTCCTTAAGAAATTACTTTCTTGGGATGTAGTCTATATATATACAATGTAGTATTACTCAGCAATCAAAAAGAATGAAATATTTCCATTTGCAACTATGTGGATGGAGCTAGAGGGTATTATTCTAAGTGAAATTAACCAGTCAGAGAAAGACAAATATCATATGACTTCACTCATATGAGGAATTTAAGATACAAAACAGATGAACATAAGGGAAGGGAAGCAAAAACAATATAGAAACAAGGAGAGGGACAAAGCATAAGAGACTCTTAAATACGGAGAACAAACTGAGGGTTGCTGGAGGGGTTGTGGGTGGGGGTATGGGCTAAATGGGTAAGGGACGTTGGGAGGACACTTGTTGGGATGAACACTGAGTGTTATACATAGGGGATGAATCACTGGAATCTACTCCTGAAATCATTATAGCACTAAATGCTAACTTGGATGTAAATTAAAAAATAAATACATTTAAAAAAAAAATTTTAATGACTTTCTTTGATGATACCACTATGCCATTTTTTGACATGTTAAAAATTTAAGTGGGAGATTTAACTCAATTTCTCCAGCACTACAATGCCTTTGGTTAAACATCCTACTACAAAAATTGCTATCTGGTTATCTTCCAGGGTAACACATATAGAGTTGGGGTTCCCTTGTCGATTCTTCTTTTTCACCATTTATTGGAGTCCACCAAGGCTTAATGCTCAGCCCTCTTTTCTATCTACCTTCTTTCCCCAGATTATCTCAGCCAGTCTCATTATTTTAAATGGCATTTATATGTCGATGACCCCCCAAATTCTTATCTCTAGTCCTCACCTCTACCCCACTCACAAGTCAATAACTTTTCCAACCCTTTCTTTGTAACTCCACTTGGAGAGTATAAACTTTAGTTTTGAATACTGTCTTTCTTTCCCAAACCTGCTTCCCATGTATCTTATAAATGGAAACTCCATTCTGTCAGTTGCTCAGACCAAAATAACCTGTATTAGTTTCCTATTGCTGCTTAACAAATTACCACAAACTTAGTGGCTTAAAACAACAATTTATTCTCTTATAGTTCTGGAAGTCAAAATTCTAAAATCAGTGTGCTCCTTCTGGAGGTTTCTTGTATTCTTGTATTTGTTAGCCTCTAGAAGCAGCCTACATTTCTTGCCTCCTGGTCCATTTCTTGCAACACACTAACACCTTGCTTCCACTGTCATATTTCCTCCTACTCCTCCTCCTACTTTCTGATCTCCTGCCTCCTCTTTATAAGGATCTCATGATTCTATCAGACCCACTCAGATCATACAAAGTAATCTCCCCATTTCAAACTCTCCAATCACATCTGCTGAGTTCCTTTTGCAATATAAGGTAACATTCACTGGCTCCTGGGGGACTACTATTCAGCTGACTACAATCTTTTCCTCACATTGTTCACAGAAATAATTTTTTATGGATTACAGACCCATGTGTTTAAAAAAAAACAACACACATTATCGTTCAAATAGTAAAAGAAAATTTAAGGGAATATATTTATAACCCTTTAAATAGAAAGTCTTTAAATGAGTTTCCAAAATCAGAGGGAATCAGTGAAAAGAGCAAAGTACAAAAATCCAAAATTCTGTCCCTCCACAAAAGCAGTAAGTAAAGTAGCAAAAACTATCAAAACCAACTTTTTCAGAACTCCAGAAACTAATTAAAAGTTTACAGCAACCAGGAAAATGATTAATTAAGGCTAAATAAATAAATAAATAAAACAGCCAAATCTTAGTAAGAGAGCTCTGTGGCATTTTAACTTACTTCCTCCCCATCCTTCATTCCCTACTGCCTGGTTTAGCAACACCCTTCAAGACAACAGCTTCCATTTTGGATATAGGTTTCTAGTACTAGAGGGAGCAAAACAAACTTCATTCTCAAAGAACTGTGGTGGTTTATTTTGATTTGTCTGATGGTTCCCTGAAAGACCAAACCAAAGGACTTGCCTTAGTTTCACTTAATTTAGCTCTCTCCAAAGTCTGAAGCAGCTACCTGGGGGAGTGCTTATCAAACATATTGAAAGGCAAATGTATTTGTTGCTAATGCCTGGGGTAAAAGATAACAACTGGGGCAAGCAATAGAAAAAATATAAAAGCTTGCAATGAAAGTATGAGAAATGAGATGTTTTGGAGAATAAGACCTTTGGAAAGCTTCCACATATTCCTAAGGCTCTAAAAGGCTGGGTGCATATCCAAGGCTAGTGTATTCTCAGAAAAGACCTGAGAAGACACTGAACTTCCACCTCTAGCTGGCCTTCAGGTTCTGCTCAAGCAGTAAGGAAGGCTCAAGAAGAGTTGTTGACAGAGTATTGAAGATGTGTCACAACATGTACAGAGAGCTCTTGGCAAATTGGAAGGTTTTCTGTTATCATTGTTCCAGGCATTAAAGAAATCTCTGTCAAATCATTAGCTGACCACTAAACTAATGGAAAAGATACTACAGTGCCCCTAAACAACAACAAGAGTTTACAAAACTAGTTGAGAAAACTCAATAAACAAACAACTACAACAAATCCTAGGGAGGGAAGAATGTAATTTCTGGAGTTCCTGCATTGTAATGTTCAAAATGTTCTTTGTACAAGGAAGTAAAGGAAACCAGGAGAATAAAGTTTCATCAAATAGATAATATCAATGAAGAGATACAAAATTTAAAAAAGAAACCAAATAGAAAGTCTAGATTTGAAAAATGCAATAATTGAAATTAAAAATATATACTTAAGGGGTTCAACAGTATATTTAAACAGCCAGAAGAAAGAAGCTGTGAACTTGAGGTCATTTGAGATTACCCACTCTGAGGAGCACAAAGAAAGAATGAAGAAAAATGATTAGTCTCAGAGACTTGTGAGTATACCAACATACATCTAACGGGAATCTCAAAAGAAAAGAAGAGAAAGAAACAGAAAGAATGTTTGAAGAAATAATGGATATAACCTCCCAGATTTTATAGAAGATATGAGTCTTCATATCCAAGAAGCTCAATGAACTTCAAGTAGGATAAACTCAAAGAGATATGCATTAAGACACATTATCATCAAATTGTCAAAAACCAAAGACAGCGGGAATCATGAAAACAGCAAAAAAAGTGACTTGTCATGAACAAGAGATCATGCTCCAGCAATGAACAATCTGAAAATGAAATTAATAAAACAATTCTATTCATAATATTAAAAATAATCAAATACTTAGGAATAAACTTAACTGAAAAAGTGCAAGACTCATATACTGAAAATGATAAAATACTACTGAAAGAAATTAAAGAAAACCTGAATAAATGTAAAGCATTCTGTGTTCACGGATTAAAACTTAATATTGTTAAGATTTAATGCCCAAATTTACAGATTCAATGCCATTCGTATCAAGATTTACAGATTCAATGCCAAATTTACAGATTCAATGCCATTCGTATCAAGATTTCAACTGCCTATTTTCAGAAACAGAAAAGATGATTCTAAAATTCATATGGAATAGCAAGGGACCTAGAAGAGACAATACAATCCTGGAAAAGAACAAAGTTGGAAGATTTATAATTTATAATTATAAGTTTATAAATTATAAATTATGTTAATAAGATTAACAGCTAATTTCTTATCAGAAACTATGCATAGAGGCCAGAGTGTAGGATTACATATTAAAAATGTTAAAAGAAAACAAATTAGCAACTAAGAATTCTACATCTGGCAAAATAATCCTTTATAAATGAAGGAGAGATGTTTATTGAAGCATTATTTAAAATAGTCAAGATGTGGAAGAAACCTAAATATCCATTAACAGATGAATGGATAAGATAAATACATTACATACATACAATGGAATATTATTCAGTCTTTAAAAAGAAGGAGATTCTGTTACATACTACAATATGGATGGAACTTGAAGACATTATGTAAACTACAATAAGCTAAGCACAAAAGGACAAATACTGCATGATTCGACTTATACATAATATTTAATCAAACTAATTGAAACAACGTGGAGTAGTGGTTGCCAGGGGCTGGGGGAAGCAGAAAATGAGGAGTTGGTGTTCAGTGAGTACAGAGTTTTAGTCATGCAAGATGAAACAGTTCTAGAGTGTCGTGCAACAATATGCATATAGTTAACAATATCATAATGTTCACTTAAAAGTTGTTAAGTTGGTAAATTTATGTTATATGTTTTTTAACCACACACACACAAAAACCTACCAAAAAGAAAAAAAGAAGAAGAAGAAATTAAGACTTTCCCAGATAAAAACTAAGAGATCATTTCAAGTAGAACATCCCTCACAAGAAATGATAAAAGGAGTCCTTCCTGCTGAAATAAAAGGACACTAGACAGTAACTCAAATCCATACAAAGACATAAAGAACACTGATAAAGGTAACTACATAGCTAAATATAAAAGTCCATCTTAATGTATTTTTTATTATAACTTCTCTTTTTAATCTATTTGATTTAAAAGGCAACTACATAAAACAGTGATTATAAATCTATGTTGATGGGTACAAATGTATAAACATGTAATTTGAGATAGTACTATGAGAGGTGGAGGAGTAGCTATATAGAAACAGCTTTCACATAATATTGAAACTAAGTGTTATTACCTTGAACTATTTTGTTATAAATTAAGATGCTAATTGTAATCTCCAGGGCAACGACTAAGAAAATAACTTAAAGAAACTAACTTAAAAAAATTAAGTGTCCAACTCTTAATTTTGGCTCAAATCATGATCTCATGGTTCATAATAAACTGTTAAAAAAAAGACATATAGGTAACAAATAGACAAATCACAAAAGACTATCAGTTATTACATTAAATATAAATGGATTAAACTCCTTTAAGGCAGAGATTGCAGAATGGATAAAAAAACTTAATCTAACCATGTGCTGTCTACAAGACACACCTTAGATCTAAGTCACAAATAGATTGAGAATGAAAGAATGGAAAAAGATATTTCAGGAACCTAAAGAGAACAAACAATAACCAAAAGAGAACTGGAATGGATATTCTAATATCAGATAAAATAGACTTTAAGACAAAAGTCGTTACATAAGACAAAGAGGAACATCACATAATGATAAAATAGTTAATTTATCAAGATACAACAATTACAAATATGTGCACAACTAACAGAGCCCTAAAATGTATGAAGCAAAAACAGAATTGAAGGGAGAAATAATGATAATAATAATAATTATAATAATAATAATCAGAGACTTCAAACCCTCACTTTCTTCTTTTTTAAGTTTATTTATTTATTTTGAGAAAGAGGGAGAGAAAGTGAGCAGGAGAGGGGCAGAGGGAGATGAGACACAGAATCCCAAGCAGGCTCTGCACTGTCAGTGCAAAACCAAACACAGGGTTCCCTCTCACAAACATGAGATCATGACCTGAGCCAGAATCAAGAGTCCCACACTTAACCAACTAACCCACCCAGGTGCCCCCAAACCTCCCTTTCTATAATTAATTAGAACAACTAGACATAAGATAAACAAGGAAATAAGACATGAATAAAACTATAAAACAGCTACACCTAACAGACATATATAGAACACTTCAGCCAACAATGGCAAAACACACATTCTTTTCTCTTTTCTTTCCTTTTTTTTTTTTTTTTTTTTTTGAGAGAGAGAGGGTGCAGGTAAGCAAAGGACAGAGAGAGAGAGGAAAAAGAGAGGGGGAGAGAGGGGAAAAAAAGGGGGCTCACCCAAAGCAGGGCTTGAGCTTACCCAGGGCAATGTGGGACTTGACCTCACGAACCATGACCTGAGCCGAAGTCCAATGCTTTAACCAACTGAGCCACCCAGGCACCCCCTTTCTTTTTTATTTAAATTCCAGTTAATTAACATACAGTGAAATATTATTTTCAGATACGCAATATAGTCATTTCACACTTCCATAAAACTCCTGGTGCTCCTCACAAGTGCACTGCTTAATCTCCATCACCTATTTAACCCATCCCCCACTCACCTCCCTTCTAGTAACCACTAGAACACACGCTATTTTCAAGTGTGTATGGAACATTCTTTGGTGTAGGACATATGTTAGACCATTAAACAAAGCTTGATAAGGTTAAAAGTATTGAACTCATACAAAATATCTTCACTGACAATGATGGAGTGGAAGTAGAAATCAATAAAAGAAGAAAACCTGGGATATTCACAAATATGTAGAAATTAAACAGCACACTCTTAAACAACTAATGGGTCAAAGAAAAGTCACAAGGGAAATTAGAAAATATTTTGAGATGAATTAAAACAAAAACAGCATGCTAAAACTTATGAGATGCACAAAAGCATGTTCTGAGGGAAACTTATAGTTGTAAATATTTATGTTAAAAAACAAGGAAGATCTCAAATCAACAACATTCTGCCTTAAGGAACTGGGCAGGGGAGGGAAGCAAACTAAACTTAAAGCAAGGAGGAAAGGAGGAAGCAAAGAAGGAAGGAGACAAATAAGATTAGAATAGACATAAATAAGATAGAGAATAGAAAGAAATAGAATCAGTGACACCAAAAGCTGGTCCTTTGAGAATATCAAGAAAATTGGTAATTAGAATGACCAAGCAAAAAAGAGAGAAGACTGAAATTAATAAAATCAAGATGAAATGGGGACTTTACTTTCAATCTTACATAAACAAAAGGGCTTGTGACAGAATATTGTGAGCAATTGTTCACCAATAAATTAGATAACCTAGATGAAATGGACAAATTTCTAGAAATACACAAACTACTAAAACTGAATAAAGAGAGAAATTGAATAGACCTATAGGAAGGAAAGAAATTGAATCAATTACCTAAAAACTTCCAGCAAAGAAAAGTCCAGAACCAGATGGCTTCACTGGCTAATTTTATTAAATATTTAAAGAAGAATTAACACCAGTCCTTCTCAAACTCTCCCCTCAAAATGGAAGAGGAGATAAAACTTTCTAACTCATTCCACAAGGCTGGTATTACCTTGATAGCAAAGCCACACAAAGAAATCACAATAAAAGAAAACACAGACCAGTGTCTCTTATGAATACAGACGTAAAATTCCTCAACAAAATACTAGCAAACCAAATCCAGCAACACATTAAAAGGATCATTCACCATAACTAAGTGAGATTTATTTCAGCAATGTAAGGGTGTTTCAATTTATGAAAATTGGTGAGTGTAACACACAATATTATGAGAATGAAAGGGGGGAAAGATCACATGATTATCTCAATAAATGCAGAAAAATCATTTGACAAATTCCAACACCCTTTAATATTTTTTTATGTTTTTAATTTTGAGAGAAAAATAGAGTGTGAGTGGGGAAGAGACAAAGAGACAGGGAGACACAGAGTCTGAAACCAGCTCCAGGCTCTGAGCTGTCAGCACAGAGCCCAACATGGGGCTCCAATTCACGGACTATGAGATCATGACCTGAGCTGAAATAGGATACTTAACCAACTGAGCCACCCAGGCACCCCCAACACCCTTTAATTAAAAAACAAACAAATTTTAAAAACCACAGCTAGTATTATACTTAAGGCTTCTCCCTATAATTAGGTCAAGACAAGGATATCTGCTTTTATCACTTCTATTCGACATTGTATAAGACATTCTAGGCAGGAAAGTTTGACAGAAAAAAATATATAAAAATTATCCAAAATGGAAAGGAAGAAGTAAATCTATTTCTATTCACAAGTGACATAATTTTACGTATAGAAAACACTAAAGAATCTATTAAAAAACTATTAAAGCTAATGAATTCAGCAAAGTTGTAAAATGCAAGATCACACAGAAAAATCTGTTGTATTTCTATGCTCCAGCAATGAACAATCTGAAAATGAAATTAATAAAACAATTCTATTCATAATATTAAAAATAATAAAATACTTAGGAATAAACTTAACTGAGAAAGTGCAAGACTCATACGCTGAAAATGATAAAAAGCTACTGAAAGAAATTAAAGGAAACCTGAATAAATGGATAGCATCCTGTGTTCATGGATTGAAAACTTAATATTGTTAAGATGGCAATATACCCCAAATTTACAGATCAATGCCATTCATATCAAGATTTCAACTGCCTATTTTGCAGAAATGGAAAAGATGATTCTAAAATTCATATGGAATAGCAAGGGACCCCAGAAGAGACAATACAATCCCAGAAAAGAACAAAGTTGGAAGATTTATAGTTCTAAACTTCAAAACTTACTACAAAGCCACAGGAATCAAAGCAGCCTGGAACTGACAAAAGGATAGACATACAGATCTATGGAACAGAATTGAGGGTCCAGAAGGAAACCCACACATTTATGGTCAATTGATTTTTAACAAAAGTGCCAACACCATTCAATAGGACAAGAATGGTATTCTAAACAAATGGTTCTAGGGCAACTGGTTATATATTTGCAAAAGAATAAAGTTGGACCTATCATACAAAAATTTTAAAAAATCAATATTCAAATGTAAGAGCTAAAATATATAACTATTAGAGGAAAACATAAAAGAAAATTCCATTTCTTGGATTTGGCAATGGAGTCTTAGATATTATATCAAAACACAAGCAAAAAGTATGTAAGAAATAGAAAAGAAAAATAAATGTTAGACTTCATTAAAATAAAGAACTCTTGTGCATTGAAGGACACTATCATGAAATTTAAAGACAATCCACAGAATGGGAGAAAATATTTGCAACTCATATATCTGATAAGGATACTGTATCCAGAATTTAAAAAAAAAAAAAAAAAAAGCTTACAACTCAACAACCAAAAGACAAACAACCTAATTTAAAAGTGGGCAAATGGCCAACTAATCTTTGACAAAGCAGGAAAGAATATCCAATGGAATAAAGACAGTCTCTTCAGCAAGTGGTGCTGGGAAAACTATATAAAAATAAAATAAAATATATATAACTATGTAAAACTATATAAAAATAAAAACTTCTGCACAGCAAAGGAAACAATCAGCAAAACTAAAAGGCAACCAATAGATGGGAGAAGATATTTGCAAACGACATATCAGATAAAGGGTGAGTGTCCAAAATCTATAAAGAACTTATCAAACTCAACACCCAAAAAATAAATAGTCCAGTGAAGAAATGGGCAAAAGACATGAATAGACACTTCTCCAAAGAAGACATCCAGATGGCCAACCAACACATGAAAAAATGCTCAACATCCCTCATCCTCAGGGAAATACAAATCAAAACCACCATGAGATACCACCTTACACCTGTCAGAATGGCTAACATTAACAACTCAGCCAATGACAGATGTTGGCAAGGATACGGAGAAAGAGGATCTCTTTCATTGCTGGTGGGAATGCAAGCTGGTACAGCCACTCTGGAAAACAGTATGGAGGTTCCTCAAAAAATTAAAAATAGAACTACCCTATGACCCAGCAATTGCACTACTGGGTATTTATCCAAGGGATACAGGTATGCTGTATTGAAGAGACACGTGCACCTCGGTGTTTATAGCAACACTATCAACAATAGCCAAAGTATGGAAAGAGCCCAACTATCCATCGATGGATGAATGTATAAAGAAGATGTGGCAAAGAGGTTAGAGTGGGAGAGAGCCAAAGCATAAGAGACTGTTAAAAACTGAGAACAAACTGAGGGTTGATGGGGGGTGGGAGGGAGGGTAGGGTGGGTGATGGGTATTGAGGAGGGCACCTTTTGGGATGAGCACTGGGTGTTGTATGGAAACCAATTTGACAGTAAATTTCATATATTAAATAAATAAATAAATAAACATTTTAAAAAAAAAAGAAGATGTGGTATATATATATACAATGGAGTATTACTTGGCAATCAAAAGAATGAAATCTTGCCATTTGCAACTACGTGGATGGAACTGGAGGGTATTATGCTAAGCAAAATTAGTCAGAGAAAGACAAATATCATATGACTTCACTCATATGAGGACTTTAAGACACAGAACAGATGAATACAAGGGAAGGGAAGCAAAAATAATATAAAAACAGGGAGGGGGACAAAACAGAAGAGACTCATAAATATGGAGAACAAACTGAGGGTTACTGGAGGGGTTGTGGGAAGGGGGATGGGCTAAATGGGTAAGGAGCATTAAGGAATCTACCCCTGAAGTCATTGTTGCACTATATGCTAACTAATTTGGATGTAAATTTTAAAAATAAAAAATTTAGTCACATTGGAGATTAGGGCTTCAATATATAAATTTGGGGGTGGAAGAGATACGGTTCAGTCCATAACATTATGTATAGGATAATACATTATATATTACTCTGTAACCCAATTTTTCTCTAACCAGTGAACGTCTTGCCATACCATGAAGTATTTATCTATAGTTTCACTGTTATTCTGATAAATGAGATGACCTATAATTTATTAAAATAAAATCTTAATTGTTGATAAAAATAAAAATAAAAGTGGGCAAAAGATTTGAATTGATATATCTCCAAAGAAGACACACATGGTGAATGAGTGCACAAAAAGTTGTTCAACATTAATCAGGAGGGAAATGGAATTCAGAACCACAATGAGATACCACTTCATATCCACTAGGGGGGTTATAATTTTAAAATAGGAAAATAACGAGTGTTGACAAGGGGTGGAACATTTGGAATGCTCACAAGTTGCTGGTGGGAATGTAAAATGGTAGAGCTGTTTTGGAAAACAGTTTAGCAGTTCCTTGAAATGCTAAAGATAGACTTACCATAAAGACTCAGCTACTTTCAGTATATACACAAGAAAATTGAAAACAGTTGATGACACAAAAAATTGTACAGAAATGTTCATAGCAGCATTATTCATAGTAGCCAAAAAATGAAAACAACCCAAATGCCCATGACTTATGAATGAATAAATGAAATGTGATATATTCATATAATGAAATATTGTTTGGCAAGAAAAAGAAATGAAGTACTGACACATACTACAACCCATGAAAACATTCTGTTAAGTGAAAGAAGACAGACAAAAAAGGCCATGTATTAGGGTGCTGGGTGGCTCAGTCAGTTAAGCGTCTGACTCTTGATTTCGGTTCAGGTCATGATCTCCAGGTTTGTAGGTCCAAGACCTGCGTCAGGCTCTGCACTGACAGCACGGAGCCTGCTTGGGATTCTCTCTCTCCCTCTTTCTCTGTTCCTCACCCCCCTCAAAATAAATAAATAAACTTAAAAAACATTTTTTTAAATCAAAAGTCACAAATTGACTTCATCAACATGCAAAACTTATTTTCACCAAAAGTGACATTGGTAGTGAGAAAAAGACCACTGGTATAGTAAAAGCATAAATGATATAAACAGACAACTCACAAAAGAAAAACAGCCATAAAGATAGGAGAAGACACTGAGCCTCACTAGAAAACAAACAAAACAATGCAACAATGAGATAGCTTTTTCACTCAATAGATTTGCAAAATTGAAAGAGCTTGAAAATATCAAGGGTGGTTAAGGATTGGAAAAAGAGACCTCATGCACTGCTAATAGTTTAAATTGCAGTCCTTTTGGAAGGCAATTTGACAATAAAGTGTTGGAATTTTAAAACATACCCACTCTGTGACTTAGCGATTCTACCTCTCTATATTTACCTCAAAGAAATAGCTGTACAGGTGCATGAGGAAGCATGTACAAAGATATTTGTTGCAGCATTGTTTTAAATGAAAAAATAAGAAGCCAATGAGTAGGGAGAAATAAAATGTGGTAAAGTCATCCCACAAAATACCATATAATCATTAAAACAAATAATGTTAATATGGAAAGGTCCCTAAGACAGAATGTTGAATGAAAAAAAAGCAAATTTCAGAACATGCCTCATTTATGTAAAATCTACAAAATCTTACCAAACTAACTACAGAATAACTTTGTTTTCCATGGAAATGTATGTATGTAGATAAATGCAGAGAAAAAAGTTTGGAAAGACAAAAACAAAAGTAATATCAGTGGTTACCTATGGTAGAAGGGGACAGATTGTTGAAGGCAATAAAAAAGGATTTTAACCTTTTCTAAAATATTTTTTCCCATGGAGGGATGATATAAATAACAAAACAAGAAAAAAAGTAGATTCAAAATCCAAGGTTCCAATAGTGAATATATTTTACCTGTGAATAAATATATTTTGAACTCATTAATGTGACTTTGATGAGGGAAACAAAGGCAAGAAAAATGTAGTTTAAACTCCTTTACAGACTGCAGCCCATTGATAGATGTCAGAGACCTGGCGTGTAACACTCCCCAAGACATTTGTGGCTGCCTTAATGCCTTAATGTTTACACTTCTTTAAAAACTAGAAGCAACCTTATCTTGACAATAGCTAAATCTTCAGGGTCCTGTAAGACCGTGCTTTCAGCATCCAGAAACTCCTTAAAAACTAACTTTATCTCTACCCCTAAAAGTGTATAATCAATTGCTCCTTACAACGTCAGTGCAGCTCTTTCTGCCCACGGGTCCTGTCCCCGTGCTTTAATAAAATCACCTTTTTGTACCAAAGACGTCTCAAGAATTCTTTCTTAGCCGTTTGCTCACGAACCACACTTCAAATTTCATCAACTTGGTTGAAAGAAAGCTTTGATTTGTATCCTTGTCTTCCTAAGTTTAGGGGAGAACAGGAGAAGGCAGGGAAAACATGTTCGACTACTTTTTGATTTTCTTCTGCCAAAATGAAAGTCACGTGAGTCTTAAATGATATAGTTTTTTCAATGCCTTGAATCAATTCTTTAACCATACAAAGAAACCATTAAAAAAGCTTTTTCAGACGTCTAAAACCTGAGAATTCATCTGTAAGGAAACATACATCCAAATAATCTTTCAAGAAACACTTGAATTAGATCATCAAGATCTCTTAAAAAGACAGACATGGATACGGAACACGGCCTGTTGTTGCTGCATGTAATAATTCAATGCAATAGACTATGGGGGGAAAGAAAAAGACAAGTTAAAAAGCAAAAGGAGGGGCGCCTGGGTGGCTCAGTCGGTTAAGCCTCCAACTTCAGCTCAGGTCATGATCTCACAGTTCGTGAGTTCGAGCCCCGCGTAGGGCTCTGTGCTGACAGCTCAGAGCCTGGAGCCTGTTTCAGATTCTGTGTCTCCTTCTCTCTCTCTGACCCTCCCCCATTCATGCTCTGTCTCTCTCTGTCTCAAAAGTATATAAACGTTAAAAAAAAAAATTTTTTTTTAAAAAGCAAAAGGAGCAGTGGCATAAAAAAGAGGGAGGTATTCTAGAATGCCAGTTGTGAATGTAAAGAGTACTGAATTGGAGACAATAACCGTGGCTAATTTGACTCTGTCCACTTTCTAGTGTGACCATAGGCAAACCACTTAACTAATTTGAAGAAAGAGAATAAGAATACATACTTACCTCACTGGGTTGCCAAGAAAGGCATTGTAAAAGGAAAACTACTAATGAGATCAAAAGAGGAAGGAGTGAGAGTTCAACTCTATAATGTGAAATCCTCAGGGGGATGAAGAGTTGCCAAAAGACTTGGAACATAATCTCCAGAGAGATTCATTTTTCCCAAGTACGTCTTTACTCTTTATCCTGTGCCTAGTAACATACACCTGCCTTCGTTTATGTCCGCGTTTTCCTATCATCATCTCAGGAAAGCTACTCTTGAGTCACCAGCTAAATAATTTCTATCATTTTTATCTCACAGGCTCATTGACTTAACTAAAATACATACTAGTCTCTCCTATCCACTCAACCTATGTGTTTTTGAGAATCACGTATTCAAATGAGCATTGGAGTAATTAAGATGAGGGCTCTGGGGTCAGATTGCCTTGGCTTAAAGCCGAGCCCCACACCTTAACAAATATGTGGGCTTGGAAAAGTTACTCAATTTATCTATGTCTCAGTGAAATGGGTTACGAATAATACATAATGGGGTGCCTGGGTGGCTCTGTTGGTTAAGCATCCAACTCTTGGTTTCAGCTCAGGTCATGATCTCAGAGTTGTGAGATCAAACCCTGTGTGGGGCTCCACACAGAGCATGGAGACTGCTTAAGATTATCTCTCCCTCTCCCTTTGCCCCTCCCTGCTTGTGCTCTCTCTTTCAAAAAATAAAAATGAAGGAAGAAAGAAAGATACCTAATATATAAAATTGTTTTACAGTGAAATGGAAAAAAGGTAAAAGACTCTTAGAATAGTGTCTAGCACATGTTAAGCACTCAGTATATGACAGCTCTTTACTAATTTATCAGTCTCTTTTTCTTCCTGAGTCATGTGGAACCTAAATGAGTCCTTTCTGGATCTAGACTAAGGAAATTACTCAACTGGATGAAAACACCATACGGGCTTTCATTTTCTTAAATAAAAAAAGAAAACCCAAACTCCCATTTCTCCACCCCAGGAGGCCTGATTTTTCAATTTCTATACATTCATATATTCCATGTTCTTAGACTCCCTTTGCACCCCCAGCCTCACCAAAAGTAAGTTGAAGCCTAAATGGAATACCGATTTCATCAGCATACCTACAATATCAGTTCTGATCACACATTTTCAGAATGTACCTACATATTGCCATAAAAATAATGACGACTACGATGATACCCAACATTTATTAAGCACAAACACGCACAGTATCTACTATGTACTAAGCCCACTTCTATTACTTAAAGTGCCTTATTTCATGTGATCATAAAAACAATCTTATGGAGAAAGTGAGGTTAAATCATTTGTTGAACACCGCCCTGCTATTAAATGGTAGAGCCTGGACTACTTCATCCTCACTCCCTTCCAAAAATCTAAGTTACCTTTACAATAGTGTGGAGTCCTTTACAAATCAAATAAAAATCAGGAATCACAGAAAGTGCCAAGACCTTTAACTAGAGCACTCCATTACTGATGAGATTATAAATTGGTATAACTACTAGGAAAACAACCTGTTATTATCTACAAAAGTTGAATATAATGCATAATCTATGACCCAACCATTCCATGTTATTTCTAGATATGATCCTTAGAGTAGCAGTTCTCAAATTTTTTGGTCTTAGGATCCTATTATACTCTTAAAAATTGTTAAGGACCCCAAAGAACTTTTGTCAATGAAGGTTGTATCTATTGACATTTCTCATGAAAAACCACTCAGAAAAATCACTTGAGCACTTGTCCATATTTCCTCCAGATATCTATTAAGTATGTTGAAGAAGGGTAGATACTATTAGAAAGCCCAGGGAGAAATTGTCATGGACTCCATTCCAGGCAGCTGATCCTACCCCACTGAGCATGTTTCCTATTTATGTTTGGTTATATTCAGCAAAAAGTTCACAGAATCCTGAGAGTTGGTCATGAAGGAGTCTCTTCCCCTGGGATTATGGCTGTAATCTCAGGGTCTAAATTCCTATAAGCAGCACAAAGTAAAACAAAACAAAACATAACACTGTGTTGGTCTTGTTTACTGTATTCTTCTCAAGGCCTAGCATGAAGTAGGTACTCACAAAATGTTGGTTAATGTATGAAGACATGAAAGATAACATCTCTACCTAAAGTCAGAGACTCTTTCCTTTTGGAACAGTATAGATAGGAATTTTTGTAGGAGTTTATAAGATTTATAAGCAACCCAACTAGGAAAGCCCTGTGCTCTTTGAAATGAAACACTGTAAGCAACAGTTTTTCCAAGACTATCGGTCCTGAGTGTGGTGATAAAATGACCCAATGAGCCACTCTCACATATCCCTAATTTAGCAAACTGACTCCAGGGGTTCAGGTTTTCACAAAGATGGGACTTTCAGGTTCAAAAGCAATATCCAAGTCTGAGAGGCCACCGATAGAAGATGACTTTCCAGACACATTTAGATCCTTCAGTCTATGCCAAACCCCGGAAGTTTTTAACAATTCTGATAATAATCTTCTAAGGTGGAGATAAGAAGGGATATAGAATGGAGGTTAGTAATTAAATCACTAAATGACATCTTGATTTGCTCCCTGCACCTAGCCTCAAAAGAGCAACTGATACTTATGTTCCTGGGCTATCTACTGCTGAGTCACCCCAGGTCAGTTTATATTTTCTAAAGTGTGGTCAAATCTTTTGCCTCCAGTTGATGCGCACAATAGCCAACAAAATATTTACTATCTGTGATAAGAGAACACCAGGATAATAAATTTGTAAGTTACACTCTTTCGGGCTAAGAAATGGGCTCAGTTTATCCCAATTTACTTCAAATGATGCATAATTTTGCTTTTTGCTCTGAGATTCATTCTTTTATTCTCTCTTGTATTGTAGGGAGCTACATGACCTATTTTCTTTTACCAACTGGCTTCCAGGTAGGTTCAGCAAAAGGGAAGAATTAAGAGAAAATAGGAATTGAGAAGGTGAGTAGAAAGACTCTTGGGTAATTCTCCATGTCTTACCGTGTTCAATGTCTCTGGGTCTAGTTCTTAATGGACAGGTTCTCTTTCTATGGTTTCAGATCCCTCTGAGCAGTGTTCTAGGCTCTTGTAACACCACTTCCTTCCTTTGTCATGTGGTCCCTAAACATGGTAGCAGATGCCTGTCATTGGCAATCTCTGGGTTAACTCATACCTTACCTGGCTTCTCAGTGCTTCCATCACCTGTCTAATTAATTCTTGTATTAAACTCCAGTTGCATCATGACTGACAAAGTCATGATGTGCTTTGTGCGAAGTCTCCATGTGCTTTGGGAGGCCAGGGAAAGTCAAACAATCAGGCCACTGGAAAAGCAGGATCTATAATAGAGGTTGTTGAAACTGGGTGATGAGTATATGGGGGTCTTTTATACTCTTCTTTACTTCTTTATGTATACCTGAATATTTTTTACAATAACTTTACTTTAAAAAAGAAAATATTCCACAGGGTGCCTGTGTGTCTCAGTCGGTTAAGCGTCTGACTCTTGATTTCAGCTTAGGACATGATCTCACAGTTCATGAGTTGCAGCCCTGCACTGGGCTCTGTGCTGACAGCGTGGAGGCTGCTTGGAATTCTCTCTCCCTCTCTCTCTCTCTCTGTCTCTCTGTCCTCGCCCATTTGTATGCTCTCTCTCTCTCTCTAAATAAGTAAATAAACTTAAAAAAAAAATTTTTTTTTAAGCAAAACAGTCAAGCCCAGAGGTTGCACACTTCATTTCAAGATAATTCCAATTACATACATCAGTGGTTCTCAATCAGGGTTGTTTTTGCCTACTAGGAGACATGACAATTTCTGGAGACATTTTTGGCTGTCATAAGTTTGAGGGGGTGCTACTGGCATCTAAGGGGTAGAAACCAGGAATGTGCTAAACATCCTACAATGCACAGGACAGCCTCTGCAATAAAGAATTATTTGGACAACTGGATATCCACATACAAAAGGATAAATTTGGACCTCTACCTCATACCATATACAAAATTAACTGTAAATGGATTGAAAACCTAAATCTAATTACTGGAAGTATAAAACTCTTAGAAGAAAACATAGGTATAAATCTTCATGACCTTGGACTAGGCAACAGTTTCTCAGCTATAACACCAAAAGCATACAAACCCAAGAAAAAATAAATTGGACTTGATTAATGTGTACAAGTTTTGGACTTCAAAGGACACTATCAAAAAAGTGAAAAGACAACCCAGATAATGGAAGAAAATATTTTCACTTCATATATTTGATAAGGACCTAGTATCTAGAATATATAAAAACTCTTACAACTCAGCAATCAACAGACAACTTGATTTTTTAAATGGACAAAGAATTTTAATAGACATTTTTCAAAAGACGACATATACATTGTCAATGGGCACATGAAAACGTGCTTAACATCATCAACCATTAAGGAAATTCAAACCAAAACCAAATTGGTACCCACTCACACTCATTATAGGATGGCTATAATTTTAAAAATCAAACATTAACAAGTGTTGGCAAGGAGGTGGAGAAATTGGAACACTCATGCATTGCTGGTCAGAATGTAAAATGGCACAGCCGTTCTGGAAAAGAGTTTGGCAGTTCTTCAAAGGTTAAACACAGAGTTACAATATGACCCAGCTAGGAAAGAATTTTTCTCAAAGCATTCTTAGTAATAGCTATAAAGTAGGAACAACTCAAACACCATAACTGATGCATAGATAAGTAAAGTGTGGTATATAGCTGCACAATGGAATATTATTCAGCCATGAAAAATAAATGGTGGTACCAATACTTGCTACCACATGGTTGACCCTTGAAAATGTTATGCTAAGTGAAATAAGCCAGTCACAAAAGGCCACACATTATATGATTTCATTTATATGAAATGTGCAGAGTAGGCAAATCTATAGAGACAGAAAGTAGATAAGTAGTTGCCAGAGTATGAGGGAGAGAGGTGAATACGCAATGGCTACTAATGGATTTAGAGTTTCTCTTAGGAGTGATTAAAATATTCTGGAAAAGAGAGTGGTGATAGTTGAACACATCTTATGAATATATTAAAACTACTGGATTATATAAAGATGATGGTGTTGGAAGAGGTGAAATTACCGGACTTGGGATATATTTTGATGTTAGAGGCAGCAGAACTTGCAGATAGATTGGATGGAGGGTGTGGGAGAAAGAAAAGAATCAAAAATGACTCCTGGTTGGGGTCTAAACAACTGAGGGAATGATCGTGACGTTAACTAAGAGAAGGAAGACTGGAGGAACTGATTTAGGGGATGAAGGAAATCAAGAGTTCTGTTCTGGATATACTACATTTAAGATCACCTGATACACATCCAAGTAGAGAAATTGAGAAATCAGATATATGAATATAAGCCTGAAGCTCAGGAGAGCTGCCAGTCACTGAACTTATGGGGCATTCAGAAGAGAGAGGAAGAGCCAAGTCCTGAGTAAAAAGGAGAAGATCAATAAACAAGTGAAGGTTTGTCCTTAGTTAAGAGCATGTCAATTCCACCCATTATAATCTGAGGGTCAACAGAATAAACAGGTACAGATGCTGGAGGGCTGGTAGATTAGTGGTGGGCACATACCTGATTTCCTTTAAAAGAAATAAGATTATTGGTTGAGGGCAAGAAAAGGGAAAAGAATGATGGAAATATGAAGAGAAAAGAGAATGAAATAATGATTTCTGAAGAGTGTAGGATGACGTAGCATAAATTTACAGGATAAAACTGAATGCTGGCAAGTCTTTGTATAATATATACAATGCTTGAGGCTATGTAAGTTAGTGAAAGCAATCTGGAGTTTGAAAGAACAACGTGTTGGGTTTTTTTTTAATGTTTTTGTTTGTTTTTTGAAAGAGAGAGAGAGCAAGGATGAGTAGGGGAGGGGCAGAGAGAAGGGGACAGAGGATCCAAAGCAGGCTTTGTGCTGACAGGGTAACAGCAGTAAACTCCATGTGGAGCTTGAACTCACAAACCACGAGATAATGACCTGAGCCAAAGTTGGATGCTCAACCAGCTGAGCCACCCAGGTGTCCCAACAACGGTATTTTTTTGACTCAATTTTATTTCGGGGAATTGGCCCAACACAGTAATTGAAAAGAAAGTCAAATGTTCATGTTAGGTTTTAATAGTGCCATTAATAGAAGCTTTACTCTATATTTCACATAACCTAAGAGACCATTTATGTAGTAGCCTCTGGAGGATCTGTCAGAGGGTCCCATTTCTCAAGCATGAGGGAAGGAGAAATATTGGCTTCCCATCACCTACCTGCATTTTTGTAAATCACGTGAGACATTCCAGGCCTGGTTCCTGTGGATCTCTCTAGTCTCATCTACTGGTGCCATTTTGTACTTTATGCCCTGAAAACACTGGAAGACTTGTAGTTTGCTGCACATAAACATTTGGTTCATTGCTAGAATTGCTGAAGGGACTGTGTTGTATTCTTACCACAAAAAATAGATCCAAGAGACAAAGAGCACGGATTGTCATTCTTGTAGCATCTGAGTTTTACACAACTTTAACTAGTTGTTTTTTTCTCTATTCACCCCAAGCCAATCACCTCGGATCAGAACAGTGATGCTTTTCAGGCCCCAGATGTGTCTGCTCCTCATTCTGATAACTAATTCAAGGCAAGTTGTCAAACAAAGAGGGCAGGCCTTGTAGGAGGTCTATGCTGGTGAGGAGAAAGCCAGAGATTTGTGTCTTGAGTACGTGGAACACCCGGACTTCCACGATATAATGCTGACACCAAGCTGCCTGGGTTGGTGTCTCAGCTCTGTCACTCACTCATAGAATTGTAAACAAGTTACTTACCCTCATGCTCTCCTTGTTAGAATGGGGATAATAGTGGTATATACCTTATAGAATTTTTGTGAAGACTAAGTGAGTTTACTTATGCAAAATACTTAGAATGGCTCCGATTTCTGTTATACTCATGGGATTTTAATTTATGGAGATGACTAAGTAAAAACACGGGAAGACTAGTGCCACTGAAGGGCTTTTATTACTTATGTTTTCCCAGAGGAGAAGGCACAACATACCATGCAGGGCCACCTGGGGAAGCATCAGTGTTGATTAGGAGGCAGAAAGTAGTGAAGGGGAAGCCTGGCCCAGAGCCTTTATGGTTTTCCATAGGAAAGGCAAGGCAGGGCAAGGGAAACTGCTTAGGGCTGGCTAGTCTGAATAATTTTGATGAGCTGTCTCAGTTGTCTGGTACTTAGTCCTGGATGATTTAGGGCAGGGGGTTTATTGGTTTGCAGTTGGGGGGGGGGCGTTAAATAAAGGAGGTGACTGGGGGTATGGACTTGGGATTAGTTGGTTTATATATGCAAAACATGCTTTCAGATTTGTTGCTCATTTTTTAATTTAAATTTTTACTGAAGAATCATTGACATACAATATTGTTTTAGTTTCAGGTGTACAACATAGTTGATATTTACATACATTATGAAATATATACACAGATTTGATATTTGTATACATTACAAAATGGTCACCACAATAAGTAGTCATCATCTGTCACCATACAAGATTACTACAGTATTATTGCCTATATTCCCTATGTTGTACATTGCATCCTGTGTCTTAATTTTATAAATGGAAGACTGTACTTCTTAACCTCCTAACTTATTTTGACCATCCCTCTATGTAGCAACCATCAGTTTATTTTCTATATGAGTCTGTTTCTGACTTTTTTTGTTGTTGCTCATTTGTTTTGTTTTTGGATTGTACATGTTAGTGAAGTCATACAGTATTTGTCTTTCTCTGTCTTATTTATTTCACTCAGCATAATACCCTCTAAGTTCATACATGTTGTCACAAATGGCAAGATTTTTATTTTTATGGCTGAGTAATATTTCAGGCAAATTGTTTATTATCTCTGGGAATTAGCTAACCCTGGGAGGGGCAGTCTCTCCTCAGCGAGTCAATCCCCACAACTTGTCAAACACCATAAAATATTAAAAATATGGTTAATACACTAGCCCATGGAAAGTATTATATAGGGGCACTTGGGTGGCTCAGTTGGTTAAACATCTGACTTCAGCTCAGGTCATTCATGATCTCACAGTTCATGGGTCTGAGCCCCACATCAGGCTCTGTGCTAACAACTCAGAGCCTGGCACCTGCTTTGGATTCTGTGTCTCCCTCTCTCTGCCCCTCCCCTGCTCTCTCTCTCTCTCTCTCTCAAAAATAAATAAAAATTAAAAATATAAATATATGTATATATATATGTGTATACACACACACACACACACACACACACACACACATATATATATATATATATAAGAAAGTATTGTATAAGTGTTAGCTACTCTTCTGAAAGAGACACTCAGCCTTGTTGGCAGTCAAAGACTAGAGTTCAGATAAGGCTCATTGTGAAGGTTTAAATTATTTTTGTTCTCCAGGTAGCAGAGAAGCTCAGGAAGCTTAGAAAAACTTTTGCCCATAATTTTTTTGGTTTGTGTCTCCCCTGGTTCTGGAAAGCTCTACTTCAATTCCAGTTCCTGACACTATTCTATTGACCTAGTGAACAATATCTTAAGTTAAGGATTATACCTCTTTGCTCATCTTTTGGTTTTCATGGAAACCAACTTAGGTATGTACTTGACCATTCTTTTTTTTTTTTTTTGAGCTTTTATATTTTTTATTCTTCATTTAACTTTTAAAACACTACTATAGTTGAATATTAAAACAAAAACAATAACAGCAAGTAGTGAGCTATGATTATAGTCCTTCATTCGTTCACTACTGCATATAAAATGCCATCAGTGTTCTTCACTGACCCCATTAAGAGGTCTGACACTGAACACCTCCCCTAGGGTGATGTTCATCATCCTCATACACTTCTCCATTGTAATGGCGCCTTCTTTCCTGATTTGGATCAAAGTCCACCAGTTCTACCTGGTCCATTTCATCAGTCTCTTCTACTTCCTTCCTCTCAGGTAGGAGTTTTTCCAGCAAAGACAGTTTATCAGGAGAGAGAAAGCGATTCTCAGGGAAGTTTACCTTAAATTCAATGATTAGGCGACCCTTTTCATATGGTCTACGATAAATTGGCATGCCTTCATTCAGCACACACTTGATATCTGCATGCTTGACAATCTGACCTGGACGAGAGGTAAAGACAATGGTTCTGTTGTCTAGAGTAGATATTGGCTTTTGAAAGCCGCACAGTGCTTCAACCAGCTGTATGTCCATACACATGAAAAGATCCCCTCCTCGCCTAGTAAAAACAGCATGGTCCTTCTGATCTAAAACAATGATAATATCTCCTGGTTCCAGTCCAGGTTCTAGGTCTCCTTCACCATGGAACGTTATCTTCTGGCCATCTTTCATGCCTTTGTCAATATGAACTTCTAGAATCTTCTTTTCTCGAACTATCTTCCTTCCATTGCAGCTTGTACATCTATCTTTAGGACTGATCCGTTCCCCATGGCCCTGGCACTCCATGCACACAGACTGAATTTGTTGAACCACCCCAGGTCCTATCTGATGAATTCTTATTTGCATTCCAGTACCTCGGCAATTGGGACAACATTCTACCGCTCCTTTCTTACCACCTCAGCCTTCACATTTGTCACAAATCACATTCTTTTGCAGAGCTAGTTTTCTTGTTGCACCATTATATAAATCTTCTAAGGTTACAGAGAGCTGATGCACAACATTTTTACCTCTCCTCTCTCTCTGCATCCTTCCTCCTCCTCCAAAAAACATATCAAAGATGTCCATGGGGGAGCCAAAACCACCACCTGCTCCACCTTCTTTAATTGCCTGTTCTCCTCCTTTGTCGTATAATTCCCTTTTCTTCGCATCAGAGAGCACTTCATAAGCTTGAGAAATCTGTTTAAACTTCTCTCCCTCATTTGGATTCTTGGCAGGTGGTACTTCAAAGCCAATTTCCTGTAAGCCTTTTTCAATTCTTCCTGGGTGGCATTGGGTTTGACCCCCAAAACATCATAGTAACTAGTTTCTTTCACCATTTTCTACAGCCGGCGAGGGGGCCAAGGCCGGTGTGGGGGAGCGGGAAGGAGCGCATTTCTGGGCGCAGCTCGGGCAGCCGCCGCTCCTCCGCTTTTCAGCGAGTGTTCTGGAAAGTTCCCTGTACTTGACCATTCTTGGTTTAACCATGGTACTGAAGCCTTTCTGACAAAAAATCAGTAATTTTAAGTGAGATAATACTAAGCTATTACCACCAACCCGGACTAACCAAATAAATAAAAGTACAGAAGTGCCTAAGAGCAAAATACATTAGTCTCATACAGTATCCAGGAGACATGTTAGGGAGTTATGGCAATACAATATTGAGGTAATGGCTATATCAGTCCTTCCTGATACCATCTGAAAATAGCCCTCAATCTTGATCAATGGCTTATTTTTATCTGGCCCAGGCTTTAGGGCCTAACTTGCTCTCCAGGTGTGTACTTGCCTTGCAGATTAAAGCTCTTACTAGATTTCTCTTGACTTCATGAAGATGTTACAAAAGTAATTGAACAAGTTGTAGAAAGAAGAGAAATGGAGATGAATCAATTGGTTTGAGAATTCTTCCAGAAAATACCTACAGAACTTCACGGCAACTGATTAGATATAAGGAATGAAAGGGCAGGGAACTGACCTTGGGAAATGGTTGTTACCACTAAGAAATGAAGTTGAAAGGAAGTTGACTTGGAGAATAAAGTAAGTCCGTATCCAGATATACTTTATTTGAAATGATATGATATCCAACTAGATAGGCCCAGTAGGCAAGAGGGGGAACAAGACTAGATGAGAAGAAGATATCAGGATAGGAATGATTATGAAAACCATGAGCAAGACAAGGGTGGCTGAGACATATCTTTTGGGTGCGGTGGGAAGACAGGAGAGAATTCTGGAGAAAAGAGAGACCATATGTTTAGAAGTGGGAGATCCAGGGTGGTATAATATCTTGAAAGAATTCACAGAACAAAGTTCATAAGGCAGAGAGCAGGCAACAGTGTCTAAAGGTTACGTGAGAGGAAAGTGAATCATTGGATGTGGCAACACAGGAGTCTTGGGCAATAACAGGGTGAGTAGTGAGGGAAGAATGCCATGGGTCAACAATTAAGCACTTTATCTGGGTCAGATCAAAGTGATTAGTATAAATCACTGAAGAAGTTTCACAAGGAAGAGATGGGCTGAACCCACAGAAGTTACTCAGTAGTGCCATTCTCCATCAGAAGTTGGCCACGGCAACTTTTTACTCAACACATCTCCAGAGGCAAGGAAAACAAAAGCAAAAGTGAACTATTGGGACCTCATCAAAATAAAAAGCTTTTGCACACAAAGGAAACAATCAGCAAAACTAAAAGGCAACCAATAGATGGGAGAAGATATTTGCAAATGACATATCAGATAAAGGGTGAGTGTCCAAAATCTATAAAGAACTTATCAAACTCAACACCCAAAAAACAAATAATCCAGTGAAGAAATGGGCAAAAGACATGAATAGACACTTCTCCAAAGAAGACATCCAGATGGCCAACCAACACATGAAAAAATGCTCAACATCCCTCATCCTCAGGGAAATACAAATCAAAACCACCATGAGATACCACCTTACACCTGTCAGAATGGCTAATGTTAACAACTCAGGCAACGACAGATGTTGGCGAGGATACGGAGAAAGAGGATCTCTTTCATTGCTGGTGGGAATGCAAGCTGGTACAGCCACTCTGGAAAACAGTATGGAGGTTCCTCAAAAAATTAAAAATAGAACTACTCTATGAGCCAGCAATTGCACTACTAGGTATTTACCCAAGGGATACAGGTATGCTGTTTTGAAGGGGCATATGCACCCCAATGTTTATAGCAGCACTATCAACAATAGCCAAAGTATGGAAAGAGCCCAAATGTCCATCGACAGACAAATGGATAACGAAGATGTGGTGTATATATACAATGGAGTATTACTTAGCAATCAAAAAGAATGAAATCTTGCCATTTGCAACTACATGGATGGAACTAGAGGGTATTATGCTAAGCAAAATTAGAGAAAAACAAATATCATATGACTTCACTCATATGAGGACTTTAAGACACAGAACAGATGAACACAAGGGAAGGGAAGCAAAAATAATATAAAAACAGGGAGGGGGACAAAACAGAAGAGACTCTTAAATATGGAGAACAGAGGGTTACTGGAGGGTTTGTGGGATGGGGGATGGGCTAAATGGGTAAGGAGCATTAAGGAATCTACCCCTGAAATCATTGTTGCACTAATGCTAACTAACTTGGATGTAAATTTAAAATAAAATAAAATAAAATAATAATAATAAATTTAAAAGTGTTACATTTGATTTGATGTGATTCACAGATATTCTCTTTTGGGAAAGAGAAAGTCTGTACTAATGTGAGAGTTCTTGAATTGAATTTTAAGGTTCATGTCAAAGTAGTTGAGAAATACAGTGACTTTAGAGAATATTTTTATTGAACAGTCTTATTTGGAACTCTGTGTTTAAGCAAAAAAAGAGGAATCTGTCTGCTATCTTGTGAACATTTATCCTCTGCAACAAAAATATCACATAGGAAAGATAAAAAGAATCCTATGTTGTGTTAGTCTGGTGTGTATATTATTATGCTTCACGGGGATAACATAAAAATATATAGACTTTCACAAAGTTAGAAAGTTCTACTATGATTTTCTTTCTTTTTTTTTATTTTAGAGAGAGAGCACAAGTAGGGGAGAAGGGCAGAGGGAGAGAGAGAGTCTCAGGCAGGCTGCATGCTTGATGGAGCATCAGTGCAGAGCCTGATGCAGGGTTCCATCCCATGACTTTGGGATCATGACCTGAGCCAAAATCAAGAGTCAGATGCTCAACCAACTGAACCACCCAGGCTCCCCTCTGCTATGATTTTCAACTGCCACCCTCTGAACAGAAGCTTCAAGGAATTTTATTGAGCAAATAAACATAAATAATAAATATGTGTATAATTCTCAATATTCATGTTGAGATGTTGTTTATGAACATTGCTGAGGTATATTACAAGTACTTTGATATTAAGAAAAGTTAAAGTGCCAATTTTTAATCATAGCTGACTTCTTCACAGACATTGACAAGCTGACCCTAAAATTAATAGAGAAATTCAAAGATCTCAGAATAGCCAAATAATTCAAAACAATCTTGAAAAAGAAGAATAAATTTGGAGCACTCAAGCTTCTGACTTTCAAAACTTACTACAAAGTTACACTAATCAAGACAGTGTGGTAGTGGGGTAAGGAGAGACACAATGGAATAGAATTGAATACACATCAATGGAATAGAATTGAGATCTAGAAATAAACTCTCTCACTTTATGGTCAGTTGATTTTCAACAAAGATGCCAAGACCATTCAATTGGAAATAATAGTTTTTCAACAAATAGTTCTGGGACAACTGGATATCCATATGCAAAAGAGTGATTTTGCACCCTTTCTCACATCATATACAAAAATTAACTAAAAACTAGTCAAAGGCCTAAATCTAAGCACTAAAACTATAAAAGTCTTTGAAGAAAGCATAGGTGTAAATCATAACCTTGGATTGGGCAATTGTTTCTGAAATATGAAACCAAAAGCAGAAGCAGCCAAAGAAAAAGTAAGATTTTACCAAAATTAAAAAATGTGCTTCAAAGGACACCACTAAGAAAGTGAAAAGACAATTCACCTAATAGGAGACAATATTTGTAAATCATATGTTGGATAAGAGACTAGAATCCAGAATATATAAAGAACATTTTCAACCCAAACATAAAGAGACAAATAACCCAACTAAAATATGGGCAAAGAATCTGAATAGACATTTCTCCATTGGGAGATGAAAATTTCAGCAAAATTCTAGAAGATGGAAAGGGAACAAGAAAGTGTTACTAGGTGACATAACAAAGGAATCCACAGCCCAGAATAAGTTCCAAGGGGGCTGCTATATAGCACAGAGGCAGATCTGCCCGGCAACCCCAGAAAGGCTTTAGAGCCTGCGTCCTATGACTGAGGGCAGGAATGAGAATTCTGCTAAGGACAGGAAATTCATTTGAGGCTTAAACACATGTGCAAAGGCAACAGGTCACCTAATAACCACTTTCCTCCCCAACAACGTGGGATGGGGAGGGGCTTGGGGGAAAGGTTCTTCTCTAAAAGATTAAACATCTTCCATTCACTTTCCTGGTATGGGTTTATGTAGTGTTTTTTGTGCCCTAAGCCACATCCCCTCGGTTCAGCTTGCATTTCTGGAGCAGCTCTGGTGCGCAATTCCCCTACACAAGTTTTCTCAGCCTAATGCTTTCCCTGAAGCCAAGGGAGGTCTACCATCCCTTCACACCGGTAGTCTGGAAACATTTCTGGGAGCAAGCATCAGTGGAGGATGGGAATCAGTGAGAAAATGCTCTATCCACTCAGCAGGGACAGCAAAAGGAAACAACTTGTGTCCCTCTGTAGGTACTGATCTGGGAAGATGTACAAGATCTATTGTTAAGTGAAAAAAATCAAAGCTAGTATGCTGTCTTTGTGTAAGAAAGAGGGGAGGAACATTAATTTACATTAGTATTTGCTCTTATCTGCCAACCCCAAACCTTAAGATATCTAGAAATAAGGGGCACCTGAGTGGCTCAGTGGACTGAGCGTCCGACTTCAGCTCAGGTCATGATCTTACGGTTTGTGGGTTCGAGCCCCGTGTTGGGCTCTGTGCTGACAGCTCAGAGCCCGGAACCTGCTTCAGATTCTCTCTCTGCCCCTCCCCCACTTGTATTCTGTCTTTCTCTGTCTTTCAAAAATAAATAAATGTAAAAAAAAATTTTTTAAGATATTTAGGAATAAACCTAACCAAAGAGGTGAAAAACCTGTACTCTGAAAACTATAAAACACTAATGAAAGAAACTGAAGAGGACACAAAGAAATGGAAAGACCTTCCATGCTCATGGATTGGAAGAACAAATATTGTTAAAATGTCTATAATATCCAAAAATATCTATACATTTAATGCAATCCCTGCCAAAATACCAATAGCATTTTTCACAGAGCTAGGAGAAACAATGCTAAAATTTGTATGGAACACAAAATAGCCAAATAGCCAAAGCAATCTTGAAAAACAAAAGCAAAGCTGGAGGCATCACAATCCCAGACTTCAAGCTATAGTACAAAGTTGTAGTCATCAATACAGAATGGTACTGGGGCGCCTGGGTGGCTCAGTTGGTTAAATGTCCGACTCTTGATACTGGTTCAGGTCCTGATCTTGTGGTCATGAGATCAAACCCTGCTGCGGGCCCTACCCTGAGTGTGGAGCCTGCTGGGGATTCTCTCTCTCCCTCTCTCTCTGCCCCTCCCCTTCTCTGTCTTTCTCTCTCAAAATAAATAAATAAACTTAAAAAAAAAACCAATATGGTACTGTCACAAAACAAAGACATAGAAATCAACACAACAGAATATAAAAAAAATGAAGCCACAACTGTATGGTCAACTAATCTTCAACAAAGTAGGAAAGAATATCTAATGGGAAAAAGGCAGTCTCTTCAACAAATGGTATTGGAAAAGTGGACAGCAGCAGGCAAAAGAATGAAACTGGACCACTTTCTTACACCATACACAAAAATAAATTCAAAATTGATGAAAGACCTAAATGTGGGACAGGAAACTATTAAAGACCTAGAGGGGAGCACAGGCAGTAATTTGCCTGACATCAGCCATAACAACATTTTTCTAGATATGTCTCCTGAGGCAAGGGAAACAAAACCAAGAAGAAACTATGGGGACTTCATCAAAATAAAAAGCTTCTGCACAGTGAAGGGAACAATCGACAAAACTGAAAGGCAACCTACAGAATGGGAGAAGATATTTGCAAATGACATATCTGATAAAGGGTTAGTATCCAAAACATACAAAGAATGTGTGCAACTCAACACCCAAAAAACAAATAATCCAATTTAAAAATGGGCAGAGGATATCAAGAGACATTTCTCCAAAGAAGACCTACAGATAGCCAACAGACACATGAAAAAATGCTCAACATCACTCATCATCAGGGAAATACAAATCAAAACTACAATAAGATATCACCTCACACCTGTAGAACGGCTAAAATCAACAACACAGAAACAGGTGTTGGCAAGGATGTGGGGAAAGGGGAAACCTCCTACACTTTTTGGGAATGAAAACTGGTGTAGCCACTCTGAAAAACAGTATGAAGTTTCCTCAAAAAGTTAAAAATAGGACTACCCTATGATTCAGCAATTGCACTCCTAGGTATTTACCCAAAGAATACAAAAATACTAATTCAGAGGGATACGTGCACCTACAATGTTTATAGCAGCATGATCTAAGGTAGCCAAACTATGGAAAGAGCCCAAGTTTCCATCTACTGGTGAATGGGTAAAGATTATACACACACACACACACACACACACACACACACACACATATATACACACACACAGTGGAATATTACTCAGCCATAAAAAGGAATGAAGTCTTGCCATTTGCAACAATGTGGATAGAACTAGAGACTATAATGCTAAGCAAAATAAACCAATCAAAAAAGATAAATACCATATGATTTCACTCACATGTGGAATTTAAGAAACAAAACAAATAAACGTGGGAGAAAAAAAGAGAGGCAAACCAAGAAAGAGTCCTAACGATAGAGAACAAACTGATGGTTACTAGAAGGGAGGTGGGTTAGGGGTGGACTAAATAGGTGATGGGGATTAAGTAGTGCACCTGTTGTGATGTATGGAAGTGTTGAATCACTAAATTCTACACTTGAAACTAATATTACACTGTATGTTGATGAGCTGGAATTTAAAAAGTTGAAAAAAAATTTTTTTCACTAGTTTTCCTAAAACTAATGGCCAGTGGTTACATGTAGAGGATGAGGTAGGGGATGTGGATTATAAAGAATATGAAAGTAAAACTTCTCAATGTATAATTAAAAAAATTTTTTTAATGTTTATTTTTGAGAGAGAGAGAGAGAATGTGAGCAAGGAAGGGGCAGAGAGAGAGGGAGACACAGAATCTAACGCAGGCTCCAGGCTCTGAGCTGTCAGCACAGAGCCTGATGTGGGGCTTGAACTCACAAACCATGAGATCATGACCTGAGCCGAAGTTGGACGCTTAACCAACTGAGTCACCCAGGCCCCCCTCAATGTATAATTTTTAAAAACCTCTGAACCAAGTGAATGTAGCACTTACTTAAAAATAATTAAATTGAGTTTTTAAACATTTTGCCATCTGATTCAGGTAGTTGCTCCCAATGCTAACCTAGTTCTCTCTTTTCTTCTCATTCAAAAATATTTCAGAGTTGTTTCATTGCTGTGTTTATTTCCTTACCTCTCACTCATCAATCTGGTTTCTGCCCCATTATGCAAATAAATTGCTCTGACCTCTTGTCTCCAGTGACCTCCATATTGCTAAATCTCATAAACATTGTTTAGTCTTTCTCTCACATAATCTTCTGGCAGCATTTGATAAACTACCTCCCTTCAGACACATCCTCTTCTCTTGACTTTAACGTCTCCACGCAATTCTAGTTTTCCTCCCATCTCTCTGGATACCCTTACCTCTCTTCTCCCTTTCTCCCTCACCTTCTTCTTTTTTTCCCTTCTCTTCTCCCTCCTTTACCCAAACATTAAACATTGTATTTCTTCAAAACTCTGTTGTAAATATCTTCTCTATTACTAAGGGATTTCACTCAGAACTATAAATTGAGTTGATAACAGTGACCTCCACATTCATATCTCCAAACTCTTTCAGGACTGGGACATTCTGTTATTGGCAGCTCACTCTGGCCAATGGAAATGTCTAGAGGCAGAATTACCTGTTGCTCTAGCTGCTAAAACTTCCAGCAGTTGTGGAAGGGAAATTTGGAGGGAGCACCATAGCATTTAATGCAGATAGATGTACTATGAATATTTTCTACCAGTATGTGATTTGCCTTTTCATTTTCTTTTCATTGTCTTAAGGAATGGCTAGTTTAAATTTTTACAAAGTATTGGGGTTTCTGGGTGGCTCAGTCAGTTAAGTGTCCAGCTTCAGCTCATGTCTTGATCTCACTCACGGCTTGAGAATTCAAGCCCTGAGACAGGCTCTGTGCTGACAGCTCAGAACCTGGACCCTGCTTCTGATTCTGTGTCTCCCTCTCTCTCTGCCCCTCCCCTGCTCACACTCTGTCTGTCTCTCTCTCTCAAAAATAAAGATTAATTTTTTTTTTAATTTTATGAAGCATAATTTTTTTTCTTTTATGTTAAATTCTTTTTTTCCATAGAGACTTTAAGTTTTTTACTGTGGTAAAAAGCATATGATATAGGGGCACTCGGGTGGCTCAGTCGCTTAAGTGACTGACTTTGGCTCAGATCATGATTTCACGGTTTGTGAGTTCGAGCCCCACATCAGCTCAGAGCCTGTAGCCTGCTTCAGGTTCTGTGTCTCCCTCTCTCTCTCTGCCCCTCACTCATGCTCACTCTCTCTCTCTCTCTCTCTCAAAAATAAACAAAACATTAAAAAAAAAATTTTTAAGCATATGATATAAAATTTACCATCTTGGGTGCCTGGATGGCTCAGTCGGTTAAGCATCCGACTTCAGCTCAAGTCATGATCTTACCGTTCGTGAGTTCAAGCCTCACATCCGGCTTTGTGCTGACAGCTCAGAGCCTGGAGCCCGCTTCGGATTCTGTATCTCCCCCTCTCTCTGTTCCTCCCCCATCCGCACTGTCTCTCCCTCAAAAATAAAGATTACCAAAATTTTTTTTTAATTTACCATCTTAACCACTTTAAAGTGTACATTTCAATAGTGCTAATTAATTCACACTGTTATGAAACATATCTCCAGAACTTTTTCATCTTGTACATCTAAAGCCCTCTACCCAAACAATATCTCCCTATTCCTCCTCCCCAGTCCCTGGCAACCTCAATTTTACTTTCTGTCTCTGTGATATTGACTACTTTATATAGCGTGTATAAATGGCATCATACAACATTTGTCTTTTGATGACTTGGTTATCCCAGTATAATGCCCTCAAGTCCATCCATGTTTTAGCCTGTGATAAGATTTCCTTCCTGTTTAAGGCTGAGTAATATTCCATTGTGTGTATATACCACACTTTATCCATTCATCTGTCAGTGGACATTTAGATTGTTTCACTTCTTGTCTATTGTGACTAGTGCTGCTATGAACATGAGTGTGTAATATTTCTTCGAGACTCTGCTTTCCATTTTTATGGATATATATAACCAGAAGTGGGAGTGCTGGATCATATGGTAGTTCTGTTTTAAATTTCTTGAGGAAACTCCATATTGTTTTCCACAGTGGTTGAACTATTTTACAGTCCCACCAATGGTGTGTAAAGGTTCCAGTTTTTCCATATCCTCTCCCTCTCATGTTATTTTCTGTTATTTTTTTATAGCAACCACCCTAATGGGTATGAGATTATTTAGTGCTTTTCATGTCTTCTTTAAGAAATATTTACCTATCCCAAGGTTGCAGATATATTCTTCCATGTTTAAAATTTTGACTTTTAGGGGCACCTGGGTGGCTCAGTCAGTTAAGCGTCTGACTTCGGCTCAGGTCGTGATCTCACAGTCCGTGGGTTTAAACCCCTCTTTGGGCTCTGTGTTGACAGCTCAGAGCCTGGAACCTGCTTTGGATTCTGTGTTTCCCTCTTTGTCTGCCCTTCTCTCTCTCACACTCTGTCACAAATAAATAAACATTAAAAATTTTTTTGGCTTAAAACCTCTTTGATCTTGGCTGCAGCAACTTCTTACTCAACACGTCTCCAGAGGCAAGGGAAACAAAAGCAAAAGTGAACTATTGGGACCTCATCAAAATAAAAAGCTTTTGCACAGCAAAGGAAACAATCAGCAAAACTATAAGGCAACTGACAGAATGGGAGAAGATATTTGCAAACAACATATCAGATAAAGGGTTAGTATCCAAAATCTATAAAGAACTTACAAACTCAACACCCAGAAAACAAATAATCCAGTGAAGAAATGGGCAAAAGACATGAATAGACACTTCTCCAAAGACATCCAGATGGCCAACCGACACATGAAAAAATGCTCAACATAACTTTTCATTAGGGAACTACAAATCAAAACCACAATGAGATACCACCTCACACCTGTCAGAATGGCTAACATTAACAACTCAGGCAACAACAGATGTTGATGAGGATGCAGAGAAAGAGGATCTCTTCTGCAATGCTGGTGGGAATGCAAGCTAGTGCAGCCACTCTGGAAAAAAGCATGGAGGTTTCTCCAAAAATAAAAAATAGAACTACCCTACGACCCAGGGATTGCACTACAAGGTATTTATCCAAGGGATACAGCTATGCTGTTTCGAAGGGACACATGCACCCCAATTTTTATAGCAAGCAACACTATCAACAATAGCCAAAGTATGGAAAGCCCAAATGTCCATCGATGGGTGAATAGATAAAGAAGATGTGGTATATATATACAATGGAGTATTACTTGGCAATGAAAAAGAATGAAATCTTGCCATTTGCACTATGTGGATAGAACTAGAGGGTATTATGCTAAATGAAATTACTCGGTCAAAGAAAGACAAATATCATATGACTTCACTCATACGAGGACTTTAAGACACAGAACAGATGAACATAAGGGAAGGGAAGCAAAAATAATATAAAAACAGGGAGGAGGACAAAACATAAGAGACTCTTAGATATGGAGAACAAACAGAGGGTTACTGGAGGGGTTGGGGATGGGGATGGACTAAACGGGTAAGAAGCATTAAGGAATCTACTCCTGAAATCATTCTTGCACTATCCGCTAACTAATTTGGATGTAAATTTAAAAATAAAATTAAATGGGGCGCCTGGGTGGCTCAGTCTGTTAAGTGTCTGACCGGCTCAAGTCATGATCTCGCGGTCCATGAGTTCGAGCTCCATGTCAGGCTCTGTGCTGACAGCTCGGAGCCTGGAGCCTGTTTCAGATTCTGTGTCTCCCTCTGACCTCTCTCTCTGACCCTCCCTGTTCATGCTCTGTCTCTCTGTGTCTCAAAAATAAAAATAAAAACGTTAAAAAAAAAGCCAATAAAGAACTTTAAAAAAAATAAAATTAATAAAATTAAAAAATTAAAAATAAATTAAAAAACTTTTTTTTGGCTTCTACATTTAAGTCTATGATACACCTCAAACTAGTTTTAATGTGTGGTATGAGGTACAGGTCAAGGTTCATATTTTTCAGTTGGATATCCAGTTATTCTGACATTATTTGTTGAAAACAAAAACAACAACCTTCCCGTTCTACACTGGATTTTCTTGGCACCTTGGCAAGTAACTTTTGACACTGGTTTTAAGAAGATTCCCAAACTTCAGACCTGTCAAGCTGTGGGGAAAGAAGTACATCTTAGAATTGAGAAAATAGAAACTTCTTTTGGATTCCTACAGCACCTAGTACAGTATGTGTGGGTCACACAGAGTGAGTAGCATCGGAGCTTTGGAATCAGGCAAATCTGGATTCAAACCCAAGTTTGCATGGCCTTGGACAATTTACCTAACATCTTCTTTGCCTTGGTTTCCTTATATACATAGTGAGCATCCAATGTTGTGATGAGAAATTAAACGATGCAAAATGCCTGGTGTAGCTATTTGCTGAGTATTCTTTTCCCCTCATATTTTCATTTTTTCAGTAAATATTTGTTATCTTCATTGGACTCAGTGGTTTGGGGCATGATAGAAATTTCTGTCTAAATTCCTTGTGTACTTTTTCAAAAAGACTTACAAATTGATTACAAGTCTCCTTGCCTTTAGCAAGGTATGCCATCTAATATTAATCCTTTTTTTTTATCTGATTCTCCTTTTGCAAATTCTTGAGAGAGCGGTTTGGACATAATTATTTGGAATCTTCATCCTGTTAAGGAGAAATTTAGTAACAATATTATGTGATCATCAGAAATCAGGAATCCTTCAGCTTCATCTAGACTAAGAGAGCTTTCAACTTTAAGCGGCACACCGCTCACTTGAGGATCTTATTACACTCCAGACTCTGATTCAAGAAGTCTGGAGTTGAGTCTGATATTCTGCATTTCTAGCAGGCTCCAAGGAAATGCCAAAGCTTTTGGTGTAAGGACCACACACTTTCCGTAGGTAGGGGCTAGAGGCTTCAGTTCGTTAGGGGAAAAAATTTTAAACCCTGAAGTTCATGAATAAATAATGTTTCCCTTGGCTGAGGGTACTATGGTTGCAGGGAGAGAGGAAACTGTTCATTTAGTTTTTACCATGCACCTGCAAGCATATGTATGAGGTAAAGTATAGGTAGAATGAGCACAAATATTTTCTCTTTTAGGAGTTCTGGATTTAGAATCAGATGATATAGTTTCATATCCCAGCTTCCCCACTTACAATCCATCGTGACATTTGGCAAGTTGTTAAATCTCTCCAGTAGCCTCTCACAGGATACCTGTGAAGATAAAATGAAATTATGTAAATAACTTTGGCCCAGCATCTGACTTGTAAATAGCATTTAGTAAGTATTGCGTAAATGTGAATTTCTTTAGCAACTCTTGCCAGATTAAGGCATTGAGTAAAACTAGAGTGATGGCTAGATCCAGACTCAGGTTCAAGTCCTTACTATGCCCCCTATGTAGCTGTATAGTCATTAGACAGTTGGGAGCCTAATGTGTCTTAGATATCAAATAAGATTGGATTGGATATTCTTATTCTTCACAGTGCTAAGGGTCTTCATGCCCTAATGGTCCTGTGGTTCTTGAGCTCTTCTCTATAAGGCAGAGACAGGCAAACATTAAAAGAAACTGTCTCTTTAGTCAGTTAGCTGAATTGACACAGCAAACCAGGAGCCAGAGGAAGAAAGGTAAAGAGAGGAAAAAGAAGGATCCTGAAATGGTCCTGGTTCATCTTGGTTCTTTCAGCTCATGACAGCTTTTAGAAGGGAGACTTAGTTCAGGAGGAGTGGCCCAGAGACACGTCATCCATTTCAACAACATCTTCATCCCCTTAGTCACCACACACCTTTAGGCCATGGGAATAGGGGGAGTGTGTGTGTGTGTGTGTGTGTGTGTGTGTGTGTGTGTGTGTGTGTTTTAAACTGTGAACAATGTCACTGGGTTAAAATCCTAATATAGATCACCTCTTTGCAATGTAAAAACAATTTTGTGAAGTAGGTATTATTATCTATGACGCATGGATGGGGACACTGGGCCTTAGAGAAGTTAAACAATTTACACAAGCTCACAGTTAATGGGCAACTTTACTTGAACCAAGGCAGTCTAATTCCTGCTCCCTCTTTCTTAATCATTATACTACACTGCTGTACAGATCTGTGGAGCTGACTGAGATTTACTCAGTGTCGAAATCTTCAGTCCAGATTATGTGGGGTTAAATTCCTGAGAGAATATGAAATAGAGTTCAAACTACCCGAGGAGCCCACTGTGAGGTCAGGTTGTGAAAGGACAAAGAAGTATTATCTTAACTTAGTAATGATAGTGTCATGACAATGTGCTTGACAAAGCTCACTTAAACTTCAAAATACAGGCATATAGGGATTATTTTAGCTGAAGAAACTGATGCTCAAGGAAGATAAGTAATTTATCCACATGAAGGGCTCATATGGGCTGTAAGGAATAGGAAACTTCACACAAATGGTCTTTAACTATAAGGAAATCATTATCTCACTTACAAAGTCAAGAAGTAGGGCAGACTTTAGGGTCAGCATGTCTGTGTGCCAGTTCTACCTCTCCGCAATTCTCTTGGCTCTTTCCTCCACGGTGGATCGGCTTTAATATCATAACCAGGCAGAAGTGGTTCCAAACATCCCATTTAAACATGATGATGTACAAAGGAAGAGGGATCTTCTCTCTCTGAGTCTATTTTAGGAATAAGGAAATCCTTTTTAGAAGCTTTCCCAGAAGACTTCCCCTCACACCTCATTGCCAGGACTGACCCACTCTTATACTGATCACGAGTAAAGGAAAGGGATTACCATTCTTGGGTTTGAGGTGGATAGAGAGTGAGTTGAGAATCACCATGACCAGCATACCATGCTACATCTCCAGACAGTGTCAGCATTGAAGACCTGCTCTGGTCCTTGACGAGACTCTCTTTTTTAGTATTCTCTGCCAAGGACAGATTGCAGTCACAGATGGAGATATCACCCCACAAGGCATTATATCTAAAGAATGAGCTCAGCCATAATTCAAATATCAGGGCTTTAAAAGGGAGACTTTTGAGGGCTCCATCAGTCAGGCCACAGCCAGTAGGCAGGCAACGGGGACCAAATCTCTAGAAAGAGAGCACTGGCAAGAGTAAGGAAGTGTAGCAGGAGCTAACATTGAAGTACACAAAAGAGGGAATGCCATGAGTCAGGGGGTGCAGAAATTGATCACTGGGATCCTTTGCTGTCTTATGAACCCGAGAGCAACACAGGGACTCAATAATCTATACCAGAACTTCTAGACTGGGAAGATAAACATTACTAAACTGCATCAGCTATGTGGATTTCAGAATCTTTGGTTATCCTGTTATAAAGTTTGGGAACTAGAACAGGGCAGACCCTGGGTCAGACCTTCCATCAGTGGAAGAGTCTGGAGGACAATGACAGAACCAATACTAGGTTCTTCCTGGTTGGAAGTGGAAGACAAATGACCCTCCCTTTAAGCTATGTAAGGCCCTGGAATTTCCAATAGTTCAAGGAGAACAGGAAGCCGTGAGAAGAAGATATAGAATCTTCCATTGATCCTGTAAACGGGGGCACTAGTCATTTATGGAAGAAAAAGGTGGGGGCTGTGGCACAGTATTTTTCTTCTGATTTTGTGGGGTGGTAGGTATTGGTTGTAGAGATAATGGAATAGTGCATGGCTGATTAAAAAATGATACATTTATACATTTACTTTATGGAAAGATGTCCACAACATATTGTTGAGGGAAAAAAAACAAAGTATAAAACAGCATGTATACTATGATCCCATTTATGTAAAATAATTCACAAAGATAAGGAACAAGTATGCCTTCTTCATTTGCTTGGGTATAAAATAAAGTCATTATTTTTACTGTTCAAATAATAATGAAGTCAATGCTATTCTTCTAAGTCTAGCAGAAAATACAGTTTTCCTTCTTGGTCTCCTGCCCCAAGATTCCTCAATGTCAATTTTGTTGATCTTTTCACAGAACCAACTTTTGGCTTCAATGATATTTTTCGTATTATTTTTCTATTCTTGATTTTATTTATCTTTGCTTTGGTCTTTATTGTTTTCTTGCTTCTAGGTTTCATCTTGCTCAAAGGTGCAAAGTTAGGCTATTCCTCAAATGGCAATACTCTTATATGGTCTTCTGAATCAGTGCCCCTTGTCATTGCTAACAGAGCTTGAGGATTCAAATGCATCACTGCTTTCCAAAGTAGGCCTTGACTTGCTGACTTAAGGCTTTCAACAAACAGGCTTTTCCATTGCTCACATGCACACCACTTAGTAGAAGTACAAGCTTCCTCATATATATTAAAAGAGGGGCTGATGTCTGCTGCCCTATAGACCCTAAATCTTCCTCATTCTAGATGCAGGACAAAAACCAATCCGCCACCTTCTCTATTTTTGAGAGTCATAGGCATTTTTTGGTCTCAGAGATGCATTGCTTGCCACCCCAAGTTGTTTAATACCACTGCTTCAATAACTCAGAATATCAAAGAAAGATCTGGAATTTGTCCCTTTTGGAGGCACCAGTGCTCCTTCTGTAAATTTTCTTCCCCCTCTGCAGTAAATTTCAGATTCTGTATATCACAAATATAAACTAAAAATATTACTGGAAGGATTTTCACCAAAATACTAATGATGAGAATAAAGCCAAGAGAAATATAGTTTAAATTAAATCTCCTTTCAACCTGCAACCTACTGATAAATACCTGAGACATACAGAATATAACATTCCTCAAGGAACTCATGGCTGCCTTAATGTGGATATTTTATTAGAGACTAAAAGCAACCTTATTGTGACAATAGACCAACCACCAAGGTCCTGTAAACCTCACTTTCAACATAGAAAAATTCCTTAGAAACCTACGTTATCTCTATCCTCTCTCCTTCCACAAATTTAAAAGTATATAATCAGTTACTCCTCACAACCCCAGTGCAGCTCCTTCTTCCCACGGGTCCTGTTCCCCTGCTATAATAAAAACACCTTCCTGCAACAAAAATATCTCATCTTTCTTAGCCATTCACTCTAGGACCCAAACTTCAAATCACATCATTTGGCACCCAATGTGGGGCTTGAATCTTCTCATCTGTACTCCGAGCCTCTGTACAAACTTGGTGAGTACTTCCTCTTCTCTCCCTTTACTTTCATTTCAGGGGCTTTTCAAGGAGTACAGTCTTATTGGAACATTTTCATGTCAATTGCTCAGGCTGCAATCCTCTGGTCCATGGCTACTCTATGTGGAGGACCAAAAGCCTGCCTTTTTACTGGAAGCTAGTGCCCTGGCTGGAATGGTAATAAGATCTAGAACTTGATGCCCCCCCTTTATTCCAATTCTTATACAAAGTTGTCTTTTGGGGCATGGGACAACCACCTAAGTCACTAGGATGGCTGCCCATCTTAAGACTTACCTGTGAGGTGAGCTTTCCTCCTCATGGGTCTAATGTGATCCCCTTCACATCTCTGGTCTAGCCACTTCTGTCCAGGAGACCTCCACCCAGAGGCAGCCAAAACCAGTACCTGATTGAATTAAAAACCCAACCAGGGACTATTTCCTAGGAAAGTTGGCTGTAAGGACTACATGTGTTGGAATGTCACTTAGATCATGGTGGTTTCTGTCTTTACTGTTTTCTGCCAATGTCCCTTATTAACTACTTAAATTACAAAATTGGGTAATTTCCCCCTTGTAAAACTTTTTCCCCCCACCATGGGTTAAAAATGGTGGGTTTTTCATGGCATGGCATAGCACTGCATTTTGGTCCATTCACCAGCATTCATTTGTAGCCTAGGATGCAATAGGGAAGCAGGGGGACACCAGGATCCCTCTTACAAGGCAAGGCAGTTTTCATAGAGACTTCTTAGAGGGACAACTTGGGTCACTTTGACACGCGGAACCTCTGATATATCCTCCCTGGGACACCACCTGGGAGGTGGAGGATTTTTTGATAATGGACTTTCTCTACTTTTCTAGCAACATGGTATCTTCTTTTTCAGTCCCCAAGGATTCTCTCTTGGGATGACTTTTATCCCCCTGGAATCAACTTGGATTGCAAGATTTAATAAAGAAAAAAAATGATCTTCTATAACATTGCATGGCCTCAGTACTCCTTAGGAGATGAGGGACAATGGCCCATCAATGGGACATTAAGCTTCAATATGATCTGTCAGTTAGATCTCTTCTGCAAAACACAGGGCATATGGACTGAGGTACCCTATGTCCAGGCCTTCATGGCCCTAAATCAGGACCCTGACCTAAGGGCTTCTTTCAGAATGTGTCTAACCACACACCAGCTTAATAAACACCCTCTGGATGTATTGGTGATGATTGTCTAAATAAGCCAATTCCTTGTCCAACGTCGCTATTCATCAGGGAAATACAAATCAAAACCACACTCAGATATCACCTCACGCCAGTCAGAGTGGCCAAAATGAACAAAACAGGAGACTATAGATGCTGGAGAGGATGTGGAGAAACGGGAACTCTCTTGCACTGTTGGTGGGAATGCAAACTGGTGCAGCCGCTCTGGAAAGCAGTGTGGAGGTTCCCAAAAAAATTAAAAATAGACCTACCCTATGACCCAGCAGTAGCACTGCTAGGAATTTACCCAAGGGATACAGGAGTACTGATGCATAGGGGCACTTGTACCCCAATGTTTATAGCAGCACTCTCAACAATAGCTAAATTATGGAAAGAGCCTAAATGTCCATCAACTGACAAATGGATAAAGAAATTGTGGTTTATATACACAATGGAATACTACGTGGCAATGAGAAAGAATGAAATATGGCCTTTACATGGATGGAACTGGAGAGTGTTATGCTAAGTGAAATAAGTCATACAGAGGACAGATTCCATATGTTTTCACTCCTATGTGGATCCTGAAAAACTTAACAGAAGACCACGGGGAAGGGGAAGAAAAAAAAATGGTTAGAGAGGGAGGGAGCCAAAACATAAGAGACTCCTAAAAACTGAGAACAAACTGAGGGTTTATAGGGGGTGGGAGGGAGGGGTGGGTGGGTGATGGGCATTGAGGAGGGCACCTGTTGGGATGAGCACTGGGTGTTGTATGGAAACCAATTTGACAATAAATTTCATAATAAAAAAATTAAAAAATAAATAAAATAAAATAAAATAAAATAAAAATTAAAAAAAATAAGCCAATTCCTCTTAATAAACCTGGGCTACTGGAGGAATCACAGGCTAATCTAAACAAAGAGGACATTGGCTCTGTTACTATCCCTCCTCCTTATAAACCTTAAGACCCCTTTGTCCCAGCCCAGTTGGACATACCAGGAGTAGGACTCCCTATCTTCCACCTAAATCTGGGTTGCATCCTCTTATGGAGGTTGCTAATGGAGAAATGGGCAAAAAGTCTCTGTCCCGGGGCACCTGAGTGGCTCACTCAGTTAAGCATCTGACTCTTGATTTTGACTCAGGCCATGGTCTCATGGTCTGTGGGATGGAGCTCCACATCACACTCTGCACTGGCAGCACAGCTTGGGATTCTCTCTCCCTCTTCCATTCTCTTTCTGCCCCTCCCCCACCTGCTCTCTCTGTCTCAAAATAAACATTTTTTTAAAATTAAAAAAAAAAAATAAGTCCATATCCCATTCTCCATGGCAGACCTGGCTCAGATAAAACAACAATTAAGACGATATTCTGAAAACCCTTCTCAATTTATTGAGGGTTTTCAACAATTATCTTTTATGTTTGATTTGACCCAGCAAGATATATACATCGCATTAACTCGTTGTACCCCTAAGGAAAAGAACTGTATCTGGGCAGAGGCTCAAGAATTTGCTGATGAGCTAGCATTCAGAGATAGAGATTATTATCCAGTAGGGGGAACTGCTATTCCCAATACTGAACCTCATTGGAATTACCAAGAAGATACACAGGGAAGGGAGAGATGAGACCATATGATCACTCGCTTAATAGAAGGGATGAATAAAAGGATTCTCTAAACCTGTAAACTTTGATAACATTCAGGAAGTTACTCAAGGAGGTAATGAGAATCCAGCTCTATCTCAGAATCATTTGATAGAAGGCATTTGTAAATAAATATGGACCAAATCTCACCTAAGGGAACAAATATACTAAACATGCACTTTATAAGTCATTTGGCACCTGACATCTGCCAAAACTGACTAAAATGGCTCTAGGTCCTCAAACCCCCACCCAGCACCTACTACAGGTAGCTACTGGAGTCTTTAATAATAGAGATGTGGTGGGGAAGGAGGGCATCTGGGTGGCTCAGTTGGTTAAACAGCTGACTCTTGGATTTTGGCTCAGGTCATGATCTCATGGTTCCTGGGTTTGAGCCCCACATTGGGCTCTGTGCTCGCAGTGCTGAACCTACTTTGGATCTTCTCTCTCTCTCTCTCTCTCTCTGCTGCCCCCCCCCCAACTTGGCCGTGCACTCTCTAAATAAATTAATTAATTAATATTAACAATTTTTAAAAAATAACAGAGATATGGCCTTAAGGCAGGAAAAAGATCAGCAAGCTAAATTGCAGGGTAAAATACAGGCTCAAACATTGGCTGCCACTATTACAGATTCCCTACAATGACAGACTTACCAGGGGCCCAAGAAAATGCCAGTATCAGACAAAGGACCAGATAAGACCCCATGGTACGGGTGTGGCAAATTGGACATTGGACCAAGGGATGTCCAAACAAATGTTCTCCACCAGAGCCAGGTCTTGTCTGTAAGAAGAAAGGACATTGGAAGAGAGAGTATCCTCATCTGCAGAGGGAGAAAGACAGGAGTTAACTTCCCTGCCCTCTCGAGAGCAGAAACCAGAGGATCTGGCATGATGGGGCCCTGAGGCTGGTTCGGCTACCTTTACATCAAGATGAGTGAGCCCTGGGTTACCCTGGATGTGAAAGGTTTATTAATTTTCTTATTGATACAGAAGCCACTTATCCTGTTCTTATTCTGCACTCCAGTCCTACTTGTCTTTCTAACCATAAAATTGTTGACAGAGAAGGGGAACATGTTGCCAGACTACACCTTTGATCTGTAAATATAGAAGGCAATTAATTACTCCTGTTTCTCTAGTCCTTTATCTTGTCCCATTCCGTTACTTGGACGAAACTTAATGTATCAACTAGGAAGCAGGTTTGCTCTTACTAAAGAAGAGGACAGCTTGTTCTCTTTGACATGGAGAATTAAAACCTTACACTGGAATTCCTTCTAATATTTGGAAGGAAGTAAATCCGCAGGTGTGGGATTTTGATATCCCAGGATGGGTTCTTAAAGCTCAGCCAGTTAAAGTAAACTCAAAGGACCGAACCACTATACGTCATAAGGAACAGTATCCCTTAAAACCTAAGGGGAAAGCTGGGTTATAACCACTTAGTGATAAGTTTCTCAACCATGACATTTTATTTATTTATTTATTTATTTATTTATTTATTTATTTATTTATTTTTTAATGTTTATTTAGTGTGTGTGTGTGTGTGTGTGTGTCAGAGAGAGAGAGAGGTGGAGGGGGGGTGGCGGGAGCAGAGAGAGGGAATCCCAAGCAGGCTCTACACTGGCAGCGGGGCTCGAACTCACAATCTATGAGATCATGATCTGAGCCTAAATGAAGAATCAGACACTTAACCAACAGAGCCGACCAGGTGCCCCTCAAACATGGTATTTTACATCCTTGTCAATCTCCTTATAACACTCCAATTTTACCAGTTAAAAAAAGCCAAATGGAGAATATCAGATGGTACAAGATTTAAAAGCTACAAATGAGGGGCGCCTGGGTGGCTCAGTCGGTTAAGCGGCCGACTTCGGCTCAGGTCACGATCTCGCGGTCCGTGAGTTTGAGCCCCGCGTCGGGCTCTGTGCTGACAGCTCAGAGCCTGGAGCCTGTTTCAGATTCTGTGTCTCCCTCTTTCTCTGCCCCTCCCCTGTTCATGCTCTGTCTCTCTCTGTCTCAAAAATAAATAAACGTTAAAAAAAAAAAAAAGCTACAAATGAGGCAGTGGTGCTTATCCCATCCCGTGGTGTCAAATCTATATACTATTCTCACCCAGGTTCCTGGTGATGCCAGCTGGCTCACAGTGCTTGATTTGAAAGACACCTCCTCTTGCATCCCTCTAAGTGAAGAAACAGCCACTATTTGCTTTTGAATGAGCCTCCCCTTCAAGCCCATAGGCTGTTCAATTAGGGATTTAGAGACAGTCCTCACCTATTTGGGGCTGCACTTAGTAGGGACCTCTGTGATAGCTCCTTGCCTCAAGGGACTGTAATGCAATATGTGGATGGTATAGTCCCACAAAAGAAACATCTGATAGTAATATTATAATGTTACTTAACTTCTCGGCAGACAGAAGGCATCTCAGCTACCCTAAAAAGGTACAAATATCTTTTAAAAAAAAAAAGGTATAATATTTGGGGTATGAACCAACACCAGGATACCATACCCTGTCTACTGACAGAAAAAAAAAGGCTATATTAAATCTTGGGCTTCCAGCTACAAAAACAAAACAAAAAACAAACAAAAAAAAAAACTCCTTTCTTAGGTGTGGCAGGATTTTGCTGCCTCCAGATTCCTGGATTTGGGCTCTTAGCCAAACCATAGTATGATTCAATTAAAAGCCCTGAAGAAGAACCTTTACTCTGGACTAAAGCCTAGCAACCAGCCTCTCAAACATTAAAAGCTAAGCTCTCATCAGCCCCAGCTTTGACTTTACCAAGTTTAGAAAAACTTTTCACCTCACATGTAGCAGAAAAACAGGGACAAGAATTGGGAGTTCTTACTCAGAAATTAAGAAATGAAACAAGACTGGTGGACTATTTTTCAAAGTCACTAGATCATATGGCACAGGAGTGACTGGCTTGTCTCTGAGCAGTGGCTGCGACAGCCCTCCCAGTAGAAGAGGCTTCAAAACTTACTATGAGACAATCCTTGACAGCGGTGACTCCACATCAGGTCGAAAGTGTCCTAGAGACCAAAGCCACCAATGGATGACAGAAGGCCAACTTACTAACTACCACGCTATGCTTTTAGACACACCTGAAATGATACTTAAAACCTGTCACAGTTTAAGCCCAGATACCCTTATGCCTGGATCTGACCATCACACTTCTGTGTCAGACCATGACTGTTCAGAGATTATCTATATTGTTTATTCTAGCAGACCAGATTTAAAAGTCTCCCCTGTTGAAAATAGAGGTGACAATTGGTTTACTGACGACAGTAGCTTCATGGATAAGGGAGAAAGAAAAGTTGGATATGCTATAGTTAGTTTAATTAAGACCATTGAGGCTTAGTTAAATATTTCTGCTCAAAAGGCTGAATTAATAGCACTTACCCATACTCTTCAACTGACAAAAGGCCTAAAAATAATATCTATACTGTTTCCAGGGGCACCTGGATGGCTCAGTCAGTTACGTGTCTGCCTTCAGCTCAAGTCATGATATCATGGTTCACAAGTTCAAGCCCTGGATTAGGCTCTGTGCTGACAGCTCAGAGCCTGGAGCCTGTTTCATGTTCTCTCTGCCCCTCCCTTGCTCACTCTCTGTCTCTCTCTCTCTCTCAAAAATAAATTAAAAACATTAAAAAAATTTTTAATTAAAATCTTTAAAAATATATACTTATACTGATTTCAAATATGCTTTCCTGGTGCTACATGCCCACGGGGAAATTTGGAAGGAAAGGGGATTATTATCAATCCATAACTCCCCAATCAAATATGGGCCTGAAATTATCACTCTTCCTGTGGCTATACACCTACTTAAGGAGGTAGCTAGAATTCACCTCAGAGGACATCAAAAAGATAGGATCTTAGAAAGGAAACAATTTAGCAGCCTATGCAGCCAAGCAGGCAGCGCAGAATAAACAAATATTAAGCCTTATACCAGTCTTGACTCCAAAAAAGTCCATAACTCCGGCCTATTCAGACCAAAAAATTCACATAGCCCAGGAATGAGGATATTCAAAAAATGCACAGAACTGGCATGTTAACTATGAGGAAAAACATCTTTATACCCAAAAATAACCAATGGAAGGTAATACAAGGTTTACATCAGGCTGTTCATTTGGGCAAAGGTGCTTTAGAACATTTCATCAAAAATATATTTGATGGAGGGGCGCCTGGGTGGCTCAGTCCGTTAAGCTTTCGACTCTTCGGTTTCGGCTCAGGTCATGATCTCACGGTTTGTGGGTTCGAGCCCCACATTGAACCCCACAGGCTGTCAGCATGGAGCCTGCTTGGGATCTTTTTCTCCCTCTCTCTATGCCCCTCCCCCACTCACTGTCTCTGTCTCTTTCCCAAAATAAATAAACTTTAAAAAACTGTGATGGAGTAAATTTAACAACTACAATAAAACAGATCTATTGATCCTGTGTAGTTTGTGCACAAGTAAATCCAAAAGGAGCAATCTGAACTACCTTCCCCCCTCCCCACTTTTGAAACCAGTCCAGGGGAGCCTGGGCGGCTCAGTCGGTTAAGCATCAGACTTTTGGTTTCTGCTTAGGTCATGATCTCACAGTTTGTGGGATCAAGCCCCACGTCAGGCTCTGTACTGACAGTATGGAACCTTCTTGGGATTCTCTCTCTCCCTCTCTCTGCCCTTCCCCCACTCATGTTCCCTCTCTCTCTCTCTCTCTCTCTCAAAATAAATAAATACACATTAAAAAAAAAAAAAAAAACAACGCTGATCACATGCTCTCCAAACCTGATTTAACTGTAACTGAAAGTTCACCCATGTAAGCCTCAGAGACATGGTTTATTAAAAAGATTGGAAGTTGAATACAGCAGGGGACTTAAATCTAGAATGGAAAGGTCTATATCGGGTCATATTATATATTCCCACTGCAGTAAAGTTAGAGGGACACTCTCCTGGACCCATATATCTAGAATCAAACCTGTACCTCTTTTACAGGAAACCAACAAGCAAACTAGCATGTCTTCTTACTCTTGTGAACCCATAGAAGGTCTCAAACTCCTCCTAGCAAGACAATGAAGATTGTATATTTTTCCTTCTCTGTTCACCAATTTTAGCAGACAATTCCTTTCTACAATGGGCACACATTATGCTGAGCTTCAAAATCAAACAGCTTGCTGGGTATGTGGAATTTTGCCCACATCAAGTACATCTGGGTTACCCTGGTGGGTTTTCTCTTTATGAGGCACTGATTGGCACTCTCTATGTACTTATATTTCAGAAATACCATAAAACCCTAATGACACCATGTTTCATGATAAATCTATCACGAATCACGATGTTTCGTCTTGGCCCATGGTCACTAACACATGGAATTTACCAGGACATAACCAGACTTTTTCATACCCTCACACTATTACAATATAAACTGACTCTGCAAGCCCACAAATTGATGCCTGTCAACAAGTGCCTAGATTACAAAACCCAACTTATTGCTATACTGAGGAGGGTATATATCAAATTTGGGATACATATTTACAGCTCACACCCACCACTGGACAGCTCAGTTAAAAGGCAGTTTTATGCTGAGAACAAAGAAATCATACATACGATACCTGGGCAAATAACACCCAACATTTAGGATGGCTATCACTAGAAACATGTTCTCAAACCATTATACTCCAGGCTACTGACTGGTTTGCTACTGTTTGGATAAGGTGACCTGGCATCAGATGGCTACCTCCAAATGGAACCCACTGGTCATGTGGAACTAACCTATGCCCCTGGCTTATTCCAGGGCGGATAGGTCATTGCACCTTGGGTTTTGCCTAGATTCATGGGCACATTGTCAAAACCATCTCTACCCAAGCTAATCTTCCCAATTTAAAACAAAGATGGACATGATCTGTTTTCCATTGGTATGATCATTTGGCATCCATTTTTTGCTCCATTTGTAGGGCTAGAAAGCATAATTTGGCGTATGGAAACCCTTAATAAATATACTATTAATAAATACATCATAAAGGCACTCAATGACTCATAAAACAACATCTCCTTACTTAATACTGAGGTCACACAAATGGGCAAAGTGGTTCTACAAAATAGAATGGCTTTAGATGTTCTAACAGCAGCGCAAGGAGTACATGTGCCATTATTAAAGCAGAATGCTGTGTATACATCCCAGATTATCATAAAAATGTCACAGGACTACTAAAAGATATGAATACTCAAATTGAGGCTCCACAAAATCCTTCCCTCGTTTTAAATGATTGGTTAAGTTCCTGGTTCGGGGGAGGACTAATGGACAACTACTAAGAATCTCCTTGTTGGACTACTCATTATTATGAACATTTTAATTCTAATATGTTGCCTTTTTCAATGTTTTTTCACTTGGTGTGAAACTCCATCACTACAATAACTTCCCATCAACAGATTGTCCTTACCACACACAGAGATACTTCTTTGCCGTTTATATTGGACTCAGCTGCCTTTTGTAGCTCCCTTACGCACAACTGACTGACCAATGTTGACCCATAGATAGGTACATCTCTATGCCTCTATTCAGCAGGAAGAAGTACAGAAGATAAGACCTTCCACTCTCAGCAACCTTAAAGATTTAAGGATCAAAGTCGTTCAGAAAGGAAAATGATGAGGGAAACAGAGGCAACTTGCAACCCATTGATAAACAGCTGAGACATACAAGCATGACCCTCTTCAAGGAACTCATGGCTGCCTTATGTGCATGTTTTATTAGAGACTAAATGAACCTTATCAGGACAATAGACAGACCTCCAAGGTCCTATAAACCTCAGTTTCACCATAAAAAAATTCCGTAGAAATCTATGTTATCTCTATCCCTCCTCCTTCCACAAACTTAAAAGTATATAATCAGTCACTCCTCACAACCCCAGTGCAGCTCTTTCGACCCACAGGTCCTTATCCCCGTGCTATAAAAAAATCACCTTTTTGCACTGAGAACATCTCAAGAATTCTTCCTTGACCATTCACTCTCGGGCCTAAACTTCGTATCACTAACAGTGGTCATGGAATAGTTTGGGTGGTTTCTAGTTTTTTTAAATTTTTATATATTGCTGAATTTTTAGAATGATGGACATATATACTTTATATAATCAGAAGATTAATAAACAGTTGGTACTTACTGATCACTTACTGTGCACAAGCATTTTACCCTATATTTTTAGTGTAGAGAGAGAGGGCATGAGTGGGGGAGAGAGCCAGAGGGAGGGAGAGAATCCTCAGCATGCTCCATGCTCAGCATGGAGCCCAACACAGGGCTCAAACTCACCAACCGTGAGATCATGACCTGAGCTGAAATAAAGAGTCAGACACTTTACCAAATGAGCCACATGGGTGCCCCTAGTCACTCAAGTTTTAAAACAAATGTATATGAGCAAGAAGGTGAAGTAAAAAAGGTTAGTCACCAGACACAGTGGAGACAGCAAGCAAAGAACTGAAAGTGATTTGCAGATTCTTGACTAGAACAATCAGGTGTATAATGATCCTATCAACCAGGACAGAAAACAGAGGAGTGGCAGATTGTAGGGAAAATAATGAACCTTATTTTACCCATTGAATTATGAGGCATGTCAAGGATGTCTGGGTAGGGCTGGCTGGTCGAGTGTTGGAGATGCAAATCTGGAACTTGCAATGTTTCAGCTAGAAGAGCAGGTGTGGGAGTAGTTAGTATACATACTTGAAGTCGTTGAACTCTGCACAAGTTACTCAGCCCCTCTGGGCCTTAGGGTCCTCATGTATAAAGTAAGGATGATAACAGTTTCCTCACAGAGACATTAAGAGGATTGAATCAGGGACACCTGGGTGGCTCAGTCAATTAAGCGTCTGACTTTGGCTCAGGTCATGATCTCATGGTTCATGGGTTCAAGCCCTGCGTTGGGCTCTGTGCTGACAGCTCTGAGCCTGGAGCCTTGAAAATTCAGATTCTGTGTCTCCCTCTCTCTGCCCCTCCCCTGCTCATGCTCTCTCCCTCTCTCAAAAATAAACATTAAAAAAATAAAAAAGAGGATTGAATCAGTCACTGTATGTAGAGTGCCTGGTATAGGGGCCAGCATGGTACAAGGACTGAATGACACTGAGAGGTGGACCACTGACAGATGGTGACAGGTCTAGGTGGCCAGGGCACTTCAGTATCACAAGTCAGAGCAAACACCTCTGAACTGGAGCAAACTGACTTCTGTGCTGATATAACTTAGACTAAATTGTATATAACCAAGTTTTCTGTATAAATTGCTCCTCTGGGGCGCTTGGGTGATTCAGTTGGTTGAGCATCTGACTCTTGATTTCAGCTCAGGTCATGCTCCCAGGGTCATGGGATGGAGCCTTGCATTGGTACTCTCTATTCTCTTTCTCCCTCTTTCTCTCTCTGCTCCTCCCCTGCTTGCACATGGTCTCTCTCTCTCTCTCTCTCAAATGAAAAAAAAAATTGCTCCTCTGGAAGTAGAAACCTAGCAAAGAATTAGTGACAGAGAGGAAATAACATAAATATATTAGGGCTTTAAAGGAATATATTCTTGAGAAATTATTATGTAACAGAAGGGTCTATAATAGTAATTTGGCTATATTATAGAATTTGTTTTGTAACAATTTTAAATTACTTTCATTGATATTTTTCAACTGTAATTGGCATCACTAGCCTATTAGACACAGTATGTTAGATTACAGAAGTTTTGGAGTCAGAAGACCTGGGATTTAATTCCGGATCCATCATTTACAGGCCCCGAATTCTGTGTTCTATGTGTAGACAATGGCAGCATTACCATCCACACAGTAGTTCAAACTTGGAATCATCTTCTGCTTCTCCTTTGCCTTTAACCCCCCGAATCCAACTGATCACCCAGTTCTGACAAGTCTGACTCCTGGTATCTCTTGATTCTGCCTGTTTGTCCTTGTCGTCATTCTCAGCCATGGCCGACAGTGTCATCATCTCATGTCTGACTACTCCCACAGCCCCAACTAATGCACCTCCCACAGTGTGGCTTTCCCGTTGCCTCCGGAGTGATCTTCTTAAAACATTGCTGATTCTGTAAGCAGTCTGAAGCACACACAGACTTCAAAAATGCAAACTCTTTCGGGCCCCTGGGTGGCTCAGTTGGTTGAGCTTCCAATTTCGGCTCAGGTCGTGATCTCAAGGTTCATGGGTTGGAGCCCTGCATCGGGCTCTGTGCTGACAGGTCGGATTCTGTGTCTCCTTCCCTCTGCCCCTCCCCCCTCAAAAGTAAATAAACATTAAACAAAGTTCTTAATAAAAAATGCAAACTCTTTAGAATGGCATTGAAACCCTGTACAATGTAACCGCAACTTTGTTTCCTAAGCTCAACCCTGTGACTTCTCTTCCTATACCTGCTGCTGTCTCTAATCCATGGGATTTCCACCACTCTCGCACTGTCTGGGTCTTCTCTACTCCCGCAGTTTTGCATATAATGTGTTTTTCTTCCTACAAACCTCATCTTCCTCTACTCCACATAGCAAATTGATTTACACTTTCTGAGATTCAACTCATTGCTCTTAGCAAATATTTCCCAATGCTTTCTATCACACCCTCCTCTCTGGATTATAATTATTTTACATATTTACAATGAACATGAAGGTTCTTGAATGCATATCTCCTTATATTCCTGGAACCTGTCCAAGAGTGTGGTACACAATAAATGTTTTTCAACTTTAAAGTGCTCTATAAAAAGTAATTTTCTAAAAAGAAATTGCTTTTCTGAGCTTCAGTTTCCTCATTTGTAAAGTTAGAATACAAGTACCTACCACATAGAGCTGTTAGTAAATGGAACTCAATAACTGGCATACAAGCATTTTGTAAGCCATGCATTTTTGTAACATTTAACTTTTGATCTAAAGTGATCTGTCTCTCAAGCATCGTTCTTTTTATACCAGTCTAACACCTGAAAAATAACAGACTCTTAATAATGCTTATTTATTTATATCCAATTCGAACACATTCTGCCTTAGCCAGTCTGGTCACTGTGGATTACTGATCACAAAGAATCAGGAGCATGTGAGTGAAAAAGATGTCAAACTAGCTCTATTTCTTATTTTTTAAATTCATTTTTCATTTCATTTCATTTCATTTCATTTCATTTCATTTATGTTCTTTTAATTCCAGTGTCGTTAACATTAGTGTTATTACATTAGTATCAGGTGTACAATATCGTGATTCAGCACTTCTGAACATCACCCGGTGCTCACAAGTGCCCTCCTTGATCCCTGCCACCTGCTTCACCCAGCCTGTTATTTATTTGTGTTACCTCCCCCAGGTAGTTCTCTCCTTTCCGCTTGATGGCGCTATCACTCTAGTGCGGTATCACTCAAGTGCAGTAACAAGAAGCTACACCAGGGGGCTCCCTGCGTTTTCTGCAGGGAGAAATGGACTGCAAAAACCTTCAACCTGAATACTCCTGAGTTCTCAAGTAAAATATTTGCTTTCTTTTGAAACAAACAATAGAGAAATGTAAAAACAAGTCACAAACCTGGAAATAACACCTTTATTTCTATCGAACCAGTGTCTGAGGCTTTCTTAATTTTTTTGTCTGTTAAAAAGTAGACAGGAATTAATTCCCTTTTACTGAAGGTATTTAGAAACCAAGACAACCTGTCATTCAACTGGCAACTCCAATATTATTTATTATCAAGAGGTTTGATCCCAGATTGAGCTGACTAGAAGACAAACCTGATAATACAAACATTTAATTACCACATTCCCAAGAAGATCCAGCATATAGTACGGGGTGGGGATGGGGTGGGGGGGGCAGGGGGGACGTAAATAAATGGAAGTACATTTGATGCTTTTCTTCCTGAAAATAAACTACAAGTTATAATGCAAATGGCCCTAGATAAGGAGTCACATGATTCTTTCTAATGCTGGATGGATTTCCAACTTCTGCTACCTTCGTGATCACTTAACTTTAGAGCTCTACTTTTTCATCTTTTTTTTTTTTTTTAAATAGACTTCACACCCAGCAGGGAGCCCAAGGCAGGCTTAACTCAAGACCCTGAGATCAAGATCTGAGCTGAGATCAAGAGCTGGATACTTAACCAACTGAGCCACCTAGGCACCCCCAACTGTTTCATCTTCAAATGAAGTTTTTGGGTGATGGTCTTTTCAAAAGTCAGCTTTAATGAGATATTATTTGCATATACAGTTTGACATTTTTAAGGTAATTAGATGAGTTCTGAAAAATGTATATTGTCTTGTAACCCCCACCACCATCATCAAGGTATAGAACACTTCATTTCCATCCCCACAAGACTTCCTTCCTGCCTCTTTTTAGGTACTCTCCTTCCCTTACTCTCAGCCCTTGAACAACACAGACTGATTTTCATCACTACAGTTTTGCCTTTTTAAAAAATTTGTCTGTTGTTTCTGAAATTCATCAACATGTACACATCAGTAATCTATTTATTGCTGAAGAGTATGTCGTTGCATGAATATATGACAATTTTTTTCTGTCAGTTGATGACCATTGGGTTGCTCCCAGGTTTCTGCTTTTAATTTTTATTAAAAGTCTACTATTGTCAGCAAGCCTTCTTGCTCACCTGTACACCCCAACAATTAAAACCAGAAATAGACAAGACCGCTTAACTCATGCTCGAACTAAAGACCATTGTGCTTATTTCTTATCGCACTTTTTTGAAGCATTGATGGAGATGTTTTGCAACGACCAGAACATTCCAACTGTGGTGTTTAAATGTGGTGTCTGTCCAATCAGATGGGGGCCCCCAAATGTGGGGCAATGATTGGGTGGAGACAGGTGGCAGAGAGGTGAAAGAATTCACTCAAAGCAGAACAAAGGTGATAGAAGTTTATTGAATACACCAAAAGGGAGCTGCGGGCAGGACAGCAGAGGAGAGGCTGTCTGCCAGGAGGCGGTGTGTGAGGACTGTTTTTAAAGAAGGACAGTGGGGAAGTATGGCGATGAACAGAATTTTCCCTTTTTTTGGTGACTGCGTCTGGCTTCAAGTAGCCCATTGGTTAGTTAGGGACTATGGATATTTTGGGGTGGGTCACCTGAGGGGCCTGCCTGTATTCAACCAGGGGGTTGCTCTGGGCCCTTTTCTCATCCCAATGCTCTAGCCTGTTTGCCTAAAAGGGGCCTCTATACCAGACACCAGACCAAAAAAGCTCTGATAACAATGGAATGCCTACAAGACCACATCCCACACATTCCCTTCCCTGCCCAGGATCATGGGCTGAACACCTATCGACCTTCACCCATGATCACGTGCTCTCTGCCTACTCTCTTTGCATGTACCCACCTGAACCTCACCTTATAAAACTCTAGATGTCCATCTTGCCCACAGAGAGGTTGGTTGTTAAAGCTTGAGCCTGCCACCTCCCCATCTCTGGCTGCCAGCACCTGAGATAAATTTCTCCCTTTATCTTTTCCTTGAGGTATTGGCACCTCTAAGTTTATCTAGGTTTGAGTTTATCTAAATTTGTTTGGCAACAGTGTTGGCAAACCCAGCAAGGAGCTGTGCTTTGATTTGTCCAGCCTTCTGGGGATTTCCTGGGAGGGAGCAGTTGATCTTGGCAACGCCAAGGGGCCCTGGGGCTTTCCCAAGTTAGTGGTGGTGATAGATGGATCAGTGACACTATGAATACTCATATACAAGTCTTTGAGTGAACATGTTTCATTTCTCTTGGGTAAATACTTATAAGTGGGATTTCTGAGTTAGATTTAAGTGTACGTTCAATTCTATAATTCTTTTCTACAAACTTTTCTAAAGCGGCTATATTATTTCTCTTTCCAGTTGGCAACAAAGAGTTGCAATTGTCCTGCATACTGTTAGTCTTATTTTAACCATTCTAAGGGGTTTGCAGAAGTACCCAACAGTGGCTTTAATTTGCATTTCCCTCAGCAATAATGATGTTGAGCATCTTTCCTTCTATTTTGTTCCTCCATGTATCTTCTTTGGTCAAAGAAGATATCTTTAAATCTTTCAGCCATTTTTAAAATTGAGTTGTTTGAGAGGCCCCTGGGTGGCTCAGTCGGTTGGATATTCTACTCTTGATCTTGGCTCAGGTCGTGATTCTAGGGTTGTGGGATCGAGCCCTGAGTCGGGTTCTGCGCTGAGGTGGAGCCTGCTTGGGATTATCTCTCTCTTCCTCTCCACTTGGCACTCTCCCCCACTTTCTTTCTTTCTTTTTTTTTTTTAAAGGAATGCTTTAAAATTGAGTTGTTCGAAAAAATAAAATAAAATTGATTTCTCTTAAACTGAATACTTGGTATATTCTGGAAAAATGTCCCTATCAGATCTATTTTTTCAAATGTTTTCTCCCAGCCAGTTGCTTGCCTTTGTAACTACATAATAGTGTCATTTGAGGAGAAAACCACCGATACATATGTAAACAGTCAAATTCTTCAGATCTCATTTTCTTCACATTTAAAATGAGATCTTTAGGTAAATGTTCTTTTCTTTTTATAATGGCTTGATTGAGATATATTTCACATAACCCAGAATTCACCCTTTTAATGTCACCAATTCAGTGGTTTTTAGTATGGTTCAGAGTTGTGTGACTGTCACCACTGTGTAATTTCCAAATATTTTCATCACCTCCAAAAGAAACCTTACATCCATTGGTAGTCATTCCCCTCTTTCCCAGCACCTAAGAACCATTAATCTAAGTTCCATCTCAATGGGTATACCTAATCTGGACATTTCATATGAAAGGAAGCATACAATATTTGGTATTTTATGTCTAGCTTCTTTCATTGAACATGTTTTCTTTTTCTTATTTTTTTTGAGGGGGGGCACAAGTCAGCTAGGAGCTCACTTTTTTGTTTTGTTTTCTTGAGAGAGAGAGAGAGAGAGAGAGAGAGAGAGAGGAAGTGGGGCTCACCCAATGCAGGACTTGAACTCACGAACCATGAGATCATGACCTGAGCCGAAGTCGAATGCTTAATGGCTGAGTCACCCAGGTGCCCTGCATAATGTTTTTAAGAATCATCATGCTGTAGTTTCAGTAGTTCATCCCTTTTTTATTACTGAATGACGTTCTATTGTATGCATATACCACAGGTTGTTTATCCATTCATCAGTTAATGGACATGCAGGTCATTTTTACTTTAGTTTTTATGAAACACACTGCTGTAAACATTTGTGCACAAGCTTTTGTGTGGACATAGTTTCACTTCTCAAAGGTACAAGCCTACAAGTGGAATTGTAGTGTCAGGTGGTAACTCTATATTTAAAAATTGAGGAGGGGTGCCTGGGTGGCTGAGTCAGTTAAGTATCCAGCTTCAGCTCAGGTGATGATCTCATGGTCTGTGGGTTCTGGCCCCAAGTTGGGCTCTGGGCTGACAGCCCAGAGCCTGCTTCGATTCTGTTTCCCTCTCTCTTTGCCCGACCCCTGCTTGCACTCTGTCTCTCTCTCTCTCTGTTTCTCTCAAGAGTTAATAAACATTAAAAAACAAAGTAAAAAATTTTTTGACAATTAAACAATTAGAATTGTTTCCCAAAGTGGCTTCCCGGCTTTTACTACCAGCAAAGCATGAGAATCCAGTTTCCCTATATCCTCACTAATGCTTATTTTTTTATTTTTACACCATATATTTCTTTATTTAAAAAATTTTCTGCATTGTTTGTTGCGGTCTTCCCCCTCCCCACTGACCTCTATTAATGTTTTTTTAAAAATTATTTTAATGTTTATTATTTTTGAGAAAGAGAGAGAGAGAGAAAAAAAAACATTAGTGGGGGAGGGGCAAAAAGAGAGGGAGACACAGAATCCGAAGCAGGTTCCAGGCTCTGAGCTGTCAGCACAGAACCCGACACAGGGCTTGAACTAACCAGCCGAGAGATCGTGACCTGAGCTGAGGTCAGATGCTTAACTGATGGAGCCACCCAGGTGCCCTATTAATGTCTGTTTTTAAAAATAGCTATCCTAGTGAATATTAAGTGGTATCTAATTGCAGTTTAGATTTGCCTTTCCCTGATGATGAATGGTGCTGAGCATCTTTCCAGGGCTTAGTGGCCATTTTTATATCTCCTTGGAGAAATAAATGTCTGATAAAATTCTCTGCCCATTTTTTAAAATTTTTTTTATTTTTTTAAATTTTTTTAAATATGAAATTTATTCTGAAATTGGTTTCCATACAACACCCAGTGCTCATCCCAACAGGTGCCCTCCTCAATGCCCATCACCCACACTCCCCTCCCTCCCGCCACCCATCAACCCTCCGTTTTCTCTCAGTTTTTAAGAGTCTCTTATGGTTTGGCTCCCTCCCTCTCTAACCTTTTTTGTTTCCTTCCCCTCCCCCATGGTCTGCTGTTAAGTTTCTCAGGACCCACATAGGAGTGAAAACATATGGTATCTGTCTTTCTCTCTATGACTTATTTCACTTAGCATAACACTCTTGAGCTCCATCCACATTGCGAAAAAGGCCATATTTCATTCTTCCTCATTGCCAAGTAGTATTCCATTGTGTATATAAACCACAATTTCTTTATCCATTCATCAGTTGATGGACATTTAGGCTCTTTCCATAATTTGGCTATTGTTGAGAGTGCTGCTATAAACATTGGGGTACAAGTGCCCCTATGCATCAGTACTCCTGTATCCCTTGGATAAATTCCTAGCAGTGCTATTGCTGGGTCATAGGGTAGGTCTATTTTTAATTTTCTGAGGAACCTCCACACTGCTTTCCAGAGTGGCTGCACCAATTTGCATTCCCACCAACAGTGCAAGAGGGTTCCCGTTTCTCCACATCCTCTCCAGCATCTATAGTCTCCTGATTTCTTCATTTTGGCCACTCTGACTGGCGTGAGGTGGTATCTGAGTGTGGTTTTGATTTGTATTTCCCTGATAAGCAGCGACGTTGAACATCTTTTCATGTGCCTGTTGGCCATCCGGATGTCTTCTTTAGAGAAGTGTCTATTCATGTTTTCTGCCCATTTCTTCACTGGGTTATTTGTTTTTCGGGTATGGAGTTTGGTGAGCTCTTTATAGATTTTGGATACTAGCCCTTTGTCTGATATGTCATTTGCAAATATCTTTTCCCATTCCATTGGTTGCCTTTTAGTTTGGTTGGTTGTTTGCTGTGCAGAAGCTTTTTATCTTCATAAGGTCCCAGTAGTTCGTTTTTGCTTTTAATTCCCTTGCCTTTGGGGATGTGTCAAGTAAGAAATTGCTACGGCTGAGGTGAGAGAGGTCTTTTCCTGCTTTCTCCTCTAGGGTTTTGATGGTTTCCTGTCTCACATTCAGGTCCTTTATCCATTTTGAGTTCATTTTTGTGAACGGTGTAAGAAAGTGGTCTAGTTTCATCCTTCTGCATGTTGCTGTCCAGTTCTCCCAGCACCATTTGTTAAAGAGACTGTCTTTTTTCCATTCTTTCCAAGAATATTTGTCAAAAATCTTTCCAAGATCTATTTGTCAAAGATTAGTTGGCCATACTTTTGTGGGTCTAATTCTGAGGTTTCTATTCTATTCCATTGATCTATGTGTCTGTTTTTGTGCCAATACCATGCTGTCTTGATGATTACAGCTTTGTAGTAGAGGCTAAAGTCTGGGATTGTGATGCCTCCTGCTTTGGTCTTCTTCTTCAAAATTGCTTTGGCTATTCAGGGCCTTTTGTGGTTCCATACAAATTTTAGGATTGCTTGTTCTAGCTTCGAGAAGAATGCTGGTGCAATTTTGATTGGGATTGCATTGAATGTGTAGATAGCTTTGGGTAGTATTGACGTTTTAACAATATTTATTCTTCCAATCCATGAACATGGAATGTTTTTCCATTTCTTTATATCTTCTTCAATTTCCTTCATAAGCTTTCTATAGTTTTCAGCATACAGATCTTTTACATCTTTGGTTAGGTTTATTCCTAGGTATTTTATGCTTCTTGGTGCAATTGTGAATGGGATCAGTTTCTTTATTTGTCTTTCTGTTACTTCATTATTAGTGTATAAGAATGCAACTGATTTCTGTACATTGATTTTGTATCCTGCAACTTTGCTGAATTCATGTATCAGTTCTAGCAGACTTTTGGTGGAGTCTATCGGGTGTTCCATGTATAATATCATGTCATCTTTAAAAAGTGAAAGCTTGACATCATCATTGCCAATTTTGATGCCTTTGATTTCCCTTTGTTGTCTGATTGCTGATGCTAGCACTTCCAACACTATGTTAAACAACAGCGGTGAGACTGGACATCCCTGTTGTGCTCCTGATCTCAGGGGAAAAGCTCTCAGGTTTTCCCCATTGAGGATGATATTAGCTGTGGGATTTTCATAAATGGCTTTTATGTTTAAGTGTATTCCTTCTATCCCGACTTTCTCGAGGGTTTTTATTAAGAAAGGATGCTGAATTTTGTCAAATGCTTTTTCTGCATCGATTGACAGGATCATAATGGTTCTTATCTTTTCTTTTATTAATGTGATGTATCAGGTTGATTGATTTGCAAATGTTGAACCAGCCCTGCAGCCCAGGAATGAATCCCACTTGATCATGGTGTATAATTCTTTTTATAGGCTATTGAATTCGATTTGCTAGTATCTTATTGAGAATTTCTGCATCCATATTCTTCAGGGATATTGGCCTATAGTTCTCTTTTTTTGCTGGGCCTCTGTCTGCTTTAGGAATCAAAGTAATGCTGGCTTCATAGAATGAGTCTGGAAGTTTTCCTTCCCTTTCTATTTTTTGGAACAGCTTGAGAAGGATAGGTATTATCTCTGCTTTAAATGTCTGGTAGAATTACCCAGGGAAGCCATCTGGTGCTGGACTCTTATTTGTTGGGAGATTTTTCATAACTGATTCAATTTCTTCACTGGCTATGGGTCTGTTCAAGTTTTCTATTTCTTCCTGTTTGAGTTTTAGAAGTGTGTGGGTGCTTAGGAATTTGTCCATTTCTTCCAGGTTGTCCAGTTTGTTGGCATATAATTTTTCATAGTATTCCCTGATAATTGCTTGTATCTCTGAGGGATTGGTTGTAATAATTCCATTTTCATTCACAATTTTATCTATTTGGGTCATCTCCCTTTTCTTTTTGAGAAGCCTGGCTAGAGGTTTATCAATTTTGTTTATTTTTTCAAAAAACGAACTCTTGGTTTCATTGATCTGCTCTACAGTTTTTTTAGATTCTATATTGTTTATTTCTGCTCTGATCTTATTATTTCTCTTCTTCTGCTGGGTTTGGGGTGTCTTTGCTGTTCTGCTTCTAGTTCCTTTACGTGTGCTGTTAGATTTTGTATTTGGGATTCTTGAGATAGGCCTGGATTGCAATGTATTTTCCTCTCAGGACTGCCTTCGCTGCATCCCAAAGCATTTGGATTGTTGTATTTTCATTTTCATTTGTTTCCATGTATTTTTTCATTTCTTCTCTGACTGCCTGGTTGACCCATTCATTCTTTAGTAGGGTGTTCTTTAACCTCCATGCTTTTGGAGGTTTTCCAGACTTTTTCCTGTGGTTGATTTCAAGCTTCATAGCATTGTGGTCTGAAAGTATACATGGTATGATCTCAATTCTTTTATACTTATGAAGGGCTGTTTTGTGACCTGGTATGTGATCTATCTTGGAGAATGTTCCATGTGCACTCGAGAAGAAAGTATATTCTGTCACTTTAGCATACAGAGTTCTAAATATATCTGTAAGTCCATCTGGTCCAATGTATCATTCAGGGCCCTTGTTTCTTTATTGATCCTGAGTCTAGATAATCTATCCATTGTTGTAAGTGGAGTATTAAAGTCCTCTGCAATCACCACATTCTTATCAATAAGGTTGCTTATGTTTGTGAGTAATTGTTTTATATATCTGGGGGCTCCTGTATTCAGCGCATAGACATTTATAATTGTTAGCTCTTCCTGATGGATAGACCCTATAAATATTATATAATGCCCTTCTTCATCTCTTGTTACAGCCTTTAATTTAAAGTCTAGCTTTTCTTGGGGCGCCTGGATGGCTCAGTCGGTTAAGCGTCTGACTTCAGCTCAGGTCACGGTCTCGCAGTCCGTGAGTTTGAGCCCCGCGTCGGGCTCTGGGCTGATGGCTCAGAGCCTGGAGCCTGCTTCCGATTCTGTGTCTCCCTCTCTCTCTGCCCCTCCCCCATTCATGCTCTGTCTCTCTCTGTCTCAAAAATAAATAAACGTTAAAATAAATAAATAAATAAAGGCTAGTTTGTCTGATATAAGTATGGCTACTCCAGCTTTCTTTTGACTTCCAGTAGCATGGTAGATAGTTCTCCATCCCCTCACTTTCAATCTGAAGGTGTCCTCAGGTCTAAAATGAGTCTCTTGTAGACAGCAAATAGATGGGTCTTGTTTTTTATCCATTCTGACACCTTATGTCTTTTGGTTGGCGTATTTTGTCCATTTACATTCAGTGTTATTATAGAAAGATATGGGTTTAGAGTCATTGTGATGTCTGTAGATTTCATGCTTGTAGTGATGTCTCTGGTACTTTGTGGTCCTTGCAACATTTCACTCACAGAATCCCCCTTAGGATCTCTTGTAGGGCTGGTTTAGTGGTGATGAATTCCTTCAGTTTTTGTTTGTTTGGGAAGACCTTTATCTCTCCTTCTATTCTGAGTGACAGACTTGCTGGATAAAGGATTCTCGGCTGCATATTTTTTTCTGTTCATCACATTGAAGATTTCCTGCCATTCCTTTCTAGCCTGCCAAGTTTCAGTAGATAGATCCGTCACTAGACTTATCGGTCTCGCTTTATATGTTAGAGCGTGTTTATCCCTAGCTGGCTTTCAAAATTTTCTCTTTATCCTTGTATTTTGCCAGTTTCACTATGATATGTCGTGCAGAAGGTTGATTCAATTTACGTCTGAAGGGAGTTCTCTGTGCCTCTTGGATTTCAATGCTTGTTTCCTTCCCCAGATCAGGGAAGTTCTCAACTATGATATGTTCTAGTACACCTTCATCCCCTTTCTCTCTCTCTTCCTCTTCTGGAATCCCTATTATACGGATATTGTTCTGTTTGATTGCATCACTTAGTTCTCTAATTCTCCTCTCATACTCCTGGATGTTTTTATCTCTCTTTTTCTCAGCTTCCTCTTTTTCCATAATTTTATCTTCTAATTCACCTATTCTCTCCTCTGCCTCTTCAATCCATGCTATGGCCACCTCCATTTTATTTTGCACCTCATTTATAGCATTTTTTAGCTCCTCATGACTGTTTCTTAGTCCCTTGATCTCTGTAGTAATAGATTCTCTGCTGTCCTCTATACTTTTTTCAAGCCCAGTGATTAATTTTATGACTATTATTTCAAATTCATGTTCTGTTATATTGCTTAAATCATTTTTGATCAATTCGTTAGCTGTCGCTACTCCTGGAGTTTCTTTTGAGGAGAATTCTTCTGTTTCATCATTTTGGATAGTTCCTGGAGTGGCGAGGAACTGCAGGGCACTTCCCCTGTGTTGTCTGGAGTAACTTGCGTTGGTGGGCGGGTCTGCAGCCAGACCTGATTCCTGTCCCCAGCCTACCGCTGGGGCCACAGTCAGACTGGTGTGTACCTTTTCTTCCCCTCTTCCAGGGGCAGGACTCACTGTGGAGTCGTGTGGCCCCTGTCTGGGCTACTTGCACACTGCCAGGCTTGTGGTACTGCTTTGATGGGAACCTGCATATTAGCCGGGGTGGATCCGCAAGGTGCACAGCGACAGGAGGGGCAGGTTTAGCTTGCTTTGCCATGGGTTGTTCCCTGTGGGAGGGGCCCTGCAGCACCAGGAGGGAGGCAGACCCGTTAGAGGGATGGATCCACAGAAGCACAGCGTTGGGTGTTTGTGAGGTGCAAGCAAGTTCGGTGTCAAGAACTGGTTCCCTTTGGGATTTCGGCTAGGGGATGGGCAAGGGAGATGGCGCTGGCCAGCACCTTTGTTCCCTGCCGAGCTGAGCTCTGTCTTCCAGGGCTCAACACCTCTCTCTCCCGGTGTCCTCTCACCCTCCCGCTCTCTGAGCAGAGCTGTTGACTTATAACATTCCAGATGTTAAGTTCCGCTGGCTGTCAGAATTCACGAAGTCTGTTCCCTCCGCTTTTGCAAGCCAGACTCGGAGCTCTGCCTTGCCAGGCAGGCTGCCCCTCCACCACCCCGGCTCCTTCCCACCAGTCCGTGGAGCACGCACCACCTCTCCGTCCTTCCTACCCTCTTCCATGGGCCTCTTGTCTATGCTTGGCTCCAGAGAGTCCGTTCTGCTAGTCTTCTGGCGGTTTTCTGGGTTATTTAGGCAGATGTGGGTGGAATCTAAGTGATCAGCAGGAAAAGGTGAGTCCAGCATCCTCCTATGCTGCTATCTTCTCCTCTTTTTTTTTTTAAAATATGAAATTTATTGTCAGATTGGTTTCCATACAACACCCAGTGCTCATCCCAACAGGTGCCCTCCTCAATGCCCATCACCCACTTTCCCCTCCCTCCCACCCCCCATCAACCCTCAGTTTATTCTCAGTTTTTAAGAGTCACTTATGGTTTGTCCTTTGCCCATTTTAAAATTGGGTTGTTTGTGAGGCGCCTGGGTGGCTTGGTTGGTTGAGCGTCTGACTTCGGCTTGGGTCATGATCTCATGGTTTGTGAGTTCCAGCCCCACATCAGGCTCTCTGCTGTCAGTGCAGAGACTGCTTCAGATCCTCTGTCTACTTCTCTCTACCCCTCCTCCACCTCACACGTGCTCTTTCTCTCTCAAAAATAAATAAATGTTCAGAAAATTTTCTTAATTGGGTTGTTTGGTTTTTGTTGTTGAGTTTTAAGACTTCTTTATATATTCTAGATATAACTCCTTATCTAAGATATAATTTGTAAATATTTTCTTCCATTGTTTGAGTTTTCACTTTCTTGACAGTGTCCTTTGGCACAAAATTTTTAGTTTTGGTGAAGCCCAATATATCTTTTTTTCTTTGGTTACTTGTGCTTTTGACATTATATTTAAGAAACCGTTGTCTAATCCAAGGTCACAAAGATCTACACCCATGTTGTTTTCTAAGAACTTTGTGGTTTTAGTTGTTACGTGTAGGTCTTTCACCCATTCTGAGTTAAATTTTATCCAATGACATTCTTATATATGTGGATATCCAGTTGTCCCAACATCATTTTTCTAAACTATCACTCTTTCTCCATTGGATTGTCTTGGCACCCTTGTCAAAAGTCAGGTGACCATAAACAGTGTGGTACTGTCATGAAGACAGACATATAGACCAATGGAATACAATAAAGAGCCCAAAAATAAACTCTTGCATGTATGGTCAAATGATTTTGACAAGGCTACCAAGACAATTCAATGAGGGAAGGACAGTCTTTGCAACAAATGGTACTGGAAAAACTAGATATTCACTCGCAAAAGAGTGAATGGATCTTTAACTAACATCATATACAAAAATTAACTCAAAAGGGAAAGAAGACTTAACTGTGAGACCTACAAGTATGAAACTCTTCGAGGAAAATATACAACAAAAGCTGCACAGCATTGGGTTGGTCATTGATTTCCTGGTATGACACCAAAGGCACAGAAATCAAAATAAAAAATAGACAAATTAGACCTCATGAAAAATGTTTAATTATGTTCATCAAAAGACATTATCAACAGAATAAAAAGGCAACCCACAAAATGGAAGGAAAGATTTGCAAATCATATATATGGTAAGAGATTAATATCCAGAATATTTGGAGAGCACCTAAAACTCAACAACAAAAAACAAACAATCTGATTAAAAATTGGGCAAAAGACTTAGACAGGCATTTCTCAAAGAAGATACACAGATGATCAAGAAGCACATGAAAAGATGCTCAGTATCACTAATCATTAGGTAAATGCAAATCAAAAGTACAAATCCATTAGGATAGCTACTATCTAACAAAAGCATAAAACAACAGGTGTCAGTGAGGATGTGGAGAAAATGAAAACCTTGTGCACTGTCAGAGGAATGTAAAATGGTACAACTCCTATGGAAAAGAGATGACAGTTCCTTGAAAAATTAAAAATGCAATTACCATATGATGCAGCATTCCACTTCCAGATATATATCCAAAAGAATTGGAAGCAGGGACTCAAACATATTTTTACACCCTTGTGCATAGCAACGTTATTCACAATTGTTAAAACATGGAAGCAACCCTAGCAAATATACAATGGAATATATCATTCAGCCTTAAATAGGAAGAAGATTCTGACACATGCTATAACATGGGTAAACCTTGAAGACATTATGCTAAGTAAAATGAGTCAGTCACAAAAAGACAAATATTATATGTTTCTACCTATATGAGATAGGTGTTTAGAGTAGTCAAAATTATAAAGACAGAAAATAGAATTGTGTTTTCCAGGAGCTGGAAAGGGGAAATGAGGAGTTATTGTTTAAGGGGTAGAGGGTTTCAATTTTACAGGATTCAAAGTTATGAAAATGAATGGTGGAGATGGTTAGCCAACATTATGAATGCATTTAATATCACTGAAATGTACACTTGAAAATGATTCAGATGGAAAATTTTATGTTATGATATTCTATCTCAGTACTTTTTTTTTTTTTAAATCAACTGACTGAAAATGCAATGGTTTATTTCTGGACTCTCAATCCGATTTTGTTTATCTTGTATCTAGTCTTATGCCAGTACCGCAGTGCCTTGATTATTGTAGCTTTTCAGTGAGTTTTGAAATCATGAAGTGTTATTCCTCCAACTTTTGTTCTTTTTCAGAGTTGCTTTGAATAAGAAAGCAACTTTAGGGACACCTGGGTGGGTCAGTCTGTTGAGCGACCAGCTCTTGATTTCAGCTCAGGTCACGATCTCACAGTTCGTGAGTTTGAGCCCCTCATTGGGCTCTGTGCTGACAGCATAGAACCTGCTTGGGATTCTCTCTCCCTCTATCTCTGCCCCTTCAGTGCTCTCTCTCTCTCTCCCTCTCAAAATAAACTTTTTTTTTTTAAAGAAAGCAACTTTAAGTTTCTTTCAATTGCATGTTCTATGAGATAAGCATTTAAAAAGCATTTAAAATATACCCCAAACTATTAGGTATATTATAAACTATATCTCATTTAATCCTCACAAAAATCCTCTAAGGTAGAATTATTGTTTTGTTAAATAAACTCATATTTTTAGCATCTGTTGTGTATCAGGCATTGTGGATACAAGATAATGGGACTACAAGCTATGTCATGATCCCTGTTCTTACACAGGAGAGAACCGAGGTTCATAAAGGTTAGGTAACTCTCCCAAATTAGAATGCTGTTCTTTTGATTCCACATCATATAATGTTTCCACTACAGCAAGGCTGATCTCAAGTTTCTACACTTTCTCTTGGACCTAGGCTAGGGCAAGTTGTCACCTGAGTGACACGAGGGCAAAGATAAATACTGGTCCTATTGCCATCTTAGACAAGAGGTCACTCAATCATTTGTTCATTTGAAGAATATTTATTCAGGGCCTACTGTGTGCCAGGAATTAATGATATAACCAAGACTAGATGATATCACAGCCTTTATGAAGTTTACTTTCTTACACAGAAGATATATAACCAGGAATTTCACAAATAATGAAATAATTACAGCAAATAATTGCAGATTGCTGTAAAGAAAAGGAAAATGTGCCTGATTGAGAATACCAGAGATAAGAACTGTTGATAGCAATTTTATGGAAAACCTCCTTAATGAGTTAAAATGTGTCAAGTCATGAAGAATAGAGAGAACTAGGCTCATCAAGAGCATTCCCAGCAGAAAAAGTATAACAATGAAGTCCCTGTAGCAGGATAGAGCTAGATGTACTCAAGAACTAACAGAAAGCCAAGGTGACTAGAGTGTACTGAGCAAAGAGGACAGTAATACTGGAGACATAGCAGGCAATATATGCAGGGCATTGTAGGTTACTTGACAGCTGATTTATCCAAAATGCAGTTGGAAACTATTAAACATTTTTTTTTTTTTTTTTTTTTTGGGACAGAGAGAGACAGAGCATGAACGGGGGAGGGGCAGAGAGAGAGGGAGACACAGAATCGGAAACAGGCTCCAGGCTCCGAGCCATCAGCCCAGAGCCTGATGCGGGGCTCGAACTCACGGATCGCGAGATCGTGACCTGGCTGAAGTCGGACGCTTAACCGACTGCGCCACCCAGGCGCCCCTAAACATTTTTTTTTAAGAAAGAGACAGAGTGTGTTCCCTCAACAGTGGAAGAGGGGCAGAGGAGGAGAGAGAGAATCTCAAGCAGGCTCCACACGAAGTGAGGCTCAATACCACGACCCTGGGAGCGTGACCTGAGCCAAAATCAAGAGTCGGTGGCTTATCCGACTGAGCCACCCAGGTGCCCCTAAATAGTTTTAAACCAAAGAATGTTGTGATCTGATTTACTTTTTTTTTTAAAGTAGGCTCCATGCCCCACGTGGAGTCCAAGGGGGGCTTGAACTTACCACCCTGAGACCAAGACCTGAGCTGTGATCAAGAGTTGGACACTTAACCAACTGAGCCACTCAGTCACCCATGATTTACATTTTTAAAAATGTTTATTTATTTCTTTATTTTGAGAGAGAGGAGAGAGAGAACATGCACAGGAGTGGGGGAGGGACAAAGAGAGAGGGAGAGAGAATCTCAAGCAGATTCCATGTCATCAGCACAGAGCCCGATGCAGAACTTGATCCTAAAAACCGTGAGGTCATGACCTGAGCCAAAATCAAGAGTTGGATGCTTAACCTGACTGAGCCACCCAGGTGCCCCTGATTTACATTTTTAAGAGGTCACTCTGAAAATGACATAAAATAAAAGCTCACTCTGGCTGACGTGTGTAGAGGGGATCGAGTGTGTAGATTGTAATCATGATGTCCACTTAGGCGGCTATTGCTGTGGTCAAAATGAAAGAAGGATGCTTTAGCCTAGGACAGTACTAATGGAGATGAAGAGAAGTAAATAGGTTCTAGATGTCATTTGAAAGTGAAATTAACAGGCTGACACTTAAGTTTCTGGCTTTAATAACTCACTGGGTGGTGGCGTGGCAGGGGGATGCTGACAAGGGGAAGAGTGGGAGCCAACTGGAGTATATATAGGTCTCAGAAAATCATCAAGAATTCCATTTTGTTAAATTTTATTATGCTTTTTATTTTTAAATCCAGTGTAACTTACATACAATGTTATTATATTAGTTTCATGTGTATAAGAAATTCAATTTTAGACATGTTAAGTTTGAAATGCCTATGACATGTTCAAAAGCCATGTAATATAAGGGTCAGGCTTTTCCAGCAATAAAAGCTGCCGAGGAAGAGGGCCTATTACTAGGGGCAGGCTGACTCTCTGGGTGCTGGGGAGGTGTCAGACAAAGAACCCCATTATCCTGAGGAGCACAGAGAAACAAAAACCAAGAACTAACTGTGCTATATCAGTGCATCTTAGCAAATATTTATTGAATATCCATAGGGATCACCATGAGGCTATTCTCAGGTATTAGAAAGAGGTGTGGGGGTGCCTGGGTGGCTCAGTTGGTTGAATCACCTACTCTTGATTTCAGTTCAGGTCATGCTCCCAGAGTCGTGAGACTGAACCCCGGGCTGGGCTCCACGCTGAGTACAGAGACTGCTTGAGATTCTCTCTCTCTCTCCCTCTGCCCCTCTCCCCAACTTGCACTCTCTCTCTCTCTCAAAGAAAGAAAGAAAGAAAGAAAGAAAGAAAGAAAGAAAGAGGTGTGAACTTGAAGAGAGAAGGCATTGTTCAAAGTCTGGTGACTCTGGCAAAGTTTAAAACTTTGATCGTTGTTGGGCACTTATGAAGATTAAATGGCACGATTTATGTTAAAGCATCATAAATGAAAATTCCTATTATACATCGTGACAGCAGGCATTATTCTGAGCAATCAATACAAAGTACTGTATATTTTTAGTATTTATTGTTTTCTGACAAAAAACCAACAACTTTCATGATGACTTAACCAGATCAAAATAAATATATCTATGCTGTACAGGCCAACTGTTGCACCACCCTGGTGAAATAGGACAAAATGATACCAAGGAGACTGCCGTGTGTATACTCAGCTCCCATGTGGGTAAAGAACACACCTCAGAATCAATGGGTCTCAGCAGATCTTTACTCTGATTGCATGTGACCATGACGAACAGCCACAGCTTGATTACATTTGCTGCAATCTGTCTGCTGTTACAGCCCAAACATATCAGAGTATTGTCTGTACATCTTGTACTTTCTCTTAGAGCCCACCTGTCAGCATTAGCCCACAAGCTTGGAAATACACACCGGTGATGAACTCCTTTCCCTTCATACGATCTCATAAACTTGTTGCTTCAACAAAATAAGCATTTTTTACATTCCTCCACTCTACCCGTGTAGGACAACTCATCTTTTCTCTAACACCCATCAGTCCAGGTTGCCAAAACCTTTGTTCTTACGAAGGTTCCTAAGGCCTAGAATGTCTCCACTACCCACATTTCTGCTGATTTCCTATTTATATTTAGGGGCTCAGATAAATGCAAATTACCATTTCTCAAAACACTGAATGCCATTTATTGCATCTTCATTTGTATTTCCATTTCCCGCTATTTATAATTCAATACACTTATTCAACAAATATTTATAGAATGTCTGCTGAATGTCAGGACTCTTTAAGATGCAAATGACAGAAACCCAATCCAAGTAGCTTAAACAGACTTGCTCACCATGTTTTCATCCTCACCTATACTTTCTACTTTGTTCTACTTATAATTCGATATACTTAGTCAATGTTTATAGAATGCTGCTAAATGTCAGGACTCTTTTAGATGCAACTGACAGAAACTGAAATCCAAATAGCTTAAACAAATCAGCTCACCTAACTACAAAGTACAAGGAAAAACATGGTAAAGATCCAGACATTCAAATGCTGTTATTAGTGTTAATCTTTCTTTTCTACACGCTGACTAGGTTGGATTCCCTAGAAATAGAGTCTGAAGTAGGATTCCTATGAAAGTGATTTATTGAGGGAATGCTTTCAGGAAAATGTACGTGAGGGAAGCAGGGGCAGGAAGCTAAGCAAGAACGCAGGCTCTGCTGGAGACTACTAGCTTCAGCCTTTTCCCATGGGGAGATCTGAAGCATAAATCATACCACAGAGTTTATATCCCACCTTGAGACAAGGAGTTCTGATTTTGTAACCCCTTGCCAGTCAGCCAAGGGCTGTGGGATAAGGGATTGTCTGAATCTCCCTGGTGAAGGGAATCTAGGTGAAACACCAACAGCATCCATGGGGCAGGTGTGGTGGCTGCCAAGATTCATTTGCAGCTTGGCCAAGACAAGGGGCAAGAGTCTTCCCTAAAATCTCTTACTGAAAAACTTCAGAGAGAATCCTGGTGTGTGCCACTCTCTTGCAATACAGACGGGATCAGAGTCAAGTAAACCAAATGGAATGGATGCTTCATGGGAGAGAGTGTTCCCTTATTAAAGACGAGGGAAGGTGATGTGTAGGCAAACACAAGCATCCACTCCACTAGGTACCAGGCATTGCTAGGGGCAAGGGCTACAATGGTGAAGAAAAAATACACGTGTCTCTGCTCTCATGGAGCACATCAGCCTTACTTAGTGCAAGACAGACTAACAAAAAAACTGCAGTGCAGTGAGATATATGCTTTGGTAGGAGAAGAATAGATTGCTTATGGAAGCCTTATGTAGAAGAGGTCACCTTATTCTCCTCAAGGGTCCATATTTTATGCAACTTTAATATCCAGTGCCCAGATGGTACCCTAAGTACTGTAAGTGCCCCATGAGTAAGCACATGCAGCTTGGTGTGTGGATTCAGGGGTCTGAGCAGGAGGTAGCTGCTCTCCGGGGGCTGTCTTTTCAGTTTATGAGCCATGCGAGAAAAACCACTCACTACTTTAGGCCTAAATCATGCCATTAAGCAAAGCTATTCTTATATCTGGCTCCTAATGACTTTGTGCCTGTTCCCAAATTCTGAAACCGCTTTCAAATGGTAGACCCGCTAACTCTGAAGATATTGAATTTTTGTCACTTTAGATCAACGTAGAATTCATTGACCATGAGCTCTGTGTTAATAGAGTGCTAAGTGATACAAAAAATACAGAGATGAATAAACCTTGGTGGCAGCAAGCTAGGAACCTAGGACTGCTGCCTCGTAGGTTGAATGCAATGACCTGAAAAGGTGAAGGATGCAAATTTCATTTTGTGCATTTTCTGGATAGCTACGAGGGCAATTGCAGGTTTTTAAATGTGCTCTTGGTCGTATTGTCACTGAAGATAAGGCCAGGAGGACATAAAGTCAAAGAGAGAAGCCTTTATGTAAGCGCCTCAAGACAGGAGCCACAAATCATCAGTCATGCTTGACTTTTATCTCATTTTTACTTGACCACCTCTGTAGGGGATCGCACCTACAGATCAAATGTCCATGCCACCATCCTAGTCCAAGTCACCCTCCTCTCTCACCTGCAAGAAGAGCCTCCTAACTGGTCTCTTGGATCCTATCCTCTGCATACGTTCTATCCATTCACCACACAGCAAACTGGGTAATCGTTTGAAATTGTGAATTTAATTGTATCTTCTGCCAAATCCCCACCCCAGCCCTATTTAAAATCCTATTTAAATTGGCTCCCCCAAATGCATACATTCTAGACCCCTTACAGCATCCTATTAGGACCTACATGAAATAACACAACCCTCTCTCTCTCTTCCTCTTCATTAAGCTGTACCATCACTGGCCTGCCTTCAGTTCTGCAGGCACTGGAGGGGGAGAGCCTTCACACACATGGCTCACTGTCCTCAGTACATCTGACTCCAACTCAATTTTCAATCTAGGCTTAAATGACTCAGTCTTTAAAGGCCCTCCCTAACATCTTATTTAAAGAAGTTATCTCCAGGTGCCTGGCTGGCTTAGTAGTGAAGCATGAGACTCTCAATCTCAGGGTTGTGAGTTCAAGTCCCATATTGGGTGTGGAGCTTGCTTAAAAAAAGGAGGGAGCATCCTCTCCCCATACACCTTTATTCTGGATCAAAAGAGAATCAAGGGGTGACTGGTGGGTCAGTCGTTTGAGCGTCCAACTTTGCTTAGGTCATGGTCTCAAGGTTTGTGAGTTAGAGCCCCGTGTGGGGCTCTGTGCTGACAGCTCAGAGCCAGGTGCCTGCTTCAGATTCTGTGTCTACCTCTCTTTCTGCCCCTCCCCCGCTCATGCTCTGTCTCTGTTTCTGTGTCTCTCTCTCAAAAATAAATAAACATTAAAAAAATTTTTTAGAAAAGAGAGAGAACCAAGCCCAGTTTATTCTTGGTACTTATCACAATTTGCATTTAAGTGTTTATTTGTTTATTTCCTGTCTCCTCCACCAGGCTGAAATTCCAGGAAAGTAGGAAATTCCTGTTTTATTTTCCAGTGGTATGCTCATTACCTAGCTAAGTGCATGCATATAATAAGTATTCAATAAACGCTTGAGTTATTCAGCTTCATTCATCTATTTATTAGATGAATCTATTATATAATAGATCTATAATAGAGAGAAATGATGCCAAATCCATTGTCATGAACATTTTCCCTATGTTCTCTCTATCTATAATAGATCTATTATATAATAGTCATCAAGACTATTTTAAGCCCTAAGACTTTTAAAACTCTGATGGCTAGAAGTCAGCTATGTGTAATTTTCAAGTTTTAAGCAGTTCTTCTTTCCTTTTTTTGTAAAAATTGAAGACTTATCTTACTCACTTGGCCTTTAAAGAAGACCTTAATTGATTTGAGGGACACCACTTGAAGTGTTCAATGTATACATATATCTCGACTACTCATGCATCCTTTTTTTGAGAAAATGGAAATGACATGAAAGCAGATATTTTGGATGAAGCAGCTCAGTTTTCTTTTAGATTATATAAATTTGATGTGCTTCGGTGGTGCCACTCTGCAGAATTTGTACTTATTTGGGGAAAAATATTCTTTTCTTTGGTTGAATTGAAAGAGCTTTATTGTTTGTTATTGAGGAAATAAGAGAGTTTTATCCTCAGAGATCTAGAAATCTGAAAAACATACCAAAATGTGAGATCCCAAACATTATTTGGAGCTGGAGAAAACAATAGGAGGGAAGGAACTAGACTGCACTGGACTGTCAGTGTCAACAGATAATTTGAAGAAATAACTCACTTGTGCTGACACTGACATATTTTAATTTAATGAGACTGGATTTTTGTGGGCCATTCTGCGCTACAACCCACCTTGCATGGAGTAGAAGAGGCTTCTCCTGAATTAGGCAGATGTTTCCATTTCTAGTCACCCTGCCTGCCTGGAAAGATGTTGATTCTGGAATAGAAGATGAGGACTAGGGTGATGGCCCTCCAACTGCTTCATGGTAGGTGGAACTTCAACTTCAGGACAGACGAGATACTCAAGGGCTTGTCTTTCATGAGAGATAAAACGGCACCAACCAGGGGTGCCTGGGTGGCTCAGTCGGTTGAGCGTCTGACTTGGGCTCAGGTCATGATATCTCACACTTCATGAGTTCAAGCCCCGCATCGGGCTCTGTGCTAACAGCTCAGAGCCCAGAGCCTGCTTCAGATTCTGTGCCTCCCTCTCTCTGTGCCCCTTCCCCGCTTACACTGTCTTTCTCTCTCTAAAAAATAAATAAACATTAAAAAAAAATTTTTAAAAACGGCACCAGCCAGAAGGTGCCAGACTAGCAGCTGGGCGAGGGGCATCCTGCTAGGACCCTGACCAGATGGGTCTGAAGACTCTGAGCAGCCACATTCAGCAATATGTATACCTTATTCTCTCTCTTCTGCTTTCTATCCACCATCAATTAAAGGAAGGGTTTGTTTCCTTCCCTCACTGCCCATGCCAAAAGAGTGATGGCAGCAGGTGTTCAAGGATGGATGATAATCCCCAAACTGTCCCATGTGACAGGCAGGAAAGTGAAAGGCCATGCTTAGAAAAATAGAAAATAACAAAATTATTTCGATCAAAATACATAGAAAAGCAACATCCTGAGACCATTAGCTTAACCAGGTAGCATACTCCATCAGGCTGGACTTGCAGAACGTGCAAGCTTCTCTGATGGTAAAACCACCTAGGGAAGAGAGCCTATTGGATGACTAGACTTTCTTCAATCAAGTGGGATGGGGGCACAAAACCTTCATCATTTGGATATTGGAGAAATCATTTCATATTCCCAGGTCAGGGAGATTTAGACCTATTAAGTCTGTCACAGTTACCATGATGAAGATGAAAAAAGAACTTGGAGCAAGTTATGTCCCCTTTCAGAGCCCCAGTTTCTTTGTTAGTGGGTTAGTCTGTTTGGGCTGCTATAACAAGCTACCATAGACTGGTGGCGTATAGACAACAGAAATATATTTCTGAACTGGCTTCCTGGCTCATAGACAGCTATCTTCCCTCTATGTCCCCACATGTCAGAAAGGGGGTAAGGAATAATTCTGGAGCCTCTTATAGAGGCACTATTCTAATTCATGAGGGTTCCATGACCTAATTACCTCCTAAAGGCTCCACCTCCAAATACCACCACATTAGGGATTAGGTTTCAACATACAAATTTGGGAGGGACACAGACAGTCAGTCTACAATAGCACCATGAAGGTATTGGTTTAAATAATCTCTAATGATCCTTTTAAATCTGAAGCTATGATTCTTTCAGGCTGCCTCCCATGAATTGCTTTTGATCTAGTTGTAGATATAAAATATACATGTAAAACCGTTAAGTAGTAACATAATTCCTTGCTTGAAAACCCAACTAGAATTTTACCCCCTCTGAGAAAATTTTCTTTTTAATGTTTATTTATTTTTGAGAGAGAGAGAGACAGAGACAGAGTGCAAGTAGGGGAGGGGCAGAGAAAGAGGGAGACACAGCATCTGAAGCAGTTTCCAGGCTCTGAGCTGCCAGCACAAGAGCCCGGTGCGGGGCTTGAACTCACAAACCATGAGATCATGACCTGAGCCAAAGTCGGATATTAACCAACTGAGTCACCCAGGCACCCCTGAGAAAATGTTCTTTCCGGCCTCTCCACCCCTACCCGTAGATGCTTTTGGTGTCATAGTCAAGAAATCCATTGTCATGAAGATTTTCCCTATGTTCTCTTCTAAGAATTCTAGAAGTTTTAGCTTTTACGTTTAGATATTTGATGCCTTTTGAGTTTATTTTTATATATGGTGTAAGGTAAGGATCTAGCTTCAAGTTTTTTGCATGTAGACATCCAGTTTTCCCAACACTATTTGTTTAAAAGACTGTCCTTTCCCCCACTGAATCATCTTGGCACCCTGTCAAAAGTCATTTGACCGTGTATGCAAGGATTTATTTCTGTGTTCTCTATTCAGTTCCATTGGTCTTCATATCTGTCATTACACCAGTACCACACAGTATTGATTACCATAGTTCTGTAGTAAGTTTTGAAATCAGCAAGTGTTGTTTTCCAACTGTGTTCTTCTTTTTCACAATTGCTCTGGCTATCCGAGATCCCTTGAGATTCCAGATGAATTTTAGAAGAATATTTCCTTTTCTGCAAAAAACATCACTGAAATTTTGGTAGAGATTGCACCAAATCTGTAGATTGCTTTGGGTAGTGTTGACATCTTAACAACATTAAGTCTTCCAATCCATGATCGTGGGATGTCTTGCTACTTATTGATGTCTTTAATTTCAGCATTGTTTTGTAGTTATCACTATGCAAGTCTTTCACCCTCACAGTTAAGTTTATTCTTAAATACTTTATGCTCTTAATGCTATTGTAAATAAAATTGTTTTCTTAATTTCATTTTTGGATCGTTCATTGTGGGTGTAAATAAGCGCAACTGATTTTTGTGTGTTAATTGTGTATCCTCTAATGTTGATGAATTTATTAGTTCTAACTCTGTGTGTGTGTGTGTGTGTGTGTGTGTGTGTGTGTGTGTGTAATCTCTAGGGTTTTCAACAGACATGCTTCTGTTGTCTGTGAACAGAGATAATTTTACTTCTTCCTTTTCAATTTGGATGACTTTATTTCTTTTGCTTGACTAATTGCTCTGACTAGGACTTCCACTACTATGTTGAATACAAGTGATGAAAATGAACATCCTTATATTGTTTCTGATCTTAGAGGAAAAGTTTTCAGTCTTTCATCATTGAGTATGATGTCAGCTGTGGGTTTTTCATACATGGTGTTTATGTTGAGGTAGTTTCCTTTCAATCCTAGTTTGTTGAGGGTTTTTATCAAGAAAGGGTGTTGAATTTTGTTAAATGTTTTTCTGCACCACTTGAGATCATTATGTGGGTTTTTTTTATTCTGTAAATGTGATGGAACACATTAATTTTTATATATTGAACCATCTATGCATTCCAGGAATGAGTCCCACATGCTGATGGTACATATTTGAACTCATTTTTATTTTTATTTTTTTAAATTTTTGTTAACGTTTATTTATTTTTGAGACAGAGAGAGATAGAGCATGAATGGGGGAGGGTCAGAGAGAGAGGGAGACACAGAATCTGAAACAGGCTCCAGGCTCTGAACTGTCAGCACAGAGCCCGACGCGGGGCACGAACCCACGAACTGCGAGATTGTGACCTGAGCTAAGGTCGGACGCTTAGCCGACTGAGCCACCCAGGCACCCCTGAACTCATTTTTAAACTAAATGAAATTGAGAACTTTTATGCCCCTGCTAATTAGCTCCTGGGGAGGTTGTGAAGATCAAAATAATTTTAGAAAATAGAGAAAGTATATTTACTCACATACAAATTATAGTGTAGTAAACACACTTTAATATACTTTTTCAGTGTGTGTGTCTGTGTGTGTGTTCGGGGGGTGAATAGATGAACAATATACCACAATTATAAGATGGGTTATGAAGTCACATTCTCCTGTTCAAATTGTGTCTCTGTCAATATAGTTAGGTAACCCTGGACAAGTTTTAAACTTATTCATGTCTTAGATTTCTCAGTTGCAAAATAGGGGTTAAAATAGTCCCATTTTAGGATAGTTGTAAAGATTAAAGCAATAATGTATATAAAGCACTTAGAAGAGTCCTGCCATCTAGTAAGTGCCCTATAACTATTATTGTATTATTGCACTCCGATTAATGAAAGATATGAGTCCTTTGGTGAATCTAAGCTTAAAATCAGAATGTCAGCTAAACTGTTTAGTGGCAAGGAAAGCTTGTACAGCTGAAAAACTATAGGCAGAAACCTTTATGTCAGATAAAAGGTTGTCCTCTTTATCATTTATGTGTGTCATCTTGTTTACACCTGAAACGAAACCAGATGCCTATCCTTCAATGCTCCCTCAGGTGAAAAGAAATAATCTTCTAATTTGCAGTGATTGCACAGAAGTGTAGGAGTCTGACCTTGAAACTTCTTAGCACCCACGGGAATAAGATTGTGTGCATGTTCAACAGCCACATCTGCATCTCCTCTCCATGCCAGTGGACCAGGTATTACTGCAAATTATATTTTTCTGTCTCCCCCATTAGAGCGTATATTCCTCAAGGTCAGGGTCCATGACTGACCTTCTCTCTAATCTCATACATTTCAACACAGGGCCTCAACCTTAGCAGATATGTTTTGGGTTGAATTTCCTGCTTTCATTTTTTTTTAAAGGTTTTACTTAAATTCCAGTTCGTTAATGTATGGTATAATATTAGTCTCAGGTATATAATATAGAGATTCAACACTTTCATACAGCACCCGGTGCTCATCTGGACAAGTACACTTCTTAATTCTCATCATCTATTTCACACATCCCCTCAACCCCTCTTTCATTCTTTTGACCTTTATTCTCTGCCATACGACATTGAGGAAAAAGCCATGGATAGAAGAGACACATGTAAATTCTGGCTATGTCCCCTCACTAGTGGAATGAACTGGAACCAAGAATTTCATTAGTCTAAGCTTCAGCTTCTCACTTACAGACAGGAACAACATTTACCTCAAAGATACTGTGAGAACCAAATAAGACAATGGGTAGTATAAAGTGCTGTGGAAAGTGACAATAGATGATTTTTAAAAATCTTCTTTTACTCTGAATTTTGCTGTATTCAGTTACCTCTCCTAATTCTCAATTCAATTCATAAACTTTTATTCAGATGATTTGCTGACAGTTATGCTCATTTATTTATCTTTCCTGCTGTATCTCTGTGAAGTTTTTTAACCGATGGACTTTATTTTTTAGAACTTTAAATTTACAGAAAATTTAAGCAGATGGCACAGAGAGTTCCACTCTACTGCTCCCATATGGTTTCCCCTGTTATTAACATGTTACATGGGAATGCGAGCTGGTGCAGCCACTCTGGAAAGCAGTATGGAGGTTCCTCAAAAAACTAAAAATAGAACTACCCTACAACCCAGCAATTGCACTACTAGGTATTGATCCAAGGAATACAGGTGTGCTGTTTCTAAGGGACACATGCACCCCCATGTTTATAGCAGCACTATCAACCATAGCCAAAGTCTGGAAAGAGCCCAAATGTCCATCAATGGATGAATGGATAAAGACGATGTGGTATGTATATATATATAGTATTACTCGGCAATCAAAAAGAATGAAATCTTGCCATTTGCAACAGTGTGGATGGAACTAGAGGGTAATATGCTAAGTGAAATTAGTCAGTCAGAGAAAGACAAATATCATCTGACTTCACTCATATGAGGACTTTAAGAGACAAAACAGATGAACATAAGGGAAGGGAAACAAAAATAATATAAAAACAGGGAGGGGGACAAAACAAAAGAGACTCATAAATATGGAGAACAAACAGAGGGTTACTGGAGGGGTTGTGGGATGGGGGAGGGGCTAAATGGGTAAGGGGAATTAAGGAATCTACCCCTGAAATCATTGTTGCACTATATGCTAACTAATTTGGATGTAAATTAAAAAAATTTTTAAAGAAAAGAAAAGATGATAGTGTTCCTCAAAAAGTATAATATCAGTAGGGCCTGCAGACCACGGATAAAAAGAGGGGCTTCTGTGGTAAACATGGAAGTCTGACCCAAAGAGGAGGGCTTGGCACATCACAGAAGCTCTGCACCGTTTAAAGCAGTCTGCTTCCGAGGGGGCACCTGGGTGGCTCAGTCAGTAAAGTGTCTGGCTTCAGCTCAGGTCATGATCTCGTGGGTTGTGAGTTCAAGCCCCACGTCGGGCTCTGTGCTGACAGCTCAGAGCCTGGAGCCTGCTTCAGATTCTGTGTCTCCCCCTCTCTCTGCCCCTCCCCTGCTCATGCTCTGTGTCTATCTCTCAATAATAAATAAACACTTAAAAAAAAAAAGCGGTCTGCTTTCTGAGATTCCTTTCAAGTCAACCCCTGGGAAAAAATACATTGTATATCATGGATGTGTGTGTGTGTGTGTGTGTGTGTACGTGTGTGTGTGTGTGTGTGTGTGTATGTAGATACACACATATGGACACATGTACAAGATTCATTAAAATAATATTTACCTTCAAAAAAAACCATGTTACATTAGTATGATGCACTTGTTATAATTAATGAGCCAACATCAATACATTAAAAAAATTTTTTTAATGTTTGTTTTTGAGACAGAGTACAAGTGGGAAAGGAGCAGACAGAGAGGGAGACATGGAATCTGAAGCAGGCTCCAGGCTCTGAGCTGTCAGCACAGAGCCTGACATGGGGCTCGAACCCACAAACCATGAGATCATGACCTGAGCCAAAGTCAGACGCTTAACCTACTGAGCCACCCAGGTGCCCCCAACATCAATACATTTCAATTAATTAAAGACCATAGTCTATTATTATTTCCTTAGGTTTTATCTAATTTCCTGTTCCTGTTCCAGGATCACATCCAGGACACCACATTACATGTAGTCATCGTGTCTCCTTAGGCTCCTCTTGGCAGTGACAGTTGCTCAGACTTTCCTTGTTTTAATGACTTACCAGTTTTGAGGAGTGCTGGTCAGATATACTGTAGGATGCCCCTCAATTAGAATTTGCTTCATGTTTTTCTCATGATTAGACTAGGGATATGAGGTTTGGGGAGCAAAATCACAGAGGTAAAATGCCATTTTCATCACATAATATCAAGGGTACATTCTGTCAACATGACTTACACTATTGATGTTGACCTTGATCACCTGGTCAAAGGTAGTGTTCTTCAGGTTTCTCTACTATAGAGCTGCTTTTTTTCTACCTTTTTTTTTTTTTTTTTAGTTTATTTATTTATTTATTTATTTAGAGTGTGTGTGTGAACGAGGGAGGGGCAGAGAGAGAGGATCCCAAGCAGGCTCTGGGCTGTCACTGCAGAGCCTGATGTGGGGCTCCATCCCATGAACCATGAGATCATGACCTGAGCAGAAATCAAGAGGCGGACGCTTAACCAGCTGAGCCACCCAGGCACCCCTCCTCCTTTCTATACTGTATTCTTTGGAAGAAGTCATTCCACACTTAAGGAATGGGGAGTTATGCTCCCTGTTGCAAACATTTTTTAAAGCAAATACTTTGATGCATAAGTTGATTCTGTAAGATAAAGATGTATGTTATTGCCTGCCTTACCCAGAGTTCTTTTTAAGGAAAGCTGCCTCTATCCATAGCCCCTGCTAAATGGACAGCAGGCCACAGGATCATGATTGGGACAGAGATGACCATCTAACCTTCAGTATTTATTCTGGTCAAACTAAACAATTAAATTATTTTTGGTTCTGTTGGCATTCTGTATTATTTAATTGTCTCACATTTAAAAACCCACTGATTCTATTAAACAAAGACAAAGAACCCTTGGTTTATTTGATGTGTTGAAATCATACTTTCTGAAGAAAAGTTTCCCCAAGTTCTTGCTAACCTTTAAAACACTCCATTGAGTGAAGCCTACTTATTTCTTGTTCATGTCTTCAGTATTCAGTATTTCAGTATTTCTTTAGTCTTCAGTATTCTTTAATAGTAAGATTATACAAATTGAAAGAAGAGTAAACAGTGTTATTAAAGTTCTCCGTTGCTTAAAGGGACTTATTGAATAGATTAAAGAATTGAGAAATATATTCCCTTAAGAGCCTATTCTTTTTTCTTTTTTTTTTTTTTAATGTTTTTTTGTGAGAGAGAGAGAGAGAGAGAGAGAGAGACAGAGTGTGAGCAGGGGAGAGGCAGGAAGAGAGAGAGGGAGACACAGAATCTGAAGCAAGCTCCAGGCTCTGAGCTGTCAGCACAGAGCCCAACATGGAGCTCGAACTCAGGAAGGCAAGATCATGACCTGAGCTGAAGTCAGTTGCTTAACTGACTGAGGCACCCAGGCACCCCTAAGTGCCTGTTCTTAAAGGGACAATGTTGCTCATGAACAGGAAAAGAAATTCCATCTCAAAGTGGACAATGATTATGGCACTTGTCATATCTGTTTTTCAAATGGATTTCCCCCCTTGAAGAACTTGATTGTTTTACATAGATATTCCTAAATACTCATCCAGTAGGGAACAAGTGAAATTGTTATATGTAGTGACAAGGAAGGGAATCAAAATTGATGACAATATGTTTCTTTTTGTCAATGGACAACAATTTTAAGAGTCATTGATCAAGAGATGAGATGTAATCCTGAAGAATGGAAAATCAGTTCCTGCCATGAAAGATGAGATTATATGTTGCAAGAAATCAAATTGAAGAACAGTTTTACAGAGTTGTTGATTTTATTTCAGTACATGTTCAGGGTACCAGCTCACGTCATAATGTTGAGCATGTTTTCTCATGAATGTATGTTCAGTGCAAAAAAGGACAAAATAATTTGGATATAGAAGCCATGCTACAATGTAATTGGAACATAAACTGTAACTGTAAGAAACTTTACTTAAAAATTCTGCAAGGATGCCTTGGTGGCTCAGTCGGTTAAGCATCCCACTCCTGATTTTGGCTCAGGTCATGATCTCACAATTTGTGAGATTGAGCCTGCATTGAGCTCTGTGCTGACAGCATGTAGTCTGCTTGGGGTTCTCTCTCACCCTCTCTCTGCTCCTCCTTTGCTCATTCTTTCTCTTGTTCTCTCTCAAAATAAATAAATAAAACATTTTAAAAAACTCTGAAAAACAGGAAATATTAAGAAAAAGTCAATTCAGGGAAATATAATTTTAAAAAGAGTTATGTAATTTAGATACTTATAATTTATTTTAGATAAACACAAATAATTTTTTAGTAGAAGTATGTTCCATACACTATTTTTCTTTTATTTCTGTGTACATATGCATAGATAACTAGAAACAGTTCAAATATAACAGGGTGTCCTGTGGCATTTTTTAAATTCTTTTTTCTGAAAAGACAATTTAACAAGAGATCTATCCTCTTAATAAAACTTTAAGTGTACAATTTATTATTATTAACTGATGTCTAGTGTTTTTATTTGCTGAATCTGATGATCCTAGTAATGCCAAGATCTGAACTCAGGTCTTCTGACTCCAAATCTACTGCTCTTTCCACTACGATCTTCCCTCTAGTTGATTTCATAAGCGACCCAACCACATGAATATGCTTGGAATGAAGTTTCATAGTGGCTTTTTTACACTTTATTGGTGCCCTAAACATCTAGAGAATTTCCATGCAGGGAAAATACAGAATCTCATCTTCATGCTTCTCTTTGCACCCACTAGAGCGTTCTTCAGGACGGTTTGTTGAGTTTGACCGTATGGAAGATTTTCTTCATTGTTGAAAGGCAAGGTCAATAGCATTCTAGGTGTAGCCTTTAGAGAAGCTCTGTGATGCTTGAAATGTCCTTCATGAAGCTTAGAAAGGACACAGAAAGCTCCAAGTTAGAATTATATCACTTTAACAGGATTCATGAAAACAATGTTATTATTGCTAAATTTGTTTTTAATCAAGACCTCGTATGTAGTTGACAAAGTGCCTCATCTACATTATTCTATGTGATCCTTGTGATACTCTGTGGGGTAGCTTATGTTTATTTTTGTGCGGAAATTAAGGTTTTCATCCTGGGTTTTGCAACTAATAAGTGCTAGAGCTATGATCTTTGCTCTCATCTTCCATAGTCAGGTCCTGAGTGTTTCCACTGCACAGTATTGCCAGGTGGGTGTAAGAAGAATGTAGCTTCTGAGGCCACCTATTAGTTTGTTAACTTGTGTAGGAGTCCACTCTCCAATCACATTCAACACATTTTGTTCCCAACAATGCAAAGATATGATTAGTCTTAGTTTAAATTTTACTACAATTCCTTGTGCTATTAACAGATTCAGAGTGGATTTTATGAACATCATAGCTGCCTACTGCCTCCAAATTCTTTGCACTTCACAGGACCAGGCTGGCAGATCTTGGAGGCAGAGAGCAAATTGGGCCCAGGAGCTCAATATTCTCCATGTTTATTAATGGGGACTCCTGGAGTAAGGTGGACCCATCTGAGGGGAAAGGCAAGGAACACTTTCCCTTCAGAGTTAGTTTCATGTCCCAAAGAAGACATGCATCTTTTGAATGTCAATTACATGCAAAACACTTTTGCATATAATAGCTCATATCTGAAAGCCCATAACTCAGAGGAGGGAAGAAAGTATTCTACTTTGAGATGTGGAAATTGGGATCTGAAAAGTTAAGATGCTCTAACTTAAAAAAAAAAAAAAAAAAAAAAGGCCTAAATGTGAGACCTGAAACCATAAAACTAAAAGAAAACATAGGCAGTAATCTCTTGACCATCAACCTTAGCAACATATTTTTGTATATGTCTCTTGAGGCAAGGGAAGCAAAAGTAGAAATGAATTATTGGGATTACACCAAAATAAAAACCTTCTGCACAACAATGGAAACCATCAACAAAATAAAAAGGCATTTTTGGGAGAAGATATTTGTAAATGATATACCTGGTAAGGAATTAATATTCAAAATGTATAAAGAACCTATACAAGGGGCATATGAGTGACTTAACTGGTTAAGCATCCAACTTAAGCTCAGTTCACGATGTCACCATTTGTGGGTTCAGGCCCTATGTCAGCCTCTGTGCTGACAGCTCAGAGCCTGGAGCCTTCTTCAGATTCTGTGTCTCCCTCTCTCTCTGCCCCTCCCCCACTCCTACTCTGTCTCTCTCAAAAAGAAATAAAACATTTTTTAAAAATTAAAAAAAAAAGTATACAACTCAACACCAAAAAAACCACAAATAACCCAATTAAAAATGGGCAGAGGATCTGAATAGACATTTTTCCAAAGAAGGCATTCAGATGACCAAAAGACACATGAAAAGATGCTCAGCACCACTAATCATCAGGGAAATGCAAATCAAACCACAATGAGATATCACTTAACACCAGTCAGAATAACTAAAATCAAAAAGACAAGAAATAACAAGCGTTGGTAAAGATGTAGAAAAAAGGAAATCCTCATACACTGTTGGTGGGAATGTAAATTGGTGCAGCAACTGTGGAAAATAGCAGGGAAGTTCCTTAAAAAATTAAAAATAAAAATACCATACAACCCAGTAATTCCATTACTGGGTATTTAAAGAAAATGAAAACACTAATTCAAAAAGATATTTGCAACCCTATGTTTATTGCAGCATTATTTACAGTGGCCATGATATGGAAGCAACCTAATTGTTCATCGATAGATAAATGAATAAAGGAGATGTGGTACACACACACACACACACACACACACACACACACACACACACCACCCCCACCACCACCACCACCATGTGCATACACACAATGGAATATTATTTGGCTTAAGGAAAGAATGAGATCTGGCTGTTTGCGACAACATGGGTGGACCTAGTAGATATTATGCTAGGTGAAATAAGTCAGAGAAAGACAAATACCATATGATTTCACTTATATGTGGAACCTAAAAAACAGAACAAATTAATAAGCAGAAATGGACGCATAAATGCAGAGAACAAATAAACTGGCAAATGCCAGAGGGGGGGAATGGGTGAAATAGGTGAAAGGGGATTAAGACATACATACTTCCAGTTCTAAAATAAATAAGTCATGGAGATGAAAAGTAAAGCTTAGAGCATATAGTCAGTAACATTCTAATAACATTGTATGGTGACAGATGGTGACTATACTTAGTGTGGTAAGTACTACATAATGTATAGAATTGGTCCAATCACTCTTTTGGGCACCCAAAACTAATATAACACTATATGTCAACTTATTTCAATAACAAAAAAAATTTTTTTTTAATTTTTTAACGTTTGATTTATTTTTGAGACAGGGAGAGACACAGCATGAACAGGGGAGGGTCAGAGAGAGAGGGAGACACAGAATCCGAAACAGGCTCCAGGCTCTGAGCTGTCAGCACAGAGCCCGACGCGGGGCTCCAACTCACAGACCACGAGATTGTGACCTGAGCCGAAGTCAGCCGCTTAACCGACTGAGCCACCCAGGCGCCCCAATAACAAAAAAATTTTTTTAAAGAACTCAGTAGCTCAATATCCCATAGAGCAGCTTAAAGCAAAAGAGTAAGTCAACTTTTCAGATACCATCTCATCCGTCTGGAATTAGGAGAACTGTGGCTGATTTCCTAGCCCTGGAAGTTTCTTCTTCATGCCAAGTCCCCAAAGTCTTACTAATTCTTATTTGTCAAACAGAAGGAAAAAGTATCTGTCTAAAATTAAACCTCCCATAATGCAAGAGAAAACACATGGCTCTTTTATTTTTCCCAAATGTGAGGAATACAGTATATTGTCTGATCCCAGTTTCGGAGAACTTGAGAGTCCTAAGAAAGGCTGAGCTTTTCAAAGCAAAAAGCTGTGCTCAGCTTTTCTGCCAATGTGACATCAGCCTCTTGTGCCCACATAGCCCCTAGCCCTCCTATTTCTTAAATAATGTCCTTCTATCAAGTGACTGTGGTTCCAGACCCTGATGGTTCAGATAAACAATGTGCCAAGTCTTGGCAGCAATATCTTTTCTCTGTGGGAAGGTCAGATAGTCCTTTAAAAAATCTGAGAGACACAAAAATATTACTAATACATGCATGAATTTAGAAAGGACTGCAAGATAAAACTTCTTGTCATACACACAAATACCTTCTACAACTTGTACCTAAGCTCCTTCTATGGGATCATCGCTCATCTCCCCCTCTCCTCCCACTTGCATATATTCAGTCTTCATGGCCTCCATGCTTTTGCATATGCTGTTCTCTCTGTTCTTTTTTCACCTTCTCTGGTGGAAAACTCCGTCATCCTTGAGAATATTTCAGCTTCTCAGTAAAATAGCTCCCATCAACTCTATGGAAATTTAGTTACTTCCCTATCTGCATTTTTATAAGCCTTTGTTCACATCTCTATTATAACCTATTATATTATATGGTAATTATGTGTTAAATTTGAGGGCAGAGATCATATCTCAATCATCTAGTGCTCAGCATAGCTCCTAGCTGATAGTAGATCCTCAAGGCATTTTTTAAACAAGTGAACATTGTCTAAACGGTTTGCTTAATTTGTAAGAAAAACTAATTTAGCAATATGGTTGTCTTCAATGAGACAATTTATTCTTATTTAATTGCAGTAGGAAGAACACAGTGAAAGTACTAACTGCATCACTCCTGGAAGGCTGTCAATGATGTCAAACTTCCCTGAAGAAGTGGAAAAATCTACAAATTTAAAATGTTAAACATGGCATTATAATAACAGTGAAAATGTGTTTATAAAATCATTCGCATTTCCAATTCTCTTTCCCCTCAACAGTGTATAACAAAAAAAATGATAAACAAACATCACATGGATACTTTGCATGAGAAGAGGTCTTCAAAAAACCAAAGTAATAGATTTTTATGGTCTGGTTTCATGGTTCAACCATCCGCTCGCTACATAGGAATCTCTATATTCTCCTTAAAAAATCTCATGTAGCTTCTACTTGAACTCTTGCAGTGATGGGGGAACTCACTACTTAAGAAGATACTTGATTCTTTATTTTAATAATTAAAATATCCAAGTTGAGCTCAAATCTGCCTTCTTGTAATCTTTAACCATTAAACTCAGTCTTTCCTTCCTTAAACCACAGAAAACATTTCTTCTTCTGTGTGTTAGCCCCATAAAAAATTAAAAACATCTATATAGTCACCCCCACGTCTTTTCCAGACTTTTCCAATTTCATTCAACTGCTTCTCATTTCTCATGTTTTCCAACATTTTTAGCAACCCAGTTCAATCCTCTAGCCATGTTGCATTTTGTTTCTAGCACTTCCAAAATGGAGTCTGGACATACACTCCAGGTAAGATTTGCCCAGTAAAGAGGATTTCCCAGAGCAGGACTCATGCATATATCTCATTCTAGACTCTGTATAGGTACTGTCCAAACTTGGACTGGCTTGCACTTGAGGTAGAGTTGAACCTTGGCAATGGTTAGCAAGAAAGGGGATAATATGAAGCCTGGATAGGACCATAGCTAAGAAAAACAATCCAGTTCTGGGACTTTAGGTGGGAGTCAAGCTGCCTAAATGAGCCCTGGATATACCCAGGGCATTCAAGGGGTTTCGAACTGAGACCAGACTGTACCAATATTTGAAATCAGACAGGTGGCAGTACTATGCCTCTATTAGATTTTGGAGTAGGCCCTTAGTCACCAACGGGGGGAACCTGAGAATCAAGACCCAACCCCTGGGCAAAGAGGCTGCAAAAGCTAGGCAAATTAAAGACTGGAATGCAAAGAAGGGTTTCATTTCTAGGGTGAAACTGAGGTAGTAAGAATTAAAATGGCTCTGGAGTCATAAAGACCTTTGTTGAATTCCATCTTCTCCACTTTCCAAACCCAGTTTCCTCATGTGAAAGCTGGGCTAATATCAGCATTTACTTTAAGGGATTGCTGCGAAGACTAAATGGGATAATACATATAAAGTCTGGCATATAGTTAGTGCTTATCAAATGTTTTCTGTGCAAATTAAAATGTATAAATGAAATTTAAGTGACATGAATTTTAAGATAATTTCACACTTGAAGCTTTAAAATTAATTACAAAGTGCATTTTCTCAAAATATTTTTAACACTTCCTTTAAGAAAAGCAGTATGTCTATTTTTTTTTTTTTTTGAAATAGGAATAATATGGATTGGTTGAAAATGGATTCCAAAGTAAGAATAATATAATGTGATTCTTTACAACCCTCACAATAATTATACCAATAGTGTTATAACACTATATATATTGTTATATATAACACTATATGTTATAACAAATACACTTATTTTCAGATTTTACTTTCAAATAATAGCTTTACCATAAACCTTTGAAATCAGTCTTTCTTATAAATTCATTAATCCCGGGGCGCCTGGGTGGCGCAGTCGGTTAAGCGTCCGACTTCAGCCAGGTCACGATCTCGCGGTCTGTGAGTTCGAGCCCCGCGTCAGGCTCTGGGCTGATGGCTCGGAGCCTGGAGCCTGTTTCAGATTCTGTGTCTCCCTCTCTCTCTGCCCCTCCCCCGTTCATGCTCTGTCTCTCTCTGTCCCCAAAATAAATAAAAAACGTTGAAAAAAAAAATTTAAAAAAAAAAAAAAAAAATAAATTCATTAATCCCGTCACAATTACACTTCAATATTTGTTAGAAATCTTTCCATAAACCCTTTTCCCAGCCCCACACTGTTTTCCTTTTAATATCCAATTATTTAAAATTTAAGAGGAATGGGCACCGCCCAGTGGGGGTGTGTGTGTGGCTTTGAACCTATCGTTACTATCCAGAGAATGGGGAGTGACATTATCTGTGACAACAAAAAAGCTTCTTTTGGTGAGTGGAAGACCTATATATAAAAGTCACACTTGAGGGTCTCTACAGTCTAATTCATCAGCTTTCACCAGTTCACTCAACTTTGAGAAAGTATCAGCTGTCAAGACACCTGAAAGATCTTGTCACAACTTTGTGTGGTGAGTAATATTTATATTTTCTTTTAAATTTCATTTGAGGTTTTTTGTCATTATGAAGTAATTATGTGATGTGTGCTATTTTCTGCAAATATGCTGCTTGTTCAAGGTAAGTTATTAAGGGAGAGTTTGAATTATGGTTAATATAAAAGAAATTTATGCTGCTAAAATGCTCTTGAATCATACATTTTTGTGATTAAAGTCTTTTGAGATGCTTTGTTTTTCTAAACTCATCTGAAATTACACAGAAAATAATTAAAATTTGGCATGATATGCTTTAATGGTTATCTTACTGAAATTTTGAAATAAAACAGCCTAGTGAGGAATGAGTAATTCTGATTTAAATAGCCGATACAAATTTGTGTTGTGTTAAAATTCATTTTAATGCAGAATATCCTTATCTAGATGGTTTGTTTTATGACTCGTGGAGAGCTCAATCTGTGTTACAGTTGGAGAAATTCAGTTTTACTCCTGGATATTTATTCCGTTTACATAAAGCCTTTTCAAAATTGCTATTCTGAAAACTGTATGTGAATTTTAAGGGTGTTTTACAACTGTCTTTTTTAAGCTTTTTCATGACATTCTTGTAAGAAGCTCTTCTCTCTATTAAGAATAAGGAAGCTGGGGCACCTGGGTGGCTCAGTCCGTTAAGCATCTGACTCTTGATTTTGGCTTAGGTCATGATCTCAGTTTGTGAGATTGAGCCCCGTGTTGGGCTCTGCGCTGACAGTGCAGAGCTTAAGATTCTCTCTCTCCCTTCCTCTCTCTGTCCTTCCTGCTCTCTCTTTCTTTCTCTCAAAATAAACAAATAAACTTAAAATAATAATAATAATAAAAGAACAAGGAAGCCAAGGAGAGATGTCTTAAGTCACTAGGTGGATATGACAAAGCTAGGACCAAATCCCAATGCCGTAGCTACAGTGCCTGTTTCTAACATAAACCAACACTGAAGAATATTCATTTGTTGCTCCATCAGTAGTCTTATATTGCAGAGTAAAAATAAATGTGGATTATAATCTTTCTTATGCTACTTCTAAATGATGCCGTTTCCCTTTAAAAATATGAGCACATAGCCATTCTGTGTATGTTAAAATGGAGAACATTAAGCGTTAAGAAAAAGCACTTCTGTAATAATAGGCTTTGCAATTATTGAAATGCAGATTAAGGTAAGACTGTTCTATTTTGAGATGAAAAGCTTTATGGGCAAAAGAGGAAAGTGCTAAAAATTATACTCAAACAAGAGTGTTAATAAAATAAGTCAAATAAGATAGACAAGCATTCCATATGGAGCCAAGGCTCTAACTCCATAAATAATTAATGATTAGATGAATGATTAGATGATTTTAAAATACTTTGGCACATTCTTTTTAATGATAGAAGTGTGCATTAATTCATTAAAAATCTCTCAATCAGAGCCTATTCGTTTGATATTTATGACTATTATTGTAGTGCCTGAAATGAAGTTGACTTATGAGAAAAGAAACTTGCTTAGTAAATAGTGTTAGCAAGTTACCTAATTAAGAGAATTAGCCATTTTCAAGCAAATTATAAGCACTTAATCATAAGCAACATAAAACGTGGGAGGAAATTCTAAAAAGTAAGCCTTTTCAGTTCTCATGTGGCTTAAATTAATATATTAAAAATTGTACAAAACTCTTAAAAGATACTTAAGAAAGGAGAACTAATCTGACTAATTTCAGAGTCAAATTTTGTGTGTATACAATATGTACTAACGTATCTATAAAATAAAAGAGGCTGATTGTCAAAGTCTTTCATGAAAACCAATTCAATTACTTGGGATTGCTGTAACACTTTGTGCACTTGTATGGCTGTAAAGGCAACTACTACAAATTTGTACAGTTTGACACATTAAAAATATTTTTAAACGCTTCCATTTTCCTTTTCCTTTTAGTGAAGATGATGTCTGCAAAAGACATGGTTAAGGTCATGGTTGTCATGTTTGCAATTTGCTTTCTTGCAAAATCGGATGGGAAACCTGTTAAGTAAGTATTGTAAGCTGTTCTGCGTGGTGAGGGCATGGGAGCTGGATTTTTAACGTTGGCTTTATGATTGGGAAGGGGGAGCTAATGGAGTGGTCCTTCCCATTGCTGTTCCCTTCAGGAAGAGGTCTGTGAGTGAAATACAGTTTATGCATAACCTGGGCAAGCATCTGAGCTCCGTGGAGAGGGTAGAATGGCTGCGGAGGAAACTACAGGATGTACACAACTTTGTTGCCCTCGGAGCTCCAATAGCTCACAGAGATGGTGGTTCCCAGAGGCCCCGAAAAAAGGAAGACAATGTCCCGGCTGAGAACCACCAAAAAAGTCTTGGAGAAGCAGACAAAGCTGATGTGGATGTGTTAATCAAAGCTAAATCCCAGTGAAGACAGAGCAGAGCACTGCTATATACAGGATAGGGCAACAAAATTACATGCTGCTAACATTCTCAAGCTTTGAAGATCACCAAATGCCAATATTTACGTCTAATCCATGGCTAGCCACGATAGCTGAAATTCTAATTGATTGTTTTGATTCTACTTTTATTCATGTAAGACCTCTTTTAATTATTCCATTTCTGTTGTTTATTCTTTTTAAAGTATGTTATTGCATAATTTATAAAAGAATAAAATTGCACTTTGTAACCTCTCTCCCATCGTACACTGCAAAATAAAAATTTAATGATCATAATTTTAAATAAATGAAGTTAAATAGTTCTCATTTGTTATAAGAACGTTTTCAGGGCACCTGAAAGCTCAGTCGGTTAAACGTCTGACCATGGCTCAGGTCATGATCTCACAGTTCGTGGGTTCAAGCTCCGCGTTGGGCTCTGTGCTGACAGCTTAGAGCCTGGAGCCTGCTTTGGATTTGTGTGTCTCTCTCTGTCTCTCCTCTGCTCACGCTATCTGTCTCTTTCTCTCAAAATAAATAAATAAACATTAAAAAAATTTTAAGAACACTTTCTGGGGTTATGACTAATACCAAAGTGTTTAAATTGGTCATGAGTAGGAAGAATAATGCAAAATGTTTTTTTAATTATGTGTCTTACAGTCCCATATTTTGGACATCATCTTTTTAATATTACCAAAATACTAGGTCCTGGAATCCTTACTAGCTAGATACTATTGCTCTCTTCATTTCAGGAAATTAAATGCCTTGCAAGGAAAGGCAAAAAAGTGGTCTGAAACTTGAGAAAACATTTGTCTACACACAAACCCACTGATCATATTTCTAGACTGGACCCCAAATTGTAAAGAACAGAACTTTTGGGGGTACCTGACTGGCTCAATCAGTTAAGTGTCTGACTTTGGCTCAGGTCATGATCTCATGGTTTGTTGGTTCAAGCCCCACATCAGGCTCTGTGCTGACAGCCCAGAGCCTAGAGCCTGCTTCGATTCTGTGTCTCCCTCTCTCTCTGCCCCTACCCCACTCGTGCTCTGTCTCTCTGTGTCTCTCAAAAATAAATAATAAACATTAAAAAAATTTAAAAATAACGAATAGAATGTATTTATTAGGACATGATTTCATTCATTTGTCATTTAACAAATATCAATTTAGTATCCTTTATTTGTCATGTACTAGATTAGACACTGGGCATAAACTGGCAAACAAAATGGACACAGTTTCTATCTTAATGAGGCCTACAATTTAGTATGCAAGACAGATATTAATTCACTATTAATTTTGATAAACACTATGAAAGAAAAATACAAGACACTCCAGAAGTGTAAAATACAGACCCTGGTTCTACTTAGATCAATGCTGTGCAACGGAACTTTCTGTGATGATGGAAATGTTCTATATTCTGTCTTGTCCAATACAGTGTCTACATGTGCACTTAAAATGTGCCTTGTGGGGGTGCCTGGCTGGCTCAGTCAATAGAACACACTACTCTTGATCTTGGGGTTGTGAGTTCAAGCCCGATGCTAGGTGTAGATATTACTAATAAAAATAAATAAATAATTAAAAAATAAAATATGCTTTATATCCCTGAGGACTAAGGTCCCATACTGGCCTCAAACAGTTTGTGTTCTAAAGAAAACAGAGATGTAAGCAAGTAATTATAGTGTTATAGGTGAAATGCAAAACACAATGATACACAGAGAAGGGAACAGATCTTCTTGATGTAGGGAAAAATTGAGATGGCTGAAATGGCAAGTAAATTTTGCAAGATGTACAAGAATATTAACAAATGTCTGGCATCCTGGTGGAATCAATCAGGCTTTGGTTGAAATGCAGAGAAGAGAAGCTACTTCCGTTAGTTTATAGAAAGGGATTCATTACAAAATCATTGAGAATGCTGATGAAAACAGACTCTATGTTAAACTTGGAGGAAAAACTCACAAAGTCACCAAGAGAGTTGTTCTGTCTTCTCATCTCAGCAACTGACTGATATTATCCTGAGACTGCCCTGATCAGGAGGCAGCTCTGCTTCCTATTGCTGTTCCAGAAACAAACTGTACCTGCCATGACCAACCACAGCAAAAAAAGATGGCAAGCCCTTTGCTTCTTGACATCTATTGTGCCTTGTTGCTAGAATCTGGTAATACTAACACAATAAAATCAACCCCTTCCACAACAGGGCTTGCCAGCAGAAAGGGAAAAGTGACGGAATCACCTTACTTATGCCTGCCCCTTCTCCCAGGAGTGCATATGATTGGCTGAACCTAAACCTCTTCTAGAACCTTAGCAGCAGAGGTGTCTGGAGAATGCAGTTTTTCAATTTCCAGTTTACTATCTAATACAAGAATAAGCAGTAGAAGGTGGTGTGGATGGTGCCTCCAGCTCCCTGGTAGCGTCCAGCCTCAACGAGTATTCTTAAATATGTCTCCTGATGGAACTGTGTGAGAATTTCCCTGGATGTTTACTCAGGGGTAGAATCCTGATACATAAACAAACTTTGCAAGACCCTGAATCACATGTACAGTTTCTATTCCCACCAGGAGAACTAGGCATTTCTGTCTATTTCCACCTACAATTGGAAATATGCACATTTATGAGAAGTTGTGTCACATTGATGGTAAGTGGTAGCCCATTGTTTTAATTCACCTATCTCTGAATACTAGTGAGATTGAACTTCTCTCTACGAACTGACCACTTGGTCTTCCGAGTCCATGAGCTGTTTTTTTTTTTTTTTTCCTTAATATCCTTTGCCAGTTTTTAATTGATTTTCTGGCCCTGTTAATTCTGAGTTCTTTGCATATTCTAATATGAATTCCTTATTGGTTTTATTTTTGTTTTTTATTTTTTAGATGGGGGAGGGGCAGAGGGAGAGGGAGAGAGAATCCCAAAGCGGGCTTCCACGCTGAGCATGGAACCCGACGTGGGGCTCAATCTCATGACTGTGAGATCATGACCTGAGCCTAAATCAAGAGTCAGATGCTTAACCTACTGAACCACCCAGGTGCTTCTGTGTTTGGAGAGTCTTACTGAAGAAGTCTTTCCCCAACCCTAGGTCACAAATTATCTCTTATAACTACTTTAGTGTTTTACCTTTCACTTTTAAGTATTTCTTGTTTTGGAGTCTAATTTTGTGTAGGACAAAATATTATATTGGAACTTTATTATTTTTTATATGGACAGTTAGTGTTCTAAATACCATCTATCAGTGTGCCTGCGTGGCTCAGTCAGTTGAACATCCAACTCTTGATTTCGACTCACGTCATGATCCCAGGGTCGTGGGATTCTTTCTCTCCCTCTGCCCCTCTTCCCCACTCATGCTCTCTCTCTCTCTCTCTCTCTCTCTCTCTGTAAAAACAAACAAGCAAACAAACAAAACAAACAACAAACACCATCTATTAAACAATTATTTTCCCATAGCTTTGTAGATAATTTTAAAAATCACATTTTAAGTTCTCATGTAAGCATAGGTTTATTTATTTATTTATTTATTTATTTATTTATTTATTATTTCTGAGTAGTGAAAAAATGTTTTATCGCGTTCTTTGAATCAACTTTCAGTCCCTGAAAGGTCAGTATCAGATGGGGTCCCACAAGTCCCTCTCCTCTGACTTCCTCTCACTGCTTAACTTAATCCTTGGATAATGTGTGTCTCTAAATATCTTTACCCCTATCATTCTCCTCTCCATATGGCCCATACACCACAAACCTTCCTTCCCAAGTCTTCAGGGATTGGGCCTGTAAATATCCAACCTAGTCTGTGCAGAACTGGATAGAAACAAGTTCTTGGTTCCATTTGGAACCCATGGACCCAGGGAAGTGGAAGTGGACCCAGGACGTGTTGGAGAAGAAACAACCTGCCCCTAAACAGTGGATCTGTTTTGTCTAGTTCAACTTCATCCCAAGCAAAGCCCAGCATTTAGAATAGTCAGGTTTTAAAATCAGTGATTTACTTTTGCAGTTCTTATCCTAAAGCTTCCTTTTCAGCAAAACAAACATATAAACTCCTGGTACTATTAGAAAAGCTCAGGAGCATATGATCTAACAGTTTCTGTCTGTTCTTCTTTTTGGACAGAGATCACATCTCCTTGAGAGGACGATGGCCAAATTGCAACGTCTGTAGCTCCTTGGCACAGATCTTCATGGGTTCTATGTTCTCACCCTCTCTTAGGATCCCAGGACAGAAAAGTGGATAAAGAGGTTCTGAGGTAGATATATTTATGGAGGTGCATGCATGGAAACCATGGATGGCATTGAAAAATGAAATGGCTTTCAGGTTACAAGCAGGAAAATTCCCACCTCTGCAAGTTTGGGTTCATGTGGATCCAAAGAATTAATTGAGGTATCCGATCCATAGGATTAAAGTCCTTTTCCCCCCTTTTTACAGCTTTATTGAGGTATAACTTACATAAAATTCACCTTCTGAAAGCAGTGTTATTTAGTATTTATAGAATCGTGCAACTATCATCCATATACCGTTTTAGAAGATTACCATCACTCCAGTAAATTTCCTTGAGCCCACTTGCAGTCAATCCTTGCTCCCACTCGAAACTCCCACAACCATGGATCAGCTTTGTGTCTTTCTAAGTTTGCCTTTTCTGGACATTTCATCTAAATGACTTACACAATTTGTAGTCTTTTGCATCTGACTTCTTTTCACTCGGCCTACAGGTTTCGAGATTTATCTATGTTGTAGTACATATCAGTAAGCCGTTCCTTTTTATTGCCGAAGAGCGCTCCATTGTATGAATGTACCACATTTATCTATTCACCAGTTGATTATTTTTAGTTTTTGGCTACTGAGGATAATGTTGCTATGAGCAGCACACGTAGGTTTTTGTGTGGATATATATTTTTTTGTTTCTTTTGGGTAGATTCCTGGTGATGAGGGAGCGTGAGGCAGGCTGAGGGCAAAACACAAGCTAGCACTCTCCCCCCAGGTGGGACATGTGTGATATTCCTTGGACACTCCCGGCTACCCCAAAACAAGAAAGGGCAAAAAACAAATGGTTAAACTGATAGGAGTCTCCACCAGTTTAGCAGAAAAAGGCAATCCCGTCAACAGCCTAAAGTCCAGGAACACCCTACTGTTTCAATGTTAATGCTTTGCTAATGGGAAAACAATCTTAGCTTGACAATAGTCGGCCTCCAGTAAGTCTTTAGCATGTGAAAGTCTTTTTGGAAACTCCCTCTTGACTTTATCTCCCCTGACTCCATAAAACGGTCACCCCTCACACAGCACAGCAATTCCTGCCCATGGATCCTGTTCCCATGCATTAATAAAGTCATCTTTTTGCACCAAAGATATCTTCAAGAACTTTTTCTTGGCTGTCAGCTCTGGACCCCACGAACCTCCCATCACCCCGAAACTTCATCACTAGGAGTTGCTGGATAGTATGGTAAATTTATATCTAACTTTAAAAAGCTACTGTTGGGGCGCCTGGGTGGCTCAGTTGGTTAAGCGGCCGACTTCGGCTCAGGTCATGATCTCGCGGTCTGTGAGTTCAAGCCCCGCGTCTGGCTCTGTGCTGACAGCTCAGAGCCTAGAGGCTGTTTCGGATTCTGTGTCTCCCTCTTGCTGACCCTCCCCTGTTCGTGCTCTGTCTCTCTCTGTCTCAAAAATAAATAAAAATGTTAAATAAATAAATAAATAAAATTAAAAAAAAAATAAAAAGCTACTGTTTTCCAAAATGATTGTGATTTATGCTCACATCAGCAATCTATGATGGTTCAAGTTTATCCCTATCTTCACACACTGTCATTGTCTGATTTTTCATTATAGCCATTCGAGTGAGTGTGCAGTTGTAATTTATCTCATTGTAGTTTTAATTTACATTTACTAAATGACTAATGGCACTGAGCATCTTTTCCTGTGTGTATTAACTATTTGTATATCATCATAGACAGGTCTGTGTAAGTCCTTCGCTATTTTTTAATTGGATTGTCTTATTAAGTTATAAGAGTTCTTTATGTACTATGGATACACCTCCTTATTATGATTTCAAACATTTCCTTTCAGTCTGTGGTTTGTCTTTTCACTCTTTTAATGGTGTCTTTTGAAGCTCAATAATTTTCAATTTTATTGATTAAACTTATTACTTTAAACGTAATAATTAAATTTGTCAATTTTTTTTAAATGACTTGTCTTTTGCTATCATGTCTAGGACTCCTTTGTCTAACCCAACACCATGCAGATTTTCTCCTTTGATTTCTTTTATCAAATTTATAGTTTTTAAAAAAGTTTATTTATTTATTTTGAGAGAGAGTGAGAGAGAAAGCATGTGAGCATGGGGGGCGGGGGGTGGTCAGAGAAAGAGGGAGGGAGAGAGAATCCCAAGCAGGCTCCAAACCACCAGCGCAGAGCCCTATGTAGGGCTTGAACTCATGAACCATGAGATCATGACTGAGATGAAATCAAGAGTCAGATGCTCTGCTGACTGAGTCACCCAGGTGCCCCTATCAAATTTAGTTTTAGTTTTTATATTTAGGCCTATGATCCATTTAAGATTAATATTTTTGTGTATGATGTGAGGTAAGGACCTAAGGGTCTTTTGTTTGCTTGTTTGTTTTTTTGAAAAGACTATCCTTTCCACATTGAATTATCTTGGTGCATTTGCTAGAAATCAACTGACCATAAATGTAAAGGCTTATTTCTGGATTCACAACTTATTCCATTAAGCAATGTGCTTAGCTCTGTGCCAACACCACACCATCTTGATTCCTGTAGTATTGTAATAAGTTTTGAAATCTTGACGTGTAAGTTCTCCCACTTTGTTCTCTCTCTCTCTCTCTCTTTTTTTATGTTTATTCATTTTTGAGAGACAGAGCATGAGCAGGGGAGGGACAGAAGGAGAGGGAGACACAGAACTCTAAGTAGGCTCCAGGCTCCTCTCGGTCAGCACAGAGTCTGACTTGGGACTCGAACTCATGAACTGTGTGAAATTATGACCTGAGCCGAAGTTGGACACTAATCGACTGCGCAACCCAGGCGCCCCTGTTCTCTTTTTTTTTTTTAATTCGTGTTCTAGGACTTTTGCATTTCTATGTAAATTTTTAGATTACTATGTCAATCTTTACAAAACAAAGCCTAATAGGAATTGTCAAAAGCTGTGAAAGGTCTGAGATTTTACCCTTATTGCAAGCTAACAAGTTACAGAAAGTTTGCAGACCTCTACTTTAACCCAACATTCCAGGCCATTATCATGTCTCCATTCCATTTTACTTTTCTCACATTGCGTCCTATTCATTTCTTAAATGGGTCATTATTGCCCCTAAAGGATACATAGCTTAGCCATTAATATGCCTTTGTTGATCTCTCCATAAGAATGTCCTTTCCTGGGACACCTGGCTGGCTCAGTTGGTAGAGCATGTGATCCGATCACTGGGTTGTGAGTTCAAGCCCCATGTTGGGCATAGAGTTTATGTAAAACAAAAACAAAAACAAAACAAAAAAAAAACAGCTGTTTTTTCCTATTATCTTTTCATGCATGGATCCTATCTATTCTTCAAGGCCCCAAATCAAACATCCATCTTGCCCCTTTCCTGCACTTTCTTCATCTCTTCAATCAGAAGTAATCTTTCCTATCTCTGATTTCTTACAGCACATTATCTCCTTACCACCCGGCTTGCTTTCCTTTTATTTGTTACTTACACATCTCATTTAAGTCAGTAGAAATGTTTTGCGAGGTTTTTTTTTTTTTTTTTTTTTAACCTCAATACCTGGGATTCATTGTCTCGCTGCATTGAAGGATGAAGACGTGGACACAAAATAAAATGAGCAGCAGGCAAAAGTTTATTAGAGCATAAGATCAGAAAGAAAGAATTGTATGAATGCTCTCTTCATTCAAAAGTGAATGCCATGTATGGAAACCAATTTGACAATAAATTTCATATATTAAAAAAAAAAAAAGTGAATGCCAGAAACTGTAGGCAAACTTATAAAACTCTGTTCTATAAGGTTTTGATCAGCCCCTCTCCTTCCCCCTTGTCCCTTCTCAGGTTTCACCCTTATTGGCTAGATAACTCTAAATGCCTAGTCATTCCTTTTTGATTGGCTCGTTTCCGTTGTATGGGGGTGTTCTACGGCCAAACTGTTCCTTTTGGGTCATATCTTTTATGGTCTACTACTTATTTTTAGTTAGGTCTTTTGTCAAATTCCTGAGGGAAACCTGAGGGGGGCGGGTAGGTGGTGTTTGTTACATTCTTAAGAGGAACGTTGCGCCCTCAGGCGTTTGCTAGTGGTCAGACGCTCCCCAGCATTGTTTTAAAATATGTGTTTTCCCCACCCAGGACCTTCAAGCCTTAGCCTCTCCCTTTCTGCTTACTGAATCTTATCTTTTCCCATCCTAGAACCTGTATATTCACAAGGCCTGTACTTCCCCTAGTATTCTTATACAGGGTCTTAATCTATAAATATGTTTGCTGAATAGAGTTCTTTTGGTGTTAGTGTGATTTTCCTGTTCCTGCTGTTAGGTGACAGTGCTCAAACCTTCTAGTAACAAGAAATCCCAGGCTTTAAAGTTAAACAGGATTCTGGTTCTGTGGCTTATTAATTTGCTGAGCAAGTATTTAACTAGAAGTCTTTTTTTTTTTTTTTTTTTAAGTTTACTTATTGGAGACTGTGCGAATGGAGGAGGGGCAGAGTGACCCTGGGAAAGAAAGACTCCCAAGCAGGCTCCATGCTGATGGGGGGGGGGGGGGGAGGTGGGGGGGTTGGGGGGGCTAGAACTCACTAACCACGAATCATGACGTGAGCTGAAATCAAGAGTTAGATGCTTAACCGACTGAGCCCTCCAGGCGCTAACTATCTTATCCTCTGCTGTGAAACAATCTTGTCTTACCATATTAGGAGGTGCAACAATACAACCAAAGGAACTTATTCGTTGCTTCTGTATAAAACTCTTTATTTGTATTGATCTTTTTGGTGCGTATTGTGATTGATATTGTAGAAGATTTACATTAGGGGTTAGCTAGCATTTACAAATGATGGTGTAGGCCGTTTGTGATGATTTGAATCAATGGCGTTACCTACTAGACATATAGATGCTACCAATGCTCCCCAAATTAATATTTGATAGGTTAATTTTTTTAAGCAAATGATGGTGATAGTTTTATTAGATTTTCAGACTTCCTTGCTTCTCCCTCCCTCCCTCCTTCCTTCCTTGGAATAACAGAATAAGATGGACTATAGGTCCCTCAAAGTAAGGTAAAATGTTTTGGCCTGATTCCAGTATGGAACAAAGTTTCCATATTTTATCTAAAATCTTTGCTGACATAATTCCTCCAATGTTTCCTGGAGAATTTCTAGAACTTGGACTAGAACTTGTGAATTATGCCAAGGAGGACACCTGATCGGCCCACAGCAGGGTTAGAACTACTTTTTGTTTGTTTTCCTATTAAGTATTGGGCTTATTTGTAGGGAGGATAGAGTGAGCCAAATGACACTATTGTATATATAAATATATATATTAAAAATGAAGATGTTTTTTGAAGGAAGATTGGTGGAAACTCTATAGAATATCAGAGACTTTCTGTAGGAAATTATAGCTTCTATTTTGATACAGGGAAAGGATTCCTGTTTGACAGACCTCTCTAAACCTAACATGGACTACAGAATCACCTCCCTTGATCTTAACTTACAGCAGAACATTTAAAAACAATTTTTTTTTTTTTTTTTTTTACCATTTATTCATTTTTGAAAGGCAGAGACAGAGCGTGGACGGGGGAGGGGTAGAGAGAGAGACACACACAGAAACAGAAGCAGGCTCCAGGCTCTGAGCCATCAGCACAGAGCCCCAAGCGGGGCTCGAACTCACGGACCGCGAGATCACGACCTGAGCCGGTCGGCCGCTTAACCGTCTGAGCCACCCAGGCGCCCCCGAACATTTTGATAAATCAAGATTGGTGAGGTTTTTGTTGTGTTGTTGCCTGAGGATGTTTCTGAAGTTTCTCCATGAGATTCCCTGTATTGCAACATTTGTTAAATCGCTCTACTTAGCAGTCCTCAAAGAGTACTGGGAATTTCCAATTTAACAGAATGTTGGCAGTAACAATTGGGCACACTAGGACAATAACCTGTTTCCCTTTAGGTCTCTGATGTGTGAGTGTACCTAGATGAGGAAGAGGATATTCACTTTCCGGTACTGTGCAGCACAATTCATCTCCTTAGCATAAACCTTGGTTTGGACAACACTTTGGTTATCACGCATGGGGGCTGGGAGTTTTTTCTCTTCCGAACTAAACAATGATTACAAGTTTTTCAACAAAGTTCTTTCCGCAAGATCCGTTTTCATTCCAAATTACACAAACCAGGTCCTCTTCCTCTTTGCTTTCTCTGCTTGCAACGCCCCTCCCACTCTTCTCAAAACCGGGGAAGAACTCGTACTCATCCTTCAAGATTCAGCTCAAATGTCTCTCCCTGGTGGAGGCTTCCTCAACATGCCAGGCAGAGCCGGTTACTGTCTGCTGCTCCCGTAGCTCATTGCGAGCAACCCGGCTTTTAACACAGCACAGTGGGTTTCCATTTATCGGGCGGGTCTTGCCCCCGCGGTCTGAGCTTCCAGCGCCGAGACCGCGTCTTTTAGTCACTCCTCCCCCCAACCCCCGTGAGGATCGTCCACCGTTTGGCACATGGTAGGCTCAGAGAAGTTGGATGACTGAAACTCTTATTAACTGGCGACCTTCTGGCCACAGGAGCAACAAGCGACCCAGGTTCCTCCCGACGTGTGATAGGCGGCTCAAGTGAAGGAGGAGTTTCAGCTGGCACCCGGTTCCCGCCAAGCCAGCTTTTAAAAACAAACAGCTGCAGATACCGAGGCATAGAGGGTGGGCCTCACGACGACCGCCTTTCGTGAACCCAGGTGGGTGAATAGCCGCCAGGTGAGCTCGCTAAGGCCATTTCGGAGTTTGCTCAATTAAGGGAAACGTCTTAGAGCACTCGGGGTCCCAGAGCTATTTCTCTAACTCTGGGCAGGAGACGCTGTCCGTTTTTTTCTAACGGTAACAGGAAGTCGAAGGAAAAACGTGGGATTCAGAGGTTTGGGCCTCTCAGACACGAGGATCGCCGAGGATCCGGGTCTGACGTCTGTGAGGGCCGGTGCCCAGCACTCCGCCACCCCAGCCCCTAGGCAGAACGCCCACCGCAAGCGGCCGCTCCCTCTTTCACCCTCACCCTCGGCGCCCCGCCCACTCCCGGGCGCTGAGCCGCCATCCTCGCGAGAACACCGCTAGCCTCGCCTCTTCGGACTCCAGGCTCTCGCGAGAAGAGGCTTAGGAGCCGGCCTGTAACCTGCCCCGGCGGCTCTGCTGGCCGCAGCCGCCTGAGTGGCCGCTGCCACAGACACCTCCAGAGGGACCCAGTTGAGGAGGAAGCGGAGGTGTCGCTGGCCCCCCGCCTTCGCCTAGGTCCTCCCTGGACACTCAAGAGGGACTGCAGGTTCGAGGGTGACTGGACTCACCTGGGGAACTCGGTGGGGGCGGCGCCGGAGGCTGGGCTGGGCTGGGCGAAAGAGGAAGGGGGCGGAGGGCGAATCTGGGCTTGAGCGCCGGGCTGCCGTGGCGGTGGTCTGGGTGTCTCAGACCCTGCTGGGAGACCGTGGGTGGGGTTCTGGGCTCCGGCAGCTGGCCCCTGATTCGGAGAGGCAAGGAAGGGATTTGGATTTTCGGCGGTGCTGTTTTTGGGTTGGGAGTCCCGAGGCCTTCCCCAAGGGATGAAGGCGATACCCTCATCCCTCCTTCCCTGGGCAGAGTAACCCCGTGCCCCGCCCCTTTTTCTGTCACCACTGGGCTAACGCAGCGACATCCTTAGGAGGGCGCATCACAATAGAGGATAGAGTGGCAAGGCAGTCTCCCTTTGGGTGAAGAGGAGTGAGACTCCAAAAATGTGCTGCGTGGTTTTCTGCTGTAACAGTATCACGTATGGTGAAGCTTTGTTTTCCCAAAACCTAAAGAAAAAGCTGCCTATTTTTTCCTTCTTCAGATGCAAGTCCCGTAACACCCTTTCTCCTCCTTAATGGGGTGCTGGGGCACGAGACATAATTTGGTAATTTGTTAGTGTGGGGGTAGTGTGACCATCCCTAGAGCCCGTGGATTTGGTACAGTAGTTGTCAGTACTTAGAGTCCATGTTAAAAAGTCGCTAGTCCACACTTGCTAAAGATAGAGCGTCACTTGCTTGGCTCTTTGTGCACTTAGCATATAAAGATTATTTAACTTTTTTTGGTCTTTTAGAGTCGTCATGCTTTTAATTTAAATGAATCTCAATGAAACAGCGCAGTATATTGGTTTTATTTGGTTAGACACCCCCACCCCCACTCCCCCCGCACACAAGGCTTTGATCAAGGCCTTTTAGAGAGGGAATTAGGGATAAATTTTGAATGAAATAGACCATAGAGATTGGAATAAGAAGTCTAATGAGGAATGCAACCATAAGGGCCAAAAAAAGTTTCTGTGCTAGAGAGCCCATCCAGGACTGAAGTCCAAGCCTTGAAAATGAGGACTGCAGTTGTCATTTGAATGTAAATTGAAAAGCGGTAGAAAATACTTGGGAAAGGACTTGATGGTTGTTAAGACTGTTTAAAAGAGTGTGAGAATTACTTTTGAAGGTGTAAAGTGTTTTATAAATTTCCCTAACATTTCTCAGAGTTTATGATCTATTTGCTATTGTTATACATAAAGAGGAAGTAAGGGGGATTCTGAAGCATGGAGTGTGGTAATAAACCATGGAATTAACACAGTGTTCAATCAGGAAAGCTTTCAGTAACTCAACAATGTTTTTGAGCTCTTTCACCTTTTTTCTCCCAAAAAAGCTTTCAGATGGGCTTTTTACTTCTATGTCACCCTTCCACCAGTCAGAATATTTTCTTTCTTACACTTTTTTTAAAGCCTAATGAAAAAATATTTTAAAATATTTTTTTAAATGTTTATTTTTGAGAGGAGAGAGAGAGAGCTCGAGTGAGAGCAGGGGAGGGGCAGAGGGAGAGGGAGACACAGAATCTGAAGCAGTCTCCAGGCTCTGAGCTGTCAGCACAGAGCCCGACGCGGGGCTCGAACTCACAAACTGTGCGATCGTGACCTGAGCCAAAATTTTTTTTGTTATTAACTATTAAATTGCAAGCCAGCAAGATCTGCTTTGTGTTTTTTTTTTACATTTAGGTGACTTGGTAAAGTGTGAGAGTGATCTGGAAAATATGCACCTTTCATAGGAGTACATTATGAATAGCAAACTCCTACGCCTTCAGGTACCAGGCAGATGAAAGTAACTGCACTAGAGGGTTTATGCTTCATCTTAGAGGGAATCTAGTTCTCAGGTCCACTTGTTTGGTGCCATACATGAATATGGGCCCAGTTTTCAGCCTTCTTAATAGAACACAGTATCTTTTGATTTTTGCTTGAACCCAAACCTGTCAGTAGTTGTAGCCTGCTTTCCAGTTTGGGACCTCTGTTATAGGTCAGAATGAGTAAATTTTACAACTGAAAAATAAAAAAGATTTAAAGCAAGTATCCCAATTAGTTTGGAATTTCAGACCTACGAAGATTTGGGGAAAATGTCAGGTCTAATTGAAAACAGGTAAGTTTAATAGCCAAACTTAATAACTTTTAAGTACAGTAGGGCAAATGGAACTGGTACTTATTAACATTTTAACTATGGAAACAACTGAAGAAGAAACTTCTCAGTATTTATGGTTTAATGACTCAGGGTTCTTTTTTCTTTTTAAATATAATTTATTGTCCAGTTAGCTCACATACAGTGTATACAGTGTGCTGTTGGCTTGGGGAGTAGATTCCCGTGATTCATCGCTTACATACAACACCCTGTGCTCGTCCCAACAAGTGCCTTCCTCAATGCCCATCACCCATTTTCCCCCCTCCCCCCCATCAACCCTCCGTTTTTTCTCTGTATTTAAAACTCTCTTAGGCTTTGCCTCCCTTTCTATTTGAAACTATTTTTTTCACCTTCTCTTCCCCCATGGTCTTCTGTTAAGTTTCCCCAATTCTACATATGAGTGAAAACATACGATATCTGTCTTCTCTGACTGACTTATTTCACTTAGCATTAATACCCTCCAGTTCCATCCACGTTGTTGCAAATGGCAAGATTTCATTCTTTCTCATTGCCAGCTAGTATTCCATTGTATATATAAACCACATCTTCTTTATTCATCAGTTGATGGACATTTGGGCTCTTTCCGTAATTCAGCTGTTGTCAGCACTACTATAAACATTGGAGTACATGTGCCCATGTGAATCAGCACTCCTGTATCCTTTGGATAAATTCCTAGTAGTGCTACTTCTGGGTCGTAGGGGAATTCTATCTTTAATTTTTTGAGGAACCTCCACACTTTTTCAGAGCAGCTGCACCAGTTTGCATTCCCACCAGTAGTGCAAGAGGGTTCCCGTTTCTCTGCATCCTCGCCAACATCTGTAGTTTCCTGAATTGTTATTTAACCACTCTGGCCGGCGTGAGGTGGTATCTCAGTGTGGTTTTGATATGTATGTCCCTGATGATGAGTGATGGTGAGCATCTTTTCCTGTTTCTGTTAGCCATCTGGATGTCTTCTTTGGAAAAATGTCTATTCATGTTTTCTGCCCATTTCTATACTGGATTGTTTTTCAGGTGTTGACTTTGTTAAGTTTTTTATACTTTGGATACTAACCCTTTATTTGATATGTCATTGGCAAATATCTTCTCCCATTCTGTCAGTTGCCTTTTAGTTTTGTTGATTGTTTCCTTTGCTCTGCAGAAGTTTTTTATCTTGGCGAGGTCCCAATAGTTCATTTTTGCTTTTATTTCCCTTGCCTTCAGAGATGTGTCGAGTAAAAAGTTGCTGTGGTTAAGGTCAAAGAGGTTGTTGCCTGTTTTCTCCTCTAGGGTTTTGATGGTTTCTTGTCTCACATTTAGGTCTTTCATCCATTTTGAGTTTATTTTTGTATATGGTGTAAGAGAGTGGTCCAGTTTCATTCTTCTGTATGAGAGAGACTGTCTTTTTTCCATTTGGATATTTTTTCCTTCTTTGTCAGAGATTAGTTGGCCATACATTTGTGGGTCCAGTTCTGGGTTCTGTATTCTATTCATTGTTTTATATGTCTGTTTTTGTGCCAGTACCATAGTGTCTTGATGATTACAGCTTGGTAGTACAGGCTAAAGTCTGGGATGGTGATGCCTCCTGCTTTGGTTTTCTTTTTCAACATTACTTTGGCTATTCGGGGTCTTCTGTGGTTCCATACAAATTTTAGGATTGTTTGTTCTAGCTCTGAGAAGAATGCTGGTGCAATTTTGATTGGGATTGCATTGAATGTGTAGATTGCTTTGGGTAGTGTTGACATTTTAACAGTATTTGTTCTTCCAGTCCATGAGCATGGAATGTTTTTCCTTTTCTTTGTGTCTTTCATAAGTTTTCTATAGTTTTCATAAGTGTCTTTCATAAGTTTTCTATAGTTTTCAGCATACAGATCTTTTTACATCTTTGATTAGGTTTATTCCTAGGTATTTTATGGTTCTTGGTGCAATTGTAAATGGGGCCGATTTCTTGATTTCTCTTTTTGTCGCTTCATTATTGGTGTATAGAAATGCAACCAATTTTATACATTGATATAATCCTGTACGTTGATTTCATATCCTGTGACTTTGCTGAATTCATGTATCAGTTCTAGCTGCTTTTTGGTGGAGTCTTTCGGGTTTTCCATGTAAAGTATCATGTAATGACTCACACTCTGAGCAAAGCTGATTTATAGGTATCTTGTAAGGAAATTGGTTTATTGAGAGGCCCTTTATTGTACTTGTAATTAATATGTGAAGTTAAATTCAGAGGACCCTCTGTAACTCATCTATGGTTTTGAATGTTTATTGGTTGCTCTGCCATCTCACATTGTCTTCTCAGTCATTGACTTTTACTGGAAGCAGTATTGGTTCCTTGGATTCTGTTCCTGGCAGATGGGGTGAGGAGAAGGTGCATAGTGATAGAAATGGGATGGGGAGAGTGTGATGTGAAGCAGGCATTCATGTTCCTCTTCTTTACGTTGTACATTAAAAAACTGATTTAACTAGTTTTTCTTGTAAGAATAGGTACTTTGACAAAACACAGTGCATTATACATTGTAGAGCTTGGTGATATTTGTAGGATTGAACCCCGTGGATTAAAGCACATTTACCCATTAGTATGAAATACTTTAATCACATAATCTGATTCATATTTAGTTGGGCTGAAGGGAATGGAAGTTTAGAGGTCAGACCAAGAAGAAAAGTGGACCTTAGGCACATTGAAGGCAAGGTGGAGGGTCTTTGATGGCTGTAAGGGTGAGAGAGGAGGCTAGGTAAGGGAGAGAATTTTGAAAAGGAAGATAAAATGGTGAAGTACCCTTTTGTCTACTGTGTAGTTTTACAAAGTTTTACTAAATTTACCATAACGCCTACAAAGACTACAGAGAATATTGTTTTTTTTATGAGAACTACTTTGGTAGTTTGAAGACTTGATTTTCTACCTTTTAGCTCAGTCTTCTCAAATCAGACTAGTCTACTATCTCTTCATCAGTCCCTCCTCCTCTCTCTAGTATAGGAAGTGAAACAGGCACTGTGTAATTATGTTTGTTTGTGAGGTGTTGCTGTTTGAGAGTTTTAAAAACATTCTGAAGTGGGGCGCCTGGGTGGCGCAGTCGGTTAAGCGTCCGACTTCAGCCAGGTCACGATCTCACGGTCCGAGTTCGAGCCCCGCGTCAGGCTCTGGGCTGATGGCTCGGAGCCTGGAGCCTGTTTCCGATTCTGTGTCTCCCTCTCTCTCTGCCCCTCCCCCATTCATGCTCCGTCTCTCTCTGTCCCAAAAATAAATAAAAAAATAAAAAAAAAACGTTGAAAAAAAATAAAAACATTCTGAAGAATCTGTTGTGTATTTGTGGAGATTATGTTTGAAGGGGGAAACATTTTCTGCTTCCTGTGTTTCTGCCATGACTTGTAAAGTAGGAAGTTCTCTTTTGGAAGTAGCTTTCCTCCTTTTTTCTATCTCCTGAGCTGTCTTCCCAAGAAAGCATTAGGTGAAGCTAGAAGGGATTGAGTATGTTTTTGCTCAGTGCCTTTTGGTTCTGTTTTTGGAGCTCCCAATTCTTAGGATGTACATTTTCTGCTTGTGTGTATGGTAGATTTATCTGAGCAGGCTGGGGCCTGAGGAGGGAAAAAGAACTGGAAAGCTACAGATCTAAGTAAGTTTAATTTATGTTTGAAGTAATAGGAAGCTTTTTTGGCAACTGGTTTTAGCTGTATTTTTATCTTTGACTCCTGTATTTTGTTTCTTTGTTGGTTATGAACCCACAGTAAGGGGGGAAGAGGTAGTTATTGGTGTTCATTAAGGGAGGAAGAACTGTTTAATAATTTTTTATCCTTTTGGATAGAGTGTTTATTAGGGTTCAAGTTAACATTGCATTTCTTCTACTATGGCTTGCTCTGGTTTACTTTGGCATCCTTGAAACACACTTCCTTGCTAAGCAGGTAGCAATCTAAAGCACAGAGATGGAAGACAAGCAATCAGAATTCAGAGATCCTCCCTGAGAGAGGATCAAGAGGTTAGTAAATGTTAGTGGTAGATGATGGGAATACAGTGAACTCTGAGTACTTGAAACAGCCCAAACTTGAACATAAACGAATAAAGATTTTATGTAGAATATGTGATCTTATGTCACAGTAGATTGCTGAAGATCAGTAAGATGTTAAGAGATATCTTTGCCATTCAAAGCATCTTTCATTGCCCTTAATTAATAGTTTATATTTTTCTGATTGAAAATGTAAAATATCTGGGACTTGGTGCTTACTTTTATCTTTAATTAGTTGAAATGAGTTATCTATTAATATTTTTGGTCACAAATTGAAATTAACATTTAGTATTTGGCTGAGGATGACAGTCTCATAGTGAATCACTGATTGAAGTACTTTATTAGAAACTATGCATAGGGGCGCCTGGGTGGCTTGGTCGGTTAAGCGTCCGACTTCAGCTCAGGTCATGATCTCACGGTCCGTGAGTTCAAGCCCCGCGTCGGGCTCTGTGCTGACAGCTCAGAGCCTGGAGCCTGTTTCAGATTCTGTGTCTCCCTCTCTCTCTGCCCCTCCCCTGTTCATGCTCTCTTTCTCTGTCTCAAAAATAAATAAACGTTAAAATTTAAAAAAAAAAAAAAAAAAAAGAAACTATGCATAACACTTTTCTGAGGCCATTTTAATTATAATCCTACTTTTCTGCTTGTACTACCCTACTTGGGATCATTTAGATCTGAGTTTAAACAGAGATGTTAGCTCTGTGAGGTTACTTAACCTCTATGAGCCTTTGTTTCCTCACATGAAAAGTGGAACTAGAACACAATTGTCATGAGTTTAAGAATGAAATAAAAAAAACTTATGTAAAAGTGCCACGTAAATAGTAAAGTGACTATCACTTGTTAGTACGTTTTTCTGTGCTTATGCTTCAAAAATAGCACACATCCATCAGGGTAAATTTACATCTAGCTATCTCTCTTGGATAGAAACAAGTTCAAATGGCTGTTTACAGCTTCGCTATATGGCTCTTCCACTAGAAATTATAAAGGTGTTTTTTTTGTTGTTTTTTATTCTAGTCAGCACTGAACAATAGGAAGTTCTTTTTCTTGCTTTTCATGTAGGCATCCATTGACTGATGTCTGGAATTCTATGTAATTTGAATGCCAGATGGAATAGTAGCATATAGTAGAGTGAGATGGTTTGGCAATTTAAAAATCATTTATTTGGAATGTCTGGGTGGCTTAGTCAGTCAAGCATCTGTCTCTTGATTTCGGCTCAGGTCATGATCTCAGGGTCAAGAGATCTAGCCCCACATCTGGCTCCGTGCTGGGTGTGGAGTCTGCTTAAGTTTCTCTCCCTCTGTCTCTCGGCCCGTGTCCCATTTGTGCTCTTTCACTCTCTCAAAAAAAAAAAAAAAATTAAAAAAATAATCTGTTAGGATACTGTTATCTACTTCTAAAAAAATAAAATCATTTTTACCAATTTGGATTGTTTCCCTTTTGTTTCTTTGATGGTCACTGCTATAGCAGGTAAGTAGAAAATTATTCTACATTTTCTATTTGTAGACTACATTAAGTTTCACCTTAAAAATAAGTTTTAGGGGCGCCTGGGTGGCTCAGTCGGTTAAGCGTCCGACTTCAGCTCGGGTCATGATCTCACGGTCCGTGAGTTCGAGCCCCGCGTTCGGCTCTGGGCTGATGGCTCAGAGCCTGGAGCCTGCTTCCCATTCTGTGTCTCCCTCTCTCTCTGCCTGTCTCCTGTTCGTGCTCTCTCTCTCTCTCAAAAATAAATAAACATTTAAAAAAATTAAAAAAAATAAGTTTTAAAGCTCAGAAACCTCAGAATCTCAATCTGAGATCTCAGATACAAAATTGTACAAGAAAGTATTTTGATAATTTTCTTATTCTTGAATGATCATACAAATAGTGAATTATTTTAAAGCTAATTATTTCATTCAGGGCAGCGTGCTTTATACAATGCAGGATTGAATTTGATTTTTCTCACATTTGAAGAGCAAACAACACACTCTGCTCAGCCCTTTTGGTTCCTCATTTGTTAATTGAGACTTTTCTTCAAGACGTTCCTGTAAGATGGTAATTGTGGGGCACTGTTGTTTCCTTCTTATTGAGTAGTCCACATTGTCTGAGTTTCTCTTTTAAAAGTTAATGCTGAGTTATTAGTGGTGGAATTATAAAACCATAATGCTGAAAATACTTGAAATCATTAATACTCTGATTTTTGGAAGAATAAATTGAAGTGCAGAATAAATCCTCTTACTTGATTTTGATAAAAGTTATTGGCTGGTAGTGGGAAAGCTGAGACTAGAATACAGATCTGCAAGTCTCCTGTTTCTGAGTGATTTATTTCAGTTATCTCCCTAGTGGGTTGCATGTACTTCTGGAAGTGTATGAAAAACTTGTTTGTTGTGCCATTTGAAAGAAAAAATAGAACTTCCATTTATATATACTTTACTCAGTCCCTTTTTTTTATTTCCATTTTGTGTTTATGTAGTGTATTTATAATACTAGAAAGCAGTATATATGCATTATTTATATACATGTATGCATATGTTGTTGTTAAATTAGTTGAACTCAACATTAAGAAAGGGGTAAAAGTGTCATTTTAGAAGAAAAGTGGTGTGACATCTTTCATTGCTTTCATTTGTCATTCATTAGTGACTGATAAATTTAACAGTAGTCTTGAACACTTGTTGGTTTTGAAATTGTTTTACAATGAGCACTTTGAAAAATTACTTATAAAAGTATATTTTTGGAAGTAATTTCTTTTCGACCAAAAAAGTATAATGCAGTGCATGCAATTTGGGACATTTAGCAAAGAGCAAGGAAGAAAATAGCACTGAAATCCCATGACCCAAAGATTATGGCTTCCAGAATCTGTCGGTCAGTCTGTCTGCCTCTGTCTTTTTACACACACACACACACACACACACATTTATTCTCTATGTAACGACTTAAAAATTTTAAGAAATTAAAAGAAAATTTGAATAATATAACAGATATGTAATTAGATTTAAAAATTAACATTTCTTCCCTCCTCTTTCCTTTCCCCTTCCTCTTATCATAAATGCTTTGATAAACAATATTTGTAGGATAAAATTTTAAAAGGGTTCTTGTGTCAAAGTGTATGATATCCTACAAGTTTTACAATTTATATTCCCACAAGCTTGAGTAGCCATCTTCTCTCTACTTAAGCCATCACTGTTTGTCATTAAACCAACCAGCAAACCTTTGGCGATTTGATGGGTTAAACATCTCAGATTTAACTTGGGTTTCTTATATTACTAGTGAGGTCGAATAGTTCTTCTTTTCCCCTTTTTGGCCACTCATATTCTTTTTGTAAATTGCTAGTTCGTGAACTTTGCCCATTTTTCCATCATAGTATTCAGGTACTTTAATATGGATATATAAATATTCTCTATATATTTAAGATTTTAATTTTTTATTTTGTATGTAAAATCTTTTATAGTTTTCTTTGAGTTTTATGTAGTCTAACCAATCCTTCTTGAAGCCTGTGTGCCATCCTAAATCTGATCCCTGATGAAGTTTTTACTAGTTTTTGTTGAGAATATTAGCTTAAATTGGCTGGCAGCACATTCCTGTTTCTCATACTAGCAGTCTTTGGCTTGATGGTTTTGTTTTGTTTTTTTTCTGAGACTTGGAAAGGCTTAGATACCCCTTCTTTATTCTGAGTCAGATAATTATTCACTTATATTTTCTCCTTGATTTTGTTGTGATTTTATGTTGTACTTTGAAATTTTTAATGTGAAATTTGGAAAGGATCTTCTGCTCAAATAGGTAAGCAGTTAATTTTTTTTAGAACCTGTATCTAACCTTGAATCTGTCTGTAATCCAGCTATCTAACTCTTACTGATTTGAAATGCTACCACTAGCACTTTTTATTTTCTGGGAATAGCATTTTAATTGGTTGTGTATTAAGTTTGAGAGACAGTGTATATATATAGTATGTTGGAAAAAACACTGAATTTGACTATAGCGGTATGTATCTGTGTCCTAGCTTATTTATTAGCTATATGACATTAGGCAAATAACATAATCCCTTTAAGCCTAAGCCAGTTTCTCAATTTTTTAGAAAGGCATCAGTAGAAGACCTCTCTTGTGTCTTATAGGATTGATATGTGGATTAGCATAGATAATATATGTGAAAATCCAACCTGTTATCCAAGGTTTCCTGAATTAGATGCATCTAGCCCCTGTACCTCCGTCCTACTTGAAAAATCTCAGTAAATATTTTGCTGTAGTTCACTTAATGCTGAAACATATTTAACCTACCACTAGTCTGGTAAACTTCCCAAATGAGGATAGCTTCACCTTTTTCTTCAAGAACCCATTTTGATAATGTCTTGGTCATTGCTTACTATTCTAGATGGAGGTATTTAATAGGACTGGAATGCATTTGAGTGACATGGCAGTCCTTTTCATTGCTACTAAATCTGCACTTACATTTATAATGTGCATCTACTGTTTATTTAAACAAAACCAAAGAAACTGAGTGTTGCAGTTTAGAACATGCTAATAGTAGGCCTTTTATTTACTTAGAGTATATAAATTAACACAGTGTTCAAATATCAAAACTATATTAAAAGAATACTCAAAAACCTTCCTTACATCTGTATTGCTTTCACCCCATTTCCATCTGTCCCTGTAGGTAACCATTTCTATTAGTGTCTTGTTTATCTTTCTAGAGTTCTTTTTGCAAAAATAAATAGATGTATATTTGTGTTTATGTATAGATATATGTATATAATTTGTTCAGAAAAAAAAACAAACCGTATCCTACTTGTTCTTCACTTGCCCCCCCCATCTAATAATATATCTTGGATATGATCGATAATTGTACATGGGGATCTCCCTTATTCTTTTTTATAGATGCATAGTAGTTCATTCTGTCGATGTACCAGTTTATTCATTTAGCCTCTTTTGACGCACATTCAGATTGCTTTCAGTTTCGTGCCATTACAAATAATGCCACAGTGAATATATTTTGAATATTTTGTTTAGTATTTGTGGATTTGTATCTTCAGGCTAGATTTTTGCAAGTGGGACTGGTAAACATTTGTATAATTTAGATATTATAAAATTTTTCTCCATGGGGGTTATATTGTTTGTTTTTCATTAGCAGTGTATGAGAATGTAGAGAATATCTGTTTCTCCTCAGTCTTACCAACACAGTTTATGGTCAGAATTGGAGATATTATTTTGCATTTCTCTTATGAGTTAGGTTGAACATACTTTAATAGATTGAAGGCCATTTACCTTTATTTTTCTGATAATTTCCCATGTCTTTTGAACATTCTCTATTTCTTGTGGGGGAGAGCTGTGGGGTTTTTTCTCTTTTTAAAGAGCTTTTTATATAGTGAAAAGTATTTTTTAAGTTTTGTTATTTCTGCTGCTTTTTGTAGTACAATGGTGTTTATTTTTATGTAGACAAATAAGAAAGGCTTTACCTTCTTCCAGATTATAAAGGAAATCACCTATTTTTTTTCTAGTATATGTATGATTTCAGTTTTTATAATAGCTGATCCATTCGGAGTTTATCCTAGTATTTGTGAGGTACGTGTTCAATTTTAAGTTTTCCCAAATGTTATTTATCCATTTGTCCCAATACCACTTATTAGTGTCTGTCTTTTCCTCAAGTGATTTGAGAAACCACTTCTTTATCATATATAAAATTTCATCATGTTTTAGGGATCTATTTCTGGACCTTTTATTCTGTTCTGTTGTTTTGTCTGTCTATTCATATACCAGTGTCACAGACTTTTAGTTTTTGTAATAAGGCTCAATGATCTCTGAATATAAGTAATTTTATTATTTGTTAAATTTTTTTTTAACGTTTATTTTTGAGAGAGGAAGAGAGAGCTCAAGCCAGGGAGGGGCAGGGGGGGCGGGGACTGAGGATCGGAAGCAGTCTCTGCTGTCAGCTCGGAGCCTAACATGGGGCTTGAACTCACAAACAGCAAGATCATAACCCAAAGTCAGATATTTAACCGACTGAGCCACCCAGGCGCCCCGAAAATAATTTTTATTTTATTTATAAGTGGAACATTACCTGTAATATTAAGATACAAAGATATGTATAGTGTGTGTGTGCAAGTAATTTGTCTCAAGGCAAATTTTAGATTCCTTAAAATGAAACATTTAGAGGACAAAACTATTTTGGTGGGGGAGGCTCTGATATTCTGCCTCTAATTGTGCTGGCATATATGATAGTTACTAGCCACATATCGCTTTTTAAATTTAGATTAATTAAAATGGAAAATTAAAAATTTCCTCAGTTGTACATTCTAAGTGCTTAATAGCCACATATGGCTAGTTGCTACTTTTTGTACAGTGTAGACATAAGCCATTTTCATTAAAACACGAAGTTTTGTTGGGTAGCACAACAGTCCAGAACTTGAATATACTTATGGCCTTTTCTGGCCTGTTGAGTTGATGGCAGATAAACAAGCAAAAATCTGAAAGGAATAGAGGGTAGCAGGGATAATGAACAGGGCAAAGTGGAACAGTATAATAAAGGTTATATGAAGGAAATATATAACTTATTTAAAAAGTCTCAGAAGAAAAAAAATATTTTTTAAAGGGTCATGGAGGAAAAAAGAAAACAATTAAGAGTCTTTGTTTAAAGGGTGCTTGTTCTTAGGAGTTGAATGTAATCTCCTTTGATTTAGGCACTTCATCAGCTTATTGGAGATTTGCCTATATTAAATTTTATGTCAAGGTGATTTGTTCAATTAAGATGTTTCCAGTTTTGAATGCAATACTATTTGGTCATACAAGAAAAGAAAAAATAGGGACATATGAACAGAAAACAAAACTTAAAATTTTTTTAGAATATTAAAAAAATCATAGGTCTTTTGTGAGTTTTAAGAATTTAGCACTATAAACAGCATCTAGTTCTTTACAAATGCTATCCATGTAATGCAGGTACTTAGAAAATGCTTAAGATGTGGAAAGATTTTCAAACATTCATTGATCTGTTTAAGATGGGATAAAACAAACATTTCTTGAAGTGTTAGTGCCTTGACTAAGAAGTCAGCAAAATTTGAATAGAAATTCTATGGGGCGCCTGGGTGGCTCAGTTGGTTGAGCGTCCGGCTTCGGCTCGGGTTTTTTGGTTTTTTGGTTTTTCAGGTTTTCGGCTCACAGTTTTTGAGTTCAAGCCCCGCATTGGGCTCTGTGCTGACATCTCAGAGCCTGGAGCCTGTTTCAGATTCTGTCTGTCTGTCTGTCTGTCTGTCTCTCTCTCTCTCTCTCTCTCTGCTCCTCCCCTGCTCACATTCTATCTCTCTCTCTCTCAAAAATAAATATTAAAAAAAAGAAATTCTCCATTTTTAAGAGTCTCTTATGCTTTGATGGGGGGTGGGAGGGAGGGGAGGGTGGGTGATGGGTATTGAGGAGGGCACCTTTTGGGATGAGCACTGGGTGTTGTATGGAAACAAATTTGACAATAAATTTCATATATTGAAAAAAAAATTCTATAGAAGTTGTAAAATCAATTACCTCAAAGATTTTATCTCCAAGTAGCCTCTGGAAGATCAGGGGCTGAATGTGAGTTGGCATTGGAAGTTTTACATTTTGGTGGATTAAATAAGGAGGCCTTTTAAATAGCCAAAGAACTTTACTTTTAATGGAAATTCCATGCAATTTTATTAAATCTGTGACTATCTCTAGCGGTTAGCAAAACATCTGAAGAAATGTTAAGTACCTAATGAATACATTTTGAACGAAAGCATAAATCATTTAAATTTGATATCATGGAACTAGTTACACAAAATTTAGTCAGACATAATCTAGTATAAAAATAACCTGAATAAACTTCTTAACTTTATTCACTTGCCTTACTTTAACTGTATCCAATCAGAGAAGGACAAGCCTTGACAATTGAAAGGGCTTCCTTCTGTGAAATTGACCCACAGCTTTAAGGAATATTTTGGGGAAACTTAAGGGTTATTTGATAATATTATTTAAAATGTTTTCAGGGCTATTTCCTATACTTTCCCTCCTTTAACCCCACTTTCTTAGTGTATATCTCCTGAGAGCAAGTATTGACAATAAAAATTGAATTGTTATAATTTTTGCTCATTTGAGGGTAGGATTCACATGATTGGTGCTCTTTACCATAACTAAAACATGGGTATAATTATATGGTACTATTCTTTTTTAATACAAGCAACTAAGTTTAAGACTGTCCAAAAATCTTCATAATTTATATTTCCCCTTTACTAATAGATTGTGTTAAATGAAATTTCTTTCATCTTAATGTTAAAACATTTTGTAAAAGCTTATATATCAGTTGTACTAAACTGTGGGGACACATTTGAATCATACTTTCTTCTTGTCCTTAAGGATCTTACAGTTTAATATAAGACACGTGGCAGAAACATTCTACCAGTGCATAATGATGGGGCTTAGCACATGCTACCCCAAAATGTGGTACCTTGGCATATCGATTACTTTAAGCTGAGGGAATGTGAGAAATGGCATGTGTAGGATGGACTTTCTGACCTGTCCCTAAAGCAAGTCAAAAAACCCTCATGAGAGGTATCTTCCTTTATCCAGAGGAAAGGATTATTCTCTCTGAAGATGAAGAGATACAGAGAAGAATCTGAGGAACAGGCAGTTTGCTACACTTAGCTCATACTCTGTCCTGTTACATCTTTCCACAACTTTCCACTCTTCATCACATAAGAACTAAATAAGAACCCTCAGATTAATGATTTCTTCAGGTTTTAATTTCTTTATGAACGCTCCAGTGTCATGTAAAATTTATATTAAACAAATCTGTATGCTTTTCTTCTGTTAATCTGTCTTTTGTTACAGGGGTTTCAGTTGAGAACTTCCAAGGGTAGAGGAAAAAGATATTTTCCTCTTCTATAATATGTATTGACATATTGTAGAAGCAGTCAGAAACAAACAAACAAAAACTACACTTAAGCAAGTAAAATTAAACAGGGAAGATAATTTCTGTAACAGAGCCACCTCCAAGTACTTTATTGTAGATAATGCTGTATTATGCAAACAGCATGTGTTATACTCAAATACTATAAGGAATATAGTGAAAAGTCTCATTCCAGCCTTTCGGCAGAGGCAACTTTGTCATAAGTTTTATGTGATATTTATAATGATTTTAAAAACATATGCATGCACGGGTATATATATTTTATTTATTTTTAAAGTAAGCCCTATGCCCAACAAGGGCCTTGAACTCACAACCCGAAGATCAAGAGTCACATGCGCTGCTGACTGAGCCAGCTAGGCACATCGTGTTTGGTTTGCATATGTATTTTTATTTTTAAATTTAATTAAATTTTTTATTTTTTTAAGTTTATTTTTATTTATTTTGAAAGAGAGAGAGCAAGTGGGGGAGGGCAGAGAGAAGGAGAATCCCAAGCCCCATTGTGGGGCTCAAACTCACAAACTGTGAGATCATGACTTGAGCTGAAGTCAAGAGGCAGATGCTTAACCAACTGAGCCACTCAGGTACCCCTGCATATGAATTTTTAAAACATACTGAGGTACATAATGCACATCTGTACCTTGCTTTTTAATGTAGCAATGTATCTTGGAATATTTTCCTTATTAGTATACATATTATCTATCTCATTTTTACTGATTGCATGATATTATGCAGAGTTTTAACCAGTTTGTTTTTGATGAACATTTAGATTGGTTTCAGGTTTTTGCTGTGACAAATGTGTGAAGTCAAGGAGAGAAAATAGATGTATGCTTTTTGTGTGTATGTGTATGTTAGTATAGTGGTATGTATAATTAGAACAAGGGCTGAGCAGAATCTTAAGCTTTTAGTGTAATACATAGATAGAATATATTGGATAATATGGCAGACAGACTCTGAGGTAGTTCTCTGATCCCTGCTTGCTGGTGTTCATGCCCTTTAGTGTGAGCAGAATATGTGATTTCCTTTTAGCCAGAAGAATATGCTAAGGGTAATGAGATGTTCCCTAATTATAAAACTCCATTTTGCCAGCATGTTTGCTATCTCTCCATCATTAGTTTTGAATCCTACTACTATGAGGAAATGAACTGTTACAATCACAGTAAGCTTGGAAGTGGATCCTTCTCTAGTTGAGCCTCCAAATAAGGATCTGGTCATGGTTGACACCTTCATTGTGGCCTTGCAGAGGACCCAGCTAAACTCCGCCAGATTCCTGACCAGCAGAAACTGAGAAAATAATATGTGTGCTGTAAACCATTGGGTGGGTTTATGGTAATTTGTTATGTCGCAGGGGACTTTTATCTCCAAAAGAGAGAATTTTAAAATTTTAAGCTTCTGGGATATAGCAGGAATGCTATGATAAAAATAACTGAAGGAGTTTTTGCTGAGGTTAGAAACGAGGATGGTTGGTTTGTTCTTCCATGCATTAAAATTTATGGGTAAGCTAACAGTGAAATAATTGTTTTCATCTAAGTATTATAGGAATGACATAAGGTTTTGATTTAGATGCTAAAAGTGTTATCAGCAGTTTTGTCTAAAGTGCGTGGTTTTTTGATGACCCTGAAAAGTCTAAGGTATTTTTGATGTTAAGTAGAACAGGGAGGGTCAGTTCCCTGGAGAAATAAAGATAATTGAAAGTGAGTAGAAATCCTATCCCTCCCTAATCATTCATCCCCTGCTCCTGTGTTGTGATTATTTTAGCGTTTTTTTTTGTGTGTTTTTTTTTGAACCGGGACATGGATGATACCCGTTTCATCTTTTTATTCCAACCATCTAGCACATTATAGGTGCTCATTAATTGTTGAGCAACTTCCTAGGAATTCTCATTTTCTGTGATCTCAAAAGGCAACTAGAAAGTCACGAATGAGCTAATGAGATATACAAAATTCGCATTCAGTAGTCTATTAGAGAAAGTCAGCAATGTGCCCAGCACTGTGTTACTATCTAAGGTTTCCTGACTCATATTTTTTTAAAGCTTATCTATTTATTTTGAGAGAGAGAGCAAGCGCATGTGCTTGAGCAGGGGATGGGCAGAGAGGGAGAGAGAATGCCAAGCAGGCTCCTTGCTGTCAGCGCAGAGCCTGACTCAGGGCTCAGACTCATGAACTGTGAGATCATGACCTGAGGCAAAATCAGGAGTCAGAGGCTTAGCTGACTGAGCCACCCAGGTGCTCCCTGACTCATCTATTTTTTATAACAATTTGATTGGAAGTTATAGGTAATAGAGAAAATAATGGTAATGAGAATTATGTTATTTTTTCACATTTAAGGAAATTGAGGACTTGGAGGTTAAGAAGCTTCTACAAAGTCATACGACTAGTTTTTCTGATTCCAAAATCTTTTTGTCTTAGTCACTTAGTATTGTGGCAGAAGTAGAAAGGTTCCCACCAGTTTTCATTATCAAAAGTTATGTGTGTCATTATGGCAGTGAGCAGTGGGAAGATAGCTAGAAGTATCCTTGATGGTAATGGGGACAATATGATTTAGGTTTTTTGATTAAAACTTGATTTAAATATGTCATGCTAATATGTTTGATAATTATAAGTATTAAACATCTCTGCTAATTTTTTCACTTTCTTTTTGAATTTCTTTGTAAATTTACATCCAATAAAATTCTCTTTCTGGTGTACAGGTCTTATGAATTTTGACAAAGGCATACAGTTGCATAACTACCACCACCGCAATCCAGATATAGAATAGTTCCATCACCCCCCCCCCCCCCCCAAAATTAACTTGTGCTGTCCCCGTGTAGTTCCCCAAGCCCTAGGCCCTGGCTGTTCTGTTCTATATCCCTGTCTTCTCAAGAATGTTATAGAAATGGAATCGTCTGGTATGGAACCTTTGAGTCTGGTTTCTTTAGCTTACCATAACACTTTTGAGATTCCATTTTGTTGAGTGTATCAGTAGTAACTCTAATTACTTACATGTTGTATTGTTAGATGCTTTCCCACCTGTGTTTACAGATAACATCCAGTCTTTGTTTCTCTGTAGTCTATGGATTGGGTAATTTCTACTGATCTGTTTTCAAGTTCCCTTATTTTTTTCCTCATCTTGTGTGCTGTTTTGCCCATCTAATGAAATTTTCGTTTTAGTTATTCTTTCTAGCTACAGCTGAAGTTTTCATTTTTTGATAATTTTCATTTATTGAGAATCCCTTTCTGCCATTCATCAAGACCACCTTCTTATTGTAGTTCTTTGAATATATTCCTTTAATTGTTTAAATATGTGGTTTGAAGTCATTCACTAAATCCTATATCTGGGCCTACCTGGAGTCACTTTCTATTGATTGCTGTTTTACTTTCTTATTTCTTTGCATCGCATAATTTTTGGCAGAAACCAGGGTATTGATTATAATGTTCTTATGAGTATTGTTGTTTTGTTCTAGTGGACCATTAAGTTGCCTGGACTCAATCGCAAACATTGTTTCCCAAGCAGTGTATACCATCTGATATCTGTGCTTAGTTCTTACTTCTTCCAGCTACTTGGTTTTTAGTATGGTCTCCTGGGAGTGAGTGGAGGAAAGTGCTCCCGCCACCTGTGTAATTTGGTGATCAGCCAAAAATTTGGGCCTAGATTACATTCACATTTTGGAGCTCACCCTCCCTGTACTTCCTCTACTTTTGGATATTCCCTTTTAATTTCTAGCTTCTCTGGCTCTGGTGGTTTCTGTCCTCTGACACTCTTAAGCCAATAAAGGTTTCAGCTTTCTTCTGCTTGGGCTGTGTATGGTTGGGCCTGCACTCGGTTTAAAAAGCATCAAACTCCTAGATCTTATGCCATGCAGCTTTCAAGGGTAAATTCCTCTGTAGTCTACCACAGAGGGCCTGGAGTCTCTCCTCCATGCATGTGTAATTTAGCCTAGTAGAATTTATGTTTAGATTTTGGGCCATACCTCTGTGTGGTTCTTTCACTTCCACTATGTCTGACTTAAATTTCCAGCTGCACTTCTAGTTCTGAATTGTTTTCTCTACTACTTTGAGCTGTATGGCTGGCTGGTTTCCTTCACCATATTTCTAGGGGATTGGGAAGGGCACTCAGCATAAGAACTTCATCTGAACACAAAATTCTGTTACCTTTCAGAATATGCTCTTCTTTCACTACTTTATGCTTTGGGATATTTGCCAGTGCTTTTAAACAGTAGTTTTAAAAATATTTTATCCAGGTTTACAGGGGGCCTGGGTGGCTCAATTGGTTAGGTGTCTGAATTCGGCTCATGTCACCATCTCACGGTTTGTGGGTTTGAGCCCCACGTCGGGCTCTGTGCTGACAGCTCAGAGCCTGGAGCCTGCTTCGGATTCTGTGTCTCCCTTTCTCTCTGCCCCTTCCCTGCTTGAACTCTCTCTCTCTCTCTCTCTCTCAAAAATAAACATTAAAAAAGTATTTTCTCAAGGCTTAAATCATTGTTATCTGTAGGAGGCTCACATGCTTGCTTAACTTGGCTGCCTGTACAGGTTTCTTTTCACCCCTCTGGTTTACTTTTCTTTTAAAAGTTGCTTCTAGGGGCATCTGGATGGCTCAGTCAGTTAAGTGTTGACTCTTGATCTCAGCTCAGGTCATGATCTCAGGGTTCCTGAGATTGAGCCCCATGTTGGGCTCTGTGCTGACAACGCAGAGCCGGCTTGGGATTCTCTCTCTCCCTCTCTTTGCCCCTCCCCGCCTCTCAAAATAAATAAACTTTTAAAAAGTTGCTCTCACCTTTGTTTTTATTATTTTTTAAGTTTATTTATTTTGAGAAAGAGCAGAAGGGACAGGGAGAGGGAGAGAGAGAATCCCATCAGGCTCCACACTGTCAGTGCTGAGCCCGACAGGGGGCTCAAACTCACAAAATGTGAGACCATGACCTGAGCTGAAATCAAGAGTCTGAGGCTTAACGGACTGAGCCAGCCAGGCAACCCCCTCCTCCCAGCCTGTTCTTTTTCTTTCACAATTATCTGTAGCAGTATTCATTCTCTCCAGCCTTTCCAATTATTGATGTAGTTAAAATATCCTCTGGATACTTGCCTTTCTTTGCAGCCAAAGGCAGTCTTGTCTTGGCTCTTCAGGCTGGTATCACTGTGTGATTTTATTCTTTTCATTGTTTTTCCACTTACTTATCAGGTCTTTCTCTCCAGTAACCACCACACTTGAATTACTTTGTTTGCAAAGTTTGAGAGATAAAAACAATTTCCCGTTAATAGAAAAGTTCTCATATAATGACACTATTCAGAATGAGATCCCAGTAGGATGAACAAAGCCACAAGATGGCTGAAGTTTAAAAAAAGACATCTGCTGGCTGTAGGGAACAAATGTTATGAATTTCTGTATACCTAGCTTAGTATGTTAGAAAGAACATGGGCTTGGGACACCTGAGTAGCCCAGTTGATTACGCATGGACTCTTGATTTTGACTCAGGTCATGATCTGGTTGGTGAGTTTGAGCCCGCGTTGGGCTCTGCACTGACAGAAGCCTGCTTGAGATGCTCTCTCCCTCTCTCTCTGCCCCTGCCCTTCTTGTGCATGTGCCCGCCCTCCATCTCTCTCTCTCTCAAAAAAAAATAAATTAAAATAAACGAAAAAAAAGAACATGGGCTTTCTGTTAGACTGGGATTCTAATGTTAGCTCTAAGATCTTTTCATCTATAAAACATGATTATAATACTAGCTTGTTTTGAGCTTTAAATAGGAGAAAATTAAACTTCCTAGCCCACTGATACATAACATAGGACAGAATAAAGTCTCCATGTACTATCCTTTTTTCAAAAAAAAAAAACAACAAAACTTTTCTATGAATCATTGCCATTAATTAATACTACCTGGAAATAGTATCCTAAAGACCACTTATTTATGTTATTATAGTCTTGAAGATTCTGTTCCCCCACACCCCCTTTTTAATAGTAATATCCAAGAGAAGAGAAGTAATTGAATTGCCTTTTTCCTAGTTGACTTTTGACAGTCTCCTGAATGCATGTCTCTAGCCAATTGGCCTAGTTGTTCCTCCCTCTGCACAGATTATATCTAAATTATTTAGAATTTAGATTATTTCTTGTCATAGGCTCTGGGTCTGGAGTTTTCTCTTGTCCAGCAAGAGAGTGGACGCAAAATTGAAATGCAAGAGAGGCTAATGTCTGGGAGGAGACAGGAGCCCCTAGTAAGGGTCCTTGCTCTGACCCTTGCTCCATTTTGATTAGGATCAGAATGGGCGTGCACAAGGATACAGTGAAACCGTGGACATTAACTCATGGGCGTGGGAAAAAGAGGTTTTGAAGATATGCAGTGTTAGGGGTTTGGGTCAGTACAAAACAAAATTCTGGTGCTTGCTGGGAGGTTGTATACAGCAGACAGGAGGCGCCACCTCTGTTTACCTAAACTGGCCAAGAGGACAAGAAAGACGAAACATGCTACCTCAGGGTCAACAAGGCACCTTTCTTTTGCTAATTAGTTCCACTCAGGGCAACTTCTGCTGGCTGTTTTCCATAGTCCTGTTTACCTGTTTACCTATTTTGGTCCTTCCTTCCTGTGAAAGCAGCTTTCTGCTATTTTACTAAGTTGGGTGGCATTTCAGCCCTGAACACCTAATCTTGTTTACCTCATTTTTGATGCTTTCATCCTTAGGCTTTTCTATTCCTATATCTTTGTCCTGTACTGGGAGCCTATGCCCTGTTTACCTAATCTTGTTTACCCAAACTTGGGTGTGTTCATCCTGTGGCTTTCTAATTCTTTATGCCTTGTTAACCCATCAGTGCAGTCTCAGGCAATTCCTAAGTTTATTCCCCACAATTTCTGTCATGCCTAAAAAAGCAATGAACTGTGACGTGTTTTCTAAGAACTTTGTTTCTAGTAGTCCAGTAATTATGTTTTTGATGATTACAAGATCCATACAATAATAAACTTTAGTTTGCCTTGTATGAAGTATACACTGAGGAGCCAAAAGTCCTCTATTTTAAAGGATCTTTTTATGGTAAGGAGTTTAGATCAGGACATGGAGAGTCATTAAAAGTTCTTAGATAATTTTGATTACAGTGCAGCTAGTATAGACTGAATGGTGATAAAGAGGTCAACCAAAATCCTTACTGATACATGTTAAGGATTCAGTTGAAGGCAGCAGCCTTACGAATGAAAAGGGAGAGGAGTCAAAATTTTGAAGTAGACTCGATGTTGGGAAATGAGAAGTCAAGGATGACTTCGGAGTTCTTGAGTTAGTGAATAGAGATGACATTAGCTGATGTGGGAGGCCAAGATAGAGCCTGGCATTGTTGAATTTGGGGTGCTTATTGAAGAATTCAGAGATAATGAAAACAGTGTATGTAGTATGTAAAACCTGGTGTTCTCAAGGGTTTGATCCTCATGGTTTTTTTGTCCGCTGTCTCCCTGGACCCAGCAAATGAAGATGGAATCCTAAAGAACACCCAAGTTTTAATGGAGATGAAGAATTGGGTAATGGTGTAAGAACTATGCAGGTAGGAGAGAGACACAGGAGTAAGTGGTATGTGGAGTCATCAACTGAGGCTTTTTTCCTTTACTAGGGTGAGATTTGGAGCACAGGAACAATGCCCAACTTGATTTAGCATCTTATAAATAGCTTGGCGTATCATATTTGGTGTTCAGTAAGTCCTTGAATGAATGAATGAATGAATGAATGAATGAAATGAAATAAAATATAATGTCACTATGATGCAGAGATTGATTAAAATAGAAGAAATTATTACACATTTCAAACTAGTATATGTGTGTCATTTACCTTTTATCTATTTGTAGTCTTGTTTATAGCTTATTGATAACATTTGAAAGTATGCCAGCACATGTAGGCAAATACAGGCATATTTTTTCCAGATACCGCAGTTTGAATTTCCCTTGTTTTTAGCCTGTTCGTAGTCTTGACTATTGGGAGTAAGGATTGGGAAGAAATCTTTCACATGGTGATACCCAAGTTTTATTGACAAATGTAAATATGATTTTTCAGTTGACCTTTTTGATAACTTTCATCTGAAATTCTTTACTTTCTTGTGTCTGGCTGTAAAATACATGCTTATTAATTTTCATAGATTGATTAGTAAGACCTACTGGTATTTCCCATCTGCTACCTACATGCTACCCACTGTAAAACGTTGGAAAATGTAGATCTGAATTTGCCTTATATATTCTTTGAGGTTCTGTTTTTTAGTCACTTTCTCTATCATTCTTCCCCCAGTGGACATCTTTGGGTATCCAGAGGGGTGTGTCTTATAGTTAAATGTCAGGAGGAGATAAAACGCTCTTGTAAAGAAATGTTAATGCCTGAAATAGCTTATTGGAAGACCTCCAAAGTAAGGAAAAAATTCTAAATCTCATTCTACACAACCTACTAAGCCTCTCTACGTCTTTATTTTTCCTTTTTATTTTTCTCGATACTTGTTACCACCTTTTTCTGACTTTTTCCTTTGTCTGATTTGTTCTTTCTTACCCTTCTCTTCTGCCTCATCTCTCCTGTACAGATAAGTAGATACAATATTAAATTGAAGTTTAAAGAGTTTCTTTTTTAGTAAATACATTTTTATAATTAAAAACTGAAGTGAGATTGCAATTTTTTTTTCAAAATAATTTTATAGTTTTTATGTTCCTCTGATATCTGATTGATTTTTAATTATTCACTGATCCTTAAAGAAACAGGTTTCCTTTTCCAGGAGCATTCAGCATATAAACTGTGTGGCATTTACTTAGCAATTTGAATTAGCCATTGTACAATTCTCTGACTTTGCGTTTTCTATTATTTTTTTAAGTTTATTTAAGTAATCTCTACACCCAGTGTGGGGCTTGAACTCACAACCCTGAGATCAAGAGTTCTGACTGAGCCAGCCAGGTGCCCTCCTTTTCTGTTATTTTAATTTCACTCCTTGATCTACCTACTTGTTTACATATTTATTATATTAAAGTGTCCACTTATTGTAAGATTTCAATTGTTTTTGAAAAGAAAGTATTAATTAACTATGAAGAAAAAATTATCAAATAGCGAAAGCAATTTCTGTAAAGTGGAAATCTATATTTTTTAACCTTTTATTTTTTATGGAAGTAATTCTTTTTTATGAGCTCTGAGGTAGATTCAAAATTTGAATGAATTTACCTTCAGCATTTTTTATGAGACTGTACTGGAATTTTTAAAAAATTTTTTTCTTTTTTAATCTTTATTTTTGAGAGAGAGAGAGGGAGGGAGGGGTGGACAGAGAGAGACACACACACAGAATCTGAAGCAGGCTCCAGGCTCTGAGCTGTCAGCACAGAGCCTGATGCGGGGCTTGAACTCACAAACTGCGAGATCATGACCTGAGCTGAAGTCGGACGCTTAACCGACTGAGTCAACCAAGCCACCCCTATTGTATTGGAATTTTTTATAAAAGTAAGGTATAGTATTTTTCCAAATCTGGATTCCTTTTGATGTTTATGTACAATTCCCCTCACTTCCCTCTATCAAATCCATCTTGGAAAAGTGCATAGGAAGCATGTAGGAGTGGGTGTCAGGAAACCTCTGTTCTGGTCCAAATTCTATAACTTTGTTCTGGATTGTCTAACCTCATTTAGTTGTGTGTGTGTGGTTTGTTTGTTTGTTTGTTTTTGATGTTTGGAGACTCTGAAAGTCAAATTTGATTATATCCAAACAAAATACTCCTGCTTGAACATTTATCAAGATCAAGACTTCATTCCATATAATAAATTCTCATTATTCTGTATAATCCTGCCATTTACCGACATTGTGATCTTGGCAAAGTTACTAAACTACTGAGACCATTTTGTATTCTGTTTATGATAATAATGCCCACCTTGTAAGGTAAAGGTTAAATTGGATAGTGAATATACTTTAAAGTACTTAGCTCAGGTGTTCTGTAAAGCTATTGTTAATTTTCTTATAATTTAATGACTTTAGTAGAAAAAACAGTCACAAGTCTCGCATGTGAAAAGGCATGAAATGTATGAATCACATCAATACTGTATTTTTGTGGTAATTACAATGTAAGGAAACATCACGGTGTTTACATACTTTTATTTTAGAGCCCACACTAAATTTCTACAGGGGCTCTTAAAGAAATAACAGCTTTGTTATTTGGTTTTACTAGATGCTTTGTTAAGCATCTTAAAACTTTTAGTAATTAAGAAATGTATTCCAGGTGAAATTTTGTCCAAAAGAATCATTTTGTGGAATTGCTTTGCTTTTTTTGGTTCTATATTAATGTTTGGAAACTTGAGGTACCCAGAGGGCAGTTAAGTGTATTTGCTAAGTATAAATAACACACTGTTAAACTGTTGCATAGGGGTAAGCAGATTTGATAGACGAATCAGATGAAAAGTACCTAAAAAGACTTATGGTGTTTGTTTTAATCCCATTTGTGGCAGTTTGTATGTCTGATATTTTATAATCCTGTTCATCACTTTAAAAATCTGTCACAATAGTGTCAGAAAGCATGTAAAATTGTTGACTATTTTATTCTGCGTGGACCAGATTTAAAGGTCAACACTACTCTTTCACGTAGGTTATGGGTGCTACATATGCTTTCAGAGCAGTAGTGTGAGGAAGCTTGAAGTGGGATGGCAGGACGGCCTCATCCTTATGACAGTAACTCCAGTGATCCAGAGAATTGGGATCGGAAATTGCATAGTAGACCTCGTAAACTTTATAAACATTCAAGGTAGGTAGAAAATATGTATTTCACATATCAAAGCTCTGATAAAATTGACCTTTATAAAGAACCAAACTGCATTTGGTTGTGGCAAGTCCTGCAGGGGTTGGGGGCTGGTTTACAAAGAATTATGTTTGTATTCCTCCTTTAAAAACTTGTACAGAAGCATTTCTTTCCTTTTAATTTTCTTATATTTGTATTTATAATTTTCTTATATTTGTATTTATTTGAATTTTTGTTTCTAAGTAATGTTAAAATCTCCTTAGTGATCCTGTGAATAAATGCTATAATTAATTTAACTGTGAACCCTGGCAAGACAGGTTAGCTCTTTGTATTTAAAACTCTCTAGTTGAAATTTATTTTGTGTTCTAAGTATATTGTCTGTGTAGATTATATATAATAATTTACAGGCTATGTCATATTTTGTTGTCATCTCGATACTAATGGGAAAATCAGTCTTTCTGCAATGACTCTACAGGTTCATTTAAAGTTTGATGCATTGAATGAAATTCATTTCAAAAATTTCAGCCCATTTATATATTATATGTAAGGCTTTTTGTGCTGTGCAGCTTAATGAGGAATACTTCATTTAGAACACTTCATTATCTGATAATTTACTGTGTTAATTGGCAGCTCATAAACCTCACATATTGCAGGTATGTAAGCATGTTTTCCTATAGAGTATTGTGCTTTGTGAATATTTACTTAGGGAATATTAACAGGCATTTAACTTACTTGAATGTAAAGTTCTAATCTGATAACTGTTAGTAGTTTTCGTGAAAATGCCATGATATTGAAATCCTGTTTGTAATTTTTTTTTTGAAATCCGTTTTGTAATTTTAAAGAAATAATCCAGGTACTTTTAAACCATATGCTGTAGCTAGAAAATATGAGAAATTGGTACTTTTTAAAAAAGTCTCCTGACGAGATGTCTGTCTTTATTGTGGACTTTTAATGTGGTGAGGTCTTGAGTGAAAAAGTTAAGTTGACTTATTAATTTATAAGTGCACAACAATGGTATGAGTGTTTTTTGGTTTGTTTTTTTGGGTGTGTGTGTGTTTGGGTGCGTGTGTGTATGTGTGTGTGCTTCAACCAGTGCTCTAGTACTTTTTCTTTATCCTGCTTATATGGATAATTATTTTGTCTTTGAGATTAAAGAGAAATTAGTTTTATCTCATTAAGTGTGGGCTATTTATATCTGCTATGTTGTATACATTTTCCAGGTGAATTCTATGTTATCCTTTCTAGTTCTTAATATTTTTTTGCTAACGTACAGTACTACATTATATGTAAAATGGTGACTTCATATATAGGTAAAAATAAGCTATTGTTTATTTTATAAAAGGTGCATGCATACAATGAGGAAAATTTATAAAAACTAACAGTATTTTTTTTTCATTCCTGTATTTCAGTGATAAATATCATAGCTCTTCTTGATAGCTATAGCATCAGTAACTTTTTGATGCTTTTTTTCACGTAGACTGCATCAATATTGGTTGTTTCAGTGAAAAATATTAAAGAGAAATAGAAAAAAAATACCAATACATTATTTGTTTTAAATGAAAAGACCGTGAACTCCTTTGGGCTTATTTTAACCACATTTATGGAAATTCTGCCCAAGGGAAAATAGCTTACTTTTAGAGACCTCTTGATCTTATACACTTAGGAACATATGACTTAGGATACTTTAAAAATGTATACAATTTGACTTTTTAAAAATGGCATTTTTTTGGAATCGATATTAAATTAATTGGGAGATTTTACAAACTAACAATCAGCAAATATTGTTAAGAACTTGTACTCATTGCAGGAGAGATTCAGAAGTTTGTCAGGGTTCAGCTTGCCTGGGTGGCTCAGTTGGTTAAGCAACTGACTTGATTTCTGCTCAGGTCCTGAGTTCGCGGTTTGTGAGATCAAACCCCGTGTTGGGCTCTGTGCTGATAGCACAGAGCCTGTTTGGGATTCTCTTTCTCCCTCTCTCTGCCCCTCCTCCACATGCATGTGTGTGCATGCACTCTCTCTCAAAATAAATAAAATGAACTTAAAAAAAAAAACTTTGTCAGGGTACCAGCATGGAATGCTTTAATATCCACACGTGGAACAATTAGAGGACAACAGGGCACCGAACTGTGGTAGTGAGTTGTAGTAAAATAAGAGTTCAGAGAAGGATTCAGTATCAACTTGAGTGGGTAAAAATGAGACTTGAACTAATCTTTGGATGATTAGGTAGATGGAGGACATTCCTGCCAGGGACTTTCTGTAGGTAACTGTGACTAGATTGGAAGGTGGAGCTCTATGAATAGGAAGTATTACCGTCCCCATTTGACAGATGAAAAAAAAAATGATGTTGATAAACTTGCCCAAGACCATCCAAATTCTAAATTGCAAAGTTAAAATTTATAACCAAATTTCTCATTCTTTTTATTTTTAAAAATGTTTATAACTTATTATGGTACATTTTAAATATATGCAAAGTAGAGAAAACGGGTATAATAAACTCCTCTGTACATATTTCTCAACTTCAGGTTATATCAACTCATGACCAGTTGGGTTTCATTTATGCTTCTACCTACTCTCATCCTTTTTTTTTTTTTTTTTTTTTTTTTTAATGTTTTGTATTTTATTTAGGGATATTTAAGTGAAAGAAAGCCAGACTAAACACGGTTAAAGTTAGAGGTTTGTTTTTCTTTTATGTAAGTTCACAAGTAGGCAATACTTGATGTGGATTTAGTGGCTTAAGTATATTAGGATCAAAAATCTCTGATATTCTTTGTTTTTTCTCATGATTGCAAGATGGCTCCAGCCATCATGTCTACCTTCCAGACAAGAATGAGGGAGAAGGGGGCAATGGGAAAGGGGTTTCATTTGTATTAGGAAATTAAAATTTTCAGAAATTTCTAGCAGGCAGGCATCTACTTATAAATTGTTGGCTAGAACTATGTCATATGGTCATCTCTGGATCATAGAGGCTAAGAAATATAGATGGTCATGTTGCCACCTGAAACTGAGTTGGGGATTTAAATTTATAAAAAGTAAATGTCTTAGTCTGTTCATGCTGCTATAAGAGAATATTGTAGATCAAGTGACTTATAAACAACAAATTTATTTCATATGGTTCTGCAGGCTAGGAAGTCCAAGATTAGGGTGCTGGCACATTTGATATCTAATAAGGGCTCCCTTCCTGGTTCAGACAACTCTCTTTTTGCTGTGTCCTCACATGGTAGAAGGGGCTAGGAATCCTCTGGGGTCTTTTTTATAAAGTACGAATCCAATTCATGAGGGCTTTGTCCTCAACCTAATTACCTCCTTACCTCCAAATACTATCACATTGGGGGAATACATTTCAATACATGAATTCGGCGGGGGGGACACAAACCTTCAGTCTTTAGCAGCAAAGAAATGAGCATTCCTTATTTCTTAGTGATTCAGTTTTTACACATAATTTAAAAAGTTGTCTTGTTTAAACTTATATTTTGTTCTGTTCCCATTTTGGAATTGCATGCATTTTTCAGTCTTTTTTTCTCCCCCACCTTTACTGGCAAGTGTAAAAATAAATTTCTTGAATTCTAAAAGTAATAACAATAGTTACTATATAGGTATGCTTACCAGTGAGGTTTGAGGGTTTAGTGGGCATTGCCTTGTGGTTTCATTTCCATCTAATAAACTTTAAGGTACTTTCTTCTCTGAATTTTCTTTTGAATGTAGATTTGGTATGTATAGCATTGTGATATAAAAGACAAGACAAGGAAGCTAATCTCAACACGGATGTACTTCAGGGTGTCTCTTCCCTCTGGCTTAAGCAAGTGCATACAAATAAATGGGTTAATAAATTACTGAACTTTGTTTCTTTTTGAATAGTTGTGTAGTTAATACTTGTGTAGAGGCCCTTGTAGCTTGCTGAAAGATCCATTTCAGCTGAAGTGTATTTGGCCTGAATTGCAGCAGCTTTCTTTATAAATTACAATAGTTTTTGTATTTAAAAAGGAAAAAGAACACCTTTTCTGTACAACTAGCATTAAAATGGCTAGATTGACAATATGCTTATTAAAAGCTCTTGAATATTTGAATTGGGTTAAATACAACTATTTAAAACTCAGAGCTGCAGTCTGCTCAGGTTACTAAAGATAAACGTATCATACACATTCAATATCAGACTTTGCTGCAAGGTTTCATTCCCACATACAAGTACGCATGCTCATTTCTTCTGAGACTGCGTGAAGATTGAGCTTTACAGTTTCCTTTTTAAGCCACTTTGTAGTCTCAGTTTAGAAATAGAAAAGTTTGGTTACTTTAAAGAATAGTTCTTGAGTGGATTCTTAAAGTACACAGAATATTTTTCCTTTGTTTTTTAAAGAGAAGCTTTACTGCCCAGAATGAGTACACAATAAGATATTGAAAGGAAAAGAAGAAAGTTAGCTGCATCCTAGTTTTCTAAAACCTGGCAAGCTGGCAGAGCTAGAATTAGCATTACAGATGGCATTTGGCAACATAGCTACATATCACTAAGCCCTCATCTCCTGAGTTTTCTTCAGCCTGTCTATCAATTACAATATCCAATCACTGCACAGAGATGGAGAAATGGGATGATCACAGCTCACACGATGCTGTTTGGTTAGAAACGTCAGTGCTGCACAACCCACGGCTGAGTCAGTGTCTGTGAGAAAATGAACTGAATTAATATGTAGAGGGGGTTGTAGCTCTGAACATTTGCAGCCTAAATAACCGCAATAGCATTATTACATAGTAGAGGGAGGAAAGCTAGAGGAAGTCTGTGGACAGGTGAGGTAGGGGGAGACTGCATATTTTCTGATGTTCAGAAGAATCTTGAAGATGATGGAAATATCAGATGTGCTAAAGTTTCCTAGTAATGCCCAAGGATGCTGACCTGGCTTTCAGTGCTGCATTGTTTGAAAAAGCAGAGTCCCTTTATACTCTGATTTCAGAATTTTTTTCTTGTTTTTGTGTGTCTACCTTGGCATATACTAAAGTAAGGTGTGTATTCATTTATTACATGATATCACTGGGTTATAATTCTATACATCTATGAATATGAGAGAGATTGAGAAAGATGTTTGGCCTTTATTTCATTATGATCATTTACTTTTCTGGATGAAAAGATCATATGTCTTGATTGTCAGCTTAATGGCAAGTTATTTAAAATAAATGGAGTGTGTTTTTACTGTTTTCATGGGTTTGATGTTTTGTTTTTTATTTCGTTTAAAGTGTTAGTAGAATCTTCATGTAACTTGAGAATGCATTATGTTTGGTATTGTTTTTTATGACTATCATAAAAAATTTAAGGAAAGGCTAATTTAAAATAGTATTTTTAATATGTTTGAAAATGAAATTCAAGATATACAAATAAAATCGTTGAAATAATTTCCTAAAGAAGGGGGTAAATGCATTTTTACTTTTGGATGAATTAATCATTAGTTGAACCACTTACATGTAGTAGTATTTTACAAAACTGAATACATTTGAATGATGACTTTTAATTGGTTAAAATGACTTTTTTTCTAGTCTTTTAGAACGTAGACTCTGAATAAGATGCTGCCATTGAAATAGAGAGTAAATCAGATAAGTTTTTGGATTATTGCAAATTTATTTTCAACCACACAGAATTTATAAGTAAAGATAATTGTTCTTGTTATGAGATTTTCAATCTTAACAGGTGACATTGCTTACTTTATTTATATTTGGAAATTTTAGCTCAGTATTAAACAATTTGACTAATTTTTTTTCTTTTGTCTTCATTATCCCTAGCCTACTGACCCTTCATTTTGTGGGGGTTGGGGTGGGGGGGAGAATATACATTTTAACATTTTTTTTTTTGTTTTTAATGGTTTTAAATGGTTCATAACAGACTTTCCTTGAAATGACGGGAAATGCTTGTGATTTCCCCCCATTTAATTTTTAAAAGTTTGAATGGTCATCTTAATGGTTGTCACGACTTATTTATATATTTAGGCTAACTGGTATCTTGTGTTGGCTTTTTTTGTGGTTTGGTGACCAGAAATGTTTTTCTAAGCTTGTTTTAGAAATAGAGTTATAAAAGCAGAAATCTCAAGCTAGACCTTTTTGTCTAATACTTTATAGAATATTTTCTTTGGTTTTGTTGGTTCTCTTAAAATAATAATGCCTGTGTTATTGTAAAAGTGATACATATTCATTACATGAATTTATAAATATAGAAAGCACATAGAAGAAAACAAAAATGTTATGCTGTGATCAAAAGAAATATACTTTAAATATTTTTGCATCTAACCTTTTATTGTGTATATAAAAATATAAAATCACACATATCTTTAAAAGTGGTTTTGAATTATTACTACTGTATATACTGTTATATAACCCTTTTTTTAAACAATCATGAACATCCCCTTTGTCACGAAATAGTCTTTTATAGCATAATTCTTAAGAACTGCATAGTGTTTTGTGTGTATATATTTTTTAACTTGCCAATTTGAGTTTTCCCAACTTTTGATTAGAGAAAAGATATCATGATTCTATAGGATAAATTTCTCTTAAAAAGGAATAATGTCTTAGGGAGTTAAGTACAAATGTAATTTTGATATTTTTTGGACAGAAAAAGATCCTTAGTGTGATTACACAATAAACTCTTTAAAGATATGCACTACTTTTAAAACAGAGCAAATAGCTAAGGTTGCCATAATAAAGTTTATAAAAAATAAATCTTTATGAAAATTAGGAAAGCAGGAGCTCAAATGAGCTAAGATGTTTAAAAAATGCAAAGACCAACCAAAGGGTTTCTTATAATACATTTAAAAAGGTAATCAAGGAAAGTGTAATAATAATGCCTAGCAATGAAGGAAGAGAAAAAATCCCTTAGCTCTTAGGAAGCTTCTCTTTTAAAGAGGAAGAACAAACCACCACTACCACCAATAATACATAATAACAAAGCAAACATTGCTATGAAGGACATAAAAGACAACATGGGGATAGAGATAAAGAATACATCTAGTTAAATGGATTACCTTCTCAGCTAGTTGAAACATCTTAACCTTTACAAAAGGAAATGCCTATAAAATTTTAAGGTTATTGGTATTTGTGGTTTCTAAAGGTTTTAGAATACAAGAAGTACTAAAAGATAGGGGAATCTAGGTCTGATTTTGAGAAGTAGAAGATTTTAGAACAAAAAATGAAAGGGTAGTTTTATGACTAACTTGAAGAGAAATAGGTTAAAAATGATCCAGAATGGGTTTGCTAAAAACAGATGGTCAGAGCAACTTTGATTTTTTTTTCTGATGCAGTTGTTTGACTAGTAGCAATATAATGTATTTGGACTTAAGCTTAGTTTTTGGTAAAGTCTTTTTTTATATCCTTGGGTGTATGGTGAAGGAAAAATGAGTTAGCTACAAGTTGATTATGTTAACATGATTTCAATTTTGAATGACCCTACCCAAGATTAATGATCTTGGAAGGTGGCTTTGTTCTTTGCTTTGTCTCGTTGTACATCTGGAAAAGGCAAATTAACAAATTTATAGGTGACCATGAACAAAGAAGGACAGTGCATGATCAATTAAATGATCCAGTATGATCTCTGAGTTGGTATTGTTGGACTAAATTAAAATGAATTTTTTTTTGGAAATCTACGTAAGACCTGAAAAACACTAACATACATTAAGTTAGCATGGCTTTAAAACACTGCACATGGAAAAGACCTGGGGGTGGTTTTTGGCAGTAAACTTGATACAAAAGTACAATATAACTGCCATCATCCCATTTTCTCCCCCACCCTCCCCACTAAAAAACCATCATAATTAATGGAAAAGAAGGCTAGAGCCACTCTGCTGTACACCAAAGTATTGTCTTTAGTTCTATGTATATTCAGAGGAAGGATGTGAAGAAGTTAGAAACCTTCTAAGTTTAAGGAACTGATTAGAGGTCTTGGGGGCAACCCTGATTGATATTAAGGAATCTCGTTATAAGAGGCATCTTCAGATATGTGAAGATTTGCCCTTTGGAAATGACATTAGACTTGGTTTGAGTCAGACTTGTTTGAGATTGAAGGCATGAGCTCTAAAATTGAACTGCTTCGTTCCCATCTCAGACCTGCCACTTAATTTGCTATCTAATTTTAGGTGAATTCCTTAGCTTCTAAAGCTTCCATTTTCTTGGGGAGCCTGGGTGGCTCAGTTGGTTGGGCATCTGACTTCGGCTCAGGTCATGATCTCACTGTTTGTGGGTTCGAGCCCCGTGTTGGGCTCTGTGCTGACAGCTCGGAGCCTGGAGCCTGCTTGGGATTCTGGGTCTTCCTCTCTCTCTGCCTCTCCCCCACTCATGCTCGGTCTCTCTCTGTCTCTCAAAAATAAAGCTTCCATTTTCTCAACTGGGGATGGTTTTGAGGATTAAATGAAAATATATGTAAGGTGCTCAGAATTGTGCTTGGCATGTATTAACTGCTTAGATCTTAGTGTTGTTGTTACTGTTATTCGGTCCTAGTAGATAGGGCTAGGACAGTGGTTTTCAACTAGAGGCATGATTTTGCTCCTCATTTGGCTGTGGCAATGTCTGAAAGACATTTTTGGTTGTTAACAACTGGGAAGAGGGAGTGCTACTCATACCTAGTGGGTGGAGGCCAGGGTTGCTACTAAACATCCTACAAGGCACAGGACAGTTCCCCCACAACAAAGAATTAACTGGCCCAAAGCCCTGAACTAGGGTCGGATGACAAGGTTTAATTAAGCTTTAATGTTAAGAAAAACCATCTAAGTCAGCTTTCCAAAGGTGGAACAAAACTGTTTAAAAAAAAAACAAGTTACCCTTCCCTGTCATTAACAGCAATAGGTCAGCCAATTCATGAGAACTTGGTAGATGAGATTCAGAAACGAGATAGGTGTTTAGATTACATTTCTAAAAGGGTTTTCCTGAACTCAGATTCTGTGTTTCTCTAGTTATTTCTCATGATAATACTTAGGCATATTGAATGCCCGGTGTCAAAAGGCCTCTGATGTAAATTCTCTCATTCTTTAATTTTATCAATCTAGTTTAGTTTAGCAGGGTAGTTTAGATTTTTAATTTAATTTAATTTTTATTTATTTTTTTAAGGTGGTTTTATTGAAGCATGGAGACAGGACCCATGGGCAGAAAGAGCTGCCTAGATTTTTAATTTTAATTCTTTTACTGCTTAAAATTTTAGCATGAGGCATAGAGAAGGGAATTTAATGGAATAAGTCTGTTTTCAAAAGGACATTTGGAAATATGAGTGATTGTGGAGTTGCTATAATTTCTCTCTAGAAAGGTGTTTTGTGAAACTAATTAGTTAAAATATTCACAATTTGATATATATTTCTAAAATGAAATCTTGTATTTGTATTTCATACCTTTCTTCCCACTGTTTTATTTCCCCCCTTTAGTAATAAGTAGGATAGGTGCTCCAAAAGGTTTTTAAAAATAGTAATTTTTGAAGCACCTTTAACAGTATGTGATTATGTATGCATTATAATATTACTCTCAGTCATGAATAGCCTGGCATAAAGTACTCAGTATATATTTGTTGAATGAATGACTAATCAATAGATACAAAATATATCTGACCATTAATTTAGATCTGTGGAGTTTTTAATAGTGGTTAGCTATATTTTAAAGCTACTTTATAATTTTCTATGGTAGGGAGCTGCTTGAGAATGTCAAGTATTTGGAGATTCCAATTCTTAAATTTTTATCTCTAACCCAGACCTCTCCCCGGAACTTTAGACTTATGTGTCTAACTCGTTATTTGATGTCTGCATTGGATGTTGAATAAACATCTCATTCTTTAACATGTCTAAGATATATGTATCCTTTTCAAACCTAAGCTTCCCATTGTCATTCTCATCCAGGAAATGGAACTTCCATTCTTTCAGCTGCTCAGACCAAAATCATAAAGTCCTCCTTGACTCCTCTGTCTCATATCCTACATTTGATTTCTGAAATTTCAAAGTCTTTTTTTAAATGTTATTTTTGAGAGAGAGAGAGAGAGCATGAGCAGGGGAGGGGCAAAGATGGGGGCGGGGGAAACCGAGGATCCAAAGTGTCAGTGCATAGCCCAGTTCAGGGCTCGATCCCACGAACTGTGAGATCATGACCCTAGCCGAAGTTGGACACTTAACCGACTGAGCCACCTAGGCACCACTGAAATTTCAGAGTCTTATTCTTCAAAATATCTAGGCTAGTCCACTCTGCCATGTTTGCTGCTACAACTCTGGTCCCAGTCGCTTTTAGCTCTCACCTGGATTATTTGCAGTAGCCTCTGAATTGGTCACTTGATTCTACCTTTGCATCCTTTCTTGCATTGTCCACTTGATCTGACATAAGTTAGATTATGTAATTTAAAGTTAACTGGTATCAACAGCAAAAGCCCTTTATTTATTTATTTATTTATTTATTTATTTATTTATTCATTCATTCATTCATTCATTCATTCAAATTCAAGTTAGTTAACATACAGTGTAGTATTGGTTTGAGTAGAACCCAGTGATTCATCACTTATATATAACACCCAGTGCTCATGCCAACAATTGCCCTCCTTAATGCCCATCGACCATTTAACACACCCCCCGACTCACCTTCCCTTTAGTAACCCCCAAGTTTGTTCTCCATATTTAAGAGTCTCTTATGGTTTGCCTCCCTCTCTGTTTTCATCTTATTTTTCCTTCCCTTCCTCTATGTTCATCTGTTGTGTTTCTTAAATTTCACATATGAGTGAAATCATATATTTGATTTCCTCTGACTTATTTCACTTAGCATAATACACTTTAGTTCCATCCACATTGTGACAAATGGCAAGATTTCATTCTTTTTGATGGCTGAGTAACAGTCCCTTGAATGTATGTATGTAGGTATACACCATGGATATATACCACATCTTCTTTATCCATCAGTGAACACTTGGGTTGATTCCCTATCTTGGCTATTGTAAATAACCAGTAAACTTGGGGTGCATATATCTTTGTGAATTAGTGTTTTCATTTTCTTTGGATAAATACACAGCAGTGGAATTGTTGGATTCCACCTTGTTGGATCGATCATAGAATAATTGTGTTTTTAATTTTTGGAGGAATCTTCATACCTTCATTTTTTGTGGAACCCTTTCCACTATGGCTGCACCAATTTACATTCCCACCAACAGTGTACAAGGGTACTTTTTTCTGTTGAACTTTCTTGCTGCTTGTTGTTCCCTGGAGCTGCCTTACTAGACTTGTTGACAATCTAACAATGGGATTTTTTAGGAAGAGAAAGATGTTAGGATTTAGGACTCATATTAAAACTACTCTTGGGCTGTATTTCTTGCTAAAGTTGTTTTTAGTGGGGAAATCTGGGATTTAAGTAACATTTAAAATATTTCTATGGGAAAAATGGATTAAACAACAGACTTACAGATGACCTTTGAGACCATAGCTCAGTCCCCAGTTGAGAGCTTCCCTTTTCAGTAATTAGCCTTTGTTCCTTGGGAAACTGACAATATACTAAGCAGAAAAAAAGCTTATAGAAAGGCTAATTGACAAAAGGGGGTGGGGCGGAAGATGAGAGAAATTTGCATTAAATTTGTTGAAAATAGACTTAGAAATTTGATAGCATTTCTTATATCATCACAGTTACTGACACTCAATGTAGAAATGGGAAACATTTTCTGTAAAGGGGTGAATAGTAAATATTTTTGACTCTGTGGACTACACAGTATCCATTATAAATCACTCAGTTTTGCCATTATAGAGTGAAAACAGTCATAAAAATGTATAAACGAATGGGCATAGTTGTGTTTTAATAAAACTTTATTTACAAAATCAAGTAATGGGTTGCAAGTGGTCCATGAGTCATGGTTTTGAATCTCTTAACACCTTAAAAACTATAAACAGCTTACACAGATTAAGTGCTTAAAAATATATTAATATGAAATCATTTAAAAGGCTTAGTTAAAAAAACTAAAACATAAAATATACTTGTTATAGTAATAAAAACTTAGTTTTCCCCAAAATAAAAATAGGCTTTAAAATACTGCTTTTTTAAGGACAGGCTAATGGATAGGAACATCTAATGCAAAATTTACAAGGATGCTAACCTCACTTTTAAGAAACGGTATATGTTAAAAGCTTGATTAAGTGTTTAAAACACCTTATAAACTGTAAAGCTTTGTATCCCTGTACACACACACACACACACACACACACAGAGCAAAGAATAAGCAACCAGTGAAGGGAAATGCTTAGATATTATATGTACCCTGAAACTTCAGCTAAGTTCAACAAACATTAATAAGATGCACCAGGTTATGATGTTAGTTGCTGCAAGTGTTTAAATATAGGCAATATAATTGCTCAAACTAGGAAAGTGCTTTCACATAAGGTTGTAATATGTGTGTACTATATAAGGGTGCCACACAGAAATGAGTATCATTCACTTTATAGATATTTTACTTTTTGTGTATTTATTACAACTAGTTTCTCTTGGATACCAGCAGCAGTGCTTAGTAATATCAGTTACTTCCACTGCTTAGTAATATCAGTTACTTCTGAAGATTTTTTATGTATCATTTCCCTCCATTTTCTCTCTTCTCTCTGAACATATATTATTTGAATGTTGACCTCATTGATTAATTCTCTAATTTTCTCATCCTTTCTCTCTTTATTTTCTATATTTGTCTTTCATTCCCAATATTATCTTTCAGTTCTTCTAGTAATCCTTTAAAGCTTCTGCTGTTGTGTTTTGAATTTCTAAGACTGCTCATTCTCTATTTTTTTTAAAAACAATATCCCTCTCCTTGTTTTATGGTTATAATATTTTTTTCAAATCAGAGTTTATTAATTATTGTTTTGCTCTTTTTCTCTCTACATTGTCTGTTTTCTTTTTGTTATGTTTACTAAACTTTTTATTATGAAACAGTTTTAGATTTATAAGAAATCACAAAAATTGTGTAGAGTTCCTGGGTACTCTTCACCCAGCTTTCTTTAATGATAACATCTTACATAAGTGTAGTATATTAGCAAACCAGGAAATGAACATTGGTACAATACTATTAACTGTAGGCAGCAGTTTTTAGATAAACTTTTTTTTCTAGTATATATCCTGTGATATTTTATCAAATACATAGATTCATGTAACTATATCCACAATTAGGAAACAGAACTGTTGCATCACCACAAGCAAACTCCTCCCTCCTGCTATCTCGTTAGCATCTGGCAACCCCTGATGTGTTCTCCATCATCATAATTTTGAGAATATTATATAAATGGAATCAGAGAGTATGTAAACTTTTGGGTTTGGGGTTTTTCATTGAGTATAATGCCTTTGGGTCCATTCACATTGTACATATCAGTAGTTCTTTTTTTTATTTCTGAGTACTACTCCATTGTATGGATATACCACAGTTTATCCCTTCAGAGATTGCAATACTGTTGGATTTTTCAAACTCTATACATACTACTTTACTATTTTCCCCCCCTGTAAGAGTTTTTTTAGTTTTACTGAACAAAATAAAAAAGACCCTTAAATTGCTCTTCAGTCCTTAGGAACTTCCCTGCCATTGGAATCTGTTGCCGAAATTGGAATTTTGAAACAAATTAGGTGGCAAGGTCATAAGCAGAGGTTCATACAAAATGAACATTCTGAAGCTTGATATAAATAGATACTTCCTTCTGAGAGTGACCATCTTAGTAAGATTTAATTTTGGCAGGAGGAGACTTACTGCCTGTTGATTTATCTTTTGCTTCAAAGCATGATTTTGAAGTTAAGTGAATAGTTGGTATAAAATAAGTCGGAAGCATAATTAGCTTATAAAGTTGCAAGATTTAAAAATGGAAGTATTTTCTTTTGGCAATAGGATTTGTGTTTAAGGTTGGTTTATTAGCGAGGTGCTGTGAGTGATATTATTGATGAAAATTGTGATCTTAGGGAATTCATGATTATGAATTCTGATTTGGGTTTCTTGTAGTAATTGTTGGGTAATAAATGCTGATCTGTGAGGTTTTCAAGCGGTGATCAGTTGGAGATGGTAATTGTTTTTAATCTTATTGTCTAAATGTTTATGGTTTCATGAGAACAAGAACCATGTTATGAGAGGAAATCCAAGAATCTATGTTGGTTAGTAAAAGAGAGTTTAGAATTTATTAGGAGAAAGGCATGACTTTTATTACTTAAGTGTAATTGAAATGACAAGTAGAAACTTCTGGGAGGATAGCCTTAAGCAAGCCATGTTTTAGCCAAGAGGCCAATTCTGGTGTAGAGTTTGATAAGTTTTGATATAGGTATGTACTTATGAAACATCACTGCAACCAATAAATGAACATATCCATCACACCCAAAAGTTTCCTTGAGGTCTTTTTTTTTTTTTTTTAAATATTGAAGTATAATTAACATACAATGCTGTATTAATTTCAGGCATGTAACATTGATTCAACAGTTCTTTACATTTCTCAGTGCTCACCACGATAAGTGTAGTCACCATCTGTTACCATACAACATTATTACTGCAATATTATTATTACTTTTTAAATTTTATTTATTTTGAAAGTGAGAGAAAGAAAGAAAGGATGAGCAGGGGAGGGGCAGAGGGAAAGGGAAAGAGAATCCCAAGCAGGCTCCATGCTCCACGCTGAGCCTGATGGAGGGCTTGCTCTCTGAATGACAAAATCACGACCTGAGCCAACTTAGTCACCCAGGTGCTCCTTCAATGTTGTTGACTATATTCTTTATGACGCACTTTCCATCTCTGTGATTTACAATTGTAAGTTTGGACCTTATGGGGTGCCTGGGTGGCACAGTCAGTTGGGCCTCCGACTTTGGCTCAGGTCATGATCTTGCGGTATGGTCTGTGAGTTTGAGCCCTGTGTTGGGCTCTGTGCTGATAGCTTAGAGTCTGGGGCCTGCCTTAGATTCTGTGTCTCCCTCTCTCTGCCCCTCCTCCATTTGCTCTCTTGTGTTCTCTCTCTCTCTAAAAAATAAGTCAAAACATAAAAACGTTTTTTAAAAATTAAAAAGATTGTAAGCTAGTACCTCTTGATCCCCATTATCTATTTCTCTCATTCCCTCTACCTACCTCCCTTCTGGCAACCACCAGTTCTCTGTGTTTCAGAATCTGCCTTTTGGTTTTTGTTTTTGTTTTTTAGATTCTACATATAAGTGGAATCATAAAATATTTGTCTTTCTCTTTCTGACTTACTTCACTTAGCACTATACCCTCTAGGTTCATTCATGTTGTTTCAAATGGCAAGATCTCATTCTTTTTATAGCCGAGTAGTATTCCATTATAGTATATACACTGCATTTTCTTTACCCATTCATCTATTGATGGATACTTGGGTCGCTTCCATGTCTTGGCTGTTGTAAGTAATGCTGTGATAAACATAGGGATGCGTGTGTCTTTTCTTCTTCCCTCCCTTCCTTCCTTCCTTCCTTCCTTCCTTCCCCTCCCTCCCTCTTTCTTTCTGATTTTATTATTTTATTTTATTTTATTTTATTTAATGTTTATTTATTTTTTTTTTTAATTTTTTTTTTTTCAACGTTTTTTATTTATTTTTGGGACAGAGAGAGACAGAGCATGAACGGGGGAGGGGCAGAGAGAGAGGGAGACACAGAATCAGAAACAGGCTCCAGGCTCCGAGCCATCAGCCCAGAGCCTGACGCGGGGCTCGAACTCACAGACCGCGAGATCGTGACCTGGCTGAAGTCGGACACTTAACCGACTGCGCCACCCAGGCGCCCCTTTTTTCAACGTTTTTTTTTTTTTTTTTTATTTATTTTTGGGACAGAGAGAGACAGAGCATGAACGGGGGAGGGGCAGAGAGAGAGGGAGACACAGAATCGGAAACAGGCTCCAGGCTCCGAGCCATCAGCCCAGAGCCTGACGCGGGGCTCGAACTCACGGACCGCGAGATCGTGACCTGGCTGGAGTCGGACGCTTAACCGACTGCGCCACCCAGGCGCCCCAATGTTTATTTATTTTTGAGAGAGACAGAGACAGAGTGTGAGTGGGGCAGGGGCAAAGAGAAAGAGAGACAGAATCTGGAGCAGGCTCCAGGCTCTCAGCAAGCTGTCAGCACAGAGCCTGACGCGGGCCTCGAACCCACAAATCGTGAGATCGTGACCTGAGCCGAAGTCGGACGCTTAACCAACTGAGCCACCCAGGTGCCCCATCTTTCTGATTATATTTTTAACTAATCTCTACAGCAGTGTGGGGCTCAGACTTACAACCCTGAAATCAAGAGCTGCATCTACTGACTGAGCCAGCCAGGAGTCCCACAGATGGATATATCTTTTCAGTTCTGTTATTGTTTTCTTTGGGTAGTGGAATTGCTGGATCATATAGTATTTCTATTTTTAATTTTTGAGGAACTTCCACCACTGGTGTCCACAGTGCCTGTACCAACTTACATTCTCATCAACAGTCCATGAGGGTTCTTTTCTCTCCACATTTGTTAATTCTTTCTGGTTTTAGCCATTCTGATTGGTGTAAGGCGATACCTCATTGTGGTTTTAACTTGCATTTCCCTGATGATTAGCAATGCTGAACATCTTTTCATGTGCCTGTTGCCCATCTGTATGTATTCTTTGGAAAAATGTCTATTCAAGTCCTCTGCCTGTTTTTTAATCTGGTTATTTGTTGTGTTTTTTTTTTTGTTTTTTTTGTTTTGTTTTGTTTTGTTTTTTTTTTGGGGGGGGGTGTTGTAGAACTTCTTCATATGTTTTAGATATTAATCTCTTATTGGATATATCATTTGCCAGTATCTTTTCTTATTCAGTAGGTTATCTTTTGTTTTGTTGATGGTTTCCTTTGCTGTATGAAAGCTCTTCATTTTGGTACAGTTCCAATAGTTTAATTCTGTTTTTGTTTCCCTTACCTGGAGAGACATATCCATAAATGTGTTTGCTAAGGTTGATGTCCAAGAGATTACTGCCTGTGATTTCTTTTAGGAGTTTTGTCCACCTCACATTTAGGTCTTTAATCCATTTTGAGGTTATTTTTGTGTATGGGGTAAGAAAGTGGTTCAGTTTTATTCATTCGCATGTAGCTGTCCCGTTTTCCTAGCACCATGTATTGAAGAGACTTGTCTTTTCCCCATTGTATACTCTTGCCTCCTTTGTTGTAGATTAATTGAATATATAAGCATGGGTTTATTTCGGGGCTCTCAGTTCTGTTTCATTGGTCTGTGTGTCTTTGTGCTAGTACTATATACTGTTTTGATTACTGCAGCTGTGTAATGTATCTTGGAATCTGGGATTATGATACCTCCAGCTTTGTTGTTATTTTTCAAGATTGCTTTGGCTATTCAGGGTCTTTTGTGGTCCCATACAAATTTTAGTATTATTTGTTCTGGTTTTATGAAAAATGCTGTTGGTATTTTGATAGGGATTGCATTGAGTCTGTAGATTGTTTTTGGCAGTATGGACATTTTAATGATATTAATTCTTCCAACCTGTGAGCATGGAATAGATTTCTATTTGTGTTTGTCACTTTCACTTTCTCATTAGTGTTTTATAGTTTTCAAAGTACAGGTCTTTCACCTCCTTGGTTAAGTTTATTCTAGGTATTTTATTCTTTTTGGTAAAGTTGTAAATGGGATTGTTTTAATTTCTCTTTCTGCTACTTTGTAGAAATGGAACAGATTTCTGTATATTGATTGTGTGTCTTGCAACTTTACTGTTAATATATCAGTTCTAATAGTTTTTTGGTGGAGTCTAGGGTTTTCTATATATAGTATCATGTCATCTACAAATAATGAGTTACTCTTCTTTACCAGTGGATGCCTTTTGTATCATTTTCTTGTCTGATTGCTGCAGCTAGGACTTGTACTATGTTGAATAAAAGTGCTAGGGTGGATATCTTCGTCTTGTTCCTAATCTGAAGACAGGCTCTCAGTTTTTTACCATTGAATATGATGTTAGCTGTGGGTTTTCCACATAAAGCTTTTATTATGTTGAAATACGTTCCACCTAAACCTGCTTTGTTGAGAATTTGTATCATGAACGGGTGTTGTATTTTGTCAAATGCTTTTTCTGAGATGATCATATGGTTTTTATCCTTTCTTTTGTTAATGTGATGTCACATTGATTTGCGAATATTGAACCACCCTTCCATACCTAAACTTTACTTGATTGTGGTGAATTGCTTTTTTAATGTTTTGTTGAATTCAGTTTGTTAATATTTTGTTGAGGATTTTTGCATCCATCTTTGTCAGAGATCATGGCCTGTAGTTGTCTTTTTCTGCAGTGTCTTTGCCTGGTTTTGGTATCAGGGTAATAATGCTGGCCTTGTAGAATGAATTTAAAAGTTTTTCTTTCTCTGCTATTTTTTTGGAATAGCTTGAGATGAATAAGTATTAGCTCTTCATGTTTGCTAGAACTTGCCTTTGAAAGTGTCTAGTCTTGTACTGTTGTTTGTTGGGAGTCTTTTGATTACTGATTCACTTTCTTTACTAGTAATTGGTCTGTTCAGGTTTTCTATTTCTTCCTGATTTTGGAAGATAATATGTTTCTAAGAATTTATCAATTTCTCCTAGATTGTCCAATTTATTGGCATGCTTCTTTGTATTTCTGTGGTGTAAGTTGTTATTTCTCCTTTATTTCTGAAATATTTATTTGAGCCTTTATCTTTTTTTCTTGATGAGTCTGGCTAAAGGCTTATCAATGTTTATCTTTTCAAGGAATCAGCTCCTGGTTTCATTGATCTTTTACTTTTTAATCCTCTATTTCTGCTTTAATCTTTTCTCTTTTTTCTGTTTTAATCTTTACTGTTTCCTTCCTTCTGCTAGCTTAGGGCTTTGGTTGTTCTTTTTTCTAGCTCCTAATTTTAGTTGTAAGGTTGAATTCTTTGTAAGGTTGAATTGTTTTGAGATTTTTCTTATTTCTTGATGTAGACCTGTGTTGCTGTAAATTTCTCCCTTAGAATTGCTTTACCTGTGTCCCAAAGGTTGTGGACCACTGTGTTTTCATTTTCATTTGTCTTTGTGTATTTTTTTATTTCTTCTTTGGTTTCTTGGTTGACCCATTCATTGCTTAGTAGCATGTTGTTTAGCCTCCATGTATGTGTGTTCTTTCCAGATTCCTTCTTGTGATTGCTTAAAAAAAATTTTTTTTAATGTTTGTTTATTTTTGAGAGAGAGAGAGCACAAGCCAGGTAGGGGCAGAGAGAGAGGGAGACACAGAATCCAAAGCAGACTGCAGACTCTAAGCTGTCAGCACAGAGCCCGACCCGGGGCTTGAACTCTCAAACCACGAGGTCATGACCTGAGCCAATGTTGGTCACTTAACCAACTGAGCCACCCAGGTGCTCCCCTAGAAAAATTGTTTTTAATGTGTATTTATTTTTGAGAGAGAGAGAGAGAGAGAGAGAGAAAAAAAACAAAACACAAGTGGGGGAGGGGCAGAAAGAGACACATACAGAATGTGAAGCAGTCTCCAGATTCTGAGCTGTCAGCACAGAGTCCAACACAGGGTTTGAACTCACGAACTGTGAGATCATAACCTGAGCTGAGGTCAGATGCTTAGCCAACTGAACCACCTAGGCACCCTTTGTGATTGATTTCTAGTTTCATGCTGTTGTGGTTGGACAAGATGCTTAATATGATATCAGTCTTCTTAAATTTATTGACTTGTTTTATAGCCTAACATGATCTGTCTTGTAGAATGTTCCATGTGGACTTGAAAAGAATGTATATGTTGCTGGTTTTGGTTGGAATGTCCGTAAATATCTGTTATGTCCATCTTGCCTAATATGTCTTTCAATCACTGTTTCCTTGATTCTCTGTCTGGCTGATCTATATATTGATGTAAGTGGGGTGCCAAAGTTCCCTACTATTACTGTATTACTGTCAGTTTCTCTTTTTATGTCTTTTGATAATTGCTTTATGCATTTAGGTGCTACTCTGTTGGGTGTATAGATATTTACAATTGTTATATCCTCTTGTATTGTTCTCTTTATCATTACGTAGTGCCCTTCTTTTTCTCTTGCTACAGTCTGTTTTATTTTTTATTTTATTTCTATTTTTTGATATAGTCTGTTTTGAAGTCTCTTTTGTTTGTTATAAGGCACCTGGGCTTTTTTTTTTTTTTTTTTTTCACTCCCATTTGCATGGTATATGTTTTTCCAGCCCTTCTTCACTTTCAGTCTGTACATGGGTTTAGGTCTGAAGTGAGTCTCTTGTAGGCAGCATATAATGGGTATTGTTTTTCTTATCCATTCAGTCATATAGTGTCTTTTGATTGGAATTTTTTTTTCCATTTATATTTAAAGTAATTATTGATAGGTATGTACTTATTTGCTTTCCGGTTGTTTTTACAGTTTTTCTCTGTTCCTTGCTTTTTCTCTTGTTCTATTCCTTCCTGGTATGATGGTTTTCTTTAGTGTTATGCTTGGATTCCATTCTCTTTATTTTTTTGTGTATCTATTATAGGTTTGGGTTTGTGGTTACCATTATGTTCATATATAACATCTTACACATATAGCAGTTTATATTGAGTTAATGGTCACTTAAATTCAAACACATTCTAAAAGCATTAAATTTTTATTCCTCCTTCCACTTTTTAGGTATGTGATGTCATATTTACATCTTTTATTTTGTGTATGCCTTGACTGATTTTTGTGGATGTAATTTGTGGATGTAATTGTGTTTCAACCTCTGTGCTGCTTTTATAAATGATTAATCTACTACCTTTGTTACATGTTTGCTTTATCTATGGAATTTTCTCCTTTCATAATTTTCTTCTGGTTGTTGCCTTTTCTTTCTAATCAAAGAGTTCTGCTTGGGATCCCTTGTAACTCTTCCTTCTGCCTCTTTCAACACCCATATTCCATGCCCGTACAAGTACCACTTTATTTTCTGACACTGTACTTTAGTTTGTGTTTCCTAGAGTTTGATATAAATGTTCCCTTTTTTTGGATGGTGTAGTGATCTAGCTTCCTTCGCTCAGTATAATTTTGAACTTGACCCATGTTGTAATTTGTATTAATAATTTGTTTCTCCTTTTTGTTGAGTAGTATTCCATTGTATGCATACACCAAAATTGTTTATCCAGTTACCTGTTTATAGGCATTTAGGTTGTTTCCAATTTGGGGCTGTTACAAGTAAAGCAACTAACAATGTTTGTATCTTTTTATTGACATATACTTTTATTTCTTTTGGGTAAATAGGTAAGATGGAATGGCTGGGAGAATATATTTAACTTCTTAAGAAACTTTCATACTGTTTTCCAAAAACGGTTTTCAAAGTGGTGGTACCATTCTACATTATCATCAGGAATATGTGAGAGTTTGATTTTTACACAAATTCATCGACACTTGATATGGCCATTCCTTTTATTTAGCCATTCAAATAGATGTGAAATGGTGTTACATTGTGGTTTTAATTTGCATTTCTTTAAGAGTGATGATGTTCAGCATCTTTTCATGTCCTTAATTTTTTTTTCATCTGTATATCTCAAGTTTTTTTTTGCACATTACTTTGGGAGTTCTTCATATTCTAAATATGTGTTCTTTATCAGATACGTGATTTCATTCTCTTTTTTTGGGGGGGGTTATCATCATTAGATTTATTTTTTTTTTCTTTATTTTTTAATTTACATCCAAGCTAGTTAGCATATAGTGCAACAATGACTTCAGGAGTAGATTCTAATGCCCCTTACCCGTTTAGCCCATCTCCCCTCCCACAGCCCCTCCAGTAACCCTCTGTTTGTTCTCCCTGTTTAAGAGTCTCTTATGTTTTGTCCCCCTCCCTGTTTTTATATTATTTTTGCTTCCCTTCCCTTATGTTCATCTGCTCTGTATCTTAAAGTCCTCATATGAGTGAAGTTATATATTTGTCTTTCTCTGACTAATTTCGTTTAGCATAATACCCTCTAATTCCATCCACATAGTTGCAAATGGCAAGATTTCATTCTTTTTGATTGCCGAGTAATACTCCATCGTGTATATATATGACATCTTCTTTGTCCATTCATCCATCGATGGACATTTGGGCTCTTTCCATACTTTGGCTGTTGTTGATAGTGCTGCTGTAAACATTGTGGTATGTATGCCCCTTTGAAACAGCATACCTGTACCCCTTGGATAAATACCTAATAGTGCAATTGTTGGGTTGTAGGGTAGTTCTATTTTTAATTTTTTGAGGAACCTCCATACTGTTTTCCAGGGTGGCTGCACCAGTTTGCATTTCCACCAGCAGTGCAAATGAAATCCTTTCTTCCACATCCTTGCCAACATCTGTTGTTGCCTGAGTTAGTGTTAGCTATTCTGACAGGTGTGAGGTATCTCATTGTGGTTTTGATTTGTATTTCCCTGATGATGAGTATATTGAGCATTTTTTCATGTGTTTTTTGGCCATCGGGATGTTTTCTTTGGAGAAGTGTCTATTAATGTCTTTTGCCGATGTCTTCACTGGATTATTTGTTTTTTGGGTGTTGGGTTTGATAAGTTCTTTATAGATTTTGGATACTAACCCTTTATCTGATAGGTCATTTGCAAATGTCTTCTCCCATTTTGTCAGTTGCCTGTTAGTTTTGCTGATTGTTTCCTTCCGCTGTGCAGAAGCTTTTTATTTTGATGAGGTCCCAATAGTTCATTTTTGCTTTTGTTTCCCTTGCCTCCGGAGACGTGTTGAGTAAGAAGTTGCTGCGGCCAAGTTATAGAGGTTTTTGCCGGCTTTCTCCTCGAGGATTTTGATGGCTTCCTGTCTTAGGTTTAGGTCTTTCATCCATTTTGAGTTTATTTTTGTGTATGGTGTAAGAAAGTGGTTTAGGTTCATTTTTCTGCATGTTGCTGTCCAGTTTTCCCAGCACCACTTGATGAAGAGATTGTCTTTATTCCATTGGATATTCTTTCCTGCTTTGTCAAAGATTAGTTGGCCACAGGTCGGTGGGTCCATTTCTGGGTTCTCTATTCTGTTCCATTGATTTGAGTGTTTTTGTGCCAATACCATACTGTCTTGATGATTACAGCCTTGTAATACAGCTTGAAGTCCGGGATTGTGATGCCTCCTGCTTTGGTTTTCTTTTTCAAGATTGCTTTGGCTATTCGGAGTCTTTTCTGGTTCCATACAAATTTTAGGATTGTTTCTTCTAGCTCTCTGAAGAATGCTGGTGTTATTTTGATAGGGATTGCATTGAATATGTAGATTGCTTTGGGTGGTATTGACATTTTAACAATATTTGTTTTTCCTATCCAGGAGCATGGAATATTTTTCCATTTTTTTTTGTGTGTCTTTTTCAACTTCTTTCATAAGCTTTCTATAGTTTTCGGTGTATAGATTTTTCACCTCTTTGGTTAGAGTTATTCCTGGGTATTCTGTGGTTTTTGGTGCAATTGTAAATGGGATCAATGCCTTGATTTCTCTTTCCGTTGCCACATTATTGGTGTATAGGAATGCAACTGATTTCTGTGCATTGATTTTATATCCTGCAACATTGCTGAATTCATGGATTAGTTCTAGCAGTTTTTGGGTGGAATCTTTTAGGTTTTCCATATAGAATATCATGTCATCTGCGAAGAGTGAAAATTTGACCTCCTCCTGGCTGATTTGGATGCCTTTCATTTCTTTGTGTTGTCTGATTGCTGAGGCTAGGACTTCCAATACTATGTTGAAAAACAGTGGTGAGACTGGACATCCCTGTCTTGTTCATGACCTTAGGGGGAAAGCTCTCAGTTTTTCCCCATTGAGGATGATATTAGCATTGGCTCGTTCATATATGGCTTATATAATCTCAAGGTATGATCCTTCTATCCCTACTTTCTTGAGGGTTTTTTATCTAGAAAGGATACTGTATTTTGTCAGATGCTTTCTCTGCATCTATTGAGAGGATCATGTGGTTCTTGTCTTTTCTTTTATTGATATGATGTATCACATTGATTGTTTTGCGGATATTGAACCAGCCCTGCATCTTAGGTATAAATCCCACTTAGTCGTGGTGAATAATTTTTTTAAATGTATTGTTGGATCTGGTTGGCTAGTATCTTGTTGAGGATTTTTGCATCATCAAGGAAATTGGTCTATAGTTCTCCTTTTTAGTGGGGTCTTTGGTTTTGGAATCAAGGTAATGCTGGCTTCATAGAATGAGTTTGGAAGTTTTCCTTCCATTTTTATTTTTTGGAACAATGGAATTCCTCTGGAAAGCCATCTGGCCCTGGACTCTTGTTTTTTAGGAGATTTTTCATTACTAATTCTATATCTTTACTGGTTATGGGTCTGTTCAAATTTTCTCTTTCTTCTTGTTTCAATTTTGGTAGTTTATATGTTTCTAGAAATTTGTCCATTTCTTCCAGATTTCCCATTTTATTGGTGTAAAATTGCTTGTAATATTCTTATTATTGGTATTTCTGCTGTGTTGGTTGTGATCTTTCCTCTTTCATTCTTGATTTTATTTGGGTCCTTTCCTTTATCTTTTTGATCAGACTGGCTGGGGTTTTATCAGTTTTGTTAATTCTTTCAAAAAACCAGCTTCTGGTTTCATTCTGGTTTTTTTTGTTTGTTTTTTTTGTTTTTTTTTTTGGTTTTGATAGCATTGATTTCTGCTCTGATCTTTATTATTTCCTGTGTTCTGGTTTTGGGTTTTATTTGCTGTTACTTTTCCAGCTCTTTAAGGTCGTGATTTCATTCTCTTAAGTGAGAATGAAATTTTGCTCTTTGGAAGAGTGAAAGTTTTTAATTTTGATGTAATCCCAGTCCATCAATTTATTAATGAACTGTGCTTTTTTTCCCCCATCAGAGTTTTATAATTTTAGGTTTTGGATTTAGGGTTGTGATCCATTTTGACTTCACATTTTGTATATGATGCAAACTTTAGATCAGAGTTCTCCCTTTCCTGCAACTCCCCCCCCCACCCCCCTTTCTAGGTGCTGGCAGTGGAATATACATTTATATTCATTCGTTTCAGCACTATGTGATCAAAAGACTCTTGAATTAACTTTGAACCCTTATTGAAAATGTGTTGTCTATGTATGTATGTGGGCCCTTGCCTGATTTATTGATCTAGTTATCTGTCATCATGCCAGTAGCATCCTGTGTTCATTCCTATAGCTTTATAATAAGCCTTGAAATTAGGTTGTGTTATTGTTCCATATCTGTTCTTTTAAAAAGTTACATAGACTATTGTAGTTCCTTTGTTTGTCTGTATGAATTTTTAAAATCAATTTGTCACTTTCGAGTAAGAAACCTCAGTTTTTTATTAGAATCACAGTGTATCTGGAAGCTTGAAATCAACCACAGGAAAAAGTCTGGAAAACCTCCAAAAGCATGGAGGTTAAAGAACACCCTACTAAAGAATGAATGGGTCAGCCAGGCAATTAGAGAAGAAATGAAAAAATACATGGAAACAAATGAAAATGAAAATACAACAATCCAAACGCTTTGGGATGCAGCGAAGGCAGTCCTGAGAGGAAAATACATTGCAATCCAGGCCTATCTCAAGAAACAAGAAAAATCCCAAATACAAAATCTAACAGCACACCTAAAGGAAATAGAAGCAGAACAGGAAAGACAGCCTAAATCCAGCAGAAGAAGAGAAATAATAAAGATCAGAGCAGAAATAAACAATATAGAATCTAAAAAAACTGTAGAGCAGATCAATGAAACCAAGAGTTGGTTTTTTGAAAAAATAAACAAAATTGATAAACCTCTAGCCAGGCTTCTCAAAAAGAAAAGGGAGATGACCCAAATAGATAAAATCATGAATGAACATGGAATTATTACAACCAATCCCTCAGAGATACAAGCAATTATCAGGGAATCCTATGAAAAATTATATGCCAACAAACTGGACAACCTGGAAGAAATGGACAAATTCCTAAGCACCCACAAACTTCCAAAACTCAATCAGGAGGAAATAGGAAGCTTGAACAGACCCATAGCCAGTGAAGAAATTGAATCAGTCATCAAAAATCTCCCAACAAATAAGAGTCCAGGACCAGATGGCTTCCCAGGGGAATTCTACCAGACATTTAAAGCAGAGATAATACCTGTCCTTCTCAAGCTTTCCAAAAAATAGAAAGGGAAGGAAAACTTCTAGACTCATTCTATGAAGCCAGCATTACTTTGATTCCTAAACCAGACAGAGACCCAGTAAAAAAAGAGAACTATAGGCCAATATCCCTGAAGAATATGGATGCAGAAATTCTCAATAAGATACTAACAAATCAAATTCAACAGCATATAAAAAGAATTATTCACCATGATCAAGTGGGATTCATTCCTGGGCTGCAGGGCTGGTTCAGCATTCGCAAATCAATCAATGTGATACATCACATTAATAAAAGAAAAGATAAGAACCATATGATCCTGTCAATCGATGCAGAAAAGGCCTTTGACAAAATTCAGCAACCTTTCTTAATAAAAACCCTCGAGAAAGTCGGGATAGAAGGAACATATTTAAGATCATAAAAGCCATTTATGAAAATCCCACAGCTAACATCATCCTCAATGGGGAAAAACTGAGAGCTTTTCCCCTGAGATCAGGAACATGACAGGGATGTCCACTCTCACCGCTGTTGTTTAACATAGTGTTGGAAGTGCTAGCATCAGCAATCAGACAACAAAAGGAAATCAAAGGCATCAAAATTGGCAAAGATGAAGTTAAGCTTTCACTTTTTGCAGATGACATGGTATTTTACATGGAAAATCCGACAGACTCCACCAGAAGTCTGCTAGAACTGATACATGAATTTAGCAAAGTTGCAGGATACAAAATCAATGTCCAGAAATCAGTTTCATTCTTATACACTAATAATGAAGCAACAGAAAGAAAGAAAATAAAGAAAACAGAAAGAAAAATAAAGAAACTGATTCCATTCACAATTGCATCAAGAAGCATAAAATACCTAGGAATAAATCTAACCAAAGATGTAAAAGATCTGTATGCTGAAAACTATAGAAAGCTTATGAAGGAAATTGAAGAAGATATAAAGAAATGGAAAAACATTCCGTGCTCATGGATTGGAAGAATAAATATTGTCAAAATGTCAATACTACCCAAAGCTATCTATACATTCAATGCAATCCCAATCAAAATTGCACCAGCATTCTTCTCGAAGCTAGAACAAGCAATCCTAAAATTTGTATGGAACCACAAAAGACCCCGAATAGCCAAAGTAATTTTGAAGAAGAAGACCAAAGCAGGAGGCATCACAATCCCAGACTTTAGCCTCTACTACAAAGCTGTAATCATCAAGACAGCATGGTATTGGCACAAAAACAGACACATAGATCAATGGAATAGAATAGAAACCTCAGAATTAGACCCACAAAAGTATGGCCAACTAATCTTTGACAAATAGATCTTGGAAAGATCTTTGACAAATATTCTTGGAAAGAATGGAAAAAAGACAGTCTCTTTAACAAATGGTGCTGGGAGAACTGGACAGCAACATGCAGAAGGATGAAACTAGACCACTTTCTTACACCATTCACAAAAATGAACTCAAAATGGATAAAGGACCTGAATGTGAGACAGGAAACCATCAAAACCCTAGAGGAGAAAGCAGGAAAAGACCTCTCTCACCTCAGCCGTAGCAATTTCTTACTTGACACATCCCCAAAGGCAAGGGAATTAAAAGCAAAAATGAACTACTGGGACCTTATGAAGATAAAAAGCTTCTGCACAGCAAACAACCAACAAAACTAAAAGGCAACCAACGGAATGGGAAAAGATATTTGCAAATGACATATCAGACAAAGGGCTAGTATCCAAAATCTATAAAGAGCTCACCAAACTCCATACCCGAAAAACAAATAACCCAGTGAAGAAATGGGCAGAAAACACGAATAGACACTTCTCTAAAGAAGACATCCAGATGGCCAACAGGCACATGAAAAGATGCTCAACATCGCTCCTCATCAGGGAAATACAAATCAAAACCACACTCAGATATCACCTCACGCCAGTCAGAGTGGCCAAAATGAACAAATCAGGAGACTATAGATGCTGGAGAGGATGTGGAGAAACGGGAACCCTCTTGCACTGTTGGTGGGAATGCAAATTGGTGCAGCCACTCTGGAAAGCAGTGTGGAGGTTCCTCAGAAAATTAAAAATAGACCTACCCTATGACCCAGCAATAGCACTGCTAGGAATTTACCCAAGGGATACAGGAGTACTGATGCATAGGGGCACTTGTACCCCAATGTTTATAGCAGCACTCTCAACAGTAGCCAAATTATGGAAAGAGCCTAAATGTCCATCAACTGATGAATGGATAAAGAAATTGTGGTTTATATACACAATGGAGTACTACGTGGCAATGTGAAAGAATGAAATATGGCCCTTTGTAGCAACATGGATGGAACTGGAGAGTGTTATGCTAAGTGAAATAAGCCATACAGAGAAAGACAGATACCATATGGTTTCATTCTTATGTGGATCCTGAGAAACTTAACAGAAACCCATGGGGGAGGGGCAGGAAAAAAAAAAAAAAAAAGAGGTTTGAGTGGGAGAGAGCCAAAGCATAAGAGACTCTTAAAAACTGAGAACAAACTGAGGGTTGATGGGGGGTGGGAGGGAGGGGAGGGTGGGTGAGGGGTATTGAGGAGGGCACCTTATGGGATGAGCACTGGGTGTTGTATGGAAACCAATTTGACAATAAACTTCATATATTGAAAAAAAAAAGATCTGTAGATCAACTTGTGGGGAGAATTGCTATCTTAACAATATTGAATTATTTGACTTGTGACCATGGTAAATTTTTCCATTTATTTAGGTCTTTTTAAATTACTCCCAGCAATGTTTTTGTAGTTTTTGGCATCTTTGGTCAGATTTATCCTTATATATTTCAAGTTTTTAATTCTATTGTAAATAGTGTTGTTTTAAAATTTCAATTTCTGGTTATTTTGTTGCTAGTATAGAGACCGTTGAACAACATGGATCTAAACTGTGTGGGACTACTTACACGTGGATTTTTGTTTTTCTCAATAAGTATACATACAGTGCTGTAAATGTATTTCCTGTTCCTTATGATTTTCTTAACGTTTTCTTTAGCTTACTTTATTATAATATACATATAACATACAAAATATGTTTTAATCAACTGTTTATAGGTAAGGCTTTTGGTGAACAGTAGGCTATTAAATTTTGGGGGAGTCAGAAGTTGTACGCAGATTTTCATTTGTGCATGGGTTGGTTCCCTGTGTAACCTTGTTAATAAACTCATTAGTTCTAGTAACTTTTTGTACTAGACTCTACAATCGATGATTATATTGTCTGCATATAAGGTTGGCTTTACTTCTTTTCCAATCTGTGTGCCTTCAATGTCTTTTTCTTGGCATATTTCTCTGGCTAGACTCTTTCGTACATTGGTGAATAAAAGTGGTGAGAGTGGACATCTTTGTATAAGTATGATGTTGGTTGTAGGTTTTCCATAAATATCTTTTGTCCAGTTCATGAAATTCTGTTGTATTCCTACTTTTGCTGAGAGGTGGGTTTTTCTTTTTCTTTCCCTAATCAGGAATGGGTTTTGTATTTTGCCAAATGTATTTTGTATGTTTAGTGAGATACAGATTTTTCTTCATTAATTTGTTAATATGGTGAATTATATTGATTGAGGAAAGAGTCTTTTATTGAAGTATAATTGACATAGTAATTGATTTTGAGTATTCAAACAATCATGCATTTTTAGGATGAATCTCATTAGATCATGATGTGACATTTGTATATATTGCTCTATTTGGCTTATTAAAATTTTGTTGAAAATATGCATATTCTGAGGGATGTCAGTTTTTAGTTTTCTTGTAAGGCTTTGTCTGGTTTTGGTACCTAGGTAATGCTGACCTCATAGAATGAATTAGGACATAATGTTTTCTTCAGTTTTCTGGAGGAGTTTATGTAGGTATTAGTGTTATATCTCTCAAGTGCTTGGCGAAGTTCGTCAGTGAAGCCATCTGGGCCTGGAGTTTTCTTAGAGGGAAAGTTCTTAACTGCAAATTCAATTTCTGTAATAGAAATAGAGCTATGCACCTTATCTGTTTCTTCTGGAGTGAGTTTTGGTAGTTTGGAATTTGAGCAGTTTTTCAAAGTTGATGAATTTATTTGCATAAAGTTATTTATAATATTCTTCTATTACTCTTTAAATATAGATGACCTTTGTAGAATGTCAATTTTCTCATTTCTGATACTCGAAATTTGTATCTTATTTTTTTCCCAGTCTGGCTAAAGGTTTATAAATTTGTTCCCCCCCAAAGAAATTAGGTTTTGTTTTCATTGATTTTACCTATTCTTTTTCTGTGTTCTATTAATTCTGCTTTGTACTCTGAGCTTTATTACTGATTTTTATACTTTGGGTTTGATTTAGTCTTTGTTTAGTTTCTTTTTCTTGTTTTAAATGTTTGTTTATTTACTATTTTTGAGGGGTAGGGGTGGAGCACAAACAGAGGTGGGTCAGAGAGAGAGAGGGAGACACAGAATCTGAAGCAGGTCCAGGTCTGGGCTGTCAGCACAGAGCCTGACAGGGGGTTCGAAACCACAGACCATGAAATCATGACCTGAGCCGTAACTGGATGCTTAACCAACTGAGCCACCCAGGCACCCCTAGTTTTGTTGAGTTTCTTAAGGTGAAACTGAGGTGGGTTTTTTTTTTTTTTTAGAACTTTCTTTTTTTTTTTCTAATGTAGACGTGTAATGCTATAATTTGCTCCCTAACCACTGCTATAATGTCGTGCCATTCTACAAATTTTGATTATGTTGGGGTTTTTTTACTTGAACATTTTCCATTTTCCCTTTTGCTTCTTTGCCCCATGGGTTATTTAAAAGATGTTATGTAATTTCCAAATATTTGGGAAATTTCCATATATCGTTCTGTTACTAAATTTTAATCTAATTCCATTGTAATCAGAGGACATATTGTATGTGTTTAAATTCTTTTAAATTTATCGAGACTTGTTTTGGTGCCCAGAATATAGTCTGTCTTGGTAAATGTTTTGTGTGGATGTGAAACACATGAAGTTTTTGCTCTTACTGGGTTAAATGTTCTATAAATGTCAATTAGGTCAAGGCAGTTATTAGTGTTCAAATTGTATTCATCTTTCTGATTTTCTGCCTACTTGCTCCATTAAGTATTAGAAGGAGAGTATTGAAATCTCTGGTCATAATTGTGGAGTTCTTGTAATTTTATATTTGTAGTTTTTGCTTCATGTATCTTGAAGCTCTGTTATGAGGCAGAAGGACTTTTGGGACATGCTTTTATTTGTTTTATTTTTTATTTAATTTTTTGAGAGAGCATGAGTGGGGGAGAGGGGCAGAGGGAAAGAGAGAATCCCAAGCAGCCTGTATGACCAGCATGGAGTCCAATGCAGAGGAGCTTGATCCCATAGACCTGGGATCATGACCTGAGCTGAAATCAAGATTTGGAAGCTCAACTAACTGAGCCACTCAGGCACCCCTGGGATGTGCTTTTAATGAATATGTTCCTTTATTCTTATGAAATGCCTTGGTCATGTTCTTTGTTCTGTGGTCTGCTTTGTCTGATATTAACATAGCTACTTTTGCTTACTCTTGATTAGTGTTTACAATGTTTTATCTTTCATTATCCATTAATATTGTACCTCTTTGTAGCTTTATATTTAAAGTGTGTTTCATGTAGGCAGCATATAGATGGGTCTGACTTATGTATCCAGTGTAATGATAATCTTTTGTGGGTTGGGCCACTTACATTTAATGTAATGATAGATATGATTTAGGTTAAGTCTGTCATCTTGCTGTTTATTTTCTATTTGTCCCATTTGTTCTTGTGTCCCCATCCTCCCCCTTTTTCCTTTGCCCTGTTTTAGATTAATTGTATTTTTTTTTTTTTTTACAGTTTTGTTTCCTCTTTTGTTGGCTTATTAGCTGTAATTCTTTATTTCTCTACTTTAGTGGTTGCTTTAGGGCTTATAATACACATCTTTATTAGCCTATCTTCAAATGATATTACAGAACACAAGAAATGGTTTAAGAGCCACAGTAGTGTACTTCTGTGTCTCTCCTCCCAAACTATGCTATTATAGTTATATGTGTATGCTATAAACCACATGCTGTATTACAATTATTGTTTAATCCTTTAAAGAGATTTAAACAATTAAAAAAGCCTATATCTTCCCAGGCAGTTATTATTTCCAGTGTTCTTCATTCCTTTGTGTAGATTCATATTTTCATCTAGCATTACTTTTTCTTCTAACAGGCTTCCTATAACTCTTCTTAATAATGCAGGTCTGCTCATGATGAATTCATTCATCTTTGTGTGTTTGCCTGAAAATTCATTCCCCCCCTTTATTTTTTATTCATTTATTTACTTATTAAAGTGTATTTATTTTGAGAGAAACAGAGACTGTGTTAACAGGGAAGGGGCAGAGAGAGGCAGGGAGAATCCCAAGCAGTCTCTGTACTGTCAGAGTGAGCCCAATGTGGGGCTCGATTTCATGAACCTTGAGGTCATGCCTTGAGCCGAAATCAAGAGTCAGATGCTTAACCAACTGAGCCACCCAGGTGCCCCTGGAAACTCGAAGACCGTAATTTGGAGCAGTTATCTCCTTTGTTTTTGATCTTTCAGGGATCACTCTTTCTTTGCTGATATGCTGTGTCTTGCGAACCATTGTTTTATATATTTTATCCATTTCGGTTATTTTTCCAGATAGGAAAGTAAATGCAGTCCTTGTTATTTTGTCTTGACTGGAAATAGATGTCAGTCACATATCTCCAACTCTTTTAAATGCAGCATGAAGCAGACTTATCCCCTCTGAACTTGCTTGTCCTCATTTTCTTTTACACATGTTAATTATTTTTGCCCTTGGAGTGCTTTTCTGATCTAAAATTATTTAATTAAATAAAGTAGGCCATCATTAGTCTTCCATGACATCTGGTTTTGAAGATCTGATTCAGAGTACATTCCGCTTGGGAATGAAAAGAAAGAATGGAAGTGTATTATGACAACTTTTGTATTTATTTAAAATCTATACAGTTTAGAAGCAAAGCCAGTATTTTAGCAGAATGCTTAGTAGTATTTAATGTTTCAGTTACAGGGATGTCTGGTGGAAACGTTTTTTCAATTAATCAGTCTGCTTGGCCCTTGCTCAAACTGAAATTTGTCCTGCATTTGCCTTAGTTGTAGTTGTTGTATATACCATATCCATTAGATTATCAGTTAGATTCATATTTTGAAAATGTGCTTCTTGACACATTTAAAACTTAACTGCTAGAATAATTTGAGGAGTTAATTTTTTCAATATATAATCCTTCCGTTATTGTAGATTGCTTTCTTTTTCCTACTTTAGGACATAAACCAGAAAGTCCATTGTTTCTACTCTAAGGTTTTTACCATGAATGCAGTAGAATATTTTCTATTCGAAGAAAAAATACGTTTCAAAGATGCAATCCTACTCTGATCTCTTTCACTGAAAGAAGGTGGTAGTACAATTTTTTATTTTTTCTATAGGTTTATGAAAGACAACTGACAAAGGGTGATAGGTTGTCTTTATTTTCCTACAAGTAACTCTTAGGGTAAATGCAAAAATTGGCCTTATCTTTTATCTTTGTAGTCTGTTACAATGAGGTGATGACTGATTTTTATAATGAAAGAAACCACTAAAATAACAAAGAATTATAGGTAATAGGCCAACAGAGGAGATGACCCTGAAGCACTATGGAATTTAAAATGAAATCAAGAAGATTAAATTTTAATTAGTGTGGTTTCAGTGATGGAGTGCAGGGTAATATTATGGAGGGGGCCCTGGAATGAATCAAAAGGCTTGAGTTACAGTGTTACTAGCATATCTACTAAATATCTCGTGACTGAGCAGTCTCATAAGTGAACTTTAATATCTTCATCGGTCCTAACTAAACTAGTATTTAATGTGTGATTCTTTTGTGCAGGTACATTGCTGGTAGCTTGCTTATACTTCTTTTAATCCTTATGTTAAGCCTACAGAGTAAATCGAACCTGTATTTTACACATGAGGAAGCTAAGGTTTCAAAATGTTAAGTAATATTCAACAACGTTGAGCAATTAAGTATTCAAGTACAAATCGATTCTAAGTCTGTATTTCTCTAAAGCTGTGAAGTTTCTTCTATTTTTGTTTATAACAAACTGTAGTATTTTTAAACCATGAACCATGATATATGCTAAGATGGTAAATTTCCAGTATATTAATTAGGTCTGGCTCTGTTCTGTCAGTTTTCCTACCTGCAATGTATTTTGATTATTAAAATTTTATTTGCCAGCACCTTGGTTCACCAGTGTTTAACTTTATAGTGATGTCTTATTCTTCTGAGATCTTAAAGCATTTATTATCTGTAACTTGTTTATTAAATATTTGAGATATATTTAGCCATTTTACATGTGAAATTTGAGATAACTCTTGTTTAAATTTCTACATGTTCATGTATAACTGCTACACTTAAATCATAAGTTCCTTGAGGGTGCTTCTTTATAGCATTGTGCACATAGTACATACAAGTTTATAAATAATTTTGTTACTGAATTCTGTCAACCACATTAATCATCATTCTCAGTTATTCACTTCTCATGAGCAGATTTACCTAAGATGTTTTAAAATTTTCAATTCTGTGACTTTACACAGCATAGTAAAGTTTTTAGAGAAATGATTTTGAAAAATTATGAAGAGTTAGTCAAAATCAAAATTAGCTGATTAAAGTTAGCATGTAGACGTATTTTATTTGGCTAGGAAACCAATTACTTTGTCCCATACCTCATTTTTTTAAGAGTTCCAGAAGCTGGTGTTCTTGCTCCACCTCCCCATCCCCCAAATCAAAGAGAGCAAAGTATTTGAACAATATTTAGGAGATGTCGGTGGTGTCGACTACTATTACTACTATACTAACTCAAAAGTTAATGAACATTTCTGGGGCTTTAGTTTTGTCATTCTTAAAAAAACTGAATTGGATTATATGATCTTTAAAGATACAATGTTTCAGAATTTATAAAACCTACAAGTTTAAGGTAAATTGCATTTCAGAATTGTAAAGTAGCATTTGATTCTTACACTTCAAAATAGTAGTAGTTTTATGTTAATTGCTTTTTTCTTTAAAAGCATTTGTAATCTTACGTTCTACTTTTATGGTTAATTTTGTTTTCTGACTTATTAGTACTCCCGCACGTGTTGCTAAAGGAGTTGTTGACCACACCAAAATGAGTCTACATGGTGCTAGTGGGGGACATGAACGATCAAGAGATAGAAGAAGGTCAAGTGACAGATCGCGAGATTCATCTCATGAAAGAACGGAATCTCAGCTCACTCCTTGCATTAGAAATGTTACTTCTCCAACACGACAGCACCATGTTGGTATGTAAAATTCACTAACCTTCCTGACGTTTTTATAAGCATGCAGTTACCTTGTTAAAGCAGTAATGACAGTGAATTGTGCGTAGTACTTCAAGGTAAAATTAACTTCTATTCAGTTGCTTCTATTTAAACTTAGCTTCTTGCTATGAAAAGATCAGTTTATTAAATGAGACTTAAAAATGAATTTTTTTTAAAGAATCTAGGACAGTCTTCTAAAAGAAGTGATTTTAAAAAGGCTTTAAAACTGTGATAAGTAGATTTTTTAAATCTTTCAAATTGATTTTTATCTTATGAGATACATGGCAGTGGTTTATTTTTTAAAATTGTAGTAAACTATTGATAGTAATTCTTGGTTAATCATGCTAGAAAAGGAAGTAAAAGCTAGAATAACCATCATGTAATTTATTTTGAATTTTGACAGAATTTTTAATTCAAAAAACAAGATGAAAAAGAAGGTGTGAAGTGTTTTGTTTTCTTGACAAGTAGCTCAGGTCTTTTTCTTCCTACTTATTACTATAAATGAACATTATTATACTTGAGGTAAATACATTGTGTGACTATAATGCATGCCCCAGTCTGAAGCAGAGGTGCGTAAGCAGTCTGAGCATGCTGATTTTCTTATTTTTTTTTTATTTAAAAAATTTTTTTTTTCTTAAGTTTATTTATTTTTGAGACAGAGAGAGACAGAGCATGAACGGGGGAGGGTCAGAGAGAGCGGGAGACACAGAATCGGAAGCAGGCTGCAGGCTCTGAGCCATCAGCCCAGAGCCCGACGCGGGGCTCGAACCCACGGACCGCGAGATGGTGACCTGAGCCGAAGTCGGACGCTTAACCGACTGAGCCACCCAGGCGCCCCAAGCATGCTGATTTTCATTTGCCTCTGGGGAAGGGGCACATTTAATACCTTGACTTAATATTTGAGGTTGTTTTTGATTGTTCCAAAATTTTTTTTTAATGCTTATTCATTTTTGAGAGAGACAGTGCGAGCAGGGGAGTGGCAAAGAGAGAGGGAGAGACAGAATCCAAATCAGGCTCTAGGCTCTAGGCTCTGAGCTGTCAGCGGGGCCCTGAACTCACTAATTGTGAGATAATGACCTGAGCTGAAGTCAGATGCTTAACCAACTGAGCCAACCACCCCTGTTTTTGATTGTTATAAATCAAAATCGTTCATCTTAGGGCCTAATTATACAGAGAAGTTATCATATCAATATCAAAGTAGGTCCTTAAAGTCAAACTAGCACTGATAAGCCAGAAATCAACACAAGTATAAATAAGTTGTTGTATGCTAAGTTCATTACCTGGGAAGAGAATAGGAGGGTGTAATAAATGATTTTATTCAGCAAATTTTGCTTTTGGGATGCTACCAGCATTCTGGAAACAGGCAATAAAATGGAGGTGTCAGAATATCTCTGGAGATATAGCCAACCTAATTATATAATCAGTAAAGCTGTACAGAGTGTTCTAAGTAGCCTGAGTCATGGAGGAATTTGGCAGAAGCTGATGAATCTGATGAGATGGAGGTACATTTTTAGGTCACCTTTAAAGTTTAGTTATCTAGCCTCTAAAGGGAATTTACCACAGAATCTAATCTTAGTTTTAATTTTCCCTTTGTAGAATATTAGAACAGCTAAAGAGTATCTTCTGAATTTTAACACTATTTCCTACCTAATTAAAATTATAGATAGTAATCATATGGTCCTATAAAATTTGTGGCAGTACTTTTATTCAAGCAAAAGTTATAGCATCAGCTGTTGAAGCCATTTTATTTGGGAGACATTAAAAGTCATTTGAAAAATACAAATACTTTCTGTGTCCTTAGTGACTTTTTTTCTTCCTTTGGGACCTTGCTTTTGTGAGATAAATTACTAGTTTGGTAATGCTCTCATTAACATAGTGAGAGTCCTAAGTTTGTACTTTGTGTTCTCAGAATAGTACTAATACTTTTAGAATTTAGGACAGTTAAAATTGGTATTTTTATTAATCATTTACTAGCTTTCATTGCTTAGTTATTTGAGTTGGAAGACTATTCTGTTCTTGGGTTTCTGTATATTTACAATAATATCATAAAATTTCCCTTAATTTTGATTGGTCTGGGTCAGCATTAGCCATCAGTACATCTTTAAAAAAAATCTACAACAATTAACTTAGAAAACATTTTGATGTTTTAGGTTTTATTTCTGGGAAATAATATTTATGGTGTTCTGTGGAAATATTACTTGAAATCAAAAAGGAGAAATAGTGTGATTTAAAACAACTTTTCTACATCAGGATTTTTAGAAGCTATATGTGGATTTTGAATTTTTTAGAGGACAATTTGCATAGCTTTTTTAAACATCTTTCTTTCAGAACGAGAAAAAGACCACAGTTCCTCTCGTCCAAGCAGTCCTCGTCCTCAGAAGGCATCTCCAAATGGTTCTAGTAGCAGTGCCGGGAACAGCAGCAGAAACAGTAGTCAGTCAAGTTCAGATGGTAGCTGTAAGACATCTGGGGAGATGGTGTTTGTATATGAAAATGCAAAAGAAGGAGCTCGGAATGTAAGAACGTCGGAACGAGTAACACTGATAGTGGATAACACTAGATTTGTTGTAGACCCATCCATTTTTACTGCACAGCCAAATACAATGTTGGGCAGGTTTGTATTATTGCCGTTCTTTGTAGTATTATAAAGCAGTTTCACATTATTTTATTTACTTATGTTTTATAGTAATTCTTTCTTGGAATGTAACATTGCTGTTGGTACAGATGAACTGAGCTTTGGAGGTTAAATAAAGTGTTCAAGTTAATACAACTAGAAAGTGGTAGAGCCAGATCTTAAACTTAAGTTTTTTTTTTTTAGTTCATTTTTATTTTTTATTTATTTTGAGAGGGAGTGTGAGTGGGGAGGGGCAGAGAGAGAATCCCAAACAGGCAGAAGCGAAGCCCGACGCGGGGCTTGATCCCACAAATGATGAGATCATGACCTGAGCTGAAACCAAGAGTCAGATGCTTAACCGACTGAGCCACCCAGGCACCTCTTGAGCTTAGTTTTATTTCTAACCATCTTTGCTGTATCAGCAGGAAAAACAAATGCATATATTAGTTAATGAAGATAGGGTCCCAAACGATCTGCACAGCCGAAAACCTTAAAGTGTATGTGACAAGGTAAATTTAACAGAAATAATGTGCTTTCTTCACCTGGGGGCTCCCAAATTCAACCACCAAATATAGCAGGCATCAGCATTGTTTAAAGAAAAAAACCCACCAGGTTGGTTATCTGAAAAGTCAGCATAAATTGTCAGTTTGATGTAGATACTTAAAAAAAAGAAACATTATTAACAAGTAGTTAGTAGAATGAAGGAGAGGTACTAGCCATCCTCAAATCTTTGCTGGTTCAGAGTAAAGATTAACGTAGTTTGTAGTTGTGGGAACTGCAGTCTTAAGAATGATACAGTCAATATACACTTGATTTTTCAACGTGTCCTAAACTAGGATCAAATACCTTTTCATTGTAAAATTAGTATCTTTTTCTATTCACTCAAGTATAAAAAGAAAGAGGATATAAATGGAATAGAAGTTAACATGTAGAAAAAACTTGTTTTTTTTTTCTAGGTCGCATATGAGGAACCAACTATTTAGAATGTGTCTGTGTGTATGTGTATGTGTGATTTCTTAGTATCTCTGCGTATAGAATAAAAGCTAACGTATGACACTACATTTTCAAATAAATGCTCCTTTTAACATTGGCAATTAGACTTTATATCTCTCAGGAAAAAAATAATTATGGCTTTTATGTATTTTTAGCAGCACAAAGGGGTATTATTTTTTTTTTTTAAACTTTTTTTTTTAATGTTTTATTTATTTTTGAGACAGGGAGAGACAGAGCATGAACAGGGGAGGGTCAGAGAGAGGGAGACACAGAATCTAAAACAGGCGCCAGGGGTGCCTGGGTGGCTCAGTCGGTTGGGTGGCCGACTTCGGCTCAGGTCATGATCTCGCGGTCCGTGAGTTCGAGCCCCGCGTCGGGCACTGTGCTGACAGCTCAGAGCCTGGAGCCTGTTTCGGATTCTGTGTCTCCCTCTCTCTGACCCTCCCCCGTTCATGCTCTGTCTCTCTCTGTCTTAAAAATAAATAAACATTAAAAAAAAAAAAATTTAAAACAGCCGCCAGGCTCTGAGCTGTCAGCACAGAGCCCGACGCGGGGCTCAAACTCACGGACCGTGAGATCATGACCTGAGCCGAAGTTGGCCGCTTAACCGACTGAGCCACCCAGGCACCCCACAAAGGGATATTATTGATGGGAGGTGTCAAGAGGATGACTTGACACTATTAATACTTTTTATTTTTACCTAAACTTTAAAGAAACACACTTAAAAAGTAGATATTTGAAATTTTGCTTCATTTGTTATGCTACATTTTTTAAAAAAAGAAAAAACAAAGCCCAACAACATATGTGTGTGTGTGCATATGTGTGTGTGTGTGTATCCAGATTGATCTGTGTTCTGCTTTTGTAAAAAAAATTCAAGTATTTAAGGGACACCTGGCTGGCTTAGGCTATAGAGCATGGGATCTCGGTGTTATAAGTTCAAGCCCCACATTGGGTGTAGAGATTACTTAAAAATTAAGTTTATTTTTATTTCAAGTCTTTGAGAAAATTACATGACATTTGATTCCTGAAAGACTGTTGTCTTTTTTTTTTTTTTTTTAGATCAGTGAAGTCATCTTTTCCAATGTCAGTTGAGTAATTAATGAAAATTAATATTCATGGGAACTATAAAAAGCAGTTGGCATTCTTTTGGAAACTTTGAAATGAAAAAGCTTTGTTTTTCATAGATTTCTGTGTTATAATAAAAGAGGAAACCATTTAAATTGGGAAATTGTTGAGTGGAATACTCAGCCATGTTTACTTTAGGAACAATGGTATCATGGAATTCTGAGGTTCAACTTCCTTTAATCACAATTTTTAAATTGGGAAAATTTCAAAGAACATATTCTGCAAGTTGCCTCTTGTCAAAATAGTTACTGTTAAAGGGCCAAGAGTATTACTTGAAAAAATAGAAATTGGTATTTTCTTATGTAAAAATTAATATTAAGAGCTTTTTACTCATTTGTTTAAACTTTTCATTCATCTCTTAACTTCTTCCTTCCTCTCTACCTGAGCATTTGATTGCTGTTTTTTTCAGTTCTAAGATGCAAGTGTAAGAATTCCGAGTGATATTTCTTAGATTTATAGTGAAAATTATGAAAAGTGAAACAGCCTCATCTTCCTTTTTCCTGTATGTGCTGCACTACAGCATTAACTTTGCAGTGAAGAAGGCAGCAGTCTTAAGGAGAAGGCATAGATAACATGGTTTCCTTTTTCTTTTTCTTTCTGGTAAGATTATTATAAAAATCATCTTTCCCCCTAGACTGATTGATTGATTGATGGATTTTTTTTTTCCCCCTGAGAAGCAGGAGCTGGAAACTTCTTTAGCTTCAGAATTTTATCATTTGATTTTGTTTGCTTATAGGGAATCTATACTCTTGTTCCCTCCCATCAGAAAGGAAGTACTTTTACTATTTCTTCATTTGTTACATTTGCCAGAATAAATTGCTGATAAGAATTTTTGAGGTAGGGGCACCTCTACCTCAATGGCTCAGTTGGTTAAGTGTCCGACTCTTTGTTTCAGCTCAGGTCATGATCTTACAGTTTGTGGGATCAAGCCCCGCATCAGGGCTCTGTGTTGACAGCATGGAGTCTGCTTGGGATTCTCTTTCTCTCTCTCTCTCTCTCTCTCTCTCTCTCTCTCTCTGCCCCTTCCCTGCTTGTGTGCATGCTTTCTCTTTCTCTGTCAAAAATAAAAATAAAGAATGTTTTGAACTAATCTGATAAATTTTAATTCCTTTTTACTTATGTACATGAAATAAATTTTCCCTCTGAAGGAAGTATCGTGTTTGTTACATTTCTCAATTATTTATCATCATAGGATGTTTGGATCTGGCAGAGAACATAATTTTACACGTCCCAATGAGAAGGGAGAGTATGAAGTGGCAGAGGGAATTGGCTCCACTGTGTTTCGAGCTATTCTGGTGAGTGCTTGTTTCTTACGTGTATTTGCTAAATCACATAACCTCTTTTTGGTAGGTACTTGGACTGGAAGCAGAGTTCGATTTGTATATCTGTATGCAGAATATTGTTTTAAAAAAATACCATTTCATTTATTTTTATTTTAGTACATAAAGGTAATACGACACAAATAAATGAATTTTATGACTTTTGCACAGATAGGACAGGGGATGATTTACCTCTTAGGTATAAATAGGCAGTTCTTTCAAGGGTTTAGTGATAATACTTCTGGAGTCATATTACTCCTCCCTTCCTAATTCTCTTAAATACAGTAAGTTGATCATTTTTTGCTACCTGAGAATGAATGAGACTATATGAATTTTAATATTTTATTGCACATAGCTGGCACTGTGGACAGTTATGAACATGTAAAAGTCATCTCCAAAATGTAGTTGTTAGCATCTTCATTTTAAACCTTGTTTTGATATTTTCACCTTTTATTTTGATGAATATTTGAATTAGTATTAGAGTCCCTTCTTATAATTTCAAATTAGTGATAAAGATTTGATTTATAGTGTGTGACAGTTTATGCCACAGTCTGAAAATACGGTTTCCTGAAATAATTTTAGGGAAAGTAGGCAGGGGGATCCTGAGGTACAAGATAGGAAAAGAAATTGATCTTGATTGGGTTGTTAGTACTTGGACAAGTACCAGAAGACATCTTGCTTCCACTGGTGTAGCAGCTTTATTAAGTGCGTTATTGTGGCTCAGAACCCCAAGGAAGCTTGATGGAGGGGGGGGGAAGATCTTGATTTGGGGGATAAGTGCTTACAATTCCACTTGACCCTCCAAGTAGAGGTGACAAGAAGTTTGGGGGCTAACCCTTAACAACTTTTCAAGTAGATTTTAGAAATGAGGGCTAGTGATTGTTCATCATAAAATTGGACACACCAAAGAATAGTATTTGGAAGAATATCTAACTGTGCATTCTGTTTATATATTTTAATATTTGGATATGACTTTTAAGTTCTTTATTAACCGTAAATTTTGCTCAATTTTCTAGGTAATATTGAAGGTAACTTAAAATCTGTCACTTAACTTTTTTTTTTTTTCAGTTTATTTATTTTGGGAAAGAGGGAGAGGGGAGGGAGACAGAGAGAGAATCTGCACTGATAGTGCAGAGTCTGATGCAGAGCTTGAACTCACAAACCAAGAGATCATCACCTGAGCTGAAGTCAGATACTTAACCAACTGAGCCACCCAGGTGCCCCTTACCTTTCTTTTTTAAAAAAAGTTTAAAAATTTGATGATAGTTACATAGAAAAATAACTTGCAGAGGGGAAAATACATGTGAATTGGCATGATACAGTAGAGAGAAGAAATGCATCATTAATGGGGAGACCTGGGTTCTAATCTTTCCTTTGCTATTAAATAATCGTATGACTGGGTGAGTCAGTGAACCCAAGTTTTCATATTGGTAAAATGAAGAAGTGGTTAGATGAACTGAGGTCCCATCTAACTTTAAAATTCCACAGTTCAGAAATCTCAGAGATCCACTGTTTTTGAAAATGCTGCCAGCTTAATTTTAATAAAAAGGTTTTGGACACCTTGTGCTCTAGATGTTTTATGCATTCTTTACTTTTTTTGTAGGATTACTACAAAACAGGAATAATCCGTTGTCCTGATGGCATATCTATTCCTGAACTGAGAGAAGCATGCGACTATCTTTGTATTTCTTTTGAATATAGTACTATTAAATGTAGAGATCTCAGTAAGTATGATGTTTTTTGTGTAAGTGGTTTGCAGAGTTACAGTATTGGAATGAAAAGCCTGAAATAGTGCTATTTACCTAGGCATCAAATATTTAATTGGATTATAAAGCATTCTAATACCATCAAGATGATTTGTGGAAGTCTACAGAGATCTTTACAAGATCTTGTGCAATTTTCCAAAACTTTTTAGAAATTTTATGTATATATTTATGTATGCATGTATTTATTATTTGATAGACTCTCCCAGATTTCCTCCTTGATCCCTGTCTCTGTCTTTTGTTGCAACTCTTTATCTTCCAGCTTGGGAACCCTGGCTTTGGTCAAGTACGGTATTTGGCTTCACTCTTCAGATCACATCAACCAAAAATTTAATTATATTTGTACTTTGCATGTGAAATAATATCTTAAGCCCCTGTGGAAGATAAAAATAATTCTCAAAAACAGTATTTGTCATTACATATCTTAAACTGGATACTTAACCCTCAGTTCATACAAAGGGCTAAGTCACTTTGAGAACATCAAACAGCCTCAGAGCAGTCTAGAACTTTGGAAATCCTAACTTTTTGATTGATATTTTCCCCTCACTACCTCCACAACATCCCTCCCTCTCATTGTTATGCCATGCCTGGGGTGGGGTGAGGAAGGGTGATAATACACAGAAAGGTTAAAATAGAATAGGAGAATTTTCAGATGTTGACTTGGATGTTAAGTGGTTGAAGAAGTTCAGGAGAGGTTATTGTGGGCTAGAAGGATTGAGAAAGAGTTCAGAAGAAGCAGGTAGTAAAGAATAAATAGGAATAACTTAGAAAGAGTAGAGTAGGGAGGTGACTCTAATGTTGAAATTTTTGGAATAAAGATGCAAAAGATATATTTTGAAAACAACTAGTTGGAGCAGAGACTTTGTATCAGTACCAGAAGGAGATGGGAATAAATAAATGGACCACATTATGGAAAGTCTTTAAATCCAAACTCATGTTCTTATATTTTTATCCTATATACGGTGGAAAGCCATTTAAAAAGTTTCCTATGCATGGTTATAACCTTGTTAATCTCAGCCTTATGGTTATCTTTACCTGATTAACCTAAACTCAACACTAGCTTGGCATACCTTCTCAAAAGTTTAGTGTGTTAGAAACTGGGAATGGAAATATTATTTAGAAATTTAAGGCACCTACTGTATGCTTTAATATAGCTATTTTTTTTTTCATACTTAGTTAAGCTCTCATTGAAAATATGTGGCCTTATTAAGTTTTTCCCTAAGTACCACTTTATTATTGCCAAAAATTCTATAAAAAGTCTCCATAAAAATATCAGTAGCTTGAGACAAAGTGGCTGGTCCACGTCTGAGTCCATTTCTCTATAAATGATATTTAAAAGTTTAAAGTCAGATAGTTGGACAGGTAGAGCATACACGTGTAAACACAACCAAAGTTTGTTTTTTCACATCTTGAAAAATGTTTTTACTAAACCATGAGCATTATTTTTTTTTTTTTTTTTTTTTTTTAATTTTTTTTTCAACGTTTTTTATTTATTTTTGGGACAGAGAGAGACAGAGCATGAACGGGGGAGGGGCAGAGAGAGAGGGAGACACAGAATCGGAAACAGGCTCCAGGCTCCGAGCCATCAGCCCAGAGCCTGACGCGGGGCTCGAACTCACAGACCGCGAGATCGTGACCTGGCTGAAGTCGGACTCTTAACCGACTGCGCCACCCAGGCGCCCCACCATGAGCATTATTATAATTACAGATTTTTTAGTTCACGTCCTGTGGTTTTTATTCATGGGAACATTTTTAATTTCATTTCATATAATTAGATGTTGAATTTTGGTGACTGTCAGATAAAAAATTGATGTGGATTTGGTTTTGTAATCCTTTGGACATAGACCTTGTCATCACTGTTAAGTCTCATTTATTTGTTATGGAATTAAAGGTAAGAGTCTTTATGTAAAATACATGCCAAATGGTTTTTCTAGACTTTTGGCTTTTAAATAATTATTTGTAACTGTTTCTAGAGTATTTGTAATACACGTTTTTTAAAATGTAGAGATTCTCTTAGACTTTATTAAAACTATACAGAATTTGAAGAGACAAAATGGCCTTTTAAAAACATAAAAGGATAGTGTAGGTGTAGGCTTGAGTCGAAACTGCATTTTTTCCTGCTAAGATGTGTCTTAACTGTATACTGGAATGGCACTTTACACTAAGATGTCTGTCTCTCTTAACTTAAAACCATACAAGTACTAAATGTTTATTGAATAGAGAGTCCTGGGTTTTTTGGACAAATTATTTAAAACTTTGTTTCTTAGTTCCCTCATCTTTAAAATGGAGACAATAATATTACTTATTTCACAGGGTTGTTGTGAAGATGAAATGAATAGTGCTTGACACATAGTATTATAAAGGTTTCCTTTTAAAAAAGATAGCAAAATTAGGAAATAAAAGTAAATTTAAAAAATATTGTATCATATTGTACATGCTATTTTGTAGTATTTTTACATGGAAGTATATTGTGAATAATTATATTAGCAAATATGTTTTAATAACAACTTATTTAATGGCTTATCAGTCATTTTCTGCATTTTTATTGAACACATAGTTTATACCAAATATTAGGTATATGAAAGGCAACAAAAAAAAGACAGAGTCCCTGCTTTCATGATGCTTGTAGTATTGTGGGGAAGACAGAGAAGTAAATTATATTATGGTGTTAGAGAAATAATAGAGTACTAAATGAGAATATAGGAGCCGTACCTAACTCAGGAGTGGAGGCTTAAGGAAACTTTCTGGAGGAAGGGGAAAAGAAAGTATGTTCCAGACAGAAGGAATTGTATGTTCAGATTAGTACAGGAAGGAACTGACTTCTTAATCTTCTGTCATAGAACTTACCATATAGTGAAGGAACTCTATGGCAAATAGTAGCTCCCCAACTATGCTGTAAATTTCTTCAGTGTCCATCTTCTCAGGCAAACACTGTAATCCACATAAGGGTTTGAAAACCACAGCTGAACTCAGGAATGAAAGCCCAGGGCTAAAAGAAATGAAAATATAGTATCCGTGGGTAAAAGTGGTATGGAAAATGAAATTTAAAGTTTGAATAAAGCACCAGTTCGGAGGGCCCAAGAAGAAAGACACTGTAGGTAGGACACAATGGGACTGCAACCAAAGGCTAAAAAACTAAAGTTATATCAAAGCTATTGAGAAAGGGAGATCAGAGGTAGAGCCTAGTTATGGAGTCATGGAAACAGAGAGACACCTAAATGACAAGAGTGACTGTGTTCTTTCTCTCTCTCTGTCTTGCTCTATTTTTTTTAGTTTGTAGCATTAAACCAGTTTGAACTTGAGGGTGGGGACTGTACCTTTCCAGCTTGTGTCCATAATGCCTAACACATGGTAAGGAAGGACTCAATAAACATTTGCCAAATAAGTAAATTATTTTATCCCTCATGCATTTTTTAGGACCCTATTCCAATTCTTGTCATCTTCTCTAGTACCATTAGTCTTTTCCTCTCTATGTAATCTTCAGCCTCAGACTCAAATCTGACCTATGTCTGTTGTAGATATTAAAAAACAATTATTTAAAATATTTTAAGTGAAGGGGCGCCTGGGTGGCTCAGTCATTTAAGCGTCCAACTTCGGCTCAGGTCACCATCTTGCAGCATCAGGCTCTGTGCTGACAGCTCAGAGCCTGGAGCCTGCTTCGGATTCTGTGTTCCCCCTTCTGTCTTTGCCCCTCCTCTGCTTGCACTCTGTCTCAAAAATAAACATTAAAAACAATCAAAAAATAAAATATTTTAAGTTTTTCATTGGAATTATTTGAAGTTAATGTTTTAGAAGATAACATATTTACTGTACCGTCTCCTCCAACTGCTATTTACTAAGTTTTATTTTTATTTCTTTAAAAAAATTTTTTTTTACATTTTACTTAATTTTGAGAGACAGCGAGCTCACGCGTGAGTACAAGCGGGGGAGGGGCAGAGAGGGAAACACAGAATCCGAAGCAGGCTCCAGGCTGTGAGCTGTCAGCACAGAGCCTGACCCAGGCTTGAACCCACAAACCGCGAGATCATGACCTGAGCTGAAGTCAGACACTTAACTGACTGAGCCACCCAGGGGCCTCAAGTTTTATTTTTATTTCTGCTCTTTATTTTTTGATATTTTGTATTTTTGTTGTGTGTAAAATATGTTTAAATTTTCTAACTGCTAACATATGAGAAAACTACTGAATTTTGTACATTTGTATTTAGCCGTCTAACAGGATTCTCTTTATTTCTAATAGTTTTTCAGTTGGTTCTTATATATTCTTGGTGGATAATTGACTCTGTTGTAAATAACACTTTATTTTTTTTTTTATTCTTGTTTAAATATGTATTTATTTTGAGAAAGAATGAGTGTCAGGGAGGGGCAGAGAGAGGTAGTGCAGAGCTCAATGTGGGGCTCAAGCTCACAAACCATGAGATCATGACCTGAGTCAAAATCAAGAGTTGGATGCTTAACCAACTGAGTCACCTAAGTACCCCTAAATAACACTCATTCTTTCTCCCTCCCTCCCTCCCTCCCTCTCTAGATAGATAGATATCTTATTTAATTGTCTAGAATATTTTGAACGTTGTTTCAAAATGTAGTGATAATTCTGGCTGGTATCCCTGTCTTTAAAGGCATTTCCTTTAGGTTTCACTGTTAAGTCACTCCTTTCTTCTAGACTCTTTCTTCCTTTGGCTCTTTGACATCCTTCTTTCAAGTCTTCTGTTTATTATTCTCTCACTTGCTCCCTGTTCCTATATCTCTTGAATGTAGTAATTCTCAAGCATTCTGTCTTAAGCTACCTTCTTTCTCACAGAATCTGTACATTTATTCTAAGTGATGCCATTCATCATTATGACTTCAGACATTTCCTATGCAGTGTGGATTTCCAATTCTTTAATTCTTTTTTTAAAAAGTTTTTTTTTAACGTTTACTTGTTTTTGAGACAGAGAGAGACAGAGCATGAACAGGGGAGGGGCAGAGAGAGAGGTAGACACAGAATCTGAAACAGGCTTCAGGCTCTGAGCTGTCAGTACAGAGCCCGACGCGGGGCTCGAACTCACGGACCGTGAGATCATGACCTGAGCCGAAGTCGGACGCTTAACCGATCGAGCCACCCAGGCGCCCCTCCAATTCTTTAATTCTTAAGTATCAGCTATGCGTTTCTAGTTTACTGCTTAACTTATAATCCCCTCCCTTCTTAATCAAGCTTTCTAGGAGTTCCATGTATGTAGTATGAGTGAGAATAAATATGAATGAGTATAAATATAAATACGAAGTGATGGATAAGACATTGTCCCTGCCTTTATGGCATTTACAGTCTAGTGGGGAAGACAGGCATTCGACAAGTAATAAAAAGCTGTGAAAAATGCAGTGAAGAAATGAGATGCTATGAGAAGTGTGTGGTAAAGGGACTATGGCAGATCATCTCCTTGACATTAAAGCTAACACCTAAAGGGGTGGTGAAGAGGATAAGATGCTGACTGTTGCAGGCAGCAGAAAAGGTGTTTGCAGGGGCTGTCAGGTTGGAAGGAATATGACACACCTAACGAACTGAAAGAAGGGAAGTGTGGCGAGAGTGGAGGGATGGAGTGTGAGAGGTGAGAAATAAGGCCAGAGGAGTAGGGAGAAAACAAAATTTATTAACTGGACAACTATCTGATGACTGTTCATTCTGTACCATTCTCTTCTGAGTTCTGGGGATACAGCATGAACAAACCAGGCAAAACTTCCTGTTCTAATGGAACTTAATACTTTTTGGGGGAAGATACACAATAAACCAGGTAAACAAGTAACATATGGTATGTTAGTGATAGGTGCTGAGGAGGGGGAAGAAGTAAGGAAGGGACATAGAAAAGCCAGAGAAGCCTTACTTGGAAAGGAAAATTTAATTTCAGGCAGAGGTTAACAATGAGTGCAACCGTTGAGGCAGCTTGCCTGGCATATTTGAGAGCAGCAAAGAGTTGGAGTAAAGGAAGTTAGAGTGTTCGTAGTAGGAGATGAGGTTAGGTGGGGACCTAGGTCATGTAGGGCCTTTATCTTTTGGCTTTTATTCTGAGTGAGATGGGAAGCCATTGGAGGGTTTTGAACAGAGGAGTGATATGATCTGTGAGGTTGCCGTGTTGTACCTTTTCACGGGGCACTGGTCACACAGAATTTCATGTAGAGTTGTGTGGTGCTGTAGTCCTGATCTGACTGTGGCTTAAAAGGATTACTCTTTGCTGGTGTGTTGGAAATGGACTGCAAGGAGAAATAAGGTAAAAGCAAAGAGATAATTAGGACGCTGTTGCCATAATTCAAGTAAGAGATAGTGGTGGCTTAAATCAGGGTGGAAGCAGTGGGAGGTGATCTAATTCTGGACATGTTAGATGGTAGAGTTGTGGGATTTGCTAGCTAACGGAATATGGGATGGGGAATAGAGAAGAGAACTTTTTTTTCTTTTTTTGAGAGAGAGACAGAGGATGTGAGCAGGGGAGGGGCAGGGAGAGAGTAGGGGGGAAAGGAGAGAGAGAGAATCCAAGCAGGCTCCATACTGCCAGCACAGAGCCTGATGTGGGGCTTGAATTCACGAACCATGAGATCATGACCGGAGTCAAAGTCAAGAGCCAGACGCTTAACCAACTGAGCCACCCAGGCGCCCCAGAAGAGAACTTTAACTTGAAATGTGGAGTTGCCATTAAGTGAGATGGGGGAGACGTCATAGGGAGCAGAAATTTAGAAGCTTGATTTGGGACATGTTAAATTTGAAACCCTTACTAGACATCCAAGTGGAAATGCTTAGTGGGGCATTGGGTATACATGTTTACAGTTCAGGAGAGAAATACGGGCTAGACTAAATTTATATGTAGGGGTTTATATATATATATATATATATATATATATATATATATATGATGTATATATACATATGTAAGACTTATGTGGGCTATATGTAGTGTTTAAAGAAAATATTTTTTTAAAGGACAGTACACATTGATGTGTGATCTCCTTTTTCATGTAACAGACCTTTATGGACCAAGTTGGGGATCTGGGACTTTTATTTTAAGGATAGTATAAGCCGTGACAGATTCAAACTAGAGGAGATGCATAATTTGGCTGCTGAGGGGAAGATGAATTACACAGGGGCCGAAGCAAACGTTGGGGGAATGTGATTAGGTTTTATAGTAGTTTGGTGAGAGTTAAGGATGACTTGGACTTGGGGGTGGGCATTGGGGATGGAGTGTGTTCGGGTTAATTATTGTTCTGCAACAGACCATTCCAGACATAGCATAAAGTACAATCATTTTTATTCTGTGGGTCAAGAACTCAGACCAAGTAGAGGTGGCTTTTGTCTGCTTCACGATGTCTGAGTCCTCATCTTATGAATAATTGAAGGGCTGAGGTGACGTAGAAGGCTGCAGGCTTCTTCACTCACATGTCTGCTGCCTGCACTCGGATGACTCAAAGACTGAGTTCAGCTAGGACTGTCAAACAGGGTACCTACACGTGGCCTCTTCATGCATCTTGGACTTCTCCAAACCTGCACACTAGGTTAGGTTGGGAAGTATTTGGAAAGTGAGCATTCCCCAAGACCGAAGCAAAACCACAAGTCCTACACTGTCACCTCTGCAATGCTCCCCTGGTTAAAGCAAGTCAGTATAACCAGCCTACATTAAAGGGGAGGGTTAGACTCCACCTCCTGGGAAGAGATGTCAAGGTCCCACTGCAAAAAAGCATGAGGCATAAGAGATGTTGCACTTATCTTTAGTTAGCGTATTCCAGAGAAGGAAATGACACCATTCAAGGTGTATTTAAGAGGTAGACTTGATAAGCCTTGGGGAATAATTGAGTTAGGATATGAAAGAGGAATCAGGGATTCACTTATTTATTCTACAAATATTTAAGTTCCTATTATATGCCCGGCACTCTTCTGAGATGATTCTGAGAAATGAATGGGATGATGTGGCCAGTTTAAGAAAACAGTGCAGGGAGAAGCAGATATGATTAAATTCGCTTTTGAATATATTGAGTTTGAGGTACTTGTGAGGTGGCATCCCAGTAAAGATTTTCAGAAGGCAGTTGAATATAATGCATCTAGAATATAGAAGATGAGAATTAGTAGAATAAATTTGGGAATTATCAGCATAAGGTAGGAGAAGAAAAGACAGTTGTCCTGAGAAACATCAGTATTTAATGAACAGCTAGAGGAGAAAGAGCTGGTAAAGATGATCGAAGAACATCCAGAGGAGAAAGAAAAACAGGGATAGTGGCTTCGGAGAGTCTTAGGAAAGAGAGTGTTTTAAGAAGAAGAGGGTGATGGTCCTCATAAGAGATTCAACTGAGAATTCAAATAAAAACATGATCTAAAGATGTTCATTATTTTTACCAATCTACAGGTCATTTGGAATCTATATTGAGAGCAGTTTTGAGGAGTACTGAGTGTAGAAGCCAGATTGGAATTGGTTCAGAAGTTAAAGGAAAATCAATATGTTGATATATCTAGGAGTTTGACGATAAAGGGAATTAAAAAGAAATGATAATGGGAAGTAGCCTTCCTATATATCTAGCAGTTTGGTGATAGAATTCAAAAAAAAAAAAAAAAATCATAATGGGAAGTAGCCAGCCTAGAGAGAGGCATGGCTAAATAATAACATTTTATTTAATCATTTGTTATATCATTATATGTTATTAATAACTATTACATAATTAGCAACATGGTTTAGGGGGGAAAAAGCCCTCCCTCCGGAGACTATAGATTAGATTGAGTTCTAATTCCTTCTCTAAGCCTCTCAGTAGTTCTGAATTAGTAGTGCCTTAAATAGGAGATAGGACATTGTCATTGACATAGAAAAACAAAAAAGATTAGGTCAATGCAGGTGAGTTTGTGGCTGTGTATTTGGGAAATTGAAGTTACTCGTTACGTCTGTACTTAGCCTTTTGCTTTCCTTATCCCAAAATCAATTCACTTCTTTGCCTACACTGAAATATTAATGTTTGTGAATAATTTTCTGAGAAAGAAAACATGGGAGATGGAATGTGGGAGCTATTTTAGTTCATATGGACAATCTGAAAAGATCCTTAAGATATACCCTAAGATACAATTGGATATATTGATAGAAGACAACATGATATAGTAAAAACTACCCTGGGCTAGGGAGGGGTTGGGGGATTTAATTCTGATTTTGCAAATTAGTTTTATAACCTTGGGCAGATCACTTATGAAGTATAAAATGGAGCTTGTGTTAGATACTTTTAATTGGCCCTTCTTGCTGTAAGATCCTACAGTTAGTTCCATAACATCTCTTCCTAGGATTTTTTTTTTTTAATATTTATTTTTGAGAGAAAGACAGAGTGTGACTAGGGGAGGGGCAGAGAGAGAGGGGGGACACAGAATCCGAAGCTGTCAGCACAGAGCCCAATGTGGAGCTCAAACTCACGAACTGTGAGATCATAACCTGAGCCCAAGTCGGACGCTTAACCGACTGAGCCACTCAAGCGCCCCCCAAGTTTTTTTTTAATGTTTGTTTATTTTTGAGAGCGAGAGAGAGGCAGAGCACAAGCAGGGGAGGGGCAGAGAGAGAGGGACACACTGAATCCAAAGCAGGCTGCAGTCCCTGAGCTATCAGCACAGAGCCCGGTGCAGGGCTTTAACCCACAAACTGTGAGATCCTGACCTGAGCTGAAGTCGGATACTTAACCAAATGAGCCACCCAGAGGGCCCCTAGGAAAAGTTTTGACAAAATAATAACCACTATTATTTTGTCTGTAGGGTTGGATGTTGTGTGTGTGTATTCCTCCTGCTCTTCTTTTACTCGTCAGTCATCAAAAAAATCAAGGTATTTTTGTGGGTTTCGTTTCAGGTGCCCTAATGCATGAGTTATCAAATGATGGTGCTCGTAGACAGTTTGAATTTTATCTGGAAGAAATGATCCTGCCTCTCATGGTAGCTAGTGCCCAGAGTGGGGAGCGAGAATGCCACATAGTAGTGCTTACAGATGATGATGTGGTTGATTGGGATGAAGAGTATCCACCACAGATGGGAGAAGAGTATTCACAAAGTAAGTGTTGTGGCATGTTTTCTCTCTCTTGAGTCATCATAGATTCTCTCTGTATCTTATAATACTGACCAAAGGACAGTTTTTATAAAGAAAGTACATTGAATTCTTACCTACACCAGGTCATCAAACCATGGGCTGTGGGCCAAAATCCAGCCTATTGCCTGTTTTTATGAATAGTTTTATGTATTGTCTTTTGCTGCTTTTGCGCTACAGTGGCAGAGTTGAGTAGTTGCAACAGAGACGGCATGGCTCACAAAGCCCAAAGTATTTACTCTGTGGCCCTTTAGAAAATGCCTGTCATGCACAGAAATGGTTTGCTCTTTATTGAGTATCTGGATCTTGATGGATTTTTTTTCTTTGCATTTAGAAAGAAGCCTTCTACAGAAGTAGATCTTGGAGTTAGTAGATTATAAAAAAATCAGCTGATTTTTTTAGATTAATTTTTATTCATATATAAAATGAGAAGCTTCAACTCATTGATTTCTAGGGTGATTTTAAGTTCTAAGATATTCCCTTTTTAGTATCATATATGTGTTCTGGAGGATATAATGATCCTTCAGAAAGCTTTGTGGAACTATAGTTAGGTATTTCTGACCAAAACAGCTTATCTTGAGCATTAACAATGACTTTTTCCTTAATAGACTTTTAAACTTTCTCTGATATGAGCCTTTTGATTTTTTTGTTGTTAGAAAATTTATATTACTTTTCTTGATGAACCCAATATAATATTTTTGAGCAGTTTTATAGGTTTGAGAAGATAGAGCTAAAAGAATGATTTGAGGAACTAGATACAAGAACCCAGCACCTTGTTCTGTACTCCAGTCTATGTTGACTTGGTAAAGATTAGGGTTTAAGTGAAAATACAGGAATATAGAAACTTACAGAATGCCTTAGTCTCTGATTTTTTCGTTTTACTTATCCTTGTCTAAAAACAAAACAGTCCCCAAGTGGTATTCTTTTTGAAGATATTCAAAAGATTATTTTAACATAAGTTATAGAAGCTCTTTTCAGAGTTTACATTGAGATGCTCCCTTTGTATGATACACTTAGTGTTGTGATTCTTCTCTGGACAGTTGTAGTAACAGCAATTTCTGTTGTGTTTCCTCATTCCTAGCTTGTTTTCTGACAGTTTTCTGTAATGTGGAATAACAAGTTGAGCAAAACACAGGAAAAATGAAAGGCTAACAAAGATTAAAAGAGATATACTAGAAAGTATAGAGCCAGCTATAGAACATAGAAATGACATGATAGTGATAGAAGAACTATGGTTGACCTGGCTTTTCCCTCTGAGTTGTTGAACTTTCCATGTCCGTGTTCTTTGGTTTGTTTTCATGTTTTTCATCTTCAGCTTGGAAACTTAAAGAGGACTGAAAACATTTTTACTTAATTTGCTTAAATACATTTCATTTTGTGCTAAGATGTTCCAAACTAAAGAAGATTGATTTGAGGAAACACAGCCTCTTCAGCGTGATTTTCCTAAATGTGACATACACCATTCATTCTGAGATGTCAGCAAATTTTTGTTTTAAAATGCCAGTAATCTTAAGGATGTAAATCACAAATTTACCCCATGAGTAGCATCTATATACGTATTTTCCTTTTATTGGCTCTTAAACCAGCATGTTTGGTTTGTGAGTGTGTTTTTCTTTTTTTGAAAAAACCTTTGCAGTTCACCTTTTAAGGGAGATAACTCCACCTGAAAGAGAGAAGGCGAGGAAGGTCCATCACTCTAACTCCCTGAAGTTCCCAGCACATTTGGAAGACTCAACATGTTGTCAGTGGAATGTCTGTCCTTTGCAAAGCCAGTTTGCTCTAAACAGACTAACCTAGGCAGAACATGCTCGAATCTGCCATTTTTTAACATCAGTAGTAAATGGGGCTGTTCGCCTGAATTGGAAACAGTTTGTGGGGAGGGTCTTTGCCTTTTTGGGGAATTATTAATAGTTGCTCAATCCGTGAAATATAAGATGTATCCATTTTATAGTTTCTGACGAGGCAGTTTTTCCCCTTCCAGACAAGGCCTTATAGGCATTACAGCAAAGTCCTTGAGTTGGGCTGCTTGATAATGATGTGATATTGCTATCTTTTGGTTCTCTTATTTGAAGAAATTGGGGCAGATCCCATTCTAGTAAGTTTGTATATGATAAATCTTTCAGAAGGAGATTCTTCCTATGGATTGGGTTACCTGATTGGTTATTAAAGCTTTTCTGGTTTCAACTTAAGTAGACATTTGCTTATTCATTAACTGTACTGAATTGTCCTGTCATGTTGGCTAGTCACCCTTCCGCATCACTGCATCCATGATTTGGGCTTATAGGGTTGTCAGGCCCCTTTGAAGATGGAGATAATTTTATCTCCAAGTACTTTGATTTTTATTAAGAAAATATTTCGGTGTTTTTTGTGTTTTCAGTTATTTATAGCACAAAATTATATAGATTTTTCAAGTACATTGAAAACAGAGATGTGGCCAAATCAGTTTTGAAGGAAAGAGGTCTTAAGAAGATTAGATTGGGAATAGAAGGTAAGACATTTTCATTATTTTCTATTAATTTTCTTTAAAAAAAAAAAAAGGGCTAAAAATTGAATCCCATTTGGAGTATAGTTTGAGAAATACATACTTTGAGAAGAACTCAAGTGATTACTAGATGAATGCTCATGCAGTAGACCTATAAATAACAAATGTTAGCTTCCTTTATCTGAGAAGATAGAAAGCCATTAGAAATTATTTATTCCGTAAGATCCCCTAACAATATAGAGAGATGAATTTATCTTTTCTGCCATAGGTCACCTTGATGATTTTTGAGCCCATATAGTATGTTTGGGCACACATGTACATGTTCCCATAAGATTGGCAGAGCTCTTTGCCCAGTCGTGATCATTGGAGCTCCTCAAAGCCGAACAGAACTAAAAACCACTTTCTGAAAATGGATGTAAAAGCATATTAGTAACTTACTGGTTCTTAAGGTATAATAATAGTTAACTTATTTTCACATTAAATACAAATTTCAAACTTATTTCATCTTCTTAAATGCGTACATTTTTAGATGCTTTTACTTTGTGATTTAAATAGATTTTTCCAGATGTCACGTCAGATACTTTTAAGTGCCCTTACTAAGAACAAAGTATTTCCCTTGGCATAATATGGCAAAGTGTAAAGATTAAAGGTTCTAGAGCCACACTGCTTGTGTGTTTAAATCCTATGACTTAATAGTTGTATGACCTTGGCCAGGGTGCTTAACTTCTCTTTGCCTCAGCTTCTTCATCTAAAATGAGAGCATTAATGAGTACTTTATAGGGCTATTATGAGGATAGAGTGAACCAATACAGGAAAACCACTTAAAACAGGGCCTTGCACATAGTACTCTCTCAGTATATTTGTGATGCTGATAGTGGTGTTGATCAGTGACCAGTTGAGCTGTTGGAGATGACAGTAATGGGCTGCTGAGACATATGGGAAAGAACAACCAAAAATAGGGTGTTTGCAGGAAGGGGAGGAGACTTTGGGCTTAAAAACAGTGGAATTGCTCACACATTTGCTTCACCAGTGTGTGTTGTTCTCTGTCATTTTGTAAATAGTGGAATTTAGCTGTTTGATTTCAAAGCTAGAAAGAAGGCACCTGGAAGCTACTGTAGATTAGGAGGTTGAGGAAGGCCTCCCTAAGGCAGACATACTTGAGCTGAAGCCTGATGACAAGTAGTTGTAAAAAAGCCTTACATACTATGCTAAGGACTATGGACTTTCCCTTGAAGCATGAGGAAACCATTGGTAGGGTTATTTTAACATTTATTTATTTTTGAGAGAGCATGAGTGGGGGAGAGGCATAGAGAGAGCGAGACACAGAATCCGAAGCAGGCTGCAGGCTCTGAGCAAGCTGTCAGCACAGAGCCTGATGCGGGGCTCGAACCCATGAACCGTGAGATCATGACCTGAGCCGAAGTTGGATGCTCAACTGACTGAGCCACCCAGGCGCCCCAACCATTGGTAGTTTTTAAGCAAGGCTGTAATATTACACTTGTGTCAGTGTGGTGACTGTGTGGAGGACAGATTGAAATATGGTGAGATAGGAATTTAAAAGACTTTCTAATAGTCCAAGAGGAATCAAGGACAAAGGAATAGATCTGGAGACCTTTCTGAACTCTAGAGCTGCCCTTCAAATGGTAATTGATTGGGAGTGTGAAACGACATCCTGCAGAAGGTCTTGAAAACGTTTTTAGCCCTGCTTGCCCCTGAGCTACATACGTGCACATTCCATACATGGCTAAATATACTAGCTACCAATGATGCCTACATACATCCTTTATGCAATAATTATAGAGACCCTACTGTATGAGGTTTTTCTAGTTTTTTCTGATGTAAAAAATTATTTATTTAGCTAAAGAGAGAGCGAGCATGAGCAGGGGAAGGGCAGAGAGAGAGAGGGAGACGAGAATCACAAGCAGGTCCCGCACTATCAGCACGGACCCCGATTGGGGCTCAAACTCTTGAACCATGAGGTCATGACCTGGGCTGAAGTCAAGAGTTGGATGCTTAATCGACTGAGCTACCCAGGTTCTCCCTAGTTTTTCCTGATTCTGATATGGTCTGTGGCCCATGAGCTTAATCTTGCCCATTGCCTGTTGTTTTTCCTTCCATTGTCTGTTCTTTATAAAGTTTTTTATTGGAACATAGGCATGCTCATTCGTTTACATATTTCTGTGGCTGATTTCACTTTATAGTGGCATAGATGAGTAGTTGAAATCCAAGCTAAAATGAGCCTGAAATATTTACTGTCCGGCCCTTTACAGAAAATGTTTGCCAGTCCCTGGTCTAAACTAGCAATTCTTGCTAGTAGGAGAGAAGGAGGAGACTTATAATAGCTTCTAAGAAGTGTTATGTTTTTGGAAAAATTACCTTCCTGGTAAATGACTGAAACTTTTCCCAAACTAGAAGTGTCTTTGCTGACCTATGTGCAGAAGTGTACTTAGAACCAGTGAAGCTGGAGAGCTCTATGGCTCTTTATCTTTTAACAACAACATCAACAACAAAAAACTCAAAGCAATATAAAGAGGAGATTTAGGTTTAAGGAAATTAGAAGGCTAATGTGGCAATAAATTGGAGGCCTTGAGGCAAGATAATCCTGTGAAGGGAAAGGTTCAGCAATGTTAAGGACACACAGGTAGAGCCCAAAATGCCCTCCATTACATGCCATTGTATTTGGGACCTATCCCCTCCATGCTTTTACTTTATGAATGTTTTTCTGGTGGTTGGTGTATTGAGTGGAGAGGATGGGAGAAACCTGTATGAATTGTATCTGTAGGGTTTCAGTTTCTGGCTGTTGAACTGATGACTAAGGAGATAGAATATTGGTTTCCCTTCTTTAATTTCTGTTTGTTCAGGAACTACGGCAGAAAAGCCCTCTGTAGGCTAACTTTCGCGAGAAGTGTACAGGGGTGTGTGTGTGTGTGTGTGTGTGTATCCTCAGTTTTTAAAATTGTTGTCTCCTCCAGGTTATCCTACCTACAAAGAAAAAGTAAAGAAAAGGCCTGGGGGCCGCCCAGAAGTGATTTACAACTATGTCCAAAGACCCTTTATTCGAATGTCTTGGGAGAAGGAAGAAGGAAAGAGTCGGCATGTAGACTTTCAGTGTGTAAAGAGCAAATCTATCACCAACCTTGCAGCAGCTGCCGCAGACATTCCCCAGGACCAGCTGGTAGTCATGCACCCGACTCCACAAGTAGACGAGCTGGATATTCTCCCGATGCACCCTCCTTCTGGCAACAATGACCTCGATCCTGATGCACAGAATCCAATGCTGTGATGCTGATGTTCCTTGAAACCATCGCATGCTACCCTTCACGGTGACGTCGCGCTCTCCTCATTCTGCACTACAAGGCCACGCTCTTCATCGTGAGATGCACATAACAATGTTTAGGATATTGCAGTGGAGGCTTTTTTAAAGACCAAAGGTAGCTGAATGGTTTTTTAAATGAGTACAACTCTAGCATCCTGAGGTTCCAGTTACATAAATGTATTTGTTTACCAGTAGGTTTGTGAAATTGGTTCTTTGTATGGGGGACTGTCCTTTTTCACACATCTAGATATTTTCAGAAGTGGTGAAAATTGGCAGCTGGGGTCTTTTCAGCTTAGATTGATACTCATCACACCCCAGGTAAAATGTAGAATATTACATAGTTGCACTTTATAAATGGTGGTTAAATGGAACTGTTCAAGCCATTTTTATAGTTGTGATGCACAATATAACTGAAATAAGTGCTTCTATCAAAGTATTCCTTCAGTAAAATGTGTATAGTTTGCTGCCCATGATGAGCAAAAAAAAAAATGAGTATTTATCATTGGGCTTATTTGAATGATTAGGATGAGATTCAATGCCCCTATCTATCTTCTCTCCAGTGCTGTTCTTGCCCTTTTACAGTGAGTCACATGCAGGAAGTGTGAACATCCAGTCTGCCTTACCCTTTATCTGTTCAGATATTTATTTACTAATTTTTTTTTCTTAAGAGTTATGGGATAGGAAAATGAAGTGTTTGCTCTTCATTTACTAAATGATTGTAAACTCGAGTTTTTCATCAAAATAAAATTCCATTGTTTTAATGTTTCTCAAGTTTATAACCATCTTGACCAGATCCCTTAGTCTCATAGATTTCCTGTCTTAGTGGTAGCTCATGGACCTCCAGTTTGGTTGATGTGCGATGAAGCACTTAGATTCCCTATTAAATCCGAAGCAGTGTTTGAGCTAAAAAAAAAAAAAAAAGAACATTTTCTAGTCAAATCTAACATCAAGAGTGATGGCTTTACTCAAGAGTGATGGCTTTACTAGGTTATAGAACCTTAGGTTTCGGAGACAATTTCTGACACTGGTTTGGTGCTTTGTCCGTTATACTGTGCTGTTCCTCTTAGCAAACTATTTGTGCAAATTCTTTTGAAAAAAATACTCTGTGGCCCAATTCACGAAGGAAGCAAAAATGCTTTGGGTCAGGGGTTACTTACTGTGTGAAGCTATACAACCATGAGCAGAGAGGAGTTGTAGGAAATAAGCCCATTTGCTACACCTACTCTTGAATCTGTAATTTCATAGGATTTGAAATATGTGTTTAAGCAGTAACATTGTACTCACATAAAACTGCCAACTATTTGGGGAGGAATTATTTTAACAGTATAGCTAAGCTATTAACACAGGGAAATTCTGTAAGTCCTACGTTTGTTACGAAGGCCAGAAAGGCACTGTAAATGTTATGGGTGTGGCTTGTCCTTAAACACCCACTGTAGAAAGTTGATCCAGCCCTGTAGCACAAACAGTATTTATAGAACAAGGGAAACATTTATTAAAAATATTTAACTGTCTAATACATTATACTTTAACCCATATTTATAGTAAAGGATTCTTACAAGGAAGAATAAACGGCTTTATGATACAATTAGTATAAGAAATATCCACATGGGGGACTTCTTTGTAGTGTAAAAACACCATACATCTGAAATGACCATTTGCATATAAAAGCTACCAATGATGCTTCTGTGCACGATGATTAAAAAATTCAACACAAACAGAATCCAAAATATACAATTAATGCAAGCTATCCACAGCTAGCCCAATAATCAATGATGAGAAAACACTGGAGCAGGCTTAGTTCCACTTTGTCTGAAGTTACACATAGTAAGATTGACTTGTATCAATGGCTCTGAGGTGGCTTTTATGAGGACAGTACATAAAAGCTGTTCTCTCCTTATCCAGTAAGCTTCACAGACTGTAAAACTCCACCAGTAATGCACTTTGATACTGTAGCTGTTGCCAAAGCAACATGTAGTGTTTACAGCGGCCATGGCAAGTCACTGAAGTCAACAGGACCTCCCAGCCCAGCATCTGCTTCCAAGAGACTCATTATGACGGCCATTGCTGCTTCATCATTGCTGGGACTGCTTGAGCCTTGGTCGTTTTCTATCATGTCTATGCCTATGTGAGGGTTCTCACCTGTGGGAGAAGAGGAAGACTGGTCAGTCATAATCCCAAAGCATGTTTAATATTAGTAGTACATAACAGTAAGGGGAGAATGGTGAGAAAGACTGCGTTGGGGCTGCATTGCCTTTTTTTTTTTTTTTTTTTTTTTAAACTTTGCTGTGTCTCAGAATAACCAACTTTTTAGAAACAAAGTGCTGAAAATGCAATAAAGATAAAAAGCATTGGAGTTGACCTCATTTTAATATTCTGACATAACCAGTTACAAGGAGGGAGATACAGAAGGAAAGACAAATAGGAAGGTAGGGATTTAGGAAAAAAAAGATATGGAAAGACAAATGGAGAAAAAGATGGGTGAGATGGGAGAAACAAACTCTTTATCACTTCATGACTTTTAATACCCTCTGAAATGCTTATTGATCATCCTTCCAGGCTTTATCTCTGAACCTTCAGCAGCTCTCCCACTGAAGATTTCTGGCCCACATGGGAAAATGGCTGTCTCTAGGCTGCTGGAGTCTCCTTTTGACTTCCAGGGACAAACCTGGAATCTCCACCTGAACTCAACCACTAAACTGAACTTTGAAGTAAAGATTTAAACAAATTTTAAACTAGTTTAGAACTAGTGTGTTTTATTCATTTCTTAAAATTGACTTCATGCCAGATGTTGTGCAAGCTTCTGACAGTGGAAACGAGTAATAATGCTACTTACCAAGAATAGAAGAACTATCAGAATATGGATAACCTGGGTTTTCCTGAGCCTGCCCTGGTAGTAGGCCACTGGAAGGAATGTCTGGAGTCCCTCCATTTAAAATCTACGAACAAAAAGTGAAGTTTTTGTATCACTAACAGTTTTAATCAGTACTGGACTCAAGATCATCAAGAAAACGAAGCATGTTGAAAAGAGAAAGGTAGGGGGGGAAATGTTCAGTTTCCTATTCGAGGATTTCAAACAGGAAGGTATTAGGAATGGTCACAGTAAGATAAACCTCTCCCCCAAATTATTTTCTCTGGATGATTCAGCCCACACAGGCAATTTAAAGACCGAGTAAAATCCCTAGAGCATTTGTTTACCTTGGATCACACTATTCACATGATTCTTGAAGGCCAAGGACTAAAACCTCAGCAGCTGATTAGATTTCCAAGGAGGCAGTGATTGCGAGTCTTGCCAGTAGGTGGCATTACAAATTGAAAACTCCAAAGACCATATGTTTATGTATGCTGTATTTATCAATATTTCCTATATGCGAAGTTACAACTAAAAATTTTTAAAATTAATAAACCTATTATATGTTAACCTGAATAGCATTTTAATGAAAAATAGCTTTTTTAAAACAACAAAAGTTCAGAAATGTCCTTTTTTTTTTTTTAAATCAAATGTCTGGCTTAACTGGATTTAACTGGATTCTCATTTTCTTCTCCTGTTTAGATGTTGTTTGGTGGAAAAGGGAGGTATATTTGAATAGTCTTTTCAAATAACTTTGGTATTCTGATGATTCTATATCAAGACTCAAGTGGAAGTTTCTTAAAGATTAGGTACAACGTGGAATCTGAAACCTTATCGGTGAAATTCTTGTAGTCTAGTATATAAAAATGCATCGGTGTACCTTTGGATAATTTTGCGTTGGTCATTTGGAAAATACTGGCTGAGTCAGGCAGATCTAAATATTGACACATTTCACCATACATCAAAACATCACCATCCTTAATATTACCTCTATCAGCAGAAATACCTTTTAAATTCCGGGAAACTGGTGAGCTCAAAGTAGCAGATACAAGTTTTCCAAAAACTCTAATCTTTGCTTGAAAGCTAAAATTTTCTCACTGGCAACAAACACTGTCAGTTGTTTTCCTTGCACTCACGTACATTTTCAAGAAAATGTCTCTAAATACTCAAGTCTGAATAACCGCAGTTTGCAGTAGTAAAAATGGCATATGCTATGACAAAAACAATTTGTTTAGCTCATAACTTGGTCATGCAAGTGCTTTCCTTTGAGGCAACCAGGGCAGTACATAGTTCATGCACATTCCCCAGTTGTATCAGTATGAAAACATTGACTCAAGGATTTTATGCGGTATTTTTACTGCTTATTAAGAACATTCTAAAACCGGCTTGAAAATTTATTTTTTTGTGAGTTGATGGTGGTGAAGAATACAATGACTACTAGTACAGTTTGGTGCCACTGCCGTGATTTTTGCAAAAGCACCAGTTTTACCCGACACTGCTTTTGCGCTGTCAGTTCCTGTATTAACAGTGGGAGAAAAAAAAGTTTTACATTATGAAAATAGTTTTGGCCTTGGGAGACCCCTGAAAAGGTCCTTCCCCCCTCAACACCCCTCCCCTGCCCTCCAAAAAAAAAAAAAAAAAAGACTGCAGATGATATTTAGGGGAGCTGTCACTTTATCTGAACCTACCTTATGCCTCTGGATGTCCAGACTCTCCCTGGACCTAGGAGGTTCACTTAGAGCCTCACTTTTTAAGCTTGACTCTGAATGAACTAGTTGTCAAACTGAATGGCTCATTTTTGGACCTGCCCAATTTGAAAGTGGGAAGGGCTGGAAGCCTGGGGCCACCTTTCCTCTCATGGCTTTGGCACAATGCTGCTGTCATTTCTAACTCCATCTTGTTTAAGCTGCTCTTATAAGTCCTGTTCCTGAGGACTCCTATTCAGAATTTCTTCCCATTTTTATAAGCCCCCTCCCGCCCCCCCGCCCCCCCGCCCCCCAAAAAAATTCCGTAAATGCCTCAAAAATACTTGGGGCATTGTGATGTAGAGTACACTTCTGGATCTCTGCAGTTGTTGGTGTGAAAAGAATCAACAGTCGAGACCTGAATTTAAGTTTTGGCCTATACTTGTTAAATGATTAGCCCAGCATTTAATATTTGGGAACTTAGATTTTGTCACCTGTACGGTTGTTAGACTAAGATGAGAAAATGTGTAAGTTCCCTGAGTAATATGTAAGCACTCTACTGGAGTGATAACCTTTCAAAACAGAGTAGCGGGATTCTTGGTAATACCAGGAAGTCAAAGGCCTAAAAGTTGAAGTGAGAAGCAGAGAAGGGGAGCCCACCCTAAGGAGATGCTGGACCCAATATGGATGGAGGATCTTGGGATAGAACAGACCTAAGAGCAAAACCTGCAAGCAGGGATTGAGGATGTGCCAAGCCTAGGCTTTATCCACTGGTGCTATTTTCTGAGTCTAACAAAGGCCAGGAATTTTCACATATATTACCTTATAACAGGGCTTAATGTGCAAAGATGCCGGCTGTCCTGACCTATAGTAGCCTCGTTATAAAACAATAAAAAACAAGAACTAGGACTAAATAATTATACAAGGGCACATAGCTAGCACATGGCAAAGCCAGGCTTCAAACTCAGGTTTTTCATTGACCACTCTTACCCACTGACTGACTTTCAAACCTTTATCGGGTTTGGAAACTTATTTTCAAATAGAAGTTTTTACAGAAGATTCATGTATAAAATAAAGCTGCCCTGGTAGAAGCAAGAGTCCCGACCTTACCCTTACCCTCTCCATTCCCCCAACTGCCCTTGCCCCATCCCACCTGCCAGCACCACAGCTCCTGGTAACCTGAGCCTCTGAGGAATGCAGTTTTGAAAACCCATGTCCTGCGCTTGACACAATTTGTGTTCTAGGAGTCCTGTCTGTGTAAATTACTAATATTCTTTCTCTCTGTATGTTTTGGGAGATAGGAGAAGGATGATCTATGTCCAAAGATGCTGGCCCTTGGATTATCCTAATCTATGTTGACATCAGGCACTGTAAATGCATGTATGATTTACAGTTAAGATGGCCCCTACACTTGTAAATTATCTGGCAAAGATGGAAACAAAAGAGTGGTTTCTAAGCCTATTTATAGTGCAGTCTTCTAGCCAACTCTTCATGAGGGCTGGTGACATAAAATTCTTGTGCTGTCACATCACAGGAAACCCAGGTAGCAGATCCCCCAGGTATTCTGCAGCTGCAAAGGCATGGTTTGGCTTCCACAGCACCAAAGTTGCTTCTGGTAGTATTCCTATTTCCAGTGCCTGCACTGGACACTGAGGATATTTTTCTCCCTTGACAGTTCTTGGTAAAGAACTAGATAGTTTTCGGTGCAAGGCACTCACTGATGCTTTCTTCATGGGAGCTCTTGAAATACTCCCTCAGTGTGGTGGCCTCCCCATTCCTTAGAACATCCTTTCTGCCTTCCTGCATTCACATGAAATAAATCCTCTAAGGATGTCAGCAAGCCTCCCTAACTCCACCGGTATGCATTCTACCTCAACTCCTATAGATGCATTTACTTAAAAGGAAAAGAGCGTCCACGTTGTTTCAGCAACCATCACTAATTATTTACTCCCACCCCCAGTATTTCAACTTGGGAAGAGGCTCTCCAGATCAAGAAGGGCCTTAGTCTGAGAGTCATCAGCCTTACCTTTTTGCCTCCTGGAGAAGAGGCATCAGGGGGAGGTGTACTTGTGATATTTAATGGGCTGGAGCCACAACTGGAAGGCGATGACCCTCTTATTCTGTCAGAGAAAAGAGGAGTTAGTTATTTCGTCTTTCATTTTCTTCAGTGGTGTGTGAGGGGTGGGGGTAAGGAGAAGGATGAAGACCCAGAATAGGGATTGGCAAACTTTTCCTATAAAGGATCAAACTAACTATTCTAGGCTCTGTAGGACATATGGTCTTGGTCACAATTATCCACTTCTGCCATTGTAGCTTGAAAGCAACCATAGACCATATGGAAATGAGTGAGTGTAGCTGTGTTCCAATAAAATTCTATTTAGGGCGCCTGGGTGGCTCAGTCGGTTAAGCGTCTGGCTCTTGATTTCGACTCAGGTCATGATCTCATGGTTGTGAGCTGGAGCCCCACGTGCCAACAGTGTGCAGCCTGCTTAGGATTCTCTCTCTCATTCTCTCTCTGCTCCTCCCCCACTTGTGGGCGCACCCACAAGCTCTCTCTCGCAAAGAAGCAAACATGTAAAACATGATATATACAAAAACAGGCGAGAAGCTGCATTTATCCCACAGGCCCTGATCTAGAATGCAGACCCTGGAGCCTAGCATCTCCCTGACAAAGCCCTCGGATTAGAGTTTGCATTTCAGGTGGTTGAGTTTCAGGTGAGTGGCCAGTTTCATTTCTTACAGTATCCAGATCTCAGAGTTGGAGGGGGCCTTAGAAGTTCCCCCTGTAGCTTTTTGCATACCATGGACTAGAACCCACAGCAAGTGACTTATCCTCTTCCCTACAAACACTTTTTATCTAGTGAATATTCTAAGGAAATGGAATGTGCCAGGGTGGTTCAGCCACACCTAGAAAGTAGCCTTGCAGTAGTGGTAGCGGCAGCAGCAGCTGTCCCCACCGCCTTCTAAAGCAACAGGTGATGAAAAAGGGGTCCGAGTCCTCTCAGCTAGTATGTTTCTCAGTATAGTAGATTAACAGAGAGAAGAAGTCTTAGAACTGTAAATCCACATATATGCTTGCCAGGCTCAAGGACCTCAGGAAAGGAAGCCATGGCCTAGCGGTGAAGCTCAAGTATGGTGGCTGCTGTGTGACCACCAGGCCTTTAGCTTCTACGTGAATGAATGCAACTTGCGGGTTACCCAAGTACCCCTCCCTCCACTGCCTAGTAGCCTTCTGGCCATTGGCCTGTATTGCCCCGTTCTGTAGAGCTGGGAGTGAATAAGCTTTCTCTCTCCTGGATCATAAGCTCCTCAAAGGTAGGTTACAGCTATATACCATGCACCCTTAAAACACACAGATGGGTACTAATTGCTTACTGAAAACTTAGTAAGCTTACCAAACTTACTAATGCTCACCTTCGTCTCTTCCTATTCCAGTCTAACTTTCCATAATAATTAGCACAACACTTTGGACATCTGCTCAGCCTCCTACAATGAATGGGCTCTTACAATTTTTTTTTTTCCCTGTCTAAACTTCTTAGCATTATTTATTAGGATTCTTAGCAATCTCCCTTCCCTGCTTCAGCTCATGCACTCTCCCTTTTTTGTGTGATCATAAAGAAAACAGACTTCTCAAAGATTATAAGATCCTTGACGTCAAGGACTGTTTTCTACTGTTCTTGGGTGGTTTCAAGCATCATTATCAGTGGTTGGTAAGATTCTGATTATCACTGCACACTGCCCCACATCTTGAAGTAGACTCAAGGGGCCATACCCATCATTCACAGAGGGTTGGAACAGAACTATTCTACCCACTGGGATAAGAGCCTCCTCTATGGCTAATGAGAAAGCAAGACCAGCTTTCAGTTCTCCTGAGAGAAAATCCATGGCAGGAGAGAATAATTTTTCCCTTCTCCTACTATGTTCCATTAAGTGTGCATTCCTAAGGACCTGGTTACTACCCTCTTGATTCCCCAAATTCAGATGAATTTATAACTGCTTCCCTCTCAATCACTACTCTTAAAGACTTAGATGTAATTAACAGTGTTTGAGCACACACTATTGTCAGTTTCTGTTGTAGGAACTTCCCGGAGATCTCTCACACTCCTAGGGCAATCCTTGAGAGATACAGTTATTGCCCCCTTTTATGGTTTAGCTCAACAGACACCAAAAAGTTAAGTGAATCTCTTAAGCACAGCTAAGTAGAGGCCCAGAACTCAAACCCAGGTAAATTGCTTCTGCTGTCTTTCATATGGAAAAGAAGCCCCCTCAAGAGAGCTTCTATTACTAACTGAAATGCTTGGTCTCTATTACTAAAGCCAGGCAGCTTTTTGACTAGAAGCAGCGAATGTCTTGTTAAGGCCCAGGTCACCGGCTGTCATCGCTCTCCTGTAGTCCTGTAATGTCCATGTTCATCTGTCCTTGTTAGCTCCTTAGTAGTAAGAAAATTTCCTTTAACTCTGGCCTGTTTGGGTTTTGCTTCTTTAAGGCAAGATTTTTCGTTCTCGACACTACTGACATTTTGGACGGAAAATTCTTCGTTGGGGGTGGGGGGAGTTTGGGGGGGAGGCAGTCCCATGTCCTGCAGGATGTTGAGCAAGCTGCATCCCTGGTGTCTATCCATTGCATGTTTAGCAGCAACATTACCCAGTTATGGCAACCAAAAGTGTCTCCAGCCATTACAAAACATCCCTTGAGGGGGAGGCAAAAGGCCCTGGATTGAGAACCACTGGTTTAAGGGAGCGACTAGAAGATATTACTTGCCTGTGGATCTCCATGATTTCTTCAGCAATCATTCGACCTATTTTGCCTGCCCCAGCCCTGGTTCCCCCTGGAATCCCTGGAACAGTGGGGTGGGTCCTCTTTGGGCCACCTACAACAAAGGAATCTGAGAGTGGGAAAGGGGAACCGAGGAAGAAATGCTATTATCAGTTAAAACCAGTTCATCTCGTGATCCACTTGAAGTTCAACCTTAGGGTTATGCCCTAGAGGACAGCAGGGCCATAGCTTGTCAGGAAAAGGCATTCCAGCAGAAAGCTCAAGTTTGCTTCCAGGATCAGAAGCCAAGGCAAAGCATTTAATTCCCCTCAGGCACTCAACATCTGTTTCCTGAACACCACTGTACTGCCGGCCAGCCTCACAAGTCAGCATCTCTGCCCTCAAGGAGCTCACTGTCTAACAGGGAGACAGACAAGAACAATGGCTGAAACAAGGTGTGGTAAGTTTGGCAGGGAAGCGCAAGGCACCCCCACTCATCCAGGGCCAAGTGCAGCTTCCTGGAAAAGTTGAACTCTGAGCTGAGTCTTGAGAGAGGAGTATAAATTAGCTTGGCAGAGAGGTAAGGAGGGGAAGGCATTCCACGCACAGCAACTGATCTATGCAAGACCACTGAAGCAGGACAAAACTGGGGAGATGACTTCAAGAAACTCATCATGAAGATGATAAAGGAGTGATAGATGAGACTGAAGACAGGTACCAATCAGATCAGGAAAGGCCTGGGATGCCATGTAGCATTTGGACAGTATCCACGGACGATAAGGAGTGCCAAAGGACTTGACACAGAAAGGGCGCTCAGATTGGGTTATTGGAAAGTCCACTGCATGGAGAATGATCTATAGTGGAAGAAGGGGATTGGTGGCGGGCGGGTAGTGAGACTAGGGTTAGAAAGTTATCTGCAATAATCCAGATGACAGATGGGAGGGCAATGGAAGTCTAAGTCCCTAAGTAGAAGGGACAGGATTTCGTGTTCAGATACAATGGGCGAGAAGGAGTTGTCAAGGTTTCTGGCTTAACCAACCAGATGAGGGAGTGCAGAGAATCGGTTTGGAGATGCCGAATTTCAGGTGCCTTTGAGACTCCTGGTGGCTCTGTCCAGGAGGCAGTTGGAGAGACAGACCTAGAGCTCCGGAGACAGACCGGATGTAGGAGTCACTGATGGAGAGGTAGGGGATGAAGACAGCCAAGCAAGCAGAGGTGGTCCCGTGAAAGGATAAGTCAAGCGCAGAACCCAGGGGCTGGAGCCAAGCCAGGGAAGGAGCCCCACTGGGTGTGGCACATACCCCAGTGCTGACACCACCCTCCTCCCACCCCAGGAGCCAGTCACAGTCAACAAAAAGCACTTCACGCAACACAGAGGAAAAGCGCAAGAGGAGAAAGGACTTTGCTGTTTCAAGGGCTTCCAGAGTGCAGGCAGCCTCAAGAAAGGCAAAATAAGCTCCGGATTTTCCAGGCTCAGCAGAGAAGATGAGATGACCACGTCATTAGCGCTCATCCCCTTGAGGCCTCCCTCGTTCCATAAAATATGGTAGCTGGGGACACCAAATACTTGGGGGGATGGTATGCTGGCCACAAGCAGCTACTCATGGGCAAGCCCAGATGCCCCTGCGGGACATAGTTACCTTCTCCAGAGGGCAGCATGCTGTCCATGCTGTGGGGGGACGCTGTGAGCTGTGGGAAGGTTGGGTCCCCGCCTTCCAGGACGTTGGCTCTGTGAACATCCCAGCAATAAGGAAACATGAGTCAGGCCTGCTCACGACCGTGCAGCTCGCACCTCGGCCAAGGTGTCCAGGGTCCACTGTGGACCTGGACGGGCCAGAAAACGAAGGGTCTGAGTGGCTCAGCAGGTCTCCTGTCTCAGCAGTGGCTCAGCTGTCTGAGAACACAAGGGACATCATCCCGGCCTTTGGCCTCACTGCCTGCCTGGGCCTTCCTAGTTTGTGTGGGACACGGTCCAGCAGAGATGGTGACTGTGGCAGCCCGCCGCCATAGCTACAAGGCCTCCTCTCCTGCCAGTCTGCAAGGCACCCCGCCCCAGCCCCTCACTCAGCTCTAGCCACAGGGGGGGCTTTGGACACCACGGGGAAAGAGAGGTGTGGTGCAGTCCTTGCCAAGGAAGAGGTCCTTCCCTTCTCACCTAGCAGGCCTTTGAGGCAACGCTCCAGCTGCCAGTGCTCAGGCTACTGGCCTGGTGGGCAGGGATACCCGCCCATCCTCAGCCAAGGCTACTGTGAGCTGGCACCTGTTTGTCACCCCTTCTCCGCATGGCAGTACCCGTGGATGTCCTGTGTGCAGGGCCTTCAGAATTCAAAAGCTAACTGCTTTATTGGGAAGGAAATGTTGCTGTTTCTTGGAGCAATTCCACAAGCCAGGGGCCTGCATGCTATGCGTACTGAAGCATGTCGTTAACAGAGAAATTTTGGCTTCTGCCCATCCTGAGGCTTCACGGGATATGAACAAGGTAGCAGTAAAGGATGTGATGCCGGCTGTCGCCTGTACCCCCCTTGCCCAGGTAAGGAGCCCAACGCATTGATCTCTGAAGCAAGGGAGCCTCTGATAGAGGAAAAACACTTACAAAACAACAGTGTTGGTTGAGACGATGTATTCTACTTCCTTGGTCCAAGGGTTCATGAAACTGAACCATCGACTCCGCAGCGTGATGAAAGAACCATCTTTGATTTTAAACTTATAGCAATTAGTCGTAATCTTTTCTCTTGTCTGTAAAACTGAAAATGAAAAAATTAAGAAACCATGAATGTTGTTTCCTCAGACCCATGTATTAAAGTAACCAAATCCTAAGCGCACTCAGGCTCCATGGCATCACTCTTTAATAAGCCAAGGGAGCTGGCACTCGGAGAACAGGCTGTTTCTGAGGGTTTGATTCAGAGCCTCTCGACGGCATTTATGAATTTCTTGCTAGTTTTCAGTGTACAAAATGGAGGCTCTGGGGAATAACTGACTGCATTATAGACCTCTGACCGGAATCGGCTACGAAGTGAACCACTAATGAGAAAAAGCCCTGTCCAAAGGGCCCGTGTTCTTTCCCCATCATCAAGCCAGAGGGCAGTACAGCATTTTTAGGACAGCAGAATCCAGGGAGGTCACTCACCTATTCACATTTTACTCTTTTATGTAACTAACAAGCATCTTTCGTGTGCCAGGCACCGGAGATAGAAGAGGAGACGGGATGGGACCCCCACCCTCAGGACAGGAATGAGACGCAGCTATGCAGAAGAAGAGGTCAGAGCCTCGAGGGAGGAAGAATCCAGCAGTGCCTGAGGAGTGGCAGGGAATGAGGAGATGTCTGTCTGCAGGCAGGGGTGAGGCGTGAAGCTGAGGAGGTGGGGCAGGGCCAGGAGGGGGAGGGTCTTGAGTGCCTGTCAAGGGTATTTGGCCTTGAGTCTAAAGGCAGGAGGTTTAAGCAAGGATGTGACGGTATGGAGCTCAATCGACTGGGGCATAAATGGGCTAACTATGAAAGATGGAAGGTGACTGGGGGCAGAAGGGAACACAGAGGCCTGCTGGATGTCTATCACAGTGGTCAGCTGGGCACAAGGGCTGAGCTCGGGCTGTGGCAGTGGAGGTGCAAAATGGGGCCTCTTTGGAAATGCATGTCTGAGGTGAATGGACAGGATCTGGTGGACAGTGAAGGAACGGGTCAATACTGGTTCCTCTCTCAGGAGGCTAACATGGGCAGTGCCCTAAGTCAAGAGGAAAATACAGGAGGCATTGCAGGATTTTATGGAAAAGAGAATCAGATCTGTTGGAGCCATACTAAATCTTTACAGGGTCCGTGTAAATTCTCTGGGCAAGAGATGCTTTCTAGAAATTGAACTGTCCTATGTACACAAAAGTGCTAGGCTGTCAGTGGGTTCTCTGTAAGGAGACAAACAGGGCCTGGGAACATCGGCTTCTCCTCTTCGGAGATGTTCTGGCCTGGAGATTCCTAGGCTGGCTGACATCACTGGGGGCAGATTTCTCTGGAACACTTATGTGGACTAGTGTCGAAGAAGAGGGACGCCTTAAACTTAAGGCCTTTTGTACAGCTTACCTTGCCTATGACATTCTGCGAGATGTCCTATGTCATCTTGGTGAAAATATTCATAACATGATGTGCCTAGAAGTTCTTGCGGTAAATATGCCAAAATAGCTGTTGCCCTAGAATTTTTTTTTAGAGAAAAAGTTAATTCAGACAATTAGCCTCTCTGCAGTGGATGAACCCCACTACCACCAGTGAGAACAAGGGTCAAAGCTGGCTGGATTTTCAGAAGGCTTACTACATGGGTGTATTTTTGTTGGTGCACCCGAATCTAACCAACGCTATACAAACAGAGGGAAAGAAAGTAGCCTTTCAAAGGGGTCATCATCCCAAGAAAGGAGGCTTAGAAATGATAACTAGTCAGATAAAAATGTGGTAGGCAATCTAAACCCCAGTGCAAATTTCCATTTTACTACCCCCCTCTTTTTTTTTTTTTTTTTAAATCAGGATGACCAAACATTGGAAGTTATGGCGGCAGGGGCCATAAGGACCTTGAAAAGTGGTGGTGTCCTTTTCCAACACACAGTGACTATTTCTGATAGCCAGAAAAATGATCTGCCTGTGAATATTCTCAAGGAGGCAGCAGAGAGCAGTGGAAAACACGTCTGGGTTCTTAGCTCAGGTCCATTACCACTAAGCTGTGAATTGGAGGTAGCCAGTCTTCAGGCTGGGCTCCAGTTCCTCAGCCGTAAAAAATAAGATTGGACCAGATCAGTGCGGCCAACAGAGCTTTCTGCGATGGAAATGTTCTAGATCTGTGCCATTAGCCTCATGTAGCTATTGAATACCTGAAATATGGCTACTGAGCCTGAGGAATTTTTCTTTACTCTTTTTTTTTTTTTTTGTAACTTAAATGCAAGTTCGTTAACATACAGGGTAATATTAGTTTCTGGAGTAGAATTCAGTGATTTATCACTTACCTATAACCCCTAGCACCCATCCCAAAAGTGCCCTCCCTAATGCCCATCACCCATTTAGCCCATCCCCCCACCCAACACCCCTTCGGCACCCCTCAGTTTGTTCTCTGTATTTAAGAGTCTCTTATGGTTTGCCTCCCTCTCTGCTTTTATCTTCTTTTTTTCCTTCCCTTCCCCTATGCTCATCTGTCTTGTTTCTTAAATTTCACATGAGTGAAATCATAGGTATCTGTCTTTCCCTGACCTATTTCGTTTAGCATAACACACTCTAGTGCCATCAAGCCTGAGGAATTTTTAACTTCATTTTGATGAAATTAAACCTTGAACAGCCATATGAGATCACCACAGCCAAGGACTACTCCATCAGACAGCTCAGGACTAGATCATCTTCTCCAAGCCCTACATTCCAGAATTCCAGTCACTGTAGTGGCCCAGGAACAGTCCATACATTCAGATAGCATATATCATGGCTACTATTTCTCTTCTGGCCATGGACAAACCACTCTACTTCACCATCTCTGCATACCAAGGACATTAAAGGGAAACATCTCTGTATTTATGATGATATTCCGAGAGGTCTCAGTTTTTAGCAGAGATCCCCATCACTTCCTTCTCTCTTAGAAAGCCAGCTGATGGCCCAGTCTTCTCTGCTTCACTCAGAGCTGAAAATCTTGTACCATTCTTGTTCAAGGGTAATACACAGACTCTTACCTCTGGTCTACAAAAACAAACTTCCCGTCTATCGCGTGCCGAGACACATATTCCATAGACTTCACCCTGATTTCCCCGTTCACCGGCTGTGGAACCACGTGAGAATGTAGTCGTCCGATTGCGACAAGGCAGCTGAGATTACAGCCCTCGTTGTCTGGTTCACTGTCTTCATCCAGCCCCATCTTTGTGGGCGGCCAGCTCTTCAGATACCCTGTGCTGTGGATGGTGCAGAAGCTCTTTCGATCTGCTAGAAAGCAAAATCCGTGGTCAGTGTCAGCACAGCGCTGTGTGCGCGGACACGGGCAGCCTTGGGCGGGCTGGGATGCCAGAAGGGAGTCAGAAAAATAAACAGAGCTTTACTCTCCGGAAGTGAGACTCTAGTGAGAGAGGATGACACAGAAATAGACAACTATCATCTGGTGTCATATATGCCGAGCAGGGCCGGTTATGCCAAGGCCGTCCCATATACTAAGGAAGAGGTATCTAAGTCTACCTGGAGAGAGGAGGCTGCCCAGGAAAACAACATAGGAGGTGGATGGATCAAGAAGGATGAGCACTGGCCAAGGGACTAGAATGTGCGGAGGCTGAGAATGTTCAAGGCACAGAGGTGCGCCCTGTACAAGAGACAACAGAGAGCTCTGGGTGGTTCAAAGGGAAAGGGCAAAGCTGAAGCCTGTCTCCAGCTGAAGACACAACACAGACTGAGGGGCAAATTGGGGCAGATTACTAGGGTCTTAGACTATTTGCTAACAAATGTGTTTATGAGATGGGCAGTGGAGAGCTTCTAAAAGTATGCAAGTGGGGAAACAGCAAAAGCAAATCGTGCTTTGGACACCCGAGAAGCAGAACGATAGGTAAACTGGAAGAGACTAAGAACCAGGAGGAAGACAAGCATGCACCAACCAAGAGGTGATGACCACTGGACTCTGGTTCCACAGTGAGGATGAGGCAGGGAAGGATGTGGGAGAAGTTTCTGAGAACTGCTGAGATTTGGTATGAATATCAAAACACTTGGTATGAAAGAGAATGAAGAGAACGCCAACAGTTTTGGATTGAATTAGCTGCTGGTGCTATTCGCGGAGACAGGGAAGAGAGAATACACAGTATGCTTTAGAGAAGAGGGAGAAAGGTTTCACTTTGGGACACACGGAAGACGGGACACCTGTGAATTTCATCAACAAATCCTTATGGAGTGTTTCCCAAGCATCAGGTCTGTAATAGTTACTGGGAAACTGGGAAACCAATCAGACGTGCCATCATGGAGTTTCTAGTCCAGTGGGGGAGACAGATTTCAAATAAACAACTATACCAATAAGGGCACAAGTGCAACTGCAAGAACATGCTAGAAAGAAAATCTGTAGGGTGTGACAGGAAGACGTAAGGCGGCCTGAGGGAATGAGTGGCAGACACTGATGCACATCCCTAAAGGACCAGCTGAGCTATTGGGCTGAAAGAAAGCTGGGGGGGGGGGGGGGTGGCATTCCAATCAGAGGGGTCAGTGCGGAGAGACCCTGGATAGAAAAGGGGGGTTGGCATCGAAAGGGAGTCGGCAGAGCTGAACACAGGAGTGCTGGTAGGAGTGGAAGGTGTATGGTTGTGTTCAGGACTCTCAAATTTTCTTCAAGAGCAGCAGGCAACCCTGCACAGTTTGGAGCAGGAAACTGATGGAAAGACTCGCTTTACAAAGATCATTTTGGGGGCGCCTGAGTGGCTCAGTCGGTTGAGCATCTGACTCTGGCTCAGGTCATGATCTCACGATTCGGGAGTTCAAGCCCTGCTCCAGACTCTGTGCTGACAGCTCAGGGCCTAGAGCCTGCTTTGGATCCTCTGTCTCCCTGCCCCTTCCTTGCTCACGCTCTCTCAAAAATAAAAACTTAAAATAAAAAAAAAAAAAAGGTCATTTGGGGTACTGTGTGGAGAGATGGAAAGTGTAAGGAGCCTACTTCGCTGGACGTGGGGAGAGCAGAGAGTGGCCCGGGTCTGAGTGGCACGGTAAACAGGGAGGTAGATAAACATACTTCAGAGAACTTCTGCAGAAGGAATTCATTGTGGCAGGATTTTGTAACTGACCGGATGAAGGGAGGGAGTAAACCCAGCTGAGGGTGCCTCCCCAGCTTCCACTACGTGATGGTGAGGCCATTTACGTCAGGGGAAGCTCACACGGTCACTTTTACACAGATCAGGTTTGACATGCCCTTGAGCTATCGGAGCAGGTAGATTTCAGAAGTTAATTTGTGGGTCTGGAGCTCAAACTAAAAACCTGGGCTAGAAATACAAACTTGGAGGTCACTGGCATCTAAGTGGCGCTGTGGGCTAAAGCATTAGAGGACATTACCTATGGATCAAGTGCAGATACAAGGGTGGCTCAGGACAGAAGAGGAGCCAGTGCAGGACCTAGGAGGAGGGCCTAGAATGGCAGAGGATGGGGGAGACGGGAAGAAAGGGTTCGTGGAATCCTAGGGAAGACGACACTTCAAGATGGAAGAAGAATGAAGCATCCATTGTGTTTCGCAACATGAAGGTCGCTGGCGAATTTAGCCAGAGTGTTATGGTGGATTGGGAGGATGCTCATAAAGCGGCTGGGATTGTGGCTCAGAGAGTTTTTTCTCAACCACATTAGAACAAACAGAGTTTAAACCAAGGAAGCTCTCCCACGAACCTCTGTCATCGTGACACCCACCAGGGCTTTCCAATCTCCTCTGCTCCCCAACGGCCCTACACCCACAGTGGGGGGGGCGGGGGGGGGGGATTGTGGCACGCTGGCCGCCGTCCTGGGATCTGCAAGGCACTGAACCAACGCCCCGCTGAGCACTCTAGAGCAGAAAGCCAGCCTGAGCTGTATTGGGATTTTAAAGCGGTGGAATTGGTTACCTTTTTTCTTTGAGCAGGTAGAGGGGAAATCCTTGTCTTCAACCTTTACCGAAGGCCTGTTACACTTCATCCTACAGAAGAAAGAACGTCGTGCTCCAGAACATAATCGAGACGGCCCAGGGGTTATATCTGTCTTAACTGGAAGTCCAGCTGCAAATCAATACACAAAATGTGATAAACCGAGAGTAGTATTGTCTGTCAGGAGGGGGAGTGTGACCTGGAAGAAAGCCTCTTCTTTCCTGCCTGTTTTAGGTGACGGGAGAGTAACATTCCTCAGGACAGTTCAGGCCTTACGAGACGCGTGGGTAAGTGCGGGTCAACTGAAGTGTTTCCAGATCCCCCAGAATGCAGCCACTGGACAAGTGGAGTTGCGCTGGGGACGAAAAGAAATCTAGCATGGGGCTCCCGTCTGGCAGGAGCTTCCAACTGAGAAGGGAAATGCAAGTTCCCCACGGAAAGAGGAATCATGCCAGGTGATGTAGGATTAGTGCCAAATCAATGGCAGAGACGGTATGTGTTTTCCAGAGAGGGAGCTTGGGCTGGCACTGGAAGGATGGGGAAGATGTGGACACTGGAGTGGGAAAGAGGACGCAGAAGGGCCTCAAATTCTCAAGCCTGGCTATATGCCAGAGGCCCCTGGGGGGTTAATCAACATAGGTTCCGGGACCCCGGTCTAGATCTGGCTACTGAACACGCGCAATGTGGCTATTCTTTAAGTGTGAATATACACAGGCGTTCAAAGACTATACAAAATAAAGCCTCATTTTGAGTTACTGGGTTAAATTTTAAATCACACGTGTGGCTTATACGTGTGGTTTGCTCATGTCTCCACTGGCCTATGCTGTTGTGCACCAACTGAACTGGTCTCTGGAAGGGGGAACAGGACTACGATCCTGCCATGACCGCCGGCTACTTGTCCCCAGAACGCATCTGGGGAAAACGAGCAACCGCTAGAAGAGGGGCCGCCAGGGCTCCCCCTGGGTCTGCCCCCTCCCCCCGCACCTCCCACAGGGCCGCCCTGCCCTGCGATCTCCACCCGAACGCACACAGCCTGGCCCGCCCCCGCCCCTGCTCGTTTCGCTCCACAGCGGGAGCTACACCTCTGTATCCATCCAGAAACGTTTGCCCTGCTCTGTTCCTCTCTTCACCTGGCACACAGTAATTCATCCTTTCAAACCCACCTCAGTCGTCACCTACTCGGGGCTGCCTGTCCTCACGCCCACACGGGAATGAATCATCTGTTCTCCAGGCCTGCTACTCCTTCCACGGCGGTACCTGTGCTGCAGGCTGCCGTCTACCTTCTCCTCTCCCTGACTCTATGGTAGGAGCCTTAAAGGCAAGGATCAAACATCATCATCTTTTTCTCCTCACGTCACTAAAAAAATTTGCCAGGCCAGACAGGTAGCAGGGGCTGCGCCGAACTCTTAGGAAGACGACCGCCTTAGTGTCAAGGATGGTTTAAAGATTCCTCTGGAGGTGTCACCCTCCGGGAACGGAAGTGGAGAGTGTGGAAGCAGGAAAGTAGTCGGGCCTGACTGTGCCGACCCACGACATCGCAACACTGACACTGGGCCTGCTACCTGCCAGGAACTGCCCCACAGGCTTTACGCACGTTCGTGTATTTAATCCTCACAACATCCCGACGAAACAGGTACTATTTTGTAGATCAGGACGCTGAGGCACAGAGAGGTGAAGTAACTTGCTCATGGTCACACAGCTTGGGAAATGGTGGAGCCAGGAAGTGAGCCTAGCACTGTGATTCCAGACTCCATCCTCTTAACTGCTAGAGTCTGCGGCCTCCCACGAGACTGAGACTGACGGGAGGAGAGCTACCGGGCAGGCCTCACACCGGAGGCCCAGGAGGGCTGCGGGAGGGGGAAGCTAGGGTTGGATCGGAGCGGTGGTTCCACTGCTGCAAGAAGGAAGCCGGGGCGGGGCAGGCAACTGATGAGGAACAACCACTTTGGTCAAAGAATCTTCGATTTAAATGTCAAATTTTATCTTAAGAGGCTGCAGATGCGTAACTCAGGTAAACAGAGGCGATGTTTCCAAGGGGAACAAATCGCACTGGTGTGAGCCCTTTAAACTCAGAAGCATGCAGTTGCGAACTTCTAGATTCTTGGGGGGGAAAACGACTGAAAATCAGAAAGAATCAAAGTAGCTGTTGTTCCTCTCGGTGAATTTGGACGCTGAGTTGTTTCTCTTTTATGTACGTGCAACAAGACCAAAACAAACACGAAGGAATGTAGATAAGTGCATTTAGCCAGAGACCCAGATAAAGGGCAGAGGAGGGGGGCCAGAGGCCGAGACCATGGGGCACATGCTGCGGTCTGAGTGGCCCCAGGAAGCAGCCTCAGCCTCTCCTGTACTCACTTTTTGCATCTATGAGCCGCTCCCGGGGCGCCGTGTCCGAGGAGGAGAGCTGCTCCTTCACTTTGGCGATATCTTTAGGGTGCAGGTAGTCAAACAAACTCTGGCCAATCAGATCGTTCTGCGGGGAGGAAGCATTAAACCGGCAAGTCAACAGCACGTGGTGTAGAACTTCCCCAACCAGTGCCGTGCCTTTATTTTGTATTTCTAAGCGTGAGAGTTTCAAGCATTGCAAATGTGAGCACGTACACGTGTCCAATCGCTTTGCCTAGATATAGACACAGGGAATGAGGCACCGGGAGTTTGGTTGTGATAACGCAGGAGCAGAGAAGGGCTTACTTATATTTGTAATTATATAAATAGCTCATGCTCCTCCAAGGCAGGAATCTTTCAGCGGAACGCGTTCCCCGTGATTTATTTCTGATGCCCACGAATGCCCGTGCAGGAACACAGGGCGTGGGTGCTAATTCTAAGCCTTTCCGTTCTGAAACAAGCTGTGTCAGACTATGTGCCGCGACAGCCTCATTCTTTGCGGAGAGGATAAAAACTTCCTTCGTCACTATTCTCTGAGACCAAAAAGAGCAAGACACTCTGGGGGACCTGAAACATTAATTTCTAATTTATGTGTTATTTTGATTCTTCAGTTACCAGCTTTCCACGCAAACACCAGCATGTGAATGAGTGAGTGGGTGAACAGACGAATGGGTGGGGGAATAAGAACTCCAGGGACAGAAGAGGTGAAAAGCGCTGCTCTAGAAACTTTCATAAATGTTTATCTTATCTGATCCGAAGAACAAATCATAAAAGGTAGGGGTTATTACAATCATTTTCTCTTAGGGGAAGCCAGGGTTAAGCAGAACTAAAAAAGGGACACCTCATCACACACACAGTGTGGGTGGATTCCCATTTTTTTTATCCTCTGCTATTAGATTATCTGCCTTTCCTTGCTGGGCAGCCCCTCCCCCACTCCCTGCCCCCTTTAGTTGCGGGATATTCATTTCATCGCAATAAAGCATAAAGCTGCTGGGGAGATCAGCGTCAAACCCGTCAGTGAGGGAAGCACGGAAGTCCTAAAAGCTTTTTCTACATTTAAATTCATTCCTCTTTGAAGAAATTAAGAACTTTCTGGAAGAAGCCTTGGGCATGGGGGTTACAATACAAGCATTTTACATGACTTGTATATTCTAATTATTCTGGAAAGGGAAGGTGACCTCTCTGGCGGCTGTGAGGCTGCCCGCCACCTATAGACCCCGGAGCAGTACCTGGCTGTAGTTGAGGATCTTGAAGACAGACTCTGAGACAAAGAGTATCTTCCCTCGGTCACATCCTACGACAAACAAAAATCCATCTGCTGCCTAATCAGGAGAAATGGATAATCAATTTATCACACTTTAGGAAACACGATCTGTAATCACTCTGATCGCAAATAAGGATTTCTTTGGTACGTATCCAAAGCACGGAACTGCGCTCATCAACCGTAAAATTCTCTCCACGGCAGACATATCTCATCTAATGACTACAAGGGGACAGTCCAGCTGAAGTCATTTCTTCAACGAATTCACTTTAAGAATTCTCCTTGGAGAATATGAAGGTTCGGCAAAGTCCTATTTTATTGCTTTAATTGTAACGGTCTATGCAGAATCACAGACTCTAGGATTGGAAGGAAACTTTAAGATCAAAATCCCCTCTCCAACATCCTGACCACCATCTGTCCTCAACTTGGACACTTCCACTTACAGAGCGCTGTCTCAACATTTGGGGCGGTGTGTGGTTTGTTTGTGGTTTTTATGCTGCGGGTCTGGGGAGGCGCTGGGTAACTAGCATTGTTTTTACCCCCACCCCCAAAGGATTCCAACGTACACAGGGTTGAGAACTGCTGCTCTCAAATATCATTCCTCCATCCAGGGCCGGGCTGCTTATATCCCGAGAGAGACAAAAAAGCAAAGCCAAAACTTCTCCCCTACATTCTTTTTACCTCTTCTTTACTTTAAATACAGGTAAAAATCTGAAGTCCCAGTGAAGGCAGGTATGGAGACAAGATGCTGTTTATTGGACTGAAGTGGATAAATACCAAAGTGTCCGAGAGCTCAGGCTCCATGGTGTACACGTGTGTGAATCCTACCCACGAGTCTGCAGCTGGACAACTACCCAGCTCCCACAGGGCTCCCCCCCACCCCCCGGGCTGGGGAGGTCACATACCCGCTCCTGTGCCCGCCCCTACAGTTCTGATTCAACATCTTGCTTCGTTCACTAGTCCTTGGTCTGTTCTTTGGCCAACCCTAGAGAAAGTCCCTGTTCCACAGAAGGGCCTTTGGGGATGTAACTGAGTTCAAAGAACTCAGAAATGAATTCATGTGCCAGAGGCCCAATAATGGCGCATGCACCTGAGCGGAGACGCAAGCAGGAGGGGCTGAATCGCTGCGGCTGAGAATGAGGGAGGCCGCTCAGCCGGACGGGAGCTGCGGGTGGGCTTTTCCCGAGCTGGCCCTCGGTGCTGGCAGGGGACAACATCGGGGCAAGGGACGACAGTGGAGAGGAAGAGCCTGTCCCAGCCCCATCTGCTGGAAGCCCCATTCTGTCAGAAAATAAGGTATTAATAACTTTGCCTTCCCTGGCAGCCCATCTCACACCTAGCAAGAGGAGTGCTTTGGGGCTTTTTGTTGATGAAGTGAGGTGCCACAAAAGGGGCCTGTGACATCCTGGAGGGAATGCTGGGCCTGAAGCCCTGACCTGAGCAAAGTGGGTTCCAGCACCTCCAGGGAGAGAGTGGGCTGCGGAGGCCAGCGTAGGGGAGGCTCAAAACGTTCAGGCTTTCACTTCGCCACCAGGGGAAGGAGCCAGGGCCCAGGGAACAGCAGACGAGCAGAGACTAGGAGGAGGCCACCACCAGGGCCGGGCCACAGGAGGACGAGGGCCGGCTCACTCTCGGGGGAGGACAGGGTCAGTTATAGGTGACACAGAAGTCCTGGGGGGTCTGCCTCGTTTTCAAAACATGGGGGGGGGGAAGGGTGGAAGATCGGACGTTACAAACTAATCCGGCTGACCACTCCCTGACGCTCTCTTCGCTGAAGACATCCTGAAAGTTCTTAATAAAGAAAGCAGTCGGCCGGATGTGCACTGGTAAGCAAGAGCAGAAGTCCACCTTCTGCCGCCAAATGTTTCAAACCCCATCTGAGCGGACCCTGCCTTCTGCTGAAGCAAATTCCTGGGACCTGGGCAGGAATTCCTGGAAGGGGCAGGCGTTCTGTGGTACGTCATAGCCATGGACACGTGCCAGGGAGGGGAGCAAGGTTCCAGCGGGGAAGACAGATCAACGCTGATGCCTTTGGGCACAGAGGCACAGGAAAGGCAAGGCCAACACGGAGCATTTAGCTTAAGCAGCACTGAAATCCTTGTCTCACACCCTGATGACACGGGCATCGGATACGAAATTTAGAGAAGTTATTAAGCATTCATCATTACAAAAGGAGCCAATTCATATATATTATATACATAAATACGGAAAAATATATAGATGTGTTATATAGAATATGAACTTCACGTGTTTTATATATAGGTGTTCAAAACAAAACACATTTGTACATGTACCTGTACATGTAATTTTTTTTCCTTAAAAACAGCAAATTAGGAGTATGGCAATCAGGGCCAGCCACGTTAATTCGTGGGGCCCAGTACAGACTGGAAACGCAAGGGCGCTTGTTCAAAAACGAGGGCCTTCCAGATGCCAACAGCAGAGCGCTAAGCCAAGCCCCAGGCCACATGCGGCCGCGTAGGTTATGCACCCGTGAAGCCAGCCCCGGTGGTCTCTCCAGAGATGCTGCAGACATGGTTTACATCTTCATTCAGCAAGGCTCCCCTGAGAACAAGGACATCTTCATGAAGAAGGATGGACAGAGGCGGGCAGATCTGTGTCTGAGTAACCGTGCCCTGAGGGTGGTGGCCAAAGGGCCACTCCGAACTTGTGGGGACGCCCTGGCCCCCGTCTAAGGTGTTTACTGTTGACTTGGATTTACCTGGAATGGTGCCATGCACATAAAGCAAAGCTTCAACAGGATCTGTTGTGTTAGTGCATGAAAGACACAGAAGGCAGGCCTAGCAGATCTATTAAGTCACAAGAGGCTCCAAAGGATCACGGACAATAAACTGCAATGTAGGACCATCCGATAAATAGATTTTGACAGAAATAAAAGAGAAGTTCAAAAGAACTCAGTGCACCTATACGGGATGGAGAACACCTGGCCGAACAAGAATCTACACACGAGACGGGGAGGGACAGTAGTACAGCTTCCCAGAGCGTGGCACTCATATGATGGCTCTTTGGCAAAGAACGCACCAGAACCATTCCACCCCAGGCCAACCAGGCCACAGCTGAAGTTCTGTGCCACCTCTATATGAAAATCTAGCCAACGGATGTGGCTCTGCAAAGTGTGTGTGGCAAATGCTGACGGCGGGCCAATTCCTAACCCCCTTCTCTCTTGCTGGCCTCTGCCACGGAGACTGGACAAATCTAAATCCTTGGCCTGAAGCTAGGGGTGATCAGGTAACATCTCCTGGAGAAGCTGACATCTACTATGAAGCTTTCAGGAAGGCGTATCCTTTCTCGATAGGAGGGACAGCTGGCCTGGACCCTCCCATGCCCCTGGTTTCTGGCTAGCAGCCGTGCTGAGGAAACAAGCTGTACGCTGGGTCAGCAGGGCTGTCCGAGAAGACAGAAAGAGCCTGATCCGTCTGCCCTCGTTGAGCCACTGCGCAAACTCCTTGTGGCCCCACCGCGGGACCAGCTACGTTTGAGAAACGCAACCCTGTTTGTTCATTAGGTCATCTGTTCCTTGCAGCGGAAAGCTTTCCGATTCAGACAACCTATCAGGAGGGGACGGATAGAGAACGCTGGAGTGAACACACAGACCAGATGCACAGAGGACCGGAAGGCAAAGTAGAGCCGGAAATGATGGTGACGACGGAGTAGCCTGTATCCTAAGGCTTGGCAAACGCCTGCTCAAAGAAACGGGCCCAGATGCCGTCAGGCCTTAGCAAGCAAGGCCCACCCTGGCTGTGGGGGGTTGGAGGCTGCTATCGCTCCCAGTGAGATTTTTCTAGTTTCCTTTTTACAGTTTGCAAGAGGACGTGTTTCTGAATCCATTTGTTTCTCTTTAGTTTCCAAGTGGATCTCACTCTCGCCAGAGGCAGACCTAATGCTGCACAGCGCCACCTCAATGGCCTCTCTGCAGAGACGAGCAAGATGAAGCAAGTGCTTCAGTCAAGAGGGGAAAGCCTCACCTCCCCCATTTCTTCTTCTCCTCGGGCAGAGGAGTCTCTGGAAGCCCTGTTGCTTTGATGGGATGCTGGTGTAAAGATGTACGCGGAGGCTTTGTGCGAGCGGTTAAGTGAGGAGAAGGGAAATTCTCCATTGTTATCAGTCTCCGCCCCTTTCTAAAACCTTCACTCAGGAATGGGATGCTTAACCACCCATTTTTAACAAAACCCTGCCTCCTCTGAGGCACAGGTAGCCCGGGCCTTCAAGCTTTGTCTAAGCAACGGTGGAAGGGGAGGAGAAAGACCCCAGGGAAGGAATGTGAAGACCGTCCAGACAGACAGACGGAGGCGGAGACGAAGTGGGCCTCAAAAGGTGTTCAGACATCAAATTCCCACACGTGGGCACCTCACTCAGAAATGTGTCAAAGCGTGGACAAAACCATCACCTGATTGCAACATACCCTGAGAATGAGGTGTTTCAATTCATCATCTGACAGAAAAGTTGGTTTGTAGTTCGCTTCTGTGTATGGATTGGTGGCACCTGAGGGAGGGAAAAAAAAAAAAAGAAAGAAAGAGTTGGTACCCTTTCTACTCAGGTAATGTCTCGTTCCACGTCACTGCCTCCAACCTTCCGGATGTGGCCAAGTCCCTACCACCCGGGACTGCAATCTTATCTTCTTTCTCCTCAACAGACACAGGGGGCTAGAGGGGGCTTCAGACAGAACCCACCGTTGCCCACGGGGGACCTGACGAGTTTGCTCTGGTCACTGTACGGGAGCCAAGAGGTAACAGACCGAAGTAAAAATCTGTTTCCACGAGAGAAGGCAGCTCTGGAAACCAACCCACAGAGGCTCCCGGAAGGGTCCCCTCCTCCCAGGATCTACATTAAATGGGTTGTCTAGCAGTCCCTCAAATCCACGCTCCCAGCCTGCCTGGGAAATCATCCAGTCTGCCAGGCCCTGAGTAAGTGAATACATTGTAGAAGGCATCTAGTGGGAGTTCTTCATCAGGGTGAGGCAACAGAGCTTGGCACTCCTTCCGTGAGCCACGCTGGCTCCTCTAGCACGGAAAGGGGACATTTAAAAGGCCGTCAGTCTGGCATCTTACAGAACAAGGCCAGCAGCGAAGGACCTGGAATCTGCAGAATGGTTAGAACAGCGAAGCAATAAAATGGAAAAGATCCGTAACCATTCCAAGTACCGTAGTGAAGGAGGGAGACAGGATGGGTCTGGGATTTTCAGATCAACCAACAAGGCACATACGGAGCCGCATCCCTGTTCTTTACGGTAACTCGACGTTTGTCACTCGTTTCCTTCCACTTTAATAAGACTTAGCTTCTAGTAATCGAATCTCTATCATCTTCACTAATAGGAAGCTTTAGATGCTATTCTCACAGCACAGGACATAACATGGCCATGTCTGAATAACACTCAGAAGTCAGACAAAACCGACCACTTCTTATTTCTGGTGGCTTTGTGGAAACATAAAGACTCAAGTCTTTTACCGCGCAGGTCACAGGTCTGACTAAGCACCCGCTTTCAAATTTCCTCGGACGGTCCAAGACTGGCTATGGAAAATGCCAGGAACAGCATTCGCTGAAGTTGCCCGATACACCGCAGATTCCTCCTGTGGTTTGGGTAAGTCACTTCCACATTTCTGCCTGTTTTCTCACCCACCCCACATTCAGAGAAGAAGGAAAATTCTGCCTCCCTCACAAAGAGTCTATCTGGCTTGGGAAAATTCCAGGAACATGAAAATATCATCAGTGTTCATCCCTGACAGTAAAACGCAGCAAGAACCATCAACCAGTGACTCACTCTTTAGAGGAGCCATGAATTCTCCTCTTCAAAACGGAAACAGACTTTTCTGTGTCACACTGTATGGGTGGGGTCCAGGCACACACATATGCCAAATGGACATCAGCAGTGTCCTCTTTGGCGTGCGTGTAGCCTGATTATCATGTACACATGCAGACACGTGCACAGAGCACAGCCTCTACCCGTCACGTCTATTGCTGGAAATTACACGCCTGTTACTCAAGGCTACACATTGGCCAACGACTGACAGTGCCTTGGGGACTCGGGAACATCCTAGGCCAGGGTGCTAAAGTTTCTGGGCAAAGGCATGAAGAATAAAGCCCCAGGTCTCACCTCGTAATGTTTTCATGTGCTGAACAGCCATCCTTAGCACAGTGAGCTTATCTAATTTCCTGGACATGGCATTGCACGTAGGTACCAAAGACGCCAATTCGTCAATAAAACTGTTCATTTTGTCCCGACGCCTCTTTTCAATCTGGCTGTGAGCTTCCCTGAACAACAACAGGAAAAATGATTTCTATAAAACGAAAACGAGCCTCATGGAAGCGATGACAAAAATAAGTTAGAACTGCTTTCGACATTCGCCGGACTGGAGCATCTTTAGAATTTGTACAGTGTTTTGAACTAGACTTTTCTACTGAAGTCACCAGAAAAGTGGCTTCACTGCCAGGTCAGTATTACTATTTTTTATGCTTAGCTCATATTCAGAGACATAAAGAAATGTCTTCTCAGAGTTAACTCTACTGCTCATTTCTCATTTCTTTTCCTCTTAGCCTCTGTCAAGTTGGATTTTAAGACGGGTGTAGAAGGAAAGCGAAGGGAGGTGGGGGGTGCAAAGAGCAAAGCCTCCAGCACAGCCACTGGGGGGATCCTGTGGTCCCTCGGTGATCTCTGGGGTCTGTGAAGACCCCACTGTGTGGCCTGTCAAAGACTCACTGACCGAGTCACCAGGTAACAGACGCTGCCATCTTTGGACTGACGATGACCCCACCAAGATACAGCAGATGCCACATCTGTCCCAGGAGCTTCCTCTGAAGGCTGTCACACTCCCACCTCCTGGGAGTTGCTGCCTGCCGAGGCAGGAGGGCGCATTCACGGGCACACACGCTTTCCCTGACTGGCTTACCCCTGCCGTTTGGGACTGTCCCCCGTGGCGGCACGTCAGCAGTGGAAGTGGAGTTCGCTGCCAGAGCAACAGGGCCACCAAGCAGGACCTCCCACCAAGGCTGGGCTGAGAGGGGAAAGCTACCAGTCTCGAGTGAGTGCAATTCCGCAGCTCCGATTCTGTGTCATGACACAGCCTCGGATGGCCCCGGGGCTACTGCAGGAGAGCGGAGGGCCCACATGGATGGGGTCAGCGAGCATGGCTAATGGCACAAAGGACAGAATTAGAGAACCTCCTCGAGGGAGCAGGCAGCCCCCACGCCTGGCCTTGCGGCGCAACACGGGCTGCTTCGCGGGGCAAGGCCCAAGAGCAGAGTCACTGGGCCCGGTCTCTTTGGGAGGGCCCTCCGGTCAGCAAGGGGCAACCCGCTGAAGACGGTGGAGGAAAAGTTTCAGCCTTAATGGACTTCCTGCTACTTCCCAAGTCCCCTTCACGTGAAACGCGCTTCGAGAGCCACGAGTGAAGTATGGAGAGGGCGAGGGGCAGGCAGTCACATCAAGCCAAGGCCCCCACCCACTTCCGCATCTCCTAAAGGATGCTTAGATGGACAGGGACCAGACAGAGCCGCCTCAGCGGTCCTCAGAGGGCCCAGAACCAGGACAGTTTACAGGGAGAAAGAGGGTCCATGCTTACCTTGTTTTGGGTTTTGTTTTTAAATACTTTTTGGTTTTTAAGTTTATTTTTATTGATTTTGAGAGAGAGATAGCAAGCAGGGGAGGGGCAGAGAGAGGAGGAGACAAAATCCCAAGGAGGCTCTGCACTGATATGGGGCTTGAACCCACAAACCAGGAGATCGTGACCTGAGCTGAAATCAGGAGCCAGATGCTTAACCGACTGAACCACCCAGGTGCCCCTACCTTGCATTTTTGATCCTTCCTTGGTGCTCTGTATATTCTAACCTGGAGGGGGGCGGGGGGAAGAAAAAACAAAAGATAAAACACAATCCCTGGGAGACTAATGGCAAAGTTATACAGCTCTGTTTTCTTCCCAGTTGAATTCATTTCCCTGCTTAATCCTGCTCATCTCTCTCAACACACGAGGGCTCTTGGCTGTTAGCCACTCTGGGGGCTGGGGAGACCATCTTGAGCTCCCAGGCTCAGAGGCTCCTAGCTTATCCCCAATCGAGGACATGGGTGAAACCCACACCAACTAACACAACATGTAATTATATAAAGAAAATGGCTATAAAGGATGAAGTTCATGACTAGGTTCATGGTACCTTCCGTGAGGGTCATCTTTGTCCGTGTCCATGCTTTCTCTGAAAAAATGAGAGAACATAACTATTTGTTAACAAAGACATACAAAACTGTTTCTTACAATATAGAAGGCTCTCATTTATCCAGAAACTAAGTAATCAGAAAGCTTAAATAGCCAGTGTTGACTATCGACTTAGAGTCCAACAAAGACAACTTGAACCTCCTACACAAGGACCGCTTCTCCAGAGTATCAAGCAAAAGCTAGGTGTCGTCTCCGAAGAGTTTGCACGTTAACATCTTTTACAACATATTTTGAACATCGGGAATACACAGCATTATGGAAATTCTTAATCAGAGTATCCAAATAACTATACTACCTCATTCCCCTCATTGTTCTGGATAAATGAGATCCATTCATTTGCAAAACATACCAAGCCTCAAATATACGTGTGCATACATATATATTTGGGGGTGGTGGTGAGGTGAAGAGGGGGAAACCAAAGTACCCACAAAGAAGCACTGAGCAGAGCCCTCAGGCAGCTTTTCAAAGGCACTGCTACCCAATGTTCTGGTTCTCAGCAAGGTAGGGAACCCCCAGGTCCGAGGAGCTGGGATATAGGGCAGGAGAGGGGCTGAGGGTCCTGGGTCACCAGCAGGGATCTACCTCCCTTTCAGAGACTCCAGAGATCCAAGTTTCAGGGCACCTTGTGGTTCGGTAGAAAACAGATGGAAATCCTCCAAGGAAGGAGTTCCAAATCCTCCTGGGGTGAGCTCACACCCTTCTCCAGCCCCTAAGTTTACCAGGAGGGCACTGACGAACACCTGAGCTTCTCTTTTTCTTGTATCCTATTAAGAACAGAGGGATGTGGCCCTTCAAACAATGTAGTCTCAAGGGCAAAAACAACTTTCCCAGGGGCACTGAATCACACTGTGGGCATTCTAGAACAGTGGTCCAACCAGGAGCCCTTGATTTCCTCATGGGCAGGGAGTTTCTGTAGCTAGTCCTAAAGCTCAGAAGCAATCATTCAGGCCACGGAGGAAAACGAAAACTCCCCCTCCCTTTTTGTCTAGACTCATGTGTGGTCATGGAGGCCCAGATGATCATCCCAGGTGAAGAGAGCTCCGCCTGACCGATCAGACTTTAGCACATTCAAATTACAGGGAAAGGGATCATGGGTGCCTAATGGGGTCTCCATGAATCACAGAAGATTTGCAAACAGGGTGCATGAGGGAAACCTGGAGGTCTCGGGTGGGGACAAGGTTGGAAACCACAGGTTGAGAGAGCAGAAGTCTTAGAAGGCACCAGTGACTCTATCAGCACTTGCCTAAGACAAGTGGTCCCTGGAGAGCGTCTCCTGGCCTCCCTGCTGGGAGTGACTACACCCTCTCCGTACTCACACCCACTCTCCATCCCCTGGGCGGTTGCTTGCTCAATCATCTGGGGTCACTTACATATTAATCATAGCACCTCCTAGTGGGCATCTGACCTTCAGCCACTGTGCTCCCCAAATTCGACCTGTGAACTTCAGCAGAAAGGACATCTGCTGTAGGGGAGACACCTCCTTGGAGATTTTCCCTCATTAAACAAAAGAAAACCTCTTAAGTGGACATTTGGATGAGATTCCACGCAGTTGCCTCAACAAAACAAAACGTGCCTTTGAGTGTTCTACGCAGCACCCTACTGCCTGGGGGTTTGTACAGATACAGAAGAGTTGACTGGAAGTGTGCAAATTTACTTACTCAAAAGAAAAGTCATCAAGTCTAAAAAGAAACAAAAGTACTATTTAATATAACAGGTACATACTAATTTAAATAATGTTTCAGGACAGTATCAGTGTTCCTACAGTGTTTTGGGAGAGGACCTGTACTTATTTCTTCTACAAACACAATGAAGCGGCTGAGGTCTTCCTCCAAGAGAGGCCCTCCGGCAAAGTTCTCTTTGAAATCGCCGAGATTACATCCATAGGCTTAGCCAGCTTGCTCAAAGGAGCCAAGGATGACGAAGGAAGGGGTGAAAGACCTAACTCGGCTTTAAGGTTCTTCCTTTTTCCTTGACGTGGAACAGTGTGGGGACAGAAGGGGGTTCGTAAGTGCCTCAGCAGTGCTGGAGGCTGCCTCCTGCTGACAATCCACGGGGAAGAGAAAGAAAGAAGAAAAAAAAAAAAAAAGCCAATCGTGTGGCCACCTAGACTTGGATCTTTCATTTCCATCCCTTTGCACCAAGAGGACCCCTTCTTCCGGGAGGAATGGTAGATGGCCCCTCGATGTTCCGGGAACGGACACCAGGTTTGGCCAGAGGAACATGAACCCTGAAGGGCTTACTGGTAGTCGGTGGAGCTGCCTTTCCGCTTGCGGTTGCAATCCGTGCCGCCGGGGCCCAGGGGGCTGGAGAGGAGGTCGGTGGTGCCCGGGGACATGAAGTCACTGATTGTTGAAGAAATGTCCATTCTCTGGTCGGCCATTGGAGGTCGGGACCTAGCACAAGGAGGCACAAAGGCGCATTTGTTGCCACGTGCTCTTCTCACATGGTGGCGGGCCAGGGTGGTCTGGTGGAGGGCTGGGTACTTGTGTATTGCACTAACACTGCTCCCACCCAGCCAGCTGGAACAGGGACGTGGCAGAAAGGAAAGAGCGTCGTTCAGACTTCACGAGTTATGGCCGAGCATTTAGGTTCACCTGCTCACTGTTCTGGTGAAGACACAAAGCTCAGAGAAACCGGGTGGCTTCTCCCGTGCTACGGCAGAACCCAACACGCTAGGAGTTCTCGCCCAGAGCTCCTACCTCGGAGGGGACCTGCTATTCCCTGACGGTTCGATTTTCTTCCAATCCATAAAGCAAACAGGATTCCCTAGTTATCTTTGTATTTTTGTTACAACTTTTGAAAAAGTGAGGGGAAAGCAGAAAATATCCTTTCTCAGACTTGAAGTCTCTCTTGGGAGCCAGGAAAATATGGTCCCTCCCTATCACCGGGCCAGGCAAAAATCTGTCCCATCTTTCCCGGCTGTCCGTGGTACCCCACATCCCCTGCAAGGAAAAGCTGCATGAGGATATAGAGACCTTGTAGAAAACTTTGCAAAACACCTTGAGAATTCACATTTCAAAAGCGTGGAGTCAGCCGGCCCAAAAGAGAGGCTGACAAGTACCTTGCAAGGGACTGCAAATCCAAGCCGAGTTGAGAGGGCCGCGCACTGCCCGAGGACGGGCCGAGCTCCACACCACGTGACCCGGGCGCTCACTCCCTCTCCCTGGGCTCAGGTTGCTTCATCTGCAAAGCAAGAGGGGAGACTGTGAGGCCGTTTCCAAGACGATGGTCACGGCCACAGATTAGTGCACCAGGGTTAGGAGTGGGCCGTCTTTTCACTTGCGGAGCCACTGCTGGAGGGAACATCTTTGTGCTCTATCCCCAGGCAGCTGAGCTATGATTTCTTAGGACAAATCTAAAAGCATGACAGAAGGGACCGCACATAGTATGTCTGGGTACATTCTGGAACACCGTGCTTCAGCAGAGCTCCAATAATTTATATCCCCAACAAGAGTGCCTGTCAATCTGAAGAAAAAAAACAAATCCCCATTGGTTTTTACTTGCATTTTTAAATGATTACGGATGGTGTCCCTATGTTTATAGGCATTTCTCTGGTTTCCTTTGTGCCCACTCATGTCCTGCTTTTCTACCGTATTTTCTTCAGTACGGACGGGCCTCCTAACTCATGTTCACCTGGACACCTGAACCTGCTGGAAGGAAAGCACACAATGAACTAACTGCCCTCACTTTCAATCCACGACCTCTCACCACTGATGCCAGTGCTGCCGGTGGCCCTGGAATCCCCTTCTCCGCTCCTGGGAACATCACACCTGCTCTTTTGTCCCCATCCGTACTCTCAGCTGATACTTTCTGCTCTACTTCACTGAGAAAAGTGAGCACATCTACGGCCCACCTATAAGCTGCTGCTTAGGACCCTCTGCCCCCGAGGGGTGGGGACTCTATCCTCTCCCACTACTGAAGACCAGCACTCCCGAAGTCTCCCCCTGCCTCCGACCCTGCACCATCCACTTTCCCCCCTCTACTGGATCACTCTCCTTTGGATAAAAACACACAACAACTCTCCTCTTGAGGAAAAAACAAACGCTTTGTTGAACTCCACGCCCTTCTAGTCCCTACCTCATTTCTCAGTTTCCAATTCCTTTCCTTTTACTTGCTATAAACCAACTCAAATTGGGCTTTTGTACCCATCATTCCAATAAGACAGCCCCCGTTAGGTTCCCCAGTGACCTCCTCGTTGCTAAATCCAGTGGCTGGTCCTACATTCCCTCCCTAAGTGCCCCATCCCAACACCTGCTGGAGCTGATCTGTCCCTCCTCATTGGCTCTCGGCTTTGGGGAGGCCACCTTCTCATTGTCCTCTTCCGCTTCACTGGGGCACCTGTCCCCTGATGGGGTCTTTTGTTGGTCCGTCCTCCTCTCTCACCCCTACATTGGGGTCCTGCGAATGTCATCACACTTCCTGTGTTTATACCCACTTCCTAAGAGGTCTGTGTACTTTCATTGCTTTAAATATGATCCACGCTAGGAGAACTCCCAAATATATACCTCCAAGCCTGGACATCTCCTCAATTCCAAAGTTATGACTGTTTCCCGGATGTCTCCCTTTGAATAGACAACAGAGACCTCAAACTCAAGTATCCAAACCAAACCCCTGGTCCTCCCCAAGCCAGGCCCCCTCGTGATGCTCACATCAATGGTACTTCCATCCTTCTCAATGCTCAGGCCCCAAACCTAGAAATCATCCCAACTCCTTGCTTCCTTTCACAGCCTGCACCAGATCCATTAGACAATCCCATCAGCTAACCTTTTTAAAAAAAATCCAAATTCAACCACTTTTCCCCCATTCTCTTTTCTATTTCTGCTCAAATGTCACTTTGGCAGCGAAGCTTCCCTGAATGTCCACAGCAGCACCAATCCCCTCTAACCGCCCCACCCTGCTTCATCTTTACCCACAATCCTTATCAATAATCTATTTACTAGCTTCCTTTCCATTAGACTAGAAGCATCAGAAGGGCAGGGATTTGGTTTAATTCACAGCTTACACCCTAGTAGCCTAGAACACTCTCTAGCATAAAACTCAATAAATAGGGGCGCCTGGGTGGCTCAGTCGGTTAAGCGTCCGACTTCAGCTCGGGTCATGATCTCATGGTTGGTGGGTTTGAGCCCGGAGTCAGGCTCCGTGCTGACAGCTCGGGGCCTGGAGCCTGCTTCCGATTCTGTGTCTCCCTCTATCTCTCTCTGTCCCACCCCCAATTGAGCTCTCTCTCTCTCAAAAATAAACAAAATTTAAAAAAAATTAAAAAAAACAATAGATGTTGAATGAATAAGTTTGTATGTTAGGAATATTCATTCTTGTATGTCATAGATGTCATAAATATCAGCCCCCTTTTGGCCTTCTAATTTTGCTTACAGTATTTGTAGGCACAGTTAAAAGTAACATTAAAAAAAAGCCTTTTCTCAGCCCCAAAATACAAATGCCCTCTTTACTAATATTTTTGTAACTTTATTTAGCTCTTTATCCATTTGGAAATTATTTTTGATACACTACTTACGGTTGGAAACTTATTTCCGTCCAATGGATAGATAACTGTGCCAACACCATTTACCAGACCTTCTGTTACCCGTCATTTGAAAGGCCACCTTTATTGGTTTATTGTCCTATTCCGTTCCTTTGACCTAGTTACTTCCAGTCCAGTCCTATGCTATTGTGGCTTTATAATACATTTTAATATTGGGTAGAACAAAATCTTCTCCCTCTTACTACTTTTCATCTTCAGAATTCCCCGGTTATTCCAATGTATTCCTTGAGAAGCAGGTTATAATCGTTTAATCAGATCAACGGTGGCTGCCATGATAATCCTCATTATTACTGACAGTAGGAGAAGGAGACCAAGGAGGAGTAGAGTCCTACCCTCGGGGTCTCGGCGACCCTCTGGGCTGCGGGTCAGTTGCAGGGTGCCACGTATAGCCCCCACTGTCTCTTTGTGAACAGCCAGACGACAGCCTGAGGTGGACTATTCCAAGTTCCAGGGCTCCCGGGAGAAAGCACCCTTCCCAAAAAGAACTCCCATGGGAACTGCCAATGACAGCAGGTGGGGGGGTTGGGGAGGTGATTTATTACCTGAAGTCAGAGTTCTTAAAGCTCAGATCCACTGCGAGAGAAGCAAGGGGCCACGGGGCTTATCGGTCACCTCAAAGCGATTTTCATGTTTTGTAGTTTCCTTTCGGGCAGTCAACTTCTTCCAGAAACCTACAGTGGGGCCCACAAGAAAAGAACACCCAGCCAGGTCACTTGGGGGAAGATAAACTGAACGATCTCCTGTTGGCTAAGGGACACGGGGGAGCTAGCTCCCGACTCCTGGTCAGAGGCTCACAATCCCAGCCTCCAGCTGCCTATTAAACCCAACTGCGGACACATGAAGGAAGCTGGCAGGCGAGATTTTTCTACAAAAAACAATCCTTTTTAAGTGATTAAACATGGATTCCTGGACGTGCCTTTAAGAGAAAGAAGATTAGCTGTACTTTTCATTTCTCCTACTGGCTCTGTGTTGGGCACTGTTCTCACCGCATCACGTAGATTAATTTATTTACACCCCAAAACAACCACGAGGTAGACGCTACTATTTTCTTCACTGTACCGATGAGAAGGCTGAGGCAGAGAGAGACGTGAAGACACTAGCCCAGGTCACACAGCCGCGGGGCCCCATCGCCGCTGAGGACAGCCTCCGCTCTCTCCCAGGTGAAGAGCCGTCCGAGCGCAGACAACAAGGAACAACGGAAAACAGGCCTTCAGGAAACACTAAGCCAAAGCACGTGCGCACAGGGCCAATATCTGAGACTGCTAGAGGCAAGGTAAGAGGTTTATAGGAAATGCCCGTGAAGCTCATGTACAGAGTCTGGGCACCTAGAGCTAAGGGGAAAGGCAATTCGGAGAAGGTGCTTGTGTTATCAAATGGCCTGCCGCCCTGCCCTTCTCCTACTGGCGGGAGACGGGTCTCCTCTCGGGCCTGTGGTCCCCGCGTCTAGAAGGAACTGGCTCTAAAGGAAGAGGGCCACACCTGCCCTCCCATTCCCTTTCTGGAGACGTCAACATCAGGTCTTGAGTGGGCCTTTCCTGACCTTTCTGAAGCAAAAATTCTGGAGTTTCACAGTCTGCTGGCTACTTCTTGCAGCCTTTGGAATACCTTGGTCTTGAACGTCCAGAAATAGGGCTGCTTTTGTCCTCTTGACTTAAGCTTCTGTGCGGTCTGATTCAGACACCCTCACTGACCAGGGTAGCCACAGTCTGGACACGTGCAAACAACAGGACAGGATTTTGGGGTTCTAGTCCCTAAGCCTCAGCTGAACAGCCCATGGACACCAAGTCCCCAGGGCAGTGCTGCCCAAGCACTTACCCTCCAAGAGTGTCTTCACCACGCGTGACTCGGAGGGCGGCACCAGGGCTCATCCGGAGCCCCCCCACCTTTGCAAGGACCCCTCTCACAGTTACCTGTTGTCTCTTGGAGCTCCCTCCCTGGGTTCGGTCTGATTCCCCACATGGGTCCCACGCTCTCCTCCAGCCCCCAGATGAGGACCCACCCTGGGCACCCCCTCCTTCCCTCACCCCACTTGCCCTCTGACAGATGGGCCACTGCCTCCCTCCATGCCGTTCTCCTCCCCAACCTGGGCCCTCCATACTGTGGTCACAGATAGGATCCCCCCCTTATTTAAAACACTTCAGTAGCTCCTCCGCTGCTCTGCCCCAAGCCTTCCAGAAACTCCCTACCAGGAAACATCAAACCTCCACAACAGGTTGGTTGGTTGGTTGGTTGGTTGGTTGGTTGCTTGCTTGTTTGCTTGTTTGCTTGCTTGCTTGCTTGCATTTCCTGCCCCGCCCAGCCCTCCCCATCTGATGCCTAAAAGCTCTAGGCACTTAAGTTCTCTAGAGCACGTGACCTCCACTGGCCCACGCTGCTTTGCCCTTTACTAATTGGTCACCTGGTGAACGGCTCTCCTTTCAAGTGCCTTCAGGTTGAAGGCATTTCTGGCTCCCCCGAGAGGCCTTCTGGCTCTGCCCATGCTGTTCTGACCCTTCTCTTCACACCTGTGGCCCCTCCACTCTCTGCCCCGCCTCCGTGATCTCACTATTTGGGAGTCCCCTGGTACCGCACCTCACTCTCTTTCCCTCACTTCTCCAAAACTTAGATGAAGGCTCTCAGTACCAAAGCCCATATGAAATTTCTTATCTGGATCAGTTGTTCCAATACTCAAATTTCCTTTATAGAAATAATGAATGCTCCCACAAATGCTGGCACTATATTTTGCAAAACAAAAATCAGAAAGGCCTTTCCCGTATGCTTGGACAAAGTAAGGAAGCTTGAATCAGCTGTGACAAGTATTTCTGGAAAGCTGTCTTCTCTCCAAGAAGGTGTTCTTAGATGTAAGACAATGAATGAAACAACAAAAGAAAACCCCTCTTTCTGTGATTTCTTCCGATAGAGAACTGAGCCCAGGGAGGGAGCTCCAAGAGACAACAGGTAACTGTGAGAGGGGTCCTTGCTAAGGGGAGCTCCGGGCCAGTCCTGGTGCTGCCATCGAAGTCACACATGGCAAAGACACTCTTGGGGGAGCCTGGCCTGGAATCGGGGACCCCATGTGTGTCCACTTCTGAGCTGGAGACTTCCAAAGGAGGGGGAGGCTCACCGGATGTCAGAGGAAGCAAGGCACAAAGAGACTTGTGCAGTGTGCTTGGGGAGAGCTTGATGGTACCCTCAGTAACCCCTCAATCCCCTCGTGCTCTTTGGAGCTCAGGAAGAAGAATCTCAGGGGCTCCATACAAAGGAGCACGGGGCTGGAAGGGGAGTCCCAGCCTCGGCTAGCCTCTGCAGAGCACCTTGGCAGCTGAGAAGGGTGAGGGTGAGCCGAAAGCTGGAGAAACCCACAGGGGTCATCGACGAGAGGATGAGAAACCCACCCATGTCATCTACAGGAGGATGACCACATTGAAGACCACCGATGGCAGACCAGGCGTCTCTCTCTGCTTTCCCTCCTCCTTGACCCAGTACCCCAACATGCTACAAGAAGGGGAGGGGGCGTGTAGTTTGCATTATGGTTCCAACTGTTAGCCTCCCCTCCCTGCGAGGACAGTGTGCAGGACGCCCCAGTGTTGGCCCTGCCACGTGATTCTCCTTGATGGATGAATGCCAGCGGAAGGGACGGCCTCAGCTTTCTAAAAGAATCTTTACCACGTGTTCCTTTGTGCCGAGAGCGGGAATTTCCCGGAGTGAGGCTCCTCCTTTCGCGGAGGTCCCGGATGGATAGAGGCACGAGGAAGAAATAAAGCTTTGCTACTGGGAGCCACTGAGAGGCTGAGGCTGGGTGTCACTAGGGAGACCAACTCTTCTGTTTGCCTCAGACCTTCGCACTTTAGCACCGCAAGTCCTGCCTCCCAGAAAACCCGTGTCCCCCACAAACCAGGACAGTCGGTCACCTAGTTCCTACCGCTGCATCTCTCACCCATCCGAAGCAGACCGACACAGGCAGGACGAAGGAAGCACAGACGGGATCCTGGAGCCACTGACGGATCCCCTGATCTGGGAGGAGGGAAGGGACAGGGATGTTCACACTGGCCTAGTTTCATCTTCACAATAACCCATCCGTTAATTGTGGTCATTATCCCCATTTTCCAGGTGAGGATGGAGGAGGCAAAGCTAACTTGCTTAAGATAACGCAGCTGGCAGGTGGGGACGGAAGCCCAAGTGTGCCCGGCTCCATGCTGGGTCTTCTGACTACCACACCACTGCCAGTCCCATCCCCAAAACCACCCCCAGCCCCAATCCAAGCATTCCTGGAGCAGGCATGAGGGGAAGTAAGAAAAGGCAATCCTAGTTCAAGACAGCTACAGAACCTGAACCAATAGGTTTGTCTCTGGGCTTCCTGGCAGCCAGGGCAGAGAAGGAAACATCCAGCCCTCACACTGGCTGGGAAGTGTATCCTCCGGACAGACCGACCAGGGAGGGGTATCTGTCAGGGAGGTTTATGGGACCTGAGCAATGCCGGGCCTACGGGCTCTGAGGCAACAAGCTTTGTGAAAGAAGAGAGTGCTTCCCCCTTTTAAAATGGGACCTCAGTGAACACCTGCCCCGGCCTGCCCCTACCCTCAGGTGTGACAGCTGATGGTGCTCTGTTAAGCCACGTTGTGAAGCCCCAGTATGTCACTAGGGTGGCAGTGTTTGATGGCGTGGCTTAATAAGAGGGCGTGGCTTAGGAAAATATGGACGCTAGGGAATCGGCATCCTCGATTACCCTACTAGCTGTATGCTTACTGATTTGCTTCCTCAAAACCCCAAGCCTTCCAGTAAGGGCCCCTGCATGGCCATCTCTGTATCCCACAACCTTCAGGGGCCTGCCCTGGGCACAGAGGTGTTCCAGAAGTACTTTCCCTCCCTGCCTACCTCGCCCCCCCCCCCCGCCCCCGACCAACCCCAGAGGGCCATGGCAGGTGGCCCTTGGTCCCATCCTCCACGTTCTCCACGATGTGGTGCTGGGGCCTGGCTCCAAGTTTACTGAGGGAATGAATGAGGAGCTGCTCTAGTCCGTTCAGGTGGTGGTGGTCTCTGAGCAGAGGCAAGAGGCTGGAGGGGCTCTGTCTCCTCTGCAAGTCCCTGGGCCCTCCATGGTCTCTATGACAGCCTGTGGGGAGTTCAGTTGCCTTGCTTTGCAACAGATGCATTTAGAGAATGTTCGCCCAGTAAGGCCAGGTGCTTTAAGCCTAAGGTAACAGGTGTTTGCATCGGGGTCATTCAGCGAGGATTTGTCTAGCCCCTAGGGCACTGGGGACACAGGGAGGAATCAGCAGTCCTAATGTTCAAGAACCCCTCAATCGAGTTGGAGAGACAGGATCTAAATAAAGACATGACCGCATGCTCGCTGCAAGGGGCGGAGCCAGGCTTACACTTGCACAAACAGCACAAGTCCGGGATGTGCCTCTGCCGTGGTAAGTGGCAGAGATCTGCGGAGCCGTTATGACAAACTTCCAGCAGGTGGCAGTCAAGTGTCTTGAGGAAGGAGGGCCTTTCTTCCCTAGCTGTGAGGCAAACGTAAGGGACAGGAGCAGAATGGAGGAGGAAAGACTTAGCTTAGGGGCTGGTGTGTGTGTGTGTGGTGTCGGTGAGGGAAGGAGAAGGAACCAGGGTGGCGGTGAGACTTGAATTAGGGGCTGCAGATGCTTGCCTGGTGGACTGGGCTGTTGGAAGTCTGTTCTGAGCTGGGGAAAAAAGCACTGACCGTGGCTGTCAGGGGCCAGGGGATCCCTGTCTGTGGCACCTGTGGACAATCCTGCTGGTAGCTCTAGATGCTTGGGAATCCCGGAATCAAGCACAAATCAAGGAGGCAGCGTTTGGAAGCACAGGGCTTGGAGGGCCAGTTGAGAGGGTCTCACGGGGGCAGGATTTGTAAGTCCTGGGGAATTCTGTGAATGAACACAAGGCTGGTTCTTGTGGAAGAAGTCTTCAACACGATCAATGGAACAGGACCTACAACCCCAGTCTCCAGGGGCTACTGGGGGCCCTTAGTGGGATTCAGAGATCTCATGAAGAGTCACGAGACAGAGCACGCACCTCGCCCAGCACAAGCGCTTAGTAAATGTTTGCTGAATGAATGATAAAAGAGATGCCTTCTTAGACCTTTGCCAAGTCTATTACTGAAGTCTAGGAAGAAGAACCTTTCTTCTTCTTTTTTTTTACTGTATAGAATAAGAGAGCCTGGCCCTAAAGACTCAGAGGGAAGAACACTATTTCCACCAGAAAACTTACTGCCTGAAGTTGAAGAAAGTTCTGGAAAACTTCCGCATCTTGTTCTAAAGGAAACCAAAGGATGCAGTGCTGTTATCTCGTGGTAGAATCAAGACACTGGTGTGAGGGAGAGCAGACGGGGAGGCCTGGGAGGCGCTCTGAGTTCCAGGTCAGGGCTGTGGATGGAGGCAGGCTGGCCCAGCCAGCAGGGGTGGACCCAAGGAGGGTTGAGACTCTGAGGAGAAAAGAGATATGCCTTCTCTGAGGATGTGGGCAAGGTGAGAGAAAAGGGGAAGAATACTGAGAAGGTGTTTCTCCAGAGCCGGTGGATCAGGCATGTGACGTCCTTGGCACTTTCACAAGCAGGGGCTGGGGAAGAGCTGAGACTCTCCCCCTGGCAAGGGGCAGGTGGGGCGAGATCATGGGCACATGAGGAGGGAGGGCAGGGCAGCGGTCAGTGCAGGGCCTCTGGAGCCAGACGGCTGGGTTCAAATCCCAGCTCTGCCACCTACGAGGTGTGCGTCCTGGGCCAGTTCCGTGACCTCTGGGAGCTGTACTTTCTCCCCCGTAAAATGAGAAGGATGCAGTCACAGACTGAATGAGCTCAGAATCGGAAAAGCACTTAGAACGCTCATCAGATTAACTGTGCTTATTGAAATGGAGGGCCTTACGCTGCTGAGGAAAGGAGGGGTAGGAGGCTGTGGAAAGGTAAGCTGTGATGTCAAAGAAATCAAACTCAGACGGGACACTCTGGAATGAAGGAGCTCAGAAATGGTAAGAGCAGAGTGTGTGTGCCTGCCAGTGGACATAAAGAACTTAACAGGGGGCTCTGGGGACCACGAGGGAGTCAGTGAGGGGGGCTGGGGAATGGGTAGAGGAACCTGGGCATGGGGTGGGGGCCGGAGGAGAGGGCAGTATTTTGTAGCAGGGAGGACTCATGACAACTGGAAAGCTGAGTGGTATTTCGGGAGTCCAGCCCCTTCATTTTACTTCAATGAAACCAACATACAGGGAAAGAGCTCCTCCTACAGAAAGCTGGGAACAGGATCATGAGAAACTTAAGTCAATGGCTGATAGTAACAGAACTGCCTGGGAAGGTGAGGTGGAGAAAGCAGGGACAGTGATTTCCCTACAGAGACGGGCACCACAGCGGACAGCTGGCTGCCCAGGGCTGGGGGACTCCCAGCTGAGGGGTGTTGGGGGACAGGAAGTAGATGTCCCTGTTATGGCTCACCTACCATAGGTTTTGGCTGACAGGTAAGGAGGCCTCAGATGGTTACCAGGCGCCCAAGGCCCTCAAGCAATCCCCTCAACGCACTCTACTGAGCACCCATATCCACCAGGTAATTTGTACGGTGAAAAGAGTCAGGGAGTTGAATAAGTTTCCACCACAAACTGCATGTGGCAGTCAAATTTCAATCGAGGACAATGTCATAATCATGAAGACACCGTTAGCGTGCGGGTCCACAGTCACTCATTCGTTCATCTTTCAGCAAATATTTGCTGAGGGCATCCACGTGCCAGGCACCGTTCTCCACAGCAGGACTGCGGGTGAAGACACAAACATCCTTGTCCTCACCTGGTACGCATTCTGGGGAGGAGGGCAAGCAGAGACGAGTAAGTAAGTGATGCTGGCAGGTGGGGAGCGCTGGGGCGAGAACTCAGAGTTGGGGCGGGAGGAGCTCTGGAGACGTGGCAGCGGGGAGGTGAGGAGGTGAGACGTGGAGGGAGGAGCACTCCAGGCCGGGAGGAGCCTGCACAAAGGCAGAGAGGGAGCCGAGGCTGTCAGGGGACCAGCCCTGGAGCAGGGTGGGCACAGACCACGTGGTGCCTGGCGGGCCCCCGTGAGGGCCTTGGTTTTGCCTCTGAGTGAAGTGGGGGGATGATGGGCCCCCACCTGGGGCTAAGCCTGGCTGCAGGGTTGAGAAGAGATGATGGGGAGGGGGGACCTGTGTGTGCAGGTGCATGTGGCGGTAGCGGGACTGGGTGGGTGGGTGCACCTGCTTGTGCGTGAGCGTGCCTGTGCCTGCGTGTGTGCGCACGGGTGAGCGTGATGCATGTGCGTGTGTGGGAGTGAGTGTGCACATGCTTGCATGAGTGCGTTGGGGAGGCCCGCGAGGAGAGGGCTACGATGGCCTGGGGAAGGTGACACAGCTCGGTCCCCGCCCAAGAGTGCGGGCAGTGAGGAGGGCATGACAGGGCTCGGGGCTGTGTGGCCAGGTGAGGTGATGAGTTGCGGTCACTTCCTGGTATACTCTGGAAGAACAGCTGACCGGACTTTCTGATTTTTTTCTGGCATGAGGGGTGACAGCCACTCTGTGAACTGCACAAAGGCCCCCAGGTATGGGGGTGCCTGGGGGTGAAAGTCGCAACGTGAGCTCTACTTGCCAGGCTGCATGCCCTGTGTGACGGCTGGAGGAAGAGGGATCTCTTGTCATCCAGCCAGAGGCCAGCAGCCATTGGTCGGGGAACTGTTAAGTGAGAGGCACGACGAGACATCGAAGTTGCAGGACGGAGTGCACAGCTGCGCACTGCACTCCTGCTGCCCCTCCCCTCCCATCTGGAGCAGAGACTGCCTCCTGGTTACTGAGCATCACCCCTGCTGGGGACGGTGCTGACCCAGATGTGGCTCATTTGGTGGGCATAACAACCTTTTGGGAAAGGCATCATCATCAACATAGTGTAGAAGATGGCAATGAGGCTCAGAGAGGTATGGCCACTTGTCTGAGATCACACAGCCAGCAGGGGGAACGGACACCCAGCCCCGATGTGCCCAACTGGAGAGCTGGGCCCCACATGGTTTGTGTCTTCAGTGACTCAGCAGAGAAAAGCGAAAGTAGGAGATGTAGGGCAGGGCCAGCTGAAGCCCATCCCACCTCCTTCCTATGAGGCAAGGATGTCAGAACACAGTAAGGACGTGCCCCGACCAGGGTATTGGGGGGGTGGCCGGTGTGTGTCTAACAGATGGTCCTCTCCGTTTTCACTCGCAACAACTGGAAACCTTTCTGAAATGTTCTTGTCCACCTGCCCGTCCCGTGAGCACAACTTGAGGAAGACAATTTGATCTTGGGATGGATCTCAAGGCCTTCCCCCAGTGCCCCAGCTCCCAGATGTTGCTGTGAGTGTTCCGGACCCCAGAAACATCCCTGCAAGTTCCTCTTTTAGCTAAAACGGAATCTGCTTGTTTGCTTTCATTCCTACGCAAGGAATAAAGCCATTATTTCAGTGATTTTGGTTTCCTTTTTCCAAGCTTTGGTTACAGCAAGTGACCGTCACATGCTCAAGGGTCTGGAAAAACACGAGTTCGTAAGGTGCTTTTCCTGGGAAAATATTCAGTGCAGGGACCACAACAAAAATAACAATGCAAAAACCGTGGCAGCAGAGACCACACGCTGGGCTTTTATGTTGTGCCAGTCAGTGTTGTTTCACTGAGTTTCCAAAGAAGTAACTAATTCTCAGAGATGTGAAGTAAATTGCCTGAAATTCTTAGCTCATGAACAAGAAAGTCATGATTCAAACTCAGGTCAGTTTGACTCCAAAGCTCTGTGACAGGTGAAGGACTCTCGTCCTTTCTTAATTAGACAAAACAAAAATAAAACCTCCTATAAATCGACAAAAAGGCAAATACCTCCCTGGGAAACCAAAGGTTACCAAGAGGTAAATTCACAACATTCACACAATTAATTCATGTAGGCAGAGGACATAACACAACATGGTTAAGAACAGGGGCCTGGCCGGTTCTCCTTTCTGTAAAAATCTACACATGGATGTTCAAAAAAAAAAAAAAAATGTATGTACAGGTGGGAGAGGTGAAAAAAAAACAGAGATGGCAAAGATGAAAAAAGGTGATAAAAATTCCTTTTCAGACTCTTTATGTATTTGCTAAAAGGGACAGGGGAAAACATCAAAACACCTTCTTTGTCTGACAAAGGATGCCATTAAAAATTCTGACGTCGGTTACATATCCTTAATGTAAAAGGACATTTTTTAAAAATTTTTTTTAACGTTTATTTTATTTTTGAGACAGAGAGAGACAGAGCATGAACGGGGGAGGGGCAGAGAGAGAGGGAGACACAGAATCTGAAACAGGCTCCAGGCTCTGAGCTGTCAGCACAGAGCCCGACGCGGGGCTCGAACTCACAGACCGTGAGATCATGACCTGAGCCGAAGTCGGACGCTTAACCGACCAAGCCACCCAGGCGCCCCTAAAAGGACATTTTTAAGAGAAATCAAGCAATTTTTAAATTAAATTTTTATTGTTTATTCGTTATTCTTTTATGCTTTTTTAGGACCTAGTGTAGAGACTCCTTAAGTTCTAAAAGGCTCCTGGAAGAATTATCTGTCCCTAGGTTCTCCTGCCCATTTTCAGAAGCAACCAGTTACAGAAAGTACCTTTGTGTTTCTGAACAACCGCGGATGGTACTGCTCATCGACACCCCAGTTTTAACCGGGATCTGTTCACTTCTCGCCACAGAAAAGGGAAATTCACCTCTCTTCTATTACCTCTGTCATTATAGGCATGCATAAGAACCTAACCTCCCATTCAGCCAACAAAGTTGCATAATTATTTCGGGCAGATGAATATTCAGCTTTCATATTTACTATGAGCATGTAAATCCTAGGCGCGGTGGGGGCTATGTGGGGTATTCTGACCCCATTCCTTTGCTGCATACCTTTCTGTTTCCCTTTAATTGTAACCTGTTCTTTTTAAAGTTAAAAAAGATACGTCTAGGTATGTATATTTAACCCATTCTTCTACATTTGACTACGTCTCCCTTCAACTTATTCAAAAAAACCATTTCTTTTCACTTCAGGTTTATCCTAAGGTTCCTCCAGCTAATTTATAAGCTAATATGCACGCGCGCGCGCACACACACACACACACACACACACACACTCCCTGTCTCATACTTGCAAAGGTTAAACAAATATTTTAAGATTCTTTTCACTTTCCTGCAATTTGTGAATAATATAACACACCAACACTTATAATTTCAAACACAATCTGCATAATACCCTGACTATAACACACAAAAAATAAGTTGGTTAAAATAAGATACTACGTACAGAGTCAATATGCAAATGTTGGGCACAGCTACTCCAGAAGACATGATGAAAGATCTAATGAGGTGCTTGGACCTATTTATAACGCATAGTAAACCTCATATACTTGGTGGTTGTGTTCCTGGAAAATTCTGTATATATTAAAAGCATGCAAAAATTATGTGTGTTTAGGTGTAAAGTAGAGTCATATTCCAGGCTCGGTCAACAGGGTTCCACCTCCATGAGTGCCCACTGAACTTCAGGAGGTTGTGTAGGATGCTGGACAATCCTTTGGTCTCCATGGGTGACATCCAGCAAATCCGCTTCCTGGAAGACAGCCCTGACCATGACCATCCCTGCCACAGCCAAATCGCCCTGCACATCCCAAAGACGTCCTACAGGGGGCGCTACGTGCCCATTCAGAACCAGCAGTTGGTTCAACTCTAGGTTTTCTACAAAGGGGCAAAGAGACACTAAGATCTTTATCCAAAGTCATATAGGAAAACAAACAGCAGTCAGGAGCTGATAAGGAGAAGGGGTTAACAGTAGAGGAAAAGGAAATTCTATTTGTGGTTATTAATTGTCAGACATAACAGAAGTGCCAGGCACCTTTTGTTATGCTCACACGGGATCTCATCTAATCCTCCTCCTATCAACCTAAGGGGTTAGTTCTATCAGCACCTCTAATTTTCAGATACAGACACCACCTTTCAGGGAGGTTAGGTCCTTGCTCAGGACCCCAAATTAGATTTTGTCCAATCCTTTCTCTTTTGCTTCCAGCTGCTTTCACTCCAGGTCCCTGGGCCCGCACCTCAGGGATCAGGTCCCTCACTTTGCTACTTAAATCTTTAGGAACGAATAACTGGGGTGCACGCTGTCTGAAAAGCAATGAACAAAAAGAAAGATGGTTCAATCCCAGCCTCTCGGCCCTCCTGGTTCAGCCACCGTGTGGCCTGTGCCCAGAGGTTTGTAAGTACGGGAAGCAGACTCCGGATGAAGCCAAAGACTCCTGAAGGAGCCCAGCCTGACCTGCCAGAGGTCAGGCCAGGACAGCCAATGTGACCGTGGGGACTTTTCCTGCCCTGGAAGGCCCATGCCTCCACAGTCCGTTCCACACTCCACAAGGTGGCAGGCAGCCCAGGGGCTGCAGCCCACACCACCGATGCAGGAAGGGCCAGACACCGAGTGAGGGCTTGGTCACCAAACCTTGAAGTGTCAGGTGTGGGGAACACTCTAGAACAGTCACTGCAGCTTCATGGCATGTCCGCCTCTGCTTATTTAACCTTCAAATCATCCCTATAAGAAGATAGTGCTATTTCCACCTTACGGAAGAGGGAACCAAGACCACAAAGGCCTGGCATCTAGATACAGAGCTGGCGAGGGGCAGCGCCAAGGCTCAAGCCCAGGTCAGACCGGCCCCAAGCCCTCCCTCTCCTGCCCTGCCTGGTTTATGCACTTCAGAAAAAAACAAACAAACAAACAAACAAAAAAAAACGTGTATTTGACACCCTACACCCAGCTTTGGAGGGCAGGTGGCCATCACATCCCCCTACCCCCTAACCTCGGGCTGTTCTGTGAGACTGAGCATTGGAGCAAGTACCTGAAAAGGGGGTCCACGCTTATAATCCTCAGGTACCTTTCTCCCTCAGCTTTCTGGCCACAAAACCATGAATAAGCACTTTAAACAAGGAACCCGTTGCATCAGACTTCATGTTCAGGAAAAGAAAATACAAATAGCCCATATTTGTCATCCTGATCAAAACCCACCCCACGGGGCCTGGTGGAACTCGGACGAACCCATCTGTTTGTTGATGACCGTGCACAGGCCTCTGCCCCATAGCCCACTGTGTGGAAACAAACCCTGAGGATATTTCATAGAAAAGGGTTCGACTCAGGCTCCGGTCAAGAGATTTCTTGGAACGTAAGTCAAAGCAGGGCCAGGCCCCAGTCTAGCAGGCCACGAGCTTACATTGGGCACCCGGCCTGTGACATGTTATAGCCTCACAGCTAAGAGCACAAGCGTTGGAGCCAGACTGCCGGGGTCCACATGTCTGCTCTGCTGCTTGCTTGTGTAACTCTGGACAAGATTTGACCTCTGCTCCTCGGTTTCCCCATTGGTAATATGAGAATAGAGACAGTACCCGCCTCACAGAGTGGTTGGAGGCGGTAATAAACGCAACTCACGTAGAGAGCCTACAACAGTGCCTGGCACATGGTGAGCACTCAGGGTGCCTGTCGTTGATGGGACTACTGATTGCCATGTCACAGAAAGAACGGTTGATGGCCCTGGAGAACACAAACCCTAGTGAAGGAAAGGGGGTCAATGAGGAGACAGGGCCAAGAGGCAGAATTGGGTCAGAAAGAAGAAGGATTTTCTAACAAGCACACGTGTCCAAAAGATGGAGCAGGATGCCTGGGGTGTGGGCGCCTGAGGAGGCCCAGGGGCCCGCCTGCCTGTCAGGAACAGTACAGATGAGGTTTTCCTGCACAGGACGGTGGCCAGAGGAAGTGACCCCTGATGCCCCTTCCCACTGGCCCACGCTAGGACTCTGATAACGAGCAAGTAAGTGCCGATAGGCAGGGTGCGGCCGAGCCGCCTGAAGAAAGCGGGGAGAGACTTTGGACCGTCTTCACGTACACAACCTTCGGGACTTTCACTTCATTTTCTCAGAACACCATCTGGGGGGTGGGGGTGGTGGCGGCAGTGGACGCCATGACCAGCAATGGCTCGGTGAAACTCAGAAGTGTTTCTTGAACACCTGCGGGGTGCCTCGCAAAGCAATTCAGAAAGCGTGAGATGTCAGAGCCGTGGCAACAAACTATCAACATTTTCTTACTCCGGAGAATCGAACGACAGCACCATTTACTGAAGCTACTGTTACTGGGGACACGGACTGTGCAGTCATCAGGTGGGCCCGCTCCACAGGCAGCGCCTGGGGCAGGAGGACCGGGGGGTCGTTCCGGCTCACAGGCAGCCTCCCAACCATCGCTCTGGCAAGGTTTTGGTGTTCTTTACCACCGAAACTTCCCCTGACCTGGTGTGCTTGGTCCTCTGGGCACAGGCAAAGACGCTGGGACACAGGGAAATGGCCAGGAGCAGGGGAGAGGGAAGGGAATACTCTGCTCCTTGAAAACGGATTCAGGAAGCATCCTCCACCATCATTTCAGTATCACCTTTGTCAACTATAAAAATGGAAAACATCCTTCAGAAGCAGAAACCATTTTATCAATGAAAAATTATCAGACAGTATAAAAACCACGATACCAATCCAAGAAAAATGATCAAATTCTGACACGAAAGCTCACCCAGCTATTTTCCAAGGATTTCGTGTATAATCGGGACTGCTAATTTATATGCTCTCAACTCTGAGAACTCAAAAGTGGGTAAGCGGCGTATCAAACCGATTAAGAAAAAAAAAAATTTTATGGAGAGGACGCTGGAGACATTCTTTGTGCCGATTTCAGTTCTTTGCCTCCTGGAAACGCCCGCCAACATTGGTGAGAACTACCGTCTGGAGTGGTTGGGGACTTACTGGGCAGGAAGACAGACCATCTCTTCTGCCTGGTAGGTTCCCGTCCCAGGCCATCGCGGTCCTTCCCCCTCGGGTGGCCTGGCTCTCTGCAGCTAACCCCTACTGCTGCTTCCTCCTGTATCTCCTCCCCACTTGCTCCTCTCTGTGCTGACTGCTACGGCCTTAATTTAGGCCCCAGGCACGCCCCTCCTGGCCTACTCACATCCTCCCAAATCACTGGCCTCCAGCATCGCCAAGACGTGACTTTTCCAGAAGCTCCCACAGTCCATCCTTCCTCATCCTTTCTCCCCCCCCGCCCCGCCTCCTCCCAGCCTCAACAAGAGAACTAACACCAAGGCGCACTTCTGCAGGCACCGTGCAGGGCATCAGCCCAGGGAAGACAGAGACAGGTGCCAGCTCACAGGCCAGCTCCCATCCAGGGATACTGGCAGCCGAGTGCTGCACGAAGAAGGGTCCTGAAGGGTGGAAAGAAGCCACCATGAGCAGCACCTGGGAGCCCGAGGACGGGAACCGCCGGGCTCAGCCCCCGCCCCACTCGCCATCCCAGCTTAGGGCAGGGCGCCGCGCACGCTCTGGACCGCCTGTCCCTGGCCTGTGCTCCAGTCCCGCACTCCCTTTGGTGTTCCCGTAAGTCTCCTCAATGATGCGCTTTGAGGGCCCCTCCAAAACCGCTGTCTCTACTTTCCCAGGCACCACTGTGGCACCATACTCTCCTCCCCCAGTACTCGGCAATCGTGCGGCACCCTCCTCCTTTGGCAACCTCCCAGCATCCACGAGGCTTTTCCAAGTGGGTCGGAGAGCAGCTGCTTTTACCTTTGCCTCAGTGTCCCAATACACAGATTCCCAAGTCCCCCTCACCATTCCCCCCACTCAACTCGCCGGCTGTTGTACTCACACAGCCCTGTCTACTTGAGCACGTGGCGGCCACTGGCCCGTCTTGATGTCTGCCTGCCCGAGGCTGGGAACGCTGAAGGACAGAAATCACATCTGTTTAGCTCGCTGGCTCCGGGCCTGGCACAGGAGGGCCCCGTTAGAGCCCTGCTCCACCATGACTCGCTGAGGAGCCCTGGGAAAGCCGCCCTCCTCCCTGGGCCTCAGCTTCCCCACCTAGACTAAGATGTACTCGGAGCTAGAGGGTCCCTGACGCCTTGCCCAGCTCCGACACACCACGAGAACACAGGCCACGAAGGACCAGCTGCGTGTCTTTCCTGACTGTGCGGGTAATAATCACTCAGTGATATCACCCTACAGCTCCTCTGGGTGGCACGGATCTGCCATTGCGAGGAGCGAAAACCCGGGAGCAGATACCCAGTGCTGGGGGGTGGGGGGGGGGGGGTGTGCGCTTGTACCGCTAAGTATAATGGACAGCGAGGAGTGATTTTCTCTCCCTTTGAGAACATAAGTACACTCTTCTATATTTATACACCCCATCTCCTAATTTAGGCAGTGTAGAACTTTTTCTGATCAGCACTCACTTGCCAATAATCTCGCTCTACATCTAAATGAAGACTAGGAGTCATATAAGTTCACAGATTGAATGGATGGCTGATTTACAAAGCCCTTAAAATGTGGCTGCAGGCCGACGCTGGCAACCCCATAATTAGATATGGCATGCTCTGCGATGATGTATTTTTTACTGTTTTTTAATAACTCAGTTCTCCTTCTGGGATGAGGGGAAAAATGGAATTTGTTAAAAATAAATCGAGATTTAGTGGCTTTTCAGCCTTCTGCTGCTTGTTGCTCACAATATTCTATAAATAAAAGCAGCCCGGCCCTATAGTGCACTGTAAACACCCACAGACACTCAGAGCCAAATTCTTCCAATTATGACCCTGTGCCAGTTGCCAAGCTACTGCAAGGACCCACTTGAAAGGCGGCCATCTAGGCCATCTTCTGATTAAGCCACCCTGTGACAAGGAGGAGGGCCTGCCGCTTTGGCACTGTGTCTAGTCTGAGATAATTGTTCCGTTTTCTTGAAATTAAGCCCTTTCCTCGTGATCGAATTACAATTCAGAGGTAGATGAGAAGCTAACCACCTGTCCATCCGTCCATCTGCCTGGGTCACGCGTGTGCCTGAGATCCTGGGCTGTCACACGCCGGACTTCCAACAGGCGGCAAAAGTGCCTTCACGACAGCGTCTTTAACTGCACTGAGCAAATCAAGGTCAAATAAAAGTGGGTCAGCAAAGAACATGACAGGTGAGTCACAGGCGGCCTGCCCTTCTACTCAGCAGCTTTCCTCACTGATCAGTTTGGGTCCCTCTTGTCCAATGCGGCAGACTGAGACGGTCATTTAAAAATCCGTATTAGACCCCGCGAGGGACGACGTGGTCAGGTCGACTGCTCTGGGGCTCAAAAGCCATTGCACAAGCTGGGGCTGCCCCGGCTGCCCAGCTTTCGTGTGGCCCCGACCAGCTCTTGAAACACTGCATGCAGGGAATCAGGGGATTGCCGCGTGCCACGGTCTCACTGAAAGAGAAATTACTTCCAGTTCCTTAGGAACCGGAATGCTCAGGGCAGCACTGAAGCACAATGGGCTCCGGCTAGAAACCAATCACCCCCCCCTCCTCCCTTCAGTGGCAGTTCTCCTGCGGGAGTGCTCCGAGGGGAGCACAAACCCCAGCAGGCCCAGGAGGCCTGCAAAAGGCCCCAGGCCACAGATCCAGCTGCAGAGGCTCAAACACTGAATGGGGAACCAATCGGTGAGTTCTCCCAAAAGAGAACTGATAGGTGCTCTGTGGCCAGATTTTCCAAACTCAAAACTGGGACCTACACTGAAAGGGGTAGAACTGTTTACAGCTGGAAAGTTTGGGACCTGGGGGTCACAAAACACGGAGCCTCATTAGAGAGGTCTCCCGTGGGTGTCCCATCTAAAGTGGCCCTTCCTTGGGGCGCCTGGGTGGCTCAGTTGGTTAAGCGCCCGACTTCGGTGCAGGTCATTTCACGGTTTGTGAGTTTGAGCCCCGCATCGGGCTCTGTGCTGACAGCTCAGAGCCTGGAGCCTGCTTCGGATTCTGTGTCTCCCTCTCTCTGCTCCTCCCCTGAACACACTCTCTCTCTCTCTCTCTCTCTCTCTCTCTCAAAAATAAATAAATGTTAAAAAAAAAAAAAGATTTTTAAAGTGGCCCTTCCTATAACTCACTTACCATCTGGGGGTCCTCATTTCTTAATTTCTGAAATGGTCTCTTTTCTTTGGGCCCCCCTCTGATTAGAAGGTGAGCCTCATGAGAGCAGAGACCCCCTCTGTCCTGTTCTTGAGTATTTCCAGGACAACTAGAATGGTGGCTGGCTCATGGTAGGTGCTCGATAAATATTCAATGAGTAAACGAATCCATGCCAGACCTCTGGAAGACCATTCTGCGTACCAGCGTCTCTCGATGTTCATGGCCATGGTATGAGGGGAAATCATTACCTCTTCTGTAACAATGAGAAAAGCAAGGCTCAGAGAGGGTGCATGTTTTTCCCAGGGCTGCACATCTAATGCGTTCATGGAGCTGGGATTCCAAGCCAGGCGTGAAAAGTTCTAATCCTGGCTTTGAAGTGAGCATCTGTTGCTTTTATAATTTAGAAAAAGCAAAGGAGAAAAACTTTAGAGGAAAAAGTACGCATCAGAAAAAGCTTTACATCAAATGATCTAACATATGACAGATTCGGTTCCTGTGCCCTAAAACCCCAGCTGCAGAGGGCATCGGCACCACAGGCCCGTAGCCAGAGCTGGAGGAAGGGCTCTGGGGCCCCCATTATGGAAGGTCCATTCCTGTCTTTCCGTGGGGCTCCAAAGGCCAGGCAGGAAAGGGAGAAGCCATCAGCAGTGACACCCATGACTCCTATCGCTGTTAGAAACAGCAAGCTTATTCCAGAATTTGCTGGAAAGTTTCCAAGGAGAGGCCTGCAAGCAAATTAGAAGACTGCGGAGTGTTTGGAATCTGACTTCCCTTTATACCCATACCTTGAAAATTGGAATGAATTAAAAAAAAAAAAAAAAAGGAAAGGAAGCATACTTTTTAAGACTGAAATTTCAAAAATCTTAAAATTGAAAAGCAGAGATTTACATGTATCTCAATTTAGAACACTGAACCCTGCTGACGTTAAGCTTCTGAACCTTTATAATCTGTATATCACAATAAAATTCCTATTAGTCTGATGATATTTTGGGCCACAACTCCTCCCCAGCCTGTCTGCTAGATGCAGGCAGTGGTTTGAACTGATGTGTAAATCAGCAGGTCGGTCCATCAAAATGACTGGCCAACTCTAGTGCGTGGACACATTTCTGAAATATGGGAAAGTAATGAAAATGGCAGCTTATATCGATAAAACAGGTTTTTCCAAATGCTACCAGGACAACCTGTGAATACAAACACCCTACAGAAAGAAAAGCCCCTCCTGATTGTGAATGAGGGGTGGCAGAACTAAAGAGAACCACATAAGCTAACCTTTCAGAACAGAATTTCTTAGCTACAATTAATTTCTGGGTGGGCTTCGGGGCAGGTGTCTCATTAACAATATTCGTCTTGAGAGTATTTACCACGTGCATTTTTTGGAGAGAGGCTCCGTAAAATTCACTAGATTCACAAACTGATCTGTGACCCCAAAAGACAGGGACCCCCACCAGCCGTCTCTGCTGCCTCTCCTGTTTTCTTTGGACAATCCTGTAACATAAACAACAAGATGGCTTTCAGAGTAGACAAGATGACATTGACAGTCAGGGAAAGTCGCCCAAGCTCTTGCCTGAACAGCCCGGCCACTGGGACTGCTCACATCAATGAGTGAAAAGAGGTCATTGGCTGGAAGGGACTGGGGGGCTACTGAGCTTTACCTTGAGCCCAGTGCCCAGAAGAGACCAAGAGAGCAAACTTAGTGACCAGTGTGTCTTAGGCAAGATGAACTTGGGAGCAACATTGTGAGACAGGAGAAAGAACAAGGGCTTGACAGCCAGGCAGGGCTACCTTCAACCCTGGCCACGTAGCTGTGAGACAAGGATGATGACCATGACAATGGCGACGATGATGCCAAAGACAATATCTACCAAGAGCTTTTACCGACGGCACAAAGTCTAGCGTAAGGTAAGCAAATACTTATATACTTGTGAAATAACATATGCTGTTAAATTTTCGCAGCAACACATGAACCTTCTCTATGTTATCTCCATTTCCTATATCTGGAAAAAGAAGGTGAGGAAGATTAAGTGGCATGCCCAAGGTGCACTGTGAGGTTGGGATTCCAACCTGGGTCTGTGCGACTCTAAGCCCACGCTCTCAACGACTAAGGTCCACCGCACTGCCAGGCCTTGGCTTCCTCATCTGTGAAAAGGTTAATAATACTCACCCTGGCAGGGTGGTAAGGGTTGGACAGAATGCACGGGAAGTGTTTAACACAGTACCTGGCACACAGGAACTCCACAGGGTAGCTATTAATGCAATGTAATGCGATGGCATCTGGACCTTTGGAAGAGAGAAGAAGGATGGTGGGAGGTGGGCATCTGGCTATACAGATGGTGCAGTATTTCACTTCACGGGGTTCGACAAACAGGATTAGGAACTTTGGACCAAGGCTTAAGAGCCTGGGATGGCATATTCTCGGGAACAGAGAAGGGACACCGCAGCAGGATGGGTAGGAATGTGTTTACTCTGAGATGAAAGGCTTTTCTTTGAAAGTTGGAGAGGACTGGGGACTTTTTGGAAGGAGGAATAAGTCAAGCCTCAAAAGAAAGTTTTCAAGAGGCAGCGCCAAACAGCACGGCTATTCCTGGGCTACAAATACATGCCCACCGACCACCCGACTCTCTGACACCCGAGGGAGAAGAGTCCCTGTGCGTGTTTGCAGCAAGGGAGATGCCGAATCCCCAGGTTATTGGTAAACCCTGTCCGGAACGTGGGCAGAGCAGAGGATCTGTTGTTACAGCAAGTCTCCTTTGGAAGTCAATATGAAGAAAAGTACCCATTGCAAGCGAGAACCAAAGATTTAGTGTGGCTTGTGGTGTGTAAGAGCAAAGGGTCTGTCTGTGGGAAAAAGTATCAGCCTCACCGACATTGCCATCTTGACTACCCTCTTATTGAAAGACTGAACGGGGGAGTCTGGAGAGCCGCAGAGTCGCTCCTCAGAGAGCCAACGGCACTGCAGAGAATGTGCATCCCAGGGCTGACGTCTGCCGGGGGAGAAGAACATCACGGAGTATCGCCAGGCTCTCCCCAGACCAGCTTCGCCCCTGTGTTTCTTAGAAAGGAATTGCTCTACCAAGTTACCCCAACAGGCACCAAAGACGATCAAAGGTCCCCACACCCTGTCACGGGTCCCCTCTCCTCCGTTCCCACAGCCCGACGCAGGACGCAGCATCAATTTCCTGGACCAAATTAACTGCCTCTAACTAGTTCTGCTGCCCCCTCCTACAGTCCAGCCCCCACACTGCCACCAGCTGGCTTTCTAAAATAAAAGTGCTGACCACGTCACTCACCTCCTGAAAGATGTCTACTAGATTTGCACTGCCTACGGAATAAACACCAAAGTCTTCACTTGCATTAATTCATTCATTTTTTTTCTCCCCCTCACCAATCTAATGTGTGATGATCACCTCCTGCGCGCCAGGCTCTGTTTTATGTCCTGGAGATAGAGTGGTGAATGAGATAGGTAAGGCAGGCACCCGTCCTCGTGGATTTATATTCTAGGGCAGTAAGACAAACACTAACGAAGACAAACAGATACAGAAGTCAGGTAACAACGGATGCTAATAAAGAGAAATGAGGCAAGCTAAGAGGATCGAGGGATGGGTTAAAGGGTGGGGTAGGACAGCGCATTTTAGTCCTTGAACACGGTGACTAGAAGTCTGTTCCTCTCCGGCCCTCATTTGAACGGAGAACAGAGTGCAGCGAAGGTGAGCCAGGCAGTGATGTCGGGGAAGACAGATTCGGGGGGAGAAGAGCAAGGGCAAATGCCCCGAGGCAAGAAAGAGGAACAGCAAGAAAGGCACAGTGGCTGGAATGGAGTGAGCAAAACAGAGAGGTCTAAAAGGAGAGATCAGAGAAGCAAGAGGGGCTGGCAGGCCATGGCAAGCAGTTCTATTCCAAGGATGCCGGGAAGCCGTTGGAGAATTTGGGCAGGGAAATGATACCATCTGATTTTACCTTTTAAAAGGTCATTCTGCCTGATTGTGTGTAGCAGTGGGGCCCGAGCGGAAGCAGGGAGACCTGCTGCGAGATGGGGGGCATCTGGAGGAGGGGAGGGAGGGGCGGTGCTTTCAGGGTTCACTCTGATGGGAAACCTGTCAAGAACTGTCCGCAGACAGCGTGAAGTGCAAGGTTTGGAGCAGGATCCAAGGTGATGCCGATACGTTGGGCCTGCGTAACCAGGGAAATGGTCCTGCCACATAAAACGGGGAAGCTGGGGGAGGGGCAGGGTTATGATTTTGCCTTTTTTCCTTCTGTTAAGAAGAAAAATACCAAGACTTGTATTTAGTGGCGTTGGGTCCGGGATACCCATTAAACATCAACGCGTGGATGCTGAGTGGGCAGCGGGTATGCGGGTTGGGGCTCCGGAGAAAGGTCCGAGGGCGTCGTCGTCCCGACCACCACCAGGTCCTCCAGCTGTTGGCCCCAGCTCCAGACACGCGGCCAGGCATCACTTCCTCCAGGCTCTGGCCTCCTCCTGTCTGGAATGTTCTGCCTGCATACTTCTGCAGTGTAGACTCTTACCAGTCCCTTAAGACTTGCTCAAAAGTCACCTCTTGTCTATGAGGCCCCTCCTGACTGCCCAGGGGAGAGCGCCTAAGCCCCTCCTTCTCCCACAGCGCCCTGTCACATGCCCCGATGGCCTTGTGTCACCCCTATTTTTGCCCTTCCTCACTGTGAGCTTCCCAAGGGCAGTGAGTGCAAGACTATTCCTCTGTGCACCCTGCCTCCTAACATAAGGCCTGGGCACGGCAAACATTTGCCAAATGAATGGAGTTCTCCTCTCTGTGAAGAGACGCAAAGGAGCCACCTGCATGCAGGCTGGTGGACACTGCCACTGCTGTCCTCAAGGGGACAGGGGGGGAAGTCAGGCGTCACCACAGCACTGCCATGGCTCAATGTGGTAGAACGGTATCTGCCCTCGAGCAGTTTCTCAACAGCACGCGGGAGCTTCGAGAAATCCATGAGCTTCGAGAAATCCACCACGGATGTGGTGAGGTGTCGTGAGCACCGCACCTGAGAAACGTGTCGGGTCTCACTGCAGGAACACCCAGCGAGTCCAAAACCAAAGCACTCAGGAGTCAGAGACGGAGGGAAGGAAATAGCCCTCGTGTACATGGACTCCTGTCCTCCTGACGGTGAGCCCAGAAGCAGGTCCTACTTGCCTTCTTTCGTAGACACAGGCAACGAGCATCCGAGAGGTTAGGTGATTTGCCCAGGGTCACAGAGCCGGGAAGTACGGGAACCAGGATTCACACTCAGGTCTTGGCCAATCCAGCGCCTGCGTTCCTTCCGGCAGATCGTACCGTAGGCAGGATCCTTAGGGACCCTCTCAGCCCCGCAGTGTGCCAAGGATATGTAATTCTGGGGAGGGGATGTGATCTACCCACTGTGACTTAGGAGTCACTAAGCCCCTGACTCCTGGACCGGGCTCCTAGAGCACTGCACGTGCACGGTGCCAGGCATTTCTTACAGGGCACAGGCAAAGCCGAGCACAAAGTTTTAACAGTCCAACCTATCTGCTTTCAAGTGCCCTAGAAATAAAAGCGAGGGACGGGGCGCCTGGGTGGCTCAGTCGGTTAAGCGTCTGACTTCGCCTCAGGCCATGACCTCGTGATTGTGGGATCGAGCCCTGAGTTGGGCTCTGCACTGACTGCGCGGAGCCTGCATGGGATTCTCTCTCTCTCTCTCTCTCTCTCTCTCTCTCTCTCTCTCTCTGTCTCTCTGCCCCCTCCCCACTTGTGCTCAATGTCTCAAAATAAACTAAAACAAAACAAAACAAAACAAAAAAAGCGAGGGGAATGGGAAACTGTATTTTGTACCAACTATTCCTGTGATCCTGGGACCCCATCAACAGGTGGGAAGCCAAGTGAGAATGCCGTGAGCGCACGGAGAGGGTCACAGAACCAGCCCTGTGAACCGAGCGGACTAGCGTGTGGCAGCCTTCTCATTCCTCTGGGCAAGTGTTTGCTGCCCACCTACTGTGTGCGAGACACTGAACAAAGCAGCACAGGACAGGGAGAAGCCCGGCGTTGAACCGTGGTTCCCTGATGTGTGTTACAACCAGCACATCGACCTCTCTAAGCCTACTTTCTTCATCTGTAAAGAAGAGCCCTGTTTCACAAAGCTGTTCTGGCTACTGAGTGGGGTGACCCATGCCCCGGGCATACGGCAGTGACCCAGTCAGCACCAAATGGCCAGGGGTTTGTTCATTGCTGAGAAAGCAGAAGAGCTTTACTCATGCTGGAGAGAAAAGGAGTGGACGAAAGGTAGCCACACCAAAGCTCTTGTAAAAACTTAGCAGGACTGAAGTAGCATCAATCCTCTGAGGATTTACCAAAGCATAAAGAAGTCCTTTAAGAAACTGTGAGGCACTGAAATATCTTAAGGCAGGGTGGGGAGAAGGAGAGGCAGAGTGAAAGGAAAAAGGAAAAGAGAGAGAGGAAGGATTTGAATAGATCAGTGCATTGGTAAGGGTCAATGAAGTTAACATACATATATATATATATATATATATATACATATATATATATACATATATATATATATATATACATACATACAAAGTAATGTCATTTGATCGCTGATGGGTAGAGTTGCCTATTCATTATGTATATTCTTCTCCGTCAAGCTCCTATTCAATCTTCAATACCCTACTTGCTTGATAATTTCTTCCACCACCACCACCACCCCATTCACCTGGAGGTTAATTAATCTTCGCTCTGTTAGTTGATTCTTACAATGTACACGTTACATGGTCTCTGCTCATTGGGTTCCCCTACCTAACAGTGAATTCCTGAGAGCACATGTTCTATATGATTCATCTTGGTGGCCTTCCTCTGTCCCTAGGATCCCCAGCCAGCAGCCAGCAGGTTGGAGCATCCCCAGAGGAGAACCTTCTCTCTACAGCAGGAAAAGGAGCCAGGACTCATATTTATAAGTATCCATTCTATGCTGAACATTTGAGAAGCACATTCCAAGTCTTAATTCATATATTCTTCAAAATGCCCCATGAGGGAATTATTATCCCTATTTTGTAGAAAGGAGACACTGAGGCTCAGGGAGGTGAGGTCAACAGCCAAAGTTTCATACTGCTAGTAAAAGTGATGAGGCCAGGATTTGATTCTCGGTCCGTCAGACTCCAGATCCCCTTGTTTTCAGTAGACCAGCCCACCTGCATGAGTCTAGTGAAGCTGAAGACATCCAGAAAGGATGAGTGGTCTGGACATCAAATCTCCCTGCAGGCTCATAATGAGGTTAGTGCTAAGGAGCTTTGACCAACACAGGGTAACCTGTTAGCAAAAGCCAGGCACCAGGTCAGAGGGACAGAGAGGAGGCCTTGGGAGAAGACAGAATTCTAAATTTCAGATACAGTTAGCAAATGGCAAATTGACCATCTCCCCAGACTCATCCTGTCTAAGGAGAAGAAGACACATTCTGGGTCAGCAGTTCGCAACCACGTGTGATCAGTTAAGTCCCCTGGTCCAGAATTCACAGATCCTTTCTAAACACTGGGGAAACATTCAAGAACACGATCCTAAGTGTTAGCACTCCTGGGAGAAAGCTGTGGACAGAAGTGACCACAGGACATCTGGGAATGTCACTTCCTTGTCCTTTCTCCAGCCCCAGCCCAGTAAAGGAAACTTCCATGGTGCACTGTAGGCCCAAAGCTACATCTCAGCCTCACAGGGGTCTGACTCCACTGCATTTGGAGGACCTGCGTCCAAGAGACTGTTCCTTACCAGCTGTGCAACACTCAGTAAGTCAGATCTTCTTTGGGCCTAAGTGTCCCCAGATATAAACAGGGGGAGGAGGAGAATGCCTGCTTCAAAGGGAGGTCGTAGGGACGCTATGAGAAAACACATGTGGGAAGAAACTGTCCATGTCAAACGGCGTTCAGATGTAAAGAAGGGGTGCTGGGAATCGTGGGCTACCTCACCACATCACCTGCTGCCCCCCTCCCCAAGTGTCCTGGGCTTAAGGCCCGGCACTCCCGGGTGCAGCTCCTTCAGTGCCGAGCTGGCCTCTGTACCGATGGTTCAAGGGAGAACACAGGAGCGCTGGGAGAGCTGTGGAACAGGAAGCTGTGATTTGGCCCTCCTCTTCCAAAGGCTACCGGGCACAACAACAGCCCTTAAATAAGTAGTTAACAATTGGCTACAACAGTTGAGGAACATTTTTGTCATCATGCAGGATGATAACCATCACCAAAATCAAAATATGAAAATCATTTAATTAAACCTATAGACTAAGACAAATGTATCATTTTGATGGCATATTTGTGAGTTTTTAAAGTTTTAAGTGTTTAAGCAAAAAAAAAAAAAAAAAAAAAAGAAAGAAAAGAAAAGAAAGAAAGAAAGCTAGATAATTAAAGTTATAATTGGATACTCTTGGGAGAAGCATGAATTGGTACAGCCTTTTGGGAGACAATTAAGCAATATTGATTCAAATTATATTTAAAAAAAATTTTTAATGTTTATTTTTGAGAGAGAGAGACAGAGCATGAGCAAGGGAAGGGTAGAGAGACAGGGACACACAGAATCTGAAGCAGGCTCCGGGCTCTGAGCTATCAGCACAGAGCCCGATGCAGGGCTCAAACTCATGGACCGCAAGATCATGACCTGAGCTGAAGTCGGATGCTTAACCGACTGAGCCACCCAGGCGCCCCTGTATTGTTTCAAATTTTAAATTCAAACTATTTAAGTTGGAAGTCCCACTTCTTGGTGCCTATGCCACAGAAAATCTCATGTAAAAGTTCACAAGCGTGTACAACAATTCCCACATCAGCAGCCGTGGCGATGGCAAAAGAGCAGAACCTGGGTGTCCACCAGCACGGGAATGATTAAACAAACTTGAAATGTATCCATACCATGGAGTACGGCTGCCAAACATAAGGCACGTCTACCTGTACGTAGCGACTTGTAAAGATGACCATAAGCACTGACAGTCGGCCACTGAAAGGAGAGCTACAGGATGGTACAAATAGAGAAATTCCATTTTTACAAAACAAAAGTGAAAGTGCGTATGTTGGAGATAAGGGCAAAGGAGGTAGAAGGAACACAAGCGAATGAAAAAGTCCAGGACTATACCCAACAAAGTCTCAACTGCCCATCGGTGGAGAAGGCTGGAGGTGGAGAAGTCACGAAGACTTCCTTCTTTCATGCGAGTGCACTTCAGTGTTGTCTGAATCTGCTACAAGTGTAGACTCCTTTGTGATGACAAAAACAAACAAAAATAGACCTAAAAGGTCACAGAACGATGATAATTTTTAAAATTCCAGTGCTTGCAAGCACTCCCCTAAAGTAAGCACCCCGGGACGTAGCACAGCCTCTCCATCTCTGCCGGTGGCCACCGGCCCTGTGCACACCCCTGGGCTTGCCCAGGAAAAGACTACAGGTGGGGATCGTCTCCAGGACAGAGAATCTCAAATCCCTCAGCTATTTCAATAAGAATTCTACCAAATTACAACTATTTCAACAAGCTGGCTAATAAAAAGGACTAAGTGTCTTAGTCAAATTTTATAACATCATAAATTACTGAATTCAAGTTCACTTGTTGGCAGCCTCTCTTAAATAGGGGCCATCAAAATTGATATCCTGCATTACCCAACATTGTATGTTGACTGATTGAGTCTCCACTGAAGAGTTCTTAAAAACTGCTTAATGAGGAAATCCCACGGGGAGGAGAGACGGTGACTCCCCCAAATCCAAAACGGGCCTATGTAAAACACTATAGTCACTTGGGTTCTCATAAAATCCCAGCTTATGGGGTGAAGTAACCTTCCTATCTATGGCCAAAGTTGCTGATGAAACAAAATAATCCTAAATCAATTCAGTGTCTACGAGGTGTTGGGTTACGTTTAGGAGAGACCGCCCAGTCCGTGACCTGCAGGCCAGGTGAGCAGCTGGGCAGGGCTGGGCAAAGGTGGGTAAGGGTGAGCAGCTGGGCAGGGCTGGGCAAGCCAGAGAAGCCACTGGAGGAGGGACCGCCACTCTTCCCCAATGCCATCAGACCTCCGATTTTTCACGCAGGTTAGAAATCCAGATTTCTAGACAATATCTACCATGTGTCAAGTGTTGGCCACATATTCCAAAGTTTTACAATGTCGTGAGCACTGACAAAATACATCTGCCAGCCAGATGCAGCCAATGAATCAAGTTCTCAACCTCGGCCTGAAACTATCTACATTTTCTTAATGGGTCATCTTTGTGCAATTTAATTTTTAGAAGGATGGGAGGAGGCAGGCAAATAATATGGAACGAGAGTCAAGTGTTTGATAAGTAAGAAAATATTTCTAACGTACTTGAGGAAACAATGGTAGTTGTCTGGGTCAAATTCTGAAGAAATTGTTAAAATTTGTTGGCTATACCAGGCATGAAGCACTTGAGAGGGAGAACTTCCCAGGTCCAGAGCAAATTTCCACAATTTACTGTCAATGAATCTCCAAGAACTTACTCGACTATGTTTATCGTAGGACATTGAAAATAACAACATCAAGTACAGATGCCAGGTGTCACTCAGGCATTCGGCATCCGGGAGCACCAGTGTGGGTCACGCAGCCTCTGGGCAAGATTCCAAGAGAGGCCTGACGAATCTCCCTCCAGAACCAAAACCAAACTCAACCAAGACTTTAGAGTCAACATCAGAAAACTGTGCTCATTTTTCCCAAAGCCAAAAAAGTCACAGCTATATTTGTGCTAATAACAATATCTGCACATAAGCTGCAACTCACAAAGCACTTTTCTGAAGCACTAGCTCACTCCTCGGAGCCTTTAACTGCATCGTAGACTTTGTATCTCGTCCAAAGTCGTCTTACAGTTACTGCTAATGACACTACTTTTCAAAAGCGACAATGATAACAGATTATTTGGCATTTGCTACATCCCAGGGCTAAGCACATTTTCATTTCCCCTTCACACGAGCCTCACAGAGGTGATCACGAGGATCACCATCCCGTGTGGCAGGGGAGGAAACCGAGGCCTACAGAACTTGGGTGGGCAGTCTGAGTTACACGATCAGCAGGCACAGAGCTGAAATACTGAAGCAGGTCTGCTGGGGCCCGTGCTCTAAGCCAATCTCAATTTGCTGCTGGCAAGTGTACCCAAGGCGTGGCCAGGGTCCTTCTGCTGCTCCTCCCCCACACCCACTTTCCCCACTTGGTCAGAAGCCATTCTTTTTATTTTTATTTTTCCCACTCAAAACTGGTATGAATCACTCCAGGCTCAGCCAGCCTGGCCCTACAGGGCCCCAGAGGCCTGGTGAGGTGCCCCTGAGGGACCGGCTTCCTCGCTGCCAGCTTAAGGAGGGTAGCCAGGCCTGCTGGGGTCTAGCTGGGGCTTTCACGTCACCGCTGTCTGAATAGGGTCTGGGAAGCGGGTGCTGACAAGTCACAACAACCCTGTGAAACGGTCACTGAGGTACCAAAGAGGCGGGTGGAGGAGAGGGGAGGCGCCTGCAGCTTGGGAAAGGAGAAAATATTTATTTAGCCAACGGCTATGAAATATCTATTATTCGAGGCCCCATACCAGACCCGTGAAAGAGGGAGACACTGTCTCCAATGTGCACAAGGATAAATTATGCAAACAAAAACACGGAGCAAGGAACACACACACAGCCCCGTTCATACACATATACTCACCAACACAGGCACACGCACATGCAAACTGCATCGTCCAGCAGCTGCCCTTAAGGCGGTAACCTCTGTGCTCCCTTCCCCAATTCCACAGACCCCTCGGCCCTGACTATGCCAGGTACTGCCCTGCCACAGACACCACACCACGGCTGGTCCCCAGGGGTGCCAGAAGGACAAGGAGGGCAGGCACACAGATCACGATGGCCCTCGGTGGTCAGAGCCATCCCCCAGAGTGTGTGCAGGGCCACAGGAAGGTGCTGGCTCTATCCTAAGGGGAGAACAGGGTCCACTTCCTTACAAAAGGAGGAGGAGGTGGAGAAAAAGACAGAAGGAGTGGTCCCGGGGGTCTGAGACAAAGGCATCCCGGCGAGGCACAGACCCTTCCTCAGCACAGCGACTCTGACATGGAAACAGGTAAGGGGTACAGGCTAAAGCGTGCGGGGGCCCTGGGGGGCCCCTCTGGCCCATCTCGCCAGATGCCCGTGGTGCAGGGGGCAGGGAGAAAAAGCGGGACATCAGGCAGGCTGTGGGGCAAGTCCATGTGGCACACCTACCTACAGGGCAGACCCCCACAGTCCTGGGCTCACCGGGCTGCCCAGTGGAGGGGCAAACGTTCACTGATCTACAACCACACAAGTAAACGAAAACCGGCCTCTGTGGCGAGCACTGCAAATGAGTGGGAGTGCGGGCTGCGGGCACGCGTGGCAGAGGGACCGCGGTGCAGGAGGGAATGGGAAGGGCGCCAACCTGGTCGGCACACGCGGCAAACCCCCACTCGCATGTCCCGTGTTGACCTGGGCCTCAGTCCCCTCAGAGGGGGCGTGTGGGATCATAATGATGACACTTGCCGCAGCCAACACCTGCCGAGGCCCTGCCACCACGTGCCTGCCCGCCAAGCACTCTGCCTGGGCTTGCCAAACAGCCAGCGAGCCGTAAGTGGTATGTGACGAGAACGGTGATGGTGACGATCAGACCCAGGTTTCTTATCGGGGAGGTCAGCGGACGCTTCCTAGGAGGCAGCATATCAGCGGAGGTCTGAAGGCACAGAGTGGGCATGGACCAGATAAACCAAAAGGAAAATGCATCCATGCGGCGGGTAGCTTTTAAAAAGTGCCTGAGGACACCTCCGGATGAGGACAGCAGCTCCAAGTGCCAGCTGGAGCACTCTGGTCAGCAGGACGCCTCCGTGGTAAGAACGGCTACTTCCTCTAGGAAGCCCTCCCAGCTTGCCGTGAGCCCCCACGCAAAAGCTGCACGTTCAGTACAATTCCCCAGGTCTGTGGCAAAACTAGGAAGTGGAGAGGACGCAACGAGCGTTGAGCCGATGGCCCCGCGTGAAAACATGAGCACGTACTGACTAGCGCCCGGGTGCGCTGTGCCCGCTCCCATGGGGAGTACAGACGCTGACCTGGCATCTGCGGGGTCTGAGCCTCTTCCTGCGCCACTCGTCGGTGTTCACCGAGGACTTTACAGGGCTCCAAGGGCAGATGAAGAAGCCCCCAGGCGTGTCCACAAAGGACCGCTAGCTTGTCCTCACCCCCTAGCCAGACAAGTATTCTCAGCTAGATGATGGGGGAGAAAAGCTGTCAGCGGTTAGCAAGAATCGTCATTTTGGCTAATTTAGGAAATCTGGGATTCACCCGGGCTGAAGCTGGGCAGACCTCACTCCTGATGGGCATTCCTTGATGGGTTATTTTTCATTTTGAATTGCTGTTACTGTTCCATCGACAAGGGAGTTTTCTGAAAGTCAGGGGCAACGAATGTAAGGAAGTTACATTCCTGAGGTCCCAGCATGCCGGGAGACACAGCAGGCGGCCACACACCCACACCCAGAGCAATGCCTCCTGCACTGAAAGCTGAGGGGACAGGCGGGTGGCTCTGCCCAATGCCATGGCCTATGAACCTCCAATTTCAAGTACATTTGATCACGTTCTAAGTCTGCGCAAACAGACTTTACTATCCTTACTTCAACACACACTTCCTGAGCCGGATGTACTATGCTGGTACTGAGAACCAAGTGTGTGTGTGTGTGTGTGTGTGTGTGTGTGTGTGTGTGTGTGTACACGCGCACACGCATGTGGGGTCCCCACCCTTAAGGAGCTCAGTTTACTGAGCATAACAAGTAGTAAATCAACAGTGTGCTGATAAGCACTTTGGAAGAGAGAAATGCAGGGTGTTGTGGGAGCCAGGAGGAAGGTCGTCCCCAGGTCACAGCGAGGAGCAACGGGGGAAGGAAGGTGTCCGGAAGACTGGAAACCTGAACTGAGCTACTGAAATGGGGAGCAGGGCGCAGGTCATTCCCTAGAGGGCCCAGAGGTGATGGCTGGTGGGAGGCTGGGCCGAGGTTAGAAATCCATGAGGAATGTGCCCACAGGCCAGACCATGAAAGCCTGCAGGCCTACCAAGGAGCTTAGGTTTTATCCTGCAAGCAATAAGGAGCCCTTGGAGAGCTTTAAGCAGAAGAAAGCCATGATCAGATGTGTGAGTTATAAACATCATGCTGATAAGGAGTGTGGGGGTGGGATGAGGGAGGACAAAAATGGCCACAGGAAGAGCAATTAAGAGGCTTTTGAAAGAAATCCAAATGATGAGTCCTAAGGGAAGGAGTAGGGAGGGAAGAGAAGGGAGTGGACAAGTGAGAAGGCACCCTCTTTACTAGGATGGTCACCCACAGAACAGGACAGAGGAGGGAAAGGACAAAGCCAGGGATGACTCGTGAAGGAGACGCAACTTGGGGCTGCAGTCCCAGGCAAGGCAGGTGACACAGGGAGACAGACGCACCTGGCCGCAGGGCAGGGATGGGCCCGAGGTGCCCGCGGGCAGTGGACAGCAGCCAGCAGCGCAGCCTAGGAGGAGGTTCTGTGCTGGATATGTAGTTCTGGATGACTGCAGGGTAGAAAGGAGCACTGCACGGGCTCCGCCGGGGAGAATCCTCACGGTGATGAGAAAGGGACCAAGCAAAACCCTACCAAGCTAAGGACAAAAGAAAGAACACTAGCAAAGCAGGCTGTGGAGGCAAGGGCTTTGGGGCTGGAGGAGAACCTGGAGAGGCAGGCGAGGTGAGGTGAGGTGAGGCGAGGCGAGGCGAGGCGAGGGAGCACCTACCGAGGAGGGGAAGAGACAGTTCAGAGGCCACAGACGAGGGGCCGGAAAAGGGAGTCCTCACTGATGGAAGCAGTTAGGTGTTAGCAGCCACGGCCCAGCAAAAGAATTAAGGAGTGTTGACAGTTCAGCTGACGTCTGTAGAAGTCTCAAACAGAATTATGACTTTTCCCCCAACAGCCTCACTGTCTTGCTTCATTTCTTGGTGGGGCCTTCCGATGACCCTAACTAAACTGTTGGCCACCCTCTCCCTTTACTTTACTTCAGGGCGTGATCACGCCTGCCTGACCTTACACACCACGTCTCATACCTTTATTCTGTCTGTCTCCCCTACTAGAAACATCTTCTCAGGAGTAGCCTCATGAGGACAAGAGGCCATGTCACCTCTACAGCCACGGTGCCAAGAGTCAGTGCCTGGCACACAGAGGTTAAGCACCTTGTCCCAAGCCTCTTGGCTCATTACAAACAACAAATATTCACTGAGCACATAGGACATGCCCAAGCCATGATAGATGCTGGCGGTGTGGGGGGAAACACCCAGCCCTCAAAGCTTAAAGTTGAAGGTGAGCAGAGACAAATACCAAATATTTAAACAAAAAGTTGATTATAATTGCCGCAGAGCTAGGGCTGAAATCTGGCTGTCATGCCTTCCAGTGATATTTCCTTTCCAAGCCCACGACTGTTAACCTTCTCCAAGTTCCTCCAACCCAGGAAAATTTTACCTGGGGAAACAGTTAAAGCGATTAAGGTTTGGTCTTGATTTCTTGCAGAGATCCCACACTTCCTCCACCCTTTCACCAGACTCCTAGGAAGTGGAAACACCCACACTAGGCTCTGAATATTTAACCCGCATAGCTCAGTCCGTCCCCAGTCCTTCTACATAAGTGGGAGGATTAATTCCAGACTTAGGTGAGAGAAAACAGGAAGCAGAGTCACCCGGGGGTCAGATCTGGGTTCAAATCTCCTGTAACCTTGGACAGGTTACTCAGCCTCTTTATGATCTGATTTCCTCACTACTGACGTGAGAAAACGAACTCCCCGTGTTGGAGGCTGTTGCAGAGAGGACCTAAAGCGACACCTGTAGAGCACCAGCACCATGCTGGGGACCTACTGAGGGCTCCATAAATGGTGGCTCTGAACCACTTACACCTGCTGCCTTTGTTCCCAGATCTCAAACTGCTACATTCACACAAACCAAGCCAAATGTGACTTAGAATCCAAACCAAAGAACGTACACTCAAAATGCTCAGAGCACAAATTGACAACCTGGCCGGATGACCTGAGGAAGTATCTCAAACTCCCATACATGGGCCGACCCTCCAGTAAGAGGTCTCATTTCAGTCTCCTGGTCTACCCTCTCTTCCCCTCCATTGTGGCAAATGCAACTCTTTCGCTGACAGATCGCATCTTGTCTTCTGGCAGGAGTCCAGACATGGGCTGGGTTCCGTGTGCAAGCTGCGGCACAGCCGTGAGCACCACGCCTCCAAGGGCGAATAAGAACACAGTCACCAGCCCAGGGTGCACACAAACCCCCAAGCACCGCTTGGCTCCAGAGAAGGAAAAGAGCACCGGTCGCAGCATGTTGTGCCTGCCTCAGAGCTAAAGAAAAGGTAACTGCGACATGCAAATGTGTACTCCCTTCTTTTAAGGCCCACACTCTCTACGGGTGGTCTATTTTCCTAGTGTCTTCGATTCTTTATCCCTCATTTATGTCCAACCCTGTGCAGCCTGGAGCCCTCATCCCCCATTCTCCTCCTGTGGCATCATGTTCCTCAAGGCCACCTGTAACCAACTTGTCACCAAGTCAGCAGCCTTCCTTCAACTTCCTTCTCCATGGTCCCTGCTGCCCCCTTCTCTTCCCTTCCTGGGACTCTCTCCTCCTTGGCCTTTGGTTCTCTTCTACCTTTTTCTTCCATCTGGAATTATGCACATTCCCCAAGGCTCAGCTCTCTGCTCATCATGGGGAGAACTTATTTAATCCTACGGCCTCCCTTCCACATCTCCAGACCAAACCCTCTCAGTCCCAGCTTCATCCCTGCATTTCCAATTGTCTACGGGACATTTCCTGTGGATGAACCACTGTGATCCTGAACTCAGTGTATCTAAAACCAGATGCACCAACTACCCCCCTCAGTCTCCAATGTCTACATGTGCCAATGATGCCCCTGTGAACCACCAAGTTTAAACTTCCATTTTCTTTGGCTCCTGTTCTTAAAGTCTAAGAAGACTGTAAATTCTATGGTTCTCCCTTTGCGATAGCTCTTCTATTGGTCCTTTGCCCCCATTTTCACCACTGTTAACCACATGCCATCATGCGCAGATTGCTGCTGTTCCTTTGAACAAGCCCCATGCCTCCTGTCCAGCTATGAGAAGAACGGTCCTAGCATGTCGCTTCTGCCATTTCACTTCTTTTCCCAAAATAACCTCAATGGCTTCCCACTGCCTCCAGGACAAAGTCCAAGTGCCTTAGCCTGACATTCAGGGTCCAGAGAAGGAGTCTGCAAACAACAGCCCACAGGCCAAATCCTACCTACCGCCTGTTTTTGTAAATAAAGCTTTACTGGGACCCAGCGGTGCCCATTCATTCATAGCTGCTTTCATGATACAACAGCAGAGCGGAGTAGCTGTGATAGAGACCGCATGGCCTATGAAGTCAAAAATATTTACCGTCTGACCTTTTACAGAAGAAGTTTGCTGACCCTGGTCTAGAACAATCATCTCTTGCCAAAGGTCTGGCCCATGACTCCTCTGAAGCTCTTGCTCCTGTGGGTCTGTTGCTGAGCCCACTGCCTTTGTGTCTTACGCCCACTTTCTCAAACCCGAAAACCTTATTTCACTCTTCTCCGGATTTTTCCTTCAAAACCCAGCCAAAGCCCACCCTGCCATGAGCCTGGGTGCGTCCACCCCCTACACCTCCTGGATGCCCCTCCAGAGCATCTACTTCATAAACCTACAGTGAAATTTCACTTCTCCTGTGGATCCCTTCTGCCTGTACTACCGGCTTCTCTAGAGTCTAGGCTTGGTAACCTCCACAGAGCTGTGCCAATGATAACTTTCTTGCCCTTTATTCCAAATACCGATCCTCAACAGCATAATTTGGTAAGAAGGCATCAAACAAACTTACCAGTGAAGGCCTAGGATTCCACATTTGAAAAGTTAAGCTTGGGTCCAAATGCGTGCACTCTAGTCAGCACCACCTAAAGCCAACGAAATAAGAGTTCAGCTTAAGAGAGGCTATTTATACACTGTCTTTCAATTTACAGCCCCCAGTAAGTTTTGATTTACCATCCTCTCAGGATGCCCATTTCTGTTACTTTGCCCAGAAAATTGTGCTCATTTTTCAAATCCACTGGACAGTCTTTCCCTAAGAAGCCTCCCCAGTGTCCCCAGCAAGCCGGGCACCTCCCCCTCTCAGTTCCCATGGAACTCTCTCATGGCGAGACATTTATGGCAACACGTGACACGTGGGAGCATAATTTCTTATTTAGGAATGGGGGTCCCTAGAGTCTAGGCTTTTCAAGAGAAGAGGCCTGTTAAATTTACCCCTACTCTTACCCCACTGCCTAGAACGCTGTGGGCATTTAGGTAGTCTTCAATAAATATTTGTAAAATGTGAGGAAAAACAACCCACTTAATTCATTACCACATGCCTGGGTATTGAAAATTCTGCTTGATCACAATTTTCCCTATAGAAAGGCATGCCTCAATCCCACTGCTTTTAATAAGCAATGGCTTAACAGGAAGGGTTCATGAGATTAATGGTCTAAATGCACACCTTTGGAATGACACTCCCCTGGGCAGAGAGCCTTCAGAGGCTTCCAGAATCTAAGAAGGCAAGCCCAACTCCGTAAGCAGGCTGCCAGGCCTGCACGAACTGGCCCAGCCTGAGTCCACAGCCTCAGCTCGAGTGGCCTCCCCCACTGACCCCACAATCCAGACAAACAGGCCTGATAGCGGGCCTTCTCTGTATTCCCTCCAGCTGGAGGTCCTTCTTCCCTTCCCTCCAAATTATCTCCTATTGAAATGCCATCCATTTCAAACACTATGTCCCAGACCCAGTTCATGATGGGGCCAATAAGTTGTTTTGTTTTTTTTTTTGTCTCTCTCTCTCTCGTGTGTGTGTGTGTGTGTGTGTGTGTGTGTGTGTGTGTGTGTGTGTTAAAACATACATAGCAGAAAATTTATGATCTTAACCATTTTCAGGTATATGGCTCAGTGGTATTAACACGTTTGTGTTACTGTGTAACCATTACCACCATCCGTCTCCAGAACTCTTTTCCACAAAACTGAAACTCTATACCCATTAAATGATGACTACATGGTCTCCCTTTCCCCCCACCCTTACCCCCAGTCTCTGAAACCCAGTATATTTCTGTGGAATGAATAAATGCTGGATAAAGACACGAATGAATCTGACCTCAACCCTCCTCACAAAAGCCAGAAGGGCTGTCCCATAGCACTAGACGCCCATGGCACTGTCTTCATCATTCTTGGATTTCTTTCAATCAATCTACAGCAATCCTGTTTTGCACAACTGTATTCTTCTTCAGTGGGTAAACTGTGGCTTCTTTTGAGAGGTTAAGCTCTGGTCCAGAACATGCACTTGGCCTGTCCTCCATGTTGCCAGACCCAACGGGCAAGACTTAGTCTTTGTCTTATAGCTCTTGATATCAGTAAACCATTCCCTCTTGCTTGATGACTCCTTTCACTTGGCTTCTAGGACAGCACTCTTGTTTTCTGCCCGCTGTTTCTCACTGGCTGTTCTTTCCTTTTGCTGGTTTTTCCTTCTCTCCTTGCCTCTCAATGTCAGAGTGTCCCGGGGCTCAGGCCTCATTCTCATCTCTTCTCTGTATGCCTTTAGTCACCCCTCGGTGATTTCGCCTAATGTCACGGATTCAGATACCATTTGTATGCTGAGGATGCCCAGATTTTTCTCCAAGCCCGGACCTCTCCTTTAACTCCTGGCTGGTAGGATATATCCAACTGCCCGCTTCAAGTAAGATGTCAAATAGGAGCTCTGTGTAAGTCATGTTCAATGTCCCAAACTTAACATGTCCAGTGCCGACCCCTGGCCTTCCCCCAGACCTGCTCCTCCAAGTGTTCCCCATATCAGGCTAAAGACAACGTTCGTCAAGTTGTCCAGGCCAAAACGTTTATAGAGTCATTCTTGTCTCCTCTCTCTTGCTCCATATCCAATCCTCACCAAAATTGGTTTGTACTTCAAAATATATTCAGAACATGACCATTTCTCACCCCCTCCACCATTACCAATATAGCTGATTACAACAGCCCCTGCACAGGTGTGCCTGCCCCCCACCCCTCCCTTGCACTTTGGCTCTTGGTAACACTCCTCCCTCCATCCACAGTCTATTCCCAGTACAGGAGGGAACTGGTCACAACGTAAGTCAGAACAGGTCATTTCTTTGCTTAAAATCCTGAAAAGCCTTCCTAGCAAGGCCAATGCCAAGGAGATGAATGTTTATAAAGTAGACCTGCAGGCCCAGGGGCAGGCATGGGGGGGGAGGAAAGGTCTTCGGGCCAGGGCCCAGCTCCCATCCATCTGTCAAATGGCAGTCCTGGCTGTGGCTCCTATTATCTGATTGCAAAAAGAAAGGAAACTTTAAAGGGAGACAAATACAATCAGTCAGCTTCCTTTTCCAGTTGAGGCACCACAAAAAGCCAACAGCACTCACATTTCTCAAGAAGTACATAAGATATGTCAAGTCTGCTACCACTTAATAACTGGTTTCCAAAGATAAATCTAGCCTTCTGGAGAATAGTTATTACCCCCCTTGGTGGTGGTGGGGGGGATCCTCCTTAAGCCCCTCTTTTTCTTGCCTCCTCCAACTGGTCACCAAGCCCTGGTTGCCTCATTGTCTCTAGACTTTCTCCCACTCCTCTTTACCGGTGGGGTGGCTGGAGGTGAAGTCCAAATGACACAACTAAGGGCTTTAATTGGCTCAGGTCTCTTCGGCTCTCCTTACAGCTACAGTGGCAACCTCCTAACCTCTACTCACTTATTTATTTCCAACCACAAACCCAGACACAGTGTCTGTAATGACTTTTAATAAAACCTAAATATGATCAAGTCCTCTGTTTAAAACTCCCCAAAGAGTTCCTACCTTGTTGTACCATAAATTCTTCAAAACACAGAAACCATGCTAAATACTCTTTTTTTATTTTCCATACATGCTTTTCTTCTGCCTTCTTAAAAAAGACCATGAAGGCCCCAACAAGGGTGGGCAAATGGTCCAGCCCGATTAGACTACTCCACTCCCTGGCTGCAATGACAGGCACAACATCCAACCTAAGCCAGGCAGAGACTTGCTCTAGAACTGACATATAGATGCAGAGAAAGGAGTTGTCCCTTCACTGCAATTGCTGGACTGGGTCTGTCAGCAGTGGTGCCCCCACGAGGAGCACGGTCCATCTGCAGTAGAAAAGACTGATGCCAACATACAAAGAATAGCAGACAGGGAGCCAGACGGACCACTGGCAGCGTCAACTCCCATTCTGGAACCCCTTCCTTTTGTGAACTCCTGTAGCATCCTGCCCGACTACGGAACCAGTAACTCCCCGCTTATGCCTCCACTAGCAGGAGTCCCAACTGGCACATCATATAAATTTCCCATTATCTGTGTTTTTCCCATATCTGTTTTTTCTCTTTGCCTGGAATGTGTGCTCCTTGGATTTTTACACAGCAGCCATACCTTTAGCGCTATGGAGGCTTCCCTGAAGGACAGCACAGTTAGTCCAGTCTTCCAGATGTGCTCTAAAATGCCTGGAAGGCACCCGTTCTGCTGCACCATAGACTCCTCCTGGTCTTCCCAGCCTTAGCTGGTTGCCCAAGCTAGAACCCTCATTCTCAACCTGGTCTCCTCACACTTCCTCATTGCCATGTGGACTTTCCTTTTCTTGCTTTCTGTCCTACCACCCCCCTCCTTGTCTTCTCCTCACTGCATTCCAGCCACCCTGGCCATCTTTACCCTGCTGTTCCTATACCCTAATGCTCTTTCCCCAGTTAAACATACAACTCACTTCTTCACTTCATTCGCTACAGTATACACTATGGTACAAGTTCACAAAAGCCCATTTCTTTTTTCTTGGGGGCACATGGCTAGACTCTATTTCCCAAAAGCCTCCCTTGTAGTTAGAAGTAAACATGTGACTGAGTTCTCACCAATGGGTGGGAGAGATGAGTGCTCCTTCCAGACTGGCCCATAAAAAGTTCCCCACAAGGGGCATATTGGTGCCTTAGTCAATTAAGCACCGGACTCTTGATTTCGGCTCAGGTCATGACCTTACGGTTCGTGAGGTTGAGCCCCACATTGGGCTCTACACTTATCGTGCAGAGCCTGCTTGGGATTCTCTCTCTCTCTCTCTCTCTCTCTCTCAAAATAAATAAACATTTAAAAAAATTTAATAAAAATACAAAAACTTCCCCACAAGACCATCTCTCTTCGTATTCATCCTCCAGCTGAATGGAAAGCAATCTGAGGGCCTTAAAGAGGGCAGAGCCATAAGATATAAGGAATGTGGGTCCCTCGGTAACCACAAAGAAGGAGCAGCCAAACTGGAATTTTTCTGTACAAGAAATAATGTTTTCTTGGGTCGATAACACTGAGATTCAGGGGTTTGTTTGCTACTTAACCTAACAGCTTGGTCTCCTTCTCAACGAGACCTTCTCTGACTACTCTAAAATTCTCCTAACACTTCTTAGCCAACCTCCTTGCTTTATTTTTCACCATAATCTTATTACCATATTGGATAATGTGTATTTTATTATTTTGTTTTCTATCCCCCCAAATCTGAATGTGAACTAAAGGCAGGAAATTTTTGCTTTTTATTTTTTCCTTTGCTGTATCCCCTGGGTCTAGAACAGTGCTGGCCATGTTATGAACAATCACTTATTGTTGAATGACTGACTGACTGAATGAATGAATGAAGTACATGGGCTCCAAGGTCAGGAGGGCCTGGGTTGAGGCCCAGCTCTGCCATTTATTAGCTGTGCAACCTGGGGCAAGATACTCTACCTCTTTAATACTCATTTTCTTCATCTGTAAAATGGCGGAAGTAACAGCACTTTCTTTATCGAGACCGGGAATAATTAAGATCGTGAACATAAATCCCTACATAAATCCCTCAGTACAGTGCCTAATAACAGCTCAGTTTCCATAAATGCTAATTGCTATTGTTATCAACTCAAGGCCAGAGGACAAGACTGGGTGTTAGGCCCTAGCAAGGTCATCGGGAGAGCCATACTTTGCAGCAGAAGTTGAATGGATATTTAAATGCACAAACTCTTCTGGAAGAAATCGTGACAAACACCTAGGTAGTGAGATTTAAGAACTGCCTAAAAGATCCCAGTAAATTGCCAACGATCAGAAAAACATGACAACTGGTGTCAGGGGTGATGAAAAGTGTGCGCACAGTCTGCAGAAAAGTGCTACTATGGAAAGAACGCCACCCAAATGATGAGAGATCACTTTGTACCTTTTAAGAAACAATTTTCACAGCAAAGCTCCAGTAAAGAGAGGCCCCTTGCATCATGGGGACAAGGTAATAAGGTTATAAAAATGGAACTCAAATAAACCACACGCAGGGCCCACATGGGCCCAATTTCCCAGGAAAAATAGCAATTGCTACAGCATTCAGATAAGGGAGTCACGCTTGGGCCTCGGCATAGAAAACAGCTTTCAGACATCATTAGGCTGCAGAAGAGCCACCGGGTTTACCAAATTAGCAATGCCAGCTCTCACCTGCCCCTCTCCGTCATGTTCATCTCTTTCTACCCACATGAGGACACGGCTAATGATACCCAAAGCCTGTGCCTGCTTTGCCATCTTCAAAATAGAGAACCCTCCAGAATGAACAGCACGGTGCAATCTCCAGAGGCCCGCCCGTGGAGACCTTGGATCAGACCTGCTCTTAGATCTCACCTCATGGAACTCTGCAGTGCTGGGCCTTGTAGACAAAGCATCACCCACCCCACCCCCACCGCCCCAAGAAGCTCTTTCTACCTGTGGCCCCTCGGCTCTCAGCAAACTCCCCCATCCCCACCCTAGAATCCCTTTCATCTCCACTCTGACCCCTCTCCCACCTCGGTACCCCTAATCACTGGCACTCCAAGCCTCTGGTTCTAGTGTCTGTTCTCCCCCTATATCAGAGGCGTGGCAGCTCTGGGGTTAGGAACAGAGATTCTGGAGCCAAACCAACTGGGTCTGATCTTGGCTCTACAGCAGGACAATCTTGGGCAGTTGATGAGTTACTTTATGTCTATTTCTTCATCTGTAAGATGGAGGCAATGGTAGCGCCCCCCTTGGGTCACTGTAGGGATTAGATGAGTTAATATATAGGAAGTGCTTAGACCCAAGCCTGGCATCTGATACATGCCCTAAAGCAACACTGCTTCGGCCAAACCCCAAACATATCCCCATGTCCTTCCACCTCCATTTCCTCTGTCAGCCTTTTTGTTTTGCTGGGACTGTCCAGTCCCATCTCAGCCAGTCCTTTCTAGTGCTGTCAACAGCAACTTCCCCCCCCCCCCCATAACACCTTTCTTGACATCCCCCGTCCCCGCCCTAGCCTCCCGAGGAGATGGAATCCCTCTCTCTTCTCTAACAGAGTAGAGCTGACTGCCCCAGGACTCTCTTCTTAGTCCCCAGTGAAGGACCACCAATTTTAGACTTGTTTTGTCCTTCCCACTCCCAGTTCGTGGGCTCCTCAGAAACAAGGGGGGACTGGGTGTTTTCTTCCCCAGTTTTTATTCCCGGCAACTCAGCTGACATTTGCCGGTTAAAATGGTCCACGTAATCATCAACCAGAGACTGAAACAGCAACGACAGATCATCTGGGCAGAGGAAGCCTTCCCCGTCACCCCAAAGCCACATGGATTCCAGGCTAAAAAGAACACTCAGAACCAAGTCATTGACACTGGTTTGTTGGTTTCATTCTGGTTATTTCCTTATGACCAACAAAAAAACCAAACTGTTTCAGCAAGTTTGCAACCTGCTTCCACTTGGCTCCACAGCAGGATGGTCTTGGACGATCTTAGCTTCCACTGCTAGGAGCACTTCCTGACAGGCTCGTTCTGGTTTAAGGAGACATTGGAGTTTTTTTCCCCCCTCGAAAATCCCATTTACTTTTTCTTGCTTTAGGGATGGTTCATGGGCTTGCTTTTTCCATTTCTTTTTCCTTTTTTTCTTTTTTTTATATCATTTATTGTCAAATTGGCTTCCCTACAACACCCAGTGCTCATCCCAACAGGTGTAGGGGATTTCTTAAAAACATCGTGAACAAGTGATCACTGTTTATTTTACTGTTTTAATCAAAGCATCAAAAATATAGGGATACAGAATTCCTCAATTTGAGCAGAGAAATTACTCCTTAAGAGAGTGTACTGGCTCACCTCTACACTTAGGAACAAACAACAAGTCATGTATTACTTGTAAATACACAGCCTTTCACTTATATCTCATTTCACATTACTGTTACCCTGCTTCTTCATTCGTGGAAAATACAACAAAAACATTCCTAGCATTTAAAGTAAATTTTAAATATATCTTCACGACATTTTTCTTGAAAAAAGAAATTCTGATTCTCTGTGTGATCTTGGGCCATTGCCATTAGCTAGATAAATGCCAACGTAATAAAATCATTCTGCAATACACAAAGATGGCCAATGTAGCATTAGCTGAAAGAACAAAAATTAAAAGCAAGTGAAATGCCCCATAACAAACTCATGGCTTATTGAAGGCACTCCCTCGATAGAGTATTATGCGGCCATCTTAAATGAGCATGATCAAAACTAGGGAGCCACATGGAATGGGCTGAGGATATAATCTTAGGAGTAAAGGGAAGGCAGATATGTGAGCATATGTGCTGGAACCATCAGGGTTGCCCTGGTTGGGCAGATCAGGCCCGGTGTTTGAAATCAGATGCAAAGGGGGTGCCTGGGTGGTTCAGTCGGTTAAGCGTTCGACTTCAGCTCAGGTCACAATCTCGCGGTCCATGAGTTTGAGCCCCGCGTCGGGCTCTGGGCTGATGGCTCAGAGCCTGGAGCCTGCTTCCGATTCTGTGTCTCCCTCTCTCTCTGCCCCTCCCCTGTTCATGCTCTGTCTCTCTCTGTCTCAAAAATAAATAAACGTTAAAAAAAAAAAAAAAGAAATCAGATGCAAAGGAAAGGAGGAGAAAGCTAAGAGGAGATCTCATGCAACAAGGCCAGAGGGAATGATGGTAGCTGTGTGAGAATGAGGCCCCTAGGCACAGGGCAGGGGCCATGTTTAGGAGAGCAGAATCGGAAAACAGGACTGCTTCCCGAAGCCAAGGTCATTTCAGCAATTCCATCCCAAAGCAGGCAAGGGGGATGGGAAGAGAACCCTCGCTAGTTTTGCAGAATGAATCAATCCCTGGGTGAGTGAACAATTTTCAAACGCCACTCAGTGTCAAGGCTAGTCCTCTCCACAGTGTGGCCATGAGGCCTCCCACCTGAAGGTTCAGTCCCACCCAAGCCTGCAGGGTTAATCCTGACCCAGGGCAGGAGGGATATAAGAGGCTCTGGCCTAGAACCCAGGGGGTTAGCGTTCTGCTAACCTGGCAAATAAAGAAAGTGAACCACCCCAAGAGAATGAGCATCTTGACCAAGGCCTCACAGGGAGTTATGGGCCATGCTGACTCTTAAATCTGAGTTTGCCAGTCCCTGGGTTTAAAGCTTTTCTGAAGAGCACCCTGGTACAAAACTGACTGATGATTCGAGCTGACTGGCCCAGTATAGAGTGTAGAAAACCAGCTCATTCCAGAGAAACAGTGGCTTATGAATTGGTGAGCCCAACCAGACCAGGGCAGGACAATCTCTGTGACCCTGGGACACCAACAGTACCCTTCAAGGAGAAAAAGTCCACTCCTACACCCAGTCTGTGCTAAACTCCCATTTTTTTTTTCTTTTTTACGTTTATTTATTTTTGAGAGAAAGACGGAGACAGAATCTGAAGCAGGTTCCAGGCTCTGAACTGTCAGCACAGAGCCTGACGTGGGGCTCAAGCCCATGAACCATGAGATCATGACCTGAGCCAAAGTCGGATGCTTAACTGGCTGGGCCACCCAGGTGCCCCTAAGCCCCCACTTCTAACTCCTCAGTCCCCTGCACTCTGTTGGTTCAGCTGAAGCTCTGCTGTCCTGTGGGTGCCAATGTCCGTCCCTAATGGCATGGCCTCTGGCACTGGTATGCCACCTGCAGGTCTCACAAGACAGTCTATCTCTGGACAGGTGACAATGACTCCAGAGCTCCTCTCCACCTCCCCTGACCCTTTTGATTCTTATACCTATCCATCAGAATCCCTAAACCGGACCCTTCCCGCCAAATACAAGGGGCCAAACTCATTGCCCTGGCATTTAAGGTCTCCCCTCATATGGCCCACACCACCTGCCAAATCATGCCTCCCAAGGCACCCACCCCTGCTCCCCGGACCAGGCAGGGGCTGCTCTCCTCTTCCTTATACCATCCCCAGAAGCCATGCTCTCCCCGCCAACCCCAAGTCCCCCAAGAACCAGCCCAAGCTTTCTCTGCTTCTTCCCTCCAAATACACTGGTGTTACTCACACGGTCTCCACTGAATGAGCGTAAGTTGAATCATACTGTCTCCTTGGGTCCTGCGCAGCCAAAGGGCCAGACTCTCACTTGTGGAATGAGCAAGCCACCCAGATGCCGTCATTCAAAGGACTATGCACAGGAGGCACTCTGCTCCCCCAAATTTGTTCTAAACATACTGCTAGAGATTTTGTCACTTCAGTGGTTGTCAGACTCTCTCATGACACCCCTTGGGAGTGGGGCTGCAAACATTAGACAGCAATGCTGGAGCCAGGACCACTGGTGAGGAATTGGAGAGCTCTTTCCACCTGTCATGGCTGCCAGTGGACACTTCCTGAGCTCCTACTATGTGCTACCCCACGGGCGCAGGTCCTTAGGGTACAATCTGAACAAGTCCGTATTTGCCCCACAGGACTTTGGGCTCATACAGGGAAAAGAGTGAGACGTGTTCCACTGGTGCGGTGTGATCAATGCCACGGAGGGAGAGGACACAGAAGGAAGGGCAGCAGGGAGCAAAGGTGGCCACGATGCAGTTCAACCCAAGAAGGGGCTGGGGAAGGGCTCAGAGAAGGCCGTGCGGAGCTGGTCCCAGAGGGATAATCGATACCAATGATGAAGACGACGGCAGCAAACGCTTATTGCGCACTCACTTATGCTAAGCACGGGACAAAACACTCCACTTGCTTTATTGCAAACTCATTTACTCCTTTATTAGTGAGCCCCTGCTATCTTCCCGCCACCATTTCACGCACTGGGGACACAGCAGTGAACAAAATAAACACTGGTCTCTGCCCTCGCAGCTTACCTTCTATTGAGAAGAGAGACGATAAGCCAAGTAAGAAAGTAAACTGCAGAATATGTTAGATGACGTTAAGACCTAAGAGGAAAAAGAAAACAAAAGGGAAACAGGGAAACATCTGGGGGGCAGTGGGCTGAATGGTACGACTTTACACAGGGTGGCATGTGAGAAAAGACCTGAAGAAGGTGAGTAACCACACCATACAAATATCTGGGGGAAGAGCATTCAAGGCAGAGGGAGCAGTCAGAGGAAAGAGCCCGAGCCCGAAGCCAGCTTGGCGTGTTTGCGGAACAGCAAGGACTCTCTCTGATGTGGCTGAAGTGGGGCAAGAGGTGGGCAGGTGGGATCAGTGCATTCGGCCACATGAGTCGTGCACTGCGTAACTCGGGGTCGGGGGGGACACCACCCACATGCACCAGTGAGCTACGCATGACCCGGCCTGCTTGGTTACCCACCAGGCCCTGGGCTGGGAGATGGGGTCAGAGAAGCACCAGGCAGCCCTGGGGGCCCTGCTGAGGATTTGGTTTTTCCTTTGAGTGAGACAGGAAGCTACTGTCGAGAGGGTTCTGAGCCAGAGGCACGACTTGATTGGACCCCGGCTCACTGGGTCACTGGGCAGAGCGCATACAGAGCAGGGTAAGGGTGGAAATAAAAGACCACTGCAGAGGCTACGGCAACGATCACACTCAAGTACATATAGTGTTCCCCTCCCAATCCCATGAGGGAGTTCTGTGCTCACTCTTTCATAGATGAAGACATTGAGGCTCAGGAGAGATCTGGTAACTTGCCCAAGGTCACTGGGTTAGGCAGTAGCAGAACCACCGGGATTGGGAAGCGGGGGAAGAGAACGTTCTAGGTGGAGTGAACAGCACCAGCCGTGGAGCAGGAGTTTGGCAGGGCCTGCCACACTTAGGGAAGGGGAGGCTCATGGTCCAGGGGATCCAGAGCCCGAGGGAAAACGACAATGGCAGCCAGCGAAGGCCTGTCTGTTCCCTGTCTGCTCACACAGATGCCTACCAGTGGCATCCAAGCCAGTCTGGCTCCTTGGACTAGAACAAGCACCTCCTAACCCAGCTCCCTGCTCCATGCTTATCCCTCCCACTTCAGTCCATGGGCAGCCAGAAGAACCTTTAGAAAATATGAATCACTTATTGTCTTCGTGCTCTCAATGCTCCAGTGGCTTCCCATCATACCAGGCACACGGGGGACCCTCAGATGACATTGAATGAATAGATGACTCCCTCATCCCTGCCGCCTCACTCAGGCACGTCCTGTTTCAAGCCAGTGGAAAGGATGACTTCTTCCTTCCCTCCTTAGCAGAGGGAGGCAAACTCATGCTGAGGAGTGCAGGGGTGCCGGTCAGCCAGAAGTCCAGGCAGACGTCCTTGGTCTGCCTGGACCAAGCCAGGCCACCATATTAACCAGCTGAAACCCATGAGGAGGGAGGGGAGCCATTCAGACCACCTAAGACTTTTGGATCCGACTTGTTTTAAACAAAACTGCTTATTCCAAAGCAGACTGGACACTCTCCACCATGCTACGGCCAAGTAAAGGAGGCCTACACACGGCCCGGGCCATGATGACTGTAAGAGGCACACTCCACCCAGCAGCCCTGGCCCTGAGGCCGGCCATGAAAGGCTTTCCTCACTGAGTCGGTGTATTTAAGGGGTGGACCCAATGACTGAAGTCCTCCCTGAACACAGGGAACCCCAAAGTTGTCTCAGAAACTGGGGGAAAACTATGAAACTAAGGTTGGGACAAAACTTGACAAATTTCAGTCAGTCGATATTTGGGACCAAGGGGTAGATTTCCCAAAGGATGACGACCACTCCCGGGGTGTAAATCCAGGCCCTCTCAGGGCCACACTCATTCCAAAGCCCTTTGTTCTCCATAGAAAAAGATACACACACATCCTTACACGTGCATATATGCAGATATATTTTTAAAGAATTGGTAACAACACAGAACGGATGAGACTAGTAAACAAGACCCCCCTCCCACAAGAAAATTAACTGAGTAACAAAGGGCCTTCCTGTAGGCCCTGATAGGAGAGTTAAATGATCACCGTGGGCATGACTTATCCTCTGGGTGGCAGAGAAGTGAGGGGGGGCTCTGGAAGCCAAGTGAGTCCCAGACTCCTTCAGGAGGCAGGTAACTTGGTTTCCCATACTGCATCAAGCCAGTGTGAGGCAAGTTCAAAGGCCTTGTTCTCTGAACAGGAAGATGGGAGAAGAAGGGTCAGAAAACACAGACATTAACAAGGGCTGTAGAAGGAAGGGTGCGGAGTATTCATGGGAGGCAGGGTCCTGTCTGTCCTGGTTTTTCAGAAAGATGGGGCACAAAGAACAGGACCAATGGCTGAGCCCTCCATCTGACAGAGAAGTGTAATAGAAAAGAAGACTCGACAGGGAAGCTCACATCTCCCCAACTTCCAGCTTTTCTGGGCAGCCAAAAGCCAAGCCGACAGTGATGCTCAAAGATCCTGTAAGTGCCAGTGATCAAGAGTTTCAGGACGCGCAATGGCACAGTAAACTACCCTGAACACATTCAAGACCAGCCCTGGAGAACAGGCTGTCAGGGAGGGGGTTACTATAACTAAAACGGCAACAACAAAATAGAAGACCCTGTCCCTGAAAGGATCAGTCCAATATCCTGCTAGAAGGACACAGAGAGGCTGGGCCTCGTTACAAGTTGTAAATAAGAGAGAAAACACAAGCTTGGCCATGGAAAAAGCTGCAGCGGGCACTGATTGGGACTTCTTTGTGCAAACTGGCTCTTTGCTCTTCAGAAAAGAAGGATGTGCCCCCGGGGTATGCCTTGGCTTTTGCTCTCTCCACCTGTACGCCAGGCCTGGCCCAGGCGGACTGAATGGGAGAAGCAGCTCAGCTTTACTGAGATATCCGCACCCCCCCACCGCCCCGAATCTCCTCCCTCCCCACTAGAAAGCACAGGGGGCGAAATAGAAGGAGCCAGGCCTTTGAATCATCCTAACCCCGGCCCTCCTGCTCCACTACAAAAGGGCGCATGTAACCATCTCTGGGGCCGCTCTTACAGTCTGTAATGAGCTTCGTTTATTTCCCTGTGAACCGTTTCTCTCTCCCACGAGAATGAAAGCTCCATGACAGCAGACAGCAGGTCTGCCTTGCTCATCACTATGCCCCCTGACGGCATCTGGAACACTGACTGCCACATTGCAGGAATTCAACAGATCAGTGCATGGCTTCAAACACCAAGCAGTCATCTGTAGGAGCTGTGTCAGAGCGCGTCCTGCCGGGTACGGGCCAAGTGCTAGGTGGATGGCCCAGGGACTTCCCCAAGGTCCTGCAGTCAGCTCAGTACCCCCACCCTTTCCCTACAGTCCCTGACCCCTCCTCTTCATTCTGTCCCCAGAGCACGGCTCAGGTCACTCACCTGAGCAATGACAAGGGCAAGGGACAACTGTGACAGAAAAGAGCAACAATTAGTTCTCTTCAGTCTGTAAACATGGCGGTGGGAAGAAGCCACCACCAAATCTACAGTCACAAACAGAGGGAGGGAAACATGCACAGAGGACATTGGTAATGGAAGAGTCTGAGAGAACAAAGGGCAGGGTCACCTGATCCCAGGATGATGGAGCCAGGGGTCCCCGAGGAACACAGGAGTATAAGATAAAGGAGAACAGTCACACGGTGAATGGGAAACCTGCAAGGTTCATTTCCTTAAGTGACGGTAAAACAGGCTAGTCAAATTCCAGGAGCAGAGTTCCCCCAGACATCTTTCCTGACATGTCACAGAACGATTGCTTTCTGTGTTGATTTCCACAAAGGAAAACATCCTCTTTCTAACAAATTCCTTACCTTGTCAGAAAATCACCTCGATAGGCCTGAGTTAACATGAGAGCCTATAGCCCAGGCCAGGTTGCCAAAAATCAAAATTCTTCATTTGGCTGGAGGGTATTAATTTATAAGACTCATTTTTAACTAGCCGATTATGATTATAACAGCAACACGCGCTCACTGTTGAAAAATAGAAAACCACAGGGAAGGAGATGAGAATAGAAATCACCTCAAATTCTACGAGATGAGAACCATTGTTAACACTTAGGTGCTTTTCCCTCCTTCTATGCCTGAGCCTTTAACAGAGTCAAGAGCATACTGTGAATGTAAGTTCAATTCCTGCTTTTTTTTTTTTTTTTTTTCAGTAAAGTCCAGTTAAAAATACTCCACTGTGTTCCAGGAAAGAAGATCATCTTTAGTGAATAAACACATTAAATAAAAAAATGAATCAAAGTTAAAATTTTTTTTTTTTTTTTGATTATCCACTGAGACCCCATTTCTCCAGCAAAAGAAAAAAAAAAATCACTCTGGCCAGGATAGAAACAGTCCACGGGATAGAAACCATAAGCTTGTTTTTGTATTCTCTTATCTAGATCATATTTTCAGTAAACATTTATTGTTTTGAACAAGCCACATATTTTTTTTTTCCAAATCAACAGAGGAATTTTATAACTACATCTTACTATTTTGAAGCAAGAGGTCATGTTCTAACAGCTTTGGGAAGGTTTCATCTTCTAATCTGCAGGAAGACCAGACCAGTTAAAAATGATCATTTCATATTCGGGGACCATAACATCCAAATGGAAGTCCTAGCTCCCCTTTTGTTGTATTCTGTCACCTCGTCAGTGGAGTAAGCAAGTGGCTCTGCCAAAGACATATTATATGTCCTATGCTACCTGGTTGGGAGCTGCCCTGATGTCTGCCCACACCCTGGTGGGGTATGTGGCTCTACCTTGGCCAATGAAGACCTTGGCCAATGACGAACAGAAGAACAACTCTGCCTAGCAGAGAACACTGTCCAGGACCAAGATCTCCACACAATGCAAGTTTTCCCCACCACTGCACCAGGTGCTGGGGACATACAGGTGAATAACACAGACGCTATGCCAGTTTCCATGGAGCTCAGTTTGCAGGGCACTTCCCCTTCCATTACTCACCCTAAGCCTGGGAGACAGGAAAGGCCATCACCATTATTCCCACATTGTAGATGATAAAGCAAATGTTCATCAAAGCCTTCTGCCCCAGGTTATGAAGCAGAAGTGGATGGACTCAAACCCAGGTCTTCTGACTCCTAGCTCAGTGCTCTTTCTACTGTACCACTTACATTGATGAATTTCCTCTGACAACTGAAGTCTTCTAGATTATTCATATTCCCTCCAGCACCTCGGCACCTCTGGAACCTTGGTTCTACCTGGCAGCCTCGTCTCTGAGCAATGAGTTGCCCTGACTTCTAGATGGCTACATACGCCAAGATTTCTGTGTGCCTGCCTAGATCCTGACCCTGGACTCAGGCATCTTCCCAGCTCTCCTGGCACCAGCTTCAAACTCTATTTAATCCTTCCCACTGGTACCACAATGCAGCATGCTGCAAATTTCCCCTCATGTTCTATATCCTCTCCACTTTTAAATACAGTTTTTGCTGGACTCATGACCTCCCACCTCAAGATGCTTCTCAGCCTCCTTCGTAGTTAGATGTAGCCGTACCTCTAGTTAGTACAACTAACTAACTAATTCTGGCCCCTAGAATAAAAGAATGTGCTACTACCAGGTCTTGCCCTTAAAATGACTGCAGGTGTTCCCCCCTTAGCTTTTCCCTCAGGAGATGGTAAAAATGGAAGCTTCTGCCTTCAACCATCAAGTGGAAGCCACATGTTGAAGATAGAAGGCTTGGACCACTGGCTGCTAAGGACTAGTTTCAGCCATGGTCCATGGATCTCTTTAATACAGGAACTTGCTTGGTGTCCCAACTGAAAAGGCTTGAGCGAGACCAGTTTTACATTCTCCTAGTAAAGCCCCTTGCCACCAAATAAATACTTTTTTAAAAAATAATTTTCTTAAATGTTTATTTATTTTTGAGAGCCCTGTGGGGGAGGGACAGAGAGAGGTGGAGACACAGAATCCGAAGCAGGCTTCAGGCTCCAAATTGTCAGCACAGAGCCTGACGCAGGGCTTGAACCTATGAACCATGAGATCATGGTTCATAGATCTCAGAGAACCATGAGATCATGAACTGAACCAAGTCAGACGCTCAACCAACTGAGCCACCCAGGTGCCCCACCAATTAAATACTTTAAAGGGGAGGTTCAAACCTATATAGGAAAACGTTCCATTCAGGTTTGTTTCATGGAAAGCTTCTAAAAAATGAAATTAGCAGTACCTCACAGATGATTTATGTTCAGATCACAGGAAAAATTGAGAGGGCCCAGAGAAGTAAATCAGCCCCCTGCACTTATAGGAGGGGAGAGAGCTCTAGGTGACAAGAATGACCAGCTCTCTCTCCTAAAGCAGTTCACTCCATTCCTGGAAAAGGCACCAAGAGCTGAAATGATGTGAGCCAAGGCTAATTTCTCCATGAAAACAATGTGATAACAGGAGCTTGTGTTCCTAACCAAGAACTTGATGGTCAACTTTTAAAGGACATTACATAAATTCCATGTTTTATCATCTATTAAAGCCTTTGGACTTTTTTTAAAAATTTGTTTTAATGTTTATTTTTGAGAGCGAGAGAGAGAAGGAGACAGAGCACAAGTGGGGGAAGGGCAGAGAGAGAGGGAGACACAGAATCCGAAGCAGGCTCCAGACTCTGAGCCCAGAGCCAGACATGGGGCTCGAACTCATGAACCGTGAGATCACGATCTGAGCTGAAGTTGGACGCTTAACGGACTGAGCCACCCAGGTGCCCCAAAGCCTTTGGACTTTTAAAGCTAAGAGGGCTGTTGGTCCAACAATATACTGCAAAGCTATATGTATGTCCTATGCCATACAAAGTAGGTGCAAACCAATTGCCCAACACAACAACCATACATGACTTTTTATTTATTCTGATTCTCTAACAGTGTGTAGCACAAAATACTTCACCTTAATAATCCCTGCTGACTTCTCAATACAGTAAATCAGATCACTTAACATTTTCAACAGACAAAGCGAAAAGAAACTGGGGAACAGAGTAAGAGTTAAAGTCAGAAAAGCAGTGTGTAAGCCCTGGCGGTGCTACTGACTTAGCTTTGGGACCCCAGGCAGTCGCTTAAACTCCCCAAGTATTTCACAGCCAGCAAAACAAGTCTTTCTAAACACCTCTCCTCATGGCGCTGTGGTGAAGACTAAACAAGACAATGCATGCAAAAGTTACTTTGTAAATCACACATGGAGGTAAATAGTATCATCAGGATCTTGACATTTGCAAAGGCTCTTGTGGGGAGATTTTGACAAGCATGGTAATGAACACTGAGCAGAGTATAAGCTACACTTTTTGAAAAACTGACCCAGAGCAATCCCTTTCACTGTCTTATTTTTCTTTCCTTAAAATTCCCACATGCATTAGCCAGCAAGAGTTAGTCAATCTGCTACATTCAGTGTTGGCATCATTTTGCTCATGAGCTTTAAGCAGCCAGTGAGAGCTGCTCGATGTCAGCCACGGGCTACCAAGAAAAGCGAGCCACAGTGAGCTGAGGCCACTGGGTGACATGTCATTTATCAACCAAAAATGCCTTCCGGAGATCCACCGTGCTGTCAGAAACCTCAAAACCAGGGGCAGGAAGCATGTGGGGTGCCAGGAAAAGGAAGAAAGAAGGTAACAGTTGAGATTTCAGGCTCTGGAGACTGTCCTGGGTCTGAATCATGGCTTTCCCACCCACTGTGTGTTATCTGAAGCATCTCTGGGTCTCGGTCTCCCTAATTAGAAAGTGAGATTGCCAGTGTCCACCCCACAGGGCTACTGTATTAAGTGGGAAAAGGCATATAAGCACTTTGCACAGTTCTTGGCATATGGCAAATACTCAAAGGTTAGATATTGCTATGAATCATCATCATCATCATCATCATCATCATCATCATCATCCATGCAAAACTAAGAAAAATTAAGATGTGGCACATCTCCAGTCAAGACTTTGCTACGGGCTTTGTAATCAGGTTTTACCTGGACAGCATGCTGGCTCACCCATTAGCTCCTAGGCTAATCAAGGTTCTTCTGGATTTCTGCCTCATGCCCCAGGATAGGTGAAACATCCAAGCATACCCAACTGGCCAGTTAGCTAGATCCTGGCACTTTGTTTTCTGGCTCACACCTGCTCATCATTATCCTGAGAGGTGTGTCCAGAGAAGAGATTAACGTGAATATCTGTGCCTAACCTTCCAGTCATGCCCAGGCTGTGGCTCCCCATTTCTAGGGTGAAATACATTGTCACCTTTAAAATATGGTCATACCCAGCAAAGTGAGGCCCGTCAGCACCCATCTGGTGGACAGCGCCTCATCCCCAAACAAGCCCTGGGGGCGGAAACTTCCTTCAGCTCCTCCAGACTATCCCTGCAAGGCCAGTACACCTTCACTATTAAAACTACGATGGCTGCCCCCCTTCAACCAGGGAGCAACGTTGCAGCTTTCAAACCCCTTATTCTTTCCTTATCTCACTCCAGCATCAGAACCACACTGTAAGGGGCTGGATGAGAATTGTTACACCTGTGCCACTGATAAGGAATCAGCCACAGTTTGAGACATTTAGGTAATTTGACTTAGGCTATCTGGTGCTTAAGTAGCAGAAGCAGCCTAGAATGCAAGTTATCTTGTTCCTAATCTGGTGCTCTTTCCAGAAAATGTGGGTATTTGTTTTTTAAACATTCAACTTCCATAATGGTGCTTTGCTTCTGGAGAATTCATTAAGCAAGGCATTTCGGTCACAGTACAGTGCAGATTCACATACTTGAAAGGCACTCACAGGCAGATGTTGCCTGCACTCTAAAGATCTAAAGGGTGACAGAAAACAGCCATGCCGATTAACATAATTGACAATTCCCAGCTCTGGCTCCCTCCAACTCCTGTCTGGATTCAGCTAGCAGCCTCCTATCAGGTCTCTGCTGCAGCTAGTCCTTCTTTGTTTTCTTCAGTCCAACAGAAACGCTCACACTGGACTAATGCTCTAGGGATAATCATTTCACATCACTGAAATGGTAATCATAATCACAGTGGAAACAACTTCAGTGATTCTCCTTCCACTGCTTAGCAGTCTCTACCTCACCAGGTAAACTTTAACTTGTCACTTAACCTGCAGTTTCTTCATCTACAATATGAAGGAGTGGGCTAAATAGAGCCTTGTTCACTTTCAGCTCATGACTCTAACACCCCAACTAAATCCAAATCCTGCAGGTGGAGGACATTGGGAGACAGCAGAGTCCAATGGTCAAGAGCTTCCATGACTTGGTTTTTAAGCTTGGACCCTCTACCTTAGGGAGGTCTCTGGATCACTCTGTGCTTCAAGTTCGTCCTCTCTACAGTGATGCTAACGATAGTTCCACTACGTGGGGTTTTGTGGGCATTAAATCCGATAATACACGTGAGGTGCTAAGGACATCATAAGAACTCTGTATATATTACCAATTGGTATCATCTGAAATGGCATGCATCATGTTTAGGCACTGACTAATTTTCCAAACTTAAATTCCCACCACTATTTGAGAACTCTCCATTCTAGGCAAGTCTCTATGCAGGTTGGTCATTCCTACCTCTGCGCTTTTAATGGTGCTATGTCCCCCCACTCCATCCACTCCCTGGTCTGTGAATCTAAATCCTACCCATCCTTAAAGGTCTGGATTAAACCTGCTCATTTCTAAGAGGCCTCCTCCCTACCATAACAACTCACAAAAATCCCTCTGGTCTCTGAATTCCTGTAGTACTTATTGGTAGTCTAGACTACTTTATTGGCATTATACATGGCCTTGGATTATTTTTTACCAACAGATTAAACTGAAGGCTCCTTGGGTACAACAACTTTCTTCTCTTTTGTTTTTTTTGTTTTTTTTTGTTTTTTTAAGATTTTATTTTTTAAGTAATCTCTATACCCAACATGGGGCTCCAACCTACAACCCCGAGATCAAGAGTTGCCTGCTCTACCAACTGAGCCAGCCAGGTATCCCTACAACAACTCTTTCTGCTCTTCCTCTAGGTGTAGCCTGGGTGCCGGGTATAATGGCCCTTCAGACATATGTTGACTGAATAAATAAACGTGTAGTACTATGCCCAAAGAAATACACAGTACATTTTCTTTTAGTTGATATGGTTCGGCTATTGATTTGTTGTACTTTGAGGCCAATTAAAGATAACACAAAGATGAACATCAGCCAGGCAGGGACAACCATGGCCAGTTAAGTCCTGATCATCAATAAAAGATACTGATATCTGGCCAACCTGAAGAACAAGAAAAACACAGATGTCAAAAGGAAATGGTAATCTACATTCCAAAGTACCTTGCAAGACCAAGCTCATGAGCCTACACAGTTAGAGAGGAAAAGAAAGTTGAGGTTTTCTCAGGCTGAATTCATTCATTCAGTATTTATTGAGTGACTACTCTGTGCAGACACTGTCTTAGCTGCTGGGGTTACAGCAGAGAACAAAACAGACAAAAATTCCTACTCATATTCTAGCATGTGAGGAGGAACACAAGGTATAATGCCACCTTCCAACTCCAAAGTGAAATCCAGCAACAACTTCTTGCCCCAACTCCTTGCTGTGCCATCAAGTAAGGAAAAGAGAAAAAACAATCAAGCATCATTCACAGCTGATCAAACAGAGGCCTTGCTAGAAGTGCTGTTTCTGTCCTGATGAGGCTTCCCTCACTTGAATCCGGTGGGGAACTCTGCGACAAAGCACTCTGCACCCTAAGCCATCTGAATGCTAACTCCCTAACACCCTATGTCCCAATTGAGCTCTGCAACTAGCAAAGCTAGTCGTTTACACAGCAAACTTCTCAAATGGCAAATGTGGTTCATGATGCCAAAAAGAAACTCAGAGAGGGGGAAAGGAGGAAGGGAAGGGTGGTCGTCAGTTAAAGGATCAGGTAGCTTTCTCTACTGCAAAACCCTGAGGCTCTTTTCTCCTTTGGAGCAGAAACCTCTTCCATCGTCTAAAGCCTTAAAAAAAAATTTTTTTTTTTCCTCCAGCAGGATACTGAAAATAGCTTTGCATTTAACATTTAAAATTGTTTTTGATCCCACACTCTTTCAGCTCTGCTCTCTCCTGCAAATTCGTTCCATTCCCTAAGGGCACTTATAAGTATAATTCATAAGAAACAAACCATAGTCACCATTTTTATCCCTAAGAGTTAAAAAGAAAAACCAGTTTACATAATTATATGGAAGATAAGTTGGCCAAGAACACAGAAATCTTATCTGGACCAAAAGTTCTAGGACAAAATTTCTTTCCACTCATTAAGAAAGACAGCAGATCAAAATCAAGGTTCAGACGGAACGTCTAACTGCGGAGCACCATACACAGAACTCCTTGAGCTCCTCGTGTCATTTGAGTACATCTACTTCAAGAAGAAACTAGAGGTAGTCATTTGAGGTAGGTTTGAACGATGAAATACATGTATGTTTTCCCACTGTGGTGAGAAAACAGAGTTTTATATCCAAGAAGGACCTGAGACATCAAAGTTCAGCGAGGGCGGTTCGCTCAAAGTTACTCAGCAAGTCAGGGACTGGGCTAAGACTGGGCCCCGGGCTCTCCCAGCCCCCCCAGTGCAGGGCATTCCCTACTCTGCCCGCCACTGTCTCCTTTATAACACAAGGAGCTAAATCTTAAAGGCACAAAGGCAAGAATTCCTTTTATAAAACTTTTTGGCAGACAGGAAAAATAGGAGGTGTGACCGAGGTAAATGAGTCCCATTAAGGCTCATAGTAACTGACCTATAACGCCATCTAGATGCGGGGGTCTGGCTGCAGAAGGCTCCATTAATGCTGATGATACTTCAGCACTAAACAGTATGGTTTCAGCTACAGTCAGCATGAAATGACTTTTGCGGGCTCGCCGGGGAACGAAACCACCATTTAGTTCATCTTTTTCTCTACAGAAAAACTTATCCCATGTTTCAACTGCCTTACAAATGAACTGTGGAACAGAGCTGGTTTTAAGATAGCTGTGCATGTAAAACAGAATTCTGAGGTCTGAAGTTCTGCACTAAACACAATTAAAACTTCCATAGTTGGTGATACATGCTAGGTGTACATTGATGAGAAAACCCTTCAAGCTGTGAACTTGCTTGTGTGCCATATAAAGTTTTATTAAAAGCCTACTGTGCAGAGTAGAGTCAACTGCTATTTATACAATTTACAAATGCTCCAATTCTGTATGCAAGTATTTACAGGGACTTTCTGGCACTGGGTGAAGGTTACAAGGAGGATAAAACATCTGTACACAAGTGTAACTCATAATCCGGTTACAATGGCCTTTACTTTCCTCAAAAACAAGATACTTCCAACCTCAGGGCCTTGTTTCCGCATCCTGGGACACCTTTCCCCAGAGCTTCCTGCAACCAAGCTCAAATGTCACCTCTCCAGAAAGGCCACCCCAGAGGACCTGGCTAAAGCAACCTCCTTCCCATCATCGCTATTGTTTTACTCTATGTGATTGCTTTCCTGGCATCTATCACGACCAGGAGCTAACGTCTTCAATTGTTTATCTGTCTCTTGCTGGGACTCTGTTTTGTTCACTGCTGTATCCCCGGTGCCTGTAACACTGCTGTGCACACGGTAGGCCTCCAACACACGACACTGAAGGAGTAAATGAGTACAGTTGGAGAATGGGAAGTGAGGACAAGATATTTATTCATGGAACAATTAAAAAATGAGAGAACTGGCCATCCTGATTAGATACAATGTGATAATTTGCTAATTATGAAGTACCACTGCTTCTGAATGAATGGCTGGCAATCAAAAGTAAAAAAGAGAGAGCGCGTGTGTGTGTGTGTGTGTGTGTGTGTGTGTGTGTGTGTAAAGGGGGCAAATGTCACCAGAGGAGGCTTCACAAAGAAGTGAGATTCAAGGCAGGCTAAGAGGTCAGGCCACCGAGGTCAAGGGGGAGACATGAGCAAGACAGACAGCAGGGAAGAGTATGGCATGGAGTAGCCCAGGTAGGGCAGAGACAAGCAGAACTGAACCTCGGGCACCCGGCCCATTCTGGGAATGGGGCTTGGGGTGGAGGAGCTGGGCTGGCGAGGGGGACCAGGGCCGGACCTTGGGGAGCCTGGAGCCCTGGACACGCGGGTGTCAACCACGTGCCACTGCAAACAGGGCTGTTTTGGAAGGCAAAGATGACCACACTGTGTGGGAAGAATTGAAGGAAGTAGAGGCTAGAACAGGAAACCGGTTAGAAGATGGCCTCGGTGGTCCGAGCGTCAGGGGCAAAAAGAGCTTCTTCCCTCTGCTTAGATGTAAGAAAAACACAAGTGAGCAAGATGTCAAGGAATTCTGTCCCCCTGGAAAAGACGATTGCCAGAGTATTTCACGGTAGCATTCCATGGCAGATTCAGGTCAACTTCCCATACATCCTACACTTGGAGCACTCGAGGAGGATAACGGAGGTTCAAAACAATAGCTCTGAGGGCAGAGCATGTCTTTCCAGGCCTTCCAGCTCCAAGATTAATGACATTCAGTAAAGCCTGTGTTTATTATCTTTTTATTCTTTGGGGAAAAAAGTGGTATCTAATTCCACTGTGCAGTATATATATTTGAACATTATATAACACATTTTTATGTAACAGGTTCTTGACATAAGACAATGTTTCCCTTACTATCTAAATGTATTCGGGAAACAACTGACATTAAAAATATATATATACACCAAGGCTGTGGGTGCCTGTCTTTGGGTTAAGAAGCTGGGGAGAGGAGGAAGAAGGTGAGAGACTCTTGAAAAGGGCTCCTTTGCATTTCCTCTGCAGATGGCTACCGGGGGAGGCAGGGGTACTGGGCTCTGTTCAGAGGTCCATCTCACACCTGGAACCATCCCGGAGGGGCTGGCTGAGCCACACGGGGCCCATGTCAGAGCAGTGCCGCAGAAAGGCACGAGGAAGCAAGAGACAGAAATGCACAACAGGATGTGAAGAGAATGCTCACAAGCCCTTGTAACTGCTGCCAGGGTGAGACCCAACCGTGCGTGGCATCCCCCGCAGAGGACTTCAGTCCTGCTGGAGAGCAGGTGCACAACCACATCTGTCGGCTGTAACACGGGTTGCCAACCACTACGGGCCTCCTGGCCTGCTGGCACGGTGCGGGGCACTGCGTACACAGGATTCAATGTGGGGGCTCCCCCCCGCAGGCCCCGACTCCAGGGGCTAGAGGGCCGACTCCGGAGTCCTCTGGGCACGAGTCCTGTCCCGCCCCATACCAGCCGAGTGACCCTGGGCAGTTTCCAAAACCACTGCACTTGTAAAATAAGGATAATCACTGGACCTACCTCATGGGGTTGTAAGGAAGATTAAACAAGTTCATAAACATAAGGTGACTAACATCTTTGCTGGCACATAGTGTTCAATAAATGCTAGCCGCTATTACCATCATTATTACTATTTCTGTTTTGCAAATGAGGTAAGTCAGCCTCAAAGAAGCTAACTAATTTGCCCAGGCCACACATTTCAAATGGTAGTTGAAGGCATAAATACATGTAAATGTTTTACTCAGTATACGTACAAAATCCAATGGGTAGAGTATTAACCAGAATATGAAATCAAGACCTCCATTCCCCCTTCTTTAACCAGACTGGATGAACATGAGTTTATACTATTTAAAAGGACAGCATGTGCTAATGTAAAAATCATTTCTCATCATATGCCAGCACTCAACGTTCCCCTAAAGCAAAGATGACTAAAGCGTATCCAATCTTATCTTCCCTACCACGAAAGTCCCCACCTCAAACCCCCCTTCCCTGTAAACCCGCCTACTCATGGCCATGACCACTGGTGCCCCTGGTGCATCCCATCCCCTTTCCTCCTCCTCAAGATCATCAATTGAGATCGGGCAAACACATCCTGAAGGCTCCCTGTGCCTGTGATTTTGGGAAACCAAGATGAACTCCCCCAAACTGCTTAGCCTGAGCAAGCAAGACACATATTCCCAGAGACGGCCCAACACAACACAGATGCGGCAGTACCTAAGAATCCGAGCTAGATCAAGAGCTGGAGGGTACTGCTACCAGGTGTGGGGAGGAAGAAAAACAAAATGAATAGCTCCATAGCTCCTATAGGACCAAGCAATTGAGCCGGGTCTTAGAGAAGAGTAAGATTTGGACATCAGTTGGAGCACGGGAAGAGCCAAGGGCCGGTCCAGGGAAAGGACAGCCCTTCAGTTTGACCAGACAGTCCTGTGCACACAGACAGGCAGGCTGGATATGGAAAGGCGAGAGGGACCAGAAGCACCAAGAGCTAACATTCACTGAATGCTTACTATGCGCCATGAATAGCTTCACGTATTTTTCATAGTTTTAACTCATTCAATGTACACCACAACTCCTTGAGGTAAGGACTCTGGAGATCCTGGTCTTATCACTGAGGACATCAAGACACAGTGAGCACAGCAACTTGACCAGATCATAAAGCTGGTAAGGAACAGTTAGGATATGACACTCCAAAGTCTGCACCTTTAACCGCTCAAACAAACTGCCCCTCAGGACAGCTTGGCTGTGAAGGGGTATAGGCAACAGTGTGTCAGGAGGATGAAAGGAGACAGTGCTTGCAAGCAGTTTGCAACCTCTAACTCCAAGGTCACAGATGCCGGCTCCAGGCTACTGTTAATGTGTACAGTGAACTTGCTAGCCACCGAAGCAGAAGAGACAGATCAGGACTGAAAGTGGGACCCTGGGTGAGTGGAACAGTGTGAAGCGCAGGGCCAAGACAAAAACGTACCTTTAGGGTATGCAGCAAGAGAACCAAGAAAGCATCATGGCAAGGCAGAAGAAGGAGGGGATTTCAAGAAGGGAGGAAAAGACAGGGTTACAGCTGCAAAGGGGCCCAGAACGACCATTCTGCACTAAGAACGGGTCCCTGGAATTCAAGACTTAAAGACTTTGGAGATCTTTGAGAAGAACTATAGAGAAGGCTGAAAGGAGCCAGAGGGTGGGAGCTAAGGGCAGAGCAGATGAGAGAGAATGAGGTGAATGTGCACAGCCCCTGTGAGAGGTTGCTGGGCAGGGAGGGGAGAGATAGACACACAGGTTCAGGGGTACCATGTACAGACCAGTGAAAGCCGCCTGCTGCACAGCAGGCCCGCAGAAGGGCTGTTTCTTCTCCTTCTATCCTTCCTCTCCTAAACTGAGAGGAAGGCTTTTCTGGGGTTGATGAGGAGGCTGAGGACAAACAGCATGAAAAGCTATTCAGCGGGCAGGACCCTGGCAGCGGTGGGAGGGAGTGGCAGCAGGCACTGAGGGAGGGCTTCCTGTGTGCCAGGCATTTTACACGCATCATCTCCCTTGATCCTCACACGGACTCCATGAAGCTGGCACTGTCACTACACCGCAGAGGAGGAGCCTGTGGTCAGAGGGGTCAAGCACTCATCTGATCCAAACCCCAGTCCCAGGTCCTGCCGCCAGAGTCAAGGCTCCCACCCAAAATGAAGGTCTGAGAAAAAGAAAGAGGGGAGATCCACTTACTTTTTCTGATCTGGAAAGAGAAGAGAAGCCACGGAGGAAAGAGACAGGATGCTTTGAACAGGAAGGAAGAGATGCTGAGGGGGCTCAAGTCAGAGCAGGTCTTGTTTCCAGAGAGAAAGAAGGGAAAAGCCAGGGTGGGTGTTTGGGGTTAAGTCTGGGTGTTGGGACAAAGTAGCAACGAGGAGAGAAAAGACCCGAGAAGGGCAGCATGTGGGTGTTTCTGGACTCCTCACCACCCTCAAGGTCTAGAAAGAATTTTTTTTTTTACCTCCCTGCAAGTATCTACCATGATGCTGACTAAAATCACTCCATAACTATAACATCGTAAGGGGCAGAAACTGTTTCCTTAATACTGACTTTCTCCCACCACCCTCAGAGCTGATGTTGCAATCACAAACAGAAGAAATCTCATGGAAGGAAGGCAACTCTTCCACCAAAGAGACATATTAAATATTTAGTTTTCACAGATTCTCAGGCAGTTTTGTTAACACAGCCAAGTCTTTCTACAGTGCTTGTTCATTGTTTAGTATATAAATTGCACAGAGATTGTCGGTATTGAGGGCTAAATCTGAAAACACGACCACTTCCTTTTCTTCTCTGTGGCATGCAGAACCTCTTCTGCGAGAGGCAGACAAACTCCTGAGTAATCATCATTTTATAAATCATTCTAAATGGATTCGTTCAAACCCCATCTGTTGTTCTGTTGAAGTTTCCTATGAAAATAGGACTTCAGCTCAGATGTTCTGGAGGCTTGAGCAGGTAAATACCAACCTGAACTCAAATGTATTAAAACTTTAGATGCAGAGAACTGTAGCGCAGAAGGAACCTTTGAGATCACGTACTTCAACAGCCTGACTTTCCATCTGAGACAAACAGAACCCAGAGAGGTTCAATGACTTGCCTGAAGCGGCACAGCCATGAAAACCCAAGTCTGGGCAAGGACCAGCATGTTCTAACTCTCAGCTAGTGCTTTTTACCCCACCTGTTCCTTTCTCTCGCCCTCTTTTTAAACTGTAGGGGTTAAAATAAGGCACAAATTTAACTACAGTTTTAAATAATAATAATAATAATAATTATTATTATTATTATTATTATTATTCACTGGCTACAACAACCATCGAAACCAAAAAAACCTCCACAGATCCGGGTTCAGATGACACAGGCAATTTCAAAGCCTTTTCTAAACAGCATTCAACGAACTGTTTTCAAGTGAACTCAGTAACAGATCATGGACCGAAAGATTCAATTTTGTGTTTTAAAAAATATTTTGGAGTTTCATTGATATGGAAATTTAATTTGACAGCAGTGATTTTTTTTTTTTACTTGCAAGCTCGAAGAGCATGAGATTATTCAAAACTGCTCAAGAGCAGCAATGATTATTTTAAGCTCATGATTCAACCAGTACATTAATTAAAAACTCCACCAACCCAAATTGACAGATCCTGATATCAATGGGACCAGAAGAATTAAAATAATAGTTGTCATATAAAAATAGATGAAGGGGAGAACAGCAGCAGATGTCAGAAGGACAAGCAAGCCTTGTGTGAAATGAGATGCATCTAATGGGCAGCTTTTGTGGATTTTTTTTTTTTTTAACGGAGATCCTGGAAATACAGGTACAGCCAGGAAATGCTTCTGCACAAATACCGAATCTTATTTCTGGAAGCTGGGTGAGAAAACTTGGCTAATAATTGCATGCTGAGGAGTAGCTTCGTAAGCAGGGAGAAGAGACTAGCAAGCGCCAAAGTGCCCAAACAACGCTTTGGACCGGGAAGGGGCCAAGGGGCCGAAGCGGAGGAGGGAAAGGGGGCTAGGGAATGTGGGGTGAGGGGTGTCAGCCTGCTCCCTCATCGGCCAGCACTGCCAGGGACAACCGACGCCGATGTTCAGGACAACCCTTCCTTCCCCTGCGCCTGCCCTCCGACACCCGCCTGCCGTCCGGAGCAGGCTTTTGTGACCCCTCGGGGTCACCGACTGAAGCCCGACAAGGTCGGCGTTAATTTCTACTCTTCCACTTCTACCTCAGAGCCAACGAGAGCTCTCGTGGCTGTCAACGCTCAGCAATCGCGAATGGGAACCTTTCTTCCCTGACATCTGTCAAACTCGGTGCAAGAGCCAGCCTCGCAGCGCTCTCCGCGGGGCTCCCGGGCTTCCAGGGCGGGTGGCGGGCCCACACCTGGACGCCGCGGGACGTCCCCGTGCCGTCGGGCACCTGCTCAGAGACCACGGGGGATCCTCCCAGGGCCGCCGAGGACCCAGACGGCGCAGGCCGGACGAAAGTTCGCAAGCTGGGGTCTGCCCCATCTTGGGGCCCGGATTCCCGGGTGCAGCGCCAGGCCCCGCGACTGGGCCGAAGGGGCGAGCAGGCTCGGACTCCCCAAGCCCGACGGAGACGCCCTCCCCACCCCCTCCCAGCTCCGCTGGCTCCCGAAAGGGAAGTGGAGGAGATGGGGAGGAAGGGCAGAAGAGGCACTGCTTGCCCAACGCCCTTGGGGTGCAGCCGTCAAGAATGGTCCTCTCGAGGGCTCCCACCCCTCCCCCCCAGCTCCCAGGGATACATTCTAGGACTCGCCCAGAGCCGGATCATTGCTCCCAAAGGGCGGAGCTGTCCCTTTAAGAGGCAGCTGGCTGCTTCCTCCCTCCTCTCCCCACCCCTCAGGTAGCGATGCCCCCTGAGAGGAGGTAGGTACTCCCGCGGACACTTTCCCGGTCCCTTTAAGGGCGCCTGCGGCACCTCTGCCCGCCCAACCCTGCAGTGCCAGCCCCCGCGAGAGAGGATGGGGGCGGCCGGGCGCGGCGCCTTTAAGGGGCGCAGCCTCCCCGCGGCTGGGGTGGGGGCAGGGAGCGGGCACGGGCCCTTTAAGGCCGGCAGCGGGCACGTCGGGCAGGGTTCCCCGGCGGCCGGGCTGCGCCCGGGGCGGCGGCGGGGGCGCCGCGCCTGCCAGGGTGCTAACGGCCCCCGACGGGGTGCTCGGGGCCGCGCCGCCGGCCGCGGCCGGCCCGACACTCACCGTGGCTCGCGGGAGCGCCCGCGTCCGCGCCCCCACTCGGATCCCGCGGCGGCGGCGGCGGTGAGTCCGGCGCGGGTAAACAGGCACCTCCGTCCCTGACCTACTTTCTGCCTTCCCTAAATGTCGCACCACTAACCTACTTTCCGACCAATCCGCTCCCCGCCGGCCCAGGCCCGGCCCCCCGCCCACCAATCGCTGTGCCCAACCCCCCTTCCCCGCCCACCAATGGAGGAGCCGCGGAGCCCGGATACCTGCCTCTTTCCACCAGCCAATCCGAGCGCCCGAAGGGAGCCGGTCTCGGCGGTCGCGCCCGACCAATCCGCGCGCCGCTCGGCGGCCCGCTGGCCAGTTGTGTGGCGGCTAGAGAGGCCTCTGACCAATGGCGGGGCGGTGGGGGCTGGTTTACCTGCTACTTTCCCGCCACCAATCGCTTGGCGCACAGAAGCACACGCCCCGAGGAGCAGACCAATCCGCGCGCTTTCCCTGGATTTCCTCGCCCCTGCCCTTTCCCTTCCCTTTAGGTCTCCTGCTCGCGGTGGCCACTGCGGGTGCAGACGCCGCACTGCTTGCGGTCGCCTGGGCTGTCCCTCTTCTGTAGGACCCTGGCTTGCTTCTGGCTCAGCGGTTTCACCCCTCCTCCTTCTCTTCTTCCCTCGGACACCCGGACGAAATGCAGCGTTTCCTCACTCGCCTCCCTGCGACTCCATCTAGGAAACCAATTTTAGGAACGCAGAGTGCCAGACCCTTCCTAAAACACCCTGGCTTGCCAAAGTCCAAACGGGAGAACGAATACTTACTATTTCTAGGAGGCTTTCCCATCCAAGCTTCTTAGGTTCCTTTCGTTCGTCCTGACCTCCAAGTGTCCCGTTGGAGCTGTCATTCTCGTTGTTCAAAAGAGAAAACTCAAGCCCGCGGCGGTTCCATTGCATTTCCTTCCCGCTGCCGGGTTTTGACCACCTACTGTGTGGCAGACACCGTCCCGGCGGCCGCCGTCTCCACCGCGAAAAGCTGTCGAGGGAGTGGGACAGAAGGAAACAAATCAATATTTCATAATAAAACACAACTTAGGTACTGAGATGACAGCGAATCTGTCTTACTTTTGCATCTCAAGCACTCAGCAGAGGGCCTTTAAGCACAAAGATCTCTCAACCCTTCTGCTTGTTAAACTCCCCGAATGCAAGGGTGGTGTTTTGTTTTTTTTTCTTATACTCACCCGCCTCCTTTGAGCACCTAATGGGAGTGAGGTAGAGGGATGGGGGCAGGGGCCTGACATCTAGCAAGTGATTGACAAATGTTGTTAACTGGATACACGAACAAATGGGATTAAATCACTTCAGCCAGTTCTATGACCCAGACTAGCCCCTACGACTCTAGAATTGTAGCCTCTTTCCTTGAACACAAACATTGCATTTTAATCATCGTAAAATCCTTGCTGTCTCCAGCTCATTGCCAGGCACAGAGTGGTTGTCCAATATGCACTTATGGCCTGAATATCAACTGTTCTCAAGGTCAACTAACTTCATTGGTAGCTTACTATTTTTTTCTAAATTTATATGCAGGTGGAATCTTACTGCTGTTTACTTTGTCCCTGCCCTGATTTCATAAGGAAACCACTTTATGTAAGTGGCGTTTTAGTAATGCACTTCCCAAGATATTGTGGACAAGATAAAGAAATATAGGCCTGGATTCTAGTGTAATTAATTGGGTGAATAACTGGCTTAAGCAACCATAACCTAAAGATGCTGATAAATGAATTTGTGTCAACCTGAAAAAAGAATAGAGTGGATCAATATTTGTGCAGCATCAATCATGTGATAAATGCATTCCCTGCATCTTCTCCCTTAGTCCTCACAACCCCATTTTACAGATGAGGAGACTGAAACTCCAAGTTTAACCGGCTAGTCCAATGTCATGCAGTAGATGGCAGATTCCCAATTCAAACCAGGTTTATTTGACTTCAGAACCTTCACACCATACCAGTTGCCATCAGAATGGCAGAAGGCTCTCTCCAGGGCCCAGACTTCAAAACTTCCATCAGTGCTTTGAATGAAAACCCAGAGGATTTGCATCACATTTCTGAATGATACCAAACCAGGAGGGGAAGAGATGCCATTACATACATAAGCTGAATGCAGTGTTGGAGCAGTGGGCTAGCTCTTACAGGGATAAATGTGGGGGTCTCACCCTGGGAAACTAACTGCTGAAAGGCAAAGGTATCTTGACGGATGCATGTACAAGCAAGCCTAAATGGGCTTAGGTGACAGACAACTCAAATATGAGTCCTTAGTGAAATATGGCTGCCAAAATAAATGAATGCTGTCTTAGGCAGCATTGATAAAAGTCTGACGTGTAAAGCAAGTTGGGTGTTACAGTGCTGCCCAGTGTTGCTCATTACACAATGTCTCCAATTAGGGCTTGGCAAGAAAAGTATCTACATGCACAAGGAGAGGGACCAGGATATAAAAAGGCTGGGAATTATGTCACATGAGGAAAGATGAAAGGAAGCAGAAGGTTTTGCCCCCAGGGGTACAAGGTAACTATCTTCATGTATTTGAAGGGCTGTCAAAGAGAAGAGTATTAGACTCATTCTTCAGAGCCCTAAGGGGTGGAAGGAGGACCTGTGGGTAGAACCTCTCAAATGAACCAATATGAAGAGTTTTCTAACAACTAGAACCTCTTCTTCCTTGATAAGTTGAATTTCCTGTCACAGAAATTTCTAAATAAGAATTGGATGGCCAGGGGTAGGAGCGGTCCCAGGACAGGTCGTCCTTTTAGGACTCTGCCTCTCTAAGATGAAGTGCTTCTACCCTCATACCTTGGTTCTCCTCTTTAAAAGTTTGTCACCTTGACTTTTCCTACGCTCAGTGGCCAAGCTACTGTTTCTCCTCACATGAGCCTGTTCTTCCATAGGTAATTACACATTGTGTTTCTGTCTGTTGGCCATCCCAACCAACCTCCATCTTTCACTGGTACCTACTTCCCTTTTGTTTTGTCCCTCCTAGAATACTGGTTTTTAATTCTCTGGGCACTGTTAAGGTCAAAGTGTTGTCCTCATCTAAAATTCACTGGGCATGAACAGAATCACAGAGATACAAGGAAGGGGAAAGAGAGCTTTACTGAGCACCTACGGTGTATCAGATGCTTTAAATACATGATCTAATATGCTATTCTTTTTAACCTTGCCGATTGATATGCTCACTCTCCACACTTGCAAGGTGAATGCTTTTATCAAGCAGTGTAACCTCCTTTTACCCCAGTTTCCTCATCTGTAATATGGGGATAATCTAATATCGACTTCACAAGATCGCTGTGGAAGTTAAATGAGACAGTAGGAAGAAGGCCCTTAGCACAGTTCCTGGCACACAGTAAAGCTACAATACATACTAGGTTAGCAATTCTATGCAATAGGTATTTACTGCACCCACTTTACAGAGAAAGTCAGTGAGGATAAAAGAGTATAATCCACAGTAGTTCCCCAAACTCTGACCCGTGGTCAGGTCCATTGGAATTAACTGAAGAGTTGTGTTTAGTCTGTTCGTTTGGGTTTTTTGTTTGTTTGTTTTTTAAATATAGAGTCTCAAGTCCTAATTTGGAAGGATTCCGATTCAAAATCTTTGGTATCTGACAGGTAGTCCAATTTGGGAACTGCTAGTCTAATGGAATAAGTCCAGGCCCCAAAGTCAAACAGACCTGAAGTCAAATTTCAAGACTGCTGGACTGAATGGAGGAGCCAGTGACAGGACCGGGCAGTTGTATTCTCTTTGCAAGGAAGCTGGGAAGCTGGAAAGCAGAAAGTCAAGTAGCAATGTGTTCCTATAAATAATAGTAATTACAATAATATTTATTGCAGGTTTACAACGTGTCAAGCACTATTTCTAAGAGCTTTATATGCATCAACTCATTCAATTCTCACAACCCCCTACAAGGTAGATACTTTTAGTATTCCCATTTTACAGGTGGGAAAATAGAAGCACAGAGAAAGGTCTTAAGATCTCATGCGAATTAGGCAATCTGAACCCAGAACTCACACTCTTAACTACTTCAGGAAACCCCCTCTTCCTTTGGACAATTCCTTTGGAAAACAAAGAAACTTCATACTTTAGAGACACAGATTCAGGAGTCATCAACTTAAGGGTAATGAGTTGTTTGCGGTTTCAGGTAGAGAAAAGGAAATTACCCAGGACTATGTCTTAGGGCTAAGGGTGTCACCTCACATTTAGGGGATGCAAGAAATAGAAGCCTCTTCACCTAACTTAAGCCCAAAGGGGGAGGTTTATTGGGAGCAGACAAGAATATCTCATAGGAAGAAGTACAGCTAGCCACGCCCCCACCCCCACCCCCCACAAAGGACCAGAGCTGCGGCACCATTGGCACAGAGCACTTCCCATCTCCTCCTCTCTCTGAGGTCACATGTCCCCTGGACTTGCCTTCCCTCTGCTTATGTGCCTTATGATTCTCTTTCTCTGTAGCTCATCACCCTCCGCCCCATTTGTACCTGGCCCTTCATGAACGCTTTCAGCCACGGGGAGAGAAAGAGAACAGGAGAGGCTCAGACAGGTCGTTCTCAAAGCTGGGGGTATGGACTGAGCAAGATCCCCCAAAGGTGCTACTGAAGTGAAAGAAGAATGAGAACAGGAGAAAATACAGAGTAGGAACAACAAAAGAAGTGAGCAGTGAATAGCTGCGTTTGGGAGACTTCAGAAGAAAGTCTCAGCAGACAGGTTGAGAAGGTCACAGAAACTTACACGTGAGGCAAAGGTTTTGGTTGGAACACCAAAGAGACTGTTTCACTAACACTGCGTCTACAGCCACATCTGCCATAGGAAATTAGGGAAATCACAGACAGAAATGCGTGAAGGTGACATGGTGCCCAAGAGTACAGACAATTTTGTAAAGACGTTGGTTATTTAAGGGGAAATTAGAAAAAGAGTTGTGGCCATCTCTCAGCAGCCAACCCAACTGAAAGTGGTCTATGTTTATATGTGTGGGTACAATTTTATTTTTTTAACCAACATTGACTGTCTGGACACACAAAAATGGAACCTCTAAACATCGGGCATTAGTGGGCTTACCAGGATTTATACCTCTCTCAGCTGTTTTTGAAAAGACCTTCCTTGGCTCTTTTTTAAATGGGATGGTCATACCAGCCCAGAGCGGGAGAGTGTGTGCCCTAGACCGTGTAATTAGGCTTTAGGCTACATCTTGCTTGCAGACATGGCCAATATTCCAGAGACCTTGGCGTTCAAATGTCGAAGGGGCTTTTCCATTTGGCTGAGGGGTGTTTGCTAGAGGGAGCTAAAACACCAGTGACCACATCACTTCTCAACAGAACCCTGAAGAACAAATAGACACTGTCTTCAAAAAACTGGCATACTTTTTGCCCTGTTTTACTAGACTGAACAGCACTAAAATTCAATCTCTGGATAATATATACACATGTATGTTACATACATATTATTATATATTATATATGTGTGCATATATATATGTGTGTATGTGTGTGTATCTCCATTCAGGCTAGTAAAGCGAAGTGTTAAGTCATTTAAGAAACTCATTAACTAAAAAAAATTACAATATGCTTTTGAAAAAGAAAACAGGGGACTGATTGGGGGATGTGACCTAACATTAGCAAAGCATGCTATAAGAGTGTGGTAATTAAAATAGTCTAGTATTGGTTTAGAAACAGATCAAGAGATTAATGAAAAGGCATAGCATCTAGAAACAGACCAAAAAGACACAAAAATTGAGTATAATATAAAGGTGACTTTTAAATTATTGAGGAAAAACATGTGGAGTTTCCCACAAATGGTATTAAAACAACTAGCTAGCCATATGGAAACACATAAAGTTTGCTCTCTCCCTAAAATGTAACCCATCACTATTTAGGATTTAAATGTAAAGAGTGAAATCTATAAAAACATGGGAAGTAGGGCACCTGGGTGGCTCAGACGGGTATGCATCCAGCTCTTGATTTCAGCTCAAATGATGATCTCATGGTTCGTGGGTTTGAGCCCCAGCCTCTGTGCTGACAGAGTGGAGCCGACTTGGGATTCTCTTTCTCCCTCTCTCTCTGCCCCTCCCCTGCTTGAGTGTGTGCACATGCTCTCTCTCACAAAATAAATAAAAATTTTTAAAAAACCAGGGGAAGAAACTATGAATAAAATTTTTACAAACTTTAAAGATCTTTCTAAACATAACACAAAATCCAGGGACCATAAAAACAAAGGTGGATTACATAAACACACACACACACAGACACACACACACACACACACACACACACACACACACGCACACACACCATGAACAAAAGAACAACCAGCAAACAGGCCCACAACATATTATTAAGAATGCACCATACACATTCTAGTTAAAAGGTCAAAAGTTGGGTATGAGATGTAGGCAATGCTTCTAGGGACATTATTTAAACTTGTCATTCGTAACAGAAGAATTCCTCTATGAAGCATTACTCCTTGTAAAGTTGTCTGATTTCCTTGGCTCTCTCTCTTGGGTGTTTCTGGGTTTTTTGTTTTGTTTTTTGTTTGTTTGTTTGTTTGTTTTAATAAAAGCCAATAATCCCCAAGCACTACCCCAAGCAACAAAGCCTGTTTGATTCTCTTCAGCAATTCTGGGCCCTTTACTTCACTTGTGTAAAAACTACTGATTCAAAACCTACCTGAGGGAGACTTCCTACCTGAGGAAGACTCCCATCTTGTACAAGAATGTGTGTCCATCATAAGAAGGTTGCTGCTCAAATCCCTGCATTCTCATTGCAATAAAAAATAAAAAGACCCAAATATCCATGGTTTTTTTTTACAGGTTATAAAAACTAGTACATGTTTGTGACTTAAAAAATTTGGAAAACACATGAAGAAAGACACATGAAGAAGAAACTAAACATAATCTATCGTCTCATTAAGCGGATATAACTCCTATTAAAATATTGATGTGTTTTCTTGGCGAAGTTTTCTTTGTAATTATATTATATTGTGACCTTTTATCACACTGACTTTGTTTTTTATCATCCTGCTTTTTAAAACTGATCCGTCATGGGGCGCCTGGGTAGCTCAGTCGGTTGAGCATCCGACTTTGGCTCAGGTCATGATCTCGCAGTCTGTGAGTTCGAACCCCGGATCGGGCTCTGTGCTGACGGCTCGGAGCCTGGAGCCTGCTTTGGATTCTGTGTCTCCCTCTCTCTCTGTTCCTCCTCTACTCACACTCTGTCTCTCTCTCTTTCAAAAATAAAGATTTAAAAAATTAAAAAAAAAAAACTGATCCAGCATGAACATTCCTCCAGGCCATTCAGCTTTCTCCTATAACATGATGTCCTAATGGCGATGGCATATACCATTGCGTGGAGGAATCATACACCATTAGGCAAAACTCTTATTCCTAATTGTCCTTCATTATAAACAGTTTTGAGTATGGTATACGCTTATTAAATGGGCCCACAGCTTTCCTACCCTACATCATTATCATACCGGGTTTCAAGAAATCAATCAGCGTAGACGAGGAATAAAACTTACATATTTTTCCTTGACAGTTTTCGTGTTGTCTCCTCCCGCAACTGCTTCTTTCTCTCTCTGTATCATAAATCTTACGTTAGAGACACAAGAAAATTTATATGCCGTCCAATTAAAAACAAAACTGGAAATGACTATGGCTTGATAAGTGGTCTTTGGAAAATTTATTACCCCAATTCTGTGTTTCAAAGGGCACTCCAGCTATCTAAAGGATTGATTTGCAATAAAACTTACTGTAAATAAAGATATCCAAATCTTGAGCACAAATGGAGTCATTGAGTTTTGATTGTATTATTATTTTTGTCCCTTGTGCCATGTCATGTCTTTTATTCTCTACTGCTAAATAAATTCTTTGTGCATTTGTGCATCTGCCAGAGAGAAGCAAGGAAGTATAATCAACTGCTGTTTCTTCTTAGCCATTGGAACACTGGATAGGTGGCAAAGTTGAAAGTCATCAGCAAAACAAAGTTGTACAGTGACCCCTGTGCTTGTAAATCTCCCTCACTCTCAATGCCTTTGTCCACATTACACTGGCTCATACCTGCTTCTCTGCTTAAAGGTCACTTCCTCAGGGAAGCCTTCCCGGACCTCCCAGCCATAAAAGTACCCTGTATTTCCTCTCTCAAAGCACTATCGCACTTGTAATTTCTTGTCTTTCTATAGACTCTGGGAGGCAGATACCATCCTTTATGGTTCACTCAGCTCTCCTGTAGCTATCAAAGTGGCAGCACATTCACAAAAACAGATACTGTTTGGATAAGTGAATAAACAACAGTGAAGAGATGTAAAAGTGAGGTGTACATTTTCCAGGCATACACACATCTTCTTTCGTAGACAAATATAGGAATCACCCCCTCCAATCACCAGCCCACATCAAAGAAAACTTCCCAGACCACGCTTTCTAAAATAGCAGCCTCCTTCCAGTTATGGAAGGAAGAAGTCACAGGGAGGAAAGGTACAGCATAGGGAACATAGCCAACGATATTGTCATAGCGCTGTATGGTGACACATGGGTAGCCATGCTTGTGGTGAGCACAGCATAAGGTATAAACTTGTGAAATTACTACCTTGTACACCTGAAACTAACGTAACAAGGTATGTCAATGATACTTCCGTACAAAAATACATGAAAAATAGCAGACACCCTGGGGCCCTGGGTGGCTCAGTCGGTTAAGCATCCGACTTCGGCTCAGGTCATGATCTCGTGGTCTGTGGGTTCGAGCCCCACATTGGGTTCTGTGCTGACAGCTCGGAGCCTGAAGCCTGCTTCGGATTCTGTGTCTCCCTCTCTCTCTGCCCCTCCCTTCTTGTGCTCTCTCTCAAAAATAAGTAAACGTTAAAAAATTTTAAGAAAAATAGCAGCCTCTCCATTTTACCCCATTCCTGTCCTTCTCTCCCCCTTCACCCTTCTTTATCTTCTTCTTTTTTTAATGTTTATTTTTTTTGAAGGAGAGAGACACAGAGTGTGAGTGGGGGACAGGCAGAGTGAGAGAGAGAGATAGACAGAATCTAAAGCAGGCTCCAGGTTCCAAGCTGTCAGCACAGAGTGGGACGCGGGGCTGGAACTGACAAACCGCGAGATCATGACCTGAGCCGAATCCAGAGGCTTAACGACTGAGCCACCCAGGTGCCCCTATCTTCTTTATTTATTTTTTATTTTTTTTTTAACGTTTATTTATTTTTGAGACAGAGAGAGACAGAGCATGAATGGGGGGAGGGTCAGAGAGAGGGAGACACAGAATCTGAAACAGGCTCCAGGATCTGAGCTGTCAGCACAGAGCCCGACACAGGCTTGAACTCACAGACCGCAAGATCATGACCTGAGCCGAAGTCGGACGCTTAACCGACTGAGCCACCCAGGCGCGCCCCCCATCTTCTTTTTTAATAACACTTACCATTAGGTGACATTTTGTTACGTATTTATTTATTGTATGTTCTCTGCAATGAGGTCTATAGGGAAGGGGTATTTTTACTGCTCTATCTCCCACACCTAGAAGAGTCTCCATCGTATGTATGGTCAATGTATAAATGTTGGCGGAATGATTGAATGAATAAATGAGCAGGTAAGATTCCACAATGTAGCACTGTCGCACCATTTTGAGTGGCCATGTCAGACTTCAGGAAAGCCCCTCACATGATAATACAGGGACAACAGAATAAACACTTTTTCCCCCCAATTTTTCCTTTAATTAGTTGCAGTGTTCTTGCCACGTATTAGCCATTTTTACAGTTGCTGCTACCAAAATCTTTGTTTTGTCACCTAATAGTTAATTGACAATACATTCAAATAAAGTATTTCATGGAGTATAAAAAGAAACAACAACAAACTCTCCTGCAAGTTATAAGGGGAATGCTCTCTCTCAGTTTGTATTGTGTCGTTTTATTTTTTTGTCAAAGAGTCCAGCAAGAAGGGGTAGGACGTTGATTCACCTTCGAGAAAATAAGTTGTTTTATCAACTGGATAAGATATTGTGCCCTCCTTTAAAATGTCAACTATAAAGTTAGAACATAAACACACAGAAAAAGTCAAAGAAAATAATGTGCTAAATAATGCTGCACGAAAAGTAAGACCCCCATCACATACAGAGTAACTAAAACTTTGTTACGTAAGATACAGACATAGGGAAAAATTTGCAAGACTTCTAGAGATACGTCAATAATTTTATTGAAGAGTTTATGGGATAGACTTTCTGCAAAGTCGTTTATAATAATAAAAATGATTTTTAAAGGAAATCAGGAGAGCCGAGTGTTCCAGAACACTTCATGTGTTCTCTGGCACCACTTCATGTTATTCTGGTTTTCTCTCCTTAGAGTCACCAGTTATCCAAATTGTACAGCCTTTGAGATAACTTGTCCCGGTTGAGCTGGGATCCCTGGAAAATTCCAGCGTGATCTGCTTTTAGGTCTTGGATCGTACTTTTTTGTCTCAATAAACTGGGAAATACCAAGAGTCACATTTTGTATGTCCAGTTCCAACATGAAATTGAAAATAACTGACAGCATACTAGTAATGCTTAGCATTATTTTTATTTGCAGATATTCTCCAGCATGAAGCCCTGCCTCTGGGGAATATACTCTGCTGTCTAGGGATCTGGCGGAGAGCTAAGAGACCACCACACTATAAGCCCACAACCCCACAGCCCACACAAAGTCAATGTCTTAATCAAGAGTCCCAGTTGGGGCCCAAAAGAGGAAGTTATATTTTTCCCAGAGGCCATGGTCAGAGACTTCATGTTTCCTAGGGACAGCAGGTTTCAGAAAATGCAGGTGATTAGCTGTACCCATGCAATTCCTATCTCATTTATTCCTCCACTGTCTTCCCCTATCATGGGTGCCATACTGGCATCTTGGAGGGTTGGTGGTGACTCCTGGTTCATTACAATATTTAGGAGTTAACCTTTCCACGTAGGTGAAACTAAAAGAGTTGGCAGCCTTCCTGGTAAAATCATATTTCCTCCCCACCCCTGCCTAATCCTAGGGCTTAAAGATAGATCTGATAAACAACAATTTCATTGTAACCAGGGGGAAAGACTACATTAAGTTTCTCAGTCTATTTAATACTTCATCCCAGGTTTTCAGCATCCAGCTGTGTTCGTTTGTAAGACATTCGATATTCTCTTATTCCACAAATGGAATTCTTTTTGACAATGATGAATGAATGAAGTACAATGCAACTATTTTTAGTATGGTAATTGTAATTAAAAGGCAATGGTATGATACTCTTGCCCGAGCATGTCTGAGATCTCCCTTCCATTTTCTCAGAACAATACTTAATATGCCTGGTTGCAGAGACTTGTTGCTTGTTTCCCTTCTGGTGAAGAATAGGTAACACTTGACATTCTTCTAAAACAAAGTGAATGGTGTGTCTGAAATTGTGGTTTTGGCCAGACACAATCCTCTCTTTCTCCATTTCTTCATTTGCACATTCCGGGGAATGAAATTTCTTCTCCACATATAATGGTAAATTACCATGAACCTAATCAATTTCTTAGGAAAGTAATTCTACTATATACCTAAACATTTTTTTTAAGTGTAGGATAGTTTGTTGTTTTGTTGTTTAAAAATAGACAAGGCAGGGCACCTGGGTGGCTCAGTCAGTTAAGCGTCCAACTTCAGCTCATGTCATAATCTCACAGTTTGTGAGTTCAAGTCCCACATCGGGGCTCTGTGCTGACAGCTATGTCTCCCTCTCTCTCTGCCCCTCCCCCGCTCGCACTCTATCTCTCTCAAAAATAAACATTTAAAAAATTTTTTAAAAAGAATAGACAGAAGGCATACCTAATAGTAACTGCCACTTTCTCAGGGCTTTCTAAATAGTCTCTCTATATTGACTTAAGCCAACCCAGTGGACATAACAACTCTAGAGGTAAGTTTCTATTTTATCCTCATTTTATATAGATGAGGAAATTGATGCATAGCAAGTTTAAGTAACCTGTTCAAGGATATTAGCAAGCAAATAGCAGAACCCCAATTCAAAACTGGGCATTCGGCTCCAGTCTCTGACCTCAATCTACATGCTGTCCTCACAGCAGCTCCCTTGGCATCTGAGCATTACTCCCATTTGGTGGATGAGGCCACTGAGGCTTGGAGAGGTAAAGTTACTTGCCCAGCATTGCAAAACTGGTAAGCAGCTAACCTAGATTTCAACCCAGGCTTTAGGTCTCTTTGGTTCTAACATCTGTGTTCTTTCCATCCCTGAAATAATGCTGCCTCAGTGCTTTTATTCCTATGGTCCTTTCAGAAAGTATATTGTGCCCTAACTAGATTTGTGTGTGCTAGTGTGAAAATCCAGCCATTGCAAAGAACTTTTTTTTCCATAAGAAATGTTTTCAAACTTCCAAAGTATCGTCTTAAAAATGACTATTTGCCATTCACATCTGAAAGTTAACAATCAATCAAGATTAGAAAATAGGGTCCAACTCTACAATGTTAGGTGCCACGGTCTTTTGAAAGGTAAAAAAAGATTCCATTTTGTTTCTTATTCTGCAAAGGGGCTATCAGGATGGTTGAACTAGCAACATACATTGTCTCTAAAATAAAACAAAGACTATAAAAACTGAAAACATACATAATGCTTTAATTTTTTTTTCTGATCAGTTACTAACCATGCTTCTAAACTGTGCTTATCCTCTGCAAAGCAAGCAGTAAGAGGCCATTAACTGCAATGCAGAAAGCTTTTTTTTTTTTTTTTAAAGCTTCCCTCTCCAAGTTTTTGTTTGCAGGCAAGTCCTTGGTGCGCACTTGAACACGCTAGGGAGACTGCACCAGCCGGGCTGCCTTGGAATGATTCTAAAGATAAAAACTCCTTGAAAAACAAGCAGTCAAACCTGATTATCATAGAACCCCACAGAATAACACATCACTGATATTTTTTGTACACACGAAGACCCAAAAGGCCTCGTATATGTTTTTTTATTTCTGTTTCAGCAAATTTTAAGCTGAAGTGTGACTTCCATGTTCAGCATTAATGAGCCTTTTGCTGTGCTTTGAAATTTGCTGTCGTCCATTTCCTGTGCATTTACTGTTTTTGAGACCAGTTCAGCCAACTAGAGAGTCCTGCTCACTCTATCCTTCCTGGGTCATCAGAATCTGATTTATTGAACAGTGGTCTTCCTCCTACAAGGTGCTCCCCCTTAAAAATATCTATCCTTTAAAATAGCTGTAAGGGTGCCTGGGTGGCTCAGTCAGTTAAGAATCAGACTCATCATGGCAGCTCAGGTCTTGATCTCAGGGTTGTGAGTTCAGGCCCTGTGTTGGGCTCCACACTGGGGGTAGAGCCTACTTAAAAAACAAAACAAAACAAAACAAAACAAAACAAAACCAAAAAAAACCAAAAAAAAACCATATAAAAACAAAAAACAGAACACAAAACCAGCTACAAACCTTAAAAGAGAAACATTTTAAGTGCTGCTTAAAAGAGTATGCTTGGGAATCCATTGGTAGAGGAACCACTCTTGCAATAAAACATTAAATGAGCTGTATGTGTATGTGAACAGTTACTTCATAGAATATAGAGAAAAAAAAATGTTGAGCTTCAGATTTAAAAATGTCTGGAACTTGGGGCACCTGGGTGGCTCAGTGGGTTAAGTGTCCAACTTCGGCTCAGGTCCTGATCTCACGGTTTGTGAGTTCGAGCCTTGCATAGGGCTCTGTGCTAACGGCTCAGAGCCTGGAGCCTGCTTCGGATTCTGTGTCTCCTTCTCTCTCTGCCCCTCCCCTAACTTGTGCTCTGTCTCTGTCTCTCAAAAATAAATAAACGTAAAAGAAATTTTTTTTTAAATGCCTGGTACTTTGTGTTAAGTGTGTGTGCATCCCCACACTGATGTCAACGGAAACATTTATTTTCTGTAGATACATTGCTCAACAAAAATTGCTATTCTCTCTCTCTCTCTCTCTCTCTCTCTCTCTCTCTCCCTCATTATTGTTGACACACATCTCAAAAGAGGTTGTCTATATTTGTGGCCTCCTGTTACTCACTTCAAAATCCTTCCTTATCTCCCTATATACCCATTTTTCTGAACGACATCCTAAAGTCAAATGGCTTTTCCTTAGTCTTCAGTCTCCTTAATTTGAGAACAACACAAATGAACAAAATTTAAAGCTGGAAAAATAATTACCAAAGTTGATTTGACATCTCTTAAGTGATAGGAAACGGTATTTTGCTGCTTAGTAATTAGACATAAATATTAACTAAACATTGTAAATAGCTTTAGTTGACAGTGTTGCTTTTACCCATTCCAATCAATTTTTATTTTTCAGCGGTTGCTTTGCTTTATTTGACCAGCTATTGAATTTTATTTCATTTAGTATTGTCTATGCACCAAGCACCATGCTAAACATTTGGTACATATTATTTCATTTATTCCTTACATACGTGCTAAGATTATCGTCCTTATTTTACCAGAGATGAAATGGAGACCCAGAATAATTAATGCATCCAAGATTATGGCTAACAGTGGAACAAAGATCTGAATCAATCTTTTTTAGACAAGAAAGTACTTGCTCTCAGTTCTCCATATCTACACACACTATCAGTTGTGATCATTTTTTTTCTGGCACCACATACATTTTAATACCCAAGGCACGTATGCATTATCCCATCAGTCGGCCTGGCACTCAGTAAACATTTAAGTATTAAGTAAGATTCCACAATAAAGAAGACACAGTCCCATCTACCAAGACATTCATGGTGTAGTGGGGAATAGAGGGCAATAAATGTGGCACAGAGCAATGAGAGAGTCATCCCAATAGAGAGATGTATCCAGTGCCATGAGGGTGGGGAATGGCCAAAATCTGCCTGGGGAAGTGAGGAAAGTTGTCAGAAAATGGCTTTGATTTGAAGAGAGATGTGAAGGGCACAGAGAAGTTTGCAGGCAGAGAAGAGACAGACGAGGCTTCAAGGCAGCTGGGCTCCAGCATCTGGGAGGGGACATTCCTGTGCCTTCAGGCTCCTCTGTCCCTCCAAAATCTCTGGACTTACTACACTTAACTGGAATAGCTGTCAGCTTGTCCTCATCAAGAAGAACAACTTATTGTAGAGGTAAGAGGTGTCAGATTCTTCTGATGTAATACTCTTTTCATGCCCTATCCCCATTCCTCCTTACTACTCTATTCCAGTGGTTCTCAGAGCGTGGGTCCTGGGCCAGCAGCAGCACCTGGGAACGTGTCTGAAATACAAATTCCTAAGAAACAAAACAAATGAGCAAAGGGACAAAAAAAGGAGAGAGAAGCAAACCAAGAACCAGAGTCTTAACTAGATACAACAAACTGATGGTCACCAGAGGGGAGGATGGTGGGCAGGTGGGTGAAATGGGTGATGGGGATCAAGGAGGGCGCTTATTGTGATGAGCACCGGGTATTGTACAGAAGCATTGAATCACCATATTGTATTCCTGAAAGTAACATTACACTGTATGTTAATGGATCGGAATTTAAATACAAATTTTAAAAGAATGCAAATTCCTAGGCCCCGCTCCAGATCTACTGGATCAGAAATTCTGTGAGTGAGCCCAGCAATCTGGTTTAACAAGTCCTCCAGGTGATTCTGATATATGCTGGGGTTTGGGAACCACGACTGTGCACTTACTGTCCTCAGTATACTTGAGAACAGTAGAGCTAGGTTCCCTACTGAGCTGGGAAGCGTGATCCATCTCTTTTGGTCACTCTTGTATGCCCTGTACTTAGGCCAGCACGGGACACATAGTAGGTGTTCCATAAAACGTTCGTGGAAAGAAAGAATGAATAATTACAAAATGAATTCCACAAGTATATGGAAAGCTTCAAGTGCTAACACCCTTAGAAGAGCTCATGTAATGCCGCTGAATTGTAGACGGCTGGTAAGGGGCACCTGGGTGGCTCAGTCAGTTAAGCGTCCGACTCTTGATTTCGGCTCAGGTCATGATCTCACGCTTCCTGAAATCGACCTCCACGTCAGGCTCTGCGCTAACAGCACGGAGCCTGCTTGGGATTCTCTCTCTCCGTCTCTCTCTGCCCCTCCCTCTCCTCTCAAAATATATAAACATACATACAAATCAATCAATCAATAAGTAAGTAAATAAATAAAACAAACAAATAGATAAAGGTCTGGTCAGAATGGGAGGGCGCAGAATGTTGGGAGGTGCTGGGAAGGAAAGAGAATTAACATTTGCTCAGCACTTGTCTACATGCTGGGGACTTTTCAAAGGCTTTCTAATAACTCCCAGCAACCCCAGGAAGAAGCTGTTCTCATCCTCACCTGAAAGACTATAAACTGACGTTCAGAGAGGAAATGTGCCCGGAGGCACAGAGCTGGCGGTGGGTGGCACAAACCCAGTGCCCTTACTCTTTCCTCCTCTCCATGTTCCCACTATAGACCACCACCGGCAGCCAAGGAGAGGAAAAACGGAAGCGGGAAGCCCTGGTGGGAAAGACAAACTCCATGGACCACTTTGCCTGGCATCATCACCGTCACCTCCACTCCACTCGTTTGTTCAGGATGCTGAGTTAAGCAGAGGCTTTAAGCTATTAGTGATGCGTTCGTAGGCATTTTGTTCCATTCTTCATCGCCTTCACAACCCTCCCGGCCTCGACTGGCCTCAACATCATACCTTCTCTCATCTTCTCCTGTCTGCGTGTGCCTTTTCGTCCACCTTCACTCACCCTGAATGGAGACGTCAGCTCGCTGAGCCTGCCCGTCTGGGCTGGAGGAGGCCTCCCTTGCTGGGTCACATTCAGCTGCGGGCTGCGCTTCTGACGTTGCCCTACGTGAATCCGTTCAGCTTCAGCTTTGCAATCATCTTCCCCCCAGAACCCAAAGATTTTGGTTCCCACAAATGTTTACAGATTTCTTCCTTCTGGAGAGCTTCAACGGCACGTTCATCACTCTCCAACTACCAGCTCCAGCCCTGGGCTGGTCCCGAGCTTCACTACTACATCTGTCTATCTGCTGGGTGTTTCAGCTGGGTGGCCTGTCTTCTTCACCTCCAGTGCAATGTGCTTGAACTGAACTCATCAATCTATTCTCTTAACTTTATGCTTCCTCCCAAACTATTATTCTTTCTACCACATTCTACTACTTATTTGGCTTTAAACTGACCCACTTAAGTACTGGGCCTCTCCCTTCCTTTGTAGTTTCTCTCTTCCTCCTTTCCTCCCTCCTTTCCTTCCTTCCCTTTCTCTCCTCTTCCTCTTTCCACAAGTAATTACTGAGCACTTACTATGTGCCAGCCCAGGCACTTTCTCTGCCTTCCTGTAGCCTACATGCTAGAAGAGAGAGAAAGCCGACAAGCAAGCAAGCAAATAAACGAGTGGTAGCTTGTGGTAAGTACAGCGAAATAAATAAATAGGGCATTATGCGGAGAATGAGGAAGAGGGAGGCCAGGAAAGGCCTCTTGGGAAGGCGACATTTAAGTCAAGACCTGTGGGGAGCAGTGGTGGGGGAGGGTGGGGTGAGGCGGCTCTTCATACAAGGCTTGTCGGGACCAGAGCTCAGTGAACTGGTGGAGAGTGGAGCATCCAGGAGTGGGCAGGGACAGACCACGTGGGGCCAGAAGGACAAGCAAGGGATTCACTCAAAGTGCTGTGGAAGCCTTTAGGAAGATTCTTGTGGGGAGGGGTCTAGACCACTGTACCCTGAGAGGAAGTATGAAGCGGACGGTGACCTTTCCAGCTGCTCTCTGGAGAAAGGATTGGAGAAGTGGGGAAGCCTGTGGATTTACTTTCATCTTGCAGCATCTTCCTGATAGAACATCTTTCCAACTAGGCCTGATTCTCTTCCTTCCATCCAAACTGTGAGAATTACATTCTGCACCATTCAATCGCCGTTCCAGAGAGAGGGGGTCTTGGGCCTCGGTAACGAGCAACATCATCATCAACAATAATAATAGTAGAGCTTGTTGGCTATTGCTATGTGCACTCAGTATGAATGCGTACATACGTTATATGTTTTAATGCTCAACAGCACTACGAGGGGTCTGCAATTATCTTCAATTCACAGGTAAGGACAGAGAGGTTAATTAACTTGCCCAAAGTCACACAACTGCTAAGACAAAAAAGAACTGAGACCATTTGTGAGTAAACATGGTAAGGCTTTGATGGTTTTCTCCTTTCTGTTTTCCAGACTCAGTGTGGAAAATTCAAATTGTACAAATTGATGCAAAGTAGAAAGCGAAAGCTCCCCATAATCCTGCCCCTAAGGTGTGACTTGGAACTTCCACTGTGGTTTTGCCCCAGAGGTGCTGAAATACATCATATTGGCAGTGCTGAAAAGCTCTCAAATACCAAGTCCTACGAAGGGGCGAGTCCTCTCTGAAGCTGGTGTAGAAACAAAGGGATATGGAGTCACTTTCTTACCATCTCTGCTGCAGGAAGTGGACGCCAAACTGTTCTCGCGCCAAAAGGAGCCACACCCGTTGGGGGTGAAAGAACTTTTAGCCAGTTTATATCACTGCTTAGAAGGACAGGCCAAAAACAGCAGGAAGAGGACAATGAGAGGTTACCTACACCCACGGCCGAGCAAGAAAAAGTCAGAGGCCAAATCTGGTTGTTCGTTTCTAATTGTCATGTCTCATTAAGAGAGACCATCTGGGTTTCCCCTGTAAGAGCAACTACACCTTCATCAGGAAAACTAATCACAACAGAATGATATTCTGGTGTCATTTCATAATTCTGATTAAAAGCCGGAGGTGCTCACATTTCTAAACCCCGCTGTACGACAGGCTGTTTTCCAAACAGGGCTAGGCCATGCTAACTGTTGAGTAGGAAAACTCATTAGCATCCTGTGTGAATTATCTTGTCTTTTTTTTAGGACCGGAAATCAAATGGGAAGGGTTCCCTCCTGTTCCAAGTGAGTTCCAGAAGAATTACTCATGCTCCTTAACCTATGAGTCAGACAGGAGTCTAGGAGAGTGTTTCCAAAACAGGCCGACAATAAGATAAACAAAGCAATTGATATGTGACAGTCTGGACAGGCAGGGCTGCAATTGGCCAAAGTGATGGGGTCAAGAGTAAGAGGACGGGAGGCCTGGAATGGCCGAGCTGCCAGGAGAAGCCCTGGAGAATCTGAGCTCTGCACACCAGCTCAGAGCGCTTCCTGAAAGTGAATGTCCACCCGGAGATTTGCCTTCAGATCCTTTATTCAATTCCATTGACTTAGTGTATGGAATTCCTGCATCCTCCCCTCAAATGACTCTGGGGGCCGACTGCTATCACACTGCACCTCCTGGCTCTCTAAAAGCTTTGGCCAGCCATGCGTTCTGACATTTCACAACACAGGATATTAATCATTTGGGGACTCTGGGCCCGTTCCCAGTGTCCATGTTTGCCATTGTTGATCTGCAGCCAGCAAAATAGCTCCTAAATGAACAGAGGCTTCCCCGAATTGAGATATAAATTAATCAAGAAGGCTCAGCTTAGGAAATAACCCAGCACCAAGCTGGATTCTCTCCTGGGCACGGAAAAAAATAAGCCTCCTCCCTTTCCCTCTGGGAGGGAGGGTGGGTTTGAAGCCAGGTCTCAGCCCTGTCTGAGCCTGCGAAGGGCCTACAGGCATCTCCTCGGCAGAGGTGTTGTGGTGTGCATGGGGCCTGAGGACCCTGCCCCTCCAACCGATTCCCATCATCTGTAGAGAAAAGGGCAGGGTGGGTGTGCAGCGGAAGAGAAAGGACTGACAGGTGTTTTTGTTCTTCGCCCGCGAAACCCACCGAGGCCAGGCTGGGGCGTGCGGGGGAGGGGCGGTGCCCATCGTCCGCAAGGAGTCCGTGATCTTCCCAAATACTGCTCCCATCACCTTCCCGCCCCTAGAAACCTCTGAGAGAGCCCTCCCCACACACAGTTACGGGAGAAATTCCACAGTGCTTCATAGGCCATTCAAAGCCCTTCACTCTCGGTCTCCCAGCCTAACTCGGCTTCATTGGCGGGCCCTCCCTGGCCCTTTCATCACGCCTGCCTAGTAGTTCTTTGCTGACCACACTGCGTGCTGTCAGCTCTGCTTTCTTTAGTCGCCCTGTTCCTTGCACCTGAAATGCCAGCCTCCTGCTGACTGCTTCCTGCCCAGGCTTCCCCTCTGCTTGCAGGAGGGCCCCCACCCCCACCCCCACCCCCACCCCTCCTGATCTGTGTTTCTGTCACACTGCGTCCAGGCACGCTCGCTCTTCAGATGGGTGTTGGCGGGTTTGGGATGACACCGTGTGCCAGTCTTCCCTGTGTGTCTGATCCATCTCTGGCTCTTGAATAATCAACAACGTCTAATCAAACCAAGAGGAGTTTTATGTATCAGTTATTATGCACTTTGCTTTCTCAGATGATGGTCGGAGTTTGAAAGAAGCTACACCCAACAATGGACGGCCTCCATGCTTTTCTTCTCCCAGCTTTCTGCGATTTCAATTTGACTTTCAGTAACGCTGGGCTTGCGCCACCAGACTTAACAGTGTTCAGTTTCAGAGGGTAATGATTTCAGGGTGCACAGAGTTCTGTGTTTAATTGTTTAGCATACGGACAGAGGGCGAACCTGGGTTATTCTCCAAGTCCCCCTCTCCGTCTCCCCCTTTCACACACACATACACAGCCCACAGAGACAGAGATTCCTAACTGTGCGAATGAGATTGATGGTACAAAATTTAGCGTGTAATAAAAACCCTAAGTGCCGCTTGTTTCCAAAAGCTGATTAGTTGACAGGAGGGCACGGCAGGGCCTCAGCAGGGGTAGGTCCCTCAAAGGGATACCAAAGAAGGCGCGTGCATGGTGGTGTTTTGGAAAACAGTCTCACTGACTTGCCTTCCATTCTGAGACAAGCTTTTCCTCTCCTCAACGTTTGTACACGCTGTTCTCTCTGCCTAGAAAGGCTTTGCCCTTCACCCTGACCCCTGCATTACGGAAATGCCTTCATCCTTCAGCGTCAACTTAAACATAACGGCCTCAGAGGGGCCTACACTCAACGGCCTCACACTCTCCCTTTCAGCCTCGTTAGTATTTCCTTCAAAGCCCTGCCAATTATCATTATTGTTGTTATTACGAATTATTATTATTATTATTATTATTATTATTATATTAGTCTGCCTCTCCCGTTAGATGGAAAGCAACAACTTGAAAGGAAAAAGGTTCATGTGGTTTTATTGATTAAGGTATCCACAACACAGAGTAGCGGTTTAATAAAGACTTTTGGGTGAACGAAGGTAGTCTAAACCTACGTTCCACTTGGAGTTACAGGGTGCATTTCCCTGCCCACTCAGCTCCCTGGCCCTGCTTCCCCCAACTTGCTTCCCAGGAACATACCTCCCTTACGCTGGGGGTGTCTTCTCTCACCTTCTCCACTCAACACATTTTCTGCTCGCTTCCCAATGCCTTTTCCTAGGTCCCCTCCATTGTGACACTCTCCCCAGGCTGTTAGTTACTCCCGTTTCTGGGCTCCCCCAAACACTTTGACTTTCTTCCGCATTTCCCCATAATTGTGTCTTTTATTACAAGATCTTGAAGGTATTTTTAGAAAACCTTGGGCAAACATTACAGAGGTGTGTAACGTTAAAAGTGACACGCTCCCTTCCCTTTTCACGTTTCTGGTTGACCTTTGGTACCACTGAGTACTGTTCTCTGCCTTTACAAGCATACATTAAGTCTTTTCTTTCAAGTAAATTTTTAAAAAGGGACCATCATATCCTTTCAGGAAGTAAGAAACAGATCATACAATAATACTGTGTAGTGACATTTTTCAGCGACCATGTCTTCTTTTCCTTTCCACATTGGAATAGAGAGAGCAACCTTGATTTCTTTATAAGTTTGTTTATTTTGAGAGAGTGAGAGAGCAGGGGGAAGGGCAGAGAGAGGAAGACACAGAATCACAGGCAGCCTCCGGGACGATCTTGAGCCACGATCAAGAGTTGGATGCTTAACCGACTGAGCCACCCAGGCACCCCAACCTTGATTTTTCAATGATGGATTATTGGCCCATGTATACTTGCACTATGGTTTAAAAGAATCAGCTCCTGGGTGTGTGAGTGGCTCAGTTGGTTAAACATCTGACCTCGGCTCAGGTTGGAATCTTGTGGTTACGAGTTCGAGCCCGACGTCGGGCTCTGCACTGACCATGTGGAGCCTGCTTCAGATTCTCTCTCTCTTCCTCTCTCTCTCTGCTCCTCCCCCACTTGTGCTCTCTCCTCTCTCTCTCTCAAAATAAATAAACTTAAAAAAAAAAAGCTTTAAAAAAATCAGTTCCTTCATAACTATTTGGGTGGCTCCTACTTTTTTTTTATATACAAGCAGTACCGAGATAAATCCCCTTATACATCTGAGTGGCTATTTCTCTGGGATATATTCCTAAAAGTGGAGCTGTTGCCTCAAATGGCCTCCCATTTTGTATTTTGAGAGCTATAGCCTGATTGCTAAAGCAGCAGTGCCCATGCGTGGTGTGTAAAAATGTCTGCATCTTCACAGACATGACTGGGTATCGTCACTATGCTTTCTCTCTCTTATCTTATTGGTCAAAAAATTTTTCTGTCTTCGACTGTTGCAGTTGAATAGATTTTAATCACCACTGTGTCATTCACCTGTAAACTATTATTGCTACCCATTGCTCATTTTCTTATTAGAGGCTTCAATTTCATTTTTTTTTTTACTCCTAATTTTCAATGTTTATTTATTTCTGAGAGAGAGAATGAGAATGAGACCGAGAACGAGCGGGGGAGGGGCAGAGAGAGAGAGAGAGAAAGACACAGAATAGGAAGCAGGCTCCAGGCTCGGAGCTGTCAGCACAGAGCCCGACGTGGGGCTCGAACCCACGAACCGCGAGATGGTGACTTGAGTCGAAGTCAGACCCTTAACCGCCTGAGCCACGCAGGCGCCCTGTCATTTTTGTCCTCATTTCTAATGGCTTTTTTAAAAAATTAGAGTCAAACACACACAGCATAAAATTTGCCATCTTCACCATTTGTAAGAGCGCGTTCACTCTGTTGTGCAGGCATCTCTCTCATCCACCTCCAGGGCTCTTTGCACCTTGCAAGACAGAATTCTCCTTCTCCCCCCATTCCCCTCTCATTTCCCCCTTCCCCCAGCCCCAGGCAACCCCCCTTCTCTTTTCTGTCTCTATGAATTTAATGACGACTTGGCTTTAAAATAGTATGCACGTAAACTCTTATTTGTTATAGAGGTTAAACGTATTTTTCCCCACAATTTTTAGCTTGCCTTTTAACTGTAATGTCTCTTGTCGTGTGGAAGGTGCGCATCTTTTTAGGCTTCACGTTTTTATGTCAGTAATTATGACTATCGCTTGCTTTATGGCTTTGAAGTCTTGTGTTTTGTTTCGCGGAACTCCTCAGCCCAAAACAATCAAGTATTTTCCTGATTTCTTCTAGTCATAAAATTACTGTGGTCACTGCCTCCTTCACCCTTTACTGTTAGGTGTCACCACCTCTTGTCCCTCCCTTATCGCCATATTTAAATTGAGTTCCTAAAGCCGTGATAATCTAGGCCCCTGAGTCTTGGCTTTCCTTGGTCCCAGCCTGCCATGCTCAGCTGCAGCACTGGACAGAGCCAATGCTCTGCTTCTGTTTGAAAACACCACCTTGACCTCACGCCACTCTGTTTTTGCTTTTCTCCCTATATCTTTGGCTACTCTCTCAGCTTCTTCATTCAACATGTTTTTATTGAGTATCTGCAATGTACCATAGCTATGCTAGGTGCTGGGGATACAGTGGTGAACAACACAGGCAAAGTTATGGCCCACTGCCTCCTTCAGCGTATGGTTTAAGAGATGAGACATGAGACGGTCATATATATTCTCTGTATCGGCTACCCGGTGTGTGTGTGTGTGCGTGTGTGCGCGCGTGTGTGTGTGTGTGCATGTGTGCGCACGCGTGGGCGTGCATTTACATATTTACAGTGTCACAAAAGCATATAACAGGGAGGAGGCGTAGGGGAGAGGGGAAGTCAAGAAAGGACAACGTGAGGAAGCCATATTTAAGCTGAGCTCTGCAGGATGAAAAAGTGTTAGCTGGGTGAGGAGTGGACAGTTGGGAGGCGTAGCTTCCAGGAAAAGGAAGGAACACGGTGCAGACACTGAGGTTAGGAGGATCTTGGCAAACTCAAGAAATTAAAAGAAGGCCAGGGCAGCGGGAGTGCAGGCAACAAGGTGGGAGATGAGGTCGAAATCATGAACAAGGAGCCAGGTCATGCAGGGTCTTGAGATTTACTCCCAAGAGCAATGGGCAGTTATCGACAGCCTCTCTTCCCCTGCTTGTTTCCCTACTTTGGATGCGCCTTGTAGATGGGTCTTTGGTGCTCTGCCTTCTCTTGGCTCATTCAGGCTTATGGCTAAGTAATCATCTCTCAATGGTTTATTCCTAAAGCCTAATATCCTCCTGAATTCTAGTCCTTTTCCCAGCTACCCCCTACGGTTATTACTAGAGCATCTTGCTGGTACCACAAACGTAAATGTCGGAAAGTGTTGGACCTCATTTTCCTTTTCAAAATCCTTCCTTCTCCTGTATTTCCCATCTTGGTCAACGGTAGCTCCCCTGCCCCACCCCCACCCCCATTTTCCCTTTTGGAAACATTGGTGTCTCCTTGAATACCCCTTCCCTTATTTACTCATTCCTTTATTCTGAGGCTACAGGAGGGACCGCTGGTGAAACTTGCATTTTATGGAGACGACCAACAGTAAACCCATCAATGTATATTATAACGCCAGTGAGTAAATGGCACGTGCTATCATAAAAGTAAAGCACGTAGCAAGTGATGGGTGGGAATGCTGCCTATCTTCATCAGAGCAGGTCTCTTTGAGGAGGCAGCTTTGAGGAGACGGAATAGCAAATGCAAAGGCCCAGAGGTGGGAGAGTACTTGAGATTCAGCAAAGCCCTAAATTAACTCCCCGTCTCTCGTACCTGAATTAGTAGTGTTGTCTCACTACTGATCATTCAGCATGCTTCTGGATTTACCTTCTGGTTGCACAAATTTGAGCAAGCCAGTCCTTTGCTGACGCCTTCAGTTACCCCCACCCCACAGAAATGAAGCACAACTTCTTTAGCCTTACATTCAAGGCCCCTCCTGCCGTCCCATCTTATCTCCCACTGCTACCTTTCACATACCCCAAACTCAAGTCACACTGTACTCTCTGGTTCTCCATATAAGCTTCTTGCCTTCCCACCTCCAAGCTTTCGTACAACTGGCTTCATCTTCCCATAAAGCATTCTCTCATCATCTTCCATCTTTCTAAGACCTAGACTTCCTGAATCTTTCTTCATCAACCAGGCAAAGGGGATCCTTCTTGCCTTTGGACTTTTACACTTTTCCAATGATGCTAATCACTCTATCCATGGTTATAACTCTTTATTAGACACATCTTATCTTTCTCACTAAATTATAAGTTCCCAGGGGTCAGGGTCCAAGGGCACTTTCCATCTACACTGCCCAGTCCAATGCACTCGGTGAGACACTCCCAGCATCTGTCAAACGAGTGAACTGTTGGCTCCAGAGTATTTAAGCTATCTATTTGGAGAGACAACCAAGTCCTAAGTTCATCCAAATGAATAACATAAGAGAGTATATCATGGAGGAATACCTCAGGTAACATGGTGTATGGACTATAGGGCTTCAGAGGGGAGATCTGTAGAAGGTGGGTTGGTCAGGCAAGAGCTGATGACTGTTCATGTTTCTGGGGGTGCTTGCCATGTGCTGGGCTCTAAGCTGAACACTTTATTGCATAATATCACCCCTCTCTACTGCCCTATGCTACTGACAGACCCAGGCACTGATATAATACCCACCCTACAGACAAGGAAACTGAGCCTCACTGTTATAGGATCTACAGATGTGGGATCAACACCCATGCCGATCTGGTCAGTTAGCCTATGTCAATCATTCTAGTATTCGGCCTTGGGAAAGACTGTGCTGTGGAAACAGGGTTTGTGCGTTATTTCCCGTTTCATTCCAAAATGGATTTGAAGCCGTAAAATACGAGCTGAGCTATGCCAGAGAGGAGGGCGAGGATTTGGAGAGGAGGTAGGTGGTTCAGGTTAGGGACGCAGCTATTTGTGGGCTATCAGGCAGACTCGTTCCTGGACAGAAGTGGAGTGTGTTCACTAAATTGGAGGATGTATCTGGAGTCTCACTGGAGACTATTGTGTGGAAGGTGTTGAATGCCAAGGAGGACTGTTGAATGTTAATGTCCTAGGATCCAAGGAGACGTTGAGGGTTTAGGAGCAGGCCAGGCTAGACCTCTATTCGAAAAACATTCATTGGGATCGATTTTACACTAAGCTGGTGAATGGAAAAGTAAGATTCAGTGAGTCAGCCCTTGCTTGCTCTCCAAGAGCTGACCATCGTTGGGGAGAAACGGGCCATAGGGCGCAACGCACAGTGGAGACAGATCTGGGAGAGGGGGGTTTTAATGAAGGATGGCAAGAACTTCCTAAGGTTGTAGCATTTGAGCTAGGCCATGCAGATAAGTGACGATGGAGAACAGAAGATGGTGGCTGCTTCTGGGCCAGGGGAAGGTGGTTTTCAGGGAGGGCTCCCTGGTAATTATATACAGGCTGGGTCATAATACGTGTCTCTAATACATTTTGGGGTGGAGGGGCGGAGATGCACTTAAGGCCAAAAAGCCATCGGCCCAGGCAGCAGCACCCATGAAAAAAGACTTTGGGGTCTTGGCAGTGAGCAAGTTCAGTGAGAAAATGGGGCTGCCTCTGTCAAAAGAACTAAAGTAATCTGCGGCTGCCTTAAAAAATGATCAGTGCTGCCCAACCAGCTCCCGGGCTGTAGCCTGAGAATCTTCTCAGTTCTGGGGGCCACGTGCTAGACCAGCAATTCACAACCAGGGGTGAGTTTGGCCTTCAGGGGACATCTGGCAACGTCAGAGACGTTGTTGTTACACTGGGAGGGGTGGCTACTGACATCTAGTGGGTAGAATCCAGGGATTCTGCTAACTATCCTACACTACACAGAACGGCCCCCCATTTTTGCAGCGAAGAATTACCCAGACCAGATGTCAATAGTGCCCAGCCTGAGAAATCCTGCTCAACGGACAAAGCATGTCAAGCGTGGCTTGTGGTTTATTTACAATAGTGTCATTAGGAGCAATTGAAGTAGCTGGGAATGTTTACCCTGGAGGAGATTTAGGGACCTGATAAGTGTCTTAGCAAAGCAGGCTGTCCAGAGCAACTGCCCAAATTTCCACCATCACTCAGCTTGACTATTATGATCAGAGTCCAACCAGACCCAGTGTTTGGAAGATTAAGAAAGTCATTGTAATAGCAAGTGCTCAACAAGCACCCACTGTATTTCAGGCACTAAAGTAAGAGCTGTACATTTGCCAACACATTTAATTGTTCCAACAAACCCACCACAGCCAGTTTTCAAGTGAGGAGACGGAGACACAGAGAAGACAGTAAGTAACTTGCCTACGATCACAAATCTTAGTGAGCAGCAGAGCCAGACTTCGAATCCAGGCAGCTGTGCTCTTTTTTAAAAATTTTTTTTTAACGTTTTTATTTATTTATTTTTTGAGACAGGGAGAGACAGAGCATGAACAGGGGAGGGTCAGAAAGAGGGAGACACAGAATCTGAAGCAGGCTCCAGGCTCTGAGCTGTCAGCACAGAGCCCGACGCGGGGCTCGAACCCACGGGGCGTGAGATCATGACCTGAGCTGAAGTCAGCCGCTTAACCGACTGAGCCACCCAGGCGCCCCCAGGCAGCTGTGCTCTTAACCACCGTGCAGGATTGCGATGATGCACTGAGAGAGCTGTGTTTGAGAGACACAGGTCAGGGGCACCTGGGTGGCTCAGTCGGTTCAGCGTCCGACTTTGGCTCAGCTCACGATCTCATGGTCCGTGGGGTTCCAGCCCCACACGGGGCTCTGTGCTGACAGCTCAGAGCCTGGAGCCTGCTTCGGATTCTGTGTCTCCCTCCCTCTCTGCCTCTCCCCAGCTCACACTCCGTCTAGCTCGCTCTCTCTCTCAAAAATAAATAAACGTTAAACAGAAAGAGACACAGAGCAGAGCTCAAATCCGAGCTCTACTACTTACTAGCTGCGTAACCACAGGCAGTTTCCAACCCTGCAGAATAGGGATAGTAGGATGATATGTGATTGCTAGCCCTTCCCTACTACTCGTTCTCACAACAACTCAAGGAGGTACAGGTTTACTAGCCTCATTTTACCTATACGAGGATTACTTACGTGGCTTAGAGAGGTTGAATAACTTGCCTGGGGTCCCACATCTAAGTGGAGAGCTGGGATTTAAACCCACGTCCGTGCGGTTCCAGAACCTGGTTTTAACCACAAAGCCGTACATTCGCAAGCACACAGCGAGGGTAGCAGGACAAAGCGTACGAAAATTTCCTGGAACGTAGTAAGCAGTTAACAATAGCTATTTGTTATCATCATAGTAATCATAGTTATGATCTTCGTGACCGGCTCAGTCAAGTGTGCCGATGGCAAGACAAGGTTCTGGCCGAAGGAGCAAGAGCAGCAGAACATCAGTGATGCCGTGGTTTGTGTGCAGATCACAAGCCTGCAGCCAGTGATTCCAAAATCCTGAGCTTCAGGCTCCTCGGTAAGGTGGTGACACTTTCGCTCCATTTGTCCTGTGCTCTCTGCACAGTCTACTATTCATAGAACAGGAGTGGGAGGAGCAGGGACAGTGTGAGGCTAATTTAATGTCAAGGTTCCATAGCCCATACATTTCATAGATTCCACTTAGTCGTAATAAGAAGAAGAAAGGAGACGAATGTAGTGCCTTGTGCAAAACCGGAAGAGCCACCACACATTCACACGCTTTGCTGTGGATAGAACCACAGCTCACCTGACGGTTAGTTCCACCCAGGAAGGATTTCATTTTCAAACAATTGCCTGGTTTCATTGTAGGGAATGCTGCGGGAGCATTTGCCACAGGGAGAGGGCGGCATCTGCCTAGCTGGAGGGCTGGCAGCACACAGAAGCTGCCTGCAGGGGATTCTTACGTTAGGAATCCCGGCCAAAGGGATGCCAGACAGGAAGAGACTGGAGAACTTCTTGAGTGGCAGAGGTGGACCCAGAGGGCAACGGGAGCCCTGGGCAGAGGACCACACACACCCAGCCTAGCTGGGGGAGAGTGACCAGAGAAACTTACACAGGGAGGGGAGATTTGAGCCAGACCTTGAAGGATGAATAGGGGTTTGCCAGGTGGAGAAAGGCGAAGGTGTGGAGACAAAAGAGGCCAAGAGCACTGCGCAAGTTCTGTGGCCTGGGAGAACGTGGCCACGCCTGAAATGCTTTGTGGCTGGTTGCAGCAGGACCTCAAGGAGAGAGGGGCAAGGAGGGCAGGGGATAGGGCTGGAAATGCGGGCTGGAGTCAGCTCATAAAGCGCCCGTAGCTGTACAAAGAGATACACAGCACGGTGCAACGGAAGAGATTTCTGGCTATACAGTGTGACGAGAAACAACCTGTGGGTGTGTCAAAACCTGGTTTTGAATCTGAGTTCCATCACCTATTGGCTATGTGAGCGAGATCAAATTACCTTAACTCTGAGTCTCAGCGTCTGTATTTATAAGATGGGGACACGCCCACCTCACGGGGTGTGGGGTGTTTGGATGAAACAAGGTGAAGTGCAAACTCCTGGCACAGGCACAGCACACTGCAGCCTCTCAGTGAGTGTTAGTTTCCCCTTTGCTGGATAGGTGAGGGGGTGCTCTTTCCAGCAGGGCAGAGGTTCAACCAGACCTCCCTTTTAGAATGGCAACTCCAATGGATCGTCCTAAGGGGAAGCTGGAGGCAGAGAAGACTCAACACTGAAGATGGGTTGCTTTCCTAGTATCAGCCTGTAAATGTCAGATTTTAACAGCTTCCGTTTCAGGGGTTTACATTCTCATTATCAGGTACCAGATTCTGGGACTATAGCCTGTGGTTCCAATATCTGAACCTCCCTTTAAGAAGACTGGATATGTTCACTCATGTGGAATTTCAGATACAAAACAGATGAACAGAAGGGAAGGGAAGCAAAAACAATATAAAAACAGGGAGGGGGACAAAACGTTGGGGACTTTTAAATACAGAGAACAAACTGAGGGTTGCTGGAGGGGTTGTGGGGGCGGGGCGCTAAATGGGTAAGGGGCATTAAGGAAGACACTTGTTGGGATGAGCACTGACTGTTATACACAGGGGATGAATCACTGAAATCTACTCCTGAAATCATTATTGCATGATATGCTAACTAACTTGGATGTAAATTTAAAAATTTTAAAATTTTTAAAAAGAAGACTAGACAATGGACTGGTTAGCTGCCTTATTTTCCCAAAAGTGGAGAGACCAGTTTGAAGAGACACAATTCAAGCAAGCTCAAGTTTATTTGGCCATGTACAAGCTGTCTCACTTCTGTTCTTAACTTCATTTATTCATCTATTAAGGATTCATTGAGCGGCCACCAATAAGTGGGTGCATGGGTGTTTAGGATACAATGCCCACCCTCCCGTCTGTGTGGTTATATACCATCAGAACTCGAAGAAAGAGCCATCCCCTCCCAATGCCCGCATCTTGCCAGGGCTTCCCACTGGTCAGCTAGATGCATCCTTGGCCTTTATGGAGGGTATTTAGCTGGTCAGGGAACATGGTCCGGCAAAGACAGTCCTGCTGGAAAATTACCGCACTGTGTGCCACACTTTATCAAGCTCCATTTTCTAAGATCTCAGCACAGAATCGTGAATCTGAGATCAGAGCTCCTGAACTCTGTCTTTCTGAGAAAGAGGTCAGGAAAAGATAGATGATGAGAGACGGCTGATGGGCGATACTCGCTTCTTACTTCCCCTTGGACTTGAGGTAATATACTCAGAGAGGGGAGCGGATTCCTGAGTTTGATAAATCGGGGAGTCTTGACTCAAGTCAAGAGAACTGAGACAATTAACTAAGAAAATGTCTATCAGTAAGGTTAAAGAAGAATGCTATCACTGAAACAAAAAAAGAGTGGAATCCGTGCTGCCCAAACTTCCACATCTCATTAAGACACCCTCAAATCCCTGCCTTTCCCTCCTCAATTTAGACCATTGTCTCTTCCTTTTATGGATCATTCTAAAAGCGTCCTAGAGGGTCTGCCAGCTATGGGTCTGCTGAGCCATCCATTCTCCATCGTGCCCTCAGATTACTGTCTCCAGAAGGAAAGAAGGACCCTGGCCCCTCTTCGCTCAGGTCCTTCTCTGACTCCTCGATTCCCTCGGGGAGTTGGCTAGGAATCAAGGCTGCTCCTAGCTAACCCCTCCTGAGTTTCACCTTCTGGCAGGTCTCTTTGTTTCACTCAATCTATATTATTCATCAGGACAGGACTGGGGACCAATGGTGTTGAAATGATGTCCTACAGGGTTAATGAGGTTGGAACCAGCAGAACATTTAAAGCTTATATTTCAGAGAACTGTTTCCCCCTAATCAGCTATTGTGTCTTTTGGGACCCCACTAACAAACCCACTGACTATCTCTGTAGAAGCCTGGACTCAAGGTCAACTGATAAGGTTTCAGCCTAGAAGCAATCAAGGCTCTACACTCTTTACCTCAGATAACGAGCCCAAGACCCCATCCAGTTTATACCGGCTCTCGGAGCACGCCCATGGCCCCTTTCCCTTGTCCTAAGATAACCTCCTGTCATCAGGGGCTGAATTTTGCTTTGTCCTGATGTTGTCTCCACCCCAAAGTGAACGTGGGATATATGTCACATGATGTTTGCTCAATGCACACGCTCCACCTTTCCTCACGAACAGTCATAAGTTTCCCTGTCCTTTTCATCAATATGTACATCATCTCCTACCCTGAATTTCCCCTTTAAAGGCCCCTTAACCCGGAATCTCAGAGATGGTCTTTGCACATCCGTCTGCCCTCTCCCCAGGTTACTGGGCTCCTGAATAAAGCAACCTTCCTTTCCAGCCAACACTTGTCTGTCAAGTATTGGCTTTCAAGCAGCAAGCAGTCAAACTTGGGTTTCCATAACACTGTCGCTTTATAGCTTCGAGTTATTTTCTTTTCCATCCCTATTTCCTTCACAATCCAGCCCAGTTATCATTCCTCCCAGGTACTGTTTCTCGCCTCTCCCTCCAGGGTATTAACTATTCCCTTGACTACAGCATCACCTCTGTATTCCAATGCCCCTCCACGCATTATCAGCGCTGTGTTTACCTTCATTGGACTCCGTGTCTTTCTTGCCTGCAGTGATCTTTACGCTCAAGGCCATGGACCCTGCCAGGCACAGTGCCTATCACAGGACACACGATTCCATATGTGATTTCCTTGAGTTAAATCAGGTGATGAAATGGAAGGCAGGAGAAGAAGTATTCCAAAATAGAAAGAAAGGAAAGAAGGCCAACCAAATCTGGTTCCTCAGCAAACAGTCAACACCACTTCATGGGAGGAGTTCCCTTGTAAAAGGGACTGGGGACTGGGCGCTGGGCACTGTCCAGGCTTTTCCCTCATGGAATATTGCTTACGAATGTGGGCCTCGGGGCCAACCCACCTGAGTTCGGAAGCCGGGCCTGCCACTTGCCGTGTGACCTCAGACAAGTGACTTACGCTTACTATCCCTTGGGTGTTCACCTGTAAGACCAGGGTGACGATGGACACTAATCATACAATTTTGTCACGACAACAAATGAAAAAACTCTTTGTCTAGCACTTAGAGCAGTGTCCGGCATAGTGAGCATGGGATAAATGTCAGCTCTTATTAAAGAGCTTGCAGTCAAGCCAGCCTGGAATAGCATGAAGATCAAGCAAGTTGTCACTGAGAGCACACGATTTCCTTAACAGAATCCATATGCACGCCTGCAGAAGGGCCCAAGGTCTGTTGGGTAGTTTCTTTGATGAAATGGTCAAGGATGGGGCTTTGATGCTAGAGGCGCGACTGGGGGAGAACAGATGTGATGGTTGAAATGACTTTGAGCTGGCTCTCAAGTTTTCGTGGGACATTCAAGGCAATGCCTTGCTGGGAGCACCGAAAAGGAGCTGGGGGTCTGTGAAGAGAAGATCAGGCTGTTAGCACCTGGGGGAAGAGCTGTGCAAGGAAAATGAGTTTTCAAAGCCGAGCTTTGGATCTACTTTTCTCTGGGGTGTGAGGTAACCCTGTACTTGGCCTTCCCGCGAGGTCCTCAGTGGAGTCCCCTACATGCTCACTGCCACTGCAGCTGGCTTCCCTTCTCCCCCCACCCCCCCCCCACCCCCCCCCCCCAGAATGTGAAGTCTGGGCTCAAGGTAGTCGGTGAGAGCAGTGGTGCTCCCAGAAGGCCAGCTACATCATCTGTACAGATAACTGCAGCCCAATGTGAGAAGTTCAATGAGAATGGCACTTGGGGTACCTTGAGGCAAAAGAAGCAAAAGCGGCCTTGGGAGCAGCTGGAGAGGACCAGCGTGTTGCAATTGCTAAATGTATAGTTAAAAGGCAAGGTGGAGTCAAGTTGAAGTGTCTTGCAGCCGCCCCTGAGGAGTGCCTGCCCTAGATAAACTAACTAGATAAACACTCTGTCTCTGGGGCATTACCATCACCTCTGATGTTATAGCCAATCATGCTCTTTCCAGCCAGGACAAGTAAAGAACACGGCACCTACCCACAAAGTTGACATGGATGTCTCCATGTGTCTGACATGCCAATGAGGGCCAAAACCACAGCACTGGAAAACCTCCAGAAGCCTCCGTGATATTTATCTACGAGTTCAAGCATTTGGACGCCCTGATTCCAACTTGAGTTCAGACCTCTAAACCCCAACTCCTTTGAGGCATTGTTTTTCGGCTGACCAGCTCTGAGCACTCACCACCTGCCAGTCTCCACGCTACGTGCTTTACTGACCCCATCCCTTTTCACCCTCCCTGAGACCTGCTAAGTCCAGTGGCATTATCAGCTCCACACTACAGATGAGAAAAATTGAGGTTGAGAGAGGTGAATTGACCAGTGCAAGGTCACACGGCTTGCAAGTGGTAGAGTTGGGATTTGGGCCCAGCCAGGTCTCTTGGAATCCAGAACCTGAGATCCTAAAAACTGTGTTAGTTAGTATGGAAGGGACCACAGAGCATCCAGTTCGATCAGTTGTGCACCTAGAGGGTGCAACTTGCATGGGGAGCGCAGGGGACCTGGAAACTACCGTTGCTTTGTCAGAAGCATCACTGCTGTGTTATACCTGGCAAGTCAGTAAACCCTCCTGGGCCCCAGTTTTCTTTTCCCGGAGAAGAAAAAGGAAGGGAAGGGAAAGGAGGGGCAGGGAGGGGTGGAGGGGAGAGGAGGGAGGAGTAAACCGCTCTATCTTCCGCATAGGTTTGTTTTAAGGAGCAGCTGCAAGAGAAAGCCTCATATAAGGAGTGGAACAGAAGGAGAGCCACTGCTTTGTCGTCCTAAACAGACAGCAGGCATATCCTAGTCATCTTTTATGGGGTAGCTAATTTCTGGTACATGTAGCCAAATGTGATTAACAAGGAAAAGTTTAATATAGAACCACTCCCTTTTCTGACTCACTAAAAAAATGAGATAATCTTGAATATTGCATTAAAATAAAGAATTTAAAACTTGAGTTTGATTTTTGGCTGCTCTATGCTAAGCATTTTCATATGCATTTAATCTCCAGTAATACAGAATGAGGCTCCCAGATGGTTCAGCGATTCGCCTCCAAACACAGAGCTAGTAAGTAGTGAGGATTTGAACCCAGGGCCGACCGGTTTTACCTGCAGGCACTTTTCACGCAGCAAGGGCCCCGGGGCAGATCCATTTGAATATAGAAGCGAACAATTCTGTCTTCATAAGACCCCCGCTCTTTCAAATGAAGTCACCATAACATCTCAGGGATGCTCCTAATGTCTCCATGCATCCAAAATGGAAGAGTTTCCTCTGCCATATCAAAGTCTAAAACCTTAGTAAAATCCAACCTGAGCTGAACAAATTAACCAATCTCAAAATGTATAAAGAGCCAACAGAAGATAAGGATATATAAGGTATACCACTTGCTGAGGATAACTTTCAGTCTTGAAGTAAAGGAGGAATTTTTTAAAATGAAGGACTACATTGAATGTGAAGCTTATTTAAAACAGTGGCATGAAATTAAAAGGTAAACGACAAACTGAAAAACATTTGTACCTGGGCGCCTGGGTGGCTCAGTCATCGGTTAAGCCCCAGACATCAGCTCAGGTCATGATCTCACGGCTTGTGAGTTTGAGCCCCGAGTCAGGCTCTGTGCTGACAGCTCAGAGCCTGGAGCCTGCTTCGGATTCTGTGTCTCCCTCTCTCTCTGCCCCTCCCCTGCTTGCGCTCTCTCTCTCTTGCTCTCAAAAATAAATAAACATTAAAAAAAATTTGTACCAAAGACGATTAAATAGTCAAGTGCATGATATATGTATATGAAGAAGTAATTCAGATTTTAAAAGAAAAAGACCAAGACCTCAATAGATCAGTAACCTACGGACACAAAGAAAAACTTTACATAAACAAAAAACAAATATTAAACCCTTATCCTGATAAACATTCTTCCTGAGCAGTAATCAAAGAATTACAGAATTAAAATAATTAAAGAATTAAATTCTAAAAGATTCTAAAATTCTAAAATTAAAATAATCTTTATCATCATAATAACACATAACAGTTTGATAGTCCCTAATATTTGCTAAGTACATAACATATATATATTCACTTAACCCTGAAAACCACCTTAGGAGATAGTGTGGGTTCCATGTCATAGGTGAGGAAACTGAGGCCCCTAGAGGTTTAATAACTTGCTCAGCTCAGAACAAACTTGACTTTTGTTTAATAAGCTCACTCACTGACATGCAGATTGGGGAAAGAATTCAACAGAAGCAGAAATCTCTCTGTGGGCAGTTGTGCACTGAATTGTTATCCTGCCCAGCCCTGTCCAATATAAATATAATACAAACCACACATGTAATTTAAAATTTTCTAGGAACCATACTAAAAGCTTTTTTTAATGTGAAATTAATTTTAATGATTTACTTTCTTTAACCCAATATATCAAAATATTTAATTCCAGCATCAGTAATCAATATAAACATTCACATTACACTTTTTACCCTAAGTCTTAGAAATCTGGTGCATATTTTATGCTCAAATTACATCTCAGCCCAGACTAGACACATTTCAAGTGCTTAATAGTCACATGTGGCCAGTGGTTACATGTCAGATGGCACAGATCTAGAGGAGCAGAAAATGGAAAATGGACCATAATATCCAATGGTGAGGAGAATGATTTAGAAAAGTATAGTGTATCAGTCTCTGGAATTGTATAAAGTCATTGCCAGTAGTAATAATAAAAGCCACATAGGAATATATTAAATGTTTATGCTTTGTTAAGTACAAAAAATCAAAGAATACTAAATATTAGGTTAGTAGACACATTTAAAATGTGTCTACATGCAGAACGTGGATGAAAGAGAATGTGTAAACATTAAAATAGCTGTGTTAGCAGGGGCACCTGGGTGGCTCAGACGGTTAAGCGTCTGACTTCAGCTCAGGTCATGATCTTGCAGTTGGTGGGTTCACGTCCCGTGTCGGGCTCTGTGCTGACAGCTCGGAGTTTGGATACTGCTTTGGATTCTATGTCTCCCTCTCTCTGCCCCTCCCCACCTGCACTTTCTCTCTCTCTCAAAAATAAACATTTAAAAAAATAGTTGTGTTAGCATGCTGGGATTTAAGGCTGGTTTCTTTGTCAAATTCTCTTTTCATTTAAATAGGCATTCAACATTTATTTCTAGTAAGAAACTTTTCTAAACAGAAAAAAGACAGAGAAGGAATCTTTTATATAATAATACAAAAGTTTTAATATTTTTTGATATTTTTATAAGCCATATATCCCTAATAAATTCCACATACTACTTATCACGTGGGTTTATTCTTGATATACCCCAGTAATTTTTTATGTAGATTCTGGATTTTGAGATTGCTGGTCTCTTTTTTTGTTTGTTTGTTTATGTTAATGTTCATAAAAGAGTTGGGTCACTAAAAAAAGGTCATTCACAAACATTTGAATAATACGTTATCTGGATAATGTGGTGCTAGGACCTTTGTTCACATCGAGCATACATTTTTTAAAAAATGTTTGTTTGTTTGTTTGTTTGTTTTGAGAGAGAGAGAGAGGAAGAGAGAATCTCAAGTACACTGTCAGTACAGTGCCCTATTCAGGGCTTGATCCCACAAACCGTGAGATCATGACCTAAGGAGAAATCAAGAGTCCGATGCTTAACTGACTGAGCCACTTATGTTCCCCTGAATGTACACTTTTTATAATGCGTTCTTTTCTTTGTCCTATGAGCTGTCCTGAAAGTTAACCCAAAAGTTAACTCATGCCATTTTTCTGTGGATTTCTAGAGTTAGAAACCAATACATAAAATCGTGGCTGCTTCAGAAAAATACAGAAATTTTGATTTCAGTTTTCATTAACATGCCTAGCTCAGAAGCAGAGTTCGGAGAGAAATGGGTAAATGAGATGGAGAAAGACGCCTGGAATCACAAAAATGATTCCAGGATGGAATCCAGATTTATCCCGAATTCACAAGGATTCCAGAAATGGATGGATTGGATAAAGAAGGATGGCTAGAATCACAGATGGCCATGTCCTGGACTTAGAGAAGCAGCCTCTTCAGGGGACAGGGCATGAGTTTGGGGGCAGAGAAAACAGTTCTGGTTCTGCCCCCTACATCCTTGGGGAAACTGCATGTTCACTTCCAAGTCTGTAAAATCAGAGGTCGTAATTTCAACCCTACAACCCTACAGGGAGAGGGTTAAATAAGAGAACCCACTTCCCTAAAGATCTGTCATTTTCAGAGATCATTAGCTGCAACCGCTGATTTTACCAGCATGCTGTCAACAGGCTTGGAACCCAACCAGTTTGCCTTGCTTGAATCAGGGCTCTTTGAACACAAAGGCCTACAGTCAGGCTCTGAAGTCAGAGCACTGAGTTACAGTGTCAGTTCCACCAGCTTCTGACACTATGACCTTGAGCAAGTCATTTACACTCTCTGTCTCAGTCATCACACTTGTAAAGTAGGGACAATCTTTGTGTCTAGTTCAAGATTGGTGGTAGTGATTAAAAAAAGTCAAACCAGGGGCGCCTGGGTGGCTCGGTCGGTTCAGCGTCCGGCTTCAGCTCAGGCCATGATCTCACTGTCCGTGAGTTCGAGCCCCGCGTCAGGCTCTGTGCTGACAGCTCAGAGCCTGGAGCCTGCTTCGGATTCTGTGTCTCCCTCTCTCTCTGCCCCTCCCCTGCTCATGCTCTGCCTCTCTCTCTGTCTCAAAAATAAATAAAAACATTAAAAAAAAAAAAAGTCAAACTAAGCAAGGTGTCTGTCACATTGCAAGTTCCCAGTAAATGTTACCTGTCACAAGTAATAGTCCCCGAAACTTTCTTTGAATGCTTTCAGTGTTTCCAAACCAGTTCTTATGATCAGCCTTATTTTATAATCGGCATGTATATTTTACTCCTCCATCGGTGGAATCTTTTGTCTAGAGTGTAAATTCTAAGGAATTAAATTTTGGTATTTCTAGACAAATAAACTCGAGTTGGGGAAGAGCGGGGGGGCATAGGACCACACCACTAGAGGGAGTATTGGCAAAATTTTATCTCTGACATTGGGGGGCAGGCAGTTTCTGCAGTGGGAGAGACACTGATGGAAGGAAGAGAAGGAGGAGGTCAGGGGTTCAGATGGTCATGGAGGTATGGTCCTGATGAAGGAGAGCTTGCAAAAAATGAGCAGGGAGGCAGTGCTGCACCTTGGTAATAACCATCATTTATTGAGCACTTACTGTATGCTAAGCCCGGTGCCCTTTATTATCAGTTTCTGTTTCTGGAAAATGGGAATATTAATAGTACCTCCTTTATAAGAGTTGTCAGCACTTTAAGAAATACTACGTATCAAACATTTGAACACGGAGTGCTTGACATGGAATATAAAGTTAGTTGTTACTAATTAAAACCGTCATGTTCCAGGTGAGGAAGGCTAAGTGTATGGCCCAAATCACAGAGCTACTAAGTGGCGGATATCACCTGGAGTCTGATTCTGATGCTCTCAACTCTGTACAGATCCCAAGTCAAGTGGAGGTTTCCATTCTCCTCCTGCCTGGTCGAGCCCCACCCCTCAATCTTCCAATGGTATCTGGACGGTCTCTGCCATCGCGTGGACCAGGACTACAGCCCTCATCCTGCCTCCCCCTGGCTGTGTGACCTGAGCAATTCACTTCGCCCCTCTACAACTCAATTATCTGTCTCATCTGTCAAGTAGAAGGCCTTTTATCTTATAGGGATTTTATGGGGGATTCAATAAGGTCTTCTAAGTAGAGTGCTTAGCCCCAGTGCCTGGCCCGTAAAAGGTACTCAGTGGCTATTAAACTATTATTGTAAAGTGGGCTCTTGGGTTCCTCACAACCAGAGTTCCATGCCGCTGATATTTCCACACTTAACTTTATTCCGGAACAGCCTGCGACAAAAGAGAATACTAGAAACTTAGGCTTTGACAGCTCTCTCCCTCTTTGTAATATGCCACGTTCTTAATTCAGCCCCGTATGAATCAACGTGGCCATCTCTTCTGGCCTCTAAATTCATTGATGGTGTCATTTGGCGATGAAATGCCAGGGCACTTGGATCCAACCGTCCCACTGACGTTCTCTGGCTTTCCCTGGGTGAACGGTAACATTTTCAAATGGATAAAAATCTCCAGCCAACGCCGCTCTCCTCCTCCAGAGCAGATTTATTACAGAGTGGTTGGCATTTCCACATGCTCCGCATTTGTCAGTGTCAGATTCATATGCATTCTTAGGTGTCTGTACATATATAGGAATAATTTAAATCTCCAGTGAACAAAGGCTATTTTTCTAACTTGGAGGCATTCCAAAAGATCTTTGCATTTCATCTATTTTTAAGTGTTTGTGTGATTTAAAAGTATGGCGATATCAAATGATAGAGAGGAAGGCTGGATATTCAGCTTCCAGCAGCCGAATATCCACATTTGCCACGTATCAGGCACTTTTGTACACAATATTTACTTAACCGTGGGATGGGGAGGCATTATTCTCAGTCTACAGGGGAAGAAACTGAGGCCGAACACGACGAGCCCTTTGCTCAAAGTGGCATATACTCCGGTCCCGCCAGCCGAGAATGGTGGAGGTGGGGCGCCAACCATTCTTGCTCCATATTCCACATTCCTGCCATCTTATCACAGCTGCCTCTGACAAATAACACCCACTCATCCATCTAACAAGTATTCACTGAGCACCTACTGAGAGGCACTTTGCGAGGCTCTGGTGATACAGCAGTGCAAAAAATAAGCAAAAACTCTTGCCTTCAGGGAGCTTACGTTCTAGTGGACAAATAACATGGATCAGTTCTGTGACTGGGTTGCATTTCATTGGATGCCATGGGGGTGGAACAACAAGGCAGAATGCCGTGATGGCTGAGAGGTGGTTTCTGTTCCTCTCCAGATCACACCAGCATGGGATGTATACAGGGCAGATTTTTAGAGGAGGTCTGAGAAGAGTGATGGGGCGTCAAGCTGGGCCCGTTCCTCCCAGGCCTCTGTTTTCTCCCCTGCAATATTTAGGCTGCTCTTTTTTGGGACTTGGGGCTTTGACAGCCCACAGTGCTGCTCTAGGGCAAGTAGAGATAATGCGGGCTTCTGAGCAGCAGGCCACAGGGCAAGGCGTTGTCGGTGGGGATAGAGGAGAATTTCCAGAATGCCGAGAGCAGGTGCTCAAAAAAGAATGGTGGGCACACCGAGAGCACAAACACTCCTTTACTCAAAATTCCCTAGTGGAATCAATGGGAAAATAATGACTTATCTTCCTGTTGATCTTATTTTCAAAAGCACTATTGTCAGCAGCCATTCATTCAACAATTCCTCTGTGTCAGGTACTGGACTACGTTCTTCGTGTGTGTTGTCAAACTTAATTCCGGAAAGAAAAAGAAGAAGAAGAAGAAGGAGGAGGAGGAGGAGGAGGAGGAGGAGGAGAAGGAGAGGAAGGAGAAGAAGAAAAAGAAGGAGAAGAAGGAGAAGAAGGAGAAGAAGGAGAAGAAGAAGAAGAAGAAGAAGAAGAAGAAGAAGAAGAAGAAGAAGAAGAAGAAGAAGAAAAAGAAACTGAGATTCAGAGAAGCCAGTGAATGGAGAAAGTGAGATTTGAAACTGAATTTGTCCAGCTCTAAAGCTCCTGTCCTTTTCCTCAACACCAAGCCGCCTCTGTGGTTCTCCACAAGCCTTCAAGGAGAATGCGGGATTAACCAGTGATTTGCTCTGTGTCTTTAATATCCCTGCGACTCAAAGCGGGTCTGTGGACCAGCACCATTGGCACCACCTGGGAGCCTGTTAGTAATGCAGAATCTCGGGCCCCCACCCAGACCTCCTGAGTCTGGATCTGCTTTTCAGGGAGGCTCCCGGGCACATTAGAGTCTAAGCAGTGCTCCTTGAGACCTCTTGCCAAAAGCGACGACATAGGCACTCTGAAAGGTGGTGGAGTGCTACTTCTCTCTGGCTTCCAAAGTCATCATTTCTAGAATTGAATTGATGGCTGTTGCTCAAACTAATCAAGAAGTGACAGTTTTAAAACTTGTTTGGGTGCCTCTTCACGAACGTCGGGATGGAAGAACCACTGAGTGAGCTATGAAGTGAGCTTTAGGAGGACAGGTGTCAAGGATGTTTCCGTAGCCTTTCTAGGAAAGGGGTGCTCATCGTGAATGACTTTTTTACCCCCAGTGGGAATCTCAGATCATACAGACAGCAGTTTGGAGGACGAACAGTATGTGGGCGTGATGCCCACCAATCTGGATACAGGACAAGGTGTGGCGGGGCTGAGCTTTTATTTCACACTGTGGTCTTAGGCAAATCTTCAAAATCTATTTAGCTAGTGGTCTTGGCCTGGGAGCATTCAAAGGAATATCTGGGTGTTCTCCGCGCCATTACAATGATGATTAGGGAAACTTGTTTTTAAGGCAGGAACATTAAGTGGGGTTAATATTCTGGAACCTCGAAAATGCATAGGAGTTTACTAAATTGTTAGTGCCTTCCATCAACCAATAACCCAATCGACCATTAAAAAGAATTTACTGGGAAGTTACCATATGTCTAGGAGTACAAAGGGGATAATGCTCCAGGGGCAGAAAATAGAAATTATGAATCGCTTCCCACCTGCTCTCTGTTCCACAAAAACCAAGCACAGTGATGAGTGTGAGAAGCCCAGATGACAGGCCCCCGGGCACGGGGGGGGGGGGGGGTGCTTGGTGGGTGGCAGGGAGAGGACTGTGTTTCGCTTTCCATTTTCCTATTCGCTCTTAGCCTGACCCCCTTGCCTGGCATCCAGGGCAGAATTTCCAAAGGTCACCTCAGCTCAGCCTTTCCCTCTTCCACATCCAGTCCCAGAGTCCTAACCACTACCTTGGGAATATCTCCTCTGCCTGCCCTCCACATCCCATTCATTAGCCCAAGCCCTCTGTGTTTAGGCTTCCTGTCATCCAGGATAAATCAGGTCCCCTGCTTCCTCAGCAACCTTGAATGGCTCTCATGGGCTTCAGGAGAAAGTCTCCCCTCCTCAGGCTGGCATCCGTGACCCTCTGTGATGTGGCCCCACACCGTCTTTCTAGAACGTTGTTTCCCTTCGTTCATCTCTCGCCACCTTCAGCTATAAGGCTGCAGGCACCACGCCGACCCCACAGGAGCCTGCACCCAACCCCACACCTTAGCCCCATTCTATTCAGACTGTTCCTTCAGGCCCGCTCTCCAACTCTCGAAAATCATCCCTCTCCCTCAAGTAGGTTAACGCTTGAAGTCCTTGAGGACTTTCTTAGTTTCTGCTTATTACTTGTTGGAGTCTGTCCAGCATTACAGCTTATCAAAATGTTTTCCTCCTTTGTTGGATTGTGGGTTCCCTAAGGACAGCGGTCACATTGTAATCATCTTTGTGTCCCCAGAGGCTAATCCAGTCCATGTTTCTTAAGTGAAGGAGATTGGTGTGCGAGGGCCACCACCCACGGATGCCTCAGGGATACACTTAGCATGAAGAGGCGCTGGAGGGTCTCTTCCTCCTAAGGCAGAATGGCTCCATCACTTACTAGCTGTGTGATATGCGGAAAATGAATTAACCTCTCTGTGCCTGTGTTCTCCTTGATAAAACAGAGCTGACAATTCTGTCTACTTCACAGGGCTGTTGCATGGATGTAAATGAATGTGAGTTCAAGAGCATGCAGTTGCCGCTGTCTGAACATTTGCACTTCTGTGACCTTTGCCCTTCCTCCCTCCCATGCCCTTCCCTGTCACCTGACTTCTCCCACCAATTCCTCAGATTCTGACTTTGATGTCACTTCTTCCTGTAAGTGGTCCCCAGCATCCCCATGTCTGCAGCAAGTGCCCCTGGCATGTCTTCCTGCAAAACCTTGGCCTTCCTCTGTCACGCACTTGTGTCACCCTGGTGTAATCCCTTTTTGCTACGGCAATAACTACAGCGAGAACAGTAACATGTATTGAGCTACTATTATATGCCTGGGGCTATGTGAGGTTGTCTCTCAGGCACTATCTTATTCAATCCCCACAGTGACTGTATGAGGTAGGTTTTATTATGCCCATTTTACAGATGAGGAAACAGGACAGAATAAATTCAGTAAGTTGTCTGAGATCACCCAGCTGGTGAGTTACAGGACTGGGATGCAAACTGGGCTCTAACTTTGGGCCCATGCTCTTTTTATTTATTTTTTCTTATTTTAGAGAGAGAGAGAGCACGAGGGGGGGAGAGGCACAGAGGGAGGGAGGGAGACAGAGACAGAGAGAGAGGGAGAATCCCAAGCAGGCTCCATGCGGAGCCTGGAGCTCCGTGCAGGACTTGATCCCACGACACTGGCATCACACCTGAGTCAAAATCAAGAGTCGGACACTCAACCGACTGAGCCACCCAGGCACCCCCGGGACCATGTTCTTAATAATATACTAAATGCCCTCGGCACCAATGCCTGTCATGTTCTAGAATACAGAAAAACAAACAAACAAAACTGAAAAAGCAAACACCTAAAGCCCGTTTAAAACAAATACTTGCAAACTGATAAGCATTGTAAGACTCCTCCACCGTTACTCCTTTCCTTCTCTGGCGGCGGAGGCGGGGGACCTGGGGGGACACAAAAGATCATCATTCCCTGGTTTACGGGGTGGTGGGGATTGTGAAACTCTGCTGTAGTTAACTGAGCTCATTAGAAACCCACGGAAATGAATTAAAGAAACATGACTTGTACCAGCCTACCTAGCCACATTTTAGGTTCCTGGGGCATATGGGCACAAGCTCATTTAAAAAGCATTTTTAACAAAAGCACACAACAGAAATGTTCAGCATATGTTAGAGTAGGTAGAGATTCATGGAATCCTAAATCAACTTGCTTTTTATAGCCATTGGGAGAGGGGCAAATTGGTGTGAGGCTTCTCTTCCATCCGTGCACACCGGGGAGAGGCCGGGCTGAGGAGCAGAGTGGCCAGAGGGAGTCTGCGGACTGGAGGGTCCCAAGCCTCCAGCCCCCACCCTATGGCAACCCCCCTCCCCCTCCCTCCCACATCACTTGAAATATGTTCTTTCATGGTCCTTGTCTCCAAGGCAGTGCCAGCTCTAAGAAACTCTCCCCAAATGTTTTTTTTTTTTTTTTTAAGATGACATAAATAATACATCTTAATTACAAAATAGGCTTAGGGGGGAAAATTATCCTTACTCCCACTTTCCTAAAGAAAACATTTTGGTGTCTATCCTTCCAGGCTTTTTCTTTTCTTTTCTTTTTTTTTTGGCTGTTGATGATACATATATATACACACATAAATTGTACGTGTATATACACATTTACGCACATGTACATATAGGTCTTTACATCTATGCACGTATTTAATTCCTATACCATATTGTGATTATATTAAAGGTTTTGCAACCTGCCCCCCTCCCCGTGGCAGGCCACCGTTTGAAATCAATAGTGCACATCGACATCGTCATTTCTAGTAGTTCTATGGTATTCTGTCGTAAGGCTTATCATCATTTATTTAACAAGCCAGTGTTGTTGGATGTTTATGTTGCCTAACCAGCTGCTGTTGTCAACAACACCTCCAGGAACATCCTCATACGTACCACTCTGAGCACCTGTCCTATTATTCCTTAAAACAAATTCCGTAGGCACTATATCTTAAAAATTACTAACTACCACTGGGTGTTGTAATCACTCCTTAATTGCTTGGTGTGAATTCATTCAAAGGCGCCTTTCTTTATAACACTTACGAGCCCTGGCAAAAAAAAAAAAAAAAAAAAAAAAAGGTTTGCTGGAGGGGAGGGTGGGTGGGTGTCAGGGAGGAGACCGGAGAAGGGATGTCTTGGGGATGTGAGACATCACCGGAGGAAAGTAGGACTTGGTGCCACGGGGACTCATAGAGAATTGGAAGCTCAGACTGAGGATGCTGGATTAAAAACAAAATAAAACGAACCACAGGCCAGAGGGCCGAGATGGAAAGCCTTCAATGTTTGCCTCTCTGATCTGCACTTTCACCAACACTGGATCCTGGGCATGAAATCTTGGAATGGCCATATTTGCTGGCCTTTTGGAAAATATTTCACCAGTCAAGAGCCACAAAAATATTCATACTATTTCACCCAGTAATAGGACTTCTAAAAACACTTCCTGAGGAACTAGCAGCCGTGTGTGTGAAGATGTTCCTTACGGAGTTACTTAAAGTAACAGGGACTTTTACTCAATGAAAATACTCCAGTTTTGGGGGGGTTCTTTTTTTTTGAGGACTATTTTATTTTATTTTTCAAATTTTGTATTTAAATTCTAGTTGGCTGACATACAGTGCAACATTGGTTTCAGGAGTAGAATTCAGTGATTCATCCCTTATATACAATACCTAGTGCAAAAACAGTCAACAGCTAACCAAATTATGGTAGAGCTGCCTGATAGAGTAGCATACAGCCATCTGATGCTCGCTGTGTGACCTCAGGCCAATTGTTTAACCTCTCTTCTCTATTAAATGGGGGTACTAATATTTGTCATTACAGGCTTGTTGTCAAGATTAAACCAGATAAATTTCAAAAGCTCCTATAATGGTACCTGAGGCATGAGAAGCATTGAATAAATAGCAACTAAGTATATAAAGAATATGTTGCACTTTTGGAAATGAATGTGAAATAAACAAAAAGCTGCCCACAAAAGCATCCACACACACAACACCTGCTTGTCCTGGGGGGAACCCGGGCATCTGGGGCTGTGTATCTTTTGTCTCAGTGTGCGCTTGGTGGTTCTTCAGTCTCAAGACCTGGAGACTCAGTCTTGTCAAAGCCCAGGGGTGTCAGGCCCTGAGAAGCTGTCCTTACTCTAAATTAACCAAAGCCTGAGGTGCCAATGTCCCCATTTACTAAGAGAAATATAAATATGTGGAACAGAGATATCTGCCCCACCACTGTGATGCTTTCTCTTCCTAGAGCAAGGAGCCGAGTGAGCCAAAGCAGAAGCAGAAGCCGTGATACAGGCTTAAATCACAGGGGGCGTTAAGCCCCAAAGAGACACACAACCCAAATGCCCATCGATGGATGAACGAACACACAAGATGTGGTATAGACATGCAGTGGAGTACTGTCCCGCCTTAAAAAGGAATGGAATTCTGATTCATGCTACAGCAGGGATGAACCTTGAAAACATTATGCAAAGTGAAACAAAGCAGACAAAAGGATAAACAAACACTGTAGTATTCCACTTCGATGAGGTACTTAGAATAGGCAAATTCACGGAAACACAGAGCAGAATAGAGGATACCAGGGGCTGCGGGGGAGAGAACAGGGAGTTACTGTTTCACAGGTACACAGTTTCCATTTGGGATGATGGGAGAGTTCTGGAGATAGATGGTGGAGACAGTTGCATAACAGTGTGAATGAATTTAATGCCACTGAATTGTACACGGAAAAGGGTTAAGATGGTAAATTTTGTGTACATTTAATCACTAAAAACAAACGAAGAAAACCCCCAAATCTAACGAGGGAGGTAATATATATATATAGCATAGTGGTTAAGAGCGTGGGCTCTGAAGCTTGGCTGTCTGGGCCCACATTCTGCCTCTGCCTCCTTACTCGCCATGTGTCATTGGGCAAATTACTTACACTCTCTCTTACCCATCTGCAAAATGGGTTATACCTACTCCCTAGAGTTGACATGAAGATTATTAATATGAGTAGGTCTAGATAAACTTCTTAGTCTTGGAACAATGCTGTGCACACAGTGAGTCCTTTGTAATTGCTAGCCAAAAAACAACAACAAAAAAATGGACTTTCTTGGTTTCTTTTGAGAACTTGTTACCATGAAGATCAGAAATACACTCAAGTCAGTGGGATCGGAACATTATCTTTGTGTGGCTGATCTACAGGGAATCAGTCCTAAGGTTGCTTCAGAAACATGGAACCAGAAGAAAAAAGTCAGAGAAATTATGTATCGAATAGTATCCAGCTAAGATATCCTGTCTTTATCCTAGAGATTGTTTCACCAGCAGAACTGGGAACACGCAAAACCCATTAACTAAAGCGCGGCTGAGGCTTGCTTTTGCTATTGTCCTCGGTTGGCACTTCCCAGGCTGACCAGCTCCTCCCCAGAGCAGGCGGACACCTTGTGTCCTTTGGGTGACCTGCCTCTCTCTGCCCTTCGTGTGACATGTATCATCTTTATGCCGTAAAGAGAGATGTCTACTGTTCTGGAAGGAAACGTGGAAAAATGACAGCAGCCTGGTTGCAGAATTGTGGGTGAAATCCTTCAGTTCTGTAACTGGAGCTATAATGGCTGTAAAATCTTAAAAACAATTTTAAATAAGTCCTTGTTGCCCAGTATTTTCCCATTTGTAAGTGATTTTCAGTTGGATGTGTCTGCTTGCCCAGAGCACTGCGTGCAGCGTGAATAATGCATGTGAAAGGGATGCCGGTTTACGCCACTGGGTCCCATATTCATTCCAGCCCGTTACCCATCTCTGGGTTGTCCTCAAACACTAAGTGAGCATAATGAGGGTCTTGATGTGGTGTCTGCATGTATGATGAGCCCCATTCATTTGCTTTTACACTCCGGTAAACAGCTGCTGAACTTCTCCAAGTGGTCTATTCTTCGTCTTCTATGGCTTGAAATAACTTAAAAGCCGGCAATGCTGTGCACGCGTGTGTGACTGTATGTCTGCCCCCTGCCCCCTGCCCCCAACCCCGGGCCAGGAGCTCCCACAGCTGCTCCTAGGGTGTGATTCCCACATGTGGCTCCATCCGAATGAATGGTGCCATTAAATCTTACCTCACCCGGAACAGAGGCTGGATCCCCTGGGCTGTGCCGGAGTCTAAGACCATCTCTACTTCTTGTGCTTGGCTGGTAAGGAGAGGAAGGCATCGGCCGAGGCTGGGCTCCCTTAAAGCTTGGAGTAGCAGACATGGTCAGTCTGCGATTTATATCTACATCCCTCCAAACTGTCTGAGCCACGGTGTGCTGGCCAACCTATCTGTGCCTGTAAATCTCAAGGCTTTTTTTCCAGAAGAGCAGCCGGGTGGAATTAACACTCCTGGAAGCAGCTGTCAAGCAAGGATTCTTGGTAACTGGGGCATAAATATCCCAGCTCCCTCACCCCTTTGGTGGGATAACTATGAGGCCTGTATTTTCTATTGTTTCTCAGATTTTTTCCTGTGGCATTAAGCTCCAGTTGCCCGAGGTGGTCACTGGCTCCAAATGCACTCCCTATGGGCTGCCCTTGTCCCTGCCACTTTCTCACTCCCCCACTACTGGCCCCCAAACTTCCCCAATACACCCACTGTACTCGAATCCCTGTCTGAACGTCCACTTGGGGAGAGCCCACAGTAAGATACACGAGATTGAAAAAAGAGCACGAGATTTAAAAGTAGAAGCCCTGGGCTTTGCCCTGGCTCTGTCCCATGTCCCCTGTCATGTCACTTTAGGGAACTGACTTCAATATCTCTCAGTTATAGTTTCCTTAACTATAAAAACTGGAGCATGATAACGCCTACTTCATTCACTGGGCCATTTGTAAAGCCTAAGTGAGAATATATAAGGGGAGGAGTTGAATAGGATAAAGTTCTTTAAAGATGTTCATCCTATTGTTTTATGTGGCTTCTCTACTTCCCCCACTGTCTGCAGAGTGCCCCCCCCCCAAATATTTCTCTACACTCTTCTTATCCGTATTCTTGGTAATAACTTGTGCAAAAATCAAGATGAATCAGTGTTGTTGTAAGATTCCAGCTTTTTAGTATTTTTGCAGCTCATTATTTATGATTCTTTTTACCCCTATTTCTTTTTTTTTTAAAGTTTATTTGTGTATTTTAAGAGAGAGAGAGAATGCACACACGTGGGGGAGCGGCAGAGAGATGGTGGGTGGGGGGGGTGCGGGGTAGAGAATCTCAAGCAGGCTCCGTGCCGTCAGCACAGAGTCTGATGCGGGACTCGATCTCATGAACCATGAGATTATGACCTGAGCGGAAATCAAGAGTCAGACACTCAACCAACTGAGCCACCTGAGCGTCCCACCCCTATTTCTTATTATGAAAATTTTCAAACATAAAGAAAAGTTGAAAGAATAGACCGATAAACCTAGACTTGGATTCAAGAACTGTAAACATTATGCCATATTTGCATCATCTGTTGTTTTGTCTGCTTGTTTATCTACCTGTATCTGTAACCTATCGCCTATCTATCTATCTTGCTGTAGTTTTTGAAATTAATTTCTAGATTCCATGACACTTTAGCTCTGAGTACTTCAGTCTACATTTCCCAATAAGGCCAATTTCCCACAATACCCTTCGTGCACGTAAGCAGGTTAGCCTTAAATTTTTAATATCATCTAACATCTTACCTATATTCAAATGTTCCAATGGTCAATTGTACCAGGAATGCTTTTTATAGGATCTTTGGGGTTTTTAAAAATTTTTTATATGTTTATTTTTGAGAGAGAGAGAGAGAGAGACACACACACACACAGTGTGAATGGGGGAGGCACAGAGAGGGAGATGCAGAATCTGAAGCAGGCTCCAGGCTCTGAACTGTCAGCATAGAGCCGGATGCGGGGCTTGAACCCACAAATAGTGAGATCATGACCTGAGCCACCCTGGCGCCCTTGGGTTTTGTTGTTTTTTTTTTTAAGCCAGCTAGGTTCATTGCAGAATGTCTGTGCTTGGAAAAACCCATGCTGGCTCTGATTGTGTGTGAGCGTGTGTGCATGGGCATGTGTGGGTGCATACCTGAAGTGTGCATATGGTTGTCCCTGAGCATCCTTTGTCAATGAAGCCAGATCAGCACTGTGGCTCTCTGGGCCCTGGGGGACAATGGGACACACCTGACTCTTGTCTGGACGTTTGATTTTGCCTGGCCTGGTGGCCTGGGCCAGCAATAGAGGGTTCCAAGCAGGTAGTACCTGCCCAGGGGGCCTGGTGGTTCATGTCAGGGCTGTGTTAACCACTTGCTGTGGCCACCTTGGGTGGTCACCTGCTAGCCACTCCCACAGAACCACTGCCAGTGACATCGGCTGTCAGTTGAGGAAGAAGGCATCCTGCCCAATGATTTAATGAGAGATTTTTTTTTTCCTTTGTGGGGGGAAAATCACAATTATTTGGCAGGTAGAAGGCCGGTTGAGACAAGTCAGTGTATACATGCTCTTATTCCAAATTGCCAGTGTTCTTCTGTCCTTTCCTGTCCTCAAGGAGATGTTGAAATAATGGAGACGAACGATGATGGAATTTCGAGAGCAAGCAAGAATACGGACCAGAACACCGGGAGAAAGTAGAAAGTCCTCGATAAATATTTATCAAATGAAAAATGAATGAGTAACAGAAGCAAGCATTTGTGGAAGGCTTCCTCTGTGCTATCCCCTTGCTTAGGCTTCATGTCTTAGCGACATGCTGAGATAAGCGTTACCATTTCTATTTTACCAGCGAGGAACCTGGGATTGCCAGCTGGCTCACAACCATACAGCCAGGAAGTAGCAGATCCATGATTTGAACCTGTATCCATCAGACTGCATCATCTGCGTTCTTTCAGCAGAAAGTACTGTGCTCAGCCTGTCTGTTAAGCACCTCCCGTCACAGATGTCACAGCTGGCACAGTCCCTAGCACGCTGCAGGTGTGCGGGTGACGTTTGTCGAATGAATGTCTAACCCAAGACACACATACAAAAGGTGAGTATCAGCTAGATTCTCAGGGCCCCCATTAATTTCAGTGACTCATAAGCCTCCCCATTCCTTTTGGTTTGCCCTCCGTGTCATTGTCTCAATGTACCCTCCTACTTCCCCCGATTCTTCCCCAACTATCCTCCCCAGCCCAAAGCAGCATCTGCTTTGTTGCTATTTTCTACTAAAGATGTAATGAGCACCCAAATGCACTAAGGTACTGGCGTCTTTAGGTCCCCTGTGCCTCTTTTCTCAACAAACCTTTCTTAGTGAAATGTTTCCCTGTGGATATTAGAGAGAGATGTTCTCTGTAGGGTTCAGGAACTGTTCTTGATTTTCTATTTGCCCAGTAGGCACCCTTAGAGACCCACCTGGGAAGAATGAAATGGAAGATGCTGTCATCTCAGATCTGGAAAGGCCACCTTAGGAAACAAATCTCTCCCAAGGACTGAATCAGCACCCAAACTCTGCTTTACACTTTAGATCCTATGAATTCTGCTCTACCAGTGAGTAGAAGATTAACCCAATTTATGCAAATAACATCTGAGAGCCCTAACAGCTGCCCCTCCACTCCCATTCCCCTTGGGAGGTGGAGAGGTACCTCTGAGCGTCAGCCCTCTTCCATTGGGTGACTCAGAGGCCATTTGGGACCCTCTCCCACCTCCCCATCCTCATTTTCTTCCACCTTAACCCAGGCTGAGGCATGAGGGACAAAGGATGCCTAGTGGGGAGGCAGGCAGATGGGGACACGCCTGCAGCTACATATGGGGACGTGGCCCTAGGCTTCAAGGTTGGGCTTAGCACTTGCTTAGGAATGTGAGGAAGAAACCACAGGTATGGAGAGGTGACTACTCTGTTAACCAGAAGCATGAGATGCAGGGCCTCTACCTTCATAGGCTTACCAGCTATTAGAGGCTATTGGAGGAGACAGACAGAGCACCAGGCAACCGCAACGCCACGGGTTGGAGCAGTGCTAAGATGCGAAAGTCAGGAGTGCCATAGGAGGGCATCAGGGAAGGCTTCCCAGAGGAAGCAACATCTAAGTTGGCACTTGAGAGATGAATAAGTGTTAACCAGGCAGAGCTGGACGAATGGAGAAAGAATGTTCCAGAATGTTCGGGGTGGGGGGTGGGGGAGATGTAATAACATGATGGAGAGGGACTGGAACATAAAGTGAGAGGCAGTAAAGAACACATGAAGAAGCTAGAGAGGAGAGAAGGATCCCAAACAGGAGTGGCCTGCGGGCCAGAGGCTGGAGGCTTGGAGGACTGTTGGGAGGGTGACAAGTGTGTGCTCTTGGGCCTCACATTGGAGGACAACAGAGATAAGGAAGGAGATGCAGGGCAGTGGAGTTCGTTATGTGTGCAGGAGGTATTTAGCTCTCTGTACTGCCTTCCACCAGGCTGATGGTCTCCATCTAGACCACCACCCCCATCATAGCCACTGGGTCAAATCTAACTGAAATCTTGCCTGCCAAAGCCTTCTCCTTCCATCCTTTCTATTTCAATTCACAACAGCATCACAGAGTCACTCACACCAGAAATCTGACATAAGGAATGACAGCAAACAGATTTACACTTGACTACCAACTCCAAACATTTTGTAATGGCCTCTTGGTCCACTGTGTTGAGGAGAATTCTGAGGCCAAGTCGTGTCCTTCCTCCTTAGGTAAATATTCCAGGTACACCGAGCTACCGAAAGTTTCCAACAGGCCATGCTTTTCCAGTGTCCCCCAGGCTTTAGTTCACAGAATGGCCCCTGCCAGATAGGCCCTTCTCCTCAGCTGTGGTGGCAGGGTCTCATCCTGTCACATGCTGGTATTGTGTATCGACTTCTCTGGAAGCTTTTCTCACCTGGCCAGTTTCTCTCCTTCACCTTCCCAAATCGGATTTAGTGGCTGCTTCTTTCATGTGTTTCTGTAGCCTTCTGTAGATGAAGCCACTATTACTCACTTCACTGAATCTGCACTTTGCACAGTTCATGCATTTATTCATTCAGCCAACGTTTAATGCGCTTCTCTACACGGGGCACTGTGCTGGGGGCCGGAGATAGAGTGATGAACCTACCAAGGTCTGTCAAGGAGCTCACATTCTGTTCTGTGTGTGTGTGTGTGTGTGTGTGCCTGCGCACGGGCCCAATATACAAATAATCACATTATTTAATGTCAGAGGAAAGAGAAAATAAAGGTTGAGACAAAGCGGGGTCCTGTTTGAGCTACGCTGGTCATGAAAGACATTTTTGATCAAGTGACCTTTGAGCAGAGATTTGAATGAAGGGGAGGAGTAAGCCAGGCTGACATCTGGGGGAGGAGTGTTGTAGGCAGAGGACATGGTATGCAAATGCCCTGTGGCATTTATGAGGGATATATGGGGAACAGCAGGAAGTGAACGAGGCTGACGAGGAGTGAATGTGAAAAGGAATATGTCAGAGTCAAGGTCAGAGAAGGCGCAGAGATAGGGGCATAGCATGTTGGTTTTTCAGGAAGAGAGTAAGGTTTTTGGAGTTAATCTGCATGGTCAGGGAAGCGTCTGATGCATTTTGTGCAGAGGAGTGACATAATCTGCTTTGTTCTTTAAAAGCATCAGGCTGGCTTCCGTGTTAAGAATAGGCGGTAGGGACGAGGGGCAAAGCGATCCTGCAGGCAGACTTGATGTCAGGGACCAGGGTGTTAGCAATGGCAGTGGTAAGGAGAGGACAAATTTGTGACATAGTTTCAAGGTAGAGCCAGAAGGATTTCCCACCAGATTGGATGTAGGGAGAGAGAGAATCAGTCAAAGCTCTTCCTAAATTCTGGATACATTTGAGAATCTGGTAAGGCTATAGATTTGCCCCCTGAAAAATTTACCATGTGCATATACATAAACAATTTTGTCAATAATTTCAGACGGTCATGGACACTATGAATCCCCCTCCCCCCAATTCCCTGAATCCAGGGGTCTGAGTCCCTGCATTAACCTTTGAGCTCCTTAGAGCTGGCCCTGCCATATTCATCTTCCTTCCCTGAACAGAGTAACCTGAAGACGCATAGCTCGGGAAACGCGCCAGAACAAACGAGTGAAAAACAAGTTTCTTCTTTATTTGTCCTGGTAGCAAGGAAGCATGTCTCACTCACACCCCTTTTAGTAACTGGGACTATTATTGCACCATAATCATAACCAAACTCAACCAACCAACCAACCAACCAACAAAAAAGCTGGGGAGACGGGAGAAGGAAAAACAAGGCAAGGGAATTACAGCAGAAGAGCATTGTTTAAAATGTTCCTTTCAAAGAGCATTGGTGGAGAGACACAAGGGAAGAAAACATGTGAGTAAAAATGTAATCATTCTACTGGTAACATTGGGACGCTTCCCACCTCAGCTGCAGGCAGAGGGAGTGGCCTGGTTCAGAATTTCTGCACCGGAAGAGAGAGATTCTGGGGGTCCTAGTTGGAGCTGAGCTCCAGGCCAGGCACTGGGGGAAGGGGAGGGGAGGGGGGAGGGGAGGAGGATTTTTGGACCCTATCTGGGGTGGGGGTGAAGGGCCGACAGCGAAAGGCCCAAAGGGATCCTTTAACAAAGGAGTGAGAAACCATAAAAAGAGGGTGAAATAAACACAGCTCTGAATTGTGCAAATTGGGTTTGTTAATCCTGAATCTGCCCACTGAACGTAACTGATGATTCCAATTTAGCGGACCTGTGTGGAGCCTGGCTCTCTTCTGTGCTGGGATTCCTTTCATCCTGATAATGGCTGGTTAAATGGGCATTATTCCCCTTCCCCGTACAGGTGGAAGATGCGAAGCTTGGAGGCGTGAACACTACAAACTGCTAGAGCAAGAATCAAGACAAGTTCCAATTCTTCCCTTCGTGCACAAGGTGGCTTTTTGAGGCGCCTGCATGCTCATCCAGGAGAAAAACAATTAGCCTTCTTTTGTCCTGTGAGTCAGAGGGAGGCTGGAAAGGGCGGTCTGCTGCCCCTTCTTCCGGGCTGACACGTCTCACAGAAGAATGCCATGGGAGCCCCAGCCCTGGGGGAGAGCCTGGCTGGGGTGGGAGGTTCCAGCAGAATTTAGCTCTGGCTGCCTGGGCTCCGCCTGAGAGGTGATGGTCTCTGGGCACCCTGTTTGATAGCTCCTGCTTGGGAAGCCAGCCTAGAACACTGCTGCCCTTCGGGGAGAAAGAATGTTCTCGTCTTGCCCTTTTCTGGGATGAGGTGCCTGGCCCAGTGGAGACATAGCAATCTGAACAGATTAAATTCAGATCTTGTTCAGTTTATCACCTGTGTCCAGGGGCCAAGAATGGTTATAATTTTGGTCTTCATTTTCCAGACATTTTTGGTTTTTCCTCTAAGTGTAAAAAGGCAACATGGACTTTTTAAATGATGTGAGGCAAAGAGCCGGAGAAGGAGGAGAAGGGGAAGGAGAAGGGGAAGGAGAAGGGGAAGGAGAAGGGGAAGGAGAAGGGGAAGGAGAAGGGGAAGGAGAAGGGGAAGGAGAAGGGGAAGGAGAAGGGGAAGGAGAAGGGGAAGGAGAAGGGGAAGGAGAAGGGGAAGGAGAAGGGGAAGGAGGAGGAGGAGGAGGAGGAGGAGGAGGAGGAGGAGGAGGAGGAGGAGACGACGACACTCTGGAGAGAAAACTACCGAAGTCTCTAATGTGTCTCTTCTGAGCTTCTTACAGTAAAGAGAGCAGAGCTCCCAGACAGGGAAAAAAATCTTAAGAGGCTCTTGATAGGAAATATGCTGGCACTTGTCATTTACCCAATGGCTCCTAATCCTCTTTAATGAGCTGAAATCCCCTCGAATTGGATTATAAAATTCCTCTTGGTAGAAGGCACTTCACTTAAAAACGCCAAGCCCTTGATTGAGAAAGAAAGCAAACACTAATTTGAAATTTGTTTTGCCTTAGGAAATATGTGAGCAGAAGCATTGAAGGAGCCTGGCTCCCTCCCACCTTTTGACCTCTCGGTTGGGTTCCGGAGGGGTGATGAACCCCGCAGTCTCAGGACAGAAGGCGTCCCTCCCTCCGCCCTCTGCAACCCAGTGGGAGCTGCTACTCTGACTTGTTTAAAAAAAATTATTCAAAGCATTCAGCATTGGGAGAAGAAAACCTTGTTTCAAAGCCAAAGAGCCCTTTTTTGAATGACCCGTTAATTGGATCAAAGCGACCCTCAATGCAGGGATAATTGCTCGTAACTGGCTGAAGTCTGTGACCTGGGATCAGACTGAACAAATGTCAGATGGCAACTCCGGGAGGAGGCGAGATAAACCAACAACTGCAAACAGACTGGGGGCAGAGCAGAGTACTGTTGCCAGAGGAACATTTTCTCGCTGGTTGCAGCTCAGATCACTCTCTATGGACCTTATGATCTTTTCCTAGACCTGTGTCCCGCCTCTGACCTGTTTCTGTCCTCTCCATTTAACTCGATCCCGCACTCTCCTTTGCCTCTTGCTTGTAGACTTTGAACACTGCTCCAGGGTGAGAGATGAGCCTGGGGCTTTGCTGCGGCTGAAGGTGGGAAGCTGGGTCTGGGAAGAGCCAGGCCTCAGTTAGGAGCAGAAGGGGGTCCCTTACCTCCTATGCCAGGGTGCTGCCTGGGGGGGTGCCGGTAAGCATCCAGGCACTCTGCTCTCAGCATGGGGATGCACCAGTGTGTACTCCCTGTGAGCTTAGGATCATGCAGGTTTTATAAAGGGCTAGCAATACGTCCTTGCTTTAGTCAGTGTATTACAATCTGCAAAATTGTGGCTGCCTCTTGGGAGCCTTTTGATTACAAAGAAACAGAAACCGTAAATATCAAGGAGCAGATGGCTCAAAGGGTCTCATGCTCTGTTTCTTATGAAAATCCATGCCAACTACTCCCCAGTCTCACCCATGGCTTCCTACCCTCAGCTTGGACCCCAGACCTGACAGGGCTTCCTTGGTCAAGAGCGGGAATCACAAACTCATAGTGACACAGCTTTCTCTTGCCTCATCGGAACCGGGATGGAGAAGTGTCTTCCTATTTTTCAAAAACTTTAAAGTCAAGGGGCGCCTGGGTGGCTCAGTCGGTTAAGCGGCCGACTTCGGCTCAGGTCATGATTTCACGGTCCGTGAGTTCGAGCCCCGCGTCGGGCTCTGTGCTGACAGCTCAGAGCCTGAGGCCTGTTTCAGATTCTGTGTCTCCCTCTCTCTGACCCTCCCCCGTTCATGCTCTCTCTCTGTCTCAAAAATAAATAAACGTTAAAAAAAAAATAAAGTCAAGCAAATGGGAATTCTAAAGAAAGAGGGACTTGCAACAGAGGGTTTGCTGTCATTACTGGCTGTCTTCTTTCAAAACATATCTGTAGTTCTTCTCTGGGGAGAGCATGTAGACCCACTTGAGAAGGCTAAGAAGCCGCCTTGCTTGTGCCCTATAAGACGGAAAACATTATAGGGCAGAGCCAGGAGACTCTGGATCCCAGGTTAGGGGACTCCCAAGAGTTGCCAACTTAACGGGGACAAAAGGGATGAGGAATATAGGTTTAATTTCAATGTATTCATTTGTTTTAAAATTTCTTTCTTTCTTTCTTTTTTTTTTTTTAATGAATAGATCATCTGTGCTCATGGTGCAACCTTTGAGAGAGCTGAAGAGCAGACAGTGAAAATTAGAGCTTTCCCCCCTTTCCTGGGCCCCCATGAGTCTCTGTAGAGGCAAAAGTGTGCGGAAGAGATTGGGGAGTAGGAGCCAGGATTCAGGCACTCAGCTCAGAGGCCCATGGAAGAGCCTGGAAGGGTGTGAAGAGGGAGGGCTGGGCTTTAGGGAGGAACAGAGAAGCAGCCCATGTGATGTCACTGGGGAGGAGGAATGGGTGGGACCTGGGGATCGACAAACTGAGGAGCAGGACTGGGTGTAACGTGTCAGAAACGGGGATCCCATGAATAGTCAGTTGTGGAAGGCAGATAAGGAGCCTGGCGAAAAACACAGTGGAGGGATGGGGCAAAGCCAAGGTCGGGGTTCTGAAAAGTGCAAAGCAGGCAGAGGAAGAACACACCAATGTGGAGCTTGGTTTTCAACGCGCAGGTGGAGTTTCGCTGGGTTTTGAAAGTCAAGTAGGGTTTATACATAGGTGGACATGAGAGGGAGGGCATTCTAAAAATGGGAACTTCAGGGTCAAAGGTCAGAAAGTCAGATGGAGGGACGGGGGATGTTCAACTGTAAGGTGGGCTGACATATCAGAGTATGCAAAACAAGAGAGTTGGACCAGATTACAGACAACTTGGAAAACCGTCCAGAGATACTTGGACTTGAGATGAGACCAATGAATACATTTGAGAAGACGAGGAAAGGAAAGGAAGTGGTTCCTAAAGAGGTTGGACATGGGTCCTCTTAACTTCCGGTTGGGGCACCTCCTCAGTGAAGTTTCTTTATCCTGTCACCAAAAGTTACACCTCAGTCCCATGCTATGTACGAACTTCTGCTTTTTTCCCAACCCCGCCATGTTGTCGTTATTCATTTTTTTGCCTGGCTTTTCTGCCAGAGTGTTTTTCTTATTTCTCATTTTCATAGTTCTGGAAACACCAATAATAGTGGCAACAACAACATTAATTAACGTTATATTATTATATTATTGAGTACACTGTTTTATGTACCTTATAAATATGATCTCAAGAAATCTTTTCAGGGGTGCCTGGGTGGCTCAGTCAGTTAAGGGTCTGACTTTTGATTTCGGCTCAGGTCATGATTTCACGGCTGGTGAACTGAGCCTCTCATCAGGCTCTGCACTGGTAGCATGGATCCTGCTTGGGATTCTCTCGGTCTCCCTCTCTGTCTGTCCCACCCCAGCTTGTGCGCGCGCTCTCTCTCTCTCTCTCTCTCTCTCTCAAAATAAACATTAAAAAAGAAGTCTTTTCAAAGCCCTATGAAGCAGGCATATCTACTCTTAGCCTCATTTTAGAGATGAGGAGACTAAGGCACAGGGAAGTCACTTGCCCAGGGTCACGTCGCTGGAAGCTAGGGGCCGGGATTCGAGTCTGAGCAGTTGAACTACACAGTGTACATTCTGTATTATTTTACTAATAATGATAATATTTGGGGGACATTTGGGAAGAACCAGGCATGGGGCAAAGTGTGTTACACATAATAGGTCATATAATCCCTTAACAATGAGATAGGTCTCATTACTGTTACCCTTTGACTGACGAGGAAACTGAGTTTTAAGCCATGTCTAAGTCATGGAGGAAGAAAGCAAAGGGCCTAGACCCACGTCCCCAGACTCGGCGATACAGTTCCCTACTCCCTTCTAGCACATGGTGTGCACTCATTAGATATTTATGGAATAAATAAATGGCTGAAATAGAGGAAGGAGGGAGGGAGGGATGGAAGAAGAAAGGAGGAAAAAGCAAAGAAGGCGTGAAGGAAACAGAGGAAAATAAATCCAACAAGATATTGTAATCTGCTGTCTCTTAAGCTCGGCTGGTGCTGGTGAGGCAAACATGACATCATGTAAATATTTCGAAAGAGGACTCTGAGAGTAAAACCTTTAAATCAAAGGAAGCTTCACGAATGTGAAAACTCCAAAACAGCATGAGCTGATGGGGAAATCCTTGAGAGTGGAAAGGGCTTCCTGGAGCCCAGGTATATAAGCCACTGACGGCTTCACTCCCCAAAGTCCCGTCCATTTCCTTGGAGTCGCAAATTATCACGAGTGTGGGTTACTAACAATGATCCACACCCAAGAGGTACCTTCCTTTGAAATATTTCCTGGCGTTTGGTTGTCTGTAAGGGACACCATTAATCTCTATTATTCTATGACCCAAATTGCCCCAACAAGATGAACGAAAACTCAGAAGGACTTCTTTTTATTCAGAAGAATGGCATTTGGTTTTATAGGAAGTGTGTGCGTGCGTGCGTGTGTGTGTGCGTGTGTGCGCGTGTGTGTGCGTGTGTGTGTGTGTGTGTGTGTGTGTGTATGTGTTCTGGGTTTCTCTGGGGCCGTCTGCCTCAGGAAGGGGCAGAATTTCTGGAATTTCTGCAGGGTAGGCAGGCCTGTTGAAGGTACTTTTCTTAGGTTAATCATGCCACGCCTGGTGGATTTTTCTACCACAGACAGGAAGACCTCAGTTTAGCATACTGATAGTAACCATATTTTCCAACCCCCAAGTAGGGTCACGGTGTCTGACGGAGCACTGGGTTTTGCTTTATGAATGTAGTTACGTGAACTTTTCACCACAGCACAAAAATGACATCATCTGTCATTAGCCATTTTATGAACTGTCTTTACGGAAGGCAACATGGCAGGATGTCAGGACCACCCAGGGATTCAGGGACAAGTGGTCCTTGCCCCCCCCCCCCCCCATAGGGCCAGTGGTCTTTAGGGAGAGCAAGGTGCAGTCTCAGGGATGGGGCCTCCCTGCCCCACAGACACAGTGGGTCTTGGTGCCACGGGATTGCTCACGATTCCTGTGGTTGATGAGCTCACCCCTGGGCCGCCGGCCGGTCTGCTAGCTAGCTGGCAGGCCGGGGGCGTGAGTCAGCCGTGGGCTGTCACTCCATCCAGGATCCAGCGAGGCCACAGACCTGGGGAGCCTCCCCAGACCCAGTGCTGCAGGCGGCTCAGTCCAGGCTTCCCGTCCCTCGGTGCCTGGCGGGGAAGCAGCTCGCAGCGACTAGAATTCAGCGCGTTGTTAAGAAACCCCTGGTCGTACCCACAGCCGTTCCGCCCCTGCTTTGGAAGGGGACTCACTGCACACAGTGTTTCTTTGAAGCACTCCAGAGATTGTACTGAATTAATCTCCTTTGTCCTCCACATAATTCCAGGGGAATTAGTCAGCTTTAATGGGTGGATCTCATTCTGCTTCCCTTTCTGCCTAGAAGGACACCCACTGGCGTCTTCCTCCAAGCCCCTTTCAGCTCCTGGTTGGCAGCCGGTCTGCGGTGCCGTTAACCCTTGCACGGCCACACTGGATGAGGAGGGGGCGGGAAGGGATATGACTGAGGCTCTGTGGCAGAAGCCTTCTCATGTTTCATCCCACTGAAACTTCCCCATCGTCCTCCGCTTTCTAGAAGAAGAAACTGAGGGTCAAGCAAAGTTTTTGTAACAGGCTCAAAGTCACAAAGCTGGTGAGGGGCAGCGCACAGACTCAAAATGGAATCCATGGGATTCTATTCACCAGCAAAGCAAGAGGCTCATTTGGAGGAATCTCTATTCTTCACGTTGTTTTTGTTTCTTTTTCCCAAAGGAGAATAATACTAATTCCTCCCCCAAACCCCTCTCCTTAGGAAAGCTCATGGACCCCGTGACCCTGTTCTCAGTCGTGGGGTGATTTTGGCAATATGATGATACAGTGTTGCAAACTGCGGACAGGGTGTGGTCACCCGCTTGACCAGCCTGGGTGGCGCAGACACCCTACAGAAAGCTGAAGATCAGGCACGGGTCTCCCTTTCAATCCTCTGAGTGCAGAGAGTAGTCACCTGCCGGGTTTGTCTGGCTACCTGACCCTTCGCCCCTCGCTGCCCCATCCTCCCCAGCTGGCTCTGCTACCCCAGCCCCCAGCTGCTCCACTCTGTGCTCTTTCCTCCACAACCTTTCTACTGGAATTTTCTAAACCCAGGTGGACTCCTATAGCATCGTCTTCGGTTTAAAAACCGCCACGTGATCCCACAATCTCAGTCTGGCCATACATCCAAAGGATGTGAAATCAGTATCTTGAAGGGGTATCTTATTCACAACAGCCAGGACATGGAGACAACCCAAATGCCCATCAGTGGATGGATGGATGAAGGAGGTGTGGTGTGTCCATAAGAGGAATGCCATGAAGCCCTTGGGGAAAAAAGGGAATTCTGTCATTTGGCACAACGTGGGTGAACCTGGAGGGCACTGCGCTAAGCGAAATAAGCCAGACACAGAAAGACGAATACTGTATGATGTCACCTGTGGAATCTGAAATAATGGAACTCCCAGAGCAGAACGGTGGTTGCCAGGGGTTTGGCGGGAGAGGGGCAGGGAGCAAGGTGAGGCAGCATGGGGCAATGTTGGTCAAAGAGCACAAACTCTCAGTTACAAGATGAGCAAGTCCTGGAGATCTAATGTACACCACGGTGATGGCAGTTAAGAATTCTATATTGTGCACTTGACATTTCTTAAGAGTGTGGATCTTAAATAAGTATTCTCACCAGGGAAAGAAAAGGTATCTGTGTGAGGAGAGGGGTATGTTAACTAGCTTGATTGCGGGGATCGTTTCATAATGTGCATCAAAACATCACACTGTACAACTTAAATATATCCAATGTTTGTCAATTATATCTCATTAAGGCTGGTGGGGGGTGAGTGCTTTCTATGGCTCTCAAACCACCTCTAGATGTTTCCCTCCAGGCACCAGATTAAAGCCATTGCAGAATGTGCCCCAGTCCCTAACTGGGCAGCAAGTATTCAGGCCTCTAAGATTTTGTTGGTGTTACTCCTTCTACCTGGAATGGCTTTGCCTCCTGCTCTGAATGGCAACTTCCTTCAAGAGCCAGTTCAAACCTCACTTCCTCTGGGAAGACATGCGCTCTCCATAACCCACTGTGGGTGCTGACCACGCTCCCGTCTCTCTGAATTAGCGTCTGTCTTTCCCAGTAGGCCTGCGGGCCTTGACAACAGTGACAGGATCCCTGGCATGTTGCACTGGAACCTGAACTGTGCTGCAAGTAATTCTGCACTATTAATAGTAAAAGCACTCAAGTTTTCGAAGGAGCTGCTCTTGTTATGAATTGGGAGTGGATTCAAGGTTATTCTTATAACAATGTCAATTTCACTCATGCGCATGTTTTCCAGAGGAGGCGAGAAAGGGGTGGGGTTGCAGGTAGCTGGCTGATAATTGTTCCAAGCGTTAAAGAAAAAAGATTACAAAAGAGTCAACAGATCCCGAGGTACCTTAGTGGGCTGTGGCTAACCTGTGATGCACGCAGGGGTGCATGTCTGCATGTAGAATTTATTATTTATGTGTGTGTGTGTGGGGGGGGGGCATATGCATGTGTTGGGGGCAGGGTGCTTTACACATTCATGCTAAAAAAAAAAATACCCCTAGGTGAAGGCAACAATTATTTTCACCAGATCAAAGGTTAACTGTGATCAAATGGAACAGTGTAGAAAATATTTGATGTAATGTTCCAAGGAGAAAAACTGAAAGTCCAAAACTATGCACATTGGAGGAACACAAAAAGTCAATGCAAATCTGACAGAAAGGCAAGCTAAAGAAACTCACAAGCTCTGATTTGTGAGATGGTGAGGTTTTAGGGGAGTCTTTTTACAATGGTTTGAGCAGTATCTTTATCTTGTCGATCCACCTCCTGACCACAGCGCGTGGTCAGCAAGGCCGTGACTGTTATTAGCCCATCTAGCTTGATGTTCCTAGAGTTTCAGGGGATTGCAGACCACCCCATCTGCAGTCAGTAGACCTTGTGCCCACTCTCCTCAAAAAGGTTGTTGATACAAAATCTTCCGTGCTGGTCATACTCTCTTGTACTCAGTCAATAACCCAAGTATAAGTAATCAAGCCATCATTTGGCTAATGGTCCATTTCTCCCATCACATCCTGGACCTCCCTGCCTTTGACCTAGCTCCTGACCTCCCAAACTCTTACAACTGAGCCCTCTGGAATTGCTTGTTCCACGATCACCAAACCACTGGAGGTCTCCAACTTTTTCTCCAAGTGCTATTTCCCACTCCCTCAGAATGCAGGCTGGCTTCCCTGAGGACACCACACACCCTGTGCCCCTCTCCAGTCATGGTTTCTCATCCTCCACACCCAGTCCTTGGGCTGGAAGGTGTTGCTGTTCTTGTTCCCAAACAATAGTCCCACAATATGGTTTCTCTGCCATTCAGCAACACTGTTCTTGGGATTCCCCGCCATGTTGCCATCATCTTCCAGCCACCATCACTACCCCTCATCCACTGAACATGTGGGCACCTGCCTATCACCTTCCTTTACATTGTCATCCCTGCTTTCAACCTGACTGACTCCAGTATCTGTGGATGGCTCATCCAACACCATGGCCCCATCCATTTCTTTCTTTCCTTTCCAGTTAAGCTCCTCCAAAACGTTGTCTCTACGTACTGCCTCTGTTGTCCTTATTTCCCCCCGCCCTTTCCCCTATGCCATTCCACGTACAATGCTTGCCCTGCATGCCAGTTTGGGTCACCAGAGACCCCCATGTCCTGAAATCCAAGGGACATCTACCCAGTCTCATCTTACTTGCTCTCAAGAAGCAGCTGACCTTGTTGACCATTTGCACCTTCTGGAAACACCCTTCCCTTGGCTTTAAAGACAAAATATTCTCCTGGTTTCTTTGCTGGTTTCCCCATACGCTCTTCAGGTCTACCCTTCTCATTCTCACCATCAAGTTCTGATGTCCCTCCCCCCTCTCTCTACAATCTCTTCCTAGGTGATTACATCCTTACCCATAGCTTCAGCTCTCTGTGGAGAACATGGACATTTCTATCTCCACTCTCAACCTCTTCTCTGAATTCCTGGTCCTTAGAACCAACTCTTGACTTGATATTTCCATATAGAAATCTCAAAGACAACTTGAACTCAACAGGCCCCAAGCCAAATCCCCTCTCCCTGATAGCCCGGTCCTCTTGGTATTCTCTGTCTTAGAAAACAGCACCACTGATCACCTCCTTGCACAAGCCAGAAACCTAACGGTCATGCTTGTCAGCTCCTTATCTCACACATCCTATCTTCAATTAATCACCAAGGTCTTTCATTTCCCTTGTCAAAGTTTTTCAAATCTATCTACTGATCTTGATCTCCAACTCAATGCCCTAGTTCAAGTCAGCATGACCGCTGGCAAAGACTATTGCTATAGTTTGGGCTATCCCATATTTAATCTGAGTGTCTCCAATCATCTTCACAGAGCACCCACAGGCATCTTTGTGAAGTGGTCATCGACACTGCTTAAAACCCATGGTGACTTTTCTTTGTTTTAGGACAATGACAAAAATCATGAACAGGGCCTGCAGGTTTCCTTTCATTTTTCCCTTCATCTCATTCATTCTCTCCCTCTAGCCCCTCTAGCCTTCTTTCCCTTTCCTATTTCCCTTGTTCCCCTTTGCCCCAGGGCCTTTGCATAGCCCTCCCCTCTGCCTGGAATATTCTCCATACCCTTGGCTTAGTTAACTTCCATTTACGCTTCACATATCAGTGCAGGCATCACTTCCTTGGGGAAATCTTCCCTGACCTTCCAACGAGGGCAAATTTCCCTTTAATAAAGTTTCGTAACCCCATGTATATACTTCTTCATGGCACTAACAGCAGTAGACCATTATATGTGTCATTACTGGAGTAGTGGCTTTCTCTCCCACTGACATTAAAGTTTTGTGGGGGGGGTGGGGGGGGGGGAGGAATCATGTCTGATTTTGATCAACATTAAAGCTCTAGCCCATAATATAGAACATGAGCACCTAATTTGAAATAACAGCTTTAATCACTATTTTTATAGCCTTATTCTTTTTTTCTTTTTTTTTCAATATATGAAATTTATTGTCAAATTGGTTTCCATACAACACCCAGTTTTATAGCCTTATTCTTTTGCATAGCAGTTATAACCACTTGCCACATATGTATTTGTTTCTCATTTAAGCTCCACAAGGGCAGAGAGTGTGTTGCGTATCTTATTCCTAGCACCTGACACCGTGCCCGGCAGGTGGTAGTCACTCCACCGGTATTTTTGCATAAACACTAAGTGCTTAATAAATGTTCGTTGAAAGAATAAATACATTTTGCACAATAACAAAATAACCACCCTCCTCGGCAACAGTATGGCATTCAATTAGCCCATCTAGCTATTACGTTCTTCCATGCCAACATTTTTCCATCAATAAATCCATTACACAAAGTTATGACAATAACTGCCAAGCTTACCCAAATAACTACCTCATCCTAATTCAGATATAAATTAAGCATGGTATCAGTAACTTGTTCATTTCCTCATCTACCTTTAAAATAAGCGACTTGCCTCCAGAAGAGGAACTTCAAGCAATGATAAATATCCCAACCATGATTGCAGAGAATTCTTTTTAAGTAACTCTTGAGTTATTGCTTGTCTCCTCTAGGCTCAGGGTTCTCCTTTTCATAGGCACTGCCAAAGTGCCCTTCCTAAGGGTTTTACTAATATTCACAGCCACTGGTGAAAATGGAAATGCTCAACGTCCGCCAGCAAAGAATGGGTTTTCAAAGAACAAAATAGGGCCACAGTGAGGGTGGACGGAAGAGGGTTGAACACAGAGGTGGGAAAGCCAGACATCTAGGAGCGGAAATCCTAGAGGAGACCAATGATATCTGTCTTTATGTCTTGTGCCCCAGTCGGGCGGGGGAAAGAGAGGCTCAGGATTATACTCCCACCTTCCCAGACTTTCCAAAAGCTTTACCTTGCGGCCTCCTTCGGTGGTGGTTGAAGAAATCTTGGTCGCTTGCGCCACCTGCTGTCCGGATTGGGGAGGGGCTTCCCGACGTCAATGCCTCTGGATTTTTGTTTCAAGCAAATTCTACCCAGTTTTCTCCCTTCGCGCGACTTTTTTCTTTCCTCTGACAGCACACCTCCTAAGACATGGAGAGTCACAAAAGCATGGCTTGGGAGGTAGCCTTTGGGGAAACGGGGGCTCAGAGCTTCCGCCGTTGTTCTTCTTTCTGGCAATGTTTTTAGGTAATGGTTTCAATTCGGCATGCTGTCAGGCTCAGAGCAGGCCCTGCAGAAACAAAGATGAACGAGATGTGATTTTTCTCCCCAAGGATGTCACAGTCTGTGGGACTGTCAGACAGGAAAACAAATGCCAACGTCATGGTAGAGAAAATACAGACCAGAGGGAAACGTGAAGTGCCCCCGTGGAATCCGTGGATGACCTGCGCTCTGAGGGAGGGGCGGGGTCTCACAGGTGCGAAAGATGACTATTTCAGGCGGACGAAACTGGCAAATAGGAAAAGTAGGGAAGCCAAAGCATCTGCGGCCTCTTCGGGGAGCGGCAAGAAGTTGGTAACTACCGTTAACCGTTTGTTACAGCTCCTTCCAGGCTTCCCGAGAGGCATTTTGATGTGTGTATTTGTGGATGGATATCTGTGTGTGTCTATGATTTCCTTTCATTTCTATACACATTGTATTCTCGACCTCTCTCCATGTGGGTGAATCAAGACCTACCCCACCCTTTCACCCTCTGCACAGCGTTGCATTGTGTTGACGGATCATATCCCTCTTCAGTGAACGCAGTAGGCTGTTTGCTGGTTTTCACCTTGTAGGTCTATGTTTATGAACATATGCTGGGATTTCCCAGAAGGGAAGTTCCTGAGTCAAAGGGTAACTACACTTAGACTTTCATCTGATATTACTTAAGGACCTTTTAAAAAGTTTCTAGCAACTGATCCTCCTTTTAGAGTAGCTGAAATAAGTCACATAAGCTGGTGAGTCCTTCAAATTTGTCCCTGTCTGGCTTGATCCACGTGCTTGTTTTGCTGCCCAAAATAGTGCCCCTGACAATAATCCTCCAGGCATGGAGTGATCTGCTCTTCACCTAGCCATAGCCACAACCTTGTAACACTGCCCTGTCCACATTGCCGGGGGTAGTCAGAAGCAGAACTAGAACTCAGGCCTCCAGAATGCGGAAGCTCTTCCTACTACTCTGTTGCTAGGCAACGTTTCTCCCCGTGGATTCTTGTGCCAATGCTACTTGTTGCCATGGTACTGCCGGGACAAGGAGTGGTACATTGCAATTAAGCAGTGAGCTAGAATCCCAGCTCCCAGCAGAAAAGGGTCATTATGCACCCATGTATGGGTGGACACACGGGGTCAGTGGGATGGAACTGGCAGATTGTTCATGTGAGTTTCAAGAGGGGCAGCACCTCTGTCCACTTGAAACCACATATGCCCGGGGATGCATGGGCAGGAGGGCTGTGTTGTCACAAATCAGCATCCAAGTTCAGCGTGTGCCTTCTCTACTCATCCTAGAAGGAATGGGGGTGTCATTTGTCAGCAGCGCCATCGTGGAGTTGGACCTGAGTTCAAATCTTGTCTCTGCCACTTTCCTGTAAGTTACCTACATTTTCTGATTCTCAGTTTCCTCATCTGAATGGAGAGTCATGCCCACCTCATAAGGTTCTATACGTGGATTGAACGAGATAAGGGACACCAATCACTTAGACAAATGTCCAACATTCACTACCATTTATTAAGCGCTCAGTACTTGCAGCTAATGTTAGTATTGTTATTTTTATTATCCGCCCACCCATTCCTCTTTGGATGCTTTGCAGTAAGCAAAGGAGCTCCAAAACATCTCTAGTATTCTATCACTCAACCTTGAGGTGAAGGATTACGAAAGCTCATCATGTTCTTGTCTTTAAGAACACCAGTAAACAGGTTTTCAAAAGATTTGATGTAGTGAAATTCTGGGCCTCAGAAATGCGTTATCTGCCCCAGGAATGAGTCATCTGTAGTAGGAGGAAACGTGAAACTGTTTTTCAAAGACGACACAATGGAAATTGCACAATTCAAATTACTGCAATTGCCTTTTCAGCTGAATCCAAGGAAATTTTTTCTCTAATTCATTCACTTGACTTTTTGAACGCCTATTATGTCAGGCTCCATGCAAAGGGTGGAAAGATGAATAGAACATGGCCCTTGCCCCAGGGAGCTCGCGGATTAGCAGGGGAGACAGGCATTTAAAATAATTACAGCAATGTGATAGCTGCCGTAATGGGGTCTGTGGCTGGTGTTGTGGGGATACAGAGCAGGAAGTCCTTACTGGGCTGGGCTGGGCTGGGCTGGGCTGGGGGAGTTTCAGGAAACCCTTCGCAGAGCTGGAACTAGCTGAGCAGGCAGACAAGGGGCAAAGGCACTCTGTTGGGGGAAATGAAGGGGAAGAAGGAGAGGGAGTGGTGTATTCAGACGGGGGCACAGGGTGCATGCGGAGTGGGCTGGGGACAGATGAAACAGGCGAGTGTCTACACCCCATGCCTCCGCAACGGCCAGGCCTGGCCCTGCACCACAGGACTCATGCCCCCTACAAGCCCTCCCTGCCCACTCCCCTTCTTGCAGGGCTCACGGCTTCAGGCCTGAGCCTCCTGTTCCAACCCCTGCTGGTGCAAACCCTGGTAAGCACAGAACCTAATTCTGGTTTTGCCCCGGTCACAAAATGAATGTCACCCCGAAGCAGCCAGGAGGCTCGTTTGGGTCATGAATAGCACTGATTGCCTTTCTGAGGCTGTGCCTTGGGGACCCAGCTTAGCTCGCAGACCTTTGATGTAGGAAAGGCCTCACATTTTCAGGTGAGGCGGAGAGCAAATGCCTCTGCTGGCCTGTCATTGACCCGGGAGGAAGAGACACAGGCCATTCCACGGTGTCCCAGCTGTACCCGCGATTTTTTTGTTGTTATACCTCTGGTTAGGAGGTGAGTACCAAGCTTCCTTTCATTTCTCCTGGGACATTGAATCAGCAGGCTACCCCTCCACAGAGTTCTCCCTGCTGGCCCAGGGCTCTTCCTTGGAGTGGCACTGTCTTTTCTGTGGGTGTCGTTCCAGGGAGGATTATGGACACATCCACAAGGAACTGTCCCAGACAGCCGAGGAGCACCAAGTGCCCAGGTGTGGCTGCTGGTCTGGTTCGCCATCTGGACGCCTCACTGAATGAATCCACCCTGGCAGGGCCGGGCTGGGGACTACACGACTCACGGGGATGCCGTGCCCATGGACTAGGGTGTGCCTGTCACCTGCTGGAGTGGTGTGATATAGTCCCTCCAACCCAAGGTCTGGGCCACGCTCCCATTGAGGCCGAGGAGGGACACGTGTGTGCCTGTGGGCAGAGTGGGGAGGGGAGCATAGGAATATGGCAGGGCCACATACACCCTCCCGGTGGCACCTGTGAAGTCAGCGGAAGGCTTTGGGACACCAAAGACTGTGTTGAGCAGACTTCATGCTCTAACATCTGCATTTCCAGCCCACTAGGGATTGCTTTCGATTTCTGTTTGAGTCTGGATGGTCTCAGGGCATGATGTTTATCACAGTCATCTTTGTACTTACCCTCAGCTGGATGGAGGCTCGGGTCTTGTCTCCTTCCTGGAGCTCCTGGTCTAGAATAAGATAAAATGAACTTAGGAACCATCCCTCCCTCACGATGTACAGAAATGCATCTTCCGGCCAGTAACCTATTATTTTTTTCCTGAATGTTATTACCGGAAAGTGTGAGTGAACACGAATCTCCCATTGCCTTCTGCGTCGGAAAGCCCCCTGTCAGGCAAATGTACGTGGGGAAGTGAAAAGAGAATCAGAAGTCCTGTTGTACAAACTAGAAGGAGATCAGTGAAATGTCTGAAGCGGCTCTTCTGCTTGCCTGCTGTGGGGTCGTGGGCAAATTGTGAGTCTCCATTTTCTCAAATGGGTCTGATGGTAGTGCCTATCTTAAGGCTGTTTCCAAAATTAATGAGATGAAACACATGTAAAATACATAACACTTTATCTTGTATAAGTCAGCTCTCAGGAATATTAGCTATGATGTTATTGTTTTACTTCTATGGACCAAGCATCTGGGCATTTCTAAGAAGGGAATCAAAAATAAACCCAATCTTGGGCAGTGGCCATCATGGCTAAGCCCAATTGGGGCTATGCACCGACCAACCGGATATATCCCCATCCCCATCTCTGAGTTTTATTTTATTTTATTTAATTAATTATTTTTTAAAAATATATGAAATTTATTGTCAAATTGGTTTCCATACAACACCCAGTGCTCATCCCAAAAGATGCCCTCTTCAATACCCATCACCCACCCTCCCCTCCCTCCCAGCCCCCATCAGCCCTCAGTTTATTCTCAGTTTTAAAGAGTCTCTTATGCTTTGGCTCTCTCCCACTCTAACCTCTCTCTTTTTTTTTTTCTTCCCCTCCCCCATGGGTTCCTGTTAAGTTTCTCAGGATCTACATAAGAGTGAAACCATATGGTATCTGTGTTTCTCTGTATGGCTTATTTCACTTAGCATCACACTCTCCAGTTCCATCCACGTTGCTACAAAGGGCCATATTTCATTCTTTCTCATTGCCACGTAGTACTCCATTGTGCATGTAAACCACAATTTCTTTATCCATTCATCAGTTGATGGACATTTAGGCTCTTTCCATAATTTGGCTACTGTTGAGAGTGCTGCTATAAACATTGGGGTACAAGTGCCCCTATGGCCATCTCTGATTTTTAAAAGCACAGATTCACATGAATAACCAGTTGTTCAAATAAAGCCAGAATCATTGTGGTTGACCTCTCTCAACCGTCTGAGAGACAATGGGTCAGACCAAACCTTGCTCTTCCATTCAAGTCCTGAGCTGTTGTAAGTGACCCTGTGCTGTGGTGACTGACCAGCTGGGGTGGGTCCACAAAAGACATCTGTCTTTACTCCACTCTTTTCTGCAGGAGACAGCCCAACAGCTGTGGAAGCTCTGACCATAAGTTTACCACTGCCCTCATAGGAGGGAAGGAGGATGGGAAGGTACACACTATTTCCTGTGTGAGATCTAAGCAAAGGGCTTTTATTTTAAGACCTTGAAGGTCAAGAAAGTTTTCTTTGAACTACTCTTGGGTTGGAGGCGTTGGAGGTGGTTCCTCTTACTTCCAGGACAGTTATGCCAGATCGTCTATTGGCAGCTGACCGCCCTTCTCCATTTTAGCTACTCTACCCAGTACTGAGAGGGCTGGAAGTCTAGGTGCTAGAATATTCCAGAATCTCTTGCCAGGGTTCTGTGTCAGATTCCACTCATCAGGGGTACTTGTGCAAGATTTGGAATGTGGAAAGTCCGTGGAAGCCATTGTTCCTCTGGTAGTAACGCAGGCAGGCGTGGCTTTGCAGATGTGAGGCATTTCAGAGATCCAGGTTTTCCTCTGGGGATCGCTGACCCTGGGGCTGCAGCCAGCTGGATCATTGCTGGTTTCCTCTGACTGCTGTGATTTCCTGCTTCTGAGACCCAGAAGGAAGTCTCAGAGCTAGCCACGGCTTTCCCAGACTTTTGTTTCTTCAGCCTCTTTCAAGTGTTCAGCAAGCATCAAATTCTCTGGACTGAGAATCCCTTTGCTGAAAATATCTAGGAAGGTATTTCTATTTCCCGGACCAATAGAAAGTGGCTAGCTTGAGGGGCACCTGGGTGGCTCAGTCGGTTGAGCGTCCGACTTCGGCTCGGGTCATGATCTCACGGTTCGTGAGTTCGAGCCCCGCATCGGGCTCTGTGCTGACAGCTCGGAGCCTGGAGCCCGCTTCAGATTCTGCGTCTCCCTCTCTCTCTGCCCCTCCCCTGCTCGCGCTCTGTCTCTCTCTCAAAAGTAAATAACAAACATTAAAAAATATATATATTAGAAAGTGGCTAGCTTGAAAAGTCTTATTGGCTGGACTGAGAACTTAGAACTTTGTCTTTTTCCTGCATGATTGAGTGTTCGCTGAAATAGTTCAGGCAAATGAATGATCCTTGAGGTTTTTTTTCTGCCCCAATGACCTACAACTGGGCGTGATTTCCAGCAAGTAAAACAAGAGACAGTAGGTCTCTCTGCCCAAGGATCTATTCTCTTGCTTCCTATCAGTTCGAAACATCTTTTAAATATGTAAATACCTACGGGGAAACTAATGCTCCATGAGTTACTTTGATTTGATAATCACCTCAACCAACCCATCACTAATATCGTTTTGGGAGAGAGCTTAATTTAATTTTATGCGTAAATGCCATTATAAATGCATTAGCAGTTACAGAAATGAAAGAAAAAGCATACCCATATTTCAAGCATCCTGACAAATCAAGTTGTTTTGATTTTCTTGTTCGTGCTTGTCTTATCCACACGCGTATGTAGTTTTACGTATTACTATCGTGCTAACTATTGTGAAAACACAATTTATGATCTGCTTTTTTGCACTTAACAGTGCGTTAATAAAATTTCCATCCTGTTATACAGACTTCCTAATTGTCATGTTTAATTACTTCATAATCTTTAGCCGAGTGAAGTGATCATAATTTACTAACCTTTTCCCCCATGGCTGAATATTTAGGCAGGTTCTAATTAGTTTGTTAGCATGCTGACTGCTTCAGTGAACATCTTTTTGCTTCTGTTGATTAATCTTCTCAGGATAAATTCCCACGAGTAGAGTTTCTAGGCCAGGAAGCCTAATTTACACGTCTGGAATGGATTTCCACTCTCATGTCACCTCATCGCCCTAGTTTTTATGCCTGATTAGTTACCTGAGTGGGCTAGAAGGAAAACAGGATAAGGAGTCGGAGAGCCTGGAGTTCTAAAGGCAAGCTGAAACTTGGGGAGCGACTCCAGGATCGGGAGAGACACAGACGTCGTAACCGCAGTCTCTGAATTAGTCAGAAGCAGTGACAAATAGCCCCAAACTTTTTACATAAGGAATGGGTTTATTTGGCAGGGGGAGGCACCCCCAGAGTTACTCAGGCTGCTCATTCAGAAGGTGGCACCCGGCCAGGGTGGTCAGCGTCTTCTCTGGGCAGCCAGCAGACAGAGCAAGTGTGGCAGACAGACAGCAAGACAGAGTGAGTGGCAGGTAGGGAAGTGTTTAGGGGTCAGGCCTGTGAAGCGGTTCTCCTTTCTGCTCACCTTCCCTGGTGCAGGTCCCAAGGCCTCCCTTAACTGCAAGGCAGGCTGGGAAATGTAGTTTTGGTTGTATGCCCAGGAGGCAAAGGGGAATGTGGACACTAGTTACACAAACCGTCTCCGCGGGAGTCTTTTTCGAAGGTTAGCCAATCAAGCCTGAGGACAGGACACACTTTGCACACACTTTGCATGCAGAGTAATGCAAATAGAACGTCCTGTCCAGAGGCTGCCGGGTCCTTTTATGAATAAATTGCTTTTATCCTCATTCTTCTTAAATTGTATGTCATTATGTCTTTTAACTCCAGTATAGTTAACATACAGTTGTATTCGTTTCAGGTGTACAATACAGTGATTCGACACTTCCACACATCACCCGTGTTCATCACAAGTGCCCTCCTTAATCCCCATCACCTATCTCACCCATCCCCCCCCCCTCACCTCTCTTCTGTGACCACCGGTTTGTTCTCTATAGTTAAGAGTCTGTTTCTTGATTTGCTTCCCTCTCTCTTTTTTTCTATGCTTGTTTGTTTTGTTTCTTAAATTCTTCACATGAGTGAAATCATATCGTATTTGTCTTTCTCTGACTGACTTATTTCGCTTAATGTAACATACTCCAGCACCATCCACGTTGTTGCAAATGGCAAGATATCATCCTTTTTCATGGCCGAGTAATATTCCTGTGTGTGTGTGTGTGTGTGTGTGTGTGTTCCATTGTGTGTGTGTGTATGCGTGTGTGTGTATCACATCTTTATTCATTCAGCTATTGATAGGGGTTGCTTCCATATCTTGGCTCTTGTAAATAATGCTGTAATAAACACAGATGTGCATAATATATCCTGTGTTTTGTATCTTGTGGATAAAATTAGTGTTTTGTATTTTGTGGATAAATACCCAGTAATGCAGTTACTGGATCATAGGTTAGTTCCATTTTTTAAAATTTATTTATTTTTTTGTTTTTTAGTTTAGAGAGAAAGAGCAGGGAAAAGGGGCAGAGGGAGAAAGAGAGAAAATCCCAAGCAGGTTCCACGCTCAGCTCAGAGCCGGATGTGGGGCTCAATCCCATGACCCTGGGCTCATGACCTGAGCCAAAATCAAGAGTTAGATGCTCAACTGATTGAGCGACTCAGGCGCCCCTATTTTTAACTTTTTGAGGAGCCTCCATACTGTTCTCCACAGTGGCTGCACCAGTTTGCATTCCTACCAATAATGCACAAGGCTTCCTTTTTCTCCACATCCTCACCGACACTTGTTGTTTCTTGAGTTTTTTATTTTAGCCATTCTGACGGGTGATATCTCAGTGAAGTTTTGATTTGCATTTCCCTGATGATGAGTGATGTCGAGCATCTTTTCATGTGTCCGTGGTACATCGGGATCCCTTCTTTGGAGAAATGTCTGTTCATGGCTTTTGTCCATTTTTTAATTGGATTATTTGTTTTTTGGCCGTTGAGCTGCATAAGGTTTTTCATATATTTTGGATACTAGCCTTTTATTAGATATGTCATTTGCAAATTTCTCCTATTTGGTAGTTTGCCTTTTAGTTTTGTTGGTTGTTTCCTTTGCTGGGCAAAAGCTTTTTATTTTGATGTAGTCCCACTAGTTTATTTTTGCTTTTGTTTCCCTTGCCTCCGGAGACATATCCAGAAAAATGTTGCTTTAGCCGATGTCAGAGAAATTACCGCCTGAGCTCTTGTCTAGGATTTTTATGGTTTCAGGTCTCACACTGAGGTCTTCAAGCCATTTTGAATTTATTTCTGTGTCTGGCATAAGAAAGTGGTCCAGTTTCATTCTTTTGCGTAGCTGTCCAGTTTTCCCAGCACCATTTGTTGAGGACGTTGCCTTTTCCCCATTGCGTGTTCTTGTCTCCTTTGCCGACAGATGCTGGCTGCAGGATCACACAGTCTCTGGGATTCCCGCCCCCCCCCCCCCCGCCCCCGCCCGGAGTCAACACAGGAAGAGGAACAAAGGAGTCACTTTTTGCTCTTTCCTGGATTTCAGGGGAAGCAGACACTAATAATACTACTCGCTAAGTCCCACTTGGTTTTCTTTTCCTCTCTACAGCCTGGTTCCTTCAGTTCTTAAGCTTCATCAGCTCTTTCTGGCTCCAGGTCTTTGGTCCCATTTTTCCAGTGTCCTGATCTCAGATCTTCCTTCCTTATTTTTTCTTTTCTTTTTAAATTTTTTTTTAACGTTTATTTATTTTTGAGACAGAGAGAGACAGAGCATGAATGGGGGAGGGGCAGAGAGAGAGGGAGACACAGAATCTGAAGCAGGCTCCAGGCTCTGAGCAGTCAGCACAGAGCCCGACGCGGGGCTCGAACTCACATACTGTGAGATCGTGACCTGAGCCGAAGTTGGACGCTTAACCGACTGAGCCACCCAGGCGCCCCTCTTCCTTCCTTATTTATTGGATGTTTATTATGTGCTGGCCATTGTGTTAGTTTACAAATGTAATGGGAAGAAAAAAAATATTGGTGTAGTTTGAGTTTGTCAACCTAAAAAGAGGACAGAAACCCATGAAGGGGTGAACACTCTGTTAGGGACACACCCTAGTGGATTTGTTTGGCTATAAATGCAGAAGCTTCTCATAGCAGAATCAAACAGCAAGAGCTTTAACAACAAACAAAAAGTGGGAGAGGAAAGGGGAGGGGGAAGGAGAGAGAAAGAGAGAGAGGATTGCTCTGTGAAAAGAAAAGAGTTTTAGGAGAATTTGGAGCCGTCTTCTGGTAGGTCCTCAAGAAGATACTGGAGATAAATGTTTCAGTCCTGGCTGTGCTTTTTTTTTTTAAATGTGTATTTTTGAGAGAGACAGAGACAGAGATAGAGACAGAGCATGAGTGAGGTGGGTGCAGAGAGAGAGGGAGACACAGAATCCGAAGCAGGCTCCAGGCTCTGAGCTGTCAGTACAGAGCCCTATCTGGGCCTTGGACCCATGAGCTGTGAGATCATGACCTGTGCTGGAGTTGGATACCCCATGACTGAGCCACCCAGGTGTCCCTAGTCCTGGCTGTGGTTTAAAATTACATGGGGGACTGTGACTTTTAAGACTTTAAAAAATAAATTAAAAAACTCGAAACCTAGCACACTTACAGAAAACTATACAAATTATATATGTATACAGTTTGATGGATTTTCACAAAGTACACATACCTGTGTACTCCTCACTCAGATAAAGAAAGTAAATATTCCCAGTATCCAGAAGTCACCTTCATGTCCCTTCTGGAAAAACCCTACTTCTCCAAGGTGGCCACTAGCCCCATTTCCAACACCATAGTTTAGTTTTGCCTGCTTTTGAATTTTATAAAAGTGGAAAAATAAAGCGTACACTTTCTTGTTGGAGTTCTCTTTTTCAACATTATTTTTGTGCGATTCGGCCACGTTGACACAAGTGGCATTTTTATTCACGTAGAGCATGAATATAGCAGGCATGTATAGTATGGATTTTCTTCAATATTTTTGTCCATTATTGATGGACATTTGTGGTGTTTCCAGTGTTGGCTAGTTTTCGTATTGTCGTTTTGAGCATTCTTTTTTCAAATGTTTAATGGCGAAAATTAACAACACAAAAAACAGCAGGTGTTGGAGAGGATGTGGAGAAAGGGGAACCCTCTTGCGCTGTTGCTGGGAATGCAAACTGGTGCAGCCACTCTGGGAAACAGTGTGGAGGTTTCTCAAAAAAACAAAAATAGGGGCGCCTGGTGGCTCAGTTGAGCGTCCAACTTCAGCTCAGGTCATGATCTCACAGACCATGGGTTCGAGCCCCGCATCAGACTCTGTGCCGACGGCTCAGAGCCTGGAGCCTGCTTTGGATTCTGTGTCTTCCTCTCTCTCTGCTCCTCCCCCACTCATGCTCTGTCTCTCAAAAATAAACATTAGAAAAAAAAATAGAACTACCTTAGATCCAGCAATTGCACTATTAGGTATTTACCCAAAGGATACAAAATACAGATTTGAAAGGTTATGTGCACCCTGATGTTTATAGCAGTATTTTCAACAATAGCCAAAATAGAAGAGGTCCCAAATGTCCTTGACTGATGAATGGATAAAGAAGATGTGGTATATTTTTATGGTGTGATAATACCCAGGCATCAAAAAGAATGAAATATTGCCATTTGCAAAGACACGGATGGAGCTAGAATGTATTATGCTAAGCGAAATAAGTCAGTCAGGAAAAGACAAATACTATATGATTTCAGTCATATGTGGAATTGAAGAAACAAAAGAGATGAACATATGGGAAGGCGAGAAAAAAGAGAAGAGAGGGAAACAAACCACAAGAGACTCTTAATGACAGAGAACAAACTGGGGGTTGATAGAGGGAGGTGGGTGGGCAATGGGCTAGGTGGGTGATAGGTACTAAGGAGGGCACTTGTGACAAGCACTGGGTGTTGTATGTAAGTGATGAATCACTGAATTCTACTCTTGAAACCGGTATTGCACTGTACGTTAACAAAAATTTAAATTAAAAAAATGTTTAAACTGTGGAAAAAATATATATCACAAAAATTGCCATGGCAACCACTTTTAACTGTATAATTTAGTGGCATTAATTACATTCACTATCTACTGTCTACTTCCAGAACAATCTTTATAACAACTTTATTGAGATTAATTCACATACCATACAATGAACCTATTTAAATTGTAAAATTCAGTGGTTTTTTAGTATATCCACAGAGCATCCCTACAATCAATTTTAGAACATTTTCATCACCCCAAAAAGCAGTCACCCTCCATTTAGCCTATCACCCCCTCTCCCCACACACATATCAGCCCTAGGCAACCACTAACCTACTTTCCTTCTCTCTAGATATATAAATTTTCCTATTCTGGACATTTCATATAAATAGAATCATATATTATTAGGTCTTTTGTGACTGACTTCTTTCACTTGGCATAATATTCTTAGGGTTCATTCATTTTATAGCATATAACTTTTTATTGCTAAATCATATTCAGTTGTATGGATATAAACACTTTATTCATTCATCAGTTGATGGACATTTTACAGATGCAAATGATAAGATCCTGAAAGTCAATTTGTTTCATAACAATAGATTAAAAAAAGAATAATCCCAGGGCACGTGGGTGGCTCAGTCGGTTAAGCATCTGACTCACAGTTTGTGAGTTCAAGCCCCACGCTGGGCTCTCTGCTGTCAGCACAGAGCCTGCTTCAGATCCTCTGTCCCCCTCTCTTCTGCTCTTTCCCTGCTCGTGATCTCTCTCTCTCTCTCTCTCTCTCTCTCTCAATAAATAAATAAATAAATAAACATTTAAAAAATAAAAAGAATAATCCCTCCCCCAACGCAGTCATACCTATCCCCAGGGACCTGAAGAGGGAGAGCATATTTGGAAGAAGTAGGGTTTGGGGTGCTTTGAAGACTAGACTTGGAGCCATGCAAAGAGCTGTGGTTTCTTCAGTGAAAAATGGCCAATCCTGGATCTGTGGCCACCATCAGGGAGTTGGGTGGAAGCCCAGCCAGTGTCTCCAGGTGTCCCCCTTATCCTTTGCTATTGACATAAGCTTGTTCCATCAACCATGCTATGGAGCCTCAGCAAATATTCTCCATGCAAGCAAGGAGCTTCTTGAATGTCACCCAAGAAAGGATGTCTGCCCGTGAAACAACCCTGCTGACCACCATCCTAATGGTCCCACATGGACACAACCCTGGTGCCTGTAGGTCTTTTAAAATAGAGGATGGTTTTCTTCCTTCCTTCTTCCCTTCCCTCTGTTTCTTTCTTTCTTCCCTTTTCTTTCTTTCTTTTTCTTTCTTTCTTTCTTTCTTTCTTTCTTTCTTTCTTTCTTCTTTCCCTTTCTTTCTTTCTTTCTTTCTTCTTCCTTTCCCTTTCTTTCTTTCTTTCTTTTTCAGAGAAAGAGAGAGAGCACACACATAAGCAGGGCAAAGGGGCAGAGGGAGAGAGAGAATCTTAAGCAGGCTCTATGCTCAGCACAGAGCCCTGCTCGGGGCTTGAGCCCATGACCCTGGGATCATGACCTGAGTCAAAATCAAGAGTTGGATGCGCAACCAGTTGAGGCACCCAGGCACCCCTAGAGGATGGTTTTCTTAGCAGGCTGAAGGGCAGTTGTAGCTTTAAAAAAAAACAACACCAACAAAGCAGCACACATACCTAGGTGAGATGGGGTGGTAAGGAACCCCATTCCCATTATATAGAAAAAAAAACCTGAAGTTCGGAGTGGTTAAGTGATTGATTAGTTCAAAATCATAAGGATAGAAGGTGATGGAGCCAGCTTTTGGATCAGTCGCTTTGAGTACAAGCCCTGTGTCTTTAGGCAATCCACCATATCACCTGACCAGTTACTGCTACAGGTAGGGAAAGACCCCTATACTATACATTTTTCACAGAGCCAGGTACAGATCCACTCTAAGTGCATCTCCACACTGCTGTGTGTTCTTTGAGGCTGACTTTTGTGGATTGCATCAAAGGGCTCCTTTGCGTTCTGGCTTCTAGTTGGATTTGGCCAATGAGAGGCACAGGCCAGAGGTCAGAGGGCAGGAAGGGAGTGAGGTTAGGTTACTAATTCCCCTGAGTCTCCGGCTGGGCCATGGCTTGATTGTGTCTCTAGACTGACAGCTATAGCTCCAACCAGTGTCCCTTTCCTTCAGTTTTTCTCTCTGGGTTCTGGAACTTTCTCCCATCCCTTGTCCCTTCAGCCCACAGGTGGTAATGGCTCCCTTCTCTTCATACTCCAAGGTGCTTCACCGTGTTGGTGGTTTCCTGTAACTCTCCTAAATAATCCCTTCCCTAAACTCTCTGTATTTAAGCTGTCCGGTGGAGGGTAACATCAGCTCTTTCCTGGCACTCGAATGACCCAACCCGCAGCCTCCATGCTCACTGGATTTGGCCAGGCCCGGGGATTGGGCCAGACTGAAAACCAGAGGAAGATAAGAAAGGGAGGGACTAGATTTCCACCCAGGACACAAAATTCGCTCTACTGGGAGCAGCGCCGTCCCAAGGCCTGATCCGCAGCTCCTCAGTGTGTCTCCAGCTTCACCTCCCTGGTCCTCACTCGGCGCCCTCCTGCTCTCACACGGCTGCAGCCCCTGCCCGCCTCATTCTAGCGCTGGCCTAGAGCTGGGGAGACCCTACTGTTCCTGCCCAGCAGATATGGCAGGCGGACAGATGACACAGGAGAATCCAAGGTCTGGGGCTGGAATCCCGAAAGGGTTTTTTTTTCCAGAAACTTTTTGCATATACTTCGGTCACAACAGTGGGATATTTTAGATCCCTCCAATCAAGAGTCACATTCAATGGTGGGACTCCTGGGTGGCTAGTCAATTGAGGGTCCGACTCTTGATTTCGGCTCCGGTCATGACCTCACGGTTCGTGGGATCGAGCCCCGGACTGGGCTAAGTGCAGAGCATGGGACATGCTTGGAATTCTCTCTCCCTCTCTCTGCCCCTCCATCACTCATTCTCTCAAAAATAAATGGATAAACTTAAAAAAAAAAAAAAAAGAAAAGGATAGCATTCAATGGTAAATGATTTTACCATTTGTGGATGGCTAGGACCCAGCGTTGTTTCTAACGTGACATGTTTTGAATATATGCCAACCAAGTACCAAAGACAACGAAATGTCTTATTTAGCAGGCTAAGACGGGACACGTGCAATGACGCCCCCATCATTTACACCGACACAAAGCAGGATTCTCCAGTTTCCTCAATCACAAAAAAGCTGTCCCTGCCCTTCTCTCTCTCCCTTTTGAGAACTCCCAGCTGCTCTTTGACAACCATTTAGGGACCCCACTGGGTTTCCGGTGGCATGGGCGCCTCAGTCAGATGATGACCGGTGTGCGCTGGTGGCCGTCGGACTTGGCAGGTTATCCTCTGACCACCCAGCCGTGGCTGGAAGCACATTTCCGGAGGTGAGATCGCTTGGTTTCTGTCTTCCGTGGCTCCGCCCAACCCCTCCGGCCACACCAGCTCCCTCCACGCCCTGCCCGGCAGAGCTAGATGCGGCAGGGAAACGGCCCCAGCCCCGTAAGCAACTCACCGGGAGCACTTAGATGCTGTGGCCTGACCACCCGCTGGACCAGGGAGGATCATACAGGACTAGAAAGCACGTTTGCAAAGTCCCAACGCTTCCGAGTTAGCGTTTGAATGGTTGTCTTGTCTTTAGTATGCGTTGTGATCAATTTCGTGTTTGAATGTGTGTCTGCAATGGCTCTCTGAAACGATAACAGGTATTAAGACATATATGGATATATCTGCTTAATAAATTGTCAGACTGTAAGCAAGCTGGAGGCAATGTGACAGAGGAAAAGTCTGTTTTAGCATTGGACAACCAGAGGAAAAGTTAGTGCTAGCATTAGACAACCAGGGATACAATCTAGGAACTTTAACTTGTCCGCTGTGCGTCCTCGGCAAGGTTACTTAACCCCTCTGAGCATGTTTCCTCAAATGCGGAGTAGAAATAATAGCCCTTTCCTTACCTCATGAGGCTAGAGTAAGTATTGACCGGGTCCAGCATGTAAAACACCTACTCATTGCCTGGCGTATTTGAAGCTGCTTGTAAATGCTAGATAGAATAGGCTCTCATCTAAAACATAAAGTGGGGGCGCCTGGGTGGCTCAGTTGGTTAAGCACCCGACTTCAGCTCAGGTCACGATCTCGCTGTCCGTGAGTTCAAGCCCTGCGTCGGGCTCTGGGATAATGGCTCAGAGCCTGGAGCCTGCTTCCGATTCTGTGTCTCCCCCTCTCTCTGCCCCTCCCCCATTCATGCTCTGTCTCTCTCTCTGTCTCAAAAATAGATAAACGCTAAAAAAAAAAAAAAAATTTAAAACATAAAGTGAATCCACGGATGTTGGCTGCATTGCCTACGAAGAACAGTAGAGGGCAGACTTTACAAAATTATTCATGAAGTACTGTCTTTTAAATCCTCTTCCGAGAGGAAAGCCAGAATTCCAGAAATGACTTTCTTAAATGCTTTGGCTGAAAGATGCCTCTATCACCACTTTTAATTTCTTCACAGAAACTGGGGATTTCTTGTTTTGCAAGGATTCCAAAGGAGGATATTGGGCAATATTTAACCGACAACTTTCATCACCATGACGTGTATGCCGTGTCCCCAGATTATTATTTGACAGGTTTCTCTGACCACTTTTCTGCCTATCATAGATTTAATGATAAGTTGAGGAAATAAAAAATGCCAAACTCTCTTGACCTCATTTCAAATTGCATCATGTCAAAAGAGTATGGAGCTACGGGGTGCCTGAGTGGCTCAGTCGGTTGGGCATCTAACTTTGGCTCTGTCAGGTCATGATCTCGCAGGTTTGTGGGTTCAAGCCACGCATCGGGCTCTGCGCTGACAGCTCAGAGCCTGGAGCCTGTTTTGGATTCTGTGTCTCCCTCTCTCTCTGCCCCACCCCTGCTCGCGCTCTGTCTGTCTCTCCTTCAAAACTAAATAAACATTCCAAAAACTTTTTTTTTTTTTTAAATAGCATGGAGTTCGTGACTAGAAGCATTATGGGTTACAGCGAGCCAGTTTGCATCTGACTGGAGATCAGATTATATTTAGTCAATGACGGGGATTGCAGCAGGCGCGAATTCCATTTCATGACGAAAGAGTAAATAGGCACCTCGTAAATATTTGTGGAAATCTGAAGAGGTTCTGGAGTGTGAACGTATGTTCCAGTTGACATTGCTACCCTCAGTCTCTGGGGGAAGTAGCCTTACTCATTCTTCACAGCATGAAGTAATACCACTGTTTGACATTTTTAATAATGTGGAGATGAAAAAATGGCACCTCGAGTTGCTTACAGCTGGTATTTCTTTGGTTACCGAAGATGCACAGTTCCCCGCCCCCCCCCCCCCCCCCCCCCCCCCCGTGAACTTGAACATTTTTGAACGCTAACCACGTGCTATGTGTTATGCCAGGAAAATGACAGGCTGATAGAATTGGGTCACTTATGTTTTCCAAGGATGATGTCAATGATTTACAATCAACGCCTTGCAGAAGTTAAGGAAAAAAATAAATTGGTACTCAAATAGGAGACAGAGCCGCAGACATGATCAGGCCATTCAGAAAGGAAGAAATAAAAATAGTTCTGTTTTTGTTCTGTGATAACCACTGTTGTTATAAGGACAGAGAGAGGCCAAATTTAAGTATTTGTAAGTTCTATCCCCCCAAGTCATGTAATCCAATCTCCACACCCCAAATCTCTCTCCTTCCCTCTCCCGCCGCCCCCACCCCACTAGCAGCAGGTGCAGAGGAAGGCCTTTTCGCTTTGCTGAGCTGGGAGGAAGCAGAAGGCCTATGAACGTGAAGTTGACAGGGGTAGTTTACTAAGAAGGTGGCTGAAGTTGCCCTGAGGAAACAAATATCAGAGAAGTCGGCTGTGAGAGAAGAAAACAAGAGAGTGGTTGAGCTCTGGAAAGATAGAGAGAGAGAGGATTAGAGAGGATTTTAAGAGAGTTGTGAGTTCTAAACCAGGGTTACACATGCCAGTTGTGAGCTACGTGCTGTCTGGCTAATGGCAAAAATCGACAGCAAGCATTTAGAGACTTTGATGGACTAGCCAATGTCTTGCTGGACATTGTCTTTGATGGACTAGCCAATGGAAATTGGACTAGCCAATGTCTTGCTAAGCAGAGAGCGTGGCAAGTTGCACACGGGTCTTGTGCAAAAGAACCGCATTACAGCTTACGGTATTTGGAGGTTCTTTTACAGCTGTAACTCCAAAGTTTATAAAAACTGGGGAAAATGTAAGATTATAAAAATGAACTCTTTGTGTTTCTGCAATATTAGAAGCCATCTGGGCCAACTATTAAGAGATGTGAATTAGGCAACCAGACTTGCTTATTCGTCCGATATTTTGATAATTTTAATCGTCATAATACTCCCATGCAAGGAGGTAAGGCAGCAGATTTTTTTTCAACGGCAGATAAGATCTAAAGATCTAAAAAAAAGTTAGAAGCTTGCAAGAACCGAGTTTCTACAGACTGCTAGGGCATGTTCCATAATGTAATAACAATTATCCGCGAAGTGTTGATCTGTTACTGTGCATCTGTGAAAAGTTATCACTGAATACCTGTCAGACTCAAAAGTATATTTTGTTTTGTTTTGTTTTTGAGAGAGAGAGATGGAGAGACCATGCATGCACACAAGTAGGGGAGGGGCAGGGAGAGAGGGAGAGAGAATCCCAAGCAGGCTCTGCATTGTCAGTGCAGAGCTCAACTCGGGACTTGAATTCACAAACCATGAGATGGTGACCTGAGCCAAAATCGAGAGTCTGATGCTTAACCAACTGAGCCACTCAGCCACCCCACAAAAATATGTCTTCAAATGTTACTTTCTGTCTAGTGAAGATCTGTGCAAAGGCAATTCATAGATTTAACATCTACTTCTTTTATTAAAAGGTAATTTCAATTTAGCCTCAATTCTAAGGGCTATTTTATTGGAACTGGCAACTGTTGCAGGATTGAAGATGAAGTTTCCAGGTACATCTTGGCTTGCCTAATTTTGTGTGAAGTTAAAAACAAATATGTGCTCTCTGAAATTGCTTTAAATCTCTTCTACACTATCAACAGACCTCTGGCAGAATGATTTCTCTACTACAAGTGCTGGTAAAACAACATATAGAAAGAGTTTAGGTATACATTGTCCCCTGTGAGAAATGTGTTGTCAATCTAAGCTAGATTAAATAAATTAATAAAGAAAAAGCAAGCTCATTTGTTACATTAGAAATGCAAGTATTTACACTGTTATATTGTACTTTTTAAAAATTTTTTACACGTTTATTCATTTTTTACAGAGACAGAGCATGAGCAGGGGAGGGAGAGGGAGACACAGAATCTGAAGCAGGCTCCAGGCTCCGAGCTGTCAGCACAGAGCCCGACGCAGGGCTCGAACTAATGAACCATGAGATCGTGACCTGAGCCGAAGTTGGCTGCTTAACCAACTGAGCCACCCAGTTGGTTAAGTGTCCGGCTCTTGGTTTTGACTCAGGTCGTGATCTCACAGTTCTTCATGAGTTTGAGCCCCGAATCGGGGCTCCTTGTGATTCTCTCTCTCCCTCTCTCTCTCTGCCACTCCCCTACTTGCACTCTCTCTCTCTCTCTCTCTCAAAATAAATAAATAAACTTAAAAAAGTAATAAAGTGTGAGTATAGAAGTTTAATATGAGTAAAAAATATGGATAATATTGCTATTTTACTTATCACTGTTTGTTACAGTTGTGGAGAGACTAAACTTGCAAGTGTAATAATGGTTTTCTTTGCTAATCACATATACAAACAATTTCAATGTGTATACTTCTTCTGGTTTTTCCCTGTTTCCTGTGTCCAGTTCTGATGACATTTCTTGAAATTTAGCTTTGAGTTTGTCAAAGCTAATAATGAAAACTCGACTTGTATTATACAGATTTTTAAATTGCACTTTTCTAATGACTCGTTTTTATTGCATTTTATCAAAGTATCAGTCCATGACGTATTAGAGACCTCAAAATCCTAGGCTTTGGTACAAATGGTGTGGGAAATGCATGAAACCATTCCTCAGGATCCTCACAAAGAAAGCTTGGTAGAGAGTTTCAGGGAGAGCCTACGTTAGCAATCGAGGCTTCTGGAAGGCAGTTCTATTTTATTTCTTTGTAATTCCCTTGCCGAAGGAGGCAGAAAGAAGCAGGTCCAAGCTGAGTGGGATCACAAGTATTGCTCTTCTAAATAGAGTGCAGTTAGTATTTCCTTAGAGTGCATCCAAGGAGGGCAAGGCTAATACATTAATTTCAAAGCTGGAAATAATAGATTTTACAAAATTTGTGTGAAATATTGGAAGAAAGCGACATAGCCCTGAACCCAAGAAGAATCTGGCCCTGAAAGAGAGAAAGATCTGAAGTATGGTCTTAGCGCCGGTCTCACCTGGTCTGTAACCAGTGAGGACGAACAAACATCTCTCTCCCTCTTGCTTATTCTACAGGCCACCATCCTGATCCCATTCCAATTTTTTTTTTTTTTTCTAGAGAGAGAGTGCAAGAGAGCATGAGCAGCAGAAGGAGAGAGAGAGAATCTTAATCAGGATCCAGGCCAAGCACAATGCTGGGCTCAATCTCACGAATCTGGGATCATGATCTGAGCTGAAATCAAGAGTCGGACGCTCAACCAACTGAGCCACCTAGGTGCCCTACAGTTCCCCTTTTGACATGACAGCCAAATGTCTGGACATTTCCCCAGAATGACCTCCCACACTTACTGCCTGCCTTTCTGGTTCCCTTTGGGTCTCTGCTTGACCACTAGCTTCCCCCTCCCACTGTGTTGTCGGGCACCCAAGGCTTCTGCACAGACGGGCACCACTTGCTGTCTCTGTGGCCTTGGCATTACTGATTTCCTCTCTTGCCTTCCGTGACCTTCCTTTTGTTCTCCTCCCACTTCTGACTCATCTGTAATCTCCTTCCCTTTCTGCCTCTTTTCTCTCTAACTTCTCTGAAGGTATTTTCTCAGCCCTCTCCTTTCCCATCTCCTTGGGGATCTCATTCACGTCCCAGTACTCATCTCCCACATTTATGGAAGTCACATAGCTGCAGACACAAGTTTTCCATAATTCTAATTTTCATTTCACGACTCAAATTTTTAAAAAAAATTTTTTAACGTGTATTTATTTTGAGAGACAGACACAGAGTGCGAGAGGGAGAGAGGTGGAGAGAGAAGGAGACACAGAATGCAAAGCAGGCTCCAGGCTCCTAGCTGTCAGCACAGAGCCCGATGCGGGGCTCGAACTCACGAATCTCGAGATCATGACCTGAGCTAAAGTCGGCCATGTAACCGACTGAGCCACCCAGGTGCCCCTCACAGCTCCAATTTGGATAATGGTTTGTTTTTTTTTTTTTTACTAGTCGTTTGTCTTGAAACGATAGGCCTATTTCGTTCATGAATTTTCAAGATATCTGCCAAATACACAACTCCGAATGACGATAGTTGATCAATCCTTCAAGTGGTTTTCCATGAAACATGAGGCTAGTTTAGCTCTGATGTCAAGCCTTTGTGCATGTCCTCTTCCTCGTCCTACATGCTTTTACTGGCAGTGTCATGGTGGAACAATAATTTGCTTTCTCTTTACATTTAGCCTCAACGATTCCTAGTCTTTGGGCTTTAAACTACGATGACTTTATTTTCTCAATCTCAAATCAGAACACATGGCTGGAAAAAGGATTTTTATGCCAATCTGAGGTAAAAGAGGCAGACCAAAAGGTAGATATTTTTTATGACTTTGATAGTTTGTGTGACCGACCACAAAACACTTGAAATTGGAACTCTTAAAAATCCCTGACGTAAGCCGCCAATGACACTGGCCACTGCCACGTGCCTCCAGGAAGGTAATAGCAAATGATGGGACCATGTTGGTGTGCCACTTGGGAAGTGGTTATGCAAATCTTTGAATGTCAGATCTAGCATGGCCTAATTTAAGTTGACATTCCATAATGGGCCTTCTCAGAACTGCCTCATCAACTCTGTCAACAGGTATGGAAACACCAAGTAAAAAAAAAAACAAAAACAAAAAACCAGTCTGATAAAGACCACGCCTGCCCTACCCCCTTGCATACACAGGTGATGTACATTTACACTAGAAATGCTGGATGGACTATTTATCTGCCTTCTTCTGGAGGCAGAGCTGACATGGTCATGGGATCACAGGTACCACCTGCTGGGGGGACAAGGCTCATAATTAATCCATGATTGGCGGACAGGTGAAAAAATTGGGGCATTGTTGAGGGAGGGAACTGATTACAGTCTTTCTGCCTCGCCCATCTGGCTGTATTAAAACACATGCACACCCTGACATATGGTCACTAGCTGGAGAGAAGGGAGAGGATTACGAGATACCAATGATAAATGGACTCCACAGCTTCCCTTTGCAGCCAATGTGGGAGAAGCCTAATTTTTAAATTTTCTTAAAAATATTCATGAAGAGGGGCACCTGAGTGGCTCAGTCGGTTGAGCATCCGACTTCAGCTCAGGTCATGATCTCACGGTTCGTGAGTTCGAGCCCTGCGTTGGGCTCTGTGCTGATGGCTCAGAGCCTGGAGCCTGCTTCGGATTCTGTGTCTCCCTCTCTCTCTGCCCCTCCCCCACTTGTGCTCTGTCTCTCTGTCTCTCAAAAATAAATAAATGTAAAAAAAAAATTAAAAAAAATATTCACAAAGAAAAGGGCCTTTTGGACACCCAGGTGGCTCAGTCGGTTAAGCATCTGACTTTGGCTCGGGTTCTGATCTCGCAGTTTGTGGGTTCGAGCCCCGCATCAGGCTCTGTGCTGACAGCTCAGAGCCTGGAGCCTGCTTCGGATTCTGTGTCTCCCTCTCTTTCTCTCTGCCCCTCCCCTGCTTGTGCTCTCTCTCTCTCAAAAATAAATAAATATTAAAAAAAAAAAGAAAAGAAAAGAAAGAAAAGGGTCTTTTACTTTTAGTCCCAACAAATCATTGGGACATTTTGAGGCTCTAGCCAAACATGCCACTTCTCTATTCTCTCAAACAGCAATCATACATATTTCTACCCATTTGCCTCTTTTCTTTTTACTTTTAAGTCATCTCTATACCCAGCATTGGGCTTGAACTTACAATCCCAAGGTCAAGAGTCCAACTTCCACCAACTGAGCCAGCCAGGCGCCCTTGCCTTTTTCAATATATGTATATTAAGGGATACTTGATGATGGTTTGAAGATTTAAGATGATTTGAAGAAATATCATATACTTGGATGAGCTATTATGACTGTGTATTACCATATTATAATTTCTATTGTGTTACTTATTTGGTATAAGGGCAACATTCTAACATCAAGTCACACTAAGTGGGCTACTTAATGTGTTAGCCATTCTAAATGCACTGCACATGTTAACTCATTGAAGTCTTACAAAATCCTATAAAATAGGAACTATTACAGAGGAAAAACAAAAGCATAGAGTGATGAAGGGACCCATCCAAGGGCACAAAGTAATAAATGGGGTTGCTGAGTCCACCAGACTGTCTGAGTCCAAAGACTATGTTTTTCACCGTTTGGCTTTACTGTAGGTAAAATGGAAACACAAGACCCGTGTCTACAGCCAGCTCCATGGTGAACCAATGGATGACTTGGGACAAGGCATACAATTCTTTGGTTGTACGTTTTCTCATTTCTAAAACAGGAATGATATTAACTGCCCTGCTTAACTCATGTGGTTGGTGAGAATAAAAAGACCATGACCTCCTTGAGAAAAGGAATTGTAGGCTTTATAACTATAATTTGAGCCCAAGCACAATGCTTAATAGAGAATATTTTTAATGATTACATACCTACATGAATGAATGAATAAGCCAGGGATTGCATGAAATGATAGATGTGAAGGCACCTTGAAAAACTGTAGACCATATTATAAGGTTTGTTCTTAACTTGACTATGAATTCCCGAATGAAAATTTTTCATGAAATTTTTTGAACTTTTTATTTGGAGGTGACTTAGATTCACATGCAATAGTAAGAAAAAAAAAAAACCAAAAATGGAGCGATCCCGTTTGCCCTTTACCTGGTTTCCCTCAATGGTAACATCTTGCAAAATTACTTACTATGGAGTAATATCACAGCCAGGATGCTAACATTGATACAGTCACGATACAGAACATTCCATCACGAAAGAGCCTAAATGTTGATCAAATGATGGATGGATAAAGAAATTGTAGCTTATATACACAATGGAGTACTACATGGCAATGAGAAAGAATGAAATATGGCCCTTTGTAGCAAGGTGGATGGAACTGGAGAGTGTTATGCTAAGTGAAATAAGCCATACAGAGAAAGACAGATACCATATGATTTCACTCTTACGTGGATCCTGAGAAACTTAACAGAAACCCATGGGGGAGGGGAAGAAAAAAAAAAAGAGGTTAGAGTGGGAGAGCCAAAGCATAAGAGATTCTTAAAAACTGAGAACAGGGGCGCCTGGGTGGCTCAGTTAAGTGGCCGATTTCGGCTCAGGTCATGATCTCGCGGTCTGTGAGTTCGAGCCCCGCGTCGGGCTCTGTGCGGACAGCTCAGAGCCTGGAGCCTGTTTCAGATGCTGTGTCTCCCTCTCTCTGACCCTCCCCCGTTCATGCTCTGTCTCTCTCTGTCTCAAAAATAAATAAACGTTAAAAAAAAACAAGAGAACAAACTGAGGGTTGATGGGGGGTGGGAGGGAAGGGAGGGTGGGTGATGGGTATTGAGGAGGGCACCTTTTGGGATGAGCACTGGGTGTTGTATGGAAACCAATTTGACAATAAATTTCATATATTGAAAAAAAAAAAAAGAACATTCCATCACAAAGATCCCTCAAGTTGCCCTTTTATAGCCACATCCACTTTTCTTTTGCTCCCACATCCTTTTTGGCAACTACTAATCTGTTCTTCATTTCTATAATTTTGTCACTTCAAGAATTTTACATAAATGGAATCATACAATATGCAGCCTTTTGAGACTGCCACCTTCGCTCAGCATGATTCTCTAGAATATCTCTTGTGACTTTAATATGGATTTCCTAATGGCTAATAATGTTGAATGTCTTTTCATGTGTTTTTATTTCCCATCTATCCTTCATCTTCAGTGAAATGTTTCTTCGTGTCTTTTGCTCATTTTCTGGGTAGATTTTCTTTAACTGTTGAGTTTTGAGAGTTCTTTATTTATTCTAGACAAGCCCTTTATCAGATATGTGGTTTGCAAATATTTTCTCCCAGTCTGTAACTTGTCTTTTCATTCCCTTCATGGGGCTTTCATAGCACAGAAGTTCTTAATTTAAATGAAGTTGAATTTTTTAAGATAACAAATTTGCGTGGTTTGAAGCCACTCAACTTGGAATAATTTGTTGGAATGGCAATGAAATAGAAAATAAACACAACCTTTTCTCATCTTTTTACTTTCAACCTGTTTATATCACTGTCTTTGAAGTGAGTTATTTTTAGGCAGCATATAGTTGAGTCATGTTTTTAAATCTACTCAGCTAATCTTTATCTTTTAATTATTGTAGACTATTTATATTTAGTGTTGTTAATATATTAGGAATTAAGTCTGCCTTTTTATTTTTTATTTTCTGTTTGTTCTGTTTTTCTATTTTCTGTTTTCTTTTCCCTGTCTTCTTGTGGATTACTTCAACATTTCTTTAAATTCCATTTTATCTATACTATTTTTGGATGTGCCTGTTTGATAACTTTTTTAGTGGCTGTTCTCCATATTATATTATATATATAACCTATAAGAGTCTATTGTGTCATTATTTTACCAGTCTGAGTGAAATGTAGAAACCTTACTTCCTTTTACATCCCTTTACCTTCCCCTGTTTATAATATTATTGCTTTAATGATTTCCTCTGGTATCATGTATAACTGTATCAGACAGTGTTAGGATTTTGCTTCAACAACCAAAGATAATTTGGCAGACTAAAGAGGAAATAGAAAGCTTATTGTATTTACCTATATTTTGCTTACATAGCCCAAATCCAGAGAAAGTCATATTCTTTCTTCCTTTTTGATGTTCTAAGATTCCTTCTCTGTTTCCTTTCTGTTTAGAGAATTTCCTTTAGCCATTCTTTAGGGTAAATGTGTTGCTGACATACTTGCTAATTTTTCTTCACCTGATAATGTCTTGATTTTCCTTTCATTTCTAATGGGTACTTTTGCTGGGTATAGGATTATGAGTTGACAGTTCTTGTCTTTTAGCAACTGAAAAATATTGTGCTATTTATTTTAGCCTTCATAGTTTCTGATGAGAAAGTCACTGTTACTTGAATTCTTTTTCTCCTACAGATAAGATTTTGTTTTTCACTCCCCTGTTTTCAAAGTGGTTTTTTGTTTGTTTGTTTGTTTGTTTGTTTGTTTTTTTCTTTAGCTTTCAGCAGTTTGACTATTATGTCTCTTGGTGTGGTTTGTTTGTTTTTGCTGGAAGTTTATCTTAATGGGGGTCACTGAGCTTCTTGCATCTGTGGGTTTATGTCTTTTGCTAAATCTTGGACATTTTCAGCCATTATTTCTTTGAGTAATTTTCATTCTTAACCCCTTTCATCTCTTCTTCTTATCCAATATAAATGCTAGTTTTGTTTGTTCATTTGTTTGTTTTATAGTGCCACAGATCTCTATGGGTATTCTAGAAAGGACATGCAGTAATTGGTTTTATCCTTTCAAAGTCTTTCACAAGTTTTCCTGACCGTGTATTGTAACAAAACTCTTTTTCTAGTCCCACTGTATGGTAGCCCCTGTGCCAGGTGTTCAAGTGCAAAGATGCATAAGGTACACTCTCTGCATGTTAAAATCGTAGAGCCTCATGGGAGAGTCACACACACAAACAAACATCCTTATTGTATATATGCTAAATAGAGATATGCATTTAAACCAGGGATGGGCACGATTTTTCTACAAAGGGACAGACAGTAAATATTTTAGGCTTTATAAGCCAAGTGGTCTCTGTCACAACTATTCATTTCTGCCATTGTAGCATAGAACAGCCATAGCCCACAGATAAATGAATGGGTGTGGCTGTGTTCCAATAAAACTTTATTCTCAAAAACTTGGCGGTGAACCTTTTTAGTCCACCGATGGCAGCTTGGTGACCCGTGATCTAGCCTTTATTTTATTCCCTTTCTGCCTTTCTACGTAAAAGAAGGTGGTTATAAGAGTTAAATTAGTCAACATTTGTAAAGCGCTCAGAACAAGGCCTGGCAAATATTCAGGTTTATATGATGTTAATCTTTAGCTCTCATTTCCCCTCCAGCCCTCTATTCCATGCATACGGTATACCTGAGGGTTAGGGGTAGGTCACGGTGAGTATATGCTCACAGACTGAAAGGGAACCATCATCAGTGTATGTCCTCATTACTTAGCTGGTCACTTCAACAGTAACCTAAAGAAAGACCTTACCACGTTCATTTCTACCTGCAGGGTCCGTGATTCTGTGAGCGTCCGTCTGCTTTCATCTTTCCCAGAGAGGAGTGAGGTAAGGGAAAGAGAATTTGTCTTGGAGTTAGGAGATCCAGATCTTCTAACTCCACCCATCTAGCTTCACCTCCTTGACCTATATTCCTTGTGTTTAAAATGAGAATGATGACCCACCCCTCACGGGATGATTGTAGGAATTAAATAAGGTGATAGGTACGAATAGTACTTTGCAAACTATAAAGTACTTTGCAACTGTTGGTTATTATTAGCATTATTAGGCTCTAAGGACTCTACCTCATTCATTCATGAGTTCCTTTCCCACAAAGTTTTCAGCCTCTGCGGTGGGAAGGGTGGCACTTACAGAGGCACTAAAGATCTGATACCAAAGGAGACAAGGGAATTGTTATTTAGCAAGCCTTTCTTCCACTAAATGGTACCTCCGTGGCTTTCCAAACTTTACATGCTTCCGTGTAGTCAAGGGGAAACAACGTACCTTTTTCTTGTCCTTTTTCTTGTGCAATATAATTGCCTGCTAAGTGACAGCAATGGAAAGAAAGCTGAGTCTGCAATAAGACTAAAAGGTTGCCACTTTCCCAGTGATGCTGATTCTTGAAGGCTGGGTGGGACCTGAAAAAAGAAATCCAATTCAGTTCAGTTCAGCAAGTTCAATTCAACTCAATGCAACTCAACCCAACCCAATCCAATCCAAACCAATCCAGTCCAATCCAATCCAATCCAATTTGATTTAATAAACTGAGTTTTGCTATTTGCCAGACACTGCCAGGCGCAAGCGTCTACAAAAATGAATATGACCCTGGGACTGTCCTCCTGGCACTAATAAACTCCAAGTTACAGTGTGGGAGGGGCTAGGCTAGAGGAAACCTTAGAGTTAGAAAAAAGACAAGGCTTCCTGCTCTCACCTCAGGAGCATGAGAGCAGAAGAGATCTACAAGGGTGATGACAAATAAGGCTGTCTTTTGCGGTTTTTCAGAGTCACATTCCTAGGGGAGGGTGACTACCAGTAGGTTCTCTGACATTAGCAGGTATCTAGAGACATTTTTTCCCCCAATATGTCCCCACGTTTTTAACGACTATTTCTATTTCTTCAAATTGAGATGCTGGCCTGATTTTCAAAACATTTACTTTTAACAGCTTCATAAATGGGAGTTTTATGAGTTTAGATTTGCTGACCATTTCCTTGTTTGAAAGGTAAAAGAAAGCAAGAAGGTTTACTTGTTCAAGATCTACTTCTGTCAAGAAAATTTGTCAAAATGCTTTCAAATGAGGAGAAGACAGATGAGTGATTGTCCTGTCTAGTGCATCCTTTGCGTATCTCCTCTTTTCATTATATTTATGCCAATTTAAAAATCGTTAAATGGGGTGACTGGGTGGCTCAGTCAGTGAAGCGGCCAACTTCGGCTCAGGTCATGATCTCAGTTTGTGACTTCGAGCCCCGCGTTAGGCTTCTTGCTGACAATTCAGAGCCTGGAGCCTGCTTCGGATTCTGCGTCTCCCTCTCTCTCTCTGCCCCTCCCCCTACTCGCACTCTGTCTCTGTCTCTCAAAAATAAATAAACATTAAAAAAATTAATAAATAAAATGCAAATGAACTGTGTGGATGGAGTAGCAGTATTCCCTTTTGCCTACATACATGCGATTGTTTGAATTCTCCTTTGAGCCACTCGTCACATCTTACCCATTCCCTAATTAATTAGTGAGTTAAATGAAACCTTTAATATGTGCTCATCTTACATTTGCAGAGTCATGAATTTATCTTTTTGGAAAAATTATCTTTGGGGGCACCTGGGTGGCTCACCGGGATAGTGTCCGACTCTTGATTTCGGCTCAAGTCATGATCCCAGGGGGATTGAGCCCCGAGTGTGGCTCCATGCTGGACATGGAGCTTGCTTAAGATTCTCCCTCCCTCTCTCTCTGCCCCTCCCCTGCTCCCCCTCCCCCCTCACTTACACATGCACGTTCTCTCTCTCTCTTTAAAAAAAAAATCATCTTTTAACCCTTCTCATCTGGGAAAGTACTGGCTGGTGATGTGGAGGGACAGGAATGGAGGGAAGTTACGATGAGCTGAGCACCTACTAAATACCAAACCTGGGGCGCCTGGGTGGCTCAGTCGGTTGAGCGGCCGACTTCGGCTCAGGTCATGATCTCACGGTCTGTGAGTTCGAGCCCCGCGTCGGGCTCCGTGCTGACAGCCCAGAGCCTGGAGCCTGTTTCAGATTCTGTGTGTCTCCCTCTCTCTCTGACCCTCCCCCGTTCATGCTCTGTCTCTCTCTGTCTCAAAAACAAATAAACGTTAAAAAAAAAATTCTAAATACCAAACCTTTCTGTACATTATTTGGTGCAATCCACACAGCAGTCTTGTGCTTTTGGGTACTGCTTTTTTTTTTTTTTTTTTTTTTTAAACCGTGGTCTCATATTTGTGATGTTAACAAGTGATGGTGCTGGTGTGCTGATAGGCCATGTTTTGGGGTGAACTGGGTTCCCTCAAAATTCATATGTTGAAATTCCAACCCCCCTGTACTTCAGAGCGTGGCCTTATTTGGGGATGGAGTCTTACAGAGGGGATGCCGTTAAAACCAGATCATGAGGGTGGGCCCTCACCCAATATGACTGGGGTCCTTACACAAGGGGGCTATTTGGAGACAGGCATGCACACAGAGCGAACCCCATGTGGAGAGGAGGCAGAGCCCAGAGCAATGCAGCTTGAGGCCAAGGAACGCCACAGATTGCCAGCGCGGCCCGGGGCCGATTCCCACTCCAGGCCCGCAGAGGGAACCAACCTGCCCAACACCATGAGCCTGGACTTTCAGCCTCCAGAACGGAGACCTTCAATTTCTGTTGTTCGAAGCCACCTAGCAAACCAATACAGGCCATCCAAACACCCTTTATATTTCTCTATTTTAAAGAACGACTGATACTGAGTTATATATGGCAGGAACCCCCAGGGCAGGGGGGCCCAGTTCCCCACTGTCAGTTCACAAGCTCACAGTGAGATCTCGGTCATCGCCAGCCTGAGCCTCTGAACGACACCCGGCCTCAGACACGGGGAGTTGCAGGCCGGGGATTGCTGCGTGTGCCACTCCGATGAGGGACCAAGGAGCAGGGATGTATCACCTTCTTCTCTTCAGATTCAGGTGACAGGGAAGCGGCCCCATCTCCTGGTGATCACCAGCCTTCCTGGAACACGTGATCTTCCACCTCCCTTAAGTTCAGTGGCATTAAATGAAACATTGTTACTGTTTCCTCCTGGAATGACCCCAAAGAAAAGACACCTTTGAAAGGGGTTGTTTTATTTTAAGCGTTACAGGAAAGCAAGGGAGGGTCAAGCAGCACAGTGTCCCGAGACACAGTGATGTGTCTGAGGGGACAGTCTGGCTGCTGGAGGGAGACTGGAGTGTGGGGGTATGGGAGGAGGGAGTGGAAGGGGGGACACCCCATTGGAGGCTCAGAGAAAAAGGATGCTGGCCTGCATCCCGAGGCAGCTGCGGAAACAGTAAGAAATGACCAGGGTCGGGATATTTAAAGGGTAGGACTTGCTGGAGAATTCCACGTGGCGGGTAAGGGAAAGAGAAAATCCAGGATGGCTCCACATTGTTTTTCTTTCCCTGATAAACTGGACAGATAGCCAATCAACCAGGAAGGGGCTGCTTTCAGAGAGGCTTTTGTTTTTGTGCCTCCCATGAAGGTAAATGCTGGGAAGGGAATAATTTGTGCTGGTCTTTGGGAAAGCAGATTTCAAGCCATTCACAGAAGACGAAGTGCTCTTTCTGCCTTCAGATAAACAACGCTAATCATATGTTAATTGTGACAAAGTGCCCTGCCGGCTGCCAAGGGAGCTGCCAGTCTCCTAGACATGATGGCAGGATGGGGGCCTAGAGATGTGGCACCTGAGTAGAAAGGAGAGCCCTCCAGCACGCCTGTCTGGAAGAAGCGTTGCAGATCCAGAAGGACTGGCAGGCAGGCAGGTTGGCAGGAAGCTTTTCGGCCAGTGAGAGCCTCTGGAACAGACATGGCTCCCTTTGGTGAGGGAGCTCCAGGCTTAGAATCCCAAGGGCTGGGATCTCATCCTGGCTCCCTTCGCTCTTGGGAATCCAGTTCCCAACTAGATTTCTTGCTGACACCCTGCTCTGCTCTGAGTTGGGACTACCAGAGTCACCCTTCCATCCCCAGGACCTACACAGCGCCTCACATAAAGAGACACTCCATAAACTTGGTCGAATACATAAAGAACATATGCTATGGGTATAATTCCTTCTTTTTCTATTCAGGCTAAAATGTTGGCTACTGCAGAGATGGTGTACTTTGATTTTAACAACCCATTTGAGAGAATGCTTCTTCTATTTTGAGATTATTACCGAAAGATCTGGAAATGAATATGGATTGGATGATCGGATAGTCTACTTGGAAGACTTAATTACTGCTGACTTATTATACAAAAGGGAGACGGATATTTGAATTACTACCACACATGGGACGGTATCAGGTGGCCTCCATGTGCCTCTGAGTTAACCCTTGTCCTGCACAACATTGTTCACGATGACTTGGATACGTAGGTAGAAAATTAGGAATCAATAAATTTGCCGCTATTTTCAAGTTGAGAAGCCAGGTAAATGCCACGGAGGGAGATAAGAATCGAGACTCAAAACGTATCTAAATGGATTTCGATTCTGTACAACTAATAAGAGTACATGGAATGAGAATAAAACTCTTTTTAATATAATCAATAAATGAATTGAGCAAGAAGGGATGGAAGGGGTGTGGGCGCCTGGGTGGCTCAGCTGGTGGAGCGTCTGACTTGACTTTGGCTCAGGTCACGATCTCACGGTTCGTGAGTTCGAGCCCCTCATCAGGCTCTATACTGACAGAGTGGAGCCTGCTTAGGATCCTCTCTCTCCTCTCTCTGCCCCTCACTCTCTCTCTCTCAAAATAAATAAACTTTAAAAGAAAAAAAAAGAAGAAAATTATTAAAAAACAAATAAGGGAATGAAGGACTCTTGGTTTTTCAGCAGTTCATGTAGAAACAGCAGTTCGTTTTGGAAGACTGGATACCCCCTGCTTCAGAGAATGACAGGGTGGATGTTCAGGTCACCCATTTTTTTTTTTGCAGAAGCATCTCAAGATTCAAGTCCATGGCAGCCTCCTTGTTCTGGCAACATTTGAGATGCCCACAGCTGGTGTTCTGTCAACCACCAGACGTGGTGAGCCACGGGTGACCCCCCAAACCAGGTAGAATCCCTTGGCATTGAGGTCCAGAGCCCTGGTGTCTGGGCACACCTTCTCTGCCCTGCTCACTCCCTGCCTTGACTGACCTCTAAGAAAGACTCTCAGGGGCAGACCGCCTTCCGCAGTGGTAAGCAGAACCTCTTCCCTTTCCATCAGACCCTTCCAAGCGCAGGTCAAAACTCAGCTCTCTCCAGGAGCCTAAGAAAAGTCATCGAAAGTGATAGCCCCGTGAAAAGCTTCCGCCTTAGTCACTCTGAGCTTGTAAAAAAGCAAGCAGGCCTGGCCTGGGACAAGGAAACGGGAAGACTTGCTGCTCCTCTCCCCTGAGGTTAATGTCTGCGAGATGTTGCAACAGACCCAAACCCCTTCTGGGAAAGAGTGCGCTCCTTATCCTCGGAGCCCGCCAGCCCGCGAGGGGGCGAGTGCTAACAGAGGGCTCCACGCCCTTCCGCTCCCCTGCAGCCCGACGACGTGCAGCCCGCCCCAGCGTCAGGTCCCAGCCTGCAGAGCCAGAGTGGGCTGCCGGATAGAGACAAGTGCTACTTTTCATGTGGTCATCGCGGGCTTCTGTCCAGCAGGGTAGCACTGGACGTCCTTGGAGGCCTGGTTCTTTAGTTTCCGGCTGAGCTAGAGGGCAATGCTGGGATGGGGGTGGGGGGGTGGTGGGAGGGGAGGCCCTGGGGCCCGGTGTATGGATGCTCTTGTCAGTCAAGGCCAAAGAGACTCCGGGCGGGCCGGGCCGGAGTTTCTGCTGAAAGGCGCTTTTCAGCCCCGGGGCATTCGCATTCTGAGCGCGGTTCCAGTCGGACAGGAAGGGCTTCGCTTTGCAGTTGGAGCAAATGTCGCTGGGAAGCAAACTTACTGGTCGGGGTGGAGATGAGGGTCAGAAGAGAAGAAAGTCGCGGTTGTGTGCTTTCTCTCCCCACTCACAAGTGGCTGACTCATCGACAGGACCCCTTCCCGGAATCCCCTCTTCTCACTCACAAAGATTTGAACACCCATGAACAAAAAAGAAAAAACGAAGGAAGGGGGCGGGGGGGGGGCAAAAAAAAAAAAAAAAGGAAAATGAAAGAAATCCAGTACTTTGGTCCATTCTCCTCTTCCGGAAGTAAGCTCTAGTTACACACGCTAGAAAGTTCTGTCCACACTGTGCCAACACCGTGGGCAGAAAGTAAATCAGACAACTCTCTCTCCCTCCCTCCATCCATCCCTTCTCTCTCTCTTTCTCTCTCTCTCTCTCTCTGTGTGTGTGTGTGTGTGTGTGTGTGTGTGAATGAATTCCAGTGGGCCCATAGCCAGTTTTGTTTTGTTGTTTTGGTAAAAGGAGAAGAAAGTGCCTCTTGCACCAAGCTGAATTAATTCTAAATGCCTCTCTATTCCTGAATGCAGATTTCAGAACCAGGCAGGCATAGAAATTGCACTTAAGAGGCTTGGCAGCTCCATGAGTTTGGCTAATTCCCATAATCTCTTGGAGGATCAGGTGAGAATTCCTCACCTGTAAAATTGGACTAACAAGCCTGGTTCTTAGCTGATGGTGAAGATTAGATGAGATAACATGTGTGTAAAATATTCTAGTGAGGGACGCGTGGAGGGGAGTCTGGAGAGACAGGCAGGGTCTGGCAGCCTTGGAAGCTGTAGGAAGTATCTTGCCTGTATCCTAAAAGCAATAGGAAATCAAAGAAGGCTTTAAACAAGGTGGTGACTCATGGCTGTGGCCTGGAGAAGGCACTGTCAGGGGTGGGAAAGGTCAAGATCAGAGGCAGGGAGACCAACTGGCTGTTGCAGCAGTTAAATGACCCCAGACATTTTCTGGGCTTATGATTTCCTGGCTTTGGGCACTGCGCTCCTCTCAAATCCCATGGAAGCTCTTTGACCTTCAGTTTCCTAAAATTGGACACACCATTGTTAAGTTTACTCCTTGGATCAAATTTCAGCTTTGGTTTGGTTTTGTTAAATCAATATTTACTGAGCGCTCATGTTGTGCTAAGAACTCTGCAGCCTGAGTGTAGAGTGTAGAGTTCTACACTCTTTGATGCAGAGATGGCAGGTAAGTTTCAAGGACTCACTGGTAGACCCCGTGTTGGAAGGATTCTAGGGCCCCACGGTCAAGAGGGCCAGGACTGGGGTCGCCTGGGCGACTCAGCGGGCTAAGTGTCTGACTTCAGCTCAGGTCATGATCTCACCGTTTGTGGATTCGAGCCCTGCGGCTGGCTCTGTGCTGACAGCTCAGAGCCTGGAGCCTGCTTCGGATTCTTTATCTCCTGCTCCCTCTGCCCCTCCCCCCCCTCCCCCCCCCCACACACACAATCTCTCTCTCTCTCTCAGAAATGAATAAACATAAAAAAAAAAATTTTAACACGAGGACTAGGACTAATTAGCATGTCTGCTATGGGTGAGGGGAGTGAGCACGTTTGTCACCTATTTGCCATCTCTGGTCCAGTGGCTCCCACCTCCTATGTTCCACCCCAGCTCGATCCCGTCCCGGCTCAAACTGTATTACCTTCGGACAGTTCCCACTAGTCTGGGCTCAGTAGCAGACATCTGCAGTTGTTTCCTGCCCAGAAACTGTTGGAAAAGAGGCTTTCTTTTACCACCAGGACTGCGGTGCTCAAGCAGTGTGTTAGCTGACAGGGACGTCCATTTGGACAGAGCATGCCTGATAATGAACACGAAGGAAAGCAGAGTTGAACAGGAGTAATAGTTTGACGCCCTGGATCTAGCCGGGCTGGAAGCTCTCATCCAGGGGAGAGGCAGGGATGTGTGCCCACCATTGGGGTGAACTACTACATCCTGGAGGGACCTGAAACTCAACCCAAGCAGTAGCCACATACAGAGACTATGCCAATGGTTGGAGGAGCAAGGTGGCTGAGTTAACCACTGACAACTCAAATGGGCTGATAGGCATGTGAGTGTTTCTCGGCGATTTGCAGAAATGGCTGGGAAAGAGAAGCCATCATACCAGATGGGTGCTTGAATTAGTGTTTTGGGGGGTATGAAAGAGAAGGGTGCTGCATAGCTCCAGTCTGGGGCAGCTAAAAGTGGGTGTGCTTTCCCACACCCTTTCTTTCTTATCCAGAGGGCTGGAAGCAAAGGGCTTACGGGAAGGCAAAGTTATAAGACGGAAGCTTTCTGGCTTCCTGAGTCATCCTTTGGAGGGGGGCTCCTCAGGCGTCATCCAACTCACATCAAATTGTGAGGAGAAACAAACCTTTAATGCCATCCCACGGCAAGTTTGAGGTTTATTTGCTACGTTAGCTTACCCTATGTTGATCAATACGTTTACGAAGAACGTCAAGAAGTGGCTACACATTCCATGGCTCTAGGGTTTAGAAAAGATTATGTACTGCCCATTAGAAACATCGCCAGTTATTTCCCACACACTATTTATTTTGTTGACGCTATTGCGAGGTTAACCAAGGCCATGAGTTTGGTGAGATGAACACTTTCACACACTGCCTACACTGTAAGTTTCTGGAAGGTTTTGGAAAGCATGTTGGCAATGTTTATCAATTGTCTTAAAATATTCATACCGTTTGAGATAATAATTCTACTTCTAGGACTCTAGATTTAATAGGAAAAGCATAGAAGAAAACACACCAAATTTAACAGGGATAGTGGTTTCTGTCTTACCCATAAGATTCTATGGAATTTCTATGGTCTTCGGGATACCTTCCTATGTTTTCCAGTGTTATTTTTTTTTTTAACTTTTTAAGTGTTTATTTATATTTGAGAGAGAGAGACTGAAACAGAGCATGAGCAGGAAAGGGGCAGAGAGAGAGGGAGACACAGAATCAGAAGCAGGCCCCAGGCTCTGAGCTGTCAGCACAGAGCCCGACGTGGGGCTCGAAGTCAACAACTGTGAGATCATGACCAGAGCCAAAGTTGGTGCTTAACCGACTGAGCCACCCCGGCTGCCCTGTTTCCCAGTTTTAAAGAATGTTGATCTATTATTTTTTATAATGAAGGGAAACAATCACAAAAAGCTTTATTCTAAAATGTTACGCCAAAGAGCTCCCCAATGGGAGAGGCTGCCATTAAGCTTCTCAAAGGTGAGATTGTACATCCCGAGACATATTCAGGAGATGGTCTTTACCCAGGTGTCTACGTGGAGGCTTACCCGATGGCTACTAAACGTTCATCAGGAACACCTCAGGGCTGCCACTGAGTGTCTGGACGTGTACTAAAGGCAGGAATCAGGGTAAACGATTTCTGCAAGTTGGGGAGAATCTTGCCAGGGATGCTTACCCCCACCTAACCTCTGACCTGTGCTATGGAAAGAGAGACAGAGGGAGAGAAAAGGGAAAAGGTAGGGTGAAGAGCAGGAGCGAGAAGGAGAAAGCGTAGAATGAAAGAGCACGAAGACAGCAGATTTTGGAGGAGACAAATATACCTAGCTTCTGGCGTTGCAGAGAGATGCCAGTAGGGAACCTACAACAGAATAAGCAGTTACTGGATGACAGGTAGAAGGTGCTTGGATAATTGCAAGTAGCGAGACTGGGAGTTCCCTATAATTATTACAAAAGCCCTGATAGACCTCAAGATAGAGGTATGCATTCTGCTGCAATGAATCCAGGCTAGGATGACCAAGTAATAATAATTTAAAAAGAGATGAGCATCTGACCATGCAACTATGACTGAAATGAAGATATGTCCCTTACTCTAGAAAGGAGAAATTGGATATTACTATCACATCAGTGTTGTGTGCTTTTCATTACGTGTTTTAATGTTCCCATGTGGCTCCAGAGATGCGAAAGGAAATACTTGATAGAGAGAAAATTGGGTGTAGGCTTTTCCCATAATTAACATACTTAGTACAACATGGTGAATTGGGGGAGAGGGTGAAACACATGGGGTCGGTCAACAGCTTCATCCATGCCTCATTCATTCATTCATTCATTCATCTAGGGACTCATTCTGCCCATGTATGCTGAGAATCAGCTGAAATATACTAGGCACTGGAGACACAGAGATGAATCAGTTCTCTGTATTCAGTGAGCCCAGGGTCTAATGGGTCAAGTGACCATACAAATAACCCGGTTATTACACAGTGTGAAAATTGCTGTCATGATAGAATGTGCAGAGTGTGTAGGGCACACACTTCATGGGAGAGTATACTCATGGTCCTGTAGGAATTTCCAGGTCAAGGGAGTAGGAGGGGATTTTCAGGCAGTGGCAGGAACAGGCCAGGCAAAGTCGGAGAGGTGAGAGGCAGGGCATGTTTGGGGGACCAAGAGATATTGTGGCTGAAGCTCGGGTGTGGGAGTCACAGCCTCTGACTCTGGAGCCAGACTGGGGATGATCTCCTGCATACTTAGAAGTTCTTGACCTTGGTTGAGCATTGATTGGGGAGTTTAAGACATGTTGATATCTGAGCCCCACCCAGAAATTCTGATTTCATTGATCTTGTGAATGGCTGGGCATTGGGACCTTAAAAAAGTTCCTCAGGTGACTCTAATGTGCAGCTAGGATTGAGGACCATTACTCAAGGAGATGGAAAGTCCTAGAATAACTTAATCAGCATAGTTTCTTTTATTATATTGCTTTTGCATCAATACAGAGGTCAGAGACTGGTGGCAAAAAGGCATATTACAGACTGAGTAACGTCAGGTAAGGGGGGAAGAAATCTTTATATAAGACATTGACCATGAGGAAAGAGGGAAGGGAATGGATCTGAAAGCTACCAGGGAGTGAGAATTGGGCTGGGCTGAAATGAGGACGAAAGAACAAAATGGGGTGTTCTGATTTCTTGGGTGACTGCTGGGTACCCGTTACTGAGATAAGAGTCCCAAGAGAGAAAAGAAGGTTGGAGTGTTCTTAGGTGTTTGGGAAGCAGGAGTGGATGTGGGAAGTTCAATTTGTCTCTTGTCTAGTTTAAGGTGTTTGTCTAAGTTTTCTCTCACTTTATAGGCTTTTCCAGTTGTATGGATACTAAGGATCAGATCGCTCAGTATCCATTCCTATCTTCTTCTAGATGCTTTCTGATAAAGAATCCTATCTTTGCCAGACCCCCCAAACGACTGAGGTTCTATAAGAGATTTAGGCTCTGACAATCTGAAGTAGCCACATGAGACTCGACAGGTGGGAGGGAAACATGATGAGGGTAGAAGCCAGGGGTCTGCTAGTAACCACACTTATGCAGACATTTGGGTGTGGGGGTTTTCGCTGGCATTTGAACAGAGGTCACAACGGCTTGCCCCTTATCTATAAAAAAAAGGGGCACCTATCACCCCCTCTCCTCCAAATCTTCCTATAGGGCTTTGCCCTGGAGTGAGAAATCCTCCTGGGCTCCAAACAAAGACAATTTAAATATTGGTATTTATGAAGCTTCCTTTAATCGAGACACTCTTGATTCGTTGTTGGACTCTCTCCCTGCCTAACACGTGTTTCCACTAAGAGAAAAGCGTGGCCTTAGAAACACAGATTTTGGTACACATGAGGACGTTATAGCTTCAGATTATATTGTCGACTGCGGTGGAGGGGTGGTCGCTTTCATTTAATCACATCTCTCAAATATTGTCAAGGAGTAGCTTACTTCTTTTTTAAAAAAATTTTTTTTAACGTTTTATTTATTTTTGAGACAGAGAGAGACAGAGCATGAACGGGGGAGGGTCAGAGAGAGAGGGAGACACAGAATCGGAAGCAGGCTCCAGGCTCTGAGCCATCAGCCCAGAGCCCGACGCGGGGCTCGAACTCACGGACCACGAGATCGTGACCTGAGCCGAAGTCGGACGCTTAACCGACTGAGCCAGTAACACTGTTTTAGTGCAGCGGAGTGGGGGGAGGGTGGTGAGAGGTAGTGAAGCAGCCGTGCCTCATTTCCTTGCACTGATAAACTCCAGGCAGAGCTCTACTCTCTCTCTCTCTCTCTCTCTCTCTCTCTCTCTCTGTGTCTGTCTCTGTTTCTCTCTCTGTCCTAGCAGTGGAATACTCGGGGCACCTGGTTGGCTTTGTCGGTGGGGCGTGCGACTCTTGATCTCGGGGTTGTGAGTTCGAGCCTCGTGCTGAGGTTGCAGAGATTACTTGAAAACAAAATCTTGAAAAAAGAGAAAAAATTAGAATACTCAACATTCTTTTTTTTTTTTTAATGTTTATTTATTTTTGAGAGAGAGAGAGAGAGCACAAGCAGGGGAGGTGCAGAGAGAGGGCGAGACACATGATCCGAAGCAGGTTCCAGGCCCTGAGCTGTCAGCCACAGAGCTCAACTTGGGGCTCAAACCCGTGAACCACAAGATCATGACCTGAGCCAAAGTCAGATGCTTAACCGACTGAGCCGCCCAGGCACTCCTGTTCAACATGCTTAAAAAGCATGCTGGGAGATACTAACCTCCTAGGAGGTAAATACTAATCTCCTAGAAGGAGTGCCTCTCTGCATTTTCTCCATTTGCAGTGAGGGGACAGAGTTTAGGGAGCACGCTCCTTCACTGGGTCTTGACACTTGTCTATTTGCATATTTTGCATTTCAAGGAAAAGGAAATGGTAAGCTTCCCATTTGTCTCCCCCCAAAGGAGCATTACTTTTCTTTAAAAGTAAAAACTGACAGGTGAGGGGTGTCTGGGTGGCTCAGTTGGTTAAGCATATGATTCTTGATCTCAGCTCAGGTCTCCCAGTAAGTCTCCCAGGGTCTATGGCTCCACACTGACAGACCCTCCTGGCTCGTGCTCTCACAGGTGCGTGTCAAAATAAATAAACACTTTTTAAAAAATTGAAAAATAAAAGTAAAAATGACATGTGAAAGGTAAGAAGTATTTCTGAACACTTAGACCCCTTTTTATTTGCTTTTACAAGAAAAAAAAAAAAGGAATACTGGATAATAAATTTAACACTGTGGTCACAGGAAATAAATATAGATAGATATCAATAAAGTTTAGTTTTGTTGCAGAATAAGTATTGAGTAATCAGTAAAAATTGTAGATTAAAACGATGTATGAGGCTAAAATACAGTATGTGAAATGGGGTGGAGGTCAAATTCAAAAAGAGAAAGCCACAATATTAAATATTAGACAAGTAAAAAGATTTGCATATGTGTTTTTTGAAAGGAATGGCGGTGGGGGCACCTGGGTGGCACCACTGTTTGGGCAGCCGACTCTTGGTTTCAGCTCAGGTCGTGATCTGACAGTTTGTGAGTTCCAGGTCCCTCATCAGGCTCCCTAGCTGGCAGCAAGGAGCCTGCTTGGGATTCTCTTTCTCTCCCTGGCTCTCTGCCCCTTCCCCATTTTTGCTGTCTCTGTCTCTCTCAAAATAAATAAATAAACTTTTTAAAAAAATAACAAAAGGAATGACAGTGGGAATTAAGGTTTACGACATTCACGTTCCACTGACTACATTAAAAAGAATGACGTCAGCTTGCTTTTTTAAATAATATTTTCAGGGTATCAGAAGTTACATTATTTGCAGCTCTTTAAGTATGAACTATTTCAGATGTCAACTTAAAAATGTGCCAACAGGTGCATAGTTTTGTCAAAATTCTTTTAGAAGCTATGACAGTAAAAGAAATGTGTGAGGGGCCCCTTATCTAGGGAAAAGTCTATGGAGCTTCACGGAACCTTCCACCCTCTCCTCCTTCCACTGGGGCTCCTTGCCTACCCCCGAGGACAGCTGAGCCCAGGGCGTGGCGGGGGCGGCGGGGGGGGGTGGCGGGGGTGGATCACAGAAGGCAAGTTAACCTTCACATTGGCTGGAGAATACTGCCAGGGGAAGCTTCAGCCTGCTGTGGGGGTCAGTGCTCAGATACATCCCAAACTAAACCAGAAGGAGAGCTGCAGGTCCTTGGCTGTTTGCATTATTCATGCCTACGGTCCCCTCTGGCAGGCTAATCCAGACTTGACAAAAATTAAAAGTGTGGGCACGTCTCGCAGGATGCGTCACACACACATGTCACTCCACCATTTACACACAACTGACTTTACAGCCATTTACAACTTTCAGTTACAAGCAGGAACATGCTAGGTTGTGTGTTAATTGCTGTTTGGATAAGTGTGAAGGGCTTAGGAACGGTTGCGTGTCACGAGGAAAGTGAAAAATGGGTCACCCACATGCTTTCCTTCACCTTCCCTCTCGCCTTGGTCCCCATCTTGAAGTTTCCCGGCTCCACCTGCATGCTTCCGGCCACATCAGGCTCTTGTGCATGATGATTTAAAAACCCTGCAGGTTTCACTCACTGAGGGTTTTGGAGCGGTCTCCGGGCAACCTCCAGGCCCAGAGTGTCTGTCTGTCCGTGATGCAGAAACCCCGTTCAGATCCTGCCATCTTCAAGTCTTTGTTGGGGAGCCCACGCCCTCCGGGCACCTTCCCCAGATGTCGGCGCCTTGGCAACGCCCAGGTTTGAACACGATTTTAATAGCGACTAATTCCCTCGGCTGTGGCACTGCAGCACATGGCTCATCATTTACGGACAAGTTTCAACAGTCGTGGAACCAGATGAGAATATTTTCCCAAGCAATGGCGTCGCAGCAGAAAGAAGCCAGGGCATGTCAAGGGACAGCTGTGAGGCAGCAAGCAAACAGAAGGTGGGATGAGTTAGACAATTACTTATTTAAATCGTTAATACTTTCTGAAGGGAACGGGGGCTGCTTGCAACCCTCGGAGAGGATTCTGGTACCTTTGTAATGTACTCAGGGACAATGGCTGCAGTAAAGTGGGTGTAGATTGTTAGTGGAGTCATTTCTCCGTTCCAACCCAAGCCTGGAGGAGTGGGGGAAGCCAGCAGCCAGAAGCGTTGCTGGACACATCCAAGCCTGAAGCAGCAAATTCATCCTTTGTTTTTGACTTGCCGTCACTCCATCCTTCCCACCCCCTACCACCCACCCACTGGGTGGTCAGAAGTCCTGCTGCCCCCTTGGGCCGTTCCTTCGGGATTCTGCTCCGTGATGGGGGGGGGGAGGGGTGGGTGGGTGGTGGAAGGTGACCAAGGGACCATGCGCCCATGGCGGGAATGTTCAGTCTCTGGGATGTCAATGTCTAAAACATATGGCATTGCTCAACCACCTGTCATTTGCCTTATAGCCTATTATAAACCAACTCCCCAATTCACTGAAACCCATGTTGACTCTAGTTGGAAGTTCAGCTTAGGTTCCTTCAAACAACACGAAAGCACAGATAACGTGAACACAGTGGCACTCATACAAAAGCCACCTTTTCTTGCTTTCACTGCCAATGATAAATATCGCTTCTGGAAAAGTCTGCTTCGTGGCAGGTTCTTGAAACAGATCAATGTGAATTCTCATCTTTGGGCTACCAAACGGTCTTATTTCCTTTCCTCCGGAAGAAGCAGCTGAGACTCAGAGAGATAATTTAATTTTCCCCAAGTGAGTGGCTTCTATGGAGCAGGACCCAGCCTGTCTGACCCTGGGGTCTGGGTCCCCTCCATTGCATTTGCTGCCATTAACATTGCTTTCCCTCACTTGGATAATAGATCCACAGTCCTGATCATGTGCCTTGTGCTTTTGTAGATTAGCATCTCTGAGTGTTTCCAGTAGTAGAGTTCTGTTTGTCTTAGAACCCAGTGGCTCTAGGCTGCAATTTCTCTCTGTTGCCCTCCTCTGGAATTTCTCCAGCTTTACCAAATTTTCCTTGAATGTCAATGGCTGGGCCTGAAACCAGGGCTCTGGTGGCCAATGTCCTTTTGTTTGGTGTAGGGGGAAGGAGACATTTCTTGCTTGGTTTTTAATTCCCAACATTAGCCACAAAATTCCAACATTTTTGAGCTGGCAAGAAGCTTTGGAAGTATCTACCCTGGGGCACTCAGACTTAAGCGTGCAGCAGAATCACGTGCAGGGCTTGCGCGACAGTTGTCTATTTGCTAGGTAACAAATTACCCCCAAATCTAGCAGCTTCAAACGGCAAAAATTTATTCTCTTACGCAGTTTCTGAAGGTCAGGAATCCAGGAGTGGCTTATCAGTATACTTCTGGCTCAAGGTCCCTGATGAGACTACCGTCAAGGTTTTTTTTGGAGGGACTACAGTCATCGGAAGGCTTGACTAGGACTTACTCACTTGGCTGGCAGTGAGGTCTCTTTTCTCTACCATGTGAGCCTCTCATGGAGCTGCCTGAATGTCCTGAAAACCTGGCATCTGGCTATCCTGAAGTCAGTGATCCAAGAAAGATCAAGGGAATAACTAAGAGGGAAGCCACAGTGTATTGTGTAATATAATCTTGGAAGAGATGTACCGCCACTTCTGATGTATTTTAGTCATCAGACATACTGATTCTAGTTCAAGGTAGGGCAGGACTACACAAGAGTGTGAATTCCAGGAAGTGGGGAGCGTTTGGGGACTATCTTGGGAGTTTGGATGTCTGAACCACAGATTTCTGGGCCCCATCCCTAAAGTTTCTGATTCAGTAGGTTTGGAGTGGGGCCCAAGACTTTCCTAATAAGTTCCTAGGTAATGCTGATGCTATACATCTAGGACATTTACTTTGAGAACCACTGCTCTGTTACTGATTCTGAATTTGTAGACAATGAAGGTGAGTCTCACAAAGGTGAAGGAAAGTGAGGAGCAGGGAAGTATGCCAATAATTAAGTACTGAATACCTACTATGCATCAGGCACTAGGCAGGAGCCTTTACATGCATTTTCTTGTTTAATAGAACCAACCCTGTGCATTGCTCACCATTTCACAGTGATGAAGCCAAAACTAAGAGAAGTTAAGTAATGTGCCCAAATTCACACATATAGTGCACTGACAGGGACAGGATTGGAACCCAGATCCCCTGACTCTCAAGTCAAAGTGTTTTATACAACCAAAGAGCCCCAAATCTACCATTCTATTATAAGTAGAATCGTTTTCCCTGAAAATGTATTGACTGCGTTATTACCACCCTATCACACAGGACTAGGGAATCACCCCATAAATTGTACCCACTGCATTTGCATCTCATAGACTAGAAATTAACCTTAGTTTAACTTGAAGACTTAGAGATTCAACATTCATGGTGCTTTCTAAGTCTCGTAGAACAAGTCTAGGAAACACTGGCTTCAGTGTTCCCTGGCTTCCAAGGATCCCCAGGAGACTCTAACAATTATACCAATTACCCACAGGACATAACTTTAGTCTCTTCAAGCACTGAGCTGTGCTGAAGTCACAGTTCCAACATAACCTTGGACAGGTCTCTTAAAAGCCCTGTGCCTTTGGTTCATCATTCATAAAATGGAAAGAATCATAATTGTGTTTTTTGCACACCTTATAAGGTTTTTTTGTGAGGTTCAAATGAAATAATATATCTAAAGTCCTTCACAAATTGCCAAATGCCTTGCGCAGAAAAGATCCTATTGCTATTACCACATTCATCCTTCCGGTATCTGCTGAGTTCTGTCTTTGGTTCTTATCTCCTATTTTTAAGAATAGGATGCTAGAGGGGCGCCTGGGTGGGTCAGTTGGTTAAGCATCCAACTTTGGCTCAGGTCACGATCTCGCGGTTCTTGAGTTCAAACTCTGCATCAGGCTCTGTGCTGATGGCTTAAGCCTGGAGCCTGCTTCGGATTCTGTGTCTCCCTCTCTGTCTGACCTCCTCCTGCTCTCTCTCTCTCTTGGAAATAAATAAACATTAGACATGTTTTAAAGAATAGGATGCTGGACTTCATTAAAAGCTCCTGAGGCATCTATTGAAATGGTTATCTGATTGTTCTTATACAACAGATATTTCTCTGGGCAGAATCAGGTGTTGGATAAGAATTTTATAAAATATAAAAGGGGAAAAAGCCAACTCTCACCGCTTGCAGGGCTCTGTGCTGGATGCTTGTAACAAGTCTGTAAGGGAGATATCAATATCTCTGTTTTAGGTGTAGTAATTGAGGAAAAGAAACATAAGGTCATTGCTGTAAGTAGGAGAGGCAGGATTTTACTCTGTTAAATTACTCAGCACAGGGCTTGGATCATAGAAAATGTTCCATGAATGGAAACTTTCTTAGTATTGCATTGATGCATCTATTGGTGATGGTTGGGCCCATCCATCATATTGGATGGGCTTGCTGGAGTCAGATGGAAAGCAGCCATCTGAGAAGGACTTACAAATCCTTTCTTCTCAGCACGGGGCACAGTAGGAATGACTTTCTCTAGCAGAGGGTCATATTTCTATTAAATCTGTTATTGTTGACTTGTTCCTTTCTTATGGACCATATTGGGAGCAGAATTTCCCAATACCGACCACTTGGTAACATTTTAAAACATCTAGAAAGTGCAATGGTCACTAGGAGGCAGCATGGGTTAACTAAGAACTAAAGTGTCTGGGGGAAGGATTATTAGTTGTGTAAATTAGAAAAATGCCATAAATGTAGTACATCCCTTCATGATTTCCACAAGAAATTTGAGGCAGATGGAGAAAAAGTCACTGGACACAGGGAGCTTCAGACAGCTGGTTGAAAATTATACCCAGGAAAATACAAACCCAGTAACATGTTTTAAGGTTCCACTCTTGATCCTGTCCTTCATAACAATTTCATTAGTACCTTTGTCAGAGGTTAATGACCTGCTTATTAAATTTAGAGTCATAAGTCCTCTACATGGATCAACAAGCAATATCTACATGAGGTCTCATAAAGACAAAATGGAGAACTGGCTTGTCTATAGCTCATGTAATGAACTTGGGCATTTTATTGAATCATAACTACAGTCAGTATTTTTTAACAAATTCCTTTTAGTGAGCTAAGAAGGTATGGAGTTAAAGGACTCGAGACAATATACCTCATCATATGGTTCCCATAAGTAATCTCGTGCTGTACTGATGGATTAGCGGGAGAAATGTAGTTGAGGATTTTCAACACAGCCCTACGCTATCTGGAGGTTTTGACTGCTAGAGGGATAGTAACACACCATAATATGTAGAAAATGGAAATTGGAAGTTTTAGAGATATGCACGCTGAGAACTTCTGTGGGACCTGGGTCTGGTCAGTCTGGAGAAGAAAAAGATTCAGGGGAGTGGGTGGTGGTTATGCTAGATGGCTGCTGGAAAGGTTAGAGCCCATCACAGACTACTCACCAAGTGCATAGGCCAGGATGGCCTTCATTATTGCTTTTATTTCTGGATCTACTTTCTCAGCCTTGTCTTTTTTTCTTTTTTGTATCCTCATTTTAACTTAAACACTTTTACTGAGGTGTAACATACCTGCAGTAGAGTGCACACGTTATGTGCACAGCTTGATGGATTTTTACATCTGTATACACCTATGTAGCCTCCCTCCCCTGCCAGATCAAGTTCTAGAACAAATTCCCTTGTGCCCCAGCAGTAACCACTATCCTGATATCTGACTGTAGATTAGTTTTATCCCTAATAGAATCATATAGGATATATTCTTTTTGTCTAGGCTTTTATGACCCACATTAGTCTGAAATCTTCATCCATATTGTTGGGGACAGTGATAGTTTATGATTTATCATTTCTGCATAGTATTCTGCTTGTATAGATGTACTATAATTTATTTATTCAGTCCACAGTTGATTCACATTTGGGTTGTTTACAGTTTGGGGCTATTTTGGTGTGCCCTCTTTTAAGCTATATTAATTTGTTGTAAATATTTATAATTTATTTAATAACGTAACTACTTATAAATATTTATAATTAAGTATATTTGATATTTATATCAAAATACTTATGTGCTGTGCTAAAGAATTAGACCTATTCTGTGTTCCTCCACAGGCAGAAACCAGCACTTAGCATATTTCCTGGCAAATAATAGTTGCTCAACAAATATCTGATGAGTTTGATAGGTTGTTGGTTAATTGTTTAAAGTTTACTTATTTATTTTGAGAGAGAGAGAGAGAGAGCAAGCGTGAGTGGAGAAGGGCGAGAGGAAGAGGGAGAGAGAATCCCACGTTGACAGCATGGAACCACAGCGTGGAGTTCATGAATGGTGAAATCATGACATGAGCTGAAATCAAGAGTCAGATGCTTAAGCGGCTGAGCCACCCAGGCACCCCAAGTTGTTGGTTAGTTGTTGAGAACCAATGAATAGAAGTTACAGAGGTACACATTTTATTCCCTATAAAGAGTTTTCTTCATATTAGCCCTGTTGAACACTGGAAAGTGATGAGTCATAAAATAGTAAGTTCCCCTTTTTTTTAAAGGTGTGAAAACAGGAAATAGGATCCTCCATCAAGGAACCTGGAGCAGTGGACACTGGAGGGGCTCTGCCCAGATCTCCCTGGACCCCCTTTGTTATTTCTTGTGCTTTGCTCCCAGCCTCTGTGTTCCTTTGTTTCTAAGGGCCAGTGGTCCTGTGGTTGGGAGCCTGGATCCCTTGGCTTGCATTCAGATAAGCTCTGAGCTGTCATTTATCTCCCACAACCCCAATGGCATCCGGCTGAGGCTGTGACTTGGTCTCAAGCCTTGCCCTGGGTTGTCCTCTTTCCCTTTCCTTTCCTGCTCCTCCTGAATCCATTCTCCTATTGGTTTCTCTTGGGAATCCTTCCTTAATAGATCACATGGACTTGAATCCTTGTCTCAGGGTCTGTTTCTAAAGAATCTAACCTAAGACATTTGGTGAAGAATGAATTGATCTGATCAATTCTGATGGATGGCAATTGAGTCCAAATAGTATAGACACGGACTGATAAAGAAATCCCACGGTAGCTCTTTCAAAAACCTACATGATGCACAGTCCTGACTGCCTCAAGTCGGGGTTCACTGTTAAAACCTGGAGGTGTTGAGTCCCTAGGCAATGCTGGGACCTCAGAGGTGGATGAGCCTATGGAGAAGGAAAAGAATCTGGAGCAAGATAGGCTAAGAAAGATAGGCTACATGGTAATGTAGGGATGAACCTCCAAGAGGAGATAATCAACAGTCCAAACGCAGACTCTGTCATTTATCTCAGAGTCCATTGGAAATAGCATCAAGTTTCATTGAGTTTAGATCAGGATCCCAGCTGGTTGCCATTATCTAAGGCAAAGACCTATCCGTGCTGGCTGGACATAAAGGACAGGACCAGGGGGATCTTGTGACTTTAGGGACACGGAGGTACCCAACTCTCAACAGAGGTACCCCGCACTGGACTAGTGAGCAAAGCAAAATTCAGGCTTTTCGTGTTAGTGGAGTAACATTTCAATTAGACTCTGCTCTCGTAAGGGTTGGACACCAGGAGAAGAAAAGAGGCAGGGAAATATTGACTAGTATGTGCCAGGCACACCACGAGGCACTTTTCATACATAATCTTTAATCTTCACAACAACTCTGTGAAGAAAGCATTATTAACCTCATTTTTCAAACTCGGAGAATGAGGCTCAGAGAGGTTAAGTCAAGTGCCCTAGGTCACGGGTTAGGGCGGAATTCACACACATCAAACGATAGCTAATTGAACAATGCCCTCTGCGGTCTGTGCCAGGGGAGTGGTAAAAATGATAATTGCCACAGGGATGTAAACAGAAGAGGAAGAGGTGCCAAACCAGCTTTGTAAGAAATGAAAAAATACCAATCATCCTCATGTGTTGCCCCTTAATGCCAGCTTATTGGGAAATAGGGCATCGCTTCCCTCAAAGCATTTTTCTAGACCTATATATTTCAGAAACTTTCCTTAATTATTCATATAAACTCCTCAACTGGCTTAAGGCAGGGGAGGAGGAAACAAATTCTTTTAGTCCTTTTATCTACGATACATTATTCAACCCTCTCAATACCAGTGAGGAAGGTATTAATCTTTTAATTTAAGAGATGGGACTGATGAACATCAAAGAACTTAAGTTTTCCCCAAATTTCAGTCTATAAATAATTCTATTTTCTCTGATCTAGAGTCTCTGTGTGTTTTCCTTTACCTGTGTCTCCCTCTCTGCAACTTTCTTGAAACTATCATGGAAGCCAGTGCGTGGCTGGTTGGTTGGTTGAGCTCTGTAACTGCTTGTCTGCAAATTGAGGGATTTATTCTCTGCTCTGGACTTAGGAATGACCGTCCTTGCTGTACGTTTCCTCCACAGGCCATAGCACAGTGGCTCCTTGGTAATCATTTGGGTCCTTGGTCAGTGTAGGCAACCAAACAAGAAAACTTAGGGGGCAAAGTCTGCTCTCAAATTGAGAATATCCAGCTAGATGGTTTATACTTATGAAATACAGATATTTTCAAAGTGCCCTGTCATGAATGTGTGTTACTTTGCCCACTCAACACTCCCTCCTTCTTCTAGAAATAGCCCTCCTTCATTTGGAGAATCTCAACCCTGGCAGCCAACAGGGTTTTAGAGGAGACTGACACCCTCCCCTTGGCTGTAGAAGTTGGTCCAGGGAATGGTCACATGACCCAAACCAGACAAATCAGAACAGTCCCCTGCAATTTTTTTTTTTAAATGGGACCAAGAAAAGCTTTCCTCAGATGGTGAGACAGAGAAGATGTGAACCTGCAACTTTGGGGACCATAGGTCCATCTTTGGAGAGAAAGCACCTTTGAGAGGATAAGGCTGACACACGGAGAGAAGCTGAGATCAGGAGAGACAGCACACACGTGAGCAATGGAGGGCTGACGGAGTCCACATCCCAGTTCTCTAATTTGGGTCATCCCATGGTTACATGACCCCAAAGAGTCCCCTTGTTGCCCAAGCTAGTCTGAGTGCTGTTTCTGTTACTTGCAACCAAGTCTGGTGTGACACATCCCATCTTTTTTTCCTATTGCTTACTCTCAACCAAAGGCCAAGACAGCACCCGACCCTGAAATCAGTAATTTTGGTCTTAGCTGGGACCATGGGATTGCTGCATCCTCTAAGGCTAGAATGTACCTGGTTTGCTCATGACAGCCCTGGTTGGTGCTTGCTGCCCAGGAGTAATAATTAACCGGGCTCCCTTTTTAGCTCATAAGGACCTGACTTGGATGACAAACCACATAGTTGCTAATTTTAGGCTCATCTCAACCATTCGCTGTTTTGGAATCCTTTCTGACACCGCCCCCCCCCCCCCCCCCGCCCCCCGCCACACACACACCTTGAGCCATCCTCCTGTAAGTGGAAGCCCCTGGAAGACAGAGACAAAGCACGCCTCACCCACCTGTGTACCCCGGTGGAGTTTCGTGCTGCACCGTGCACACTGTATTGGCTGCACTGAATGTTTCCGCCTGAAAATAACGATCAAAACAGACTTACCTAAAATAAATCAGGTTGACTGATTTGCATGAACCAGGAACTGGATTTCTAGTTTTTCAAGTTTAAAGGGAATCCAACATTTGTGGGTTTGAGGATGATGATAGTGACGTGATGACGATGGTGATGATGATGCTCGTGGAAACCTTGAATATGGGCTTATATCAATGGTGAGAGAAGTGAAGTCCGTGCCCCTGAAACTGAACTCTGGGTCACACCACTGAAGCCTGCACCGTGTGGAGGGCTCACTGCTTCTTTGTGCCATTCTGCACTACAGAGATTGAAAGCTGATATCCCAAAGGGACATCACAGTTGAGTCCAGGGGAACAAGATGGGTTGATTTCACTTCTTCCTAGACATGCTTTCATTCCCTTCTTCCCTTTAGTAGTGGAAACAGAGCCTGCGGACCATCATCTAGGCTTCTGGCCCCTCCTTTTATAAGTTGGAGTTTACTACCTGCTCACTTCCCCTACTGCTATTTGCCCAAGGAGACCGTGGTCACTGCCCAGGGTGATTCAGATGGAGTCATATGGAGGAAGAACCAGCATGGTCGTGACCTACTGCTGCCTTCATGTAACTGTGAGAAAATCATTTGGAGTTTCCTTTCATGGATGTGTATGTTAGGGTAGAACTTTTTTTCCCCCTCCTTTATATCAAGGCCAAGTAAAGGCATATGTCTTCTATTTATTTCCTTGAAATGATTCTTAGATGATAATTTTCCTTAGCCTCATCACAGCTTGGTTCCATATTCTTACAATCGAGCACTTCTCTTTTCTTTTTGGAGGGAGGTGACTTGGAATCATAGAGAAATATTAATCATTTGGTGCGGTTTTCTTGATTAAAGGAATTGTAAATGGCTATTTGAAAAACTCAAGGAAGGCTCATCCTTGGATTAGTATCAGATGAAACTTGTGTCTATAATTCATCTTACAGAGCAATTGTAACAAAGTTCAAACACAGTAAAATAGGGAAAATGAGAATAATCATCCGTGAAGCCTCAATTAGCAAAATGTCTCCGGGAATGGGGCTTTTCAACCATTAGGGTAAGAAGAAGGACTTTTCTTTCTAATTTCTATGTTGTGTAATTCTGGCAGTCTCAAGAGAGACCCACACATCCAAAGAAATTCCACTCTTCTGGCTGACAAATTGCTTGAATTTCTTTAGGAAGGTGTAATGGTTAATTTTATGTGTCTTGCCTGGGCCATGGGGTACCCAGATATTTGGTCAAACATTATGCTGGCTGTTTCTGCGGGAGTGTTTTTGGATGACAGTCACATTTGGATTGGTAGACTGAGTAAAACAGATTGCCCCCACCCCACACCCCAATGTAGGTGGGTCTCATGCAACGAGTTAAAGGCCTGAACAAAACAAAAGGCTGATTGCCTTTAAGCTGGGATGTGGTTTCTTTTCTCTGGCCTTCAAGCTAAAAGATTGGCTCTTCCTGTGTCTTTAACCTGCCATCCTTCAGACTTGAACTATACCAGTGGCTTTCCTGGGTCTCCAGTCTGACGATTCACCCTGCAGATCTTGGGAATTCTCAGCCTCCACAATCACGAGAGCCAAATCCTTACGACGTATATATGTAAAATATATATGTATCTTATTGGTTCTGTTTCTCTAGAAAACCCTAACAAACACAGAAGGCACAAAAAAATACCCATATGCCCCAGAGGGGAAGCAAGACTCGTACACTCATCTGCACACTAAGGAGTGACCATTGCTCATTTCTCTAGCACACACTGATGGAGGAGGAGCCGACCACCTGGACCAAAAGGTCGTTCCTGCACAACCAGAGAAAACACCTGTGGAGGAGATACTTAGCAGAACAACTAGAAGCTTCATTTGGTCCTAAAATAGATTTAAGGTTTTTCAGCGGAAACTGAGCAAATGGTAGAGGGGTAAGAAAACATTTCCATTTGGGTGACGTGGACTAGGCAGTCCGATTAAGAGATGGCCGCCGTTTCCCAACGGTAGTGCAGCTGGAGGGGTTTCACCCCATCACCGACGAAACAGGGTTTTCAGCGGTGTCCATGACTTCCCAGGCGAAAGCGGAGTGTAGGTTTTGAGAGTCAGAAGTCCTAATAAGCAGGCCTGCATGCAAGGCAGGTGACCAAACACCCACGTTCTAGACCTGTCCCTGTCACTCCCCAGTAATCACTTTCCCTCTTTGTGCCTCAGTTTCCCCATCTGTCAAACACATCAGTCTGACTTTCTGCTCTTTAGGTTTAGTGACTGTTGAGCATTTTCTGCAGGTTAAAAAATTAAGTGTCCGTGCTTGAAGCAGAGACAAAAATATTACATTTGTGTTCCAGAGGCCAAACACATTCTGTGCTGCAGTCACCAAGATGTAGATGTTCTGGAATCAAAGGCCACGAAAGTGCCGATATCTGTGAAAGTTAAAAGGGGAGTTGGAGGAAGGCCAACGTCTTCTCCGGCTAATTTGTCTTCACTTTGAAAATGCTTCCAACAGAAGTGTTGAGGAGACTCATCTCCTCCCCTGGCCGGGCACTTCTCCTATCTTCCAGAAGAGAATTTGACACAAATGGAAGGCAGGTTGTTCCTCTAACTTGGTAGCTTGTCCTGGGTCCCAGGGCAGCCGGCTTCAGGAGAGGTGACGGATGAGAGCAGGTGCTTCTGAGTGGGGCTCAGAAGCAGACACGCTGTGTGGCTTTGGGTACGGTTTCCTCTACCATGGAGTTGGTGGTCCTGACACACACTGGCTGAACAATGTCAGAAGCGGACATTGTTCTCGACAACACATCATTCTTCTCCAAAGAAACCAGGTAATAGTATGTGCTCTTGTTTGTTTTCTTTTCCTGGGAACAGATGTGGGTATCCCGATGTTGTTATCTTGGTAATTACAAATTGCTGAGACTTGGGTACAGGAGCCACCCCAGAAAGGGGAGGGGCCCCCTTGAATGTGGTTATCACAGAGCATTTGCTTCCTGCCCTGACCGCCCTCCTCTGCCATCACCCCACCTCAAGCCTGTCACACATCCTCGGTTTCATGACTCCCTTCCGCCTCCTAGGCGTGGCATGGCCTTCCCCAAAAGCTTATGTTGACCCATCATGTTGGGTTGGGTGCCTGTATCAGACGTTGACCTCCATCCAGATCCCCTCAGATCCCTTCACTATTTCTCTGTGCCCCTCCCTGGCTTGTCAGCTTCCTTGTTTTCCCCTTTGGAATGTTTGGCTTTCTGCCTCCTGTACCTGTGACTCTTCTCCAGAAGAACTGCCCTGGGCCCGCTGGCCCCTGCGTGCATAGAGTCTGGGAAGGTATGTGCCTGTCCTCACAGTCCCCCTTAGCCTATGACTGGAAGGATAGGAGTCTCAAAGCCTAGGCTCTTCCCCTCCTGCTGGGACAAAACCGAGGCCTGACACACACTTCAGAGTTCTCCAGTGAGAAGGTGGAACCTTCTCGAAGCAAAGTTGTGCTCAACTTTTTTGGGTCTCTTCCCTTGTCCTGCTTCTTCCACTCTTTTACTGGTTCCTCCTGAGAGCATTACTTGAAACATCAGGAACGTATCAGACACATCAATCTTTCTGGGGGACCAAACCTAAGATGGCATCCGCCTATGTGCTCCCGTGGCCCTCTAGGTCTGCCCTTGTGATAGGACTTATAACTCCCTAGCCACTAGCTGGCTCCTGCACCGGACTGGGAGCTTTCTTAAAATCTTTTTTTTTTTTTTTTTTTTTTAATGTTTTGTTTATTGTTGAGAGACAGAGACAGAGACAGAGCATGAGCAGGGAAGGGGAAGTAAGAGGGGAAGACACAGAATCCGAAGCAGGCTCCAGGCTCTGAGCCGTCGGCACAGAGCCCGACGCGGGGCTCAAACTCACAAACCGTGAGATCATGACCTGAGCTGAAGTCGGATGCTCAACCGACTGAGCCACCCAGGTGCCCCTGGACGGGGAGATTTCTGCAGGCAGGGGCTGTGTTTTGACCAAGCTGTACCTCAGGACCAACTCAGGATCTGCTGACGGCTTCAAGGAGCTGCAGATGAATGAATGAACCACGTACTACAGCCATCGGAATCAACCCCAATGGAAAGTTGAACCCAGGAAAATGTCTGGGCACCTGCGGGGAAGAACAGGTCCTAAACTGAAAGCAAGCTGTGCGCTTTCGCGAGAATGGAGTGAGAGTGGTAGGGACCCCAGCCAGTGGGGCTGGAGCCTGAGTGACCCCTTCCTCCTCGTGTTCCTCTTGTGCATCTTCACCAGCACACTCTTGGCCTTTGGCTGTTGGCGTCATTTCCCCAACAGGCCTAACTCGTGAAAATGGGCACGGCCGTGTGTGATGACATCTGTTGTCTTAGTTTTTAATTCCTCTGCAGTGTCTGCACCCAGACTCAAACATTCCGCCTCAGGGTCCACACCATCTCTTAGCTGCTAGCTCACCATTGGACACTGACCTATCTCAGAATTCCACCATGAGCCCTGCATCCTCCGTGTCAGGCCTGCTAACTGTGGTCCCCCCACGTCCCCAGTCTCCGAGCAGTCCCCGCCAGCTGCCCTTTCCAGATGGCAGGACCTGGAGCCTTGGGATCTAATCACAACATCCCTGTCCCAGCCCTCCGTCCCCGCCCTAGTGCCAGCACAGCCTGGAATGTGGTTGTGACAGAGAAGCCCAGTCTGTTACCACCGCTCAGTCTCTGGCACGTCCAGGCAGGCCCGGGCAAGTCGCCAGGGGGGGGGTTGTTGACATGAAGGACATGCCATAGGTTTCCCAGAAGCAGCCGCGAGGAAGGCTTGGAACTGAAATGTGGCCCAGGTGGAAGCTTGAGCAGTTTGGAGGGCCTATACACTCTTAGTCGTTTGGGGTTCTAGAAGAGGTTTGGTTACGGGCTGAATTTATCCTGAGGAAGGTTACCAAGGCCCACTTGTCCAAGGTATTTGGTGGCAGCGGTAAGGCACAGGAAGTCATGTAAAGGAAATTAAACAACTGGAGAGAAAGCCGCCCCTGCAGGAAGAGACGCCCACCAGCTCAGGAGCAGGGCCCTTGGAGCAGGTCCAAGAGGAGACGGAGCCAATGGGAAAGAGGAGAGGTGCCTCGATCTCACGAACTGAAAACACAAGGGCTTGAAAGCATACCTTGTGACCTTGTATTCCTTCCCGCTTGCCAGCGTGGCAAACGCCGTCCTCCCATGAAACGCTCACAGGTAAGCAGTGGGCACTTGGGACCTTGGCTGGATGAGCAGAGGGTAGGGAGCTGTTAGCTATTTACATCCAGGAGACCTGAGGAGTCCCTCACACCGACTCCCTGCAGATCGCAGCACGGGGAGCTGCAGAAGGAGCCACAAAGATGGGCAGGCTCTGACCAGGGCATCCCAGGACAGGGGCAGACATGTCTCACTGCGAATGTCCTATGTCTTCATCCCTGCCCCGTCGCCCTTTCCGGATCCTCACATCTGCACAGCTGTCAGACTCCAAGTGTCCTGGCCTCCGTCTTCTATCAACGGACACGGATTGAGCGTCTCCTTTGCATTAGGTGCTGGGGAGACCAGTGAACAAAACAGGTCAAAGTCCTGCCCTGGAGGAGCTTGAGCTCTCGAGGGACCCAGACACACGTGGAGTTGGCCAGGAGCGATAAGCCCAGCGATAAGGGAGGGGGAAAGGGGAGGCTGCCCAGCATGGTGGGGGAGGGGATTGCGATTTTTGAAGACAGGGGTCAGGGCAAGTCTTGCATTTGGAATATTTGCCCAGCTCCTCGTTATGCCAGACATCGTGCTGGCCGCGGTGTATGCAAATTCCAGATACAGGGCTGTGACCCCCACTCTTGTAAAGCTTACAGTCTAGTCCTTTTTTGCACACCTTGACTCCTCACTGCAGCTACTGGGCGGTCTTCCTACACACAGGGGCCATCACACCACTACTGGGTCCACCATGCATTTTTTTTTTAACCTGTCACATAGTTTCTGCAACATAGTGGGAAGTTGGTACCCCAAATGGGGGATCTCTTGCTGACCTGCACCTTGATTTTCCCGCTCACAGGTGCCCATTCACCTGTGCTCTCAAATGGCCCATCCTCCCGGCTCACTGCCTCCTGGGGGCCAGCTGCTGTGACACATGCCTGAGTCCTGGGAGAGCAAAGAAGGGAATAGTCTCAGCCTAGGAGGACTGGGACAGAAGGGAAATGAGACGCGACGATGGGGAGACAGTCTAGAAAACAGAGCAAGAAAACAGGCATCCCTTACTCAAAGCTGACATGAGAAGTTTCTAATGAGGGAAACGTGGAAGCAGAAAGTTTTGGTATCAGTGGCAGTTTTTCAAGCAGCTGGAAAAGACATGAGCAATTTTTTTTTTAATGTTTATTTATTTTGAGACAGAGAAAGAGAGAGAGAGAGTGAGCAGGGGAGAGGAAGAGAGAGAGGGAGACAGAGGATCCCAAGCAGGCTCCTCGCTGTCAACGCAGAGCCCCATGCAGGGCTCGACCCCATGAACTGTGAGATCATGACCTGAGCCGAAACCAAGATTCGGGTGCTTCACCGACTGAGCCACCCAGGTGCCCCAGACATGAGCAATTCTATGTTTACTGGTCCTGTGCAAGGGAGGACCATGTAAGAAGTTTAACCAATATCTTTAAAGTCAGGAGGCAAATAGTTGGAGAGAGGGTGTGAGGCAATGGAATGAACACAAGCCGTGTTTAAATCCTGGCTTTCCATCCACTCAGGTGTTGCTGTATTCCTTCCCCTTCAGGCATATTTGCACAGCAAATCTGGATTGCCGATCTTGGGCCTGGCACCGTGTAAAGTGTTCAAAATACAGCTCGTGAAAAGAACAAAAGACCCAGTCCGTGCCAGTCTAGAGAGGAAGTCAGAAGATCATCAAACGCTCATAAGATAAAAATGCCCGTCTGAAATGGTGGCAAGGGCTATGAAGGAGACATACACAGGACTCTAAGGGAGCAAATGTAGCTGGCCTGGTGAAGCCAGGGGTGAGCTGTGAGCTTAAGGGTGAATGGGAGTGAATGAGGCCCGAGTGGCTCCTGGAAGCTGGGCCCGCGGGGCTCCCCGGGGTGGAGGCCGGAACGTGGCAGAGTCCTGGGCCAGCCAGCAGCACGGTGCAGCACAGTGGGTGGGAGCCCAGAGGATGAAGGCAGAGCGGGGCAAGATGAGGCTGGAGAGAGACGATGGGCAGATCGGGTACCACGAGGCATCTGGTCTTTGTGCAAAGATTAATTTAAAAACCCGGGAGGGTTTTTTTTAGCAGTGAGGGTGGGGGTAAAGGGTATGTATATGTCTCCTGCTCACAAATGTACTTTGAAAACTTCCTTCTAGCTGCTGGTGGAAAGATTTCGGCATGGAGAGATCCTTTGGAAAGCAGCTGCTAGAATCCAGGCCCGAGACCTGGGGCGGGGTGGGGGGGAGGCAGAACTTGCACTGAGGGGGCCGGGCTGTTTCCCATCACCTCTATGAGTCTCAGTGTGTAGTCCTATAAAAGAGACAAGAAGAGGTAAAGCTTAGGGTAAGTAAAGAGGCAAAGTGTCTACTTCACAGTAAATGCTCAAGAGATATGTGGTTGCCTTCCCTCCTGACATGAGGCGGGCAGCGGAACCTTGGCCGAGGTTCCTGGGCCTGTGAGGTTCTGCTTTCTGTGACGATTTTTGTTTTAGTCACAGAAGCAACCCCGTGTTTGTGCAGAGAAACGGGGACCGGAAACAGCCCAAGATACATTGTAGAGAAGTTCCTTTCTGAAACATTTTTGAGGTGTATAAAGAGAGGACAAACTATATAGATCCCAGGAGTGTCTCTCTCTCTCTCTCTCTTGCTCTCTCTCTCTCTCTCTCTCTCACACACACACACACACACACACACATACACACGCATGTACACTCCCCCCACCCCCATTGTAAGCTTCCTTAGGTAAAAAAAAAAAAAATGACATTGGTCTTTATCAAAATCGGGATGACCAGTGCCCCTGGCTAAGAAGGCGGTTGACTCCTGGGAGTGTTGCTGTATCTGAGCCTTCCTTGGAAAACCCTTCTCGTCTCTTGTAGCTAATCAGGTAATGAAAGTTGTACAGCACCGTGATCAGGTAACCCAGATAAAGGCCTCTTGTGTTCATCCCGGTGCGTGCAATATCGGGTGATATGCCCTACTCTGAAAATAAAGAGTAGCCATCCTCCAAACCAGCGGAGGGGGAAAGGAAAGAAAGCCTCCCCCTCCCACCCCATTTCACGTGGTCAGCTGCAACAAAGGCTTCAACACTGGTTGGTTTACAAAGTGCACGGCTCAGAGAGACCCACACGTTTGCATTAATCAGATGGTGTCATTAGAAGCACAGGCAGAGATGCTTCTGGCTAAAAGGAAAATGTAATGCCATTGTTTTCACCTCTCAAAGAAACAGCCAACAAAGGAAAACTCACCTGGAAGCATTGGAAGCAAATCATTCATTCCTGAAGACAAATTTAGGCAAGAACATTTGGCAAAACTTACTGTAACATAAATGATTCGTGCCTTAAAAGCCTGTGACCAGGAAGGTCACACTTCTTTTTAACACCCAAATAATGATGGCATTAACCCGAGCAGCTGGATCGTTGATAAGCAGCTGTCCTTAAAGTGTCCCTTGGTTGTTTCAGAGGGCCCTCCCCCTCTTCTTCTTCTCCCGGTTGGCTCCCCATTCATTCCGACACTTCCCTGCCATTCCAGCTGGTCGGGAGGGTGCCAACGGCCCTACCAAGGGGGCTTCCCCGTGGAGTGGCCAGGAAACCACTGGAGGGTTCTGAGCAGAGGAGCACACACTATCCTTTTAGCAGGATCAAGTTGTTGCTATGTTAAAAACAAACTGTAGGGGGCGAGAGTGGCAGCAGGGAGCCCTGTTAAAGAGCCTACTGATGGGCAGGAGAGAAATGTCAGGGCTTGGACCAGGGTGGCCGCTATGGAAGTGATGACATGTGGCCTGACTCTGGATATATTTTAAAGGTAGAACCCACGGGATTGCCTCACTGAAATGTAAGAGAAAGAGAGGAGTCTAGGATGACCCCAAGGTCCTTGACTAACAACCAACATTGGATGGAGCTGCCATCACACTCTCTGAGCAGAGCATTAGCTCCATCTGTGTTGCTTGCCTGACAGAGCCCTAAAATTGTCACTTACTAGTTATTAAGCCCGGTACTAGGAACAATGAAAGCTGTTTTTCTCCCTTATTCACTAAAGGTTATATTTACTTTTAGCAAACAGATGTCCCTTGCCGAGACAAAAAGAAAATTTGTTTTAAATACGTATTTTTTTAGTAGCAATTTTACAGGCAACATTTCTTTTCTATTCTTTTTTTTTTTAAATCGTGGTATAACTGATATATAACCAGGCAAAATTTCTGATCATAATATGACTTGAAAAATAAGTCAGTAAAGAAGGTTAAAAAAAAAAAAAACCCAACAAGACTTTATTTAAGAATTAAGAAGTAGGGGCGCCTGGGTGGCTCAGTCGGTTAAGCGTCTGACTTTGGGTCAGGTCATGATCTCGTGGTCCATGAGTTTGAGCCCTGCATCGGGCTCTGTGCTGACAGCTCGGAGCCTGGAGCCTGCTTCGGATTCTGTGTCTCCCTCTCTCTCTGCCCCTCCCAGACTCATGTTCTGTCTATCTCTCTCTCTCAAAAATAAATAAGCATTAACAATTTTTTTAATTAAAAAAAGGAATTAAGAAGTATATACCTAGATAGTTTTGGGCTCAACGAGGAAATCAAAAGGGAGATGATTATTGCTAAAGAACAATAAAAACCAATGACCCAGCAAAGGCTGTCCTCAGAGGAAAATTTATGGCCTGTCATCCTCTTGCAATTGGAGCAGAAAGACTAAAAAGTAAGAGAACTAAGGTCTTGTCTTAAGGAACTAATGAAATAACAAAAACAAAAACAGGAAATTAGGAAGAGGAGATTTATAAAAACAAAATTTAAATTTAATTCAATGAGTTTATTAAAATTTAATTTATTGATTTGTTAAAATTTACTTTTTAAAGTTCACTTATTTATTCTGAGGCAGGGGAGGGGCAGAGAGAGAGAGGGAGAGAGAGAATTCTAAGCAGGCTCCAGGCTGGTCAGTGCAGAGCCCAACTCGGGGCTCAATCTCACAAGCAGTGAGATCATGACCTGAGCCCAAACCAAGTGTCGAATGCTTAACTGACTGAGCCATTCTGGCGCCCCTGATTTGTTAAGGTTTAATTAGATGTAACATTTATTTAAACATTTAAATAAACATAAAGCTGATTCCCTGAAATAGCTAAACCCTTAAGAAAACTGAATAAAAAAAAAAAAAAAAAAAAAGAAAACGGAAAAGGGGGAGACTCAACCCTGTGGCAGTAAATCCAAGGATTCAGAGGGAAAGGGTAACTTCCTGGCACATGACCTAAGAGGAAGAAGGAAGCTTGAAGAGACCAATTACTGTCACTCTAAAAGGTGATTAAGATGTACAATCAAAAGAGTTCCCACGACCACAGGCGTTCACGGGTCAGTCACAGACCATTGTCTGTTCCATTTCCTTAATAACCCAGCCACACCACACGATTCTATAGCAAATAATAGTTACGTAGTCATACTATTTGAATGCTATTTATTGGTTTTCTATTTTAAAAATCAACCCATTAGACCAAGCAAACTGCATTATAGTTCTTGTACAACATACAAATATTATGACCATCTTGACATGTTGAAATGTGGTTGGTTGACAAAAATAGAAGTAGGTGGCTGTGTAGGTGCATTTATTAAAGAGCTAGTGCATAAGTACATATAAATTTGATAGATCAAGATATAGAGGTGTAAGTATGTTGTTTAATGATAATCATCTGGAGAACTCAAATTAAGGCTATCATGAAGATCAAAAAAGAGAAAAGGGAACAGAGAAGGTAAGTGGGAGGGGTAGTATGTGTACTAATTTCACCATATTCATCCTGAGGAGTCAACAGATACTGTCTCGGATGGATAAATCACGAAATAAAGATCTAAGTATGAGAAGTTAGTTATGAAAACTTCAGACCAGTCATTTCTGGGAAGTGGGTCTAAAAGAGATATGGTACTTTAATTTTTTTTTTTTTTTACAGTCTTATGTTCTGTTTGCATTTTTTAAAGTTTATGTGTTTATTCTTGAGAGACAGTGAGAGCACGAGTGGAGGAAGGGCAGAGAGAGAATCCCAAGCAGGCTCTGGGCTGTCAGCACAGAGCCCCCGCGCAGGGCTTGAACTCACAAACCACGAGGTCATGACCTGAGCCGAAATCAAGAGTCAGACGCTTAACCAACTGAGCCACCCAGGGGCCCCTGTTCTGTTTGCATTTTTAAGATCAAGTCTCATGGATAGCAACATTTATATACATGCATATAAAAACAGAGAAGAGCCAAGGCAACAGGTACTCTTTGGAGGAGGGGAAGAGAGAAAAGCCCCTGGTTGTAGCTTGTCCAAGGAAAGAATTCCATGGGAAGACAACTGATGAGCAGTTTTCAGTTGTTTGTGGTGGGGTGTGCCCTGTGAGTCACTCTTCACTGCTCCCACAAAGTCTGCATTGCTCCTGGATGGATCAGAGGTCTAGAGCTATTGAACTGGGCACCCAGGTGGCCTTGGGGTAAACACAGACAACACATGTGGACTCTGGAACTGTAAGACGAAGAGACAGCTGGCACCGTGGTTACACAAAGATGTACCCAACAGTTTCCATCTTGAGGAGTTCAGTCTATAGGAAGATCCAGATATGGAAACAGAGAGAGCTTTGCTTGGGGCTATAGGCGGATGGAAACAAAGTGCTTGGTGAGTATAAAAAAGGAAACTCCTGAAGAGTCAGGGAGGTCACTTTGGAGAAGGTGACCTCTGAGTTATATGCTCAACATGGAGGTTGAGTAGGAGCTTGCAGAGAGAGAGAGAGAGAGAGAGAGTCTTCCTGGCAGAGGGAGAGGAAATGGGGCTTGTTCTTGGAACGGGGGTTGGTTGGCATGTGGGGTGGTGAGGTGGACAGGAAGTAAAGCTACAATAATAGGCTGAGGCAGATCATGAAGATGCTTTGTATAAACAGAGAGCTCAGGCATTAGCCTGTGGGTGACGAGGCATCAGTGAAGGGCTGGCAGTGGGAAAATGGCATGATCAGATTTGCATTTCAGAAAGATCACTCTGCCTGGAGGCTGGGAGTCCAGCTGAGATTGTGACAGAGGAGACACAAGGAGAGAAGTCTGTGATGTGGGAGGTGCGAAGCTCATGCATGCCAGCAACCCGTAGAATGCTGCCCAGACAGTCCAGGGTCCAGCGCAACGTCCCTGGGTGCCACAGTCCCAGCTGTGGTTTAGGAAATGTGGGCATCAGTGATTCTGGAAGTAATGGCTATCCCACAGAGTGGACACCAGACTGGAGAATCCAGAGGGGAGATTTCAGAAAACCAGGCGGGCAGAGGCATCACCTAGAACAGGGCTACCATGTATAACAAAAGCTCCCTTAGTGGTTTGCTTTGCCCCTTCCTTCTAAACCACAATCTGACCCAGAGCCGAGGCCAGATGGAGTCATGTGGCTGCCCCAGTCAGGTCTTATTTGCTTTAATATTTATCCATATTCATTTAATGGGGTGGAAATAGAGAAAACAGATTTTCAATAAAAATGCAATACAGATACTATGAAAAAAAGATCCTCCTTATTGTCAATATAAAGCATTGCTATATATTTAATAAACAATATTTTATTTTAATTTATTTGAGTTTTTTGTTTCAGTCATAACTGGATGGCATTAGGTTACTCAACAGAGATGGAAGTAATTTATGATAATATAGTTACACAAATTCCCCTTCCTGCCCCTGGGTTTTGAATAAACTATTTTTCAATTCCTCTGTCATTATTGACTAGCTGTATAATAAGCCATGTTACCTAACTGCCTGAGGCTCATCTTTGTAATCTGGAATGCGGCATTATTACTGTCTTCCTCTCAGGATTGCTCCAAGGATTCACTGAGTTTACTGTGTGAAAGTTCCAGGAACATAATAACTACACAATAAATGCTGGCTGCCTTGCCTTCCCAGGAACGTGATTCGTAGGGAAAGGGTATGTATTGGCTCTCCCCGGTGAGACAAGATCCCTCACCCCTGTATCCTCTGGAAAATTAGGAAAAGATAAGGAAAAGTCATTGAGAGTATTCAGGATGCACATATTGAAAATGTACTGTCTGGTTAGTTTGTTTTGACATATATATGCACCTGTGATCACTGCATCACTACAAGCCAGATAGTGACTATAGCCATCGTCCCCAAAGTTTTCTTGCACCCCTGAGGAATTGCCCCCTTCTGCCCCTCTCCACTACCCCCATCTTCTTGTTCCCAGGTAACCCCTAATATGTCTCCAACTATCCAGATTGTTTCCTTCTTACTGAGTTTTGAAAATTCTTTACATATTCTGGAAACAAGTCCTCCAGCAACTACATAATTTGTGTTTTTTCCCCCAGTTTGTGTCTTCAGTTTGAGTTTATCTGATGTTTGCTCATGATCAAACTGGGGTTATGGGACTTGGGGGGAGTATCACAGAGGTAAGGTACCCTTCTCATGGCATCTTATTGGGGCACATGCTACAGAGATGACTTATCACTGGTGATGTTGACCTAGATCACTTGGTCAACGTGGTATCTGCCATGTTCCTCCACCATCAAGTTACTTTTTACCCACTTCTTTGGAAGTTGGTAAATCTAGCCCATACTCAAGGGGATGAGAATTAAGTTTCACCTCCTGGAAGGGAGAATATTTACATATATTATTTAGATTCTTCTGTAAGGAAGTTCATCTCTCTTCCCTATTTGTTCATTCACTTATTTATATCAGGATGAACTCATGGATATTTTTTTCATTCTTTTGATATGTTCCATCCTTTTGTTCTTTTTATTTCCTTACTTTCTCTACATTATAAGATCCTCCAGGCTCATTTTGTATTTTTTTGTCCCAGCCCTAGAGTTAGCTATTTCTCAAGGGTCCTTGCTTCCTTGGATCAGAGAATGGTATTTAGAAATGAAGATCAAGGGGCATCTGGGTGGCTCCGTCGGTTGAGTGTCCGACTTCAGTTCAGATTATGATCTCATGGTTCATGAGTTCCAGCCTGGCATCCGGCTCTGTGCAGAAAGCTCGGAGACTGGAGCCTGCTTTGGATTCTGTGTCTCCCTCTCCCTCTGCCCCTCCCTGGCTCACACTCTGTCTCTCTCTCAAAAATAAACAAACATTAAAAAAAAATTTTTGTTTTTAAATTAGAAATGAAGATCAGGATAATGGATCCTCTCTTTGCTTCAAGGCGTGGGGGGGGGGGGGTTATTTCCTTTGTAAGATTCTGCGAATTTCAGAGTGAGACTGAGCAACTTACAATTAGCCAGTCATATAAAAAAAGTTCTACTTAAAGTATAATGAACCATCAGCATCAGCATCACTTGTGAATTTGTTAGAAATGCAAATCATGAGCCTTTCCCCAGACTCACTGAATCAGGCTGAAGGTTGGACCCAAGACTCTTTGGGGTTTTTTTTTTTTAACGTTTATTTGTTTTTGAGACAGAGAGAGACAGAGCATGAACGGGGGAGGGTCAGAGAGAGGGAGACACAGAATCTGAAACAGGCTCCAGGCTCTGAGCTGTCAGCACAGAGCCCGACGCAGGGCTTGAACTCACGGACCACGAAATCATGACCTGAGCTGAAGTCGGCCGCTTAACCGACTGAGCCACCCAGGTGCCCCAAGACTCTGTGTTTTAATAAGCACTGCAGGTGATTCTTTTGCACATTACAATTTGAGAACCGCTGATATAATAAGTGGTTTGTAGAAATCTTGAGTTAACAGTTAGGTTTCGTACTTATTCCAAGACCTCCTATAGGGGGCGCTCCAGACAATTGTCAAGCTGGCTGGCTTCTTGATCCAGCTACCTTCTCAGTCTTTGGATTCTTACCATTTTGATGATGAGGACACATTGCACAGGGAAAAATAGACAGGTCACATACAAGAAGCAAAAAGAAGAACAAAAGGACCAACTGTCACTAAAATACCAGCAAACCAAATGTAGCAGCATAAAAAAAGGACAATATACCATGACCAACCTCATCCCAGGCATATAAGATTGTTTTAACATCTGAAAATCAATTAATTTCGTACAATACCAATAGAATAAATGACAAAATATCAATAGATACAGAAAAAGCATTTTACAGATTCGGTACCTCTCCATGATAGAAACACTTAAATTAGGAATAGAAGGCAACCTAATGAAGGATATCTATGAATAACTCACAAATAACGTCGTATTTAATGGTAAAAGAATGAATGCTTTCTTTCTTTTTTTTTAATGTTTATTCATTCTGAAAGAGAGAGAGAGAGAGAGCATGAGCAGGGGAGGGGCAGAGAGTGAGAGGGAGACAGAATCTGAAGCAGGCTCCAGGCTCTGAGCTGTCAGCACAGAGCGCAATGTGGGGCTCGAACCCACAGACCGTGAGATCATGACCTGAGATGAATTGGATGTTTAACCAACTGAGCCACCCAGGCATCCCCGGATGCTTTCTTTTTAATTTACAGACTTATTGTGAAAGATTGAGTGAGTAATAATGTGTATAAAGTACCCACAATAGGACTAATCATACACTGTTACAATTATAGAAATATTTACTGTAGTTTCTTTTTTGTAAGATTCTAAATAATCTCTACACCAAAGTGGGACTCGAACTCCCAACCTGAGATCAAGAGTCTCACTCTCAGGGCGCCTGGGTGGCTCAACTGGTTAAGCGTCCACTTTGGCTCAGGTCGTGATCTCACAGTTCATGAGTTCAGGCCCTGCATCATGCTCTGTGCTAACAGCTCAGAGCCTGGAGGCTGCTTCAAATTCCATGCCTCTCTCTCTCTCTCTCTCTCTCTGCCCCTTCCCCACTAGCGCTCTGTCTCTCTCTTTCAAAAATAAATAAACATTAAAAAAAATTTTTTTTTTTTAAAGTCGCACTCTCCACCAACTGAGCCAGCCAGGCACCCCTAGTGCAGTTTCTGAATATAGTTTCAACTTACTACAGTTTCTGACACGTATTAAGGGCATGATTAATATTAGCTGTTATTATTAATGTTATTTCAAAGGAGTCTTATTACCATGAGGCGAGAGAGGTGGCATACAGAGGTTTCTATGCGTGAAAGGAATCCTTGAGGGATGTGGCAGGTGCTAGGAGTGTTAAAATTCCATTTGGAATGTTGATAAAAAGGTAATGCTGCTCATGGGCCAGATGAGCATCCCCCTACTATCGGGGGATGCTCTGTGGCCAGTTTGTCCAGAGTTCTGCCTGCTGGCTCCCCTGAGCTGGGGTGGGTTTGAGAGGGGGCAGAGCGACAGTAGGAGTCATGTAACCAGGAGAAACAGGCTTCAGGGAGCAAGGCATTAGCCATCCCCCTCACCTAGCTATATCTGATCCCCGCTAGCCCATCCCAGCCCTGAGTTTCAAAGCTTGTTTTCCCAACACAGCCGGCAGCAGCTGCCTTCATGTTTCCAGGGCCTCCTCTCCAGTGATACTCCCTTCCACACGACTACTCTCAGCTGGGAGGCACCGAGAGTCACCATCTGTGAGACAGGACTATTGGACAGGCTTTTTAACAGTTCAGAGGCCAGGTTTTGTTTTGTTTTGTTAATTGCATGCCAGGCTGTCACCTAGAGCTTAGTGAAGGGTATGAACCTAACCATAAATTATGCAGCATTCAAAGGCAATTTTGATAGTCTTATCAGGAGCCTCTTTATGCTCAGGTGAGCATGCGGTATTTTGCAAAGGTAAGCATTCCGAGGGAGCAGTTAATTATTTGAAACTGGGGTGCTTGGGTGACTGCAAACAGCAACTGATAGATCTCCCAGGTGGTTCAGCACAGGACACGAGCTGACAATTGCTAGTGGGGGGCTTGCTTGGGGACTGTTTGTAACGTAAGAGTGACCCACTGGACATTTCACAACTCTGATGTGGCTTGCTGTGGCAGCGATGTGGTTCAAAGGGAAGCCTAGGGTTTCCTGTGACTCTGATGGGAGGGAGGGGTGCCCCTGGACAGCACTGCTATTGTGGGGTTAGGGTGGTCGCATGAGGACAGCATTGAGCCACAACCATTGAGGAAGTGGAACCACATTGAAATGCCTCTGGGGTGTGAGAGAAGGGACATTTAATCTCAGGTCCACCTCCTTTTATGGTTTTCTCCATTCCTTATAGCTGGATCTGCCCATGGCTCTACCTACAGAGTCGAGCCTGCCCCAAGTCCTGAGCCAATCTCAACAGGCAAAGGCAGGGCCCTTTGGCCCTTCATCTTTTTATCCTCTCATTTATCACAAACATGGTGACAGGCATTGTTCAAGGCACAAGGGATGCAAGACGATAGACTAGCAGGCAGGTCCCTCCTGGGAAGTAGTCACTGCCTAGGGCTGGAAATGGACACATAAATAACCCTAATCTTCAATTTGTTCTTCTAGGTCCTGCCCTGCCCTGCCCTAGAGTTAGTCTCTGCCTGACTCTGGCTTGCTCAACAAATCCTGCCCTATGCACCCTCCACTCCAGCCCTATGCGACCAGAAAGTGAAGCGCTTTGTGCCTGGCTTCCGAGTTATGGGACCGTCTCACACACAGCAAAGTGAAGGAGGAAGGGCAGAAGGATGACGGAGGTAGGACCTACTGGGAAGGTGAGGTTGACGAGAGCAGATGGGGGGCAGGAATAGAACATTTGACAGGACAAGGAGGAAGGGGACAATGCAGCAGGTATACCCACATCTTCCTCTCTATTCTCTAAAGCTTGACATGTTAGCTTTGTCATAGAAAGCTATGATTTGTATGGTTCCCAATATTTTATAATGGTCAGGATGAGTGATTTGAAGTCACTCCAACCTGAATTCAAGCCTGTACTTTTCTTAGACTCTGATAAAAAGAAGCCCTTGCCCAGGCCTCACACCTTTGGACCTCCATGCGTCAACACACACACACACACACACACACACACACACACACACTTTAGAGTGACTTTCCTAAAGTGTTTTAAGTGCCTTTCTAGTGTTTGGGAACCAGGCAGAGCCAGCAGTGCTGTCCAGGTGGGTCGCCCTGATTCCAGATGGGATCTGAGTGGGCTTTGTCCTTATTTCTTCCTTTGGGGAATATCTCTGACCCTCTACCCCATCCATGAGGTCAACCAGATATCCCTTTTCCTTTTCCCTGGGAAGCGGCTTGGCAATCCAATTACTTCTGCTGGCTGGCATGGTATTTCTTTCACATGAGATTGAGCTGCCTGAACAGTACTAACATGCTGATTATGATGTCTCACTCCTGTACCACAAAAAATGACTTCGTAGCTCTGGGCCACTGCTGGGCCACTGCTGACCCTTGGGCTTGAGCTGTGTGTGTGCCTGTGCTCAGACTCACCTGTCCATGTTCTGACCACAGCGCTGGCTCCAGGCTATAGATCCATGGGTGGTGGCATGGTAGCAGGCTTCCTTTATCCCGTGCACACCTTCTCAGGCTTCACGCTATGTGCAACAGCAGACATATGTTTCCCTGGGTTGAACTTGAACTGTGTTGGACCATGCAGATATTCCTGTGCAGAAGGGACTCTTTTTCTTGCTATGCCAGGTCACCCATCTATCTTAAGAAAAACTATCTTGGCTCTATGATTTCTCTCCTGTTCTGGTCCATACATTGGTTCCGAGAGAGAGAGAGAAAGAGAGAGAGAGAGGGAAATATTAAAATGATGTTAAAGAGTTAAGGTTGGCAAAGAGACGATAGATTCTGCAAGAAAACAGTTAAGGAAGCAAATTTGTTTTCTTTGGAGAAGAGAAGGCAAAGGGTGGTTTAATTCTTGCTTTCAAGTATAGGAAATGATTTTATGCAGGGGATATAGACAGATTATTCTTTATATATGAAAAGACTAACAAGAGGAACTGAAATTAGATTAGAGCCAGAGAGATTTCAGAATGATAAAGGGTATCCCCAGAAAGCCTCCCCTCCCCTCCATCCCCCAGGACATTTGGAGGAGTTAGACATTTACTCACTCAACCTGTGTTCTTTTGAGAATAGTCAGGAGTTTGAAGGGTGTTGGGGTAGGGGAAAGTGGATGCAGTTGTGGTCCCAGCTGTTTTTATCCGGATGCTCAGCTTCAGCAGAAATGTAATATTTAGGGGCGCCTGGGTGGCTCAGTCGGTTAAGCGTCCGACTTCGGCTCAGGTCACGATCTCACGGTCCGTGAGTTCGAGCCCCGCATCGGGCTCTGGGCTGATGGCTCAGAGCCTGGAGCCTGCTTCTGATTCTGTGTCTCCTTCTCTCTCTGCCCCTCCCCCGTTCATGCTCTGTCTCTCTCTGTCTCAAAAATAAATAAACATTAAAAAAAAAAAAAAGAAATGTAATATTTAGCCAGAGCTCTGAAGAGGTAAACGTTTTACATCCAGGAACAAACAGAATTAGGATTTTCAGGGAACAGCGCTTCTGGACTTAGATCCCCTTCCTTGACTGTAAAAAGGGATCACAAACTTACTTTTTGCTCTTTCATGTCTAAGAAAAGTTGAGGTTTACATGCAAAAATAAGTTCCTTGAAAGATTCATAGTCCATTGCCCCCAGCCCATATCTGCTGAATCATGTTCTAGGCACACAAAATATTCTCACAATTTCCTAAGCATGCCCTTGGCATCTTCTTTGCCTAAAATGAGTTTCCTACCCTGCTCCCTCTCCATTCTGGCCAATTCCTACTCATTTTTAAAGGCCCAACTTAAATGTTATTGCCTGTGTGAAATGTCCCTGATTTCCTCAGGCTGAGTCAAAGGCGGGTCTTATTTCTGTGTTACTGAGCTTCTTTGTCCACACTATTGTCTTCCCTCTGGACTGAGCTCATCGTGGATAGGAGTTGCATTTTTGTCTACCAGTTGGCCAATTAGCAAATGATTGGTGGGCACCTACTATGTCCCAGGCACCATGCCAGACACTGTAGATATACCCATGAAAAAAATAGATGGAATTACTCCATTCTAGGAGCTTACCAACGAGGTGGGACACTAATAGAAAAAGAGGCAATTACAATACAATTTAAGTAAAGGCCTGTGGATGAAGAGGGTGGGGAAATGGGTTCTAGACAGAGGGAACAGCATATGTAAGTGTTGGTGGCCAGATAGAACCTGGTGCATTTAAGGAAGAGAAAAAAGCTTGGGACTGCTGGAGGACTCTACTGGAAAGAGACTGGCAAGAGATGGGGACAGGGAGGGAACCAGGGGTCACATTACCCATTACCTCTTGAGCCCTGTAGGGGAAGAAAACTCCATCCTAATAGCAAGGGGGGACATCTTTTAAGGAGGGAAGAGGCATCTCCTCTTTGCACATTGAAATATGACTCCAGCTGGAATTTGAGGAAGAGCTAGGCAGGAGGTGGTATTGGAGGCAGGGGCAGCAGTTAGGAAGGATTTTGTTGAAATAATGGCAGCCTGCTCCAAGGTGAGGACAGCAGGAATGAAGACAAGTGGGCTGGTGGCAAGGTGTCCTGCAGGTGTAATGGGCAATGTTTAGTGGTTTATTGTTGGTTACAGGTGGAGAGTGGAAGTGTTGATGGAGGGGAGGACACAATGAAAGCTTCCAGGCTCCTTTCTTTTTTCTTTCTTTCTTTCTTTCTTTCTTTCTTTCTTTCTTTCTTTCTCTCATTTCTTTCTTTTCTTTTCTTTCTTTCTTTCTTTCTTTCTTTCTTTCTTTCTTTCTTCTTTCTTTTTCTTTCTTTCTTCCAAGAGAGAAGAGAGAATGAGAGAATGAGAGAGAGAGAGAGAGTTGGGGAGAGGGGCAAAGGGAGAGAGAGAAAGAATCTCAAGCAGGCTCAATGCTCAGCATGGAGATTGAACCTGGGATCATGACCTGAGCTGAAATCAAGAGTTGGATGCTCAACCAACCATGCCACCCTGGCGTCCCTCCAGGCTCCTTTCTTGGACAATATTTAATGGAGGTAGTGTTCGTTTCCTAGGGCTACTGTCATAAAGTACCACAAATGGGATGGCTTAGAACAACAGACATTTATTGTCTCACAATTCTGGAGGTTGGAAGTCTGAAATCAAAGAGTTGGCTGTGCCATGTACCTTCTGAAGGCTCTGTGGAAGGATCTGTTTCAGTCCTCTTTCCTGGCTTCTGGTAGCCGTTGGTGTTCCTTGGCTTATAGATGGTTGTCTGTTCCCTAGGTCTGTTCTCATGGTGTCTTCCTGTGTGTGTATCCAAATTTCCCCTTTTTATAAGGACACCAGTCATATTGGAATAGACCCACTCTACTTCAGTACGACCTCATCTTAATTAGTTACATCTCTAACAACCCTATTTCTAAATAAGGTCACATTATGAGGTACTGGAGATTAGGGCTTCAATATTTGAATTTCAGGGGGGCACATTTCAACCCCATGGAGGGGTGGTATCATTCACTAATGCAAAGAGTTCATGTGGTAAAACCGGTTTGGTGGTAGAGAGATGAAGCCTTGAGCGTGGGGCCCTGTGGAAAACCACAAGGAAGTGTCTAGAAAACTACTTGATATATTGGGTTGGTGCTTAGGAGAGGAGGGGTATGGGCTGGGCTGGGAGGATAGATCTGAGTCTTCAGCATATAGGGTGGGTAAGATGGTGAACCTTTGGGGAAGGTCAGACCACGTGGGAAACATGACCAGCTCATCTTTGCATCCCCAGCACCTAGCTGAGGCCCTCTTTTGCTCTAAATGTTGAATGAAGATGTATGTGATGAAATAAAAATGTTTCTTCAAGTCTCCATTCGTTGGAGATCAGAAGGCTTTGCCTGGGTGATGGCTGGACCCGCTCTGGCTCTGTGACAGGAAGGGAGTGTACTTTGTAGGAATGAGAAACAAACATTCTTAGGTTTCACCTTACATTCTCCTCTAGCCTAATTTAGTAAATGTGTCACAAGCATCCCACCCAGCATTCCCCAGGGAAAGCCAGGAGGTCTGGGTGAGGGATCCTAGGGTTGTGGCCATCTCCTGACTTGTAGGAAGGGAGCAAAGGAAAGGTGTATGAGCCTTGCTATGGTTTGCAGCAACATTTACTTCCTTTTCACTTGAAAATCTTCTCCTTTGCCATCAGCCCAGCTCTTAATAAACCAAATTGTACTAGAGTGTCCAAATAAAGCCTTTTCTACACCATCTCCTTTCCCCCCAAATCATGAGACTGATGGTAATGTGATCTTGGGGGACTCTGGGACTGAGTGGCTCTCCCACCTGGCTTTGCTGGAGCAGGAGGTGCATGGGGGCTGTGGGGCACTGTCACCGTCTGCTGGGCGGTTGGTTGATCCAGCCTTCTTTGTGCCCGTTGCCTGGTGACATGCAGAGGCCCCTATCTCAGAACCACACTCTGGCCTGCTATTGGTCCGGTGGTGGCATTTGTTGACAATAGACACTTCCCTGGCCCTGGACTCTGAAAGAGACCTTGGGAGCTTGAGTTTCAGGCCACAGTACTTGTCGAAATGTAGTTCCTTAACCCGTTGTGTGCCCTGCTGGGAAGGTTGAGCTGCAGCCGTGAGGCCAGGGCCAGTGTGCCTGCCGAGTGCCTAGTTCTGGTCGCTGCTTCAGGGTGTGCAGCTGGGCTGGGATTTCTTTGCTGCTCTGCTTCTGTGGCAGGACAGGGTTTTCCTCCCTTCTCACCTCTGCCTGGGTTTTCCTGTATGACAGTTTAAACAAACAGATTTTGTTGGCCTAAAAACATCTGAGCTGAGTTAGGAAGGGCAGTCACCAGTAGCCAGGGAAAGGTTTGTGTTGATGTCGTATGCTGCAGAGTCTGGAAGACTTAAGCCTCTTGCTGGGGTGCCCAGGCACCTGTGGATGAGACCTATACCTTCTGGGGATAGAGGTGGGGCCAGGCAGGGAAAGAGAGGTGAGAAGACTAAGGTGACTATGGAGGAGGTGAAAGGGTGGGAAGCTAGACAGAAAAGGGATTCTGGAAAGCCTCCAAGGTGGACCCTGTTGGATTAATGAGTGAATCCATGGCCAAAAGGGGTGGTGCCATTTACGGAGGTCAGTTCTCCAGTTGGGTGAGCATCTGGGTGGTGCTGGACCATTCAGGCACTCCCTGGGGGTCTCCCTATCTTTTGCCCCAGGCACCCTTCAGAGAATGGGTCATCTGAGAGGGAGGCTGGAGACAAGCCAGGTCAGAGCAGCTGTGGTGAGGACCAGAGGTTTCCCACTTAAGGGGAGGAGAGTTCTGGCTGTTTCCTCAAAGGGCACAGCTCTGATCTTTTAAACCCAGTCCCACTGGGAGGAATGTAGAGACCCAGCCTGCTGGCAGAACCCCCTCTCCCACTCCCCACACCTGCATGCCTCTCTGTTGTCCCACCTGTAACAAAACCATTCACATTTAGGTGGGAAAGCAGAGGACCTTGCAAAGGCCAAGCAAGGCTGTGTGTCAGGCATGAGGGAACACGGGGAAACAGGAGGAAGGAGAAGTCTGTTCTCCCTTCTGTTCACCCGTGTAGCCAACTGCCCAAGTCGGACCTACACTCCAAGAGGAGGCCCCAAGAGGATCTCAAAACAGAACAGGAAGTCCTAGGGGTTCCAAGTGGTGTCTTCCAGATTAACTGATCTATGTCTAGCCAGCACTCCAGAGCAAGTAAGGTTTGGAGCTGGGCCACAAGTGCCAGGACCCCATGGCTATAGGGATATGTGTCCCAGTGACCTCTGGTCACAGGGATTCCTTCTAGGGCCTGCTGGAGCCCAGGTCCTGGTTGTCTCTGCTGAAGGGCACTGTTGGGATGGTTGCAGTGAAAGGACTCCCCACCACCACCAGGGCTGTGGATCATGTTTATGCAGCTTCTGTCATTTCCTTAGGTCATCTTTCTGCCAGCAAGTTATTCCCCTGGGTCTGTAGAGAGCCTCTCCCTTCTCTGTGCATCCGAGAACCAGGGGAAAGGAGCTGTTTATGCCCAATGCAGGTGTGATGTGCCTGCTGAGAACACAGTGGTACTTTTCCACCATTAGTGTTTCCTCACCCGTTTGGACTAAGAACCAGCAGGAAATATCTCCTGAATGGCGTACATCTAGGTTTTAGTTCTGGTTTTTGTTTTTAGTTTTCAGAAAGAGCTGACTGGCTCTAATTTAAGCATAATCACCAGCAAACATTTTTGGGGTATTTGCTTTGTTTTTGCTTATAGGTGTTATTGAGAACAGAAGTGTTGGGAAAATAAATATGGCAAGATCCACTCCAATATTGAAAGTGGAAGGCAGGTGGACTTCACACAGCATGAGCCAGTGACCTTGAAATCAATTCTGAGCAAGTTTCTAAAACAAAATTCTTGAGAGAGTGTTATTGGTTTGCTAGGGCTGTTTTAACAAAGTAGTGGGAATTGGATGGCTTCGAGGACTGAAATTTATGGTCTCCTAGTTCTGGAGGCTAGAAGTCTGAGGGCAGGGGTTTGGCAGAGCAGTTGCCTTCTAGGGGTTCTGAGGGAGAATCTGTTCCATGCCTTTCTTCAGCTTCTGATGGTTTGCTGGCCGTCTTCAGCTTTCCTTGAGAAGCATCACCCCGTCTCTGCCTTTATCTTCACATGGTATTCTGTGTGTGTGTGTGTGTGTGTGTGTGTGTCCAAAATTCCCCTCTTTATGAGGACTCCAGTTGTACTGGATTAGGGTCCACCCTCCTCTCCTCTACTCACCTTAACTAATTATATCCACAATGATTTCCAAATAAAGTCGCATTCTAAGGCACTGAATTTAGGACTCCAACATGCGAATTTGGGGGCAACACAACCATAACGGAGAGATTTTGAGCATTTGGTACAGCAGTCATCTCTAGCAACATTGGTGCATGTCAGTCTAACTGGATGGCCTCCTCCACAGGGTTAAAGATGAGTAAACCAGATTTACCTGGGGCCAGAACCCAATCGCCCTATGGCCACACCAAGAAGGATGACCGTCTTCTGCATCAGTAAGGTCTGACTTCTCCTTTGTTCTGGGGTCTCTCAAATTCTTAAATGAAACCGTGTGGCAAGGAAATTAACCCCCGACGTGGCTTCGACATCTGGCCTGGTGGGCAAGGAGCTACCATAGTAACTAGTACGGCTGTCATTATATACCCGGGGAGGGAGTTCTCAGAATCATTTATAATGAAATCTCTGAAGCTTGGAAAACAATCTCCTATCACTTCCCTTGTCATTATACTACTTCCTTTTAATTTTAAAACCTCATTTGCACCTCTTCCCACAGAGTCTGTCTGAATGAAAGCAAATCTCTGTTTTCGCCAGGAATAACAGTGCAAGGGGAGTGTGGGTGGCAGGGCCCTAACGCCCAAGCTTGGGCCTCCATTTCCCGCCATTGTTCCCTGAGTCAGGTTCCCAAACACTCATTTGGGCTGTCCTGGGGGGAGTTTTTCCAGATAAAAATGGCCTGGTTGGCTGCCAGTGATTCAGGCAGGTTCACAGCCCCAAACCTGTTTTATCTCCCATGCTTATCACTTATCATCAGCTGCCAGGAGACAGACAATGGGAGCAAAGAGACATTTTGGCTGAGCCAGGTCTTAGGTAGCCCCAAGGGTTTTAGAGGCCTCCAAACAACCAGACTCAGGCAGTCTGACCAGGTCCCTCTGGGTTCCCCTGCTGGAAGCCCTCTCCTGTTAAAGCAGCATGGATTCAGTGAGGTCCCATGGCAATATAGCATTTCCTTGGAGCCCATGATGGCAGAAATGGATCTCTCTGTGTATTGATTCCTCCCCTCCTCAGATCTGCTGTTTCAGGAAGCCTAGGACATCAGTGAGAGTTCAAGGGCCCAGGGCAGAAGGAGTTCAAAAGGACCTTTCATAAAGTGTGCAGGTTTTGTTTGTTGGTTTGGTTTTACCCTTGAAAGCTTCACGCCACTTAAAAAATAACCTGGCTGGTAAAATTAGTGAAATCTGAATTTCAAACTCACAACTCTGGATTAAGCTGTCACTCCCCCGTTTTTGATATTGTACTACAGCTATGCAAGTGCACATTTTGTGCAACTTTCTTGTGAGTCTGTAATTATTTTAAAGTAAAAAAAAGTTCCTTAAAAAGCAATCCTTATGGTTCCCCCAAACCCAGTCACTATGCCCTGCGTTTGGAGAGCCACAGAGCTTACCAGCTGAGAGCACAGGAGGTAGGCCAGACAGACTTCCATTCAAATGCAGCCTTCACGCCTACAAGCTGTGTGATGTGGGGCAAGTTACTTAATCCTTCTGAGCTTGGTTTCCTTATCTACAAGATAAATCTGAGTGCTTCTCTGATGGCATGAGGGTGGGGACTAAATGAGGTAACACATGGAAAGCACCTAACAGGGTAAGTGGTAAAACAATAAATGTCCCTTTAAAACAGTAATCCAGGGGCACCTGGGTGGCTCAGTCGGTTAAGCGTCCGACTTCGGCTCAGGTCATGATCTCTCGGTTTGTGAGTTCGAGCCCCGTGTCGGGCTTTGTCCTGACAGCTTAGAGACTGGAGCCGGTTTTAGATTCTGTGTCTCCCTCTGTCTCTGCCCTTCCTCCACTCGTTCTCTCTCTCTCTCTCTCTCTTTCAAAAATAAAGATTAAAAAAATAATTAAACCTTAATCCATTGGATAGAGGAGCCATGCATGTGTTTTCAGCAAGCTCAGAAAGTCATGTGTGTAGCTGGACGAATTTTTCTAGAGGCCTCAACTTTGAGTCAAGAGGGTTCACACCTGGACATGATTCGAACACGAGTCAAATGCCTGTGGAAGAATTGTTTGAATTCTGTCCTAATTTTTTTTTCCTATAAATTGTCCAGAGTCCCAAGTTTTCTAATGTGGAACTAGATGAAACAGTTAACATCATAAAATAAGCAACATTCCATTTCCACTGCAAATAGGGTTTGGCCCAAACCTACAAACCAGATGCCTGGGGCTGGGGTGGGGCAGGGAGCGGCAGGGGCTGAACCGTATTAGGCCCTAACTCCTTCCTGAAAGCTCATGAAGGGACACAAGTGTTTGTGAACAATCCCTCCAGAAAGAGAAGGGCCATCTGGTCCAGGAGACGCCTGTTGGCCACCCATCAGCACCTCCTGGAGATTTAAGCCAGCTCTCTGCACACCCTTTCCAGTCTACCTCCTGTCCCAAGCCCTATATTTCAGACATCCTGGTTACCCGCCATTTCTCACAACCCCCTGGGGTTTCTCCTACCAGGTTGTCTATCCACATGGAAAGCTCCTCCACTGGCTCCTTTATTCTCACTCACCCTGGATGGTTCCATCCCACCCATTTTTCAAACCTTCCTCCAAATCCTTACCTTCCTGGAAGCCTTCTCTGCACCACCATTCAGAGGTCCTCCTGCCTCCACTGCACAATCCCAACCCCTGGCTGGCCTGCTTCTCACAGCCTTTACCACATTCATTCAACAAAAACCTACCATGTTCTGTGCACCAAGCCCTCTGTGCTGGGCTCCAGAGACAAGGCGATGGGTAACACGGGAGAAGCGTGCACATGGGTGGGGCTGAGGGGATGGATGTCAAACACACAAATGAGTATATTTGTAAATTGTGTTAAGTGCTGTAAGGGAATAAGAGGGTTATGGAAGAACTGTGATGTGTGCTTGAAGGAGAAAGGCCCTGCTGAGGAATGAATATTTAAACTGAGCAGATGGAATTGTCAGTGACCCAAGTGAGTAGGACGGGTAGGAGCCTTCCATGAAAAACAGTAGATTTGAAACCCTCATGGCTGGAGAAGGATGGGGTGTTTGCAAAACTGAAGGGAGGCCGGCGAGGAAGCAGAGGGAGGGAGGGGTACAGTAGGACGTCCAGTCATGAAGCACTGTCAAGTCACGTGTGGTAAGCATTTTGAGAAATTTCCCAAGTGTAATGGAAGCCTTTAAAGGCTTTTACACAAGTACATAATGTGGTCTGATATGTAATTCTAAATATTCCTCTGGCCCCAGTCTAAAAACAGAAGCAAGAAGCAGGTTTTGGCAAGAATGGCCAACAAGAGGAGTTGTACCCTCTCTGTGTGAATGATGGTGTTGAATATAGGGATTGTGAGCAGAGGAGAGGGCCTAGATAGACTTTGAAGGTCTGGCACTTTATTGGATGTGGAGGCTGAGGGAGAAGGAGGTGTTGCAGGTCCCAGATGAAGAGTTTGGGCATCTGGGTGGATAATGGTGCCACCCAATGAGAAGCACCATGCTGGAAGAAGAGCAGGTTTAGGTGGAATGTCTGAGGTTCAATTTTAGATATGAAATTGCCGGTGGAGATGTCAAGGAGGCAGTTGGATCTATTGATCTTGACTTCAGAAGAGAGGTCAGGGCTGGAGACATACATTTGGAAAGTCATCAACATATAGATCTAAGTCATGTGAGCAAATGAGATGGCCTTGGACCAAGATGTAGAATGGAACGAGACAGGAAGAGGAGAGGAGGAAAAGAAAGGAAGAACAGGATCAAGCTTCAGAGAACCTAATGCTCTACTTTGTATTAGAATAATCTCTGCCCCTTTGATCTTAGTCAAATTTGTATCCTGGCTTTGCTCTTTCAGGGGGTAAGCTGTGAATCTGGAATAACAGCCCTTGGCCGGGCTCTGAGATAACACTGTTAAGTATAATACAAATTTATTCAATGAACTCGTTGAACATCTACTGTGTGCCAGGCACTGTGGTAGAAAATGGGAGTAAACCATGAGTAAGACATAGTCTCTGCCTTCAGAGTTCCTGTAGAGCAGTGAGGGGAACAAAGAAAAGACACCGACACTTTGACACCTATGCCTATAACAATGAGTGCTCCCTCAGTACCAGGTACGTGCCTGAAGGTCTCCACTGATTATTTCACATAGTACTGAAATTGACCTGGGGAGGCGGGTAATATTATTCTCATTTAATAGATAAAAGAGGTGAGGCTAAGAGAATTTTACTTGCCCAAGATCACACAACTCAGCTGGTGGCAGAATAAAGATGTGGACTTGGCCTTGCCTGGCTCCAGCTGTGATATGGCTATCCCCCTCATGGTTTGTTAGAAACATGTCTTGGTTCTTCTTCCCTGCCTTGCCCCTGCTGCAGAAACTCTTGGTCTGCCTGCTGTGCAACGTGGTTCCCCAGGATGCAATCTACCTCCTTCGAACAGGGAGAGCAGAGGCTTTGGCTTGTCACAAGAGCTAGATGTGCTTTAGCGTCTTCAGGGCCCCTGCCCTCAAGGAGCCTACAGTCTAGGAGAAGAGATGTGATGCATACAAATATCCAGGTTATAAGAATGACGAATCTATGAGCTGTTTTATATTTTTAAGACAGTCTCAGCCTGACAACAGACAGTTGTCTCCCGTGACAACACTTTTGCAATCTCCATAATGGATTCCCTACATTGCATTATATTTATATTCTACACTTGTAGTTGTGAAGCCCTTCAAAGCTCTGACTTTGATATATCTCACATCTTGTATATTTCTCAAATCTAGCATCCTTATTCCTGGGGCAGATATCACTGCCCTCTTATTTCTTGCCTAGGTTCTCACCACAGCCTTTTTACAGCTCCCTCCCTCAAATCTCTCCATTCTTCACATTGTAGTCAGAGTGATCTTGAACTGCCAATTTTGGGTCGATCCCTTTCTTAAAACCCTCGATGGCACACCACAACCCCCAGGATGAATCCAAGCTTCTAAGCCTGGTATTCCAGACTCTCCCATTATGTCTTGCACATTCTGTGCTTCAGCAACATTCTATGCCCCGGCAAGAGGGGGCTGCTTACAATCTCCTTCTACGCACTCTGCTGTTCCCCAGCTCTGGGCCCATGTCCTTCTGTCCTTCTTAAAAACATTCTTTCTCCCCACCTTCGCCTGAACAACTTCTACTCATTCATCAAGACTGAACCGGGACAGAGATGACATAGGAAACCTTCTTGGACCCGCATCCGCCATATCGTATGACAACTGTCTCCTCATGTGCCGGTTTTCACCACTAGACTGAGTCTCATGAAGACAACTGAGGGTGTCTTCTTCATCTTTGTACCTCCAGCACCTACCACGGTTTCAGGAACATAATAGTCATTCACTGAGTACTTGTTTAAATAAAATGAATGAGTGAATGTTTATAAAGTTCTACGACGCATTAAGTGTCAAACGAGTAGTACAGAAAATAAGCATGAGAGAAAGGAGGAAATGGTCACTTCCAGTTGGGAGAGTCCCAGAAAGCTTCACAGATAAGAAGAATTTCTGCTGGACCTTGCAGGATGAGATAACACGTGTGTAGGTGCTGGCCCAATGCCGACCTGCCGTTGGCGTTGAATAAGGGTGAAATGAATCTGATTTGGCTAGGTCGAAAGAGGTGGGGAAGACATCCCATGGGGGCAGGTGGTGGGGGCAAAGGTTTCCAGTTGCAAAACACAAGGCAAGTTTAGGGAACAATCAAGAGACCGGTTTGACTGGAGCAAAAAATTTGCAGCTGGGAAGACCAGTAGGTTTGAAACATAGGTGGAGATAAGCAATGGGCAATGCAGAGATGTCTCATACTTTTGTCTGGAGTGGTCCACATACAAGAGCCATAATGCTTGCCTACACCTGTCCTTCCCATCAAGAAGGTATAAATTTGAACTTGACGAAGCCGGTCTTTGAACAATGCAAGCAAAACATTCAAACATTTAGGGCTGTGATAGGGGCAGAGTGGGTGAGGTTCAGGATTAGGTAATTTTTTGGTGTCTCTGTAGCGTGACCTATGGGCCAAAATAACTGACCGGTTTTTATTTTTCTTTGCCTCTCTAGTTTTGCCTGAATCAGAGAGCAGCCAAAGTGACTTGGGAAAAAAAGTTATTTTAAGCAGGAAATGCAGTAGGGAGGAGAATGGGAAATCCTAAAATCACGCCAGGGGAGGAAGCCGTCAATGCTGGTTAGGCTGAGAAGAAGGGACCTCCTTGCTTGCCCGACTTGGCTCCTGGCCTGCTCTTGGGCACAACCTACCTGTGAGGTGCTTGGCATCGCAGGATGGCCATGTGCCGTGGCGGCCACCACTGGCTGTTTGGAGCCAACACCAATATATGCCATGTTTGGAGAAGGAAAGCAGAGAATGTATTTGGGAAACACACAGGAGAGCTCTGTCCCCTCACCAACCCCACCTGCATCCTGTGTGTGAGTCAAAGGGACAGCAAAAAAGAGATTGGAAAGGGAGTTCCAAGCCAGCAGCTAGGCCACATCTGTTTACTGTCTTCACAAGCCACTGGAAGTCTCTAAGACATGGTCTTATTTCCCTTCTACTGGTTTTTTTTTTTTTTTAACGTTTCTTTTTCTAAGTTTATTTATTTTGAGAGTGACAGAGAGGGTGAGTGGGGGAGGGGCAGAGAGAGAAGGGGAGAGAGAGAATCCCAAGCAGGCTCTGCACTGACGCTGTCAGGGCTCGAACCCACAAACCTGAACTGAAACCAAGAGACAGACACTTAACCGACTGAGCCACCCAAGCGGCCCTCCCTTCTTCTATTGTTCTAATGAGGGAGATCTAAAGGATTTTTTCCAGATCTCAAGTTCTGTGACTCTCTCCCACGGTTTGGCTCTAAAGACCAGAATCAATAGGATGTGTATAGAGAGAGAAACAGATCTATTATAAGGTATTGGCAATTACAGAGGCTGGCAAGTCCAATATCCGCAGGGTGGGTTGGCAGGCTGGGGATCCTAGGGAGTTGATGTTGCAATTCTAGTCTGAAAGCTGTCCCCTGTAGAACCAGGAAGAGATGATGTTGCAGATGAAGTCTGAAGCAGGCTGCTGGAGTCTTCTCTCTTGCTTGGGGGAGGCCGATCTTTTTGTTGTACTCTGGCCTTCAACTAGTTAAACGAGGTCCAACCCCATTAGGGAGAGAAATTTGCTTTTCTCAAGGTCCACCTATTTAAATATTGATCTCATTTAGAAACACTCTCATCGAAACAGCCAGAATAAAATTTGACCAAATATCTGGGCATCCATGGCCCAGCCAAGGTGGCATGTAAATCAAGCATTACCAGGTTATCCAGCCTTAGATTCCTATGCCAGATCTCACTCATCCTTTGGATGAGAAGAACAAAGGCAAAAGAAATGTAGAGAAAATTACATTTCCTTACACTTTGCAGCCCTTTGACAAAGATTTGACACAGGCAGAGTATGACATTCCCCAAGGAACTCAACTGTCTTAATGTTCATGCTTTGCTAGAGGCAAAAAGCAACCTTAGCTTGACAATAGCCGACCTCCAGGATCCTGAAAGTCTTCTTTAGCTTATGAACATCCTTTTGGAAACTTCCTTTATCTCAAGCCACTGCACTCACCACACCCCCCCAACATAAAAGTATATAACTAATCCCTCCTCATAATCCCTGTGCAACTCTTCCCACAGGCCCTGTCCCGGGGTTCACTAAAAACACCTGTTTGCACCAAAAACATGTCAAGAATTCTTTCTTGACCCTTCCCCCAGCCCACATCACCTCACCGTGACCCAACCACAAAAACATATCGTCCAGACCTGCCCTGTATTTTCCATCTCTATTCCTTTGCTTACGGGGTGTCTCTCACCCCAAACATCCGTCCCCATCTCTCAGTTCCAGTTATTGAGATCCTACATTTCCTTCACCAGTAACTCATTTACTACGGCCCCTTGGGAGCACATGCTAGTAGGAAACCTCAGATAGTTCCACAACTTCTGTATACCTCAGTTTCCTCTTCTGTAAAATAAGGGTGATTCTGAATGTAAAGTTTGCGTGAGCTGATACACAGCAGAGAGCACAGCGCCTCACTGTGCTGAGTGTTGACTTTCTGTTTTTCTCCACCTGTCCCTCATTTCCCGCTAGAGATGTGTAGAGTGTGGCTGGGAATTTAGCAGTTGTCTTAATGTGAAATGCTTTGAAAACAGACATCTATGCATCCACGTTACTTTCATTCCTCCCTTTTGTTTGTAACTCAGCGGTCTTGAACTTCCAACTGCTATTAAGAATTACTACTCAGGGTTGTCAACACACAACAATGTCTGCTCTATTCACAGGCATTGAAGGATAATTGCGACCATATGTGATTTTTGTTTTATGCATGGACTCTATGTAGAATTTAAATGGTGACGCTGCTTTTGTGGCTTTGGTTTTAACTCCTAAATCCTTTCTCCCGGGGTCATCGATGAAGACCTGGGTGGGAAGTGGCCATCGAAATGTCTGCAGGAGGCAAGGTTGAGTTGCTCCTAGTGTTCTCACACTGCCTTGACTTTCAAAGGTGGTCCACAGCTTTGAAATGTTCCAAGGACGACCTTTAAAGGGCACCTTTCTGGCTCAATCACTAGCTATTTAGCAACTGTATTTCATTCAACCGGCCTGTAAGCCATTCACTATTGTGGGGAAATGTAAATGAGGGGCTGTGAGCCCACCAGGGGCAAATGTCTAATAAAGTGGGTGTCACCCAGGCACGAAAGCCCCAGAAATGCAAATGGCCAACTTGAGACAAAGGAGAACCTATTGTTGTGCCTGGATGATGATGGGGAAAACATTGGCCTGGAAGGAACTTTGGTATACAGAGTCGGAAGGGGGCCAGGGGAGGCGAGCCCCATCCTTAGAAAAGAAAGTGGAGGTGAACAGCGTCCACCCACTCTTGTTTACTACATTTTGTGAGATATCAGAAAGTCTGGCCCAATGAAGCATAAAAACTTGTAAGAGTCCAGCATCCATGTTACTTCTTCGTGTTTGCGACCTGCTTTCCCGCGGGCTCCTGTTGGCAGCTAGTCCTGTGGACCTGTCTCTAAGGGGTGCCAGGAGAGAGAGCTGGGATGGCTGCCTCTCTCCTCACCAGGCTTGGTGGAGAAGAAAAGGGCCCTGGGGTACCCAACAGGGAAAGGCAACCACTCAAAGTTCTCGTCTGAAATCTGGGCAGCGGCTGTCAACCAGCAGGGAGTGCTTAACTAGCAGGGGCTGAACGGCCCCAGGGGTCTGTCTATCATAGGGTGTTGCCTACAGAAGGCACACTTTAATTATCTATTGCTATGTAACAAACTACCCCCAAACTTAGCAGCTTGAAACAAAAGCGCTTTATTATTTCTCTTGGTTCTGCCATTTGGGCTGTGTTTGGCTTGAGTCATTTGCTCCACATGGCATTGGCTCAGACACTCGTTAGGCTGTGTTCAGCTGGCCGTTTTGGCTGTGCTAGAAGGTCCTAGAAGGCTTTGTTCAGATGTCTGGCACTAAGGGGCTCCCCCACATGACCGCTCTCTCTCTCTCTCTCTCTCTCTCTGTGTCCCATTCCGTAGTCAAGTTCAGCTTCTTTATAGGATAGTGGTGGCTTCCAAGAGCAAACGTAAAAATGGATATATGTTCAGATACTTCACGTACGTCATTTCAACCTGTTATCAACCAAAAATGATGGAGGAGATATTTTACGTTGTCTTTAAAATTTTTGTGCTGAATTTCAAAAGTCTGGTGTGGCTTTTACACCTACAGCACTTCGCAATTTGAACTAGCCACATTTTATTTTTATTATTTTTTTTAATGTTTATTTATTTTGGGGAGACAGAGACAGAGCATGAGTGGGGAGGGGCAGAGAGAGAGAGGGAGACACAGAATCCAAAGCAGGCTCCAGGCTCTGAGCTGTCGGCACAGATCCCAATGCGGGACTCAAACCTGTGAACTGCGAGATCATGACCTGAGCCGGAATTGGTTGCTCAACTGACTGAGCCACACAGGTGCCCCTGGACTAGCCACATTTTAAATGCTTAAGAGCAACACGTGACTAGTGGCTACCATCCTGGGAAGTGAAGAGCTAGACAATCTCTTAATTTTCCTTATCTCTGAAGTAAGGACGATAAAGTAGAACAGGCAAGGACTATAATGTATGTATTTTAGTGCTGTTGTGAGATAGCTGAGGAAGAATGAGAAATGAGAAATACATTAAGTACTCAGCAAGTACCTTGCATGCAATAAGAGCTTATTAACTGTTTGTCTTAGTCCACTGGGGCTGTTGTAACAAAGGACCTTAGACCGGGTGGCTTATAAACAACAGAAATTTATTCCTCACAGTCTGGAGGCAGGAAGTCCAAGATTGAGGTGCTGGCAGATTCAGTGTCTGGTGAGGGTCCGCTTTCCTGTTCAATGACAGCGGTCTTTTTGCAGTGTCCTCAACGTGGTGGAAGGGGATGAGGTGGCTCTCGGGGGCCTTTTTCATGTGGGTGCTAATCGCATTCACAAGCCCCTCCCCACCATGCCCTAATCATCTTCCAAAGGGACCACATCTTGATTCTTTGGGGATTAGGTTCAACATATGAACCCTGGGGGACACGAACATTTGGTGTGATGTCAGTCCCATTTCACTGTTTATGGGTGTCTCTCATTGCCAGCAACGGAGATGCTCTCAAGCTTGCTCATATAAGTTTACAGGTTCCTTGAGTCGGGGAGAATTTCTCGTTTGCTTTTACCTGGTGCTCTTAACCAGGTGTCTCATTTTTCTATTCTTCACATTTTCTCAAAATTTGTTTGTCTCTGCTTATCTGCTCTCCTTTCTTCTCCCTCCTCACCGGCATTCTTTGCCTACTCATGGTGCATCAAAGCTCCCCTAGCCTATCTTACCATGATATGACCTTCTGATAAACTATGGCTGACTGGTAACTGGTTTGGGTTCTGCATGTTTCCCAATTCGGATTCCCAGAAGAAGTAATCTGATTGGCCTGGTTCATCTTTTCATGCCAGTTCACGTCCTATGTCACCTGAAAATTGGCTGCCTGGGGTTCAGGCGCCCATCCTTGGTCTAATCAGCTGTGGCCAGGGATGCACCTTCTTATGGCACTTCATGTGGTCACCTGGAAATCAGGGGATGTGGGTGGGGTAGTTTTCCTTAGCGGGGGAGAAGGGGTTGTGGGCAGACGGGCGCTGATTTATATCACAACGCACTGTTTCTGTCACTGGGATTTCCCAGTTGAGCTCATCAGTCTGAAGTCACCTGACAGAAGAAAGGTTTCTTCCCTTTACGTGCTACTGTCCTTGACCTTTGGGAGAGCTTCGCCTGAGAGCAATGCATATTATTAGAGTCTGCAAGGCACCCTGCTTTCTGAGGAAATCTGGCTAGGTGCAAAGCAGTGCTCAACCTTCCAGTGGGAGCGGGATGTAGTCTTCCTTTTGTAGTTCCTGAGGAACACATTCTTGGTCCATACGCTTTTACTGCTCCAAGTGTTTACTTTGCCAACATCCCCACAAATCACTGTTTTTCTCAGTGGAAGCTGTCACGTGACCCTCCTGCATTAGAGCCCGTTGGGAATGCTCGGCTCAACCACAGACCTATGGATGAGAAGTCCGGGGAATGTGGCTGAGGAATCCCCATGTTTATTAGCTTCACAGAGAAGTTCAGTTCACAGAACCTCATCCATTTCAGTGTGTACTGCATCACTCCCTAGATTTCAATAAAATCCCTTAGCACGCTTGATTCGTGGAACCTAGAATTTTTCTAGAACTTTCCAGGGAGTCTAAGGTCCATCCAAGTAGCCTCAGAAGCATATATAACAAACAGGAAGGTCCTGGCCACCATCCATTCTGACCCAAACCCCCAGATTCAATTGGACAGCACCTAAACTTTGCCCCTGACTTGACATTTCCCATGAGACAGCCAAGGGATTTACCTGGCAGCTCTTGTGTAATAAATCAGCAGAAATCTCAAGGCACCACCCTGGATAGAGGCCCTCCTGGCTGGTTGCCGGAGTCATAGCTCAATGGGATAAGCTCAAAGAAGCCCCAGGCGGGTAGAAAGCAGTGCATTTGGGGCTGGCTCTCTGCAGAATCACAATGAAGCCAGTGTTTGCATTAGAGCCAGACAATGACTCTGATTCAAAGCACAGGATGCCAAGACTGAAGGGTGCTCTGGGTAAGGGGAGGACCTGGGCCCCTTTCTTGGCTCAGTCTGCCTGGAAAGGATTCCACTTTTGTTTTTAATCCTATGTCTTTTTTTTTTTTTTTCCCCATATCTTTAGGAGCTCAAATAAATGGCCATCCGTTTCTTCCAGGGTAATCGCATGTTTTTCATATTTGACCCAAGAATTTGGACACTGTGTACCCCGGCCAGTTCTTCCTATATATGAGCAAGAGATCTGCATTCTCCAGATTCTGGAGAAAGTGAAGTCATCTCCTAACGATGGCTCAGAATTGACTTTTCAGCCTGTCTCCGCAGCCAACACTGGGCTCTTTGGCAAGACAGCACTGCAGCCAGCCTATCAGAGTTCCATTTCTGGTCACTGCAGATACTTTAATTTCTACCCTAGGACAGAAACCACCATTTGATTGGTGGACATTTAATGGATTAGGTGGTGCTTCAGAGAGAGCTTTTCCCTTAAGTATCCATCTTTCATGGTGTCCAGAAAGCCTTCAAAGTAGGTCAAGTGCACAAAAATGTACAAATATGGTGCCTGCTTATTCATTGAACTGAAAATCTACTATCCTCTCTCTTTCCAGCTTGGAACTGGGTGAGTTATATTTAAGTCTCCAGTCTCGCCCTGAATATAGCTCACTCTAAAAGGATAACCAAAGAGGGAAAAATTAACACAGACCTATGAAAATCAATGTAACATAAGAGGAGAAAAATGGCCCAATATTCTAGAGTAAGATATAGAATTTTCCCCTTTCGATGTAGATTTTTTTGGGTATGGAATAAAAACATTTTTAGAAACGACTTGCCTTGTGTTTTCAGTAACTGTTACTGAAATTCTTGTACGAAATAGGAACAAGACTTCTTGAAAACACAGTCAGCCAAATTAGAAAAGACTCCATGGAATTGGAAATGCAGTACAGATTGGCATCCATTTTGGGTGCAGAAGAGTAATAAATATGGCGCTGCAAAAAAAAAAAAAAAAGTGTATTAATGAGAGGATACACTGAAGAAATTATACTAGAAGACAGAAGAAATATAAATATAAAAAACTAAAATGGGTAATTATAAATTGTCTAGTTAAAATGACTGGAAACGGGGAAACGTAGCTCGAGGAAGAATGCTTGATTCCTCATTCCATATAAAGAGGAGTGAAATGTTAATGTTCACTTTTTAAAAAAAAATTTTTTTTTTAATGTTTGTTTATTTTTGAGAGAGAGAGAGACAGGGCATGAGCGGGGGAGGGGCAGAGAGAGAGGGAGACACAGAATCGGAAGCAGGCTCCAGGCTCTGAGCCGTCAGCACAGAGCCCGACGCGGGGCTTGAACTCACGGACTGTGAGATTGTGACCTGAGCCGAAGTCGGAGGCTCAACCGACTGAGCCACCCAGGTGCCCCATGTTAATGTGCACTTTTTAGTAAAACAATACAAGTTCTCTTCTGGTGTCTCTTAACAACTTGCTACCATTCTGCGTGGCTCCAGAGAAGCCAGGAAGACTACAGTCCCTAGAATCTCCTTCTCCATATGGATTAGAGTTTGCCCAGGAGAGACGTTCTCGAGAAGATTGGTTCGTTGTTCTCCTGAGGCGGTTGTGACCGCAGAAGTGTGCAGTCCTGTAACTTCACAGTGGCCTCACACCTTCTGGCTCAGATCTAGGTGGGGGATCCACCGACCTACACAGCCCCGTCCTTCCAAAGTTGTGTGGCCCTGGCAGTAAACTTCTATTCCTGAAATACCTAGACAATCATTTTCCTGACCAAGAGCTGGCTGCTACATTTGAATTTAAGAATTACTTCCTAATTTAGTCACCACCGAGAGAATTTAAAGCAGGAAGTCTAGTTTCCAAATGACTGCAGAAATTAAAGCAAACAAAATACTATCCCTATAGTGAAGGACAAAATGGAGAACAAAATGTAAGGCATGAGGCAAGATGACAGAAGTAACACGCCACATAATGGTTATGTCAACACTTTTAAAACCCATTTAAAAATAGGCAAAGGCTCACGTTGGAGTAAAAACAGCAAAGCAATCCAGGGACTGCTCACCCAAGATGTCGTAAAATGATACTGAAAGGTTGAAAAGGATGGGGTGGGGATCCGTCAGGCAAGTGCAAACAAAAGGAAAACAAGAGAGGATTTAAGGGAGTAAAGATTAAACAGAAGAACTAGAATTTTTAAAATGTTTACACAAGTAGTTCGCAAATGCATTCTCATTGTAAAAAGTTCAAACAGTACAGAATTCAACAGAGGTGAAGGTGTTACAAACATTTGGTCTTCTATCACCTGTTTATTCATCATCTATTTATCTATCTGTCTGTGCTGTACTGGCTCTGATATGCATCTAATTTTATTTTATTTTAATTTAATTTTATTTTATTAAAGATTTTATTTGTAAGTAATCGCTACATCCTCTGCGGGGCTCGAACTCACAACCCTGAGATCAAGAGTTGTAGGCTCCATCGACTGAACCAGGCAGATGCATCTATTTTTTTAAAGTATCTGCATATCTAAGGAAAAAAAAAAAACCAGTACCAGTTAAATTATGACATGCCAGAAATTGTGAGATGCTTTCTAATTTCACATAGTAAAAAAATATCTAATTGTTATAATAGATTTATTCTAACATTTATTTTTGTATAAGAATGGACTTGTTTTATATAATTTCTCTCTCTCTCTGCATGTACATATATTTTGTGATTTTCTTTCTCCTCCTGAGGATATAACTTGGGAGATTTTTCTACTTTAGGTCATAATTATCTACCCCATTAAAAATGCCACATAGTAGTTCATAATTTATACCATCATTTACTAATTTTTCTGCTCAATATTAAAATGAATATTTAGGTTCTTTCCTCCCCCCTCCCCCCCTGACAATGCTACAATGACACCTTCATACATTCCGATGGAGCATCTGTGTGGACTTCTAGAAAAGTTGGTATAGATATACTCTTTCAAGTATAAGCACCTTTAAAACTTCAGTAGATGCTAGCAGATTGTCCTTCAACAAGACCATATGAATTTATATTCCCATCAATACTTGCTTCTTCATCAAAATGGGTATTATTATCATTACTTAAATTTTTGTCAGTTCAGTAAGCAGTTTTCTTGTTGACTCTCTTGGCAGGCAGAGAGGTCAATCACCTTATCATGTTTATTATCCATCGCATTTCTTCTGCGAAGTGACTTTTTATATCCTTTGCTATTTTTCTATTGGAGTTTTTTCTTTTAACTTTTCCTATGACTTGTGGCTCTCCTTAGGATCATGGGCAATAGCCCATTGATCTGTTATGTAACTTGCAATTATTTTCTCCCCTTCTGCTGCTTTCTATTTTCACTTTGTTATAATGAAGTTAGCCGTATGGATTTTTAAATATAGTCAATTATGTCAATCTTCCTTTCACAGATTGTAGGGTTTGTGTTCTGATTAAAAATTACTTCTTAATTCCTAATTATTTAAAGTATTTTCCCATGTATTCTTATAAGGAGATATATTATTTAACTTAAGATGTCTAGAAATAGGGTGGATTTAGGCCTGATATGAACATTGGCCCAATGAGGTTATCCTGAACTTGACTTCTTGGCATCCCATCTTTGGTTCTGCCTCCATTTTAGGTTGCCAGCAAGATTGGTAGAGCAGATATATATTTCATATGCAGAGTTCATAGAAAATCCAAAGCACCAAAAACGACTGTATTTTCCTGTTTCTCTTCCTTAGAAACATGAAAAAAATTTTCCCAAAGCTCCAAAACACTTTCCCTCATGTCCTGGCCCAATTACTGCCCAAGGAAATATGATTGCCATGATTGCCTTAAACTAATTCTTTGGGGTGAATAGATCAAATACAATGATCACCGCAAATACTTTGTTAAAATTTTAATGCCAAACTCTTGACCTAAAGTTAATTTGTGTATGGGGCTAGGGAAGGATCTAACCGAATCGTATTTGCTTAATAAATATCTAATTATTTTAATACCATGTATCAGGTATGCCATTGTTTTGTCGTTGATTTGAAATGCTTTTTTTTTTTAATTTTTTTTATAACGTTTATTTATTTTTGAGACAGAGAGAGACAGAGCATGAAGGGGGGAAGGGCAGAGAGAGAGGGAGACACAGAATCGGAAGCAGGCTCCAGGCTCTGAGCCATCAGCCCAGAGCCCGACGCGGGGCTCGAACCCACGGACCGCGAGATCGTGACCTGAGCCGAAGTCGGACGCTTAACCGACTGAGCCACCCAGGCACCCCTGAAATGCTACTTTTAATACACAAACACATACAGGCACATATATACATAGGCACAGATGTGTGGGGATCTCTGGACTCTCTTCGTTTCTAGGTCACTATATGTCTATTTCTACACCAAAGTCACCAAATCCATGGTGTTTTGCAATGTGGGAAAATAGCCCCATTCACATTATTGTTTTGTCTTTGTTTTGATTTTCCAAAATTTTTGTCATTTTCACGTAATTTCTTGAGGCATTACTGAATCAGCTTGTTAGGGTAAAAGAATAATCTGTAATTTTGAATAGGATTCCATTAAGTATCTATTACTTTGGAAGAACCTCCCAATCCAAGGATATTTGGGTCATTTTTTACACCTCAGAAGGATTCCTTCTTCATATTAGGCCATGCATATTTATTATTAGGTGTATTGGTCTGTTTGGGCTGCCATAACTAAATACTATAGACTAGTGGCTGAAACAAAAGAAATTTATTTCCCACAATTCTGGAGGCTGCTAAGTCTGTAATCAAGGTGCTGGCCAATTCAGTTCCCCAGTAAGGCCTGTCTTCCTGGTTTGCAGATGGCTGCCTTTTTGCTGGGTCTTTATTTGGCAGAGAGAGAGAGGGGGCAGGGGGAGGAGAGGGAGACAGAGAGAGAGAGAGAGAGAGAGAGAGAGAGAGAGATCAATCTTCCCTTTTTATAAGGCCACAGTCCTGTTAGATTAGGGCCCCATCCTTATGAGTCATTTAACCTTAATTACCTACTGAAGACCCTATTTCCAGATACAGTCACATGGGGAATTAGGGCTTCCACATATGAATTAGTCCATAGCATTTGAAGCTATCATGAACAGAGAAAAAATTTGCAGAGCAGATTCAAGACGAGGCTTGGGGAAGAGTAAAACTTGATCTCTGCCCTACCCTGTTACTCAATAAAGATTTCATTACGGAGGCGTCTGGGTAGCTCAGTTGGTTAAGTGTCCGACTTTGGCTCAGGTCATGATCTCGTGGTTTGTGAGTTTGAGCCCCACGTTGGGCTCTGTGCTGACAGCTCAGAGCCTGGAGTCTGCTTTGAATTCTGTGTCTCCCTCCCTCTCTGCCCCTCCTTTGCTCACATTCTGTCTCTCTGTCTCTCTCTCTGAAAAATAAACATTAAAAAAAAAAACATATTTCATTATAATTACCTCCCAAAATGGCTATACCAATATACATTTCCACCAATGGACTTCCTGTTTTCTCACATCCTTGACATTTATTTATAAACTCTGCCACATAAATGAGTGAAAACATAACTTGTTTATGTTTGCTTTGCCTTAATGGACTAGCGAAGGTGAGCATCTTTCATGTGTTACTTCTCTGTTCATTTTTTCTCTCTCTCTCTCTGTGAGTTACTTGTTTCTATCTTTACCCATTTCTCTATTGGGCTGCTGTCTTTTCCTTATTATTAATTTATAGACTTCTTTATATGCTTAGAATACAGATTCTTTGTAAGTTGTATATATGTAAATATTTCTCCCATCTGTGGCTTATCTTTTCATATTTCAAAAGGGATGTCTTTTGATGTACCAAAATTTTGGATTTTAATGTAGCCATATTTATAACTTTTCTTCACGATACGTTTTGTGAAGAAATTCTTCCCCACCCCAAGGACATGAAGGCATCTCATATGTTTAAATAGGTTTAAAGTTTTGCATTTTACATTTGGGTCTTTAATCCTTCTGGAAATTACTTTGGATAGAGGGTGAAGTAGGAATCTAATTTCATTTGTTTACATTTAGGAATCCAATTGTCCCAACACCATTTATTCACTATCGTGTCCTTTTTGCACTGCTGTATCCCCTCTATTGTTTTATACTAGACTCCATCCGCTTGCATTTTAGTGTCCATGCTTTATACCCTATTCTTTCAACCTACTGGTCTTTTCCTTCATCTAAAGGCATCTCGCCCCATACCAGGGAGGGTTGTGCATGCACACACTTGTATGTGTGTGTGCATGTGTATGTTTGACAGAGAAGGGTGGGGTTTGATCCTGAGGTAGAGTTTCAGGTCTGAAAGGTTTTCTTGGCTACTAGAAGGCTGCCCCTTTTAAAGATTTATGATATGGACCACATGTTGCAAGAGCTGTCACTCCAGTGCTATAAAAACTTTGGTTTACAACATCCAGATTTCTTGGAAGAAACTGATAAAAGCAAATAAAACTCATTCTTTTGGGGTTTTGTACTCAGAAATATAATCACAGTTACCTTGCAATGGCCCAAGCAAGGTAAGTTTGAGGGTAACTGATGACATCCTCTCCATTCTGTGATATGTGTTTATGGGTGGTTAAACTGGGTATGATTTCCCCTCTCCTTTCAGCTTGTCTGTATTTTCTGAATTTTTTATAGTGTGCGTATGTTGCTTTCAGATATGTAGCTGTTAGGAGTGAGTTCAAGTACAAGGGCGGAAGACGTGACTAACAGTGGCTTAACTAAGTAAAGGAGTCACCGGGGAGAGAGCGCAGGGCTGAGCCAGACCCCCAGTGCTGTCAGAACTCACACTTTCCATCTTAGATATAGGCCTTCATCTTCACTCTCATACCCTCACTGTCACAAGATGGCTGCTCTGTCCCTCCAGGCTTCATGCTTATATTGAACGAAAGGAAGAAAACAATGAAAGAGGAAATGGCGACACCTTTGTTTGGAAAACAGAAGAAGCTTTTCCAGAAATCCATTGTGGTAGTCCGCCAATGCCTCATTGGCCATGACTACCCCTAAGTGCAAGGAGCCTGAAAGGTGAGAATTTTTGTAAGGGTACATTGTTGCATGGAATATTCTAAAGCATGGTTTGGCAAAGGATGGCCCCTGGGCCAAATCTGGCTTGGTGACTGTTTTTGTAAACAAAATCCTATTAGAACACAGCTACACCCATTCATTTATATAGTGTGTATAGCTACTTTTGCTACAACAACAGAATTGAGTAAGTGCAACAGATCATATGGCCACAAAACTGGAAGTATTTGCTACCGGGCCCTCTGCAAAGAAAGTTTGTGGACCCCCAGTTTAAGGGAGAAAAGGAAGGGGGCAGATATTTGGAAGCAGCTGGTAAGAAAAAAATCCAACATTAGGGCGACAACCAGTAGCCCTCGAGAAGTGACCCGTGCCTGGAGGAGGGCAAATTGTTTTTAAATTTTGTTTTTAACATTTATTTATTATTAAAAGACAGAGAGAGTCAGAGCGTGAGCAGGGGAGGGGCAGAGGAAGAGGGAGACACAGAATCCGAAGCAGGCTCCAGGCTCTGAACTGTCAGCACAGGGCCCAACGCGGGGCTCCAACTCACAAACCACGAGATCATGACTTGAGCCAAAGTCAGACGCTTAACAGACTGAGCCACCCAGGCACCCCGAGGGCGAATTGTTTTAACGAACACATCCCACCAAGAAAAGGACAGATGTTCAAAAAACAAAAACCAAAGTTAGAGAGGAGCTTACTGGAACAAATATATTTCTGTATCGTGTCCAGGCCCTGCTAGGTACCAATCCTGAAATGCAATGGTTTAGTCCTCCAACGTTGGTATTTTTTCATCAATTTCTACTCATTAAGACAGAGGAGAAATCTCAGATTTCAGAAGTCCCTCTTTAGGTTCGTGTGGAGGAAAGCAGTAAGGTGAGAAGGCTGTGTGAAATGATTTTCGTTCTCTCTCCTCACCCTGCAACGAAAGGGAAGCTAACTCTGACGTGGGAGTCATGAGGAGAGGAGATAGTTCTCACCATGTCTGAAAGAGTGTGGTGGTAGCCAATGAGATCACAGGATCCCGAAGAATGTGTGCCCTTAGCGGCCACAGGTGTCTTAGCTGAGGTCTCTTATAACAGTTTCATGTACAAGGAAATCGTTTGACACTCTTGATTATTCTGTGAAAGATCAGCCCAAGTAACCTGGCAAATGAATGTGCTGAAAAGTCTTGATCCTAGATAAGAAAAGGAAGTTCATCTCGAGATAAAGATAACACAAAATTCTCATGACGTCCCTGATTAAGCTTGACTCAGTGAGGAGAATGGAGTAGTCCATTTCCAGACCACCATGACTCAGCTTTTCTCTGTGGTGACCATCTGTCTGCAGTGACTATCAGGGCAGCTCTTCAAATTTACATCCCAGATGTCTGATGTAGCATTTTAAGACTGAAGCCAACCATCAGCCCATGGCTTATGAGGAACCCACCTTCCTCACGGCTGCCAAAGGGATCCATTCTCAAATTTAAATCTGATGAGGGCTGGCCGAAAAAGTGATGCTCCAGCTGAGTTGTGGAGGGTCGGGGGGTGCTCAGCTAGAGGAAACAGGAGAAGGAGTTTACTGGGAAGAGGTGCATTTGTCAACGCACCGAGGCATGACACAACCTACGCGTCCGGCCAACTGCAAGGAGCTTTGTCAAGGAGCAGCACAGGGTGAAGGAGCAGAGGGAGGCAGGAGAGGCTGTTCTGGGCCAGATCAGGAAGAGTCCTGTGAACTGAACCCAAGACTCAGACCTTGTCGTAAAGCTGAAGAGAACCGTCACAAAAGTTTGCGAGCAGCACAGCAACATGGTGATATTTGAACTTAAGAAAGATCGCGCGGGTTGCAGAGTGGACCACGGCATGCTGAGGCTGAGAACCTTTTATGATTATAATCTGGGGTAGAACAGGGGCACCTGGGTGGCTTAGTCGGTTGAGCGGCCGACTTCAGCTCAGGTCATGATCTCGCCGTCTGTGAGTTCGAGCCCCGCGTCGGGCTCTGTGCTGACAGCTCAGAGCCTGGAGCCTGTTTCGGATTCTGTGTCTCCCTCTCTCTGACCCTAACCCGTCGTGCTATGTCTCTCTCTGTCTCAAAAATAAATAAACGTTAAAAAAAATTTAAAAAATAATCTGGAGAAGAGCAGTTGGGTGGCGGATGGGGAGGAGCACCTGAGTGGAGCGATTTTTAGGAGGTAACAGCTACAGGAATTGGTGTCCCTTTGGATAGCAGAGCTGAGGAAGGCACCCTGAAGGAGCCTGGCTTGGGTCACTAGGTAGGAAGTGGTGCCTTTCATCAAGATGGAGCAGGTGCATGCAGAAAGATGGTTGATTTTCAGTAGGACTGTGCCATCAGCCTTCTCAAGCTCTCGGAATGGGGTGGGACTTGTATTATCCCCTGCAAAATAATGAGCAGCTTTTTATCAAATGCCAAATCCATTATCTCCTAGTATCCATCATTGCTGTTGGGAAGTTCTAGGCTGGACTGATTTTCATTCCTTTGTCTAGGACTGTTTTGTTTCTTCAGAAGTTTTTACAGTGTCTCAGGTGTGGGGTTTTGGTGTTCACCTTGTTCATGAGCTCACAGAGCCTTTCTGTTCTAAGTCCCATGACTGCCTTTTACTGTAGAAAATGTTATTGTACTGTTTCTAGGAATTAATATTAATTCTCTAGCGTTATAAAGAGTTGGAATAAAAAAACCTTAAAATGTCTCCTTGGCAATTTTTTTATATCGATTACATGTTTGAGATCATATTTTAGATAGGTTGTATGACATAAAATACATTATTAAAATTAATTTGACCTGATTTCTCTTACCTTCTTGATGTAGCTATTAGAAAATTTAAAATAAGATGTGACTTACAGTATATATATCTACTGGGCAATACTGTTCTTTTTTTTTTTTTTTAATTTTTTTTAATGTTTATTTTTGAGACAGGGGGAGACAGAGCATGACCAGGGGAGGGTCAGAGAGAGGGGGGACACAGAATCCGAAGCAGGCTCCAAGCTCTGAGCTGTCAGCACAGAGCCCGACATGGGACTCGAACTCAGACTATGAGATCATGACCTGAGCTGAAGTCAGACGCTTAACCTACTGAACCACCCGGGCACCCCTGGGCAATACTGTTCTTGATAAAAATTACAAGATGGGGAAAGGTATGCTTTCCAACAGTGTGATGAGACAGGATGTTTTTATGGTTTAACATTACCTGCAAATCAGCATGTAGAATTGTAATGGGCAAACTGACATCATGGGCCTCCGGATGAGATATACCGAAAAGAGCACATCACTCAGGAAGTATTCCTACCCCAAATATATGGGCCCAACCTAATCAGAAGGAAACACCAGACAAACCCAAACCAAGGGACAGTGTAGCCTGTACTCTCCAAATCTATCAATTCATAAAAGACAAAGATAGACACTAGAAACTATACACACACTAGAGTATTTAGAGGGTAAGAATCACAGTGTCTACAACTACTCTCAAACAGTTCGGCACAATTTTTGTAGGTTATTTATAGAGAAAGCAAAGGGGAGTTCATCGAACTCTTTTGGCATCTTTTCCATAAATTTGAGAAATTTTGAGAGTGTTAAATGTTTCTTTAAGGACAAATTTTTTAAAAAGCTTCTGACAGGCAGCACCGTGGAAAGTGCCAGAAAGTTCTCATTCTTAGATCCAGGCAAGAGGGGCTCTCGCACTGGGCTTTGCACTTCAGACATCCGCATCCTGTCCCTTCTCAACAGGCCAAGGAGCCTACAGGGCCACAGGGCTGCGTCCACCCAGAGCCCACCAACCCCATTCTAGAGCCTCCAAGCACCCAGAACCTTACAATTCCCTGCCCTCTGACCCTGAATCCACTTCTAGATGTGCATGTGCCTGTTGCCTGGATCCATCTTCCTGAGAGTGGACCACATGGAAGGGGTGCACACTGTAAGGCCTGAGGGACAGAGGTTTGCAGGGAGCATTGCGTGAAGCTTGGACATGCGGGCCAGGGTGTCTACATGCATTCAAGGGACGCCCCTTGTGGTTCAGGGTGGAACAGGGGATTGGTGGGGGAGAGAAGTCAGCCTTCTGCAGCCTGGGAGCCAGAGGCCTGCCCCCCTACACCACCTATTCAGCATAGAGCTCCAAGGAGTCTGAGAAGTCTTTGTGAAGGTCTGTTTAAGTCTGACAATACAACCCATTTTAAATATACTTTGCCAGCCTGATGTATCGCTTTAAAGTATTTAGCCATATGGTATGTGGACCTGAATTCAAGTTCTTTCCCAGGCCCTGCAATGTTACACGTGTGACCAGGGATGGGAAGCCTAGAGAAGCCTGCCTGTACAGATTCGGCACTGCCTCTCCTCTTGGTCCTCATTAAAGGCTTGGGGTGGGGCAGGGGCAGAAGGGGCTCCCTAAACAATGGAAAGACCAGACCCTACAACAATATGAGCAGGGTATGGGAAGATTGGCAAGAATCTGGACTGAGATCACTCAGAAGGCCCTTGAGCAGTAGGCCCTGAGAGAAAACAAACACTTTTCAGGAAAACCTCTCACACGTAAGGACAGGTCCCAGTGAGAACAAAGCACTTTCACCGTGGTGAGGATCTGATGGCCAGACCCCAACTGGTGCAGATTATCTGGAAAACTCTTGGGGGGGACCTCGGGTCCTTCAAGCCTTCCCTAATATCCTGAAGGGGGCTTGGGGTGGCACTAGTCTCCGGGATCCCAGCCTGGGCTGTACCAAGCAGCCTCCTTGGAGACTTAGCAGTGCTGGCCCTCAGGGAAGCCTCAGAGGCAGCCCTGGGGTGCTGGAGGTTCTGACCAGCTCCTTCCTGGTGGTGATGCCCAGGGGCGGGGCTACCTTCAGGAAGGCTCACAACGCCCTGGAGCTGACATTTCTCCCTCTTCACTTGGGGCTGCTCCTTATTACCCAGGTCTCAGCTCCAAAGTCATCCTCTCAGAGGCTGTCCCTGACCACCCAGCTAAGGCCACAGCTTGCAGCCTCACCTCCAGGCTTATTTACATTCCCACACTCCTTCACCGTCTTCATGGCACTTCAGACTCCTCAGAGTATCTTGTGTATTTATTTGTTCTCTTATTGTCAGACTTTCCTCTAGACCAGAACTTTTTGAGAGCAGAGAATTTTACTTGTCTCACCTATCACGACAGCCTAGTCATACCTGACAAAGAGCAGACATTTGCAATAAACATTTGTTACCAAACACAAAAGAAAAAAAATTTCTCTAAAGTTTCTCTCTGTAGAAGCATAAACAGCAAACCTCACAGAGTCATGAAACATAAGCCCAAATAGTAGCTGACAGCAAGCCAAAAATTAATACGAAATATTTTTTATGCTGAAAAGTCAATGTATAGGTTTTCTATTGCTGTATTAACGAATTACCAGAAACTTAGCAGCTTAAAGCAACCTAGATTTATGACCTCAGTTTCCACGAGTCAGGAGTGTGGTATGTTTTTTCTTTTTTAATGTTTATTTATTTTTGAGAGAAACAGACAGAATTCAAGTGGGGGAAGGCAGAGAGAGAGGGAGACACAGATTCTGAAGGCAGCTCCAGTCTCTGAGCTGTCAGCACAGAGCTTGACATGGGGCTCAAACTTACAAACCGCAAGATCATGACCTGAGCTGAAGTTGGACGCTTAACCGACAAAGCCACCCAGGCACCCCAGGAATGTGGAATGTTTTAGCTGAGTCCCCTGCCCAGAGTCTCATAATGTAATGAAGATGTCAGCTGGCTGTGTCTTCATCTGGAGGCTTGACTGGGGAAAGGTATGTTTTTACATTCCCCCTGCTTGTTGACAGAGTTCAGTTCCTTGTGGTTGTAGGACTGAAGTCCCTGCTGTCTTTCTAGCTATAGAATGGCAATGATCTTAGCTGCTGGAGGCTGCTGTCAACTTCTTGTGATGTGGCCCCCTCCACCTCAGCTATGGAGAACACCCCACACAGCCCATTCTTCTCATGCTTTGAATCTCTTGGACTTCCCTTCTGCTACCAACCAGAGAAAATGCTTTGCTTTTAAGAGATTCAGGTGATTGCATCATGCCCCCCTAGATAAGCTCCTTATCTTAAGGTCAACTGGCCATGTGACATAACCTACATACACTAGGGCCAAGAAATCTTTGGGGACATCCTAGAATTCTTTCTACCATGGTCAATTTCATTTTCCTGCCTACTTTATCACATAGTAATTTGTTTTGATAAATTTTTACTTATATTTGTAAAAGTACAAATATGTATTTTATGTTTGTATATATTGTTTATTATATCAAGTTATATACTTAATATGCTGTATTACATGAAAATAATTATATCAAGCAAAAAAAAGAGAACTACAGGCCAATATCCCTGATGAATATGGATGCAAAAATTCTCAACAAGATACTAGCAAATCGAATTCAACAGCATATAAAAAGAATTATTCACCGTGATCAAGTGGGATTCATTCCTGGGCTGCAGGGCTGGTTCAGTATTCACCAATCAATAAATGTGATACATCACATTAATAAAAGAAAAGATAAGAACCACATGATCCTGTCAATCGATGCAGAAAAAGCATTTGACAAAATTCAACATCCTTTCTTAATAAAAACCCTCAAGAAAGTCAGGAGAGAAGGAACATACTTAAACATCATAAAGCCATTTATGAAAAGCCCACAGCTAATATCATCCTCAATGGGGAAAAACTGAGAGCTTTCCCCCTGAGATCGGGAACACGACAGGGATGTCCACTCTCACTGTTGTTGTTTAACATAGTGTTGGAAGTTCTAGCATCAGCAATCAGACAACAAAAGGAAATCAAAGGCATCAAAATTGGCAAAGATGAAGTCAAGTTTCACTTTTTGAAGATGACATGATATTATACATGGAAAATCCGATAGACTCCACCAAAAGTCTGCTAGAACTGATACATGAATTCAGCAAAGTTGCAGGAAACAAAATTAATGTACAGAAATCAGTTGCATTCTTATACACTATTAACAGAGCAACAGAAAGACAAATAAAGAAACTGATCCCATTCACAGTTGCACCAAGAATCATAAAATACCTGGGAATAAACCTAACCAAAGATGTAAAGGATCTGTATGCTGAAAACTATAGAAAGCGTATGAAGGAAATTGAATAAGATATAAAGAAATTGAAAAACATTCCATGCTTATGGATTAGAAGAATAAATATTGTTAAAATGTCAATACTACCCAAAGCAATCTACACATTCAATGCAATCCCAATCAAAATTGCACCAGCATTCTTCTCAAAGCTAGAACAAGCAATCCTAAAATTTGTATGGAACCACAAAAGACCCCGAATAGCCAAAGTAATACTGAAGAAGACCAAAGCGGCAGGCATCACAATCCCAGATTTTAGCCTCTACTACAAAGCTGTAATCATCAAGACAGTATGGCATTGGCACAAAAACAGACACATAGACCAATGGAATAGAATAGAGACTCCAGAATTGGACCCACAAATGTATGGCCAACTAATCTTTGACAAAGCAGGAAAGAATATCCAATGGAAAAAAGACAGTCTCTTTAACAAATGGTGTTGGGAGAACTGGACAGCAACATGCAGAAGAATGAAACTAGACCACTTTCTTACACCATTCACAAAAATAAACTCAAAATGGATAAAGGACCTGAATGTGAGATAGGAAACCATCAAAACCGTAGAGGAGAAAGCAGGAAAAAACCTCTCTGACCTCAGCCACAGCAATTTCTTACTTGACACATCCCCAAAGGCAAGGGAATTAAAAGCAAAAATGAACTACTGGGACCTCATCAAGATAAAAAGCTTCTGCACTGCAAAGGAAACAATCAACAAAACTAAAAGGCAACCGACAGAATGGGAAAAGATATTTGCAAATGACATATCGGACAAAGGCTAGTATCCAAAGTCTAGAAAGAACACGCCAAACTTCACACCCGAGAAACAATCCAGTGAAGAAATGGGCAGAAGACATGAATAGACACTTCTCTAAAGAAGACATCCAGATGGCCAACAGGCACATGAAAAGATGTTCAACGTCACTCCTCATCAGGGAAATACAAATCAAAACCACACTCAGATATCACCTCACGTCAGTCAGAGTGGCTAAAATGAACAAATCAGGAGACTATAGATGCTGGAGAGGATGTGGAGAAACGGCAACCCTCTTGCACTGTTGGTGGGAATGCAAACTGGTGCAGCCGCTCTGGAAAACAGTGTGGAAGTTCCTCAAAAAATTAGAAATAGATCTACCTTATGACCCAGCAATAGCACTGCTAGGAATTTACCCAAGGGATACAGGAGTGCTGATACATAGGGGCACTTGAATCCCAATGTTTATAGTAGCACTTTCAATAATAGCAAAATTATGGAAAGAGCCTAAATGTCCATCAGCTGATGAATGGATAAAGAAGTTGTGGTTTATATATACAATTGAATACTAGGCAATGCGAAAGAATGAAATATGGCCTTTTGTAGTAACGTGGATGGAACTGGAGAGTGTTATGCTAAGTGAAATAAGTCAGACAGGGAAAGACAGATACCCTATGTTTTCACTCTTATGTGGATCCTGAGAAACTTAACAGAAGACCATGGGGGAGGGGAAGAGGGGAAAAAAAGTTAGAGAGGAAGGGAGGCAAACCATAAGAGACTTTTAAAAACTGAGAATAAACTGAGGGTTGATGGGGGTGGGAGGGAGGGGAAAGTGGGTGATGGGCATTGAGGAGGGGACCTGTTGAGACAAGCACTGGGTGTTGTATGGAAACCAATTTGACAATAAATTTAATATTAAAAAAAAGAAAATTTATTATAATATATTATATATTATAAATATATTTACATATACAAATACTACAAATATACGTATATATCAGAAATACGTATATATCAGAAAAATACATATCAACACATGCATTTGCACGTAATTTGTGTAAAACAATATTTAAATAAAATTGACTGGCTAGGAAAATGTAGGATGGCTCCCTGTGGTGTTACCTACTCTTTGCCCACCACTGCATACCCACTTTGAAAAGCCCAGATAGAAGGGGTCCATAACAGGGATGCTCTGAGCATCACATGAGGCAAAGCGTGAGAGAGAAAGGAGACCAGCCTATAGCAGGGTGCTCCATCTACTTTTGCTGAAGTTGAATCAGTAGCCTGAGCCTCCATCATTTGAGAGTACCTAGACTGAGGCAGCTAGTGACAGGCAGCTGGGGCATGGCATGGACTGGGGGAGGGAGCTTCGGTTACTGCAAGGGGAAGGGAAGCCAACTGAACTTCTGACTTGGAGTCAGACAGACATGAACTTTAATCCTGTCTCTTCCATTTGCCAGCTCTGCATCCTTGGGTATTTAATTTGAGTTTGGGCTCCTCCGTCTTAAAATGGGAACAATTAGATGTACTTGATAAGTTTGTTATCTCAAATAAAATAATGGTTGAGAGAATTTTTGGCCCAGGGCTCAGATTAAAGTAGGTACTCTATAAATGCTTATGGATTCCAAATCTGGAATTTTCCCCACCGAGTGTAGCCTTTGGGTTAGAGCGTTATGTCTCCATGGGGCTTATATCACAAGGCCAATAGATTTCTAGAAGGGTAAGACCTTACCTTGGCTCTGTGGCACCTGCTGGACAAAGAGAAACTCTTTGGTCCTGAGCAGTCAGCACTGGTGAGATGAAGGTGGTCCTGGCAGAGAGCTGGTGGCAGAGGAGCTGGCCCCTGGAGCAGAGAAGCCTGGGGACAGCAGGGGCATGTAAGAAAGTCTAGATCAAGTGTGGCCACTCCTGGGGCTCAAGTCTTAGTGGGCAAATCCAGCAGTCCCTGTGAACCCAGAAGCAGTGGGATATCAACACACATCCTCCCCAAGAAGGAGTGGGGTTGGTGTCCCACAGGCCAGAAGCACATTCCGGCATCCCAAATGTCCAGTCATTCCACCCAATGGTCCTCCCTTCCTTGCCCTGCTTCCCCATCCATGTCCTCTCTATCTCCTGGCAGATTCACTCTGACCTACAAATCCAGCTGCCCTCTATGGGGGAGTTCTCACAACACTTAGCAATAATTGTAACCTAAATTGATCCATTTTCCACAGGTACCTGTGCAAGGGACTCTTAGAGCAGCAAGCAGCCTGGGGTGGGAGTGAACTGAGGAGGGGACTGTCAGCTGGATAGCACTTCCAGGGGCTCTTGAAGGCTGGGGGCTCAGACAGCTGTGGAGTAAGGCAGGACGTGCTGTCTACAAACATCCTGGTTCTCTTTCTGGGCACGTGGTCTGACTGCATCTCCCTGTTGTCTGGCCGGCTCAGTCAGGTGAGTGTCCAACGTCATCCAGGTCATGATCTCACAGTTTGTGAGTTCGAGCCCCACATCGGGCTCACTGCTGTCAGCACAGAGCCTGCTTCAGATCCTCTGTCCTTTTCTCTCTACCCCTCCCCCACTCATGCTCTCTCAAAAATGAATAAACATTTTTAAAAAAAGAAGAAGAAAGAGGGGACAAAGGGGTTGGAGGAAAGAGGAAATGGAGAAGAAGAAAATATTTAGAAGTTTTTTCTCAATCTTCTTATATAGACTGTGCTGTGAAGGAAGAAAACATCTGTGAGGAGTGTGGTATGGGTGATGCAAGGAGGTAGCCTAGGGTGTGTGTGTGTGTGTAAGAGAGGTGGCAGGGGAGAGAGAGGCTAGGTAGCCAGAGAGTTGGCAAAGTGGGTCAAGCAAGGGGTACCTGGGGGGCTCAGTCGGTTAGGCCTCTGACCCTTGGCTCAGGTCATGATCTCATGGTTCATGAGATCAAGCCCCACATTGGGCTTCATGTTGACAGTGTGGAGCCTGCTTGGGATTCTCTCTCCCTCTCTCTTTGCTTCTCCCCTGCTTGTGCTCTCTCTCAAAATAAATAAACATTAAAAAAAAAAAAAGTGGGTCAAGCAAGAACCAGGCTGACTAGCAGGCAGGCAGCCAGGAGTTTCTTCATGCTGAGATAAATCAAGATATCTGTCCTGTGCAGGCCACTGAGGGTGCCAATGCAAGGTCTGGGTCCAGGTGTTGTTGTTAAAGCTTATATATTCTTGAACCACATCCTGCCTGATGAAAGTCCAAACCCAAAATACGAAGGATTTACAAGGTCCATCCTTTCCTGCTACAGAAGCATTTTTATTAGCATTAGGGCTTATTGAGTTATGGAGCCAAAGGAGGTTAAGGCTCCTCAGAGTGGTAGAATGGATTAGGCCTTTTAAGCACTTTGGATCCCATCAATGCCACAAGACACCTCTGTCATGGCAAACTGACCCTCAGAAAGAAGAAAGGACAACCCCCCCCCTCAAGACTACACCAAGAGTTAGTAGCCTAATAGGAGTCCTAAGGAACCAACCCTAGGATTGTTTGGAATCCAAAACAGGTCTCAGGGAGAGCAATTGTCCCAACACCTCATTTACCTGCATGTGTTCTGACCTGAATAGCACAGTCTATAATTAACCATACTGAATGTATTGGCATTAGCAAATCAGCTAATCAAGTCATAGGGTGATTAGTTGTAAAACAAAAAGAAGTCCCGGGCTTGCAAATTCTTTAGCTCCTTATTGTAGCTTTCACTCCTGCAGTTGCCTGGCCTGGGAATTTTGACTTGCCCTCCATCCAACCTAGAGAGGAGACTCAGGTGGTGATCCAGCAAGGAGGAGGAAAAGGAAAGGGAGGTGCAAAGAGGGTGGGAGGAAAAGGTGTGACCAGATGTTAGATGTGTTTCTGAACAAATAATCAGGATGTTGCGTAAGTTGCGAGGAATTGAGGGATGGGCTACCTAGAGTCTCCAATCAGCATAGAAGAGTGAAGGAAAGGAGGGAAAGAGGATCCCAAAAGATCCGGCACTGGGACACTTGGAGGCTCTTGTGATTTCCTCTACTACTTAATCATCCTGTTCTGAATTTGAAGCTTTCTGGTGCCTTGACAACAGGGAGAGGAGGGAAGGGAGGGAGCCCATTCTGGGCAAAGAATGTAAAGTAGAGAGGACAACCAAGGGAGCAACCTGCCCTTGGAAGCAGCGCAGAGGAAAGCACCTGGGCAATGTAGGTGTGCCCCACACAGTCCTGGATGGACACCTATTAAAGAGGGAGGAACTGGGCAGCCATCCCCGGGCATTGAGGTACTATCTGGAGCCTTCAGAGGAACTGTTAGGGTACATGGAGGATGATGGAGCAAGCCATCTTGCAAGGCATCTTGGATGCCTCAGATCCAAGAAGGAAGTGACCCTTCACAATTAAAACAGGGTAAACACCCTTTTCATTGCTATTATGTATCCCACAACACAGTCCACAAAGAATATGGAGACCCAAAGCCAGTATAGAACTAGTAAGAGGCAGCATCATCCTGCTGTCTTAGGCATAACAAGCAACAATCAAGAGGACTGTTTTGGTGGGACTAAGTTTCTGAAGCATAAACTGGCCATGCACATGCTTCAAACTAAGTGGGTCAAGAGTAGTGAGAGGCATATAGGAGAGGGTGACCCCCTCCTCCCATGTAGCCTCAAGATGCCCCGGCAATGGGCAGCTGGGCCCCCCCATCTCCCTCCTGCAGATCCAGACTGTGTAGTAATCCTAACCCAGAAAGATATGGGTCATTGTCCTTGGCCCCTTATCTGTGATATTGTAACTTGGTGAAAATTGGACCCCATCCTGAGTACCACTCTTCTCAGTGGTAGTGGAGGCAGTGTATGACATCATACATCCCTGCCTCCAAGCACTTCTGTCCCCATTGGGCTGCCATGTTGAAGCAGTCCATAAGGCTGAGCCCCATCTGCCTCCCTCCCAAAGTCTTGGATCAATTACACCTCCTGCTACTCCATTCCCTACCCTGAACCCCAGGCTCTGCATATGCTTGTCCATCCCCTTCTTGGGGCTGGGTTCTGATTATCTGCCTCCCCAGTGTTCAGCCACGACCTGGATCCCCAGTGCTCTTTATCTCCTCTGTCCTGGGCGCTTACCATTCTTCAATGCTACGTCTGTGAAAGAGAAAGTCTCCTGCAGGCCCAAGTTTGTCCAGGGGATTGTTTCCCTCATTTGTCTATTCTGGAACCAAAAACTTGCTTCTAAAACTCAGGTAAGGACTCTGTTTCAGCATTCATATTTAACAATATAGAACGTTGGAAACGAGACTTGAAACATCAGGAAGAGAGCAGTGACATTCCCGAGAACGACCGCATCTATGCTCTCTAATCATACCTAAGAGCATAAAGGAGGTAGGGTAGCCTGGCTTCCTCATTTCACGGCAATTGATAGACTTTTGGCCTTTGGCCTCATCTTGGGACATCCTCCCAAGTAAATTCTAATGTGACAAGGGGGACCTACACCCAGTTTTCATTTTAACTCCCTCCCCTTCTGGAGCTGCCTCGGCCTCAAGGTCTGGATAATATATCTTGAGGGCCTATTCATCCACGTATTCATTGATTCATTCATTCAATATGTAATTCCGATGATCTGCTACATCTGACATCCTGGCCTGGAGCTCGTGGCTTCCACAGAATATAGCCGTTTTACACTGTGGCTACCGTGTAGGCTTACGCTTGCGTTCAAATCGTGAAATTTGTACTCATGAGCTGTAAGATTTTGAATTATTAACTTGCTGAGCCTCATTTTCCTCATAAGTAAAAAGGACAAATGATAACAGTACCTAATTCAGGGGGCGTTGTTAGGCTTGGCCTATGGTAACTGTTCAATATCTGTTGGTTATTATTTTATCTTATGCTGATCCCACTCTCATTACCAACCACTCCCCACCACAAAACAAAGAAGCCTATAATTCTCAGGCAATAAGGCAGGAAGAATAAAAAGTCTTTGACTTCTCCGTGTCAACGGAGTAGCCCAGACTCTGGTTAGGTGGTCTCCCATCTTGCTCTCTTTTTTGCCAGGAACAGTGGGGCCTCATCATTTAGGTAGAGATGAAGTAGGATTTCAGAGGCACTTGCTTTGGGGATATTAGCACATTGCCTGATACCCTTCCCTCCCCAGTTCTCAAACTGGGCATCCGCATGCTCCCCGAGTTCATGAGCGCATCTAAAATGAATCAGGATATTTACCAGGGGCCTCTGACCCTCTGACTTGCAGGGATGTAGTTGTTAATTCAGCTTTAAATCTGGGGTCTAGCCCCATGCAGCGGCATCCCTTGTGCCCCCTGCTCCAGGTCTCCTTTTGTGCCAGTGGACCCAACAACCACTGCATTGGGGATCATACTGGGCATCTGCGTATCTGCCACATCCTATCACATCACAGCCACCCACTCCTCTTCCCGTGCTGACCCACCCCAAAGACTGGGCCTCTGCCTGTTTCTTCTCCTTAATTCCCAGGCAGGGCCACACCTCCTCCCTGGGCCAGCCGCCCCCCCCCCAACCCCCACCCCATCTCAGCCAGTGGCCAAGGCCCAGTTCCTGACCTGGATTCTGAATCCTCCCCCTCAAGGCTGAAGCCTCTTTCCCACCCTTCCCACCACTCCATTTGCTTATCCTTGGCTCATCTGGTTAGATCTGCCCCCTGCTCGCCTCCCAGGCTGAATCCGGAAATTGTCTATTTGCCACTATTTTCCTTCTATTACCCTTGGGGCCAATTAAACCACTTGGGTTTGGGTTCCGGGGGTCTCTGTATCAGGCCAGTTCCTCCAATGCCTAGGCCACCCAGTCCAGACACACGGGCTTTGGAGAATCCAGCACCTGCTAGTGGTGTGACCTTGGGAAAGTTAAGATTTCTACGCCCCAGTTTTCTCAAGTGTAGAGTGGAAAATAAGACGTAGCTCATGGGCTTATCATGAGGTAATACAGGTAGAGCACTGAGTACAAGGACTGGCTCAGTCGACGCCAGCAACAAAGACACCACGGAAGTGTTTCAAGCAATGAGATGAAAGGCTATCTGTCCATTTCAGGGCATGTAGTTTTGTGCTCACATGTTGCTCATTTCTCCCTTCTCTGTGCAGTTCACATGGTCCGCAACTAGTGTTCGGAACCCAAGGGAGAGTCCGAAAGGCTCCAAGGTACTGAGCAGAGTGGCCTGGTGGTCCAGCCACCTCTTGGCCACCAAAGATGTGGACGCCGCTCAGGACTCTACAGCCTAAAGGCAGTAGGCATGCGCACAAACCAGGGAAGAAAGAGGACAAGGGAGGGAGAGAGGTGGAAGAAGAAAGAGGACCCTAGAAATGAGAATGGGGACACTCAGCAATGGGCCTCCCCACAAATAGGGCAGAGACGGACCTAAAGGCTCTTCTGTGCCAGGATAAGGGGACCTGGAAGCACACAGAAGCCAGGCTGCTTCTCCATCCATTCTGTTCCACAGGTTCAAGACCTGTGGGCCTGCAGGACAGGGCTGGGCAGATGGTCATCTCGACACTACCTGCTTAGCACGTGGCCAAGCTCTCATCAGCAACCCCCCACCCCCAAGGCTTCCTGAGGCTCTAATTACATTTCCCACCAGAAACACATTTCACAGGTGGGGGTGGTGATAAGAACCATTTGCCTTGTGCTGCATCAAAGCTGCCTCTGATCCCAGCCTCTGAAATCTCATCCTGAGGAAGACGAGCAGAAGGGATTTGTCAGGTCATGAAGCCTGGGGCAAAAAAGGGCCCAAAGCAGGTTCCTAGGACGTCCTTCCTCTCGTCTCAAGGTAACTTAAGTATGGCCGTGATGAGAGGCAGGAGAGGGCCCTGTCTAGACTAGACATTGGAAGATTCTGGTTCAGGGGCTGGCTCTGCCTCAGATTCCTCATGTGAGACAATAAACTAAAGTGAAAATGAGCACGCTCATCATCACCATCCGCAACATCATCCCACAGCCTTGGGATCGTCCCCAGTGTGCAGGGCTATGAGCACCTGCTCCACACGTCTCTCCTGCTGCTCTGAGCCTTTGGGACTGTATTGGCCCAGACACGGGAGACCAGCAGCCGGATGTGGATCAGCTGTGTGAGCCTACAGTCCGCTGCAAATGTGTTTAATCAAACCAGACAACCAGTTAGCACTCTGACGCATGCTCGCCAGCCTCACCCACCTGAGAGCCCGAGAGGGGTTTCTGCGGGCCTCACCTGTGTTTCCCCATCAGGAAAGCCCCCTCTACTGAAATGTAAGCACCACCAGGGCACAGAGTTTTAATTGTCTTGTTCACTGTTATACCCACCGTACAGGGCACATAGTAGATAGTCCATGAATATCTGAGGAATGAATGAATTTCTCTATTTCACAAAGCCAGGCCCAGAGGTGTCAGCCTGGAGCCATGCTTTCTACAGAACGTTGCCTCCCCTGTCTCCTACAATCGGACCCACTTGGCCTCTGCTTAATACCTTCCTCAATCTTCAAGACCTTAATTAAACACAAGAGTTACCGTAAGAGTTTCTAAAAAAAAAAAAATAATAATAAATGAATAAATACTTGTGTCCACACCCCACTTCCAGAAACATGGTTGGAGGTAAGAGCTTAGCATGGGTGTATTTTTGAAATACCAGTGAAAAATCGGTGATTCTCATATGCAGCTGAGGCTGAAAACCACTGCTCTAGACAGGAGAAGGATGGCTCCCCAAGGACAAAACGGGAATGGGGTAGGGAGCCTGGACACAGTGGGGGGGTGGGGGGGTTGGGAGAGAAGGGGGGCAAGTTCACCCAGATTCCTGCAGAGTCCAGGTTCTTTAAGACTTGTGAATCAAAAGTCAAAGTAAAAATATGGGCCTTTTCTTCCCAAGTGGGAACCCAAGCCACCTGAAATTATTGCAGGAGGTTCCCCTTGCCTTCCCTTCCACAGACACCAGAAATACATTAACCTTCTCACGAAGCTACTTAGTTCACTCAGGACTGCTCTTAACCTACCCTGCCCACCTGCGGCCCCCCAACAGGGACTATAACATTGACTGGGGTCAACTGGCTGAGGTTCTCCTCTTTAAGATAGCCAGAAGGATTCTTTACGGAGGACCATAAATTAGAGACAACAAAACCACCTATTGCTAAGGAATAAACCCACACTATGGGGTGAGCTATGTATGGCGTTTATAAATATTGCACACCCCCAAATACACACACCCCAATGATAAGGTGTAACTATGGTGTGAATCTGGTGTTAATGCCTGTAAACTAGTTTATTGAATGGCCTAAATTCTATGGTTGTATAAATAGGAAAGGGGATGTGGCATTCAGGCACACTGCCGTCCTTCCCTTCAGGGCTTTCTGGTGACTTTGGTGAATATAAAGGGTCTTCTCCAATTTAAAACATAAAACAATCATACACCCACTTCAAGGTGTCTCCCTTGGGCAGGGGAAGCGTGTCTTTATTCTTACCTGTCCCACAAGTACGGTTTCTCTCTCACGTGTCCACACCCTCTGGGAGCCTCTAGATGTTCATGGCTGGCCCCGCTGCAGTTCCCCGATGACAGGGGGAAGCGCTTTCCTATCAACCTTGCAACCCACTTAGCCACTTTCTGCAACGACCCTCTCTGCAACCTTTTCCTGTTGCCTCTCAACTGGCAGGTGACACTCTCTGGCAGGGTCCCAAATCCATGTTTCAAGCCTAATCTTCCCCAAGATTTGTGTGTTTATCCCAAAGGAAAATCATGCTTCCTTTTCACACCAAAGCTGATGTTTTTCTGCTCACTCTTCTAAAAATATTTAAAAAAAATTTTTTTAATGTTGATTTATCTTTGAGAGAGACAGAGAATACGAGTGGGCTAGGGGCAGAGAGAGAGGGAGACACAGAATCCGAAGCAGGCTCCAGGCTCCAAACTGTCAGCACAGAGCCCGATGCAGGGCTCAAACTCATGAGCTGTGAGATCATGACCTGAGCCGAGTCAGATGCTCAACCGACTGAGCCATCCAGGCACCCCTAAAAATATTTTTAATGTTTATTTATTTTGAGAGAGACAGAGAGAGAGCGAACATGAGCAGGGGAGGGACAGAGAGAGAGAGGGAGAGAGAGAATTCCAAGCAGGCTCCATGCTGTCAGCACAGAGCTTGATGCAGGGCTCGAACTCACCAACTGGGAGATCACAACCTGAGCTGGAATCAAGAGTCAGACACCCAACCAACTGAGCCACCCAGGCACCCTGCTCACTATTTTTACCCTGCCTTAGTGGGGGACTTCAGCGACCTTCTTACCTTCCCAACTTAGCAGAGGGCAAGGCTGGGAGGAGGGACCCGTCTCTACGTTCAAATATACCTCCAAACTCCAACGAAACAAACATTGCTCTCAGTGTCTCTCTCACCATAGACCCACACTTTCTGCAGCTCATCTCAGGACTGTAAGTTAGGACCCTTCTCTTTTTTTTTTTTCCTCCCCAGTGTTGTCAGTGCCCCTTCACTTGGTTTAGGGTAATGGGAACAAGAGAAACAGCTCAGCACGCCTGGCTCGGCTGGCAACTACTTACCTCCATGACTCTCCTAGGGAGCCCCTCCCAAGCTCTTTGTCCCTATAAAGCTGGATAGCTCGACGCCTGCTAGAGCTATTTTTGTTAACACCGTAGACGTCCTGCATGGATATGTTTAGTACTTCCCCCCAGACAATGTGCCACTTCTCACCTAGTCTTCACGTTAGGGTTTCCTGGCCAACGTTTTGGATCAACAGGAAGAGTTGCATTTAATATCATTTTATATTACCAGAGCCGCCTCCCTGGGGCCCTCAAACAGGGAACAGCTGGAGGTTGTAACAGTGCGGACCCACCCACCCAGACCTTCCTCTGTGATCATACGCTGCCTGGGCCGTGTCTGCAGACACACATCGGAAACCACAATGATCTGTGTCCCCCGCAGCCACTGCTGGCTGCGTCACACCGGGCGCCACCCTGACCTGACTTCTCAACCACATCGACTGTTGTGATTCTTATTGTTCTTGCTCTAATGTTTCTATTCTTAATTGCTAATTGTCCCATCATAGATAGGTGAGAGCTGTAGCCTTGTCTTTATAATAAGTCTTAGTAGATCTTCCTGGATTTAGCCAAAAAAAACCCAAAAAACAAAAAAACAAAGAAAGAACAAGAAAATAAAAAAAAGAGAGCAGTGTTCCAGACTGAATTCTGCCTAGAATCTTTTGCCACCTACTCAGAACCCCATCTCTCTGTGGCTGCTTCCTGTGTCACCTTCCCAAAAGCTGACCAGCTACACCACCTGCGTGGCTCACCTCACGTCCCGTTGGAGTTTTGCGGATTGTGTATTTCATGCTTCCTTTGCAGTGGCTTACCTACGTCTTGCTCCTTTTTCTCGTTGCCCTCCCCTTTCACGTCCGGTTGACTATCTCTTTCTGGTTTTTCTTCCTTCTTCCCACCAGTGCTGGCGTCCCTCACGACCAAAGATGTCTCTGGAGCCCCGACGACAAGCTCAAAGTGGTCACATCAGTGGGTGCCAAACCCTGTAAGGTTTTGTTTCTTCTGGCTGGATCAGGTGCCCTATGCCCAGCTTTGGGTCACTTGCTTGCTGTAGTCACTTTGGCAAAGTCTGTTGATGTCCCACCCCCATGGCCTCTACTCTTTCCATCCCCATGTGTACCAGCCTTTCCAACTGCGGCACCCGGCTGGCCGCTGAGCCCAGAGGCTTGCGCCAACTGCTGAGCAAACCTGGGGCAGGTCAGGTGCTGGGGATGAACACCCTCCCTCTCTCTCCCCGAGGAGCAGCTCCCACCCAATCATAATGGGAACCTATTCCCCTTGCTCCTGCAGTAGTTAACTCCCAAATGCATATTCTACACTGGCTCCTAGACTTGCTCGGTGGGAGGAAGGGTCAGTTGCCCCACACTTAGTGGCTGCCTTCCTCACCCCAGCTCCCCCCGCCCCAGCACTCACAGTGTTGTCTCAGGGTACGCTTCCGGGGGAATCCAGACCAAGAAAGTTTCCCAGAAGTGCAAATATGGGAGCAGATTGGAAAGCCCAAACAGACTCCGACAAGACTGAAAAGACCTTGAGCTGTATGCCAAGTCTGTACCGCATCTCTCAATGTAAAGCTATGTTTACATGGGACATCTTTTTTCTTTCTTTTAATGCTTATTTATTTTGAGAGAGAGACAGAGAGAATCCCAGGCAGGCTCTGCACTGGGCTCAAACTGACGAACCCCAAGGTCATGACATGAGAGGAAATCAAGAGTCGGACGCTTAAGGCACCCCTAGACGGGACATCTTTAACAGAATAAATTTAGAAGCAGGCACCCAGGAAGAGGTGAGAATTTAGTCTTCACTCTGCTCTTCTTCTGCCCCCTTTCTTCACCCTCTTACTTCCTTTACCTCCCTCTCCACTGCCTCCCACCTGTAGAATACGACCCCAGGCTGTGCCTACCTCTGCCCGGAACAGTCTTTATAACTCCTCCCTCCCTTCCCAGCCCCCACCGCCAGCTGACCCGGATTCAGGTGTTTGTCTCCTCCCTCCGCCCTGAGAGCGAGAGGCCCTCACGCCATCCCGTCTCCATCATCTGTGAGCATGCCCCAAAATGCCAGCCTTTGTCTCAGGTGCTTTAGAAGGAAGTCAGCAAAATGATTCACTGATGAAAGAATCTGGTCTTAGGAAATAAATCCAGAGTCAAACCTAGGCCTTTTTTTTTTTTTTTCCTATTCGATGATGGGAAATCTCTTATCTCTGTGTCAGCTGTGTCAAGAAAGCAGCCAACTCATTATTTAATATTGGCAAAAGTGATTTAAGGGCTTTAGCTGGAAGCTAGTAAGAGTGCCTATTACAGCAGTGACGGGGGAGGGAGAAGGGACCCGGTCCTCCCTCCAAGGGCGTCGGAATCACACGTGCTTCTCTTTCCATCTGTCCAAGAGTTCACGTGGGGAAACTCAAGGGCTCGAGGATGCCCACTGACCGAGGTGTAGGTGGCCGGAAGGGCCTGTTCCTGAAGCCGAATCACAGCCATGGAGAGCCGCTATGACTGACGGCATGGCCTTGTAGCCCTTGGGCTGCGGGATGAAGGCGCAAGTCTCCCCGCGACAGCTCAGCCCTGGACAAACTCCCCACTGAGCAGGTGGAGCCACACTTCTGCGCACTGTGTGCGTGCTTTCCGGGAGGAAAGCTGTGCAGTGACTTCCACTTGTGCTCCCAGAGTGAGCTGGGGGCCCAGGGGACTGTCGTGAGGGTCTGCCGGCAGCAGCATGTCTCCTGGCCCCGGGGGCATGGGGTGGGTCTGTCCTCAGAGCCCAGGAGCTGGAGGAATGCTCTGCCTGCCTGTTTTGTTGACACGCTCACATTTTTTCTCTGCCAGGCAGAATGATTTATTTGTATGTCTTCGCTGAGGGTAATTATTTTTTAGCACCTTGCTGGGCATGCTGGGTGATCTCATCACGGGGAAGAGCCCACGGGTGTCTGTGTCACTCGGAGGAAAAGTGAGAAAGAGTCTCCCTTCTGTCTCATTCAGAAACTGTCTGTCTCTGGCACCTTCACACAGAGATGGCGAGCCTGTGTCTTCTCTCTTGGGAGACACTAGTTTGCCCACAGAATCCATCAAGGATGGTGTTTAAAAAGCATCCCCCTTGGAGAGACGGTTTTTCTTCTTCAAAGAGAAAGGAAGAAAACGTTTCTGCCCTCCTGCTTTTCAAATGAAAACAAGTAGCATAAAACTTTATTCAGTAAGCAAACCTCATGCCAGATATGTTTTAGATTTCCAGGTACAGAATAGTTGAGTTGGGGAAGAGGAAACATGGAGACAGAATGGGCCCTGAAAATAGAGAAGAAGCCATGAGAAAGGGGAGAGACAGACAGACAGGGGGGGAACGAGAAGGGGGTGGTGCAGGCGGGGAGACAGTGAGGGGCGGGCAGACCGTAAGTGCCAGAGGAGGGAGACACCAGGGGGAGAGAGAGAGGGCACAACCCCCTCCCAGGGCCCCCTGCTTCTCCTTCCCCAGAACCAGTTTCTCTAACTAGGGTGTATGCTGGCTTCCTCCACCTGCTCTGTACCCCCCACCACTCCTCACCCGACCCACACCTCCATCTAGAGACCCACTCCCACTGGGCCTGCTCCTTCCATGTGCCTCCTGCTTGGATCAAGGGCACATGTGACAGGTGGCCCCCTTGCTTCCTCTCCCGTGGTGGCTTGCGTGAGGGATACAAGCTCCCGGACGGTGGGGGGTGGGGGTGGGGAAGGGTGCTAGCTACCACCTGCCACACGGGGCGGGGGTGGTGGTGCAGTGTTGGGGGGGGGCACGAGCCTGTGCTGTTTTCAGTTTTCACATCCGGAAACTGGTGGTACTAATCATACCTCACCTGCTTCCAGCACTGGACTCGGAGGTTTTGGGGTGTGTGTGTGTGTGTGTGTGTGTGTAGGTGTGATAAGGGATAAGAGAAAATGATGCACAAATAGGAGTTCTTGCTTCGTGCGTGTGCTCCTCCTATCACTTTTTTCTGTCCCTCTCCTCCCCCCCACCCCTGCTCTTTATCTCATCTCCTCCGACCAGGCCTTCCCCAAGGCTCGTCTTTGCTCCTATCAACTCCTCACTCCTTCACTTCTCTTTCTGTGGACTCAACACTGCCCACAACCGATGGCTCACAGGATGGCATCTGCCTGGAGCCGCGTGCCCCTGTGGCGCCGCGGACCCAGTGTGCCCACCGAGGCCTGGGGAGTGCCCCCCGGGGCACCCTCAGACCGACCCTTCTCCTACAGGAGTGTTTCCGCGGATAGATGCCCTCAGCTTTGATTCCTGGGAATGCTGCGGTGCGATGCCTCACAGGAATCTTCTTTCAGTTTGCTCCCCCCGCAATGGGGAGATCAAAACCCAGCTGAGAAATAGGATGAGGCCTCACAGCGATGAAATAATGAATGACAGCAGAGCGAGGTGAGGCCTCTGGGCTGGAGATTCTACAGACGCTTGTCACGCCCGGGTGAGTGAGGGGCCGCAGGAGGACAGCGCTCCCCCGGGCAGGGGGGCAGGCCTGACTTTTACAGGCTGACAAAAGAGCATAGGGGTTAAGAGCACAGACTCAGGAGCCAAATCTTGGCTTTACTACTTCCAAGCTGTGTTGCTTTAGGAAAGTTACTTAACTTCTCTGTGCCTCAGGTTTTTTGTTTTTGTTTTTCTTGTCTGTAAAGTGAGTTGTCATGGGGATAACTCATCAGACAAATCAAATAAGTGCACGTAGGCTGCTTACAACGGTGTCCAGCATGAAGAGAGTACCACGTAAGTATCTTATTTAGCAAGTGCTATGGTAGCTAATAGTGACATTATTTACCCAAGTTTGCGTGTTCATATTTCTCAGTCAGGAGGCTCTGGGGACTCTGCGTCCCCACTGTGCCTTGTGCCAAGTCTTGCCTCACCTTCCTCCGTGCTGTCATCATCTCTCAGAAGTGAGACCGGGCGTTCATCACTCCGCACCCCGCCCCCGCCTCGGAGCCCTGGTGCGAGCTACTGCACATGTACCCGGGCCCGTGACATCACCAGGCGGGACAGACGTGCGTGTGCGGACAAGGGGATGACATGAAGGGAGGGATGAAATGTGCCTCCAGGTCCCTGTTTCCCCTGCCAGGTGATTCAGGCACGTGGCCACACGGGTCACTCCTGGCCAGGCAGGCAGGGGGAGGACAAGTGGGTCTGAGGAGATAAGGACAGGATGGGGGGGGGGCAGGTGGCTCAGGCTCTGTGCAGGGGCTGACTTGGTGCTAAGGCAACAGGAGAGAAATGAGCAGAGTTTTATTTAAGAGCCATCTCTCTGGGGCCACCTGGGGGGCGCAGTCGGTTAAGCATCTGACTCTTGGTTTCGGCTCAGGTCATAATCTCACGGTTCATGAGTTCGAGCTCTGCATCAGGCTCTGCCCTGAAAGCGCAGAGCCTGCTTGGGATTCTCTCTCTCCCTCTCTCTTTGCCCCTCCCTGGCTTGTGCTCTCTCTCTCTCTCTCTCTCAAAATAAATGAATGCACTTAAAAAAAGAGAGATAGAGAGATCTCTCTGACTCTTGGATGGAAAGGGGGCTTAGCACAGGGCAAGCTGGGAGCTTAGCACAGGGCAAGCTGGGGGCTTAGCACAGGGCAAGCACATGGAGCCGTCGTGGGAGGAAGCGACAGAGGCCTGCATCTAGGTGATGGCAGTGAGGAAGGTGCAGAAGGACAGACGAGTTCGACTATAAAGGGAAGAATTGGCCAGACTTGGTGACCACTTAGATGTCAGCAGTGGGGAGGAGGAGAGACTTCCTGGGTGGCAGGTGGTCTCCAGAATAACGGATAGGAAAGTGGTTTGTCAACTGTGACAAGCTCTACGTTGTCAAAGACGTCATTCCACACAGGGCGACCCCACAAGGAAAAGGGGAAAACGGTAGTGTTTCTTGCTTCCATTAAACACAGATTGCGCCCCTACCAGAGGGAGCAGGCAGACGGGGCCCTGGTTTGGAGGTGCTCACATTTGAACTGGGGAGACAGGCCCTCTGCCTGAGGAGGCCCCATACTTCCTGCCTCACCCGGGCTGGGTCACAAACCACAGAGGACTTGAGCCTCCCCCAGGGCAGGGACCTCCAGGCCAGCCTGAGTTACCACCACCTCTACGTCTCCCACCCTTCCCCAGAGCACTGGGTGACATGTAGTTTCAAGTCGCAGTTACTGGCGTATCCAGACGCTTGTCAGCTGGTTGCTTCATCTGTGAAATGGGGATGACGAGAGGAGGATTAAGAAACACATGTAAATTTCCAAGTACAATGTTGGCACATAGTAAGTGTTCAATTAAATGAGGCACTCTATCACTATTACTGCTTATTACTATACTTAGCACATCCCCATCTGGTCTTTTCTCCCCTTGCCTTCAATACCTCCAATACTTCCCAGCCCCTCTCCTCCCGGGAAGACTTGTCTAAGATCGTTAATCCTCCCCCACATACACCTGAGGACTCAGTGGAGGTCTGATCAAACCGCCCCAGGTTCCAGGTGGAGTCTACTTCCTTCTTTGAGTGGATCTACTCTACTGTCAAGAGAAGAGACAGAATCGGGAAGGAGAGAGAACCTTCTGGTTTCTGAGGTCTTCTCAGCACCTACCACATCACTACACTACCTCACAGCCCTAGACGAAGGGATCGTTGCCTCACTTTATAGGAAAGGTAAAATGAAGTATAGAGAGGTCAAGTGGCATGACTGAAGGTCCTACAGAAATAACCAGAGACCAGGATTAAATAGGGCACTGTCTGATTCAAAAATCCGGGCCCTTGCCTCTGACCCCGACAATCTCATGGAAACTCCCATCCTTGGACGGGTAGGAGCGGCCGTCCCTTTGATTAAAGCTAAAGGAGGAAAGTCAGTCATTCAGTTCCATGGGGACTTCCAGATGGAATCACCAAAGCAACAAAGTATGTTTTAGACCTAGATAACCCAGACTGGCGGGATGTGTATCCCATTCCTCCTGGGTGTGGCCCGGACACAGTGACGGTTGTGAAATGGAAGGGCCATGAAAGGAGTCAGGCCGAGGGTGTAGGTGAGCAGACACGTATCTGGGCAGTGTCTCCAGTACCCCCAGGGCTCTAGCCCAGGCTGTGCCAGAGACAGGCTGTGAAGCAGAAGCAATTCCAAGTCCTAAGCCCTCTTAAGGGCACAGAGCACACACTCTGGCTTGATTAATGGGAGAACATTAGCATCTGCTCTCTCAGTCTGCTCTCTCACTCCTTCCTGGCTTTTAGCCACCGGGAGGAGGTGTTCACATTTACCACAGCCTGCCCTTTTGCGTGCAGTTTAGACATCTCTTTGCCATCTATCATTCGACCGCAGGTGGAGGTGGAGTCAAGAGTCCTGGATTCAAATCCAAGCTCTGCCATTTACCAGCTGGGGACTGTGAGATTTTCACTGGTTAGGCGAGGGCACTAGGCTTAGGGAGGTCACTAGGGTAAATGACAGAAAAGGGTTTAAATCCAGGTTTTTGCGATTCCAAATCCAAGGCTCTTGCCAAAAGAACATCTGGTCCATGGAGAAAGGATAACTTCAGCAAACAGGACATCTTTGCTTCGTCTCCTACTGACATCTGAGACACAGCCAACCAACCGAACTCAACTACCAGCTGACTCAACGTGTTAGGCAGAAGGTCAAAGCTCTCTCTGTCCCGTTCAGGTTTCATCCGTAAAGACTCCTTTGGCTGCGTGAGATTGTACCTCCTTTGTGGGATCCCATGCCATCTTCTGGACAGCACAGACTAGCTATGGGTTACCTCAGCCTTGGGAGGTTCAACCTTTCTCTGGAGGGCAAATGCTGATCAGGAATTCAAGATGGCAGGACGTGGGGAGTGGGGCTGAAGCAATCCATGTGCCCCTCAGGATGATCTCAGTAGGGCACTGGGTGACTGAGGACCATATACTAGGCCCCGGGAAATGGGAAGCCTTCAGCTCTGAGATATTCCCACCTTGTTCTCTATGCCCATAAAAGGATAAAGTCAGTGTGACTTCTGGAGACCAGGCTGCCGGCCAGCACTTTGCGAAGTTGTGTTCCGAGGATGGCCCCTGTAGCTTGTCTTTCTTGGTCTCCTTTTCCTAGGAGGAGATGGAAACACACTTTGCATTACATGGTCACAGAGTCCAAAGAGAAGTAACTTATTACTCATTCATTCATTCATGTATTCATCCTGCCAGGCACTGGGCTACTATTGTAAAAAGACAGAGCATGGCCTCTGCCCTCCCAAGCTTAGTGAAGTGACATGAGATCTGGGGCAGGTGGACCAGGGCTCTGCCTCAAGCCCCAGAATTTACTACCCATATGATCTTACCTGTTCCTAAACCCCATGAACCACAGTTCCCTTGGGTGTCAGATATGTGTGATGATGCCTCCCTCCTGTGATTCATGTGAGTGAAAGGATTTAAACAAGCAAATGCAGACGTTCTTTGCTAACCATAAAGGTCATATCAATTTCAGTTACCACTGTGAATAATGTGACCATTATTATCGCTACACTTTTCCCCTGGGGAGGTTTTCTCTGACTGACCTGTGTCTTGTGCCAGAATCTGGATAAAATTTACTTCAACCGCAGGCTCTGACAATATTGATTGATCTACTTGAGATCATTAACCTACTTAAAAAAAAAAGCACAAACTCATGTACTGTAAAATTCACCCACTTAAAGTTCAATGTTTTTTAGTATATTCACAGGGTTGTATAACCATTGCTGCATCTAATTTTAGAACACTTTCATTCCACCTAAAAGAAACTCCATAGCCATAAGCAGTCACTCCCGTTCACTCCCATCAACCCACCATAAGCAAACATGAGTCTTTTTGTCTCTAGAGATTTGTCTCTTCTGGACATTTCATATAAATGGAATCATTGAATGTGCTGGCTTCTTTTACACAACATAGTGCTTTCAGGGCTTACGTTGTAGCATGTATCAATATTGCCTTTCTTTTCATTGCTAAATAATACTCCATTTCATAGATAAAGCAACTATTCATTTCATCATCAGTTAGTAGACATTAGGTTATTTCCACCTTTTGGCTCTTATGAACGATGCTGTTGTGAACATTAGAATACAAGTTTCTGTATAGACCTGCGTCTTCCTTTCTCTTAGGTATGTACCTGGGAAAGGAACGGCTGACTCGTATAGTAGCTCTGTGTTTAGCGTTTGGAGGAACCGCCACACCGTTTTTCAAAGCAGCGGCAGCATTTTACATCCCCACCAGCAGTGTTTGAGTGTTCCAACTTGTCCACGCCCTCACCAACACTTGCTATCTTTTTGCTTAAAGTCATCCTAGTAGATGTGAAGTGATCGCTCCTTAGAGCCTTGATTGCATTTCCCTAATGACTAATGATGTTGCCCATCTTTTCATGTGCTTATTGGCCATCTCTAGATCTTGCCGAAATGTCTATTCAAATCCTCTGCCCCATTTTAGATTGTGGCCTTTCTCTCTCTTTTTTTTTTAAACGTTTATTTATTTTTGAGACAGAGAGAGACAGAGCATGAACGGGGGAGGGTCAGAGAGAGAGAGGGAGACACAGAATCGGAAACAGGCTCCAGGCTCCGAGCTGTCAGCACAGAGCCCGATGCGGGGCTTGAACTCACGAACCGCGAGATCATGACCTGAGCCGAAGTCGGACGCTTAACTGACTGAGCCACCCAGGTGCCCCTGTGGCCTTTCTCTTTTTATGATGACCTGAGAGTTCTTTATATATTTTGGATACAAGCCCCTTATCCAATATATGATTTTCAAATATTTTTCTCCCGTTCTTCGACTTGTCTTTTTTTCTCTTTTTTCTTCCTTCCTTTTCTTTCTTTCTTTCTTTCTTTCTTTCTTTCTTTCTTTCTTTCTTTCTTTCAATATTTTTTAATGTTTATTTATTCTTTGAGAAAGGGACAGTGAGAGAGAACAAGCAGGGGAGGGGCAGAGAAAGGGAGACACAGAATCTGAGCCAGGCTCCAGGCTCTGAGCTGTCAGCACAGAGCCCGATGTGGAGCTCGAACTCACGGACTTCAAGATCATGACCTGAGCTGAAGTCAGACGCTTAACCGACTGAGCCACCCAGGCACCCCTCTTTATTCCCTTTCTTGATGGTATTGTTTGCAGCACAAAAAATTTAAATTTCGATGAAATTCGATGAAGTCAATTTATCCACTTTTTTCTTTTTCTGCTTACGTTTTCAGTGTCATGTAACGTCTACTTTTAAACTTCTGTGTGTCTGTTATTTCAACAAAGCTTCGAGATTAAATATCCAGCATGATTTCCAAATCAAGAAAAAAAAAAGCAGTGAATCATCACTATAATCTTAAGTTATAGTAACTGAATAAGCCCAGTTGAAACCTTCTTGCTGTGGAAGAAATGAGGAAAGGATGGTCGAGGCAGGCTAGCAATGTGCCTCCTCCCCTTACCGTCGCCAATGCAAGATACTTGCACAGGGACTTTCTTTAAGGAAGAAAGAGTGAAGGTGTCCTGGGACTGAGAGATGAAGGAGTGAAGCAAGGCAGTTATATATGCTGCATTTGTGTCCAAGGGCCAAGCAAAGCCAAGTCTGGATTCCTAGGCCAACTTTTCCACCCTCCCCTCCCCGTTTCCCACCCAGGAGGGCCTGTGGGGATGAGGAAGCTCTTCAAGATGGCTGACAGAACACCAGGGCCTTTGAACATAATCTTCCCTCTGCCTGGAAAGTTCCTTGCTCCCAGTCCTTCACCCAGCCAACTCCTACACCTCTTTTTTGCTCCTATTTCATTTGTTGGTTCCTAAAGAAAACTCCCCCGATCCCTACCCATCCTACCCCCGTAAGATCGGATACCCCAGAATACATTTCATAGCTACCTGTACTTTTCCTTCGTGATACTTTTCACAATTTTTAACTACATATCCATTCTAATTACATATTTTATCATCCGTCATATCTAAAATTTTTTGATGTTTATTTAGTTTTGAGAGAGACAGCGTGAGCAGAGGAGGAGCGCAGAGAGAGGGAGACACAGAATCCGAAGCAGGCTCCAGGCTTTCAGTTGTCAGCACAGAGCCCAGTGAGGGGCTGGAACTCACGAACCGTGAGATCATGACCTGAGCCGTAGTAGGAGGCTTAACCGGCTGAGCCACCTAGGCGCCCCTATCATCTGTCTTTTTTAATAGGCTGCAAACTCCATGAGAACAGGGCCTAATGTTTATTTTGCTCACAATTATAAGCTTATCGCAGAGTGTGGCATAAAGTAGAATCTCAAATACTTGTGGAATGAATGAATGAATGAATGATTACAGGAACTGGAAGTCCCTCCCTAATGGCCCATTTGTTTTCAGAGGGGTTTGTTTTCACAGTCCTTATGGAACCAGAGTCATACAAGAAGGTCAATCCCCCGGGGTGCGTGGGTGGCTCAGTTGGTTTAGCATGAGACTCTTGATTCAGGCTCACACCGTGATCTCACAGTTCATGAGTCTGAGCCCCATGGGAGGCTCTGCACGGACAGTGCAGAGCCTGCTTGGAATTCTCTCCTTCTCTCTCTCTCTCTCTCTGCCCCGTCCCCACTTGTGCACGCTCTCTCGCTCCTAAAAATAAATAAATAAAACTTAAAAAAAAAAAAAAAAGAAGGTCAGTGTCCGGTAGACAGAGCAGGGGAAAAAAGCCCGTTTCTACCCATTAGGTGGTTTCAGAAGCACGGGACCTGCTCCTGCCATGGGTCTGGCAGGATCCTCAGGATGGGCAGGGAGAGCACGGAGGCATCATTGATCAATCCAGGTCTTCATTCTGCTTCCCCTTGTGCTGGTGTCGTTCTCAAGCCGGTCCTCTCCCACCGGTGGCCCCGCAGCCACAGGTTGGCAGGCTTCCTGCTTCAAGACTGGCAGACAGGAGACCTCTCCCCGACAGAGCCAATGACTGTCCACGAACGGGGTCTCACCGGACCACCGGGAGAATCTGCCCAGCTCTGAATCGATCCCTCGGGATAAAATAATGAAATACACTGACGGGCCAGGCCTGAATCATAGGCAGGACTCAGGAACCAGAAGGAACTACGCGAGCTGCGAGTGGGGGCGGGGCGAGCCCCCAAAGGAAACCGGACATGTTCTGATCAGCTGAAGGGTGAGTGAAGGTGGGAGAGGCAGAGGAGTAGCTGTTCCCTGCGAGGGTTGTCTGAGGCACAAACCTGATCGTGTTGCTCCACTGCCTTCAGGACCCAGTGAGCAAGGCCGTCAACATGTGGCTGCAGCCCATGTCTCTGAAATGATTCCCTGCTGCACCCATGCCCACACGTGTACTGCTTTCCACCATCCGTGGGTGGGCCTGTGCCTCCATCATCCTTCAGGTGCAATGCAAAAGCCCCCTTCTGCAAGGAGCAGCTCGCTGTCACTCCGCCTGGCCCTCACAGAGCCGGCTGCACCCCCCTCCCCACGCCCCCCACCACCCTCCAGCTTCCACTTTCCCCAGGGGGGAGAATACTGACTGCGCTATTCTGCCCCCATGCATTTACCCCTCCTCACCCTGGCCCTGCAAAAAGCCTCCTGACACATACTAGTCGCTTGGTGACTGCTGGTTGAATTAATTAATTAGCCTGCTAGGCAAAGGAAGACATTGAAGACTGTCCTGAGGGCCTGGTTCCCCTGGATATAATTTTAGTACAGACTGGCTTAATCAGGACACTTGCACTGGGGGGGGAAAAACTGAGGCTCGACTGAAGTTTTCCCCTGATTCACTGAAGAGAAAAGAGATTTCATTGTTCTTTTCAGTTATGATGCATCCTCCACTCGGGCACCAAGACCCTGTATGATCCCTGCCAGCAGGCAGTTCAAGGCCCAGCCATCCCACCACTCTAGGGGTCTGCGCCTGGCCTCGGGCATCAGTGCAGGGCTCAAAGCACATGCAGCAGGCCCTTTAGAAGGCAGGAGAGGCTTTCCACTGCTTCCCAGGTGGCCTGGGCATCTGTCTGCCACAGTTCTGCCCACCCAGAGTCTATCTGTCTGTCTGTCTGTCTGCCTGTCAGTCTCCAGGTCTGAAGCTGCCTGCTGCCAGCAGCTGCCTGTACCTCCGTGGCCCTGCTCTCTCAGGTATTACAGAGGAAGGTGAGAATGTTTGTATCTCTACCCCAGGCATCCCGCATGTAGCTATTATGGTCCATTTTATCAGAGACGGAAATGGAGTCTCAAAATGGCAAAATAACTGGCCTTGCGTGCCTTTGTCTACATAGCTAGACATTACACTTTACGTTATGTGACTAGCCTTCAGAGAAATAGGGGGTGGGCTGTGTCTGGTGGGCTTGTGGATCTCTGCATGGAGACAGTGCAGGCCGCCCCTCACCACTGACAGTAACGTCCCACTCCTCTGACCTCTCTGCCTCACCCTCGTTGCTCATCCATTCTCAAATATTTATTTTCTAGGCAGCATTCTAAGCTCTGGGATACAGCAATCAACAAGACAGGCATCGGACCTTACCTTCCAGTAGATACGAAAGAAAATACATACAGAAATAAGTACATAATATAGTTTTAGATAGTTGATAAGTGCTATGCAGAAAATAATCAGGTATTGTGGGGGTGCCCGGGTGGCTCATTTGGTTAAGTGTTTGCCTTCAACTCAGGCCATGATCTCATGGTTCATGGGTTTGAGCCCCACATTTGGCTCTCTGCTGTCAGCATGGAGCCTGCTTCGGATCCTCTGTCCCCCTCTCTCTCTCTCTCTCTGCCCCTGCCCTGCTCGTGTGCTCTCTCTCTCTCTCTCTCTCTCAGAAATAAATACATAAACTTAAAAAAAAAGCAGGTATTGTTAATATTCTAGATCTTAAATTGATTGGTGGGTTCATAAGTGTTTATTATGTTATCATGCTTCACAACTTACCTATTTTTTCCATATATCCTTTGCACATTCTTTGAATTTGAAATTATATCAGTTAAAAGTTATGCTTATAAAAAAGACTGGGGTTAAGGGCACAGAGAGTGATTGTGATGTGGAGTGGGGGTCTCTCACATGAAGTCACCAGGGAAGGCCTCTCCTCAGGTGTATATTTCAGCTGAAATCCGAAGGACGAGAGGGAGTCTACAGAGCACCGGCATGAAGGAGAAGCAACGGGGCAGCAGAGGAGTCGGTGAAGACCCTGCCAGAATACCGGAAAGTTCCAGAAGCACAGAGGCTGGTGAGCCCAGAGCCCAGGGACTGAGAGCTCTGGACAAAGAGAAGAAAGAAGGTGGGCCACATAAGAAGCACGGACCTTGCGTGCAGAGCATGTGGGTGTTATTCTGAGTGTAATGGGAAGCGGGTTTTTTTATTACAAGATTAGTCTCTCAGGACCACTGAGGGAAACCACAGTTGCCCCTTCCCACCCCCCACCCCCCCAGCTCCTCCCCTCTCTCCTCAAGAGGTCAGGACTTATGTGGAGATGCCAGCGCCTAGCCCCACCCCTTTTTCCAGACTCATCAACTCCCAGAGCATGAGCTCTGTTTTTATAGCACGAGGAAGCAGAATAAATAAAGGTTTACCTTTATGCTGCTTTTACAGGCGACATTAAATCCATGTTGCTAATAAGTTCCAAGTTCAAGTATGCCTGTAAAACGATGCTCTAGTCACTTGATTTACATTGGCTGACGGTGTCTTCACCAAACCATTTCACCCCCTTAGTTAGGCTGATAACCTCAATCCTGCCATCTTTGACCCAGTCATTCGCCAGCCATGTCTGCCCTGGACCCCAGCCTTTGGGTAAGAGAAGAGAATGTGGGGTAGTGAGTAGAGCCTGGATGTCTGGTCTGGAGACCTCGTTAGCATCTGCCATGTCTCTTATCAGCTAAGTGACTTTGGCCAAACCACTTAGCCTCTTTGAAGAAGGCTCCCTTTCCACAGAAGTAAAGTATGGGAAAAGCGCCTAGTAGCGCAGTGACTGGGATGCACGAGGAGATCTACAAAATGAGCAGACTCCAAATTTCGTTACATTCATAAATTAACAATTCTGAATCTATTAAATAAATCTGACCTACATTAGTGCTGCCTCACTGGTCACTCAGCATTTTTCTTACTGTTTTCTTAGCAACTATACATACTCACTGTAGAGTATTTGTGAAATACTAAATAGCATAAAGAAGGAAATTCAAACCATAATCCTGCCACTCAGAGATAATTACACTTAAAATACCCACGTGTTTCCTTCTAGGCTTTTTTCTCAGTACCTATTTCACATTTGGATCGTATTCTATTCTATTCTATTTATTCTATTCTATTGTATTCTTATTCATCAAGTACTCCACTTTATCAATTTCCTAAGTCACCGAAATATTTTTTGAAATACAAGAAGTAAACAAACGGAAAGATCTCTGTTCTGTGAGAATGAACAGTAGGGGTCAAGAGCAGACGTAGAAGCAGCAGATCTCAGGCCGCTTCAGGGAGACGGTGGCCCTGGCATGGCGGAAAGTATTCCGGTTCCGAGTGGTTTTGGAGATGGACCCGATGTGAGCAGTCAGAGATCACAGGTAATTCCTAGTGTTTAGACCAAGCATCTGGGTGAAAAGTGGTGCCATTTACGGAGCCAGGGGAACTGCAGGAGCCACAGATCTGGGAGCACGTTCTTGGCCATGGGACAGTCCCGCCTTTTGGGTCCTCCGGGAGACTTCAGTGGTGGGGGTGGATCTGGGTGAGTGCTCAGACGCAGCTTACACATGATCCTTGAGATGGTGTAAAATGCTTGGCCAAAAAGGACCCTGTGAGCAATTCACTGAGCATCAGGTTACATTCAGAAACTAGGGCCCGCCTTTTCTGAAGAAGGAACTCATAGATATGCCGTTAAATGCTGACACAGCATGTGTCCCTCATTCCTCAAATAATTACTGGCTGCTTACTATGTACCCAGCACTGTTCTAAACACTGGGCGTGCAGCAGTGAATGGGTACAATTCCCTGCCCTTATGGAGCTCGTATTCTAGTGGGCAAGTCAATAAGTGATATATAGTATATTCAGTTGGGGTAAGTGCTACGGAAAAAAATAAAATAGGGAAAGGGGCTCGGGGTGTAGAGGGGTTGGATTGCAATGTGAATTAGCATGGTTAGGAAGGCCTCACCAAAAAAGGGGACATCTGAGCCACGTGGGGATGAGAGTCTAAGGGATGATGAATAACCAGGACACCTTGGGCCTCTTGCGGTGACTGATATAAAGAAGGACTAATGAGATAAGTTCTGATGGTCTCAAAGCAGACAATGGTGGTAGAGCTGGAATGTTGAAGGCAGACAAGATGTATTCGCCTAAGGTTTTCAAGAGAAACAGAACCAATAGGATATATCCTATTTTATTTTTATGTCTGTCTATCTATCATCTATCATCTATCTATCTATTTACGTATCTATCTTTCTATCTATACCAGACACACACACACACACACACACACACACACACACACACACACAAGATTTATGAGAAGGTTTAACTCATTTGATTGTGGAAGCTGAGAAGTCCTATAATCTGCTGTCTGCAAACTGGAGCCCCAGGAAAGCCAGTGGTGTAGCTGGAAGGCCTGAGTACTGGGAGCAATGAGGGCAAATCTCTGTCCCAGCTCAAGCAGCCAGGCAGAGAGCAAAGTCAACTTTCCTCTGGCCTTTTGTTCTATTCAGACTGAAGCCCAGACACATTTGAGAGGGCCACCTGCTCTACGCAGACTACAGATTCAAATGCTAATCTCTTCAAGAAACACCCTCACAGACACATCCAGAAGTAATGTTTGACCAGCTATCTAGACATCCCATGATGCAGTCAAGTTGACATGTAAAATTATCTATCACAGAAGGGTAGGAAGGGGTGTCAGGAGCACACAGAGCTCTTGACTGCTCTCTGGACTCCTGACTGATGGTCATATGGAAGGCTGGAGGAGAGCCTCTCATAGACAACAAGGGTTGCTGTAGGCTGCTTTCTCGATTTCTGTTGATGGCAGTCTGAGAGACTAAGGGAGGGCACACTTCATTTGCAGAGGTCTTGCAGAGGTGGAGAGAACTCAGGATGGGTATCCAAGTGAGAACTCTTCTGTATTGGATGCCAGATACTATGAATTTTATTGTGTTGGGGACAGGATATTTTTATATTCCTGTAAATATTTTTGAGCTTTGTTTTAGGATACGGTTACTTGGAAACAGTTCAATCCTCTCAGGGTTTGCTTTTATGATTCATAAAATATCCAGTGATATTTTATGGTCCAGAGCAATAATCAGTTTAGGGATAATTATTCTTCACTACTGAGGCAAGACCTTCTAGAATATTCTATTCAATGCCCCATGAATTACAAGTTTTTCCTGTGTGGCTCATAGGAGCAGGACTATTTCTGTCCCTAGATGGGCATTAGGAACTATTCCTTTAATCTTTTTTTTAATAGATTTTTTAAAGGTATATTTATTTTGAGAGAGAGAGAGAGAGAGTGAGCATGAGCAGGGGAGGGGAAGAGAGTGAGGGAGACACACAATCTGAATCAGGCTTCAGGATCTGAGCTGTCAGCACAGAGCCTGATGTGGGGCTCGAACCCATGAACCATGAGATCATGACCTGAGCTGAAGTCGGATGCTTAACTGACTGAGCCTCCCAAGCGCCCCTCTTTAATCGTTTTGAATGCTTCCTTCTCTGACCTTTGGTGGTTCTCTTGCACATATGTGCTGATCATACCCTGCTAAAAACTCAAGAGGACCTCTTTGCGGATCCAAGGGTCTTTCTCTTCGTGCAGCTCTCGCCTCTATGGTACTTTTCCCAATGTATATTCTAGCTGCCTTGATCTCCCTGCTTTCTCAATTTCATCTCCCAACTGAAGGAGTCTGCTGGGCTTTGCTTGGGTTCCCTTCCCTGAGTAATGGCCTAGAAGCTCAGGTCAGTAACTTTGGGCAACCATAGGGCTCACCACGTTTGTTCCTTGTATCTCCGGGACCACTGTCTTTCTTTGCCTGCTTATCAGTGTCTTAAAAACTTTTATTTTCTATATTTTGTCTTTTCTTAGTTATTTCAACCCCAGTCCCTATTATTATGCCATCTGGATCAAAAGTGGAGTCTTTCTCCATTTTATTTCCTTTTTTCTACAATGTAGGAAAGATTCCTACAGTGTAGGAAGATTCCTTAGAAATTATCCATAAACTGCCAAAAAGATCATGTCACTCTCCATTGACCCAGATTACTTTAATAATATGACAGCATTTAAGAAATGAAACAAATGAAAAAACTCTCTTGACTCTTCTAGAAGCCTGAGGAATTTTAAAGGCACAACACTTGGCTACTGACCTCCAGAAACTCACACTGTAATGGAGCCATGGCTATATTAATAAATGGCTCTAGCAAGAATTAACTACTCTGTCATCCTGTTTGTAAGTGGATGTAGCATCTCTCCCTGCAGCCTATGGGCTGAGAGGAGGGTAGGGTGGAGCCTGAAAGGGACATACAACCCAACATATTCATTCCTAAACTGGAGATTTCAAAAGACTGATAAACAGAGCAGCATACATTTATCTGTAATGCTTATCTTCAGAGATTTAGAGCAGTGGCTTGAAAGATACCAATACAGGTATAATTTTTACTTCAAATAATCAAAGGTGGCAGCTGGGTTGGGAGAACCCAAGATTAAAGTCTTCCCGGGGCCCCTGGAAGTGCCGTCAACGTTCTGGCTTGCAGGCCGCTGGTTTGGGTGGTTCACTTAGTGGCAGGTGGCAACATGGAACACGTGTGGACATTCAACTTTTAGGGAAGACAGCCTTGGGGTGAAATCTCAACATCACCATTTTTCTGTGAGCTGGGACCCATCACTGGTTCTCCCTGAGCCTCAGTTTCCCCAGGCTATATTTTTCTATGACTTTGACAGTGCTACATCTCAAGTAATAAACTTCCATCGGGGATACCTCCCTCTCAGAAATCCCAATCAAACAATCTACTTTCTGTTAGCAGTCCTGTCCCATGCTGCAGTTTATTGTTGTTTAGCTTTGAGCTTTCTTATTTGCAAAAAAATCCAGGCTTGCCAGGCTCAGGCGTGTTCCACAATCTCTGCAACTTTTTCTTTGCAGACTTGGTCTGGGTTACTTCCAGTGATGGTGACTCTCACGTGTGCCATTTCCATTTTCCTAATTCCACTTTGGGAGACAGCCTGTATCCAAAGACTGGGCAGGTCTTCATTATAGTACTTGTCACATTGCTTTGGGAATTATTTGCTACCTTTAGCGATTGTTCCAGTTAAAGATGAAACCCTTATAAGCTAGGACTAAATATTATTCACCTTGATATTACTGACATCTGCTCTGTCAAAGAAAAGGTAGCAAGAGCCCGCTTCAGATCCTCTCTCTCTGTCCCTCCCTCGCTCTCTTCTCTCAAAAATAAATAAACATTAAAAAAATCTAAAAAAATTGAAATAACAATGAATCGACTACTAGAAGAGCAAACAGACATCATGTTTGGTGAGGATACACCTGAAGTAGCCAATGAAGAGCCCTACAGAGAAGAATAATTTAAGTGAGGCCAGCCAGAACCCAAAGAATGTGCAAGGCATCCTTTCCGGAAAGCAGCTCTGAAATAAGCGAAAGAGGCGTAGTCTCCACTATCAGACGGACTTCAGTTCAAATCCTAGCTCTTCTGTGGTTAAATGTATGACCTTGGACCTGTTGTTAAACCCATCTGAGTTTCGTGGTATTTAAAAACTAAAAAGGAAAAAAAAATAGTAATAGTAATACTAAAAAAACATAGTAATTATTAATGCTCTTCACCAAATATTTCTATTTCTTCTTTGGGTATTTGGTGAGACTACACTTCCCTTCTCCCTTGATTTTAGGCATGGCCATACTATTGACTTTGGCCAATAAAATATGGAAACCTGTAAGCTAGTGCAAGAATTGCTCCTGTTTCTTCCTCTCACCCTATAAAGATTGGGAACATTTCAGAAATCTTCATCATCCGGGCTTCTGAGTGGGTTTAAAGTACAACAGATTCCCTACCGACCTAAATAAAAATAACCTATTGTTGTTTTGAGCAACGAAGATCAGGGGGTTGTTTGCTATTACAGCTTAACGAAGCACAGTCTTACTGATACACATATTCATAGGTTGTTGAAATAATTAAGTGAGACGTTTTTAAAATGTCTGGGTCAATTTTTAAGTCTTTGCAGGCTTGACGTGGCTGGGTTGAAATATGCAAAGAAGACATAAATTATTTAGTTTGAATACGGCCATCTTTTTGGTGAGGCAATAGCACGTGAAGCCTATGAATCAGAGAACTCCCAGCCTCAACAATTTTCAATTAATGGAGCTGTTTACAGCCTTATTGGAAAGAACACACACACACACACACACACACACACACACACACACGCAGAAGAGCATGCACACACATGTGCATCTATTAAGTAAAGAGTAAGACAGTATATACCAAAGAATAAATCTCCAGGGCTGGCCATCAGGATTCATCAAGATCTAGTTAGGTGTGAACTGTGTGGTAAAGGGACCCAGTGCGGGGAGAGAGCTGTTGTGGCTGGAGGAAATGGGGAAAGGGGTCTGAGAGAAGTCTTGAAGATGGGTAGGTGATAAACAGTTGGAGGATAAAGACTATGAGTTTCTAAAAACTATAAGACACCATCTAAAACATTGCAGTTCTCAGACAAGAAGTTGCATCTGCATATGAAAAGCTGCACTTTTCCCTTTCTTTCCAGGGAAGATGATATCACCAAAACAGCATGGCCTCACACAGCTCTTGGCACATATTAGAGACTCAATAAATATTTGTTGGTTAAATGTATGAGTGGCTGGATAGTCGGGCTTTGTAGAAGGACTGATCTGGGTTAGAATCTCAGCTCTCCCTCTTACTGTGTGACCTCCTAGAGGCTACGTATCATCTTTGTGGTTTACTCCCCACATCAGAGCCTACTTTTATGTTCGGATGTATCACAGTGCTTCCCAAGGGCGGCCGCTCAGCAAAGAGACTAGGCGAGCATCTTCTCCTGTTGTAACACAGCCCTCATAATGACCACAGTCAACACCTTTCACGAAGTGAAGATGCATTCTTGGCATGAAAGGAGTTTTCTAATATATCGCTATCATAAAATGTGCTGATAACATCATCATGCCTACAGCATCTTCCTTTTATTGGCTATTTTCTTTAGGATCAGCTTCAGAATTTGGACTCACTGAGTCAAAGGCAATGAACATATCCACGGAAAACTTGACATCTCAAAGGGGCGGTACAGGAGGCAGCCCCAGCTGGTGGTGGGATGGAGCATAATTATGAGCCCAGTTCAGCTGATGAACTTCGATTGGATGGAAAGTTCTGCTTGGACTTGTCCGCAGATTCTGCTTAGCAAAGTGGTTTTCTGGTGAAAACTCTTTCCCGGTCTTAAATTAATCTTCAGTCTTTCATGTCGCCGCTCTCTCTCACCTCTCAAACCTACCCGCCTCACCCTTGGAGTTACTACAGTCCTGGATTAGCAAGTGATACCATCGGTGGGGTGGTACCGCTGGCTCAGGAGTTGGCTAATTATTTCCTGTGCAGTGTGTGGGGCCATCCTCACTCCTCAGATGTCTGAGTTCCTTTTCATATCTTTCTGCACTACAGCTTTTCAGCGTGCTTATCAGGTAAATTATGGATGCTGATTCAGGTTCCAGCAAAAAGGGTAAAATCCATAGTGGTACAACAACAGATGGCATTTTCAAGAATGAGAGGTGAGCACACAGGACTCTTCTTGGAACCAAAATGTGCGTGCACGCGTGCGTGTGCGTGCGTGTGTGTTTCTCTCAGGGTTTTTATTCCTCGGTATATCCAGTTCATCCAATAGTATTTCACATCTGAAAGCACGACCTTCTACTTTCTCATATTCGATCTTCTCCAGAGCTCTTTAACTTGGTGAATGGCACCAATCATCCATTCGGTGGGGCAAAGGCAGATGCCTGGAAGCCCTTCTTGATGCCTCCTTTTCCCTTAAAGCCTCAATCCTCTCAATCTCTGCAATATGTAGCATTTCACCTACTAACCCATCTCGGAACCAGGCCACATTCTCTCTCTTCACTGCCACCACACCGGCTCAATCCACTGTCACCTCTCCCCTGGAGCCCTTCATTTCTGGGGTCCCCATGATGTCTTGTGGCAGAAGAGGAGATGAGCAGCCCAGAACCCTTCAAGGAAGGACTTACTGACCAGCCGTGGGGCATGTAGACCGCAGACAGCTTCACTGTTCCTGCCGAGGCTGCCTCCGCTGCTGACGGGCCACCTCGCCTCAGGTCATGCCTTTCCCAGGGCATCCCGTACAGGTGGCCACCCTGGGAAGCCGGAATGTCTGATCATTTGAGAGGTGGTAGCACAACTTTGACGGTCCTCGCTCCAGAGCTCTTCAGCAGGTTAGCGGAGGCATTGTCAGCTCAGGCTTTATCGCAGTGTCTCCTCCTGGAGAACTCAAACTACAACACCCCTCATCCCGTCTCCAGTCGTTTTGCACCCCGCAACCACGGCGATCTGTGTGCACTGTGACTTGAATGATAGCAGTTAAACTCCTCACTGCTGCCCCACTGCTTTGAGGCTAGAGCCCCGAATCCTGAGCACAGATCTATGGCCCTTCCTACTCTTCCCCTCTCATCTCACACTCCTCCCTTGCGCTCCGTTTTACAACTCGGCCACACCCGCTCTGAAAGTTCCCTGGGGCTGCTGTAACCAAGTACCACAGACCCAGTGCCTTAAACAACAGAAACTCATTGTCTCACAGTTCTGGCTAGAAGGCTACAAACACAAGGTGTTGGCAGGGCCAGGCTTCTCCCCAGAACTGTGAGGGAAGCCTTCCTTGCTTCCGCCTCGCTTTTGGTGGTTTGCAGGCATCGTGGGCATTCCTTGGCTTGTAGGTGCGTTGCTCCAATCTTCCATCGTCCCATGGCATTCTCGCCAGGTCTCTGTCTTCGCGTGGCCACCTTCTTATAAGGATGGCACATTGCATTAGAAGCCTACTGGTCTCCAGTAGGACCTCATCTTAAGTAATTGCAACCACAACAACCCTATTTCTAAATAAGATCGTATTCTGAGGTACCCGGGGTTAGGACCTCAACGTATTTTTTTCCCCCAATATATCTTTTTTGAAGGGGACACAATTTAATCTGTAACACTGGTGTGATTTGGTCCCTGAAAGCAGCCACGCTCATTTTGCTTCAGGTCTTTTGTATATCCTGTCCACAGACTCTGGTCTCCTATCCACGCCTGTCCTCCTCTTGATCCCAGTTGAAAACTCATTCTCCTTAGACAGACTTTTCTATTCCACCTCCTCCCTCAAGCTAGGTCAGCTCTTTCCACTCACCGCACTTTGCGTTTTTTTCCACAGCATTTATCACCACTTGTAATTATGTATTTGTTTGAGCAAATATTTTAACAAAGCCTGTCTCCTCCACCAGCCCATAAACTCCATTGAGAGGGGAGACGATGTCTGTCTTGCACACTTATGTTTCCAGTGCTGAGCATGGTGTGAGCACAAAGTAGGCACGCGATCCTTATGTATTTACGTCAGCGATTTCAGAAAACTTGTGTTGAGCTATTAGGCTTGATCTCTCCTTACAGGTTTGAAGTCTCAGGTGTCCCTGTTTCCAGGAGATATATGGTACTGCACCTAGCAGTCAAGATGATACCTTGCTGAGGAAATGGGGAAGATGAAGAGAGTAAGTCCTAGCTAATAGTGCTTGAAGTTGACCCCTAACATGCTCCTGTGAAAGAGAGCATAGTCCTAGCAGACAGAGCCTTCTGCCAGCGGCCAGTTGCAAATTTACCCAACACAGAAAATGGGCAAGAACTATATGACCCTGCTGAACTGTGAGCTTTCCTGAAACCAGGACCCTGCAGAAACCCAGGCTCCTCATAGAAAGCTTAACGAATAACAAGGGGCAATATGCTAGTGCTTAAATTTTCCACCTTGAGGACAGAGGGTGCCTCATTCATGCAGGTGACACTTGGGAAGGCAGAGCAGTGGAAACAGTTCAAATACATGAAAATGACTATTTAGACAAGGTTGAGGTTGGGGGAGGTAGACAAGAAAGTGCTAATTAAGATGTTATTAAAATATATCTATTAAATGAAGGGTGACTGCCAGTCGGCTGGCTATTTAGTAGCTATTTAGTAGTAGAGTAGCAAATAGTTCTTATTTGACGAAGTCTATTTCAGTTCTTTATGTGCTATGCTTTAAGTATCTTCTTTTTTTTCCCTCCTTCAAGATGCCCATTGGGTGAGGTACTGTCCCCTCTTGTTTTTCAATTCAGGGACTCTTATCTCCCTCTGTCATCAGCTACAGCTGCTGTCATCCCGTCTTTGGCTGGGACCAAGATTTATCAGGCTGACTGGGACAAAGACATTTTCCACTTGGAGGTATTTCCATCCCACACCACTGCAGTGTGCCCAAGTAGAAGGACCTTTCCAGAGAAGCAGGTCTAAGAAGGGTAACTCACATTTTGAAATCTCTAAAATTGTTCTTCTTTCTTACCTCCCCAAGTACATGACCTTTATTATCAAATGCTTCCAGAAGATTAGGTATTGTGACAGAGAGAGCGTAAAAAGAATTACCAAGGTAGTAATCAGCTCCAGCAATCACAATTTAGGTAGCAGGATAATAGCTTTGCACCCAAGGCTACTGTCTTGAGAGATGGTTTTCCAAATTCTTTTGTCTTTCTCCTTAGGTATCAACATCTAAGCCTGGAGGACCCGGCTCAGAGAGCGCTTCCATGGTATGGAGAAGATACTCTTGCCCTTATAGGAACAAATTGCACTCTGTGCAAGAAGAAATGGAATAGAAGCAAAAGACAAGCCCTCCACGTTCTAGCCCAGGATATAGCAGGAGACAGAAGAAGCATATGGAGGTAGCAGAACAAAGCTTTTGCTCTAGCTGGTTACTGCCCAGTGAACTTAGGAGGGCCATGGGTTAGATAAGTCTAAGAGAGCCAAGAAGGCCGGAGGCTCTGTTCTGCAAGCCATTGAAGACTGGGAGGAGGAGGCTAATTTCCAGGCTGTCCACACTGAGCTGAGGGGACCACCTCCTCACCCTGATACTCCAGCACAGTCAGGCAGAGGCAGACCGTATGGCTCAAGCTTTCCTGAGTCATCTTTGTTCCTAGTGTGGCATAGACAGGTTTCAGAAATGCCTGAGAGTCCAGTGGAAGAACTTTCCAGAAGGATCACCATGGGAAGGATGAGGGATCTCAGTACCCAGGCTACTGAGGGAAACACTCTAGCCAAAGCCAAATGGGAGTCTCTTCAGAGGAGTTGCCAAAGCTTAAGAGGGCCAAGGTGAGGGGGAGTCAGCCAGCGGGTGCTTGAAGGCCCTAACCGAACTGAGCAAGGCCAGGTCAGGAGTCATACTTCCAGGGACGGTGAGGAGTACACGAGAAGGAACAAAGACCCTGAATCTTCCCTATGGCTGTGACGTCACATAAACCACCACCACCTCTCATGTACACATGTGGACGCATCTTTGGGAGCAAAAAAGACAGAGGAGGAATTATATCTGGGGGACTGAGCAATTTTATCCCAAAGAGGTTACTCTAAATAAACTTTCAGATTTAATATTGAGTTATGCTTAAATTTGAACACTTACATTTTCTCTTTGCTAATGAGTTGGCTGTGGGATTGAAGCGGGGAAGGCTACCCTAGATATAAGAAAAATAAGGTATATTTTCTCTGTGCATCCGAGTTAGAGTGTAAAGTTAATATTCTGTCTCTGACACACAGGAATAAAGGAACCATGAAATCACTTGTCAAAAATCTCAGCGATGTTTCTAAAACCAAGCAACCAGTGGATACAGGGTTGAGTGGGTCACATTCCTGAAGCCCCCACAAATATGGCTGATGACAGTTTTCACAAGTGCAGAAAATATAGGAGGAAATTTAAGGAGCGGCCAGTATGGTGGATTCCTCCAGCAATCATTCTGTTCTCCATTTTAGAGAGAGGTGCCCATACTCAACCTTCTCAGTCAGAACCACCCTCTAAGGAATAGCTCAACCAGTGTACCCATGGTGGGCACCGGGTGACTGCCATGGACATGGGAACTGCCCATTCACTTCCCCTCCTTGGCAATATCTACGGAGGTTATATCAGCAAAATGGTTTGTTTAAAATGACTGAGCCCACCCTCTACGATAAACTATACACACATTACATTACAAAACTGTTAAGCACAAATATAGTTATAGTAGGAAAATAAAGTATACAATTAAAACAACCACATGGGTCTGGTGTTCACTACCTGTCCCTCCCCACTAGGACAAGCCACAAGAACAGCCTCTTCCCTGTTTCTGTTCTATATGCCTCTCCTTGCTTATCTTTGTGATTCTTCCGTGATCTCCTGCATGCTATACTGGGCCCTGTTCCACCATGATCCCGTCTGGCTCCCGAAGGCCTGTCCTCTCATTGTACGAGGACTGAAACAATAATAATCAGTGAGCTGTGGGTTCTTCCACCTGCAGAGTCTTCATCTTCCATAACTCTGGCCATCTATGGTTTTGTTTCTATTTGGACAACAAACTCATGTGTAAGCTGTAGTTCTTCTCCAGTGAAAATCCACTTGATCAGGTGACTACTGCCAAGGGTCAGTGAAGGTCCACTTGTCATCAGTGCTGAACCCAGCCCTCCGTTAGACTCCCTGGAAGAGGGCAAATCCCAGGCTGGGTGCCTCCACTCCCCCATCCCATTATTCAGAAGGTTTTACTTTGAATAGTGCCTACGTCCCACCAGTAAGTGTCCTACCAGATACAGTATGGGAACTTAAAACTGCCCACTTGCTCCCTCGGTGTTTTTTCCTGCTTAGTCTGTAATTCTCTCTGTATATGTAGATGAAACCCATTTGTAACACTTGCACACTTACCCACATGCTAGTTATTAGCAATTTTGAGCACTCGATATTGTCATCAGAGAACTCTACAAGACTACAACTGAACTCTAGGGAAAATTCCTTGGGGACAGGCATGTTGCTTTATACTTCCTTCAATTCCCTCAAGTGCTCAGCAAAAAAGTTACTACTTTGATTTGAGATCACTTCATATTCAATTAATATTTGATATCTAGCCAGTGTTTACTAAGTGTTCCAAGCCTGAGCCTTTCTTACCCATTACCTTATTTAGTCTTGTGAGTTAGGGATGATAACATATTCCAAAACGCTCATTGAGAGAAGTCAAGCAACTTGCCCAATCACTCAGCTAAAAGGTGGCAATCCTGGAATTAGAACATGCTTTCCTCCTGCTTCAGACCAAGTGCTGTTTTCTACACTACACCTGTTTCTCCAGTGGTAGTTCTTGCTTTAAACAAAGGGGCCCCAAGTTCAGCAGACTTGCCCACTCAAGAGAAAGTCCTTGATGAGAAGTAAGAACTCGGTTTCATGCAGCAGGGCCTGGAGGCCCCAACTCATTATAGGTGCCAACCCAACAGGCTCCTAGGTTTTAGAGAACTGGCCATAGAGTAGCTCCTGATGCATGGGTAAGGGCCATCTGGACTCATCTCACCCCTCTTGCCAGGGATGGGGCACAGAGGGATTAGGGCTGGCCTCCTGGGGCCCTCTTACCCACAGGCCTAGGCTAATGGCTTTGGCATTAGCTCTTTCCATTAAGAGAATAATGTGGAATCCAGCCTTCCTACCACAGGGAGGTTGTAGTGGGGGTGACAAGCAACACTTCCACACCCTGCCCGTCCTTGACCATGACCATGCAGAAGCCCAGGTACCATCCCTTGAGCAGGCAACGGGCCAAAAAAGCTTAGCAGGAGTTGACAGGGCCAGTGACAGCTAGGAGACTAGAGTAGGTCTATCTTCTCCCACTAGCATATTAGCTCAAGAAGAGCTGGGACCTTGAATGTCTTGTTCACTGCTGTGCCCGAGTGCCTTGAACAGTGCCTGGCATATAGTAGGCACCCAATAGATATTGTTAAATGCATGATTGGATGGTTGAGCAAAAGAACCAAGAGGCATGGTGTGCCTTTTGTTAATGAAACCCCACCTGCAAGGGAAACCTACACACAGGCCTTCTTTTTTTAAACGCCTCCCCTTATGCCTTGCTGGCCCCACTCCCTTCTGTTTCCTGAAAAAACATCTCTGAATGATCCCTAAGCACTGGCCTTATGCTGGCACCTTCTTTTCCAAAGGCAAGAAAAACTGGTCTATCAAGTTTCTCTTAGTTTGAGCAGAGGCAACTGTCTACAGCCTCAGAACCATGGCTCTCTCCTCATTGCTGAGGCCGTTCTGCTTACTACCCACCTCCACCTGAGCTGGAGAGGTGGAAGCCACACAAGGTCAGGTCTCCCAGCCTCAAGCTGCCTGAGGCAGGTCCTGCCCTCAGGCCAGGCCCTCTGTGCACATCCAAGAGAGGTCACAACCCGCTGTGGATTCTGCCATCCTCATATATGCTCCCTCATGGTTCTCTGTCTAAGGGAGTCTATAGTAGGTGGCCAAGAGTCCTACTGGATGCTGGAGAACAGGAAGGTCTCTTAACTTGGCTAAGCCTCAGTTTTCTTATTCATAAAATTAGAAACAATAATAGTATTTGCCTTAGAGGATCTTAGGAGAACTAAATAAGAGAATATGTATCAAGTGCTTAATACAGTGCTTAGAGCATAGTAAGAGCTCAATAAATGGGAGCCATTATTATTCCTGTTTGGCATTGTTTGTTTCTGTGCTTCTGTTGTAACAAACAAAGAGGTACAATCCACAATCTGAAATACATGGAAAAAGCTCACTCATCCTTATTAATGCATACAACCAAAATGATGTCAGGCCCTGGGTAGGTCTAAATGGAACAGGGAAGGAAGTTGGGACTCAGAACACAAGATTTTAAGTTCTCTGGCCTTCACCTATGTTGTTCCCTGGGATGAATCACACATACTCTTGGTTTGCCTGTCTCACTTTTAGTCTTACAGCTCAGTCAAATGCAACCTCCAGGACGCTTTCCCTGACTGCATGCATCCCAGGCTGGGTTCTTCTGCAGACAAATTTGGAGATTAGCCTATAGGAAATTGACAAGGCAGTGCTCTTGGGATTGATACCTCTGGACAGTGGGAGGAGGAAGCAAACTGGGTAGAGGGAGAGGTTGAGCAGCAATGCAGTCCCAGCAGAAGCCTCAGCAACCCTACAGACCTGTCCCAAATTGCAGTGGGGTGAAGTCCTGGTATTCTGAAGTTGGGCCAGTCATTGGGTATAGGCTGCCTCTGGAAGGTGAGATTGGGCAAGATGGTTTCCTTCAGCCAAGACCATCCCCAAAGAGGGCCGTCAGCTGATCTTCTGGAAGATGTACAGCTGGGGGAATGAGTCCTTCCTTCCTGAAATGGGTTTTTGGTTGTACAATATAGCATCCACCAACATAGTCCAACCTAGATATATCATTAATAAAGAGATGTCAATTTCCATCTGCTTGACTCCTATCTCTCAACTAGTATATTACATGGGTGAGAAAGGAGGAAAGGAACTTATTAGGCCCCTGAACTCTCAACTCCATTCCAATCTGTACTGTCTAGATTGGGAGGGTCTCCTCTTCTAGTTCACAGCACTAAGTCTTTTCTTCATTGGTAAGCATTCCTGTTGTCGAGGCCAGAAGTCAACAAATGTAGAGGGATTTATGATAAAGGAAGTGAGTCAAAAAATGCAAACTGGTGATTATGGAATAATGAGGGGGAGTAGACAGGGATGGAGCTTATCTCCAGATTGGCCTGGGTCTAATTTAAGACAATTTTTGATGCTTCTGTGGATTTTTTGAAGAAAGAAGAAGGTAAGCAGGTTTCAGTCTCACCTGGAAGAGCAGGGAGTTGTTTCCTCGGGCGGTCAAGTGCATCAGTTTGGCACAATCTCTCTTAGCAAAATGTAGCTGGTGATTCTGCTGTCTGTTGGCATGCTCCGACAAGGCCAAACCTGAGACATATTGAGCACAAACGCCTATTTGAATGAGTTCTGGGATCACACAGTGGATTTGCAAACATGTCTTCAATTAAAGGCTACTCTCAGGAAATTACAGTTGCCTTTCCACCTTAGAAAGAAAATACCCCCAAATCCAACTCCAATCCAAGAACTGAGCTTGTATTTCAGGCTTATAAGAGATTTTTATTGAAAGTTTCTGAGTCCCTAGGATATTTTTCAGATTTCTCATGATACGCATTACACACTTCTATGAATTTTAAGAATTATAAACAAATCTCAAACTCGTTTTTGTAGGTTTGTTTATTGTAATGGTACAGGGGAAGCCCTTCTGAAACTAGTGTATATGATTGTAAGATTGAGAAGTGAGGGGTTGGATTGATGTACAGATCCAGGGTTTTCACAAGAGAAGAAAGAGCATACAAATACGGATGGATGAGCATCTGACATGATGGATGTATTAATTAACCAGATGCTGGAAATCCTTTCCTGATGTATATATGTTTAGCAAATCACCATGGTGTACACTTTAAATATCTTACAATTTAGTCAATTATGCCTCGATGGAGCTGAGAAAGAGAGAAGGATTGGGGTTTGTCACAAGGACAAAGGAGACAGAGTAGAGAAACTCCCACTGGCCAAATCAGTGAAGTACAGTAATGAATTATAAAGCATTAGGAAAAATAGAAATTCATATGTTCTTACAATCAATCAATCAATCAATCAATGGATAAGGGAGAAATCTAGCTTACAACCTAATGCCAAGAACCAGCTGCTAAATATAGAGGGAGGACAGTAGCTGGAAAATGCTCACTTGGCAACCATCCTGATAAAGATAGAATTAGGCAAGAGCCATCGATGGAAGGAAAATCTAGGGGAAATTTTGACTAAGAGCAGAATATCTGAGCGATCTTAAAGGGTTTCCCCACACATGTCCATTAGTTGCAAAGAAGAAAAACAAATAGTAATTATAGAGTGGAGAACTGAACAACACCTCAACCGGATGACCAAAATTAGCGCCACCAAGAGGTACAGATGGACATCATGAGCCTCCAGATGTGACACCCTAAGAAGGACACAGTACTATCTATGCAGTGTTCTGGCCCGTGACGTGTCACCAGAATCTACTCATGAGGAAACATCAGATAAACCTAAAATGAAGACTGTCCAAGTAACACCAAGGGAAGAGGGGCTGAATTCTTCAAAAATGCTAATATCATAATAGACAAAGAAAAGCTATGGCTAAAGACCAAAGACTAAAGACAGACAATAACAAGTGTTAGGGAAGATGTGCAGACATTGGAGCCCTCATACATGGCCAGTGACATGCAACCTGGCACAGCTCCTTTGGAGAACAGCCGTGCAGTTCTCCAAAGGTTGAGTTATGATGTGACTCAACAATTCCCTTTTTACAGGTATGACCGAAAGAAATGAAAGCCCATGTCCATATCAAAAGTTTTACATAAATGTCAATAGCAGCATTATTCATAATAGCTGAAGGGTGACCAGTAAGCAAATGTCCATGAACTAAGGAACAGATGAACAAAAAGGGGTGTATCCACACAGTGGGAGAGAATGAAACACCAATTCAGGCTGCAACACGGATGGCCCTTGCAAACGTCAAGCTAAGTAAAAGAAACATGTCATAAAAGACCACCTATTGTATGATTCCATTTACATGAAATGTCAAGTGCAAACGTCAAGCTAAGTAAAAGAAACATGTCATAAAAGACCACCTATTGTATGATTCCATTTACATGAAATGTCAAGAACAGGCAAATCTCTAGAGACAGAAGGTGGATTGGTGGTTGCCAAGGACTAGGGGAGAGAGGGGGAGCCCTTACTAATAGCTGAAGGGTTTATCTGGGGGCAGCAAAAATGTCTAAACTCTAGGCTGTGGTGGATATTCTGTGAATATCCTGAAAACAATTGAATCGTACACTTTAAATGGGTGAATTTTCAAGTATGTGAATTATCTTTCAATAATCATGGTTTTAAAAAGTTTGGTGTTGGGACACCTGGGTGGCTCAGTTGGTTAAGCGACCGACTCTAGACTTCAGCTCAGGTCACAGTCTCACGGTTCATGAGTCTGAGCTCCGCATGTGACTCTGTGCTAACAGCATGGAGCCTGCTTGGGAATTCTGTCTCCCTCGCTCTCCACCCCTACCCCGGTCTCTCTCTCTCTCTCTCTCTCTCTCTCAAAATAAATAAAAATAAACTTTACAAATAAAAAATAAAATAAATAAAATAAAAGTTCAGTGTTCTTTAAATTTAAGATACAATTACCTGGGTAGCAACAACATTTAGCAGTGTGATCCCTCTCTACAAAGAGCAATTTTTAAGAATATAGAAAGAAAACACACACACACACGCACACAAGAATGGATTGGGAATCACGGGGCCATTTGAACTTGGCAGGAGCGGCTTTGCTGGAGAAATACAGGCAGCAAGGGGAAGGGACTGGGTCAGAGGAACCGGAAGTGAGGAAGCAAACAGAGGACACCGTGGTGGCAGACAATTCTTTCAAGAAGCGTCCCTGTGGAAGGGAACAGAGGGATGGCACGAGAGCTAGAAAGGCATGTGGGGCTTGAGTGTTGAGCGCTGATGGGAAGGATCTGGTGGAAAAGCCCCAGGTGGAGTAGTGGGAGTGAAAGAAGATAATCCATACCTACAAACAGATCCAAGAGAAGTTCTGGGATCCAGAATCCGTGTGATACCGAGAAGCACGCTTTCTCCATTGAACAAGAGGGGAAAGGACAGGCTAGATGCTGGTATAGACAGGTCTGCGGTTTGGCTGTGGAAAGATGAGAACGCTCCAGATGGCTGGCTTCTAACCGTGGAGAAGGAGAGAGGATTGGAGGTCTGGGGAGATTTCACATCCTAAACTCCGTACAAGCTGCGTGGTTTTGGCAAACGTGGTGAGCGTCTTTGGGCCAGTTTCCTCCTTTGTAAAGCGAACAACACCTTGGAGTGTCCTCACGAGGTTAAAATGAGGTAACAGAACACAGGACAAAGTGACCGTCACACAGAAGGCTTTCAACACGTTTGTTTTTTTAGTTCGTTTCTATATCCTCACTCACTTCGTCAGCATGGCCAAGTACACGCGGAAATAAGAGTTTCTCAAAGGCAAAACTCTTATTTTATTAATCCCTGTGTTGCTGTTACCTATAACAGCACCTGGCACAGAGTAGATTCTCAATAAATATTTGCTTTCTAAACACTCAGACCCGATTCCTCTTCCCTGAGTAGCTGTCGGGGAGGGATTTTTACCGGTGCCACGCTGGGAGGCGGGGGGGGGGGGGGGGGGGGGGGGGGGCGGTGAAGTTCCTAAAGCCCAGAGAGGTCAAGTCGTCCAAGCCAACCCTTCAGTCCAACATCAGTGTCTTCCCACCATCTCCCAGCTACCTGGTTTTGCTTTTGTCTTTTGCGCTGTTTTCCCCTCCTCTTCTCTGCGGGTTTCTTGTGGTTTTGGGTTTTTTTTTGCATTTCTTTTTTTTTTTCAATATATGAAATTTATTATCAAATTGGTTTCCATACAACACCCAGTGCTCAACCCCGCGGGTTTCTAAGCCAGTCCCTGACACGCTGCCTGGAGCACCCCGTGTAAGCCTCACAAGGGCACCAAGCCTCGCGGGTCTGCTTGCCCTTCCCCCCACCAGGATCGTCCTCCCCTCTTCCTCCTGCCCCGCCCCGACCTTATGAAAGTGTCTAGCACAACTCAAGGCTTAAAGGCTTCCTTCTAGTTGTTTTCAGACCCAGTATGTAAAGAGAATAAATGAAAATCCTAAAGACAGTAAATTGTCATTGAGCCAGTGAAGGTCACGGTCCAGTTCTGGCGTGGTTGAAAAGGCCCCAGAGAGTTCCGTTGCCCAAGTTGACCGCAGCTAGAAAAGGAAGAATAACAAGATCAAGGGAAAACCTGACTCTTCTGCTTTAGGAGTTTCTGCCCCATTTTTTTTTTTTTAATTTCTTAACATTTTAATGAAAAATTTTGAACATACAATTACAGTGGTATAATTGTATAATAACCTAGTAGAAAAAACCGGTATAATGAACCCATGTACCTGACAATTAGCAAGATTTTGCTGCATTGGCTTCATCTTTTTTTTTTTTTTCTAATGCAATTCCTGACTTCCTGTTATTTCACTCCCCACCTCAGTATGTATTTTTTTTTTTAAACTGGGCTTTGTTTTGTTTTTTCAATCTAGACACAGGACCATCTTTATATACCAATGAGCTTGACAACAATCTCCTGGTATCACCTAACACCAAATCCATATTCAAATTTCTCGGTCTTCTTTTTTCCTTCTTAATTTTTATTTTTAATTTTTTTTAACGTTTATTTATTTTTGAGACAGAGAGAGACAGAGCATGAACAGGGGAGGAGCAGAGAGAGAGGGAGACACAGAATCCGAAGCAGGCTCCAGGCTCTGAGCTGTCAGCACAGAGCCAGACGCGGGGCTCGAACTCACGGACCGTGAGATCATGACCTGAGCCGAAGTCGGATGCTTAACCGACCAAGCCACCCAGGCGCCCCATTAATTTTTATTTTTAAACAATTGGTACGCTTGAATCACAATTCCAGCCCCTCACGCTGCATTTGGTGGTTATGTCTCTTAAACCTTTTAAGCTAGGGAGTTTCTCTTTCCCAAGTGTCTCCTTGATGTTTCATGCCAACGCTTTGAAAGAAGTAGATCCGTTGTCCTGAGAACGTCCCCCATTTTAAACTAGTCTATTTGTCTCCTTGTGGTAAAATTTAACTTTGCTTACCCCCCCGTACCCCGCTTCCCACCCCCAGGTAGAAATTGGCATTCAACATTTGACTGCTTTGGGTTTTTTGACGATGGTTCTGTGAGGTGGTGCTCCGTGTGTCCCTTTAGCCCACGTCAGGAGGCAACAGTGCTGACCGCCTCGCTCGTGGCCATGCTGAGGTTGGTCAGTGGGTTCAGGTGGTGGGCCTGGCCTTTTCTGGAAAATAGCAACCATGAAACGTGTTCCCGAATGTCTAATCAAGAGTATTTTTTTTTTAAGTTTATTTATTTATTTTGAGAGAGACAGAGAGAACAAGCAGGGGAGGGGCAGAGAGAGAGAGAGAGAGAGAGGGAGAGAGAGAGAATCCCAAGCAGGCTTCGCACTGCTTTTTAAAGAGCAGTAAAAACACTGCCCCCTCTTCCCTCTCCCCCCACCCCCACCAAGGGAAAAAGAAATGAGAACTACCCTGGCCTCACCCTTGAATGGCTTCCTTCTCCTGAGGTTCAAAGCCCTATAAACACTTGAAAAAGACAGCCTGGGGGCCAGCAAGCACCAACATTCTCTCCTAAGACATCATCTTGCTTGGAGCCTGCATGCTTCCCAGACCCCTGGTCAAGATGAACTTCCCTTTCTCTGTACAGGAATTGGGAGTTTTCTCTAATAGCCACAAGGGGCCTAGGCAGCCCTATTCGAATCCTGAAACGTTTGACTTCATAACTCAGTGGGCACTTGTGTGCTTGGCTTTGTGTGTCAGATTTTTAGAAGTAGAAAAATCTCACCTCCTGTGGACTGAAAGGGTCTCGGAGGCAGTTGCTTTAAGACATCTATGTCTTGAGTGCCACGCGGCTGCTGGGGAAGAGGGAGACTTGAGTCTGTACTTGGCAAAATGAGAATCTTAGAACTGGGTCAGCTCAGCTTTTATGTGCTGTCCAAATGCCTCCCCCCTTCCATGGGGGCTCTCACTCTGCTCAACGCCCTCAACAGGGCTTGTGTGCTGGAATTCAAGAGTAGTCTGTATTCAGCTCTTGTGGGGGGGGGGGGGGTAAAGGAAAGCGGGAGCGGGACTCGCGGCTAGTGCCCACACGCCAGAAAAAGCATGTCGAGTGTATTCTGGGGTTCGGTAGCCTCTAAAAGACGTTCTGGCTGCCAGGTCCGCTTCTTGGGTGAAGACAGTGGGAGCCGTTGAGGGCTTGTTTCCACAGCAATGTGAAACACACTACGCGGGGCCGCTTCTTCCTCTGAGTGTTTTTATTCCGGACATCCACACCTCTGAAACATGACGAGAGCAGTCTTGATTGCACAAACTCCCTCTCTTTGCACTTCCAGCAATGTTTCCTAGCCCGCTCCGGAGCTGGAACAGATTCTTTCCTTCACCTGCCCCTCCTTTCCCATCTCTCCTCCTGACCGCCGCGCCAGCCCTGGAGACTCCAACAACACAGGACCTGTCCTCCCTGCGTGTGGAAAGAGGAGGCCGCGGCCTCTTTGGTGGCCCCACCCGCTGCCTAGGGGACCTCCCCCCCCCCCCCTCCTCCTCCTCTTCCAAGAGTTCACCAGGACCTTGCCAGGGGTCAGGGCCTCCCCCACAGCTTGGCTCGATCAGAGTTCCCCTTGACCAGGTTCCCTTGGTGACTGCCCTGGAGCCTGAAGAAAACAAAGGTGGAGATCTGCCTCCCTCACCTGCGCTGGAGCCCAACCAGCCACCTGAGGCCAGCGGCTCCCATACCGGTTGTGTCATTCCGTCACCTCGGCTCACACAGTCTCTTTCTTCTGTTTGGTTAACTTACATAACTTTGGCTCACGTACCCAGCAACCCACGGGGAGGACTCTGAACTCGTGCATTTGGGAACTTCTGAGAAAATGCTGCAGAGCACCAGCTCCTGGGGGCCCAAGGTTAAGGCGACAGGAGGATGGTTTCGCGTGTGCGTGGATATCTGACTCACATTAGCGATGCGTATGCCGGGCGTCCCTCCGATGGCACTGAAGACTAGACGGTCACAGGGGGAACTCCTGGGGGTCACAGAGGGTCTTCTCCACCAGCTGCTTTCTTGTTTATTATCTTCGATGGCCAGACATTTTGATTTATTTGCAGGTTTTTATATCTGGGCCATAAATGAATGCTTTATTTAAACAAACTTGTAAACTCGAAGAGTCAGACGTTCTCCCACTGAACCATATGTGTACCCTTTGCATCAGAAAGAAGAAGCCAAAGAGGGCAAAGACCCATAAATCTAAAGCATTACTGAAGACCTTCTAGATGCTCAGTCGTTTTCTAGAGGGTCAGACAGTTCTAGTTCTCTCTACTGAACCTGGGTTCAGTCCTAAGCCAGACACCGTCCTCTGCAGGTGAGAGCCCTTGGAGGCTCCACCTCCACGCGCATAAACCACGGAAGATAACAGAACTCTTAAAGGTGTGAAGAGACTTAAAAAAACGAGAGCATGTGTGCAATGTTAGCCCCTAGTGGGTGCTCCTTAGGGGTAAGCCCTCTTTCCCACCTCATTGAAAATTTGGAAGCCTTTTTAGAACGCGTTAAATCAGTCCAGCAACTTGGGACCATGAGCTTTGAAGTCCAGCTCCTTGAGCTCAAATCGTGCTTCCCTCTCTTACAAGCCCTATGACCCTGAATGTGTTCATGAACTTTGCTACGCCCCAGTTCCCCTACCTGGAAAGCGGACACGGTGGCAATACCTATCTCACAGGGTTGTCGTGATGCTTGAGATAGCAGTCCATGGCACATAATTAGTGCTCAATAAATATTAGCTAAGACTTGCCAGAAGCTGAGGAGAATGAGAGTTGGAGCAAAATTACACTTTCTGTTTGACTTTGTCATTATGAAAAAGCTGTCTCAATTGGGGGGGGAGAAAAGTGCTGTCGCGTTGCCCCAAGAGGAGCAGAAGTCTCCCATTAAGGAGCTACTTGAGGTTTCTGAAATGTGCTATCAGGAAGCCTTACTTTTGATGGGGTGTGGAAAGTTCCGTACAACAGGCAAACTGTGAAATGAAATAGGTTACGTTTCTGTAAACTCTTCCAACTCTGAGCAGGTTAGTGCCACTCGGGGCTCTCCAGGGACAATGCATGCTTTTGTTGGGGACCGGCATTTAAACGTGTTTGATTGTTCCGTACATGTTGTTTAAAGAGTTGCTTTAGTAAAGTTTAATGGCAAATTCCATTCAGGATTTCCTGCCAAGAAATCTATAAAGCTTTGTTTGAGACTGAAAACATTCAGAAGTGTTTTTTTGTTTTTTTGTTTTGTTTTTTTTTTTTTTTTTTTAAAGCTGGGAGGTGCTGGGTGTATATTAAAAAAAAAAAAAAAAAGGAGGAGGAGGAGGTGGAGGAGAGAAGCCCTATGGATGCAGGAGGAGTGTTTGATGTAAGAACTGGCTGGTCAGCTCCAGAGTCAAGCAATTAAGAAAGGTTTAAAAGGGCCAAGATGAAGAGAAGCAAACAGCTCCATCAACGCCCAACCCAGAAAACAGCCCAGGCTGTGCTCTGAGCCTCTCATTCAACAGCTTTGCTCCTGTTCTGAGCTGACGTGATGACAAAGCAGCTTTGCGTGCATTCTTCGCAGAACGTGACGTTACATAACTCCTGCTCTGCATGGCCCGCTGCGGGCACCGCGGGTTAATATCCAAGGCCGCCACTCCAGGGCTAGGCTCAGTAGAAATACCTTGGCAGTGGTTTTCACGCCAGTGTTCACAGATGGCACCTGGCTGAAGAGCTTCAGGCTTATGTATCCAGGTAAACCACCCTACATTTGTGTTGGAGGAACACAGGTGAAAAATAAAATTAAAGTGTCCACTAATAGAGGACTTTTTAAAGATGGATAAATATCATACATATAATGTTAAGTGATCTGTGCCATGGCAAAAGGGCATATACAACTCCATGAAACAATTTATGTGAGTTTTAAAATTTTTTTTTTTTTTTTTCAACGTTTTTTATTTATTTTTGGGACAGAGAGAGACAGAGCATGAACGGGGGAGGGGCAGAGAGAGAGGGAGACACAGAATCGGAAACAGGCTCCAGGCTCCGAGCCATCAGCCCAGAGCCTGACGCGGGGCTCGAACTCACGGGCCGCGAGATCGTGACCTGGCTGAAGTCGGACGCTTAACCGACTGCGCCACCCAGGCGCCCCTTATGTGAGTTTTAAAATAAGACTGTATTATATATTATTTACAGATGCAAACACATGTTGGCAGGTACACAAAATGTGCCCAGAAATCCCATATACCAACATCGGGGCAGTTAATTGGCTCTGGAGAAGGGATAAAGGAAAGGAGGCAGAGGGGCGGGGGGTTTACTTGTATCTGAACTATTTTATTTCTTTAAGTCCAGTGAAGGGATCTGAGACTAATATGTCTTAAAAGGTTAACATCTATTAAACCTAGCTGATGGGTGCATGGGTATCTGTTATATGTTTTGTACTTTTCTGTTTTTCAAATATGTCATCATTTAAAATTTTAAATTAGGAAACAGTGGTATATTCATATGGTGGAATATTATGTAGCTATTAAAAAGAATTTAATAAAAGCATTTTAAAAATTAAAAAAAAAAAAGGGGGAGCCTGGGTGGCTCAGTCAGTTGGGCGTCCGACTTCGGCTCAGGTCATGATCTCACAGTCTGTGAGTTCGAGCCCCGCGTCAGGCTCTGTGCTGACAGCTCGGAGGCTGGAGACTGCTTCGGATTCTATGTCTCCCTCTCTCTCTCTGCCCCTCCCCCGCTCATGCTCTGTCTCTCTCTGTCTCAAAAATAAATAAAAACATTAAAAAAATTAAAATAAAAGAATTGAAAAATTGTACAGGTCGTCAGAGGAATATGGGCAAGTGGTATTCTGGATCATAATAACAGGTTGCTGTATAGTATGATAGTATAATCTATTTTTGCTTGATACAATACACACACACACACACACACACACACTCTGGAGTCTAAACCTTCTCCCTGGGCTACACCCTCATATTCAGTGCTTGCAGTCTCCATTTGGATGTCACTCAAGTGATCAAAAAAAAAAATTAGTGGGTGTATGACCAGCCTCTTGATCTTTCTCTCCAGACATTGTCACCTTCTCTTCTCCATCTCAGTACATGACACCATCACCCATTAGTTGCTCCGGTGAAAATCCCAGGAGTCAATGACAATTCCTCCCTTGTCCTTAGGTCCTGTGGGTCCCACCTGCCCACTCCCGAACCCCCATCCGCGCCCCAACTCCTCCATCACCTCCTAGTCCATCGTCACTCAGTGGGGCCTGAAGGCGTCTCCCAACCAGCTCTCCAGGCATCAACTGCTGCTCCCCACAGTCTGTTGGTTCTCCACCTAGCAGCCAGTGGTCCCGTAAATCACCCCCTACCTGAAACCCAAGAATGTTCGCATTGCTCTCAACTCCTTAATTATGAGCCAGGATCTCCCACTCTCCCCTGCCTCATCGAGCCATCTCCCCCTCCACCCCTCGGGAAATACTTCCATGCTCCCACCACGGCCACTGTACCTACGGGCTGTCCCTCTGGTTCCAGATGTTTGATTCCTTCTGCTTTTGTAATCAGAAATCACCCATTAATTTAATTACAATGTCCACACTGAAAGAGGATCAGATCAATCTAGTTACCTTATGTTTTATTTATTTAATGTGTTATTTATTTACTTCATTCAGCAGACGCTTCTTGAATACAAGCTGTGTTCCTGGACCTGGGCTAGAAGTTATGTTGCCCCTGTTTGACTTTCGAATCTCCAGCCCAATCGCTTCAAGATTTACATAAGGGCTTTCATTTTGATTACGGCCCTTAGTACAGGAACATCTGTAATGAGCCTAGCTCTGCTCTGTGATGGGTGAGACTCAGTGGAAATGCAAACACGCTCATTTCTCATAGAACAGAAAGACTTGATTATAATAAACCACCCCCTTGGGGGGACAAGGCTTAAGTGGTTCCCATTGCCATCATTTTCCTCTCGCTACAGACAAATACAAGTCCAGAACACAAGTGATTTTCACTATGTTCCCACTGACCACTTGTTCTGAGATTTCTGCATCAACCCTGTTGTCAACCGATCCCGGTTACTAACTTTTTTGTGTCTGGAGGGTTTGCAGGACACCTCACTGAGGAGCTTAGGGCTTGGAGCCCAGTGTGAGCAGTTTCTGGGATACTCAGGCAAGTGCCCAGTGAGCCGTGCACCTTGCCGGTGAGATCTTTCTTGTCTCCTTGGGCGCAGTTCAGCTAAATGACTCATTTCAAAATCCCCAGGGCAGAATCTACAAGGAGAACATGCATTTGTAAGACCTGAATTCTCGAGGTTGGTTATTGATATGAACTGAAGCCAGTTTCTGTTTTTTCTCGCCCAAAAAACCTGAGTGTACAAGAAAAATAGTCAGTGAACGTCTGACTAATTATGACATGAATGGAGGTAGTTAGTCTAGCCTAGTGTTTAAAGCATGGGCTGTAGCGTCAGAGAAAGCTTGCTCAATATGCTCTTCCCTTCATGCCCTGCCCTTTGCTTCCAGACAAACTCCTACTCATCCATCAACACCCACCTTAAATATCACTTCTGGAAAAATCTCCCCAGTGCAATCGATCTGAGTAGGCAGTTCTTTTTATCTAGGTTCCCAGAGCATGCCTATTATGTCAAGGTGACATACTGTCTTACAATTATTTGTTTGCTTATCTGTCTCTCTCATTGAATAATGAGGTCTTCCTAGGCCAGAACTATACCTTCCTCACCTGGTTTATCGTGAGGTTTGTCAGTCATAGTAGTGGTCAAATATAAGCCCTCAGTAGTCAGTCACACCCAGATTCGAATCCTGCTTCACTTCTTACTAGCTTTTTGACCATGCGAAGTTACATAATCTCTATAAACCTCAGTTTCGTCATGTAAAAGATATTTACCAATACGTTGTTGAGAAAATTAAATTAGGCATTGCACATAGATGTGCGACAGGGTAAAGGTGCACACTGAAGAATTTTTAACTCTCGTTTTTATTATTAACCACATACATGTTTGCTAGCCAAACTAATAAATAAATGGCCCAAACCGCTGATCACAATCCCTTTATGTCAACCAAAGAGGGCATCACGAATGAAAGGGAGGAGGAAATGTTCTTGACATAGCGTTCGCTTTTCCTTAAAAATACAGCTAAAAACACATGGGTATTTTAAATGGTCACTTGTGAAGGCCGCCTGCTAGAAGAAAATAGCCTAACCTTTCCAAATGGCTCCCTGAGTTATGGTAAAAATGAAACTCGGTTTAAACGCTGAAGGTCTTATAATATTCATTTCATAGTCTACCTGTTTGGGCAAGCGAGGTTCTCTGGGAGCCTACAAGAGACAGTTTAATTAGCGGTCATTAGAATAGATGCAGCTGATTACACATCAGTTGAAAGCATTTCAGGTCTTTTTTTTTTTTTTTCTTCTCTTTGTAATCTTCTTCTCCTCCTCCTCTGGCAACTTTTCTGCTTACTTCTGATTGAAGTTTAAGAGATAGACACGTTTTCATAAAAATGTACAGCCTGTTATTCTGCCCCAGGCCCTTCATCTTTTCTTAACTAGGATAATAGCAGCACCAGTTCCTGGAGTACCTACTGTGTGCCTCGCCAGACAGCGTGCTAAGTGCCGGATAGAACGTTATGTCTCCATTTCCTGGAGCTTATCGCCGCCTAACGGACCAGATCTTCTGTTCCTCCGCTATTCCGCTATTGAATATTTGTCTCTCCTCCCTTCCCACTCCTCACCATCTGGGAAGGTAAGAGTCCAAAGTCAGGGAGCTTTGATTTGTTTCCTGATACAGCCTAAGGGATTAGAACGATGCCTGTCATATAGCCACTGCTCAATAAACGTTTGTGGAATGAACACATTTTCACACAACCCTGAGTTTGCTCGTCTCATCTTCGTTTTGACATTAGGAAAACTGAGGCCCCAAAGTAGAAACTAAAGAGCCCAGCGTCACACAGCTAGCGAGAAGCAGCGATGGCCCTGGGACTCAGGTGTGTCGGACTCTAAATGCTATACTCTCTCCACTAGAGAATGCCTTGTTATAACTGGTTCTCTTCTGGAACACACACATCCTCTGTGTCTGGACTGGCTTGGGACAGGATTTGAGATCTAGGGTCGGCAAGAACGGGAGTGCACATGATTGTGTTGTCAGATGGAGACAAGGAGACAGGGTCAGAGTGCTGGCCACCAGGAGGGGGCTTAGAACCAGGATGCCAGACCATAACACTCTCCAGCTCTACGCTCAAAGAGAACTTCCTGGTCCTCTCAAAACCCCATTTTTACTGTGAGTCAGAAGTTAATATAATCTCCCCTGCCCCTTACAGACCTCCCAAACTTTCTATGAAGATTCATGATGTGTGAGCAGAGATTCCAGTCCTTTGGAGAAAGGTGCTCTGTAAATGTCAGGTATTATTAAGTATTATTATAATGATCATTTACTGCTGTTCATTCCCTTTGATGTTGTGCACAAGGCCCCTTGGTTCCTGGACCCTCTAGTCAAAACTCAAACCTATTTCATCCCCAGTTCCTTGCCTTTTATATCCTGAAAGTTAACAAGATGTTGGCTGAGTTCCATATTTCCATTCTGGATGTAGATTTTGATGCATGAGCCAAATTAAGAAACCATGACCTATGGTGGGCCTGTCACGGGCCCTCTCCTCTTCACGTTGTGCATATTTGCCGCGTAAGACCTTTCAATTCCATAGCTTCAGCTGCTGGTCACACGTAGATGACCGCCCAACCGGCATCACCCCCCTCCACTTTGCTTTCCAAACTCCAAACCCGTTTTTGCAACTGCCTTCCACGTGCCTCTACCTGAATGTCGGAAAAACATCTCCTATCCAGCATGTCCAAAGCGCAGCTTAACATCTTACCCTCAGCCTAAGCCCACCTCTCAATTCTCTGTCCAAATGAATGGTGTCTGTCGTCTTTTACTCCTATTCAATTCTGATGTCCTCACTGCCCACATCCAGACATCAAGGGCTATCTGTTCCAAATCAGAAATGCCTCACATCTGTTTCCTCCCTTGCAGTCTACAAAGACTGCATTAGTCCTGGCCCCAAGCCATTGCTTCCCTCCTTCCTCGTCTTTCTGCACACAGTTTCTTCCCTCCACACAGGGCCACCACAGCTGTCTTTTTGACATGACAAATCTGACGATGTTACACACTCTGACTCTAGGATCTTCAGAGCTAGCTCTGGTCTCATGCTCACATCCTGTGCCCCATCGTGTACTGTCTATCATGCCCTCCCCACCATCTTCATGCACACCCAATGCTTCATACCCTTCACCTCCCCTAACATGCGGTGGTCTTATTAATTCATGCCTTCATACCCTCTGTTCCCCCTGTCTGGAATGCCTGCCCCCCCCCCCCCCCCCGTGCCACACGTCACCTTCACATACATTTTTTTAGGTCCCTTCTCTGCTTTTCCAAATCCCTCCATGTGGAGTAACATTCAGAGTCCTCTATAGTCCAGAAAAATAGGACCCAATAGGAGCTATGTATAGGAAGGGATTTATTATAAGGACTTGGCTCACATTATGTGCAGGCTGAGAGGTCTCACGGTCTGCGGTCTGCATGCCGGGGACTTAAGAAAGCCAGTAGTGTGATTCATTCTGAGTCTGAAAGCCCGAGAACTGGGAGCAGCAGGGACAGGATAAGATAGATGTCCAGGTCAAGCAATCATGCAGGAAGGGATGAATCTTTCTCTCTCCAACTTGTTGTCCTATTCAGACTCTCAGCAGGTTGGATGATGCCCACCCACGTTGGGAAGGGCAGTCTGCTTTACTGAGTGCACCAATTCAGTGCTAATTTCATCTGGAAATACCCTCAGAGACACGCCCAGAAATGACATTTAGCCAAATACCTGGGCAGCCTGCGTTCCAGTCAAGTTGACACATAAAATAAACCATCACGCCTCTCGAAACGATTCTAGTAATAGCAGGCCTATGACACCTGGGTTAGGACGGGCACTTTTCTGACCTCTTTATATACTCATCTAATCTTTGCAACAGCCCAAGGGTAATTATTATCTTTACCTCCATTTTACGGATCAAGAGGCTGAGACCGGAGTTAAGCCTCTTGCCCAAAGTCACCCAGGTAGGACATAGAATTGCCCATTCCGATAGAGACGGTCCGCTCCAGAGTCCACGTACTTGACCACCCCCGCTTTTGTCCCCCACGGAGAGATTAATGTACCTGTCTAGACTGCAAGTTTCTTGGTCTCCCCAACTCAAAACCTGGATAGTTATTATTAACTATTTCTCAGGTTTTGGGGAAGCAGTAGCAAAGCTTAGAAAGTAGATATAGATGTAGACGGTAAAATACTAATTGAATAGTAAGCAATTATGATTATCACCCTCAACCCTTGCAGCCATCTCTTGACCACCATTTATCCTTCCAGTTCATCCTCCTCTCTGTCAAGAAGTTAGTCTTCTACAACAGAGATGAAATAACATACTTCTGCTGCCTAAAGTCTTCCACGGACTCTGGATTGTCTCAAGGTTGCTACCCAAGCTTTTTAGCCAGAAATATGGGTCTTTCCTAGCCTGGCCCAGCTGTGTCCTACAGCATTTCCTCTACTGTTGACTTGCAGGTAACTTACACTCCACACATGAGATCACCAGTCATTTTCTAAGCATACCCATGACCCAGGTCCTCCCATGTTTTTGCCCAGTCTGTTCCCATAAGCTGAAATTCCCTTTCTCTTTACCTATTCAGTGAATAGCTACTCATCTAGTAAGACCCAACTCTATGACACCCCTCTGACATCCTCAGACAGGGTTAGGCCCACTTCCTTTATGCTACCACAACCCCTGGGACACAGTGTTGCATCCATCACCCCGCCAAAAAAGGAAGTTTCACTAATTCAATGCAATTCAATTAATTTTTGCAGCCAGCTGTTAGCTGGGTCTCCCTCTCTCATAGATCTGTTCATCTTGAGGGCTGTCCTAACATAGCTGTACCAACTGAGTGGCTTAAACCAACAAAGACATATTGTCTCAGAGTTTTGGAGGCCAGCTGCCTGAAATCAAGGTGGCACCAGTGCCAGCTCTAGGGGAGAGTCCTTCTTCCTCTTCCAGCTTCTGGTGTCTGCTCCCTAATGTCCCGTGGCTTATAGATACAGCACTCCGATCACAAGGCCATCTTCTCCCATGTGTGGCCACATCATCTCCCTTCTGTGCATGACTGTCTCTGTCCAAATTGCCCCTTTTTATAGAAACACCAGTCGTGTTGGGTTAGGGCCCACCCTAAGGGCCTCAATTTTAACTTCATTACTTCTACAAAGACTGTATTTTCAAATAAGGTTACAATCTGAGGTACTAGGGTAAGAGCTTCAACCCATATTTTTTGAGGGGACATAATTCACCCCGGGACAGTGGGAAATCGTGATCATCCAGAAAGTTGAATTTTTGACACTTGGGCTGTCTGAAGTCTTCCACCCAAGTTCTGTGATCCTCATGGCTTCCTTCCTCCTGTTTTCTCCCTATCTCCTCTCCTGTGTTCAAACTATTTCAGTTCCAACACACAGTGCCCATAATTGCAGGCCTTCAATATTTTCAACAACTAATCCAATAAGATCAAGAATTCCAAGCATTTAGCAACTTCACTTCAGGTGAGGAGCTGAGCATGGGGCACCTGCCATGTCTCTCATTCCATCCTGTTTCCAGACCCTTGGCCAACCAACCCAGGATCCTTCCAAGAGACCTTCTTCATTGTCTCCAAATCACTGGGAGACACAGTCCCGTTCTTGCCCCCACCCCCACTTGGACTGCTTCCCCCACTGGGACCACTCCTGGCAACCCAGCCTGGCTTCTCCGGCCACCCCAGCCCAGGATTCTCACAAAGAAAAATTTTCTCCACTTGTTGCATTTTCATCGATCACATATATGCTGGCACTAAGTTAGATGCTGCTGATACAACAGAAAGCAAGGTAGAAATATCCCCCTGTGTATACGGGTATAGATTCTGGCGGGGAAGATAGATGTTAAGGGCATGATTGCGAGTACAATGAGTGTGATGACACAAGGACATGTACAACAGCAATAACAGTGCCACAGCTTTTTAATGAGGATATACTGTGGGCCAGGCACTGTTCTAGACCATGAGAAATTCTCATGGGGCTTGCACTCTAATGGGGGACACAGACAAATAAAAATGTCAGGTAGTTGTAAATGCTATAAAGGGAAATCAATCAGGGGTGCCTGGATGGCTCAGTTGGTTAAGCATCTGACTCTTGATTTCAGCTCGGGACATGATCTCACAGTTGTGAGATCAAGCCCTGAGTCAGGCTCCATGCTTATAGCAAGGAGCCTGCCTGGGCTCTCTCTCTCTCTCTCTCTCTCTCTCTCTCTCTCTCTCTCTCTCTCTCTCCTCTCTCTCCTCTCTCTCTCTCTCTGTACTCCTCCACCCACTCACATGCAGGCACAGTAGCTCTCTCACTCTCAAAATAAGTAAGTAAACAAGCAAAAAAGGGAACATGAATCAGGATACGAGGGATAAAGCAGTCTGGGGGGTGTATTGGTTAGGATTAGGCACAACTGCACAGAACAGGCAGAATAAATAAGGGCTCATATTAAATGAGGTTTGTTTGTTTCTCTGAAATGAAGACACCCAGGAGGAGGCAGTCCAGGGCTTTTAGAATAGTTTCCAGGCCCTCTAATTCTTCTCTGTCATTTTTAGTGTGTCTTACATCTTCAAGATTACCTCATCATTCAAAATGGCTGTGAAAGCTCCAGCCATCATATCTGCAGCCCAGAAATGAAAATGGAGAACAGGAGTGAGGGCAAATAGGAGGCACCTGTCCACTAAGTCGCCTCTTTGAAGGCAATTTGCCAGAAACCTCACCCAACCTATTCCTTTTACATTTTAATAGCCGCCCCTAAATATAAGGGAGACTGACAAGTGCAATCTATCAGCTGTGTACAATGCTATCCAGAATATAAACAGAGTTTATGCGTAAGGGAAAATGGTTTTGAATAAACAACTCACCATATCTACTGGGGCCCATCAAAGGCTTTCCAGAAAAAGGAGGCTTAGGCTGGCAGCCAAAAAATGAGAAAGGGTGTGCAGGCCAGGGCATCATTGCTGCAGTTTTCTTCACACAACAGCACTGATGCTTAGGCTGGGTCCAAGCTTAGCTTTGTTCTGCAGTGTCTAGCTCAGAACTGGGCCCAGTGCTCATCTTGGGAAATATTTTTTGACTATGTATTGGCCTCTGATTGAGTGCTTATGTCACCCAACATGTAATCTCTGCCCCAAGATGAATGCCCTCCAAACAGAGTCTCTCAGTTATTTCCGTTCTGCTTACAGCAAAGCAAATGACTCTTGGGGAAAAATCATCTGGTATCTAGCTACAGGCATGGATATCACGGGTACCCAGAAATCAAAATAGGAAGCATGTACCGCAATAATACCTGACCATAACTTCCGAATGAATCAGGAACATTGCTTCACAGACCATCGCATCTCACATATTAAGTATCCTTTGTTGTTTATAGCTGTAGAAGTTGCCGAGGTTGGGTTAAGGTAAGGGAATAAGAAGAAACCTGCCCAGCCCTTCCTGTTGATGAAATTCCAATGGAGCCTGGTTCTCAGGTTCAGTGATTACTGAGCCAAGTCTGGAAGCTCTAACACTGGGCCGGTCTCTATGCTGTTGGCAGACCTGGCAAGCTTGGATGGGGCAGCACAGAGGGCAGGCCAAATGAATGTGCCTTGCCCAGAGTCTGGCACATGGTAGATCTTCAATAAATATCAGCTTCCTGAATAGCTGGGGCATTTGAGAAAATGTTTATAGAAGTAGGACATTTGAACTAAGCCATAAAGGGTAAAGAGAGGTTCTTGCAAGGGTGGGAAGAAGGGACAGACACTTGAGATGAAAGGAACAGTGTGTGCAAAGGGAGAGAGGTGTGAATGGGAAAACTCAAGCAGTTGAATGAGTCTCGGGGGAGGGTGGAGGCAGGAGGTGAGGCTGTCAAGATGAACTTGTGCAGGGAAGTGCTAAGATGTTTGAACTTTCTCCAGTGGGTAACAGGGAAATTTTGGGGCAGCTGAGCAAGGGAGAGATGTGGTCAGAGTCACGGGGTCATTAACGCCTCTCCTCCCCAGTCACTGCTCTGATGCAAGCCTTCCCCATATTCAGAATATTGGTTCCACTGATTTACCTTTCTCTGTTCTTTCATCCCAAGACCTTTTCCTCTCACCATCTCAATTCCTGATGCTGTTGTGGATATATCAACATCCATGTAGATATATCTCCTAACACCTTTGGCCTCCCAGCTTTGATGACCTTGGCCTTGAACCATTCTCTTTAGCCATCTACTGCCAGAGCAACATCATAGACCTTCTACACCTTGAGAAACTCAAAGCCCAGTTTTCCCCTTCCTTTGTTATCCTTTGAGCAGCTAGGGGGATCTAATCACATCATTCTCCTGCTTGATGCTCTTCAGTGATTCCCAGGGCATTACAAATAAAAATCCAAACACCTTCCTGTAGCCTTCTGGACTCTACACGTTCTGGCCCTTGCCTACTTCCCCAATCCCATCTTGGGCCACTCTCCTCCTCACCTTCCATTCTTCCTTCTGTGGGCCTTCATCTTGCAAGACTACAGTCACACCTCTACCCACATCATACCAGACTTCGCAAATGAATTCTCATTACTTCCTGTCCCCACCTTCCCACTCACTCCTAAAACCACTAAATGCGGCTTCACCTCCTACCAATCCACTGCCACTCCTCTCTCCAAGGCTATCTTTCTAAATTACCAAATCACACGGGTCCAGGTGGCCACCCCTGTCTTGAAACTCACTCCTCCCATACGGTCTCCACGATGTTACTTTCTCTTTCTTCTGTGTTGTTTCTTAGTCTCTGTGAATTTCCCTTCCTCTGTCTACTATTTCAGTATTAGTCTTGTCCAGAGCTCAACTTTAGTCCCCTTAAATTCCCACTCTGTACCCTTCCTTAAGCATCTGATCCCTATCGCTTCCCTTCCCCCACCATCAGATGATACCCACAGGAACCTCAACTTACTCCAAACTGACTTCACCACCTCCTATTCCCACCCCTTGTCAAGACCCATTTCACCCCATCCAAGGAAATCACCCAGTCTTATCTTTCCATTTGCCCAAGCTGGAAACCTGGGAGTCATTCTAGATTACTCTTTCTCCCTTATCCTCTACTATTGATGAGTCACTGCATGTGAGTGAAGTTACCATCTAGTGTCTCAGATCTCTGCTTTGTCCCTCCCCTAGTTCAGGGCCTCCTCACCTCTCTTCTAAATTGTTGACCCACTTGATTGCTATCTTCCCTGCTTTTGTTTTTAATCTCTCATCCCCACTGGACTATGAGGGACCATGTCTTTTTAATTTTTTTAATGTTTATTTATTTTTGAGAGAGACAGAGTAGGAGTTGGGGAGGGGCAGAGAGAGCCGGAACACAGAATCCAAAGCAGGCTCCAGGATCTGAGCTATCAGCACAGAGCCTGATGTGGGGCTCGAACCCATGAACTGTGAGATCATGACCTGAGCTGAAGTAGGACACTTAACCCACTGAGCCACCCAGGCACCCCAGGACCACATCTTAATAAATGTCTTATCCTCTGGGTCTGCCAGAGTGGTGGCACATAGTGTGTACTTAGAGTGGGTATTTCTGACTGTACGAATGAAATGAGCATATGAATGTGTGGATAAACTAAGGAACAAATGGGACAAGGCACGTGACACCATCCAACTTAAAATAATATGTTTACAACATTACAATTCACAGATCACTTGAACGACAACTTTGTGAGGTGGTTATTATTGTTCCTAACTTCTCGTTACATAATTTGGCCCAACTATAAAATTAGTGAGTCACAGAGTGAGGCAGTAGAAAACCCTGGATTTGAACCCATGGGTCCAAGTCTTAGACTTTCCACCAAAGATAGAGCTTTGCTCAGCAATTGCATTATTTTTAGGTCCTTCCATAAAGCTGGTATTAGCCAAATTGATTATCTACTCTACTTAGCAGGAGTTTTTCTAAATGACACATTTTTTTTTTCCTTCAGAAAATGAAATGTATTCATTTTTGCAAAGCACAGAAGTTTGCCTTCATTGTTGTTGTTCCAAAGAATGTGTGGTCACGTAAGACCTTCAGGCACAGATTGCTCTCCTGGTATGTGTGTTCAAAATTTAGTCCCATTCACCAAAGGCAGGAAGATTTATATGCTCTTTGGTGGATTGAGACTTCCTTTAAATTTCTTTTTAATGTTTATTTATTTTTGAGAGAGTGAGACAGGCAGACTGCAGGTGGGTGAGGGGCAAAGAGAAAGGGAGACACAGGATCTGGAAGCAGGCTCCAGGCTCTGAGCTGTCAGCACAGAGCCCGATGTGGGGCTCGAACCCACACACTGTGAGATCATGACCTGAGCCAAAGTCCGTCACTTAACCAACTGAGCCATCAGGTGCCCCTGTGGCTTGAGACTTTCACTGCCTTGGTGATTCTGGCGTCTCTTAGAAAGGCTGGAATAGATACAACATCACTCAAATAGAGTTGATATCCTGCACTGTATCTCCCTAAGCCCCTCCCTCCTCCCATATCCTTTCAGGGAATAGCCACCTATTTCTCAGGCCAGAAACCTGGTCATCATCTGAGTCCTCTGGATTCCTCCCTTTGCACGTCCAACCCAGCACCAAGTGGGTCCATTCTACCTCCTCAGTGTCCCACGAGTTTGTTATCTCTCCATCCCAACGACGACAGCCTTCACTCAGGTGTCTGCCTGGACCTTACCTGCATGAAGAATCAGCCCCCTGATACCTCTGCCCACTTCCAGTTTTGCACACACCAAGCCACCATCCACACTCCAGCCCAAGTCATGATTTAGGTAGACAACTCTGCTCGGTCAGGTTTCTGCCTTTAAACTTGCAATATGTTCCCATTGGTCTCAAGATTAAGTCCAAAGACTTCATCATGGCACACAAGGCTCACGTGACCCAGCCCCTGCCAACCTCTCTGCATTTGTCCCCTCTCTCTCCACTTTCCACCTCTCAGTTCTGGGCTTGTGCTCTCTTCCTCTGCACTTTGTACTTACTGGTCCCTCCCATCCCCACTTCAACTTGGCCACCTCCAACCGGTTCTTCAAATCACAGTTTAAGCATCATCGGTTCCCAGTATCTGTGGCTTCCACAAACTGGGTTATAACGATGCTTTCTTCTCCCATGGGAGCCATAGCACCTTCCCATACTGTATTGTGATGTCTACTTGTTCATCTGTCCTCCACTGCCTTACTCAGTGAGTTCTGTGACGACCTGGGGTGTATCTTGTTCATCTCTTTACCTCTCTCTAGCTCCTGAGCCTGCAGATGCCTGTAAGTTTGTTGAATAAATGAATTTCTGTTCTCAATCTCTCCCAACTTCTCCTCCCCCTGCCAATAATAGTGGAGGAGACACAAGTAAAACACCCAACCCAGTTAGTGTTACAAGAACCATAACAGAGTTGTGTAATAAGTAAAGTACCCTGGAGCAAGCAGAAGGGAGCCCCAGCAGCTTCAAGTGTCTTCAGCCTGGCAGAAATAGGCCTGGAGTGTTACCTTTTTGAAAAGCAGCAAATGGAAAGAGCACCCAAATTCCAACCCTGAAGATCAGCTTAAGAATAATTCATTACTCCAGAAGGTCCCGTTGTCTCAGTCAGTTAAGCATCCAACTCTTGATCTCAGCTCAGGTTACAGTCCCAGAGTTGTGGGATTGGGCCCCACGTTGGGCTCCATGCTGAGCGTGGAGTCTGCTTGAGATTCTGTCTCTCTCCCCGTCTTCCCCTCCCCCATTCTCTCTCTCTGTGTCTAAAATTTAAAAACTTACAATTAAAAAAATTTTTTTAATAAAAAATAAAAAACATTATTTATTTTTGAGAGAGAGAGATAGAGACAGAGTATAAACAGGGAAGGGGCAGAGAGAGACAGAGACACAGAATCTGAAGCTGGCTCCAAGCTTAGAGCTTTCAGCACAGAGCCTGACATGGGGCTCGAACTCATAGATTGCGAGATCATGACCCAGGCTGAAGTCGGACGCCCAACCAACTGAGCTACCCGGGTGCCCCTAAATTAAAAACATTTTTAAAAAGAATAATTCATAACTCCAGACCAGTGGCCCCATTCTCTCTCCATATGAGAACCCCTTCTAATATCAAAAGATTTAGAAATCCCCACATGACAGCAGTTGCTGCATAACATCCTAATGTTCCTCTAACTTCAGCAAGGATCTGAAGAGTCTGATTATATGCATCACAATTATGCATCTACAAAAATTCCCAAAGTAGCAGAACATTCATGTGAAAGGTGCCCACAGACTGTGCCTAGTGTGAGGTATGTGTTTGTGGACCCCAGCATGCTAGGAGCCCATGTTTCAGACCCACTGATGCTAATATCCACCCTTTACACCCCCCACTACCATTTCCCCCCTGGAATTGGGCCAACTCAGGCAATCACTGACATGGAAGAAAATGAATAACTAACTGACAACACTTCATAACTAAGTAGTAAAATCTTGGATTGCGAGTAACTTGTTCTGCGAGCGTATCGCAAGATGAGCAAACATTTCTAATAAATTTTAACTTGATAAGCGAGCAATGTCTTGCAATACAAGTACGACGTGATGCCGAATGTCACATGAGCCAATGGTTCTTGAAATTTGCTTTGATATGCGAATGCTTTGCATTACAAAGATGTTTCTGCAACAGATTATGCTCGCAAACCAAGGTTTTACTCTGTTTCTATTCCGGCATTGAAAGATTAATTCAAAACTATAAGAATTTGTATTTTAACCCATGATGAACAGATTAAATACTTTCTTTTAGGCATGTAATCACAGGGTCACTCTACTGGACAGTTTGCTTAGCTTCCACATGATGAGATGAGAATACCGTCTTTTCCAGAGAGTGTGATCGCTTTGTAAATCCCTCAAGGCATGGCAGATTGGTTGGCTGGGGGTCACGCTGAGCCTGTCCAGTTTTTCAGGTGCGCCCTTCACTCTCATGCTTTTAGGTCCTGTTTTTGGCAGCCATGTTTAACCAGGACACAGGAAACAATCCCCCACAGTGCTTTGCTCATATCTTATTTATGACGTCTTATTCATTCTTTTTTTTAAAGTAACTTAAGTTACATGTTCTTATTTCAAATTCAAAAGATCCCCAGGTTTATACTGTTAAAAAAAAAAAACAGCTTCCCACACCATTCCTTGATCCCGTCTCTCAAATATAACCCCAGATAACGGTATAACAGAGTTTTGTCCTGTTTGGTTTATTAAAAGGGGGGAAAAACCCATAAACTATAACATACGTATCGTTCTACAACCCGATTTTTCCTTCTTGTGCTCTCTTTTACAATTTATTTGTTACTTTTTATCATGGAAATCCTCAAACCAATACATAAATACAGAGAGCAGCATAATGAGTCCTATGTACCCATCACCAAGCTTCAACAAATAGGCACAATTCGTCAATTTTTACTTATTTCTCCTCTGCATCAAGTTTTTTGTTGTTGTTGTTGTTGTTTTCTTGGAATATCATAGAAAGTCCTAGACATCATAGCATTTTGTTATGTATTTCTAACAGGTAAAATCTTTTAAAGACATAACCATTTTGCCTTTATCATATCTAAAAACAATAATCCCCTAATAATTGTCTATTTTCTATTTTCCCTGATTGTCATTAAAATTGTTTTAACCTTTGGTTTATTTGAATTAATATCCAAATAAAGTCTATAACTCGTTGATATGTCTTAGTTCCTTTGAATCCACAGTTGTGGGGCGCCTGGGTGGCTCAGTCGGTTAAGCGTCAGACTTCGGCTCAGGTCATGATCTCGCAGTTCGTGAGTTCAAACCCCGCGTTGGGCTCTGTGCTGACAGCTGGGAGCCTGGAGCCTGTTTCAGATTCTGTGTCTCCCTCTCTCTCTCTCTGACCCTCCCCTGTTCATGCTCTGTCTCTCACTGTCTCAAAAATAAATAAATGTTAAAAAAAAAAATGAATCCACAGTTGTAATCATTACATCTCCACTCCCTCTTTTAGGCTATTTATATACAGGCTTTTGTCCTGCAGGATTTGCCACAATCTGGATTTGGCTGATTACACACTCAGAAGATCATGCCACATTCTGTTCTCCCTGTTTCCTACAACCCCCTCAATAGCACTAGATTCTTGATTAGATTCAGATGCCATGATTTGGGCTACCATATTTGATAGGTGGGGCTGAGTGCTCCCTATTTTATCATACTGGGAGGCACACTGTAACTGAATGTTCCATGGGTGCCAGTGTGATCAGCTGATCATGCCATACAGCTTCCGATTAACCTGACACCTGCTCATTTTAGTACCTATCCATGACCACTCTCCACATGCACTAATTCATTAGGGCTGGGTTGTATATGGGTAATCGTTCCTTCTGCACTTGCTAGTTAAAATTCTCTTGTAAAGAAAAACTTCCCCTCATCAAGCAGCTTGATGGACTTAGAAGCATGGTGTGTACAGATGAGAATAAATATTCTCTTTATTACTGATTTCCAGAATGACAGCTAGACATCCTCGCAATTTCCAAAGGTGATTAATGAGTTAATTTCTTTTTTTTGCAGTATCATTGTGAACCCCTAGCTTTTTACATTTTTTATGTGCTTCCATCCATAACAGTTGTTATTCTCACTGAAATTGATTTCCCCATTTTTAGCCACTGGAGTGCCTTCAGGTTACTCCTGAATTTAGATAAAACTACTAAGTCTTTACAGTTCCTTGCTTTCTAGTACCTAAGAGGTGGCAAGCCCATCTTACCTATTTCTTGCAGTGGATTTGGAATTATGATTACTTCAAGCAGCCTTTATCTTTTTAATAGAATATGGTATTTAGATACCACCATATAGGGGCACCTGGATGGCTCAGTCGGTTAAACATCTGATTCTTGATTTCAGCTCAGGTCATGATCTCATGGTTTGTGGGATAGAGTCCTGCATTGGCTTCTGTGCTGACAGTGCAGAGCCTGCTTGGGATTCTCTCTCTTCCTTGCTCTCTGCCCCTCCCCCACTCTCATTCACGCATGCTGTCTCTCAAAATAAATAAATAAAATTCAAAACGAATTTAGATACCATGATATAGGTGCCAGCGGGTACTCATTGCCACTAGGCAATAATTGATTCCAGACCCTTTCAGGGGATAAAGTTAAGAAACGTGTAATTTTTAAAGTTATAAAAATAAGTAAGGAGCTTATGCTATTTCCATTAACTTGCTTTTTTATTTAATGATATATTAGATATTTTTCCATGTCGGCAATGCAGATCTGTATTATTTTAGTAGCTGCATATTATCAGCAATATGATTATGACATGGTTTCTATAACCACTTTCCTATTTAGGATGGTTTCTGATTTTTCGCCATTACAAATATCGCTGCAGTGACCATCGTGAACTTATATCCTTGCCCACTTGCAGGAATACTCTGTGGATACCTAAAAGTGGAATCACTGCCTGAAAAGTATGAGTCCAATGTTTAAAATCCCAATGTTCGTGTCATAGAGAGTACATGTAGTGATTTAACGCTACCTGCTTTACTGATCCCTACCTTTGAAGGCCTAAACCCTAGGCCTGGTACACAATAGGCACTTAATAATTGTGTGTTGACCCAGACTGAGGAGCCACGGCCTACAGAAGTATATGTAAAAAAGAAAAAGTCTAGGCTAATGTCTCTGTAACGACTCTAAGGGATGTTTGGGAAAGTTCTGTGCCTCTAGTCCCAGGAGGGTAACATACAACAGACCTAAGCCTGACCTGCAGATTGGAGTCCAGTTTGTCTGAGCCTGGATCAACTAACCCTTGTCTGACTCACAGATGCATGAGAGAGAATAAATTATTATTTTAAGCCACACTGAACTCGGGAGTGATTTGTTGTGTTTTGCTATTATCTTATTCTTGGATAGAATGACTCAACATCATAAAGATGTCAATTCTCCTCCATATTATGCACACTTCATATGATCCCAACAAAATAGACTGAGAAGGGTTATTATTAGCTAAGTAAGATTTCCTATAACTGAAATTATAGATGATGCCAGAATGAAAAGGGCGCGAGACCGGAAAAGTGAGAGTAGTGTGTTTCTTGCTCAGGAAAAATAAACATAAGTATGGTTCCTAGTAACTTTTCAGTAAGTATGGCTCCTAGTAATTTTGCAGAAGAGCAAAATTAAATGTACAACTCCCAATCAGCCAAAGAAAATTCTATCCATCCGATGAAAGAAGGAAAAGGGGGGAAATCCTGTAAGTGATATAGTAGGAATTGTAGGATAAAGACCTCCAAAAAGTCACTTGTCAATAAAAACAAAAAGAATAGTGGCAAAAAAATTGTCAAGGACTTAAATATGAGAGCTTGAACTGTAAAACTGTTAGAAGAAAAAATAGAAAAAAACCCTTCATGACCTTTGATTTGTAAAGATTTCTTGGATAAGACAACAAAACATAGACAACAAAAGACAAATAAACAAGCTGAACTTGAACAAAACTTTAAAAACTTTTGTGCATTACAGACACTATGAACAAAGACAATCCATTGAATAGGAGAAAATATTTTCAAATCACACAGCTGATAAAGGATTACTATTCAGAAAATATAAAGAGCTCTTATAACTCAACAACAAGAACAACAACAAAATTCAATCAAAGCAGGCGAAGGATTTGAAAAGACACTTCTCCAAAGAAGATAATAGAAGTTACCAGGAGCTAGAGGGGAGGAGAGAATAGGAAATTATTCTTTAATGGACACAGAGTTTTTGTTTGGGATGATAAGAAAAAGTTCTGGAAAATGATAGCAGTGATGACTGTACAACATTGTGAATGTACTTAATGCCAATGAATTGTATACTTAACACATGTTAAATGGCAAATTTTGTTATCTGTATTTTACCATAATAAAAAAATTTAAAAGGAAACACAATAAAACGTATCTCCTCTTTTATTTCTACTGGAAAGTCCTAAAAACAATCACCAACCCAGTGGCAATGAGCACCCCTAGTATCTAGACTGTGGTTTCTAAATATCATTTGCCATTGAAAAAAATCAAGGCTCTGTGTAGTGATGGCTGATTTCAGGTCTGGGACAGGGTACAGCACAAGCCTGGATCATCTTGACAAAGGAAGAGCAAAGGAAGCTTTCGAAGACTATGAAATAGATCCAGGAAAAAGATCCAGGAGTCAACCTGAAGAAGCTCCCACTAGCCAAAGATGGGACCGTAACCACAATGGTTTGAAACACATTAAATATTTTAAATCTGAAAAGCCACAATGATTCCCCAAAAGATGAACAACAAAGGAAAAACTCATTAGTCACCTTTGGAGAATGCTAGAGATCAGCCACATTGTTTTGAACCCTAGTAAATAAAAATAAAAAGTAAGAATGTTGTTTTTGTCCTATAGTTCAGGATAATTAGGCTTTAAACTGTCCTTCAGAGTAACACTTTATAAAGGGAAGAATCTTTCTGTGGAAGTACTTCAGTTAATCAACGATGAAGAAATGAGAGAAGGAGGAGAAAGAAGGGAAGGAAGGAAAAAGTAAGAGAGGAAGAAAGAAAGAAAAAGTATGGGGTTAATAGAAGAAACTACAGAAGCATATCTCTGTGACTTTATTTCTTAGACAAGAACCTTAAACCATAAGCCATGGGGAGATGTGGGAGTGCTACATTTAACTATATTATAATCAGATATCTTTCAACAATAGACACCACAGACACAGTTAAGATGGAGTCAAATTAGAATAAGATATTTATACTTGCTCTACAATTAACAAGAAACTAGTGTCCAGGACACATAGGAATTCCTGCAAATCTGCCAGAAAAGAGAGACCCACAGGAAAAATGGGCGATAACAGGCAGTAAACAGAAGGATAAAAAGCATGTGAAGGTCAATTTCAGTAGAATTCAAAGAAATGCAAATTAAGACAAAATGTAAACAGTAGAAAGTTGGATAATATGAAGTGTTGAAGAGGCAATGGGGAAAATGGAGACTCTTCACTGCCAGTAAGAGCCCAACCTGGGAGTGTAGCCATTCGGGAGAGCGATAGAGCAGTTCGGCACTCAAACTTCTGGGTTCCAAACTCAGACAAATTCTCGCATGTCGCCACTGATTTCTGCCTGTGTTCAGTGGAACACTGTTTGAGAAAGTGAGGAATTGGGAACAACCTAAGTTTCCTTCCCCCAAAGGAACGTAGACATTAAAGTGACAGAATACCACACAGGTCAGAAAATCATGAGCTAGATTTACGAAGCACAATGTGGAGTGCTCAAACAAACATAATGTCATGAAAAAAAAGAAAGAAATATAGTGAGCTGTATAGTCCAGTAAAGGTCATGCATATTAATCATCAGAACACAACTGTTTCATTCTACGTTTCAAAGATACATATACCCATAGGAGCAAATGGAACGTGCTGGCACATTGCTCGACTTCAGGGAAACGATTCACACAGTTTCCTAGGTCAATGGTGCCCCCTGGAGGTGTGCAACGTGACAGCCTTGAATATGTAAGATGGTTTGAAAGGTCATAGATCAAATACACTAGAAGAATTGCTTACAGTGGGAGGAAGAAGAGAAATGGGGGTGGGAGTGGGGGAGGAAGGAAAACATGAAGTAAAACAAGAAAGAAGAGGGCCCTTGCACAGCCAGTGGCAGCGTGACCTGAATGGAGAAACAGGATCCACTCAATTCTGTGATTTTAAGGCAGGGGAGCGTGGGCCTTAGTAGGTGGCCTTGAGCTGGATAACCAACAACCTTATAAATTCTGCTCAGAAATGTGGATTTTACCTTGAAAGCTCTAGCGAACCCTGGAGGTGTCTGAAACAGAAAAACATTTCAAGGGAATGGATGAGAGGGGCAGAGGCTGAAGCAGCAGGCCTTCAAAGCAATCCATTTTTGGGCTACACATGTTCAATGGAAAGAGCGTGGCCAGAGATGCTTAAACCAAGTGTGCACGACTCCATGGGCACAGGGGTCCTCGGAGGGCCCAACGTTCCCTCCCTTGACCCTCTGCTGATTCTCATGTGCCCAGAGGCTCAACCAGAAATAAGGCCTGCTTAAAAATGCTGGGGGCAGTTTCGGCACAGCCATGGTTGGTACCACCTTCCAGATGTTATTGTGAATAGCACACAGCTGTCTGCCCTGATGGCCGAGGAGTCCCTGTTGGTGACTGACTAGCCATCTGTGCCTTTGGGGGGGCGGAGGGGGCATTCATCGAAACCTCCATGCTGATACACAGGGTATTAATTTTTTGTGAGAATTTTTTCCCACTGTCAAGGACTTCACCTGACAGATAGATGCCCAGATATTTACACAGGAATTTCTCCTCCTTCGTCTTTTTTCTAAATCCCCACCTAGTAGATGTTTACTGGCTCTACGATTTTGAGAAAGGCACTCCACCTCCCCGGTGGAAATACGTGGACAAGAGCTGATCATCTCTGAGGCCCTTCCAATGCCAATGCTCTACAGTTTCTTTGTCTGTAAAGAGTGGAGGTTAGAAAGTTCTAGGGGCGCCTGGGTGGCTCAGCCGGCGAGGCGTCCTAACTTCGGCCCAGGTCATGATCTTGAGGTCCACGAGTTCGAGCCCCGCATCGGGCTCTATGCTAACAGCTCAGAGCCTGAAGCCTGCTTCAGATTCTGTGTCTCCCTCTCTCTCTGCCCCTCCCCTGCTCACACTCTGTCTCTCTCTCTCTCTTCCTCAAAAATAAATAAACATTAAAAATTTTTTTAGAAAGTTCTATCTCACAAGATGAATGCAGAGAAAATGCATGCAACAACACTCAGCCCAAGGATCTGATGTTTGGAAAGTACTCAGCAAAAAATAGTTCCTTATCGTCCTCCTTTCCGTCTGTTTAGAACAATATATTTCAAACATTTCCACATTCATAGTTTTACAAATTTCATGGTCAAATGTTCCCCTTCCAAGAATAAGCTCAGGTGTTTTATTACATGTAGAAAGAAGTTCCCAGAAAAATCAAAACTGTTCATTAGAGGCTGTTAATAAGCAAATGGGCTTATGTATTTATTTTATGTTGATTTAATTTCAGATGGGAGTGGGTAGGGAGAAGCAGAAAATCAAACGCGACTTATATCATCCCCTTTTTAAAAAATAATTTTTTTAATGTTTATTTTTGAGAGAGCACGAGCTGGGTTGGGGCAGAAAGAGAGGGAGACAGAGTTGCTGAAGCAGGCTCTGTGCTGACAGCAGAGAGCTCAATGTGGGGCTTGAACTCACAAACTGGGGGATCACGACCTGAGCCGAAGTTGGAGGCTCAACCAACTAAGCCACCCAGGTGCCCCTCTCTCATCACCTTCTAAGAATAACCTTTTCTCATAGACTCAGGGTGAAAAATATAATAAATGTTTGTCTTTTATAAATCTGTTTCTCTTATTTGTTAATTCTCCTTATCTCGCTCATTGTTGGCCAGCTCTGATAGGAGACAGGATCGCTATTCCAAAGCAGGTGTTCAGGGAAGACACGGAAAACAGGAAGAAGGGAAAGCACCGCATCCTCTTAACACTTCCGTTGGATGACCCACATTTCTGTTTTAAGAATATTTTAAGTCAGTGGTTGCCAGCCCTGCATTCCTGGGGCCACAAAGAACTATTTAATTAATTTTGGTTAAAATATTTTCTTAACAATGGGGCGCCTGGGGGGCTCAGTTAGTTAAGCGTCCAACTTCAGCTCAGGTCATGATCTTCCAGTTTGTGAGTTGGAGCCCCGTATTGGGCTCTGTGCTGACACAGCTCAGAGCCTGGAGCCTGCTTCAGATTCTGTGTTTTCCTCTCTCTCTGCCCCTCCCCCACTAGCGCGCTCTCTCTCTAAAATAAACATTAAAAAAATATTTTCTTAACAAAACGTAATATCTAATGAAAGCCAAGGGGTGGTGAAATAGACCCCATCACACATAGCAGCTTGTTATTAGAACAAATCTTTTGAAAAGAAAGTTGATGATTAAGTACCAAGTCCTTAAATGTTTGCACTCTTTGGCCTGGGAAGTCTCTTTCCATCTTACTGGGGAAAACAGAAATGTGCACAAAGGAACATGTCATAGTGTTATTTTATAACAGTAAAAAAAACACTGGGAATAACTTACTAACATGAGAACAGTTATATGCACTATGGTGTATCCACCAGATGGATGGAGCCTCAGGTCAAAACCCGAGCATAAAAGCATACATACGACCTCATTTAAAGTATATATATATTTTAAAAGAAGCAGAATATGGGGCACCTGGGTGGCTCAGTGGTTAAGCACGCAACTCTTGATTTTGGCTCGGGTCATGATCTCACAGTCGTGAGTCTGCTTAGGATTCTCTCCCCCTCTCTCTGCCCCTTCCCCGCTGGTGCTCTGAAAAAAACAAAAACAAAAACAAAAAACAAAAAACAAGAAAACCCCAGCAAAATATGAAATCACAATTCAAAAGGTTGGGAAGGAAAACATGCCCAATTTTGGTAGCGATAAGCTTTCGGTGACAGGATTTTGAGTGACTTTTCTTTCTTTTTACTTATGTTATTGTTAGGTTCATCATAAGGACCATGGAATGTAAGTTGTCTAATTAGCAAATCATCACCACCGTGTTTTATATGTAAACAGACAGAGATGCCAGGGGAAGTCTTTTTGGTTTGGGAGATGGTGGAGAATGGGATAATTTAGATCAAAGTTACGGTAAATTCTATCAGCTCCCAGCAAGGAAGGGGTGGGTTGGTGGGAGCCCCCTCTGTTTCACACTGTCCTGCACAGGCTTGCTGCTTCTTCCCAGGGGTTTCCTGTTCTGCGGGGAAAGCAGGAGATGAGTTCCTTCTCCCAGGGGCTCTGACATCCTGAGTGGATGCTTCCACCGCTGTGCATTCATGATGCATATTTTTTAATATGCCATGAGGATAATTTTCTAAATGAAATGACGTTTTCAAAATATCTCACATTTGTTAGGCACTTTCTAGGCACAGGCACTGTTTCGGTCCTTTTGATATCCAAATTTCACGTTTTCTCAGGCGTGGGAAAGTTCTTAGTAAAAGGAACTATTGTCTCCTTTCTTTTTCACCTCCTGTTCCTTCTCCTACCCACACAGGGAGTGGCTCTTGGGGACGTAAGTGACTCGGATGAAAGGAGAAAGGGGGCAGACTGGGCTGCCCTTTGTTATAAACAGAGCCTCCTCGCTGCCCGAAGTGTTGACTGGAGAAGCATCTCCAGGTAGACGGGACAGGAAGGCTCTGGAAAGAGGGCACCAGAAAACCTCACAGCCCTTCTCCCTGTGATGTGGCTCATTTGCTTTACAGGCTTCGGGCATATTTGCTGATGTCAGCAGCCCGTCAAAGTTTAAAATAATAATAATAGTGAAAAGGAAAACAGCCCCTTTCTGCCAGGCAGTCCTGTTCTGCCAACTTCTGTATTCTCTTTTGAGTTAATAAACGTCTAAGAACCACCTCCCCTACCACTCTGGGGGATTAAAAAAAAAAAAGGGAGGAAAAAAACACAATAATTTTAAAACCACCAGGTCAGCCCATTGCCAGCAGAAGCCATTCAGACAAGCAGCGTCTGTCACCCTCTAACGAGGATTGTGCCTCTGCCTCAAAAGGGAAGCTATCATTAGGCTTTGTGTTTAGGAGATCAAATGATCATCTAGGGGGCAGTGGCCCTCTTCCGGTCCCTTCCCCCATTTCAGTCACGCTCAAGACCAAATGCGTAGACGTTTTCCGCATCGGGCGAAACTAAAACACCGTAATTACGCCGGCTAATGTCTTTCGAAAACATCAATTAAGAAAACGGCCTTTTAATCCCCCTTTTCCTTGAAAACCTGCGACATCCACGTGCATTGTAACGGCAAGGGGCAGGGGAGGGCCGGCTCCCCAAAGGAAACAGCTGAAATGGTTGGAGGGCGGTCAGGTGAGCAGGTCCCCGCTGGTGACCAAGACGCGACCTCTCCAAGGAAAGAAACATCTCTCTAAAGCAAGACCTCTGACGTTATCTTCACGTGCAGTGTTGAAACCAGAGCCAGCCCCTGCATGGTTGGGCTGACACCGGGCTTCTGCAAACCACACACACACGCCATTGTTAATACCTCCTCAGGACAGATTAGATCCCGCATTCCTCAGAAGCACTGAGCTCCAGAGGGAACACTGCCAACAGGCTCCTTCCACAGGCCAACAACTAGCTACAACTGATAACTTTTCATTGAAATAACTGCAACAATTACCCTGAGTCCCCACCAGGGCTCTGTCACCGGGCTATTAGGAGAGAGGTGTTGTGCTTGTATCTCCTGGCGGCTGCAAAGGCAGGAGCCAGAGTCATTCGAGTTGTCTTCGAGCTCACTTTTGTATGCTTTTATCTATGGCTACGTACCACGGTTAATCAAACTGCTCACCCAAGGTGTACTATTAGACTGACTTCTTTTGTTTTCTTTGGGGGGCCTTATCTAGTAAGCCTGGATACTTGCCCTCTCCGTTTAGGCTTGGGCAAGTAACTAATTAATCTCTGACCAAAGATACTGAAGGTTGGCTTGGGTGGGGGTAAAACACCTTGAGGTCATGGTTGGTTTTAATCACACAGCTTAGTTCAAAAGCTGAATGCTAACAAAGATCTTGGCTTTCAAGTCTTAGTTTCAACCGGCGTGCTCATTAAATAGCAAATTTAGTTGTACTGAACTTGGCTTCTGCAACTTTCCTCCTAGTTTTCTTGGAGGAGCAGTGATTGAGTGGATGAAGCGGCAACATGAATGAAAATTAAGGACGGCACAGGTACCTCTGCAGGAGCAAATCCCCAAGGGCCTACATTAAGCTGTATCCAGGGATTAGGTGTCCCAGGATTCTCTATCATCTCAAAAGGGTTATGTTTGGCTTTTGTAATAATAAAAGGTCATTGTAGGGAAAGCATTCTATTTTACCATATACTGTGTTTGCTAGGAGGAAATACGAGGCTAGGCTTCCATACAGCTCAGCCTTTGAATGAAAAGAAAAGATGGGGCACCTGGGTGGCTCAATCGGTTAAGTGTCCGACTTCCACTCAGGTCATGATCTCCCGGTTGGTGAGTTCAAGCCCTAAGTCGGGCTCCGTGCTGACAGCTCAGAGCCTGGAGCCTGCTTCGGATTCTGTGTCTCCCCCTCTTTCAGCCCCTCGCCCCTCATGCTCTGTCTCTGTCTCTCTCTCTCTTAAAAATAAATAAATCTTAAAAAAAGAAAAAAGAAAAGAAAAGATGAACAGTGTAGCAGATGGGTAAATCCCCCAATCTGCAGAAATGTAAAGAGCCAGGATTTGGGTGCCTGTGGGTTTTATCAGAGATGTAAGCAAGGCTGAGACCAGCGCTCTTTGGCTAGTTTTAACACGTTCACAGTCACAATTAACATTCAAGGAATTTCCTTCTCATCCAAGAGTTTCTTTTAAAAGCACTTTATGCCACAAACTAAAGTTCTAGCTGCCATCAGTCCTTCCCATACAGAAGATTGCTGAAATCTCCATAACACTTTTTCTTTTTCTTTTTTTTGAAAATGGGTTCGGACCACGTCAGTTTCCCTGGGGCGACTGTTTTCCAATACGGGACGTTCTCACCTCCTCCCTCCTTCCTTCCCCTAAAAGAGCTTGGAATGGAGACCCGCCTGCCTCCTCCGGGCCTCCGCACCCCCTCCACACTCCCTGGCCGGGCGGGTGTCGCCAGCCCTCCCCGGCCCCGCGAAGAGCAATGCTACCTGGCAGGAGCTCCCCCGCCCACCCCCTGCCTGGTTTCGAGTCCCTGAGCCGGCCAAGGCCACTGCTTTCTTCGAGGAAGGGAGAAGCGTGGTCTACACCTCTTACACAAGAGATTCGCACACGGGCACCGAGTCCGAGTCCTGGCTGTGCATGGAGCTCAGCCCGGTATCCGAGTCCTCGTCGTTGCCAGGACAGCTCTTGGCCAGTCCGCGGGCCTGGTCCACCCACATCTCCGCGCAGCCCTGAGGCCGCGGTTCCCGGGAGGGTCCGCCAGAGCCGACAGTCCCATCGGGGACCACCGTCAACTCCAACGTGTGCAAAGTCTGGAGGAGGCCCTGCAGCTCGCGCTCCTTGCTGTCCCACTGCTGCTGGCTGTAATCCAAGTCCGACTTAACGGCCTCCAGGTCCGTGTTGAGCCGGAGCCCGATGTAGAGGCTGGTGCTGAGCTGCGTCCTGACCCTCTCCTGCTCCAGCAGCAGCTCGCCGTCGAGGCCACCATCAGGCTCCAGAGGCTCCTCCCGCGCGGTGAGCTCCTCCTGGCGCCTCCGCATCCACCTCTGGTTCAGCTCCTCCTGAATCTCGGCTGAGAGGCGCTCCAGCAACTCCTCCTGCTGGGCCCGCTGCTCCTGCAGCCGCAGCAGGTCGTCGCACCGCCGGGCCAGCTCCTCCAGCGCGGCCGCCTGCGCCTCGCCGTCCAGGGGCGGCGGCGCCGGCGCCGCCGCCGCCGCCGCCTCGGGCTCCTCTACCGGGCTCGGCCCGTCGACCTCGATGCCTGCGCCCACCAAGTAGGTGTCCTGCACGTAGTTGACTCCGTGCCGCCTCATGCGGTCCAGGTGCACCTTGGCCTCGTAGCGATCGATCTCGCGATCCAGCTCCCGGAGCCGCTGCACCTGCTGACGAATGGTGTGGTCCTGGGAGAGCACCAGATGCACCAGCGTCTCCATGCGCTCCACGGATGCGCTCTCGGTGGCCCGCGGCGGCGACGAGCAGGACGAGGCGGTGGAAGACGACGTAGACGAACAGGGCGACGACGGCTGCTGCTGGCGCCGCCGGTTGAGCTTGGCCAGCTTGCGGAAGGCCTTGCGCACGACCCGCCGCTGCTTCTCCTGGGTCATGGCCAGGCTGGGCCGCGCGGGGATGCCCCGAACCGAGCAGGGGCGCTCGCGACTGAGCACAACGCGCGCCTCGGCGCTGCGGGGACCTGCGTTGGGTAGTGACGCCTCGCTGCGCACCAGCACGAAGCGCACATTCTCCTGCTCGTCGCCCCAGGCGGCCCAGAGGCGCAAGATGCGCGTCTTGTTAGGCAAGATGCGCTCAAAGCCCCGCCACTTTTCCACGATGCAATAGCACTGCGGGGGGCCGCACAGCATGCCCTGCGGCAGCGCCTCGTCGTCGTCCTCCTCGTCTTCGTCCAGGAGTTCCCGAAGCTCCTCCCGGCCTGGAGAGTCGCCGGCCGTTCCCCGCCGCCGGCCCCGCCGCTGCCTCCGTCGCCGCCGGCAGCCGTCCTCCAACAGCACCCGAACCACGTCCGAGCAGGTGGTGCGGCGGGAGAGACCAGACACCAGCTTCTCTTCCTGGCAGATCCACACCGATATCTTCTTCTCCGAAGGATCCATGGTGCAGCCGGGACGCAGGTGGCGGGTCGGGCTGGGCCCCAATGGGGCGGCAGCGACGGCGGGCAGCCCGGCAGCTCTGGGACAGTTTAGGAGCCTGGGACACTCGCCCGGTCCGCACTGGCCCTCCTCCCGGGTTGCGCACCGAACGCAAGCGCCGACGCAGGCTGGAATGGCCGAGGCCGTGCTCGGCCCGGACGGCGCGCTCTCCCTGGGCAGTGTGCCCGGGATCGGGCTCCCGCCGCTCTGGCTCTGCCCAAGGTTCCCGGGGCCTCCAGGTTTTGCTCCTCCCCACGTGGCTCCTCCCCCGCCCGCCCCCAGCGCCCAGATCCGCGGCCGCAGCGCGGGAGGCGCGGCATCCGGACCCGCCCCTCGCTGCCTCGCCGCTCCCGGGAGCCGAGTCCGCCCCCCTCTCACGCTGCCCGCCACGGGAATCCCGGCCCCTTTTCGGACTCGCCGCTCTGTTGCGCTGCCTCTCCCTCGGCCCACTGTCTCCTCTCCTTGCGTGTAGAGCTACCTGTACGCATCTTGACTTTCTCACCTTTCCCGGCGCCCCTTGGTCCTTCAAGGCCGCGTCGTCTGGGGAGTGCCCTTTGCGCAGACGAGGAAACCGAGACGCGCAGCGTCTCAACTGGAGACTCTTCTGACCGCATCACTTGACCTCCAGCTGGGAGCAGTAAGCGCTGCCTTTAATGCGGAAGGCCTTCCAGCCCTACTTGTCAGGAACCAATATTTGCATATTTAAGGAGAGGTACTCGGACTGTGCGCTCGGTGGAGATAGAGAGGGCTAGGCCTGAGTGGGCTCTCCGGAGGCTGGCTCCAGGATCCCCGCATGGACAGGGTCGTGGCTCCCCATATTGCGGTGGCTTCTCACAGCTGTATTGGCAGGCGGCGCCTAATTCTAGTGGGATTTCGAGACCCTCGACCCCAGTCGGGAGCTTTTTTCCACGTTCCACCTCCGTAGGAGAACACTAGCCATGACCGTGACGGTTTCTGGCGTATCCAGTATCCAGATGTAGTCAGGAAGACAGAAGAGCCAAGTTTCCCAGCTCAAGAAGTCCAAGACCACAATGTGAATGAACTTCTTCATCCTCAGATGTTGATGAGGGTGGTCCTTTGCGTGCAAGACTTGGCCTCAGCTTGTCCTTGTAAGCACGGGTCTGATAAGGTCACTCCCTTGCGTCAAGACCTTGGATGACTGCCATTGCCTCCTGAATAAAGTACTTTTATTCATTCACTTGGTAAATATTTATTGAGTACCCACTGGCTCCAGATACTGTGCTAGGACTTTGGTGATGAACAAAGCACAGTCTTGGCCGGCAAGGAGCTCACAATCTAGTGAAGAGCCCCGCTGAGTGGAGTGTTGAACACAGCGGCTTCTGTGCTCTGATAAGGGAGGTATGAGGTGCTAGGGGAATGCTGGGATAGTATCTACCCAGCCTGGGAGAGCCAAGGAAGACGTCCCCCCCCCCGCACCCCCAGGGGAGATAGCATCTTAAGCAAGGCCAAAAGCACCATTTAGGTCAGCCAAAGAGAAAACCGAGGGAGGAGGCAGGTGGCATCCCAGGCAGAAGGAGCCATATGTACACAATGGAGTACTACGTGGCAATGAGAAAGAATGAAATCTGGCCCTTTGTAGCAACGTGGATGGAACTGGAGAGTGTGATGCTAAGTGAAATAAGCCATACAGAGAAAGACAGATACCATATGGTTTCACTCTTATGTGGATCCTGAGAAACTTAACAGAAACCCATGGAGGAGGGGAAGGGAAAAAAAAAAAGAGGTTAGAGTGGGAGAGAGCCAAAGCATAAGAGACTGTTAAAAACTGAGAACAAACTGAGGGTTGATGGGGGGTGGGAGGGAGGGGAGGGTGGGTGATGGGTATTGAGGAGGGCACCTTTTGGGATGAGCACTGGGTGTTGTATGGAAACCAATTTGACAATAAATTTCATATATTGAAAAAAAAAAAAAAAAGGAGCCATATGTGCAAAGTCAAGGAATAGAGAGTATGGTGGTGTGGCTGTTACTCCGGCTACAAGGATCCGAAGTGAGAGTAGTGTCAAAGAATGAGGTTGGATGAGGGGCACCTAGGGGCTCGGTTAAGCAGCCGACTTTGGCTCAGGTTATTCGCTCATGAGTTCGTGAGTTTGGGTCTCCCATCAGTCTCTCTGCTGTCAGCACAGAGCCCTGCTTAGGATCCTATGTCCCCTCCCTCCCTCTGCCCCCCCCCCCCACCTCTCTCTCAAAAATAAATAACATTAAAAAAAAATAATGAGGTTGGATGAGTGAACAGGAGTCCATCAGGAAGAGAGGTGAACCTACCGTAAGGGTAGTGAGAGGCCACAGGGTATGCATTATGAGTTCAGACTGGCTGAGCAAAAAATCTCAACCCTGACACTTAGTAGCTCAGTAAGCTTAGGAAAAGTATTTCAACTCTCTAAGCTTCAGTTTCTTCATCGGTGAAATCATGATAATAACATACCCACCTAATAGGACTGTGATAAGGTTTTGATGCTGAGACGTGGCAAGTCCACGGTGGGAGTTTCATTGGAGGGTTAGAAGCCAGGGGGTGTATTAGTTTTTTATTGCTGTGGAACAAATCGCCATAAATTTAGTGGCTTAAAATAACACGCAGTTATTAGTTTGTAGTTATGGAAGTCAAAAACCCAGTATAGGATGGATGGCTTCCGTGCGCATAGTCTCCCGAGCCTACTGGCAAAGCGTTGGCTGGGTTGAGCTCTCATCTGGGGGCTCTGGGAAAGAATCCATTTCCAAGCTCACTCACGTGGTCGGTAGAATCCAGTTCCTTGCAGTTGGAGGAGGGAGGTCCCTGTTTCCTTGCTGGCTGTTGGTTGGAGCTCACTGTCCACTCCTGCAAGCCCTCCTTAGGTCCTTTCCACGTGACCCTCTTCATCTTCAGGCCAGCGACATCATGTTGAATCCTTGGGAAACCACCTTGAATTTGAGTCTCTGTGACTTGCCCTTCTACTTGCTGGAGAAAACTCTCTACTTTTAAAGAGCTCGCTTCATCAGGTAGATTCACCTGGATCATTTCCCTGTGTTTAAGGTTGACTGATTAGTAGCCTTAACTATATCTGCGGAATTCCTTTTGCTGTGTAACATAGCGTAATCACCAGAGAAACATCAGAGTGATGGAGATCATAGGGCTCTCTTAGACTTCTGCCTACCACAGAACGTAACATGATCTTCTCATTTGAAAAAATCACTCTGTTTGCGTTGGGGGTGACGGTGGGCGGGGGGAGGATGAGAGGCAAAAAGGCTCTTTAGAGGATTGTCATATACCTTCATGGAGGAGACGGTGGCCTGCACTGAGTGTAGGCAGGGGCAGTGAGGGGACTGGACAAGATTGAGAACTATCAGAGAGGCAGGGCTATTTCCATCTCCCTAGCATGGTATTGGAGGTCTCTGATAGTCTGGCTCAGCCCATTCCCCCGAGTCCTCACATGTTTGGCTATCCCTTCCTCCTTCCCGCCGGACACGTGATCGTTACAGCTTTGTTCTCAGCCGTAATCCCTACTGGATTTTAAGCTCCACGAGGGTAGCGATCCTACCTGTTCTTGCTCACTTTTGAATCCTCTGCATTTAAAGTACAATGCGTGGCACCTTCTAAGTTTACTCAAGTATCTGTCAGATAAATGGATGAGCAAATGAATGAGTGGACCCTACATTCTAGCAAGTCAACACCTCACTCATCCAGAACAGCACGGATGTCTTGATGCATCCATGCTTTGGTACATGCTTTCCCTGCTTATGAGGATCCCTCTTAAACAACTGGAAAACGCCTACTTATCCTCCAGAAGCTGAGCTCAAAGATCATACACTCTGGGAATCCTTTCTTTTCTCCTCCAAAAAGAATGGGTTCCTTGCTCTTCTTCTGCCTCTCTTAATATGCAGAAGTTACATTTTTTAAAATATCTGTTTATGCCACAAGACTTGAGAGCTTTCTGTGAGACTGGATGGACTGTCTTGTGTATATTTTGGTCCCCAGTGCCTAGAGAGTGTCTGGCACATAGTGGTGCCTCTATCTTCCTCGATGCTATAAGGAACACTAAAATAAATGATGTCTAAGATATTCTGCTACCCTTAAGGTTAGTATAATTTCTCTCTAGAGGCAGACAGATATGTGGGATCCCTGTTACAGGAATGATATATATGAAATTCCTGCTGGAGTAATTAAAGGGTAATCAAGGGGTTCCGGGAAGGATAAAGAAGGTGGGACCTTAATAAGCGGAGGGAAGGGGTTGAGGGTATCCTTGGAGGGAGAGATCATGTGAGTTAAATTATTAACGTAGGTATGCATATGGTTGGTTGTATACCAGTGTTTTAGAGTGTGGGTTCTGGAATCATCCTGCTTAGATGAACCTTTCGCCTTTCACCCAGCTATAACTTTTAGAAGTTTTCTTTGTGTGGAAAAAAGAGACAATAATAGAACCTTTCTTATAGAGTTCCCAGGAACACAAAATGAAACAGTGTACAACAATAAAAGATTTAACATTTCATCTAGCAAATGCTCAATGAAACATACCTAGCTTTATCCACAAGTTTTATTGAGTATCTACTCCATGCTCTACCGTGGACTTGGTGTTGAGGACGCAGCAGTGGACTAGACAGGCATGGTCCCTGCCCTTAGAGAGCTCACAGACAGGGCTACTTTGGTATTTGTTCGATTAGAAATGTATTTGGTAGATTACGCTGGGCTGTAGTGACAAACGGAGCCAAACATGTATAATGGCTCAAACATGACAAAGGTTTATTTATCACTGACGTCATAGTCAAAAGCAGGTGTCCTGATTGGTAGGTGGTATTATTCTAGACAATAATATAGGGACCCTGGTTCCTTCCACTTGATGGATCCAAAAGCCCATAGACTTCATCATCTTCATCTGGCCAGAGGAAGAAAAGAGGAGGAGGGGGCCTACCTTCTTCAAGGCCATGGCCGGGAAGTGGAGCACACAACTTCCCCTCATGTCCCACTGGCTGGAACCCAGTTACACGGCCACTTGTAATGGCGAGGGAGGCTGGGAAATGCAGTGACCCCAAAGAACCAGAAGTGGATTTTTGTGAACAGCTAGCTACCTGCCGCGAGAATCTTTATAAGAAACGGGAGATACGGCAGAGAGAGTTCTGAAAGTCTATAGGTTGCAAATGGGTCTATATGTGGCCCACAGGATGTTTTAGGTGGAGGGCATCCTTTCCAGGTAGCCACGTTCCCACCACTTTCTATGTCTCACATACGACCCAATTCACACACACTCGCAACTCACCTGACCGCCGTGCACCTTTGAGTTTGTGACTCCTGCTGCTACACATCCTCCCAGGATTTTTTCATTCACTGCCAGGGATTTCATACCCTTGATCTGTCATGGCTCCCAAATCTATGTGTCCCTTCCGGATCTCCTGATCTCCAAATAGGTACATGCAGCTGCTAGTGGCACAGCTCCACTTAGGGGTCCCCCAAACACCCCAAACATGTGTCAAAAAAGATAAGCTGAACCCATCATCTTTTTTCCTGAACCTGCTCTGGCTCCTGAACCCCTGTCTCAGACAATGGCCCCACCATTCACCAAGTGAGATCAGGAACCTGAGTGTCACACTCCATCACTCTCTAGTTATCTCCTTTCCCACAGTATATTGAAGTTCTGTGAGGGCATGGGTCTTGTCTCTTTTGTTTTCTGCACACAGTAGGCATTTGGTAAATGTTTGTGGCAGGGTGGAAGGAAGGAAGGAAGGAAGGAAGGAAGGAAGGAAGGAAGGAAAGAAAGGGAAAGAAGGAAAGAAGGAAGGAAGGAAGGAGAGAGGAAGGGAGGGAAGAAAGGAAGGAAGGAAGGAAGGAAGGAAGGAAGGAAGGAAGGAAGGAAGGAGAGAGAGAGGGAAGGAAGGAAAGAAGGAAGGAAGGAGAGAGGGAGGGAGGCAGGGAGGCAGGGAAGGAAGGAAGGAAGGAAGGAAGGAAGGAAGGAAGGAAGGAATCAAGGGAGGGAGGGAGGAAGGGAAGGAAGGAGGGAAGGAGAAGAAGAAGGAAGGAAGGGAGGGAGGAAGGAAGGAAGGAATCAAGGGAGGAAGGAAGGAAGGAATCAAGGGAGGAAGGAAGGAAGGGAGAAAGGGAAGGAAGGAAGGAAGGAAGGAAGGAAGGAAGGAAGGAAGGAGAAGAAGAAGGGAGGAAGGAAGGAAGGAAGGAAGGAAAGGATGGAGGGAGGAAGGGAAGGAAGGAAGGAGAAGAAGAAGGAAGGGAGGGAGGAAGGAAGGAAGGAAGGAAGGAAAGGAGGGAGGGAGGGAAGGAAGGAAGGAAGGAAGGAAGGAAGGAAGGAAGCAAAGAGAGAGGGAGGGAGGCAGGGAGGAAGGGAAGGGGAGGAAGGAAGGAAGGAAGGAAGGAAGGAAGGAAGGAAGGAATCAAGGGAGGGAGGGTGGGAGGAAGGGAGGAAGGGAAGGAAGGAGGGAAGGAGAAGAAGAAGGGAGGGAGGGAGGAAGGGAGGAAGGGAAGGAAGGAAGGAAGGAGAAGAAGAAGGAAGGAAGGGAGGGAGGGAGGAAGGATTGCTTATTTCTTATCTGGATCCTGCACTTTCTTCATGAGTTTCCTTGTCTCTGGTCTTGTTTTTCTCTCATACCCACTACTGCCAAATGTTTGATGACCCCCATTAACTTCAGTAGAGTCTACACATCCCTTGGGATCTGATGTCTGCTTTACCCCCAGCCTGTTCATTCCAGCTGCCCCCTTGTTCATACCGTCCTCTCTGACCCCCTAATTCCTACCCACCCTCCAGGTTTCAGCTGAATGATCACCTCCTCCTAAAAGTCAACAACATCCTCTCCAGGAAATAATCCAAGCAAAACTGGGCTTTAGGATGATTAACCCATACAACTAGCTGAGAACAATGGACGTCATGATGCCCTTTTGTTAGGAAGAAGACTGGGCTGCAGGGGAAGGTGAAGAATGGACTTAAAATTCAGACTGTGGTCACCTAAGCACCTTCCTACACGTTGAGTAGATGCCTCCCAGCACACCAGGGACATTCCGGTTTTAATCCTCAGGGCTGTGCTTTCCAACACAAGTAGCCAATGGACATAGGTGGCTCTGGAGACCTTGAAATGTGGTCATCTGAACTGAGATGTGCTGTGAGTATAAACTACACACTAGATGTCAAAGACTCAGCACACACAAAAAAATGTTTAATACCTCACGAACAATATGCTATAGAGACTACATATTAAAATGACACTGTTTTAGAAATATCAGATTAAATCCTTGAAATTATTTTACTTGTTTCTTTTTATTTATTCTTTTAAAAAATTTTTATTTATTTATTTTGAGGGGGGAGAGGCAGAGAGACAGAGAGAGAGAGAGAGAGAGAGACAGAGAGAGAGAGAATCCCAAGCAGGCTCGACCCCAACATGGGGCTCGATCCCATGAACCATGAGATCATGTCCTGAGCTGAAACCAAGAGTCAAACGCTTAACCAACCGAGCCACCCAGGTGTCCCTCTTTTTATGTATTCTTTAATGTAGCTACCAGAAATGTATAAATACCTATGTAGCTCACATTGTATTTCCATTAGGCAACGCTGTCTATGGGAAGGCCTAGAAACTTGGAGCAGATGGTTTGAGCCTCTTCGAGTAGAGCTACCCTAAGAGTCCTAAACAAGTGCATATCTGTCTCGGGTCGTGGCCACCTCCAGAGAAAGCCACTGCATATCTTTTCTGGATTCGTAGTTGGAAGGTTTCTTTTTGTTTTATGATGTCCCTCAGAAAAGCCTTGTGCTGCAACGTAAGCCAGTCCCCTTGGGCAGCCTAAGAATCCCGCTCTTGAGTCCCGCCCGCAGCTGGATCCCATTGAAAACATACATTGTTGCTTCCTGGACAGGATTTCAGCATCCCTGCTCATCCACGAGCCCTAATGTAAGACACATAGATTCAGGCAGTGCTCTGAGCCAGAAAAATACACAGGCTTCATAATGGGAGAAAATATACAAAAATATACTTATAACCAAGGGGAGGCATTCGCAAACAGGACATCTAAAAAAGCAAAATGCAGAAAAGGCCAGTCAATACAACCATATCAAAATTTGAAACTTCTGACAAAAAAAGGACAGAAGGATATCATCAATGGTGTTGAAAGTTAAATAATAACTCAGGAGAAAACATGTACATTGTAGGTACCAAAAGCTTAGAATTTAGGATGTAAAAAGAACTCGCAAAATTTAGTTTAAAAAAAGATCATGCAAAATCATCACACATCGTGTAAATGGGTAACAGGTAGATTACAGGTAGACTACAGCAGAGGAAGAATAAATGGCAACAAACATGAAATAATGCCCAACCAGACCAGAAATCAGGAAAATGTAAATTTAAGTAAAACAAGATGCCCTTTTCCTGCCAGCAGATGGGCAAAATGTTTTAAATCGGTAATAACATTGTTGGCAAAGATGAGATACGTCCTCTCATTCGCCGCTGGTGCAAATCAATACACCTATTTTAGAGACAATTTGGTAATATCTCTTAAAAATAAAACTATGCATACCCCGTGTCCCAGCAATTCAACCTTCTAGTATCTACCTTAGAGAAACACACATATGCTCAGGAGGCATGAACAGGGGTGTGAACGGACCATTTTTGTTTCAGCAAGCCCATGGATACAATTCAAGTGTCCACCAGTAAGGGACTGGCTGAGTGCACTGGGGGACAACCATAATTTGGAAGGCGAGGTGTTAGCTAGAGCCAGTAGGTTTATCTGCACAGGCAATAACAGATCTCTAGGATGCATTGTTCTGTGCAAAAGGGAAGTTTTGGAGGGATGTATGTGCTGGGATCCCATTGATATTTTAAAAAATATACACACGAAACATATACCCATACGCATGTACATAAAACCACGTTGTATGTTTTCCAGGGGTACTGATATCTGTGTGTGCGTGCATAGAGCCAGGTATCAAAGGTACCAGACTGAAAGCAGTGAATCTCTCCTGGAGGAAGAAGATGTTTGCCGAGGGAGTGGATCAGAGAGGAACTTAGCTTCCTCTGTAATGATTTTACAAGAGGAATTCAGTCACGTATTGCCTGATTATGCAGTTACAGCGTACGATTTTAAAAAGTGAGAGGCCTCAGGTGGGATCACTGAGTTCTGCTTCTCCTTTAGACCTTTTCTTCACCTGCCCGTGTCTCCTGGCTGTGGATACAGCCCCGGGAACGAGGGCATCTCCGTTCCGTGTAATCTGAAGGAAGTTATCTCAGGTGCTTTATCTCCAAGGATGGTGAAGATTAAGAATGCTACCGGCTGAGGAGGAGTCCAGTCGAGTACCTGGTTTAAAGAATGGGCTTCATGCTGGGGCACCTGGGTGGCTCGGGTCCTGATCTCACGGTTTGTGAGTTCAAGCCCCGTGTTGGGCTCTGTGCTGCCAGCTCAGAGCCTGGAGCCTGCTTTGGGTTCTGTGTCTCCCTCTCTCTCTGCCCCTCCCCCACTCGTGCTTGCTCTCTCCCTCTCTCTCCCTCTCTCTCTCTCAAAAATAAACATAAAAAGAAAAAAAAGAATGTGAATGTGCTTCACCCTGGATCTTTTTTCTCTTGTAGGGGAGCTTCTAAGAAGGCAACACAGAACTTCTACGAAGTTCTCACAGTGGGGACAGAGCCCTTTGCTCAATGTCCTCGTGTTGGATCTCAAGGGTGGCGAGTCATTTGATTCTATGGGTTTTGAGTCATCTTCCTTATACCTGTGAGAAGTGAGACATAGCTCCCTCGCTCATGAGAAAACTGAGGGCCAAGGGGCAGGCACTGGCCAGTTTCCCAGCTCACAGAGCCCTGTGGGAGCTGGTATTTTGTCTGGCATTCCTACCTGTCCAGTCTGTCAGTCACGGTTCATGGCGGCCGTGGAACACCCCAAACAGGAACTTCCGCCCTTAATTATCCTGAGCCGTGCACAAGTGTGACTGGACCTTACTGCCTGAATCGGTTCCTCTTAACGATTAACCACAGAAAATAATCTGGCAAATTGTGTTTACGGAAATGCATGGCTGCTCTCTCGAATGCATCGGGGAAAATCGGGGACCTGCCGCTCTCCACCGAGGGAGCTCATTCCTCACCAGCCTGAGCTGGGGCAGAGATGCTGGGGTGAGGAGTGCGGAGGGGGGCCTCCTCAGGGACACGGCTTCTAAAAGTGAGGTCGGCCAGCCACCTGCTCAGAATTGCTGGTGGTGTTTATTAAAATGCAGATTCCAGGGCCTCTCCACACCCATTGAATTGGAGTCTCTAGAGGTAGGCCCAGGAATTTGTGTGTAAAGCTATCTCCCCTGGGGCTTCTTCTACACACTGAAAGTTGAGCCCAACTGCACGAGGAGGAAAAAACCTGAGACAAGCACGCTCTTAGCAAGAATTCTCTTTAGCACCTTGGCTCCATGAATAGTAATCATACATATAAAGGACATCCACACAGTAGGATGTTGGCAACATATGACAGGCGAGGGATGCCCCAGGGAAGAGAGAGAAAGGAAGACACAGGACAGAGTAGGGGAGGAGCGGCTCATTCATTATACTCTGCAATCTTGTATCTCTGGTGGAAGCTTTGTGTCTTCTGTTGGAAGCCTAGGTTACAAGGTGATAACGTGGAAATGTTTAGGTACGAGAGTCTCAAGTAGCATTGACATCAGTCATCTGAAAGACACTCTGGAAGATATTTGATTGACATTCTTAGTTTTTGTTCCAACAAAACCAGCCTCGTTCCTGATTCACAAATCATCCTGGGAATGTATGACTTACAGTCAGAGAGAAGTCTCCCGAGCAAAAAAAGAGAAAACCAAACACGGTTCATTCAATGGTCTATGACATCACCTTTGAAGACTATGTCAAAAGGGGTTTTGTTCGATTAATTTTCATTATCTGTTGTTACCCAATTAATGAAAGGTGATCCTATTAATGAGTGTGTGAACGAGACAGTGTCTTCGTTGCCACATCTGAAACATTCCCCAGCCTTTTCAGGGTGGAATCGGCCTGACCCAAAGTGTGGCCTTTCTTCATTGTAGAGAGATACAAACTCTCTCCAACCGTCCCAACACCAAATTATTATGTGTCAGCTGCTTGCCACCCAGGACACAATACGAGGCCTGTGCTTGAGTTACTGCGATTTTATGTGAGCAAAATGCTAGCTTTCTTTTTTCAGCGAAGTCGATCGAGTCGGGAGAAGTTTCAATACCACATTTCTTGGTTTGAAAGCAGGATTGTTTTATGAGCTGGCACCAGCTGCAGAGAACTCGCCAACTCCCTTTAAGAAATAATGTTTAGAAGAAGCTAAATTTGATTAAATGGAACCTTTGATACAAATGACTCTCAGACAATGAAACTATCTTCACAAGGAGATGTTCTCTTCCCCCAATGAGGAAGAAATAGAGACATGTTTCCATTGTCACTGTGGCCCGTCTGGACTGAAAAGGAAGGCTGTGGGATAGATAAGCAAAAATAGGTTACATCTGAGTATGCCGGCCGTCTCTCCCCGCTTGCTGGAGAATCTCCTCTTTGTCTCACTCCTGAAGCACAGCGTTGTTTTCTTGGACCGGTGCTCTGAGTTAAACCTGGATTAAACTATGGATCCCTTACACCTGATTTTGTGATTCGATACTGACACAAATGCAAACCTAGAACACAATGGAATCCCGAATCACTTAAACCTCCGTAAATAGGAAAGAAGCCACTCGATCTTCCGAAAGATTGTCCGGTCGCTTTCTCTTCCATATCGATTGTTCAGCTATAAAATGAAATCACTGAATTCTTCCGTATGCAAGCATTTGCTACTTTTGAGTATACGTTAAAGAATTTCACAGAGCAGAACTGTGTCATTAAAAGTATCTTATCCATCCACGTGATTCGGCAGTTTCATTTCTTGGTATGTGCTTATCCAAAAGATTTGAAGACAGGTCTTGAAGACAGATGTGCACACTCGGGTTTATAGCAGCGTCGTTTACAACAGCCAAAAGGTGGAAGCACTCCCAATGGCCATCGACAGATGATAAATGGATAAACAAAATGTGATGCACATACAATTCAGCCTTAAATGGTAGGAAATTCTGACATGCTACAACGTGGATGAATTTTGAGGGCATCAGGCTAAGCGAAATAAGCCAGTCATAAAAAAAAGAAATACCTTAGGATTGCATTTATATGAGGCACCTACAGTAGTCAAATGCACAGACAGAAAGCGGAAGGGTGCTTACCAGATGCTGGCGGGGAATTGTTGCTTTATGGGTGTGAAGTTTCATTTTGCAAGGTGAAAAAAGTTCTGGAGATGAACAGTGGTAAGGATTGCGCCACAGTGTGAATGCACGTAAGGTATGCCATTGAGCAATACCCTGGAAAAAAAAAGTGAGAATAGTAAATTTTATGTCATGTACATTTTTACCAGAACTTAAAATAATAATTTGTCTAAGTATTTCAGATTTTTAGGTCAAAGCGCTTATTAAGAGAATCTGCAACTTTTTCAAGATGTAAAATGCTTTCCACGTGACTTTAAAAGTAAATATTGGGGTGCCTGGGTGGCTCAGTCGGTTAAGCGTCCGACTTTGGCTCAGGTCATGATCTTACCGTTCATGGGTTCGAGCCCTAGGTCAGGATCTGTGCTGACAGCTCAGAGCCTGGAACCTGCTTTGGATTCTGTGTCTCCCTGTCTCTGCTTCTCCCCCGCTCATGCTTTGTGTCTCTCTCTCTCTCTCTCTCAAAAATAAATAAATGTGAAAATAAAAATAAATACAAATAAAAGTAAATATAATATTTTGGGGTTTTAAAATTATTTTTAAAACTTTTTTTTAACATTTATTCTTTTTGAGATTGAGAGAGGCAGAGCACGAGCAGGGAAGGGGCAGAGAGAGAGACACAGAATCCAAAACAAGCTCCAGGCTCCGAGCTGTCAGCACAGAGCCCAACGCGGGGCTCGAATTCACAGACCATGAGAACATGACCTGAGCTGAAGTCGGACGCCCAACCGACTGAGCCACCCAGGTGCCCCCCCTTTTTTTTTTTTTAATATAATATTTTGTTAATTCCCTGCATCTTTCAGGAAACTACGTTTCTGGTAACTGTCCACTTGAAGAAAGCCTTTATCTTCCTATTGCTTTCAAACCGTTTCTCCCTGGACCCATGTATAGTCAGATTCCTTAGCCTCTTGTGCTGGTCCGTGGCTTCATCGCTCTGGTCTCTACCAGAAACTTAGGTAAATGGTTGCAAGCTTTGGTAAACTTGAACAATGAGAGTTGGGTACCGATCAATCTTTATGTTGAGGAGCCTGGAACTATAAAGCATATTCTTAATAAAAATTAATGTTCTACCTAGTTCACAGAACTGTGCACAGAATTAATAGCACAAGGCCCGCAGAAGTGCCTGGAGGCAGCTGACAAGTTATCTTAGTAGATATTTTCTTATTAAGCGGTAGCAACGAACAGAGCTGATGGACCCAGGGACATTGCTTTTATCCCTGTTTCCTGGGCTAGGAGGCGCTAGGTTTCTAAGCACGTCTCTTAGGAACAACAGAACAAAGGGTCCTAAATCCCCACTCGTATGTCAGCTAAGTGAAGAAGTTCCATTATGTATATGTTATATATTGGGGTTCTGTTCACCCCCAAAAAGTTTAAATGCACTAACCACGAAGACGTGTTGCTTGACTGTGCACCTTTCTTTCTCTCCTTCCTGCTTCCCCCCTGTTCCAGTTCCACCTGGGAATCAACGCAGTTGTCCGGAGGCTGAAGCCACCCCAAGCAGTGCGAAGGGACCGAGCTGCGGACCCAGGCCAGGGGGATCTCACATTCCACCGCCGGTGGCAGTGATTGGCTCAGGAAGGGGCACCTGACCTCAGAGGGTGTGGTTAGAGTAAATCTCAAGCACTTTGCTGATAACATTCATTGGCATAAAGATTTTCCCTTCCTGCCTCCTAGCCTGAGCGCATGCAGCCCCAGGGAACAGCTGGAACCCGGTTTACCACCAAAGGGTTTGCCCAGATCTGCCGGAGGCGACGTAACACCAAGGACGCAGAGCCAAGAACCGGTGAGGCGGAAATTGGTTCCCATTCAGGTGTTCGAGCCAGCCCCAAAGCTCTTCAAATCTTTATGGGCTTTTCAATTACATGAGCCGGTGAATTCCCTTTATAATTTAAGCCAGTATGAGCCAGCTTTGCTCTTACTTAGAACCAAAAACATTCTGATGCATCATCCATCCATGTCAGGTGGCCCCTTCATTTTGTGGATGAGGAAACTAAGTCCCAACATGCTACATGATTAGTTAAGAGACATGGCCTTCCCAGACCCAGGCCTTTTTCTTTCACTGTTATGGTCATTTAGAGCATTTGTGATGAGTTTGGCAGCAGTGAATACAAAGTTAATCCTTATTACCAACCACTGATCAGATGTGCTCCAAAGTGCTGAGACCGATTTGGACTTTGGACATTGGACTGTGGCAATCAATCTCATTGCCGTATGGTCACCCTGTGTATTACGGGTCCTGATGATTCACTAGAAAGAAGAAAGGATCAAATAGTTGGAGCAAGCTGTGGGGACTTCCTTGAAGAATTTTATTTATTTTTTTAAAGTTATTTATTTTGAGAGAGAGCGAGAGAGCTGGTGCATGAGTGGGGAAGGCACAGAAAGAGAATTCCAAGCAGGTGCCACACTGTCAACACAGAGCCCATTTAGGGGCTCGTTCCCATGAACCGTGGGATCATGACCTGAGCCGAAATCAAGAGTCGGGGGGTTAGCTGACTGAGCCACCCAGGTGCCCCAAAGAATTGTATTTAACTTACAGTTAGTTTACCAGCAACTCAGGCTCAATTATATATGCCGCTTTGCCACTTTCTTCTGAACTTGTCACGGACTTTTGCTTCTTGCTAATCATCCCTTATTACCACTTCTTATCTTTCAAAAGGACAACCTCACCGCCCTGTCTTCTTGCCTTTTGGGCCTCCTCTACAGCCACCAAGACTTACATACATTATAAATGTACGGGAAGGATGAGAGAGGGAGAGAGAAGAAATAAGTGTATGTATGTGGACACGTGGACGTAGCATGTATGAAAGAAATCGTGCATGGTCGTGACAGTCCTTGTTGCCGCAGCTGATAACCAGGCAGAATTGCTGTTTAGAACTCCCTTCCTCCACTCCTCATTCCATGTTTCCTTCCTTTGCCCCCAGCCAGGATATCAGCAGGTGTGGGTTCTTTACTTGGTAGAATGACCTCAACTTCCCTTTCTAAAAGGTCTGACTGTTTAGTGCTTCTGCCTGGTTTTGTCCACTAAGTGTTACTCTTGGACATGCAGGTGCCCCAAGAATCCCATGGGTTGCAGACATGGTCCTCCAGGCCCTCCCTGTGTGGCAGCCTTCCACCTTCTCCTTGGTTACCAGAACCTAACTCCCCAGCAGGGACAGCAACTCCCTTCGTTGCCTCTTTGTTTGGTGACCCGGTGAGCCCATGATGGTTGACTTGGACGGAACCTGCCGAGAGCATTCTTCCCTTGGGCCCTCAGACCTCCAAGACATCAGAACAAAGTTCTGGGAGCAAGTGCTTCCAGCTACTTGGACCTGTGGATTTTATTTATGGGGAAAACAGAAAGATACGCTCGTTGCTGTGTCAAAGTGTATACCACACCCCATAACATAGAACTTTCACGATGTTGTCTATTGGGTGTCAGAAGTAGGTCTTCAGTAGGGTGTCCCACCATCCTTGCGAGGTAAGAACAGTAGATCCCATGGGCATAGGCCTGTTGCCTCACTTCTTTTGCTGTGAAATGTGTTCCTTAATCAGAAGTGATGTTGTGGGGAAAACGATGACAGTGAATAATGTATTTTGCAAGTTCGTGGGGTTGAGACCATAGCTTAGGATTGGCCATAATTTGCAACAGCTGGAAGGCATCACCACCCCTGGTCCTGAAAGGGCAATGGGGAAGAAATAGTGTTTCTGGGCCAAGTGAGAGCTAGAAACATAGAGGCAAGTCCCACCCACCCGAGCAGGAGGGACACAGAGGGACACAGCCCTGGCCAGAAGCACAGCACCCAAACAGGGAGGAATCAGGAAAAAAAAAATACTCCAAGCTCATCTTCTACTGCTCTTTGATCTCTAATCGGTGCCTCCCTTTGAACTCAAAGGAAACCAGAAAGCAAAAGGCCGCAGTGATACTTTCCAGAGGGGTTAGGCTCCCAGGGCCCAGAGCAGAGCAAAGAAAGACAGATCGTGGGCTTGGAGTGATGGGAGTTGGGAGGGGGTGATAACCAACACATAGAATAATTCAGGCAAAAGAAATCTGGAAGGAATCCTTTATAACCTTGAAGTCCTAGGGAGGAAATGGAAGGGCTTACGATCCCAATTAGTATGTTCATTTCTTCTTCCAGTGGCACCAGATTGTCAGAGAGATGGCATGAACATAGAGTCTGGCGGGTGGGACTCAATCGTTGGTTGTTAATAATAAAACCGCAATTTAGGTAAGGAAGAGGAAACATATATAGCCAAAAAAAATAGGATAATAATGATATGAAATGACATGGAGGTTCTAAAGGGCATCTAACTTTTATGAAGTGTTTACTATAAATTAGCTGGTTTCTGGCAACCCACTTTTTTAGGTGCAACCTCAACCTCATAAGGTTAATACTATCAGGCATATTTTATAGATGTGGAATCAGGGCTCAGAGAGGTTAAGTAAGTTAATTATGACAACGCAGCTAATACACGGCAAGAGGCAGGATTTGAACCTGGGTCTTTTTGAGTCTATGCTCTTAGTTGGTAGCCAGTGTGCAAGATGATCCCCAATGATCCTGGCCTCCTGGTACTCATAGTCTGGATGCTCCTCTTCCCCACTGTTTGTGTGACCAATAGAGTATGAGAGAAGTAGGGGTACCTGGCTGGCTCGGTCAGTGGAACACGTGACTTTTGATCTTGGGGTTGTGAGTTTGAGCCCCATGTTGGGCACAGAGATTACTTTAAAAAAAAATTAAAAAAAAAAAAAACATGATAGGGGCACCTGGGTGGCTCAGTCGGTTAAGCGTCCGACTTTGGCTCAGGTCATGGTCTTGCAGTTTGTGAGTTCGAGCCCCAGGTCAGGCTCTGTGCTGACAGCTCAGAGCCTGGAGCTTGCTTCAGATTCTGTGTCTCCCTCTCTCTCTACCCCTCCCCATCTCATGCTCTGTCTCTCTCTCAAAAGTAAATACACATTAAAAATTTAAAAAAAAGGGGAGAACATGATAGAAGTAATGGTATGGCACCTCCAAGTCTAGGTCACAAAACACATTGCAGTTTCTGCCTCTTTCTCTTGGATCACTCACTTTGGGGAAAGAGCCACCATGTTATAAGACCCAATGGCGGAGGAAGTGAGATTTCTGTCCAACATCCATCAAGGAACTAGGCCTTCTGCTAAGCCACATAAGTGAGGTTGGCAGGGGATCTCCTGGCCCCAGTCAAGTCTTCAGATGACTGTATCTGAGGAGTCATGTGACCTCCTATAAGCCAGAACCACCCGGCCAAACCACTCCCAAATTTCTGCCCTGCAAAATCTGTGAGCTCATAAATGTTTGTTGTCTTAAGCCACTAAGTTTTAGGCAATTTGTTATGCATCAATAGATGAGTGATATATTACAGTAGCAACACAAGCTCAGAAGCCTGCTAGCTGTCTCAAAATTCCAAAGTTTCTAATCTGGGCCTTGAGAGAGCAGTGTAGGAATTCACCTGGAAAGAAGGGCATGCAACCCAGCATGTGCAAAACTTAGAATACGATGCAGCCCTTGCGACCTTGTAAATAGTATGGTTCAGCCATGGAAAGAATATGCTTGGGAGCAGAAAGAAACAGGTGGCCAGGCTGTCTGGGGCCAGATTATGAGTGTTGTTTATGTCATCGTAAGATGTTTGGACTCTATCCTATAAGGATTAAGGAGTTGCTGACCCATAACAATAGTGGACCAAGGCAGTGAGAAGGATAGATTCTTTACAAATAATGTAAGGAGGGGCACCTAGGTGGCTCAGTTGGTTGTGTCTGACTCCTGATTTCAGCTCAGGTTATGATCTCACAGTTCATGAGTTTGAGCCCCAAGTCGGGCTCTGTGCTGTGTGGAACCTGCCTGGGATCCTCATTTTCTCTCTCTCTCTGTGCCTCCCCTGCTCATGCTCTCTCTCAAAAATAAATAAAACTAATAAAAACCTTAAAAAATAAGTAACGTATGGAAAATAAATGACCCAATTTTTTAAAAAGCAAAAGATTTGGGACACCTGAGTGGCTCAGTCAAGCAACCGACTTTGGCTCAGGTCACGATCTCGCGGTCCGTGAGTTCGAGCCCCGTATTGGGCTCTGTGCTGACAGCTCAGGGCCTGGAGCCTGCTCCAGATTCTGTGTCTCCCTCTCTCTCTGCCCCTCTCCTCCTTGCACCCTGTCTGTGTCTGTCTCTCAAAAACAAATAAACATTTAAAAAATAATACTAAAAAGCCAAAGATTTGAAGTTACTTCGCTGGAGACAATATGGGGACAGCAAGCAAATGAGCATATGAAGAGACAAACAGCATTGGCCCTGAGGGAACCACGCATGAAAATCACAGTTAGATGCCAATGCACACCTATTAGATGACTGAAGTTATAAAACATTTAAAAAAACACTTAAAAAATGTTTTAAAGTCCAAAACTGCAAGTGCTGGCAAGGATATGGAGGAACTGGAAGGCTCCCACAGCAACTGCACTCAGAGGCATTTACCCAAGATCAATGAAAAGTCAGGCTCACACAAAAACCTGCACCTACACGCGCATAATGGCTTTATTCATAGTCACCAAAAGCTGGAAATCGCCCACATGTCCCTCACCTGATGAATGGATAAACCAACATTTGGTACTTCCGTGCACACAGCAACAAAAAAGACGAACCTCCTGATTCCCCCAACAACACAGTTCAAGAACCAAATGAAATCAAATGAATACTGTTTATCGATCTCAAGTTACCAAATGATCCTGTTGTTTTTGAAACTCCATGTTTAGCCCCTTGAGAGACACGATAGCTCTGTATTTATTCTTGCACAGTGGCCCTACATCTGTCTGGTAAACCCAATAAATGTCTGATGAGTGTGCTCATCTCCATTAATAAAATACAGTATACAATGAAATACAGGGGCGCCTGGGGGGGCTCAGTCCATTGAGCATCTGACGTTGGCTCAGGTCATGATCTCACGATGTGCAAGTTCGAGCCTTGCGTCGGGCTCTCTGTTGTCAGCATAGAGCCTTTCAGATCCTCTGTCCCTCTCTCTCTCTCTGAACCTCCCGGGCTCATGCTTTCTCTCTCAAAAATAAATAAGCATTTTAAAAAATGAAATGCAAATGATTTGTGTTTTCTGTCATTCTGTTATGTGTATCTATACAATCTGTATATCTGTATATGCCCACAGAAGTTTGAATTGGAATGATTTTTGACAGCATTCATTTATCATTCTCGGTGAACAATCATGACCATGCAAAGGATTTTTATCAGATCAGACCCAATGGCATATGCATTTTCCTTAGTTCTTGAATATTGGCTGCTCTCGGTTGTTAACGTTTCTTGATCACATACCCCAAGTTCTTCTCATAATGCTCCATACAAGAAACACCAGAAGCTGGGGCGCCTGGGTGGATCGGTCGGTTAAGCATCCAACTCTTGATTTCAGCTCAGGTCACGGTCTCACAGCTCATGAGATCGAGCCCCGCACTGGGCTCTGCATTGACAGCATGGAGCCTGCTTAGGACTCTCTCTCTTCCTCTCCTCTGCCCACCCCTCCCCCCCCACTCGTGGGCTCTGTCACACTCTAAATAAACGTAAGGAAAACCCAGAAGTCATTTGAAATCTGATATTCAGTCCACACTTCCCTCCCTTTCCTCTCTCCCCCACAAAATGATAGGAGACCATAAGGATGGATACATATTAGGAGGCTGACGGCAGTAGTCCTGGTGGGTGATGGGGGAAGCCTGGAGCTGGGCAGGGATGTGGGGGTGGAGAGAGGGTAACTACGGAATAGAATTGGCAGAAAACCTGGGAGCTCCAGATAAGGTGTCGGTGAGTGAGAGAGACAGAGAGTAGTTAGTCCTAGCACAATGGACACTGGTTTGTTGGTCCTTTTAGTCTCAAGATATAAAAAAGACCTGAAATTAACACATCGGAAGAGTCTATAAAGAAAATCTGTTTTTAAAAAAATAGAAACTTTTTTTTTTTACTTCCTTTCTGCACAGGGGGGATGTTTTAGCTCTCCTGACTGTGGGTTTTCAAGTATGAAAGGCTTCTTGCACACTGTTGAGATCAGTGGACTGGAGACCCCGGGTAAGAGCTCAGGGTTCGCCTGAGGCTTCCGTACCCTGAGGGCTGCCAGGCGCCTGGAGAGGATAAGGAGTTTCTGGAAAGCTACAGGAACACAGACGCGGTGGCTTCTCCAGGAGAACAATCCTCTGGAGCGGGGGGTGGGCAAGGAGGCTCCCCTCGAGTCTCTCAGCTGCTCTGGTGTCTGGGATCGGTGGGCAGACGGAGCTCTCTCTAATCCTGGACTCAGAAGAGTGATCCTCTCAGCCGCCAGTGGCAGAGTGCTGTTCCTGCACTTCAGAGCATCCTCTTGTGATTCCAGGCGCTTTTTTGCCTTCTCAAGTTCCTTTGTCAACAGTCTCCAGGAAGGAGCCCAGGCTGCTGCGGGCTGAAATGAATGCCAGCTCACATTTTGTTTGTGCCTGCTTAACCATTGCCTTGATGACCACTCCAGCCCTGCCTTTGTTTCAAAAGGTTACCTGTGGGACAACTTCCCCTTTGTATGTTGAAATTAACAGCAGGCAGAGAGAGCCCATTGATCAGCCAGCAGAACCTTAAAATTCACATTAAGAAAGAATTCTTCTCCCGGCTGTGTGAGTGAGCCATGGAATCAGATGGAGTGATAGCAGCTGTCAGTGCAGGGTAAGACAACTTCTACAAACATTCTGACACCTCTGTATGCTCGCGCCCATCCCCCTGGGCCTGTAAGACAGACTCAGCTGCCAAAACGGGCAGCTCAAAAGAAACTAACGCTTAAAAAAACCAAAAACCCACTTTGGGTTCAGTAGAGGCGGGCGATAGGGCAGATGTAAAACACCGGAGGAAGGTAGGGTTGGTCCCTCCCACCTCTCCCTCTTGGCTTTTTCCCATAGCATTTATTATTCGGCATTTATTTTGTCCAGGATTTGTTTTTATTATTGGATGTCTCTTCTCCTGAAAGGAAAACTCCTTGGGAGCATAGCTATGTTCAGTCTTGTTCATCGCTGCCTCTCCAGAGCCTTGAACGGAAGTAGGCATTCAATAGATATCTGTTGACTGCATGAGCCAATGAATGAAGGTGACCCCAAGGGGGGACATGGTAAGGGAGCCTGGATAAAGGTTTTCTGCCTCCCCTCCAGCCGGCCCACATAGCTGGAATAAATTCATTTCACTTTGTCATAGCAAGTAGAGACTCATGCGGGAAAACACACATCCCTGAGAGCTGCAGGCATCCAGAGACGCTGGGTGGGCAGGTAATGGCTCTTCCTATCCGACCCGGATCCCAGCCTGAGTGCTTCCCAAGGACAGGGCAGTCCGACCCCCAGCACTGGAGAGATGGGCATTCAAAGCAGGGGGACATTTGAGGGGTGTCTGCGTGGCTCAGTCGGTTAAGCGTCAGACTTCAGCTCAGGTCATGGTCTCATGGTTCGTGGGTTCGAGCCCCATGTCGGGCTCTATGCTGACAGCTCAGAGCCTGGAACCTGCTTCAGATTCTGTGCCTCCCTCGCTCTCTGCCCCTCCCCCTCCTCCCTCTCAAAAATAAATAAACATTAAAAAAAAAAAAAAGCAGGGGGACATTTGAGAGTAGGATAGTCTTGATGGGTCCATGCTGGGAAAACTCCAGAAGTCAGAGCAGGCTGGTGGGAGAGTGCCTGATGTAAACTCTACCTGTTTATTCACAAGTGCTTCCTTTACACAGCTGGGCTCCTGCCTTGGAGAGAAAATACAATTTGTTTCTTCTTCTCCTTCTTCTACATCCATTGGCCCCATAGCCAATGGTTATTGAGCACAAATTAGTGCTGGAAATTGTGCCTATGTGTCCTCAAGAGGTTTAACTTGTGAGTTCCAAAACCTTTTGTGATCTACGGGGTAAAGCATTGCTTTCTAAGAAAATGACATTCTGACAGCTGAAGAACTTACTCGGATTACCTTGTGGTAATTATTAAACTGGGATTCGTCGGCCTTGCCTTACGCTGTTAGTGAATTATTTCCCAGGCTGACTGGATGCCCCTTGAAGACAGGCTCCGGTCTAACCACCGCAGTACCTATTGCTACCCTAGGCGTCTAATTTGGCTGCTTTTGTTGTTGCCTTGTTGTTTGCTTGTGGCTGCTGTTTCCTGTGTGATTGTTTCCTTGTGTGTTTCATAACTTTGACCGCGGGCTGACGTGCAGCGGTGCTCGTGGCATTCCTGCGTAGCCTGGGTGGCGAGGGTGTCTTCAAAGTGGTTTTGCATTTGCTTCTGGAAGCCTTGCTACCAGCTCAGGATGTTTCTCATGTTGAATTGCTGGGGACTCCCTGCCACTCAGGTAGTATACATTTGAACCTCAAACCCCTGGTGGGTATAACCCTTCAGTGACAATTGGCTTCTGGTTACAGTTTTTCAGAAGGGATTTTTTTTCCTTCCCCATAGCCCATGACCGGCGGGCTTTATTTCCCAGAATGTGCCCCTAGAAGGTACTGGATCTGTGCAGGGTCCTCATCGAAGGCCTTGTCCCTGTCCCGAATGGAAGATGGAACCCCAACTTGGCGACTTTACCCCCAAGGACAGCCAAAGTATCAGATACTACTTGAAACTCCTTTTTTTCAGCTTTTGCTTCATTTATGGATCCTGAGTATTTGCTTTTTTTTTTCTTTTCCTTTTGCTAAAGCGTACTGCAGAAATGGGTGCCTGTATCTACCCTATGATGGTGCTATAATTGTACATAATTCACAAAAGACATTTTGTTTCAAAACTAAATCAAAAGATTTTCAAAATGTGCTATGTATAAGGCTCCATACGGGACACAAAGAGGGAGAAAATACTGAGCCACGCACTCTTAGGAAGCTTCAGGTATGTTGTCTTCTCTGATCGTCACAACAATTTTGCGAGCTAGTTATCATTTCCATTTTACAGACGAGGAAACTGAGGTCCCAGATCTAGTGGCTTACTCAAAGTCACATATCTAGTCAATGAGAGAACCAGCATTAAATTCAGGTCTGTCTGACTGCAAAGTCTAGGCTCTCCCACTTTTGCCATGCCGAGGGTTCACAAGAGAGAGAAAACATGCCCAGGAAAGGGCTAAATACAATGTAAAACTACAAAACAAACAAAAGACAAAAACCAAAAAACCCCACATGCATATAATAAAAACTACACTGCAAGAAATGCTCTGAGAAAGTAAGGACATGAGTAGTTGCTGATGATATGGGCCTGAGGACGGTGACTTCAGAGGGGTCATAGTGAGCTGGCAGGGGCAGAGACTTGGCACAGGTGTTAATGATATTACCTCAGTGAAGAAGTGGAGAAGCACATTCCTGACAAAGGAGAGGGCACAGAAGAGGCCTGGAGATGAACAAACATATGCATGTTATGGTCTCCATGAGTAGACAGGGCGTGGTTATGCAGAAATATGGCTGGGACATGAGACAGCAGAAGTTTGAGGCTAAGTATGGGTCTTGATTGCTAACAGATTTTGAGCATATTGGGTAGGTAATAAAGAGCCTTTGAAGGCTTTTAGCTGGAAAAGATGTAACCAAGGCAGTTGTTTAGGCATATGTAAATGAGAGTCATGTACAAGATTGGCTGCGAGGGAATGGAGAAAGGAGAGACACTAGTGAGTCTGGATCCCGGCGGAACAGCGAAAAACAAATGGAAAGGATGGATAAATAGACATTTCTCTTACTAAGGATGCCGAGGCCAGTTGTTCTCAATGAAGCACCAATTCAATGGGAATTGAATTTTATCAGCCCCAGCCAGCCCACTGGGGCTGAGTCCCCGGGGGCCAGAGCTGGGCCAGTGAGCCATTAGCCAAAGTTACCAGGAGAAAGGAAGTCAGTGTAGGCCACATTCTGGACACACTGAATGTCAATGCTGGGAAGGTCTGAGTTCTATCTATGGATGAGTATGACACAGGGAATTAGAAAGCAAAGATAAAAAAAAAAAAAAAAAAAAAAAAGGTATTGACATATTATAAGCAAATGGGTCTAGGAGCCATGAACGGAACCTGAGCCTTGTTTTAATTGGTCTTAGGTTGCCTAGAACATTGTGGGGTCAGCTTAGTTTAAAGATATAAGGCTGGCATGAGCAGCTTTAACATCTGAGCTATAAGGGAATATGGAGAATGCATCCCTTCTCTAGACTTCCATGTCTCTGTCATAGCATTTACTGCAGTGCAATGCAAATTATCTAGCTCCTTGTCTATCTTTCCCAGTAGACTCTGTGCTCTCTGTAGCAGGGACTAGGTCCTACTGATCTGTATTCCTGGCATCTAGCACAAAACCCAGCACAGAGTAGATGCCCAAGTAAGAGTTAATGGTGGTTTGGACCAGAGTAGGAGCAGGGGCATGGTGAGGACTGGCCAGTTTCTAAATACCTTTTGAAGGTAAAACCAAATGCGTTTCCTAATCTTTTGGACGTAGAGGATGCAAGCAAGAGCGGAGTGCAGCGTGAGTCAAGGTTTTTGGCTTCGGAAACACAAAGAATAAAGTTAGAATCATCTGAGATGGAGAAAGCGGCAAGTAGAACGTGTTTCAGTGAAAACAGCAGGTGGTAAGTCTGCACATGCTGATTTGGGGTGTCCAAATCAGAGGTGACACGCAACAGTTAGTTGCTCAAGTCGGAAATCTGAGAGACGTTTGGACCAAGAATATAAATGGGAGACTCATCTGCATCAAGGCGGTATGACAAACCTTGAAAGCAGGCATTAGTACCCAGGGAGTGTGGACAGAAAAGAGAAGGGGCCCAAGGTCTGAGCCCTGGAATACTGCCATGCCAAAAATCTGGGGAGAAGAGAACACACTAACAAGTAAGACTGATAAGGAGCAAGCAAGGAGATTGGGAAACAAAAGACAATCCAGCAGACAGACCAACAAGAACAAAAACGAACAAGTGGAAGGGGTGTCCTGGAAGACAAGTTAAGAAAGCATATCAAGGAGGAGGGAGGCGGCAAGTGAGTGTGTCCAATGTTGCCTGCGGAGTCAAGGAAGATGATGAGTGAGAACCGCCCGGTTTAGCCCGTGGAGGAACACATAGTCTCGTGGCGAGGATGGACGTGGAACTAAGTCACTGTAATGTGGAGATGCTTGACCACCATGATGAGACTCCGGTGGTTTGGTGGAACCCAAGGCCTGGGTGGGGTGAGTGTAAGAGAGCACAGGAGGAGTGGCATTGGAGAGGAGTACAGACATCTCCTTACAGAAGTACTGGAAGGAGAAGCAAAAAGGTGGGGCAGTAGCTGGTGGGTGAAATGGGGTCAAGAGAAACCATTTGTTTGTTAAGATGGACGAAATAGCAGCATGTTTGCGTACTGATTCAGCACATCGACAAGGCTAAGATCTTAGACCCAAGGTCAGATTTCCAGTCTTCCATCTTCTAGTAGTGACTCTGTTATGAACTGAAGGGTTTGTGTGCCTCCCAGACTCACGTGTAGAAACCCTACCCCCGCTGTGATGGGACTAAGAGGTGGGGCCTTTGGGAGGTAATTGGCATTAGATGAGGTCATAAGCGTAGAGTCCCCATGAACGGGATTGGTGTTTTTACGAGAGTCACTAGAGGGCTGGCTTCCTCTCTGATCTCCAGATGGGTAGACACAGTGAGAAGTCAAAAGTCTGCAGCCCAGCAGAGAGCTCTCACCAGAACAAGTTCGTGGAGACTTCCAGGCCCCAGAACCGTGAGAAAGAAATTTCTGTTGTTTAAGCCCCCTAGCTTACGGTATGTTGTTCTAGCAGCAGGAGCAGACTAAGGATGAAGGCAGACTCTCAGTAGGAGGCTCTTCCACCTTCTGAGCTCGTCAAGGATGAGGACTGAATGTCTTCCCTTGATTCTTGGCGACCGATATATAGTAGACACTTAGTAAATGTTTATCAAATAAATGCCTGTGCATAAAAGACCTGGCAAGTTCTTTGAGCCACAGTTTCACCTGTTAAATGAAGATAATAGGACCCACATCAGAGGACTGAAGAAAAGAGGGCATACGCCAGGAACAGAAAGGGGCCTGGTACTTAGTATATGCTCAGCAGACGTTAGTTTTATTATTAGCTCAGGGCCTTCATTTTACAGCTCAGGCGACAGTTTGCTCAAGGTTGCACAGCTCATCACAGAGCTAATAGTCTCTGGATTCACGTTCCTTAACTCTTCCCACATAACCAGAAGAGTCACCCACAATGGCCAAGAAGATGGAGGTGACTGTGTCTGGGTTGGATTGATGAGAAGCGTGGATACTAGGAATTAAGAGCACCTTTGAAATCTCTGTATTCCTATGTGGACCGACACAGGCCTCCTTCCTGCCTAATTTTTCAGGACACTCAGCCAAGGCGATCCTCACACGATGCTCTGTCTTTTTCTCATAGCTTTTTCTTGTGTTACCAGAATTCTGGTCTTAATGTGCTGGGTGGCAATTCTTCCTATTCCCTTCGTATCCAAGTCAAGGGACAAAGCTACTCTACATGCCCGTTTTGTTCGTTGTTAGTCCTTATGTAATTATAAATCTAGATGGCTGGCCCTACTGGCTACCACTCCAGGTGATAATATAGACGTAGATCCAAAACATGTTCCTGGGCAATATTAATATAAAGTTTAATGACCCTGGAAACACCCTCTCTCATCATACTTGCAATACATGAATAGCCTGTCCTTGCCGGGATGAATGGAGAACGCTTACTTTTGTCAGCCTTTATTAGTGGAGTACTATATGCTGCCATTTCTTTAATAAGACAGTAAATCTCCAGCAGAGTTTATAGTTTGTCTTTCATCCAAAGACCTCAAAGTAACTTTGCTTACACTGTGTCATTATTAATCATGCAACTTGCCCAAAGAGGCAAGCACTGGTTGTTTCAGAGGGAGAAACTGAGGTTCCAAGAAGGTTATACGACTCGACTTCTCAGGGTCATGAACAGGGTCGGAAAAAAAGAGCTGGGCACAGAGCCCAGCCTCCTGTCTCTCGGGCCTACGACCCAGGGTTCCCCCAAAGCTCTCTGAACACTTTTTTTAATAGAAAATGCAATTTTCTACCTTGATCTATTAAGCAGAAGTGAACTCTAAACTCTTCTTTAATTGCTTGGGGGGAAACTAAGTTTATTTTTGAAGTCACTTCCAGTCATAAAATGCTTGATTCACTATTTTCAATAATACAATTGAAATAAGTAGATAGCTTTGTAGTCATAATGATAGCTTGGGCTTCAGTGGTGCCCTGGCTCTGAAAAGCACAGCTCACAGGCTTCTAGACCTTCAGTCACTGGAAGAGGGCTGCCCCTCTTGGTGACTTCCAGTATCCTTTTCTTTCTCACACGCTTTTTCTCCCCCTCCCCATTTCCTTCACTTACACTCCTTTTCCTCAAATTACCTCTTCCATGCACCCAGCGCTCTAAGATAAAAGACACTCCATGCTTTTGCTGGATATGAGAAAAGACTTCCAGGCCCTCTGGAATATTCTGTGGAATCCCATGCTATGGGATTCTCCAAGAGTGTCTCAGTGGGGGCGAGTTTAGATCTCATCTTGCATGGAGGTAAAGGATCAAAGTTACAAAGATGGACTAGAATTCATCAAACATTCAAACAGCCCTCTAGATATCCCCCAGTCACCCCTCCGCCCCCCGCCTTATACTTAAACTGGGGTTTTAGAACTAGTCTGGCCAAGGGAAGCAAAGGCAGTTGAGAACAGTACTCCTTCACCTGCTGAGTGACCTTGGAGGTCACACCTTCCAGACTGCCATACCCGAAATCTAAGCTATGTGGCATTAGCTTAGCTGCTAGTCCAGAAAGGTGGCAATCCATGGTATGCATTGGCAAAAAGTGAGGGAAGTTGGGCCTGCAGACTTGAAAAGCAGACCATGAGCCATCTGAATTTAGAAGTGTAAGGCAGGGGCTGGCAAATTTTTGGTAGAGACCCAGGTGGTGAACATTTTCAGCTGTACAGGCCTTATGGTTTCTTTTGAAATTACTCAGCTCTACTATTATAGCATGGAACCAGCCATAGAGAATATGTAAACAAATGAGCACGGCTACGTTCCAATAAAACTTTATTTGCAAAAATAGGAAGTGTGCTGGATTTGGCCTGTTTGCCACCTCCTGGTCTAAGGAAAGTGTTTGGATAACAGAATAAGTTTCTGTTGCTCTTTTCTGCCTTTGACAAATTTCAATAGGGAGGGGTTCCAAAAGTATTGGCTGGTTGGTAAACAGAAGTTAAAGAAAGAAGTCAAAATTTGGGACCCCAACTTTCCATAAAATTTAAATGGGCTAAGAAGGCTGTGTGGCCCCCAAAGCCCATCAGATAGGGAGGAGGAAGATAAATGCACAAGGAGGAGTCTCCTGGAGAGCAGAGCAGGGGCAGGGATGAGAGGGTTTATAATTGAACAGAGACCTGAAAAGAGCAAAGGACAAGCTAGGTGGATAGATGGGGGAAGAATAGAATTATAAGCAAGTACAAAGGCCCTGAGGCAGAAGTGTGCCTTGTGCCTTCAAAAAACCACACGAATGCCAGTGTGACTGCAGCAGGGGACACAAGGGATGGAGGGGTAGTCAAGATAACAGCAGAGAGAGAGAGAGAGAGAGAGGGAGAGAGAGAGGGAGAGAGAGAGCAGATGGGCACAGGTGGTCCCCAGGATAAAACGCACGGGGCCTTGTAGGTAATTTTGAAGATGGCGACTCTTCTCAATGAGTTGAGAAGCCAAAGAAGGCATTGAGAGTGTGAACAGGGACACGCTCTGAGTTAGGTTTTTAAAAGGATCATTCTGGTTGCAGGGTTATGAAAAAAAGAGCAGGGGGGGAGGTAGGGGAAGGATGTAAGCTAGAAAACAGCTGAGAGTCTATTGCAGTAATCCAAGCAAGGGGTTCATTCATTCATTCATTCATTCATTCACAGAGGAAGCATTTCCTGGTTACCTCTTGAGAAGACATCACCAGAGATAACGCTTCCTGAGTCACACACATATTGTGGGAGATTTCCCTTACACGGCAATGTTGTGTTCATGCTATGAGAAAAACAGGTTAAATATGGTAACATGTTGTGAGTTCTTTGAGACACTAAAGATTTGAAAGATCATGAGAAAGTTTTTCATTTTTAACTTTTGAGGAAGCTTTGAATAAAACTTTGGTTTATGAATTTTGGGAATGAGAAATAATTTGTTTAAGATCAGAGGACATCTTCCTTATGTTATGTTATATTACACAGCAGGAAATTTTGAATGTAAATCTCTCCCTTCCCTACTAGGAAGTTAAAACTGTAAACAAATGCAAAGTGTGATTTTAGGTAGGATCCTAAATTGGGGGAAAAAAAATCTATAAAAGCTAACATTATTAAAACAATTGACAACATTGGAACATGGACTGTAGATTAGATAATCGTACTGTACGGATGTCACATTTCCTGAATTTTATAATTGTACTGTGGTTATAGAAGATGATAATGTCCATGTTCTTGGGAAATATATACCATGGCATTAAATCAAAAGGGCACAATGCATAGAGAGGGGCATGGTATATGCAACTAATCTTCAAATGGTCAGAAAGAAATATGTACAATGCACATATGTGTGTGTGTATGCACACAGGGATTGTGTATGTGTGCACACACATATATATAGGGATGTGTATTATATGTGCATATACATATATGTCTGTATATATATGAAAAAATATGACAATATTAACTAGCGCTCTAGAGAAAAGTATACTAGGGCTTTATATATTATTCTTGAAATTCTTATGCTAAGTGTGAAATTATCTCCCCCCCAAAAGTTTTTTAAATATTTTATAAACACTACAAAGTCAAGTTTACCCCTCCACCTAAAAAAAAGTTAAGCTAGTTAAGCTGTAGGGTTCCCCTTCCAAAGGAAGAAGGAGCAATATTTTTACCCCCAAAGGACGTGACAACGTTCATACGAAAAGAAGGAAGATTCGGAGTCTTCTCTGTTTGAATGCTTCCTTTGCCAACCAGAAGCTGATAAACCTTCTTCTCTCCCCAGTGGGTCCCCAAGTCTCATTCATAATCATTCCAACCATTCGGCACCACCACTGCTCAAATTTGGTACGTGCTGGAATCACCTGAAAAGCTTGAGAAATTATCGATGCTTGGGGTCCCACCACCAGAGAGTCTGAATCACTGAGTGTTGGGGGTGCGTGGTCTGGGCATCAGGATTTTTACAAACTCCTTCGTGTAATTATTCTTTCATGCAGCCGACTTGGAGAACCCGCTATTTTACGCCGTGTCACCTCGCACTCGGAGCTGAGCTCAGAGCCTGGTGGTGTTCGAGATGTGCCAGAATCCCCCAGGTCTCTGGCTTCGTTCTTTGGCTGCAGTACCTTTCTCTGATGGCTTGGCAGTCCCATCTAGGGACACCACACTGCAAGGGGCTTGGAAGTGTCCATCCTGGAGGGTCTCAGCATCACCAAGACACTCATTTATTTGCTCCAGGGTTTCTATACTCATGGCTCAGCGCTAGGGAGTGGAGGGTGTTTTCGTACATTACCGTGGGAAGGTGACTCTCTGTAAGCGCGACCGGTGGAGACGGAGTCCCGAGAGAGCGTTCAGGGCCTTTTTCTTCCAGTTGACATCCCTGCTCTACCCTGCAAGCCTTGGTCTGTTTCTCTGACAGACACTTGCCTGCAACTGACAGTCACAGGACAGGTCCCTGAACCACACACACAAAGTGGTCAAGCAGGTGATTCCCAAACCTTTCCTGCCACACGGATATACTCTGTGCTCTCTCTCCCCGCTAAGCCACCCCCCTTCTACATCCTCCTAAAGAAAGTTCTTTTTCACCAGCCTTGGAATGCCAGGGCAGAACAGCCTCTGGCAGCGCACCGCACAGGTACTTTTCATCTCTAATCGCCCCTGCTCTATTAAAAGATACGCTCCCATGGCTTTGGGAGCAAGTTACTCATTCAAATACTGTTAACAAATAACAGGATTTAAGTGTGTAATAGGTAGTTACTCAGCTTTGAAAATTTGCCCTGAAGAGTTAAAATTTCTGGTTCATTGGAAAGGGGTGGGGGGCGGGAATGTCCTTGTGGGAGGAATTTTCCGCCCCCGGAATTTTATGTCTGATCTCCCTCCCCTGCACTTGGGCTGGAACACGAGATGCAGTGGGAGATTGCAGGAGAGGGCGGGCGGGGGACACTTCTGGGGCCTGCAGGTGCGTAGGGGCTTTATAGCTAGGGCTGCTTCCCCACCCAAGCCAGCAGACACCCGCCAGGACTTGCCGGAGCCCAAGTCAGGGGAGTCGGCTTGTAAATTACTCTCTGGATGATCATTCCGTGTTGGATGGGATCGTGGGAGGGCAGAGCGTGGAGGTGCTGCGGCCCAGACAGCAGGCGGAAGGCTGCTTGGGGCAAGTCCATGAGGCAAAGGCTGACGACGCAGTGATGAACTGCCATGACCTCCCAGCAAGCACAGGAGGGCCTACGACCCACACTTCTCACGGTTCCTGCCTCCTCCAAAGCAGCCCAGAGCCGGGGGCCTGCACCCCCTTTCACCTCTATTTTAATTATTGGTTTTCTTTTATTAAATACCCCCTGTCATTCTATAGTATGAGAACACGACACACAAGTCCTATACTAGGAGACATCCTCCACTATGGTGACAGCCATACCCTCCGGCAAGGCTGTAGAATCTGGGCCACATAGTTAAGTGCTTGATAAATGGCTGTGGTTTACATGCAGGCCCCCAGAGTGGTGTTCAGAGGTAACCTGTGAGTCCCCAGATAGGGTCGGTGATAAGGGGAGGGTAAAACTCCACGCTAGGGCAGGAAAGGGACTTCACCTGTGTTGGTCCGTCACCAAGGATTCTCAGGTTTGGCTCTTCGGTGGGCAGGGTCAAGTTGAAAAGTGTTCTCTCGGTATAGGAATTCAGAACCGATTTATTACAGGAAGAAACTGATTAAATGAGAGGTGGGAGAGGGGGTGCCGTGACCAAGGCAAGTGTCTCCTGAGCCTGTAGGCGGAGAGCCAGGGAGGCAGCCCATGCAGGTGCACGGAATGCCACTCGAATCCCTTTGGCGCTTCAAAGAGGGTTGCAGGGCAGGGGTGGGGGAGGGGAAGGAAGCCTAAGAGAAATCTCAGGAAGAGAAGAGTCAAGGGTCAGGTTCTCAAATTCTCCTTTTTTAGTGGTGAGAATAGCAGGCTCTCCTCAGGGGAAATTCAGTCCCCCTCAATGTCCCATCACAGATTTGACCCCATCAGCACCCCCACCCTCCAGCCTGCCCAGGCCACCCACCGACAGAGACTCGCAGATTATAGCTTGAGAGCGAACGTATTCGAGACCCAACCCAGTACTTTACATATCTTACCTCCAAATCTAGAAACCAATGCCCGGCTTTCTCTGCCTAAATCCCCTGTCAAAGTTCTTGTCTTGGATCCAGTTGACACTGATCTACATTTTTGTGATAATATTTTAATTACATTTGTATTTGCCTGTTGATTTTCATACCGGGCGTCATCCTGAGAAGGACCGGAGGCAGCTTCTAAAGTTTCCATGTGGTAACTACTTTAATAAATCTGGCTTTCCACCCGGCTTCAAAAGAGCTATCCCTGCATCACAAAATAGAGAGGATTTTTTTTTTCTTGGTTTAATTGTAAAAACACATACAAAGCACCTTTGAAATCTGGCTCCAAGTTTTAAAATATGTGCATTTACTTACCATCCCAAGAAGCCTCAGGCAGTACTGGGCATCCGGGCCAGCTACATGTCAGAGCTGTCTGAGACACCCTGGGCTCTCCCAAAAGTGCGCGGTTCCTTGGGCGGGAGTTTGGATCTGGAGCTTGAGATGTCTAGAAACGTGACCTCCTTGATTTTCTTTCCTTCATTAAATGAAGAGGAAAAAAGAAGTGCCAGGGTTGTGCTGGAGAGGTGTTTTGTTCAAGATGGGCTGGAGAGGGGGGCACCGAAGGTGCAGGGATTTTCCTCATATCTTGCTAGCTCGGACCTTTCTGCAGCCACACTTGCAGGGAGTCGATCAATCCCTGTGGGACCCACAGTCTTTGCTAAAAGGCCTCTTGGCCACAGCCCAGCTCAACAGGGGGAGGGTCCAGCTTTGTCCGTGGAGGGCTTGATGTGTGGGGTCCCACCTTTGGGGGCCCTCATGCTGTGGGAATCTTGCAGGCTCCCCTTCCCACGTTCACACAGGTCTGGCTTCTCTGGTGTTGCCTCTGTGAAACTCAAGAATGTCCCTGTACCAACGACTCAGGGCCAGATCTGTTCTCTCTTTACTCGAAGGGCCAAAGGGAGGGCAATGGGCACAAAAAGACATGGTTTTCTTATTTTGTTGTTGTTTATGAATTGAAAACGTATACCTTTCTTCTGGAAACATCTGAGAGGTCTCACAGAAAGCATGACACAGGAGAACCTGTGGAAACATCGTACGGAGTGGTCTCCTCGGCCAGAGCAGAATAGTTGCTTTCAAAGGCTATAATGGGCATGGAGCAGTGGAAAGAAAACATACGAGCTTCCATTTGGGGGTCCAGTCAACACTGGGCCTCCATTATCCTCATCGCTTTTTACAGCGCTCTAATGGGAGATGTCCTCACCACTATCGGACAAAGACATTGAGGCTCAGAGAAATGCAAGAAACTGCCCAAAGACCCGCCGCTATTCAGTGCTAAAATCAGGGTCAGAATCCAGACTGGGGGAGTCTAGATCCCTCAGCCCAGCCACTGCATAGAATGCCTCTCCTATACTGTTACCCCCCTCAACCATTCATCCCTGCACTCCCTAGCCACTGAGGCAAAGCTAAATTAGACGCAGGCTAATGAATCTCAGCCCTCAGGTGCACAGGTGGGTTTTCTGGGGTGGTTTTGCTTTAATCGTGAACGCCCGTCAACGGGGAGGCAGACACCGCCTCACATGGGCCGTTTTCCTTAGTTACGAGGATTGCTTTCTCCTGGCGTGCATTTGCTCTCGCAAGCCCCGAATCGTAGTTCCATCAACTGTGAAACACTTCAGCTCTCTCATTTTGACACCTGTGTGCTTTGGGGCCTGCCTGTAGGAGGCTGCAAAGTCCTCCGGGGAGCTTCTCAAGGCAACGCCGTCTACAGAAGTGCTAGAAGCCCATCAGGAATGTGGACGAGCGCTCACAGAAGACGCTTTTCATTAGGCCGGAATCGATGCTGAGCTCCTCAGGACAACAGGGCTCCCAAGACAAGAGAGAGAGCTGTTGGATTATTGTAAAAAAGGAGATGGGGGGGGGGGGTGGGAAACGAGGTTTCAAAAGTCCTTTCTTTGCTTGGTGAGAGATGCGGCCCAGGTCACAGCCCTTGGGCGGATGGGAGTTTTCCTGTTTGCTGCCCTCCCTGCCCCTGGGAGAGCCAGCGCCAGCTCCCGGACGCAGCCCTGGGGAACTTTCCACCTGACAAAGCCAAGGCTGAAAAGAAAGGTCTTTTCCTTTTTTTTTTTTTTTTCTCTTCTCTTTGCAGACCGAACTTGTGAAGAGTGTGCCTTTTTGACACAAGGTAGACCAGGGTTCAAATCCCCATTTTCTTACTTCATAGCTGGATCAAGCTAACATGTGTTGAATCCGGTTTTTCAGCAGGAACATGCAGATGAAAACACAGCCCTTGCTGGCGTGCTCTAAGGATTAGAGGCAACCTGTGGAAGGGCTCCCCCCTGACCCCACAGGGGTCTGATTCCGTGCTGAAGGACAGGCTTCACTGGAATAGCACGGGCCACACACTACCTGGCCGCAGTTGGGGCTCAGGAGTGTAGAGTTTCACAGTGAACGCAAACAGACAACCGGCCAACAGCACCCCCCACTCCTGTCGCCTGCTCTCCCTGCCCCCCCAGCCCCCCCATGAACTTCAGAAAAGTTTACTTCAAACCTAGTCCTCTAGGGCGAGAAGGCCTTAAGCGGCAGTTTACTGCCCTCTGCTGTCCGCCTGGAAAATTCCCTGGATGCTTTCGGCAGCTTGGCCGGCCTTAAAATCCCAAGGAGCTTGGCACGCAGCACTTGCCCGATCCTTCTGAGAGGTGCACCCCACGACAAGGGAAGCACACAATCTGAGGGGTCCGGTGAAAAATGCAGGGCACCTTGTGGGAAAGCGTCTTAAGAATTTCAAGACAGCCACAACAGAAGGACGAGCACATTTGAGGGCGGTGCCCTTTGCGGCTGCGCGTGTTCCACGCCCGTGAAGCTGGCTTTCCCTGGTTCTTACCTCCTCCTGGCATTGAACTTCTGGGTCTATGGTATAGTCTCAATAGCTCCCTGAGGAACGGAAATTTAGTAGAGCGTGTCTGGGGAGAAGAGGTGGGGAAAGGGTGCCCCATTCCTCCCCCCTCCTCCTGTCACAAGCCAGACCTGGGGAGGGGGGCGACTTTCTCCTGGCTCTAACACAGCAGAACCGCACATCTGATCTCTCCCTTGCGTGCTGCCGGAGTGTGAGGAAGCCAGGGAGAAACAGCACGCCTTGTCCTGGCCTTGGGAACCGATTCAGACTCAGAAACGGGACAGATGGAGATTCAGGTATCAACATTATTGCAAACAGGCTACGCTGGAGGACAGAGCTCTCCCTGTGACTCAAGTGCATGCTAAAGTTCACCCTCAAATTCCGCCAGGAGAGCCCCACCTGGATGAGAATGTGCAGCAACGTCTGTCACCCACTGACCGGGGAATTCACTGTACCTCTGTGGGCACAAGTAAGGAATAGAGCCAAGAGTAATTAGAGAAAAAAATCCCTCGCTATGGAAACCAGAGCAGTGGAGAGAGTTTCCCCTGCATTAGTGAGGGACTAACTAGGAAAAGAGAAACCACTTAGAGTATTTACAACAAAGGGAATTTGACGCAGGGAATTGGTTTCACAGGTGGTGGAGGTGCTGAGAGGTTAAAGCACAAGATGAGCAGGAAGAGGACGTCACTCCCACTTTCAGGACGAGGAGTGAATGGATAAGCTGCCCCCAGCTGCGGTGGGGGGAGGCATCAGACCACTGGCAGAAGCTGGAACTCTATGGGTTCCTCAGACAGGAGCTGGAGCCCTGGAGGAAACACAGCCGTTGCTCTTCCTGGAATGAAAGAGGGGAAACAATGGCCTGGCTTCGCCTTTCTTCCTCTCCTTCTAGAACCTTCCATGGGCCAGGTGCCGAGAGGCACCTGACAAAGTTACCTGGAGAGAAAGAACCAACCAGGGGTCAGTTCCCCTGGCATTCTAGGTAAGGATTGGAAACAAGCAGGCCCTGGACAAAATGCTCCCTCGACGGTATTAACTCAAATGATTGATTGCCCATTTCGGGTTTGATAAAAGGGAAGTTCTGCCCCATTGCAGATACACCACATGTATTCTACTGTTGCTGGATATTTGCAGTATTTTCTCCTTCTCCTTCTTCTGCTCTTCCTCTCTTTTTTTTTTTTTTTTTTTTTTCTTTTTTGCTGATTGGATCCATGGGGCTATAACATTCTTGTACACTGGAACACTTTTGAAAGTATTTGTTATAAAGCCAGATATCGTTGTTGGGTTGTAGATGATAAATATGCTAACCTTTCTTAAGTAATGCTGGGTTGTTTTCTAAAGTGGTTGTACCAATTTATACTTTTTCTTTCTTTTTTTTTAAAGTCCATTTATTTTGAGAAAGAGAGAAAGCATGAATTGGGAGGGGCAGAAAGAGAGAGAGAGAGAGAGAGAGAGAGAGAGAGAGAGAATCCCAAGCAGGCTCTGCCCTGTCAACATGGAGCCTAATGCAAGGCTCAAACCCATGAACTGTGAGATCATGACCTGAGCCAAAGTCGATGCTCAACAGACTGAGCCACCCAGGCTCCCCTAATTTATACTTCTCCCCGCATGTATGAAAGCTCCATTGCTCCATATTTTTGCCCAATTAAAAAAATTTTAAATCTGTTGGGAAAACCTTATGTTAATTTGTATTTCTCTTATTACGAATGGAGTTATCTTTCCATAGGTTTATTGGCCATGCTGATTCTTTTGGGGGGAAATGACTGTTTAAGTCTTTCTCTATTTTTGACGGAGTTATTTTTACATATTGATTCATGATGTCTTTTGTATATTGTTATTTTCCCTCATTATACATATTACAGATATCTTTTAGTTTGGGGCAGTTACTTTCACTATCGTTATAATTAATGGAATTTGTGAATTGTAATTAAATTTATCAAATTTTCCTTATTGGGTCTTCCTTTTATCTCTTTTAAGAACTCCTTGCCTAATCAAAAGTTTTGAAAATATTCTATGTTTACTTTTAGATACTTTATAGTTCTGCCTTTCTTATGTCTATCTTTAACTTATCTTTAATTGATTTCAGGGCATGTTGTAAAGTCAAGATACATTTTCATTCTTCCTGGTGGTTAAGCAATGTCTCCCCCAGCATTTACTGAATAGTCTATTCTTACACCACTGATCTGTAGTGCCATTTTCGTCATGTATCGAGGTTTTATATATGCTTGGATCTTTTTCTGATCTCCCTATTCTATTCTGTTTGTTAATTTGTCTCATCCTGCATTATCAGCACACAGTTTTATTTAGTAGGGCTTTATAATAAGTACCAATGTCTTGGTAGGGTTAGTCTCCTATGTCAGTCACAGAATCAGGACACAGAAATCACACCAGTTACTATAACAGGGAAAATGTAATATAAAGAATTGTTAACTAGTAAAAAGGGTTTAACTACTAAAAGGGGTGAAGGAAGACTCAAGGAGTCCCGGTATAGCAGGCAGCTCCTATCTCCATGCTAAAGAAGTGGGGACAAAGAAGGAACTAGAACCTTTGGAGAACCACGTGCCTTCCCAACCGAAGGCCGAGGTATATGCAGCCTGCTCGTTGCAAAGAAACCTGACAGGGCGTATGGGCCCGAGCTGGTGTGTAGAATGGTCCACTGTTGCCATGGGGTATGGAGCTAGTCTGTGGAAACTGCCTCCTTGGCGGAGACACTTGCCTGAGGGCATAGTCAGAGCCACAGTAGAAGTGGCCTCATGGAGCCCCATAGAAGCACCCGCCGTGGGGGGAGGGGTGACCTGTGGGCACAGCTGGAGCTGCCTCACCAGGGCTTCTGGGCTACTGCGCTAAATAACGGTAATGGAGGACTGAGCCCAATGCCTTCCTGTCGCTGCTGTCGTGCAGTATAACTCCAGTGCCCTCTATTGGCAAAGCAAAACATTTTGCCAACCGGCAAGGAAGAAGTCTTTGGTGTCCAGCTCCAGTCTCCCGGAGAGGGCCGAGAAGGCGGATTTGGAGGTGAGAGAAAATTAATTGATAACTGGCACAATCTTCTAGCTTGTTCTTACCTTCAAAAGTTTCTTAACTATTTTTGGTCCCTTGCACTGCCATGCACGTAAGTGAGGGAGTGGAGAGAATGGAGTTTTTACTTGGATTTCACTTAATCTATAGATTTAGTTGGTGGAACTGACAACTTGATGCAATTGATTCTTCCAGTTCATGAACATTTGGATCTCTTCGTTTACGTAGGTCTTCTTTAAAGCCTTTCAATAGCACTTTTATCATTTTCTCCACAAAGATCTCTTATGACCTCTGTTAGGTTTGTACTTTAGTACTTCATATGTTTTAAGGAAATTTTCTATATCTTAATATTATGCAAAAATGCAATTTATTGTTGGTACATTGTTCTGTAGGCAGCAACGTGTTAAACTTACTTCCAAATTCTAGTAATGTATCCATATATTCTTTTCGATTTTCTACATGTACAAGTTTATCTTCTAAGAATAATGACAGATCAGATTCCCGTTATGTATTTTCTTATTCTTGCCTTACTGTCTAGAGCCTCAGTATGTTGAGCAAAAGTGGTAGATACAGACATCTTTACCTCATTCCCAACATTGAAAGAAATGCTATGGCTGTCAGCTCATTATTTTGTAGACACCTTCCATCAGTTCAAAAAGGTTTCTTCTAGGGCCGCCTGAATGGCTCAGTTGGTTGAGCATCTGACTTCGGCTCAGGTCATGATCTCGAGGCCAGTGAGTTCGAGCCCCGCGTCGGGCTCTGTGCTGACCGCTCGGAGCCTGGAGCCTGTTTCCGATTCTGTGTCTCCCTCTCTCTCTGACCCTCCCCCGTTCGTACTCTCTGTCTGTCTCTCTCTCTCTGTCTCAAAAATAAATAAACGTTAAAAAAAAAAAAAAAAAAAAGGTTTCTTCTAGTCCTAATTGGCCAAGAAGTTTTCAAAAAATTATGAGTGGACATTGAACTCTATCAGGTACATCTATCTTCTTCTATTGAGATGATCTGTGATTTTTCTTCCTTCATCTGTTGATGTGTATCACATGGGTTGATTTCCTACTGTAAACCAACCTTGCTTTCCTGGAATGAACCCCGTTTTGTTATCATGCATTATGCTTTATACATATTGTTATACTCAAATTGATAATACTTTGTCAATTTTATGCGTATGAGAGAGATTAACCTTTTCCTTTTCTCATATTGTCCTTGTTGGTATTCTAGCTTTATAAAATAAGTTGGGGAGTATATTTGGAATCAAATTTTAGGGGTCCTTGGGTGGCTCAGTCGGTTAAGCATCCAACTCTTGATTTCGGCTCAGGTTGTGCTCTCACAGTTCATCAGCTCGAGCCCCGTGTCAGGCTCCATGGTGACAGTGTGGAGCCTGCTTGGGATTCTCTCTCTCCCTCTCTTTCTGCCCCTCCCCTACTTGCACTCTCAAAATAAACATTAAAAAAAAACCTTATGCGTCTTCTCAGATACCTTTGACTGCCTCCTTTCTCTGCCTTGACTGACATCCCACACATGCCACGTTTTCCCTCCACTTTTGGACTTTAATGAAACACCACCACATTACAAGATATGGGATCTGAATTCCTGAACAGCTGCTAATAGGTGGATGGTGCCACCCAGAGGGACAGGCAATTGTATCTCTATGGGGTGATGACCCGTGAGAACTAGGAGATGGGAAGTTACCTGACAGCCAAATTACTCTCCC